>NW_028277074.1:8472500-9925000 GCF_059951505.1 Python bivittatus
AAATCAAATTAACTGCATTATTGGCACAAGGAGGTTGAAGACTTCAGTTATAACAGTGATGACTTGGTCAGTGGCTAACTATGGAATAGATCACAAACTGTTATGTGCAAGTTCCAAGTCAAGCTAAAGTAGAAGAAGAAAGTCAGCCAATTACCACACTATGATCTTGAGCACACACCCAACATTTTCAAGAAGAACATCAGAAATCCTTTGAAGTCCTAAACTTCATTGAAAGGTAAGCAGAGGAACTGTGGAATGAAATCAAGAAAGTGTTAAGGGTGAATGTAAAAGAAAATGCCAAAGACCAAGAAACAGAAGAAAGCAAACTGGGTTACAGAACAATTGGTGTAAATTGCCAATCAGAGAAAAGAAACCAAAACCAAGAAAGATAAAGTTCTCAGGAAGGAACTTAATAAACAATTTCAGACAACTGTTAGAAGAGACAAGAAACAATATTACAGATATACATCTCCATCTCCATCTATCTATCTATCTATCATCTATGGACTCTGAAGATGGAACAGACACAGAAAAACAAGGAAAGTTTTCCAAATGATCTCTGAATTCAGAAGGAAGTTCCAACCTAGAATTGGTACGCTAAAGGATGCCAATGTAGAGATAGTAAGAAGATCAAACAAAAATGGAAAGAGTATCCTGAAATTTTATATAGTAGAGATATCAACATCCGAGGTACCTTAGAAGATATTGGCTATTTATAAGAACCTCTACTACTAGAAGATGAAGTTAGATCAGCACTCCAGTCATTACCAAGTCAGAAGGCTACAGGAATTGATGGAATATTTAGAGAAGGACACAGTGGCCAACAGATGATAAGAAGTCAGTCTATATAACAATACCAAAGAAAGAAGACTAAACAGAGGGGATAAACTATAATACAATATCCTTAATATTACCTGATAGCAAACTAACGATTAGAATCATCCAAAGCAGAGTAGAGCTTTACATGGAAAGGGAAGTGTCAGGTGTTCAAGCTGGTCTAAGGAAAGACTAAGTAACAAGAGACTTTATTGCTGATGTACAATGAATAATTGAGAAAGCCAAAGAATACCAAAAAGAAGTAAATATATGTTTCATTGATTATATAAAGGTGTTCAATTGTGTCAACCATGCCAACCTGTAGAATGTCCTGAAGAAGATTGGAATCCCAGAACATCTCATTGTCCTCATTAGAAACCTACATATAGGACAGGATGTCACAGTCTGGACAGAACATGGTGAAACAGACCTGCTCCAGATAAGCAAAGGGATTAGACAAGACTGTATACTCTCTCCTAATTTATTAAAGTCCATTTGCTGAACATATATTGAGAGAGGCTGGATTTAAAAGAAAGATTTTCATCTTTATTTTCAACCTTCATCTTGAAAGAAGGTGAGCCTGGATTTAAAATTGGAGGAAGAAACAACAATAATCTGTGCTATGTTGATGATATTAATCTGACTGCTGGAAATATAAATGATCTGGAAGTTCTATTAATAAAAATTAAGTGAAAAGATGAGACTAAGATTACATATGAAAACGAAACAAATGACAACAGGTACAGCAACCAGCCTTAGAACTAACAATGAAAAACACTGAAGTGGTGGATAGCTTTTGCAACAACTTGGTGACATATAATCAATCAATCAACAGTAAAGGACCAAGCAGTCAAAAAATATGCTGCAGGCTAACCCTTGGTAGGGTAGCAATGAAGGCCTTGGAAAAGATATTCTTTGTCTATACTTATAAACATCAGAATTGTTCAGGAAATGGTTTTTCCTGTAACACTATATTGAAGGAAAAGTTTGAAGAAGCAGGATAGAAAGAGAATTAATACATTTGAACTTTGGATTCCTGAAAACGCTATGGATAGCCAAGAAAACAAACAAATGGATCATACAACAAACAATAGACTTCTCACTCAAGACACAAATGACTAGGCTAAAATAATCATATTTTGGACACATTAGAAAAGACCTGGGTCTCTTGAGAAGTCTATAATGCTGGGAAAAGTAGAAGGAAAAAGAAGATGATGATCAGCAACAAGGTGGATAGACTTGATCACTCCAGTGATGGGTACATTGTAGAAAGACCTGTAGAGCCAAACCTGGGACAGATCATCCTGGAAAAAATCTATGTATGTAGTTGCTAAGAGTAAATACTGATGGCACATAATCAAACATAATCAATGAACAATTTTAACTATTCAATTAACTAATTTTAACTATAAAATAATCAACCAGATTATTGCATTATATTCATAATCTGTATTAATTAAGGAATGGAGCAATTTTTTAGCAGTTAAAACTTTAGCAATAATGCAGCATATGCAGATATAGAGATATATATTCATTACCTCATTCAAAAGGTACATCAACAGTATTCTGTGCTTATTTTTTTATTTTTTTGACTTATAATTCTTTTATTTTATTTAAAACAAAAGTGTATTTTCAAAAAAGATATTATCTATGACTGGATAATTACTGATCAATATAACATTAGTAAAAGATACCAAGTAGAGTATATTAAGTTGTTTTTATGATATAAAAAAAGAAGTATAAATTTTGAGCTTATTGCCAAATCTCTACTACATGTAGTCCTTGTTTTATAGCCACTTGTTCAGTGGCTGTTCAAAGTTATGATAGTACTGAATGAAGGGTACTTACAACGGGTGCTTGTAGTTACGGCCATCACAGTGTCCTGCAGTCATGCGATCATCATTTGCGACTTTCATTGCTGGCTTCCCATAAATAAAGTCAATGGGGAAGCTAGGAAGAGCTCACAAATGGTGATCATGTGACCATGGGATGCTGCAACCACATGGGATTCACCTAACAACAGCAACTGGGATTGCTGGAACAGACATTGTAAGTTGGCATGGTCATGTGACATTACACCTTACAACCACATCACTTAGCAATGAAATTACTTGTCACAATTACCACTGGTAAGTAAGGACTACCTATATATTATTGTTTATAAATGTTAACAAAAGAAGAAAAAGAAAAAAAGAAAAACACCCCTAAAAATAATATAAGTAAATATTTAATTTCCAACTTACCCCTTCTTTGTATTTCAGCCGATTTGCAGTACCTACTGGGATAAACTTTAAAAACCATGCTCTAAGTTTGTATTTACCTTGCTGTATAATATGCAATATACAGTATATGAAAGACATTCTTGCTTAAATTTAGTTAAACTTCTGTTATGTGTGTGTGTGTGTGTGTGTGTGTGTGTAGAGAGAGAGTTAGTTTCACTATTGTTGCATATTCTCCAAGTTTAAGATCCCAATCAGATACTGTTGGAACTATGACTTTTTTCCAGTTTGTGCAAAATTGTCCTTGCAGTCGTAAGCATGCATTTTAATAAATTATGATACTTTTTATTGATGTGTTCTGGAATTATACTTAATCAAAAATGTGCTTTTATTTCAAATTTGATACTTATAATTCTCTGAATGGTGCTATATATATCTTACCAATACTTTTAGGTATTTTTACAGGTCCAACACATATGGTAGAATGTTCCTTCTGTCTCGTGGCATTTCCAGCATTTATTACTGTATGATTTGTTTATTTTGGTAATTATTGACAGAGTTCTATAGCATCTGCAAAAATTTTATATCAGTTCTCTCTCAAACCATAGTGGAGTGAATTTTATAAATTTGTTCAACAGTTCTTCCCATTATTGTATTGGGACTGTTTCTTTGAATCTTTGGATCAATTTATCACATAAGTTTTTATTTATTCTGACTCCTTATCATATCTAAGTAGGAGTTTATATATGTAACCTAATAGGTGGTCTTGATTCTGTATAAGCATTTCAAATTCTGTCATTTTTCTTACCCTTGTTTTTGAGATCAGATTTTAGCCTTCCGGCAGTTTAGAGATACATCAACCATATTATGTTCTGGCCCATGGATAAAGCAATTTTAAACTAAATTTTCAGAATTCCAACATCAGAAGATTCTGATATTTGAGAACTCCATACTCGCAAGACATGATTCAGGGAAACCCAGTGTTCTATGTCTGTCTGTATCTTTGTTTTGTGTTAAATCAAGTTCCCCTACTGAATATATTTATCTTAGTTAACAAGTCCCTTGAAATCAGTTTCTCTACATTCACCCAGCCCATAAAAGAACTGTGTGACGATAACAACAATGATGTGAGGGTAGAATGCTATAGAATCAGCATTTCAAACTAACTAGATTTCTTGGTTGTCTTTCCCCAGTGTTGGCTAAACATCATTCCACAAAGTTCATTGAAATACAAGTTGTTAGTACAAAACAGTCTACTCAGAAATTCTGAGTCGGTATTATTCTGGTTGAGCTTTCTTTGAAAAGATACCCAAATTCTTCATAATGTATAAAATAAGGCTGCAGCTAGAAGACACTGACTTGTTCATCCAAATTCTTATCTAAGTTATACCTTAGATAAGCCTGATTGTACGTTAGCTGGTCTAAAATGAACAGCCTGTGAATTTAAAGATATACATACTATTTCCTTAATTTCCATACAAAGGAGGAGAAAAGTTATTCTGCCACTTCCTTTCCTTACTAGTAGCATTTATTTTTAAAGATGTTTTATCGTGGCTTACGTCTGCAGAAAATACCTCTAATCTTAAAATATTTATAGCTAGCATATGTTTTATGAATGCATTCTAAGTTCTCCAGAAATGAAAAGCAGTTGTACTTGATAGATCAACATGATTTTCAAAATGGATTATTGAATATTCCATCCCAACCCTCCATTATCATGAAAGGGGAATAAATAAATAAATTAATAAATTAAATAGACCCAAATTATTAATTAAAATTTTGTGAATGTTATCTTATGAGCCAAAGCAAATTTTTAAATAGGATGTGTCTGTTTTAAATATATACAGAAAAAAATCTGCTGAATGCAAACTCATTGCATAAGCCTGTTTCCCATAGTCTGACTGATTTAGGACTAGCTGTCATGGCAGGGTTGATGTAATTTGTTAAGAAACAGTGCAGTTTAATTGGCTTTTGCTTACCATGAGGTATGAACCCAGCCATTATGGTGTGTAAACAGTGAATTATAGTTTAGGATTACATAAAAACCAGGCCACAAACTTTGCTTACAGTTCCTGAATAAAAGTGGGATGTAAGTGGGGAGGAAAAAAAAAGTGAAGAAAAAGCAATAATAATGGGTAAATATTTTACAATTCTTCAATTTGAATTATCTGCTTAAATTTCTAATACTGTTGGTTATCAAGAGCATATATGAACAATAGTAAGTATATACTTACTAAGATATGTTTTTAACTATTTATAGATCATGTCTATGTCTGGAGAGTCCTGTGTTTTTTTATTATTATTGTGAGCCGCCCAGAGTCACCCACTGGGGGAGATGGGCGGCATACAAATTTGAAAAATAAATAAATAAATAAATGTAGTAAACACTGTATATCTATATGACTACCTAATTCAAAACAACTCTGGGGAGCTTACAACAAATTTAAAACCAGATAAAAACATCAAACCTCACAAACAAAACAACTAGCATCCAATGACAATAGCTTAACTCCATAAGTCTCCTTTTAAAAACATATCTTGGACTTACTCAATGCTTTGATTCAACACCCACAGGAACAGTCAGGTCTTCAATGCCTTTCAAAATACCAACAGGATTGTGGCAGTCTGAATTTGGAGGGGGGAGTTAAGTTATCTAGAGAGCAGACACTGTGACAGAGAAGGTATACATCCTGGGTGCCATCAGATGGTATTGCTTCATTGAAGGGACCCAGAGATTGACAACTTTGTGGGATCTGGTGAAGAAGGTAGAATTTATAGGAGCCAGGTAGCCTGTGCTATGAAGGGCTTTATAGATGACAACCAGCACCTTGAACTGTACCTGGAAGCCTATTAGAAGCCACCACAACTTGTAGAGTAGGAGGGCATAATATGAGCATACTGAGGCCCACTCATAACCTGCATTACTGCATTCTAGTCCAGCTTCTGCTTCCAAGGAGTCTCAAGTGCAGCTCTATGTGGAGCTTGTTGCAGTAATCCAAATAGGAAATATCTAAGGCATCAATGACTGTGAGCAGAACTTCCCAATGCAAGAATGGAAGCACACAATCAATTTGTACAAAGGCTGTCCTGGTCATGGCTGTCACCTGCTCCTCAGGTAGGAGCTGAGAGTCCAGGAAGACCCCAAATTGCATACCAGTTCTGTCCTAGAGAGTGCCACTTCATCCAGAACTAAAGATGAATGGTCCCTGGTATTGGGGGAGGGAGTGCCAAAATCCACAGCCCCTTAAGGCCCCTTAAGTCTAAGCCTGTTCCTTCATCATGACCTCCACAGCCACCAGACACTGAGAAAGAACCTGTCAGCAACATTTGGTTGACCAGGGATGGAGATGTATATCTGTAAACCCCACTACGTAGACCAGCCGCCCAGAGTCCCCTATTGTGGGGGAGACGGGCGGTGGAGAAATCCCATAAATAAATAAATAAATAAATAAATAAATAAATAAATTAAATAAATAAATAAATACATAAATTCTGTTGAAATCTGCTGAGAGGTCAAGCCCTGCCATCCCAAGCCCTTCAAAAATCACCAGAGGTGTGATGAATGCCATCTCAATACCATATCCAGGCTGAATCCTGGCTGAAAATAATCTAAATAATCCATCCCCTGCCCCCAAAGCCATCTGAAACTGCAACACACCTCATTCAAAGCTGAACTCACCATTACCTAGGTGAAATCACATATCATGTCCCAGGCAGCCTTAATCAGACAAGAAAGACATGGACCTAATATATAGGTGGCCAAGCTTATAGTTCTGAGGACTCTGTCCACTTCCAACAGCCTTAAACCCCTCCAGATAACACATGCCTCAGTCAACTCCATAGGATATGCACAGGCAGAACTCAGTTTAGGGTGGCTCTAAGCAAATTAATCTACCAGATGCGTTGAATACTCCTTAGAGCAGCCATACAGCCTCTGAGTCCTCCCTACTTAGGAAGGTCTAGTACACCCTGAAAAGGGTCAATAGCCAGCTATCTGTAGATATGTCAACAGTGGAGAAATATTATGTTTGATATGAGATAATCCTAATAAATACTGTTATCCTTATTTGATCATATTCACTTTTTTATTTTTATCTAGTAGCATCTAGGTACCTCTTCTGCCAGCTCATTGTCTACACCTCCTCTAAAAATCAGAGGTTGCTATGGGATCTGCTAGTAGAGAGGGACCACACAAATGCAATCTAATCTAAACCCACTGTTACTTTCTGTAATGGGAAGAAGGAATAACCTTGAGGAACAGGAGGAAGAGCTGCAACCAAGGTCAGAGAAAAGAAATCTGACTCAAGGACAGAAATGAAATTTGGAAAAGCATTTCAGATAAGACCCTCCCTAGTTCTCATGAAGATAAGGGAAGTGAGAAGGAAAGCATATTCAGACTTGAAAGATTACTGTAACCTTATAATAAATGTATTATAACTAAAATATATTATAATAGCATTCATAACTTTGGTTTCCTGGTCTGGTCTGCCTTGAAGGATTGACACCATCTCATTCCAAGCAGCAGCCAAAATCTTATTTGAACTATTAATCAGAGCATCAGAACAACCCACAAATATCTCTAAAACCCCACAGGATCCATCAGCCACCTGGGTAACCATATCAAATGTGTCTTATCTCCCTGTGGTTGGAACAGCTATGGAAAACTCACAAGCAATCAGAGAGTAATTTAACCATGGCAGGGAATTAATGTTACTGTCCCTCATATCTAGATCACATTACTCTGCTCTGAGACAAAACCAGTTCAACCAGATCAAGAGATCACACCTCTGCTGTGTCCATAACTGCTGTGGTGCCCATGAACTCGTGAGCCCCTTTCAATGCCATGCACAAGGAAGGCAACTGAAGTTCCCCAACATGATAATTCTGGATTATTCCAGCACCTACCTTTCCACAGTGTCAAGCAGCCAAGGCATGGAAGCCACTATGCAGCTGTGAGGCTGGTACAATAGCAGTGATCCCATCATCTCTAGACCTAGTTTCACAAACAGGATTATTCAACTTGTTATCTGCAAAGCAACACATCTGAAAGCCACCAGTCTCCCAGATGACTATAGTCACTCCACTGTCTCTGCCTGGAGATCATGGCTGGGGCCACACTCAAAATCCAGATGGGCATATTACTGAGAGAGGAATTCCCCTTCCATGCCCAACAAAGTCTCAGTAATACAGTCCATTCAGCCATCTTATCCATAATTAATTACTGTATGAAGTGAGTCTTATTACAAGGCCTCCTGGCATTAAGTAGCAATACTGGAAACCTGGGCCACTGATAGTCTGATGATCAGGCATTGTGGTAGAGCCCAGGGGTCAGAAATGTGGAACTGGTAAAAGACACTGAGATTGCCTTCCCCGAGAATGGGTCACCTCTTCTCCTCCACCATAGCTTCTACTGGCAGTTACCACTATTCACCAACTCCTTCTAAACCATGGCATCTCTTTCCTAAACAACTGGGCCCCATCCAAATACCAATAACCCAGCCAGGGGCTAGTTAGTTTGGTTCTCAGGGTTTATAATAAATAACATATAAAAACACATAAATATATAAAAATCTGAACAGAAACTCCTGGGTTAGACAGTTGTCTCATATTCAGTCAGATTATTATGCAAGGCATAGGCTGTCAAAATTAATATAACTGAAAAAGATGATGTTAACATATGAAGGTTATACTGCCTAGCAATATTAATTATACAGTTATTTAATGTGTTCATGGTAAGACAGTGATTTATATACGGTATATATTTTAGTAGATTTTGTTTAAGATAACATAAGCAAAACAATCTGGGATTAGTGTATTTAAAGAAAAGATGATATTGGATAAGAATCATACGTTTTACCATATTCAAACTGCATTGCTTAATTGGCTTTGCTGCAGGTTTATTTTAAGCCAAGAAATATGTTGTATTTTATAAGCTTTCAAAGGAAGCCTTGTTTATTTTATTTTTAAATATTACTGAAGGCAAGTACATATAAATATATCGCATAACAAATGAAGCATGGACTTATTTTTTCTGTTCCTTTTTCTGCCTTATAAAAGTTATATATTGTTTCATGGTTGATCTTGTAAAAGTTTTATAATTTTCTCTATCTGAAGCATTTCTCCTTTTGATTAAAAACAAGACAAAAGTTGCAGCTAAGAAAGACAGCTTACACAAAAGTTTGATCTTCTTGTGCCAAGGTTAGCTATTACTGACCAATGTTTCTTTGAGAATAACAAAATGATACAAGGGAATTTCACTTTAGTATAAACATAGGTGTGAACTTCAGGGAAGAAAAGCACATCCCGCCTCCCAAGTATGACATGACTTCCTAGGCCAAGCTCCTATTGTGGGCTGGTTGCATCAGACTTTTGCAAGCACCAGTTGAACTAAACACCTTCAAGGTAGTTTGGGCACCCTATATTTCATTCAGGTACTTTGTTCCCAACTTTCCATGCAGCACTAAAAATGGCTGAGACTCCATTTTTATTGTTTTATATTTTCACCTGCTAAACAAAGGTTAAATGACAGCAGCCCACACTCCATCCACCTGAGACATTGACAGGTTTATACCCCTGCATATAAAGAATTGTGGAAACAGAGGCCAGTACTTAAAAAAAAAATCCATTGATATGTATATTTGACTAAATGTATGCTTGGGGCTTGTGCTTGGGGCTCAGATTATAAACTAGATTTAATGTGCACCTAGTTTGCCATATTAGGGTGTTCTGTATCCTAATAGATACAGTTTTTCACGTACCAACTGTTTATGCTCTCAATACCCTTCTTTTTTTCTTTTAATTAGAACTTTTATTAAGATATGTAAAAAGTACAGATAAAATACAAATCAAAAAGTATAGAAAAGAAAGAAAATAGAACTAAAAGAAAAAGACAAAAACTAAAATAGTGACAATAGGTAGAAAGATGAAAAAGAAAATTACTTCCGACTATCTCCAATATAGATGCGAGTACAAATTTGAAAAAAGTTAATCTCGTACCACTAATTAGTCCAAATTCACATTATTTTTATCAACACAAACCATCTAATCATTAAATCCCATAATCAAAGCTTCATTTTTTCCCATCCCAAACGTGTAATTTAGGAAGGGTTGCTATGAGGAGACAAACTTAGAAATGGTATTATCTCTTATTAAAGCTGTTAACTTCACCATTTGAGCCAAGTCCATTAATTTAATAATCCATTCTTCCACTGTAGGTATTTGTGAGTCTTTCCATCTTTGTGCGTATAACAGTCATGCAGCTGAGATCATATATAGAAGCAAAGTTCCATGTTGTTTCTCCAATCCTTTCTCCATCAAACGCAGTAGAAACAATTCTGTTTTTTTTTTTTTTTTTTTTTAATGTTCACTTTAGGAATCTTTTGAATAGCAGTGGATATCTGGTCCCAAAACTTTTTGGCCTTTTCACAAGTCCACCAAAGATGATAAAGCTCTCAATACCCTTCTAATGCTGCCACATCGCCTTTTTAGATTCTCATTTTTTATATCGTTTATATATCTTTTTAGTTTATAGACTTTATATCTTTTATATCTGTGTGTTTCATATATGTATTTGTAGCTCTCTACAACTCCTTTTAGATTTTCAGTTTTTATATTTTTATACCTTTTATGTTACATGCAAACATGTGTGTGTGTGTGTGAATGTATGTATATATGCGGCTGGATAGCGTAGTGGTTAGAACACCACCTTTGACGCAGGAGACCGGGGTTCAAATCCCAGCTGGTACCTACCTTACCAGTAGGGGTCCTTGGGCAAAGACCCCTAATGCTTCACCTGGCTACCTCAAATATGAGAGTGACATGAACTAAGAGAGTCATGCAGGCTTGGACATCGCCTGGATTAACAAGGTCCATGTCACATGTTGGGGAACCAGGACAATCTGATGATAAGTGGGCTACTGGAACAAACCATATATAGACAAGACAAGAGAACTTGGAATTGATGGAATGCTACTACAACAGTATACTTAATGAGAGGGGATATATGAAACGTATGAGGGAACTATGGATAGACAGAAGATCTACATCCACACTAACTGAGAAACAACTAGTTACCCAGCGCTTCAACAGAGTGAAGAGGAAGCTGCTCTCATAATCTGAGATAGACCAACTCCCCACAACCTGGACTCAAGCAGACCTGGAAGAACAACTGGATGTGCAGCCAACACCTGAAGCTGGAATGTCACTGCCACCCCCTCCATTACAGACCACAGCAGCTGATATGAGGCATAAGATCATGGATAAACTAGCTACAGTTAACCCTCGAGTCCGATTACCAAAGTTCAGTGGAGAAGTACCATCGGATAGTATGCTAGAAGATGCCAATAGAGCCCTCCAGAAAATCCCTACTACCACCATAACTCAAACCAATGAACTGGTATACGGTACAGCTTCTGTAATCCTGGAAATGCTTAGCTACATGATCAAGAAGAACAGCAGTACATACCCCCTCTGGAAAATGAGATTAGAGGCTAAGATCAAGGCAACTTAGAGAGAAGTCAGTCAGTTGATGGAACTACAGAATGGTGTGGAGATTAAGGATAAGACTTGGCAACTGAAAATAAATATATGGGCCTGACTCCATCTGAAGCCCTAGAGACTGCTAAACAAAGGCTAACAGCACTGGCTGCCAGGCTAAAGAGATACACTAGAGAAGCAGAGGCCAAGAAGATACATGCCCTATTCTCCAAAGAACCATCCAAATTGTACTCCCAGCTGTAGTGCAACCACACAGTAACAGTAGAGCCACCAGCAGCAGAAACTGAACAGTACTGGAAGAACATATGGGAGAAAGGAAAGACACATAACACCAGTGAAAAGTGGCTGCAGGACCTGAAAGCAGACCACAGTAATCTTCCAGAACAGGAAACAGGCACCACCACAGTAGCAGCCATCCAACAGTGGGTCAAGAACATGAAGAGCTGGACAATACCTGGCCCAGACATGATCCAAACCTACTGGCTAAAGAAACTAACAGCAGTGCATGAATGCCTAGAAGCACAGATTAACCAACTGCTAGCAGCAGGCCCCCACCCAGACTGGCTAACACAAGGAAGGACAGTGCTGATCATGAAAGAGCCTCACAAGGGAACAGCACCATCCAACTACTGGCCAATAACCTGCCTCCCCACAAAATGGAAAGTCCTATCAGGCATCTTAGCCGCCAAGCAACAAGACCACATGAGCCAGTACATGAGCACAGCTCGCAAGGGCATTGGAAACAACACCAGAGGTTCAAAACACCAGTTGCTCATAGATAGAGCAGTTGCCCAAGACTCAAGGTCTAGGCAGACCAATCTGAGCACAGCCTGCATTGGCTAAAGGAAAGCCTATGACTCAATGCCACACACATGGATCTGTGAATGCCTGGCACTATACGAAGTCAACAGGATACTAGGGGCCTTCCTCAAGAACTCAGTGGGACTGTGGAAGACAATTCAAGACACTTGCACAAGTGGCCATCAAGTGCAGCATATACCAAGGTGATGCATTGTCCCTACTGCTGTTCTGCATAGGCTTAAACCCCTTCAGGCAAATAATCACAAGGACTGGATACGGGTAGAAGTTCAAGAGTGGAATCACCATCAGCCACCTCCCCTATATGGATGACATCGAGTTGTATGCTAAGAGTGAATGACACATTGACTCACTGATCCACTTGACACGGATCTACAGTGAGGACATTTGGATGTCATTTGGACTGGAGAAGTATGGTAGGATGATAGTAAAGAGAGGGAAGGTAGTTAAGACCAATGGAGTGGAACTACAAGTGGGCCACATAGCAGACATAGAGACCAGCTATAAATACCTTGGTATTCCACAGTCACATGGGAACCATGATGAGGAGGTAAGGAAGACAGCAACATCCGAGTACCACCAAAGGATAAGACAGGTCCTGAAGAGTCAGCTCAATGGGAAGAACAAGATCCATGCCATCAGCATGTACGCCTTGCCAGTCATCAGATACTCTGCCGGTATAGTGAGCTGGCCAAAGGAGGACATGAAGGATGCCAATGTGAAGACCTGGAAACTCCTCACAATGTATGGAGATTTCCACCCCACGTCCAACACCCAGAGATTGTACACCAGCCACAAAGAGGGCGGGCAGGGTCTGAGGAGTGCCAAAGCCACTGTCCTGGATGAAACCTGGTACATTCAGGAGTACATCAGTAAGATGGCACCCAAAGATGAGCTGCTGAGAGAATGCCTGAGGCAGCAGCAGACATGGGAGGAAGTTCAAGTAGAGGAGGTACCATGGCAAGACAAGCCCCTGCATGGGATGTATCATCAACAAATAGCTGAGGTGGCTGACACTGGGAAATCCTATCAGTGGCTTGAAAGGGCTGGACTAAAGGACAGCACTGAGGCATTGATCATAGCTGCACAAGAACAGGCACTAAGCACCAGATCCATAGAAGCAGGGGTCTACCACACTAGACAGGACCCAAGGGGCAGATTGTGCAAAGAGGCCTCAAAGACAGTCCAACACATAGTGGCAGGGTGTCAGATGCAGGCAGGAACAGCATATACTGAATGGCACAACCGAGTAGCTGGCATTGCATACAGGAACATCTGCACAGTGTATGGCCTAGAACCCCCCAGGTCCAGGTGGGAGATTCCACAGAAGGCCGTGGAGAATAACAGGGCTAAGAGTCTGTGGGACTTCCAGATCCAGACGGACAGGCAGATACTGGCCAATCAACCAGACATTGTGGTAGTAGACAAAGACCAGAAGATAGCAGTAGTGATAGATGTATCAATGCCAAATGACAGCAACATCAGGAAGAAGGAGCATGAGAAACTGGAGAAGTATCAGGACCTGAAGCAGGAACTAGAGACAATGTGGAAAGTCAAGGCCAAAGTGTTCCCAGTGGTGGTAGGAGCACTCAGGGCTGTGACTTCTAAGCTGGGAGAGTGGCTCCAACAGATCCCAAAAACAACATCAGAGCTCTCTATCCAGAATAGCACAGTGTTAGGAACAGCTAAAATACTGCGCAGAACCCTCAAACTCCCAGGTCTCTGTTGGTGGACCCGAGATTGAGGAAGACACATACCACTCATAGGGGTGATATCCCCTCTTACCCCTATGGGTGGTACTGTATGTGCCTTCCTCAGTTTTGGGTCCTCTACCAGAGACATAGGAGTTTGAGGGTTCTGTGCAGTATCTTAGCTGTTCCTAGCACTGCACTCTTATGGACAGAGAGCTCGCATGGTGTTCCTGGGATCTATTGGAGCCACTCTCCCAGCTTAGGAGTCACAGCCCCGAGTGCTCCTACCACCACTGGGATAGATACAAATGATAGATAGATAGATGATAGATGATGATAGATAGATAGATGATGGATATTGATAGATGTGTGTGTGTTCATGGGCCCAACAGTACAAATGGGCACATGCTTGACCTGGTCTATACTTTGGAACAGATGAGACATGATCTGAGAATGGAAGCAATTAACATCTGTCTTTTGCCACGGTTAGATCATATACTAATCACAAGGTTTATAATAGATGCTCCAGATCTCCTTTAGAATGGTTCACCCCAGACATCTAATAGACCCTGAGGGATTCTCAAGGGCCCTTGGGGAGTGTCCCAACAATTTGGTCACTCGTATCTGTTCTTGGTTGAATGCCAGTTGGACAGAGTCAACAGGGATGAGCAAAGCATTATTTTGTGATCTGGGATATTCCCCCCCCCCCAGCTTTTAGAGCATAAGGAAGTGGGTAGAATTCTCATTGGAATGAATCCTGTGAGCTAAATCATGTGTCTCTTGATTTCCTTTGGGCAGCTAGGCAGAAGAGTGACCAGATAGAACTGAGAAATTGTCATTGAAAATGGTAATTGTATGCTCTCTCTTGATGAAGCCCTGCTTGGATCTGGCTGTTGTGACAACTTTTGCCCAGTCTCCAATCTTTCTTGTTGGAGGAAAGCTATTGAGAAAGTGGGGCAGTCCAGCTTAGATTATTTGTTTATTCATTTATTTATCTATGTATTTAGTTCAATTCATATAACCATCCACTTTTTTTAATCCTGCCTTTATTATTTTTATAAATAATTCAAGGCAGCAACATACCTAGTACCTGTTGTATCCAATCTAGCAGGAGGCATATGATCTGGGTATCAGTGGCTAAAGATTGTTCCTGGCAGGGCCCAGAGGGAGAGCCTTTTCTGCTGTGGTACCCACGCTGTGGAACATCATACCTCTGAGAATAAATTGGACGTATCCCTGCTGGTCTTCTGTAAACCCTAAAAAACTTGCCTTTGTGACTGAGCCTGGGCTCTGGGTCCATCACAGAGCCTGTTTGCTGGCTGTGTTGATCATTGTTTGGATGAAGTCCAGTTGCTATGTGATTTCTTTTCTCTTTCTTTTTCTTTCTTTTGTATTTTATGTAATTATTTATTTTATTGGAAGCCATCTAGAGTCATGTATGTGAGACAGCAGCTATATTGATGGATGGATGGATGGATGGATGGATGGACATTCAACAGGCTTTCAAAACTCCACTACCATATCTTTGGAGCTAATTGATTGATTATGGACATTTTATCTTTGTATGTAGATAATATTTTTATTTTTGTTATTTTTTGTCTTTCTGGATTGCTGTATACTGCTCAGAGTCTTGTGATCAAACAATCTATAAATATAGTAAATTAAGAAATAAGATTCCAGGCTTAAATTTCTGTCTATGCATGAGTTAGGGTATCTATTGGCCTGGTTTGCTTGTTTATCTGCTTATTCAAGCTGATAGTAACCTTCAGTTAAATAGATTAGCACATGAATAGCTTGACAAATATATATAAGCTCTATATAAATAGCTGGATAAATAATGCAGAAGTATCCAAAATGAACCTCCTTTTTTTCCATGTGGTATTGGGGAAACAAATGTTTCTAAATTAACTAGTGAAATAATAACATTTGTTTTTCATTTTTTTCTTTTGGACCAGACAATAATAAATCTACAGCATTTTAAATATTATTTAAAATACAGACTTTATATGGCCAATGTCTGTTCTAACAACCTACTTATCACACCTAGGATTTAGAGAAAACCTTCAAATTGTCACCTACTATCAACAGATGGTGACATCAATCCATCATGAATACACATATAACAAACATAAAATTAGAACTTTCCTCACCTTGAAAAAAGTAAACCAAGAACATAAGTATAATTAGGTCTTCATGCTCCTATTAAATAAAAGTGAAAATGCATAAATAAGAATAATGTTCACACACTCTCAAGTTAGAACCGGAAGCACATACTTTTACATATATGTGGCCACAAACATTTTTTGATGAAAAAAAGCAAATCTGTAGAAATAAACCCAGCACTTTAGATTTCTCCTTTCACTGAAATTTAAGGTTTATGATTTAGCAGAATATATATACACACAGAGACATTCAGAGTCATACTCAACTCAGAATACTGAATAAACATTTCAGATCTTGTTCACAACTCCACAATACATTTAAGATGCTAGCGTACATGCTTCTGGTGCCAGAGCTATATACATAATTAAATAGCTAGAAATGTATAATTCTGCAACAAGCATCATATGCAAATTAGCTAAGCCTAAAATATGAGATTTATGTGGTTCATAATAATAAACAGTACATAATCAAATAAAAATAATTCACCCAATAAACCAAACCATGTCTACTTTACCACTTACAATGATATTTATAAATTGCGCACCTCATAAGTGCATTTTTATGTGATAATTATTTTCATACAATTTTATAATCAATTTTACATTATCCAAATGCTTCCATTTCTTTCTTGATTATAAAATATATTTCTGCAAGGCATTTGAAATAAAATATGCTCATAAACATGTTGTTTTTTATCTGAAGAAACAACATAAAATATAAATTTAAAAATTATTTATATTTTTATTTGTATGTTCAGTTCTTATGCCTTTCTGATAGTTGTTTATCAATATTTGCATTGTATTAATAATGTATATCCTTTGTGTATCTGAAAAGTATTTGGAGATTCTAGATGTCTAAGGTATTTGCTTGTGCTATAAATTTTAATACTGTTGTTATCTTCAACATGTACTGTAAATAAAAGTTATTCCATTCCATAACTACCTAGACTAAAACACCTGTGAACTGATTTTAGAAGATCATTTAGGACAGCCATTAATATTTCCAAATTAAATTATAAGCCTATGCCTTTTACATAATCATAATGTCTCTGTATGTGTACACACACACATACACAGGCACATAGGTTTGTGTGTGTGTATACACATACAGAGATATTATGATTATGTAAACACACATACACATGCACACATACATACATAGTTTGTGTACATGTGTGTGTACAGAAGAGAGAGGGAGGGAGGGAGGGAGAGGTGCTTGAATTTTCAATATAGATTCAATACAGATAAAGAGAATCCAATTAAACAAATTAGTCAAAAACATTATGCTTATTCATTTACTTATTGAGTATTATTATTGTAGTAAAATCCTATACTATTTATGAACTAACACTACATCTAAATTATAAGATCTACTGTGGACAATCATGTTTTTTTTAATAACAATAGCAACATTATAATTATCCCTTCCTATCAAATGAAGAAAACTTTGGGGGTTTTAAAATCATTTGTTAGTGAAAAATCTATGATATTCATTCAGTTCTAGAGTTAACATCAAATTCTTGGCCTCAACATTCTTGAATTCCACGTACATATGCACAGATCTTCCTAGAGAAGCCCCAGTTCTTGAATTTAAAATGCATGTATTTTGCAGCAGGACGTGGTCAATTTTAATCTCAGGATTCTAGGGAAATAGATCACGTGAACCTGAAATCTGACTGCATTTTACGCTGGGAAATCTTCAGTCTCAATGTAGCCAGCTACAGCAGTAATTAGTTATAGAATCACGAACACTGTACAGTAGTTGGTTTTTGTACATGAAGAGATATGTGCTCCTAATCAATAGTATCCAAGAGGCAGTAATAAATTATGTTGTGAAATCACTTTCGCCTCCACTCCCACAGATGATAGCCTCATATGACATATTGACTTTAGCAAGAATTAATCAGGTTTCAAAGTTGCAGCTTTTTGCTTGTTTGCTACAATTAATTTAAAAACATTCAGCTGTTTTAAAATCTGATGTTTGCTTTAATACATATATATATTTTATATTTTATTAGCCACTCTGGAGAGGAAAACTGGGATACACGGTGTGTACCAAAAGCCAGGCCCCATAGATAATTTATTATATAAATTACATTAAATGTTCACATTTGTTGCCATTTTCTTCTAATCACTTCCTTACTCATTTGATGTATGACCTTTGCACATTCCTAAGTACAGTAACAGTTTCTCTGAAAATCAATCAATCAATCAATCAAAACATATTGTGATTGACTTATGGGGCCTGACTTTTGGTACATCCTGTACATTAAATATTACGATCAATCTTGGTAAATGTTAATGCTAGATATACCTCAAATAGAAATTCAAAATTATAATTATGTCTATATATTCTTCTTTTTAGCTTTCTCATGAAGACTATTCAGTGTAATCACTTCCAAGTGAAGTTTTGAATTAATAACTTGATATTCTTAAATGGTCTCTAAATAGCTTACATTCACAATGTAATTGGTCTATTCTTCTACATATTCATATTCTGAAGTTCTGGGAGAATTATGACATAATTTCTCCACTCTTTTTGCTATCAATATTTCATTGAAAAGCTGATTTTGTTAATCATGTATTATTGGCATACTGGTAATAATGGATTTATTTTAATTTCTTATGATAAGATTCAAAAGGATCTGTGACATTTTAATTAATGCATTTGGTATTAAAGTTCATAGAACAGAAATATAGTGCAAACAAAAGTATTTCTTCTTCTTCTTCTCCTCCTCCTCCTCCTCCTACTACTACTACAAAAGTATTTGGCAGGACCAGTTTAAGGACTTGGGGCCTATTCAAGACCTGATTTGGTTCCTACATTAACATTGCAGATGGACTCATGCAAAATACATGTTAAAATATATTTTCAAAATGGAATACTCACAGAATCTGGGGGAATTTTTTTTTTTAAAAAAAAGATGCTTCAAAATGGCTATGTAGTAAAAATACAGAGCAAAAATGGCTATGTAGTAAAATCCTGCCCAATCTATCAGTTGGGTAATGTGGAGTTGTGTTAGCCTATGGACAAAGATTAAAAATGCTCACCCTGAAGATCCATATTGCTTTGGGAATCTCAGTGAACTTCTTGTTGGCAGTTGAGTTTCTGTTATGTTCACCTTTTGCCGATTCAAGCATTACAGTCATGTGACAAAGAAAGTACTCCCTCTTTGAGTTCTATGGTTTTATGTATCAGGACATAATAAAAATCATCTGGTCCTTAGCAGTTCTCAAAAGTAGGTAAATACAACCTCAGATGAACAACACATGACATATTACACCATGTCATCATTTATTTAACAAAAAGAAAGCCAAAATGGAGAACCCATGTGTGAAAAACTAAGTACTGCTTCCATAGGTATGAAGAGGCTAAGTAGCAGCCAGGTGCTGCTAATCAAATGCCCTTGATCAATTGATCATCAGCAAGTGTGACTACCTCTATAAAAGCTGAAGTTTTAGGAGTTTGGTGGTCTCAGGAATTGAGGTGTGTGTTAATACAATGCCAAAGAGTAAAGACATCAGCAATGATCCTAGAGAAGCAGCAGTTGTTGCTGCTGCCCATCAATCTGGAAAGGGCTCTAAGGCCATTTCCAAACAATTGAAAGTCCATCATTCTACAGTGAGGAAGATTATTCACAAGTGGAAAACATTCAAGACAGTTACCAAACTTCCCAGCAATGGATATCCCAGCAAAGTCACCCCAAGGTTAGACTCTGCAATGCTCAGAGAAATTGCAAAAAATCCAAGAGTTACCTCTCAGTATGTTAAATGTAAAAGTTCATGACAGTACACTTAGAAAAAAGACTGAACAAGTATGGTTTGTTGGGAAAAGTTGCCAGGAGAAAGCTTCTCTCTAAAAAGAACATGGCAGCACAGCTTAGGTTTGCAAAGTTGCGTCTGAACAAATCATAAGACTTCTGGAACACTGTCCTCTGGACAGATGAGACCAAAATGGAGATGTTTGGCCATAATGCACAGTGTCATGTTTGGCAAAAACCAAACACAGTGTATCAGCACAAACATCTCATACCAATTATCAAGGAAGGTGGTGGAGAGGTGATGATTTGTGCCTGTTTTGCAGCCACAGGACCTGGGCACCTTGCAGTCATTGAGTCGACCATGAACTCCTCTGTATACCAAAGTATTCTAGAGTCCAATGTGAGGCCATCTGCCCGACAGGTAAAGCTTGACTGACATTGGGTCATGCAACAGGACAATGATCCCAAGCACACCAGCACATCTACAACAGAATGGCTGAAAAAGAAAAGAATCAAGGTGTTGCAATGGCCCAGTCAAAGTCCAGACCTCCACCCAATTGAAATGCTGTGGTGGGACCTCAAGAGAGCTGTGCATAAACAAATGCCTGCAAACCTCAATGAACTGAAGCAATGTTGTAAAGAAGAATGGGCCAAAATTCCTCCACAACGATGTGAGAGACTGAGGAAGTCATACAGAAAACAATGATCTCAAGTTATTGCTGCTAAAGGTGGTTCTACAAGCTATTGAATCATAAGGTGTACTTAGTTTTTCACACATGACTTCTCCATTTTGGCTTTCTTTTTGTAAAATGATGACATGGTGTAATATGTCATGTGTTGTTGTTCGTCTGAGGTTGTATTTACCTACTTTTGAGAAATGCTAAGGACCAGATGATTTTTATTATGTCCTGATACATAAAACCATTGAACTCAAAGAGGGTGTACTTTCTTTTCACATGACTGTATGCAGTAATTAGTTTTTGCCTTCTTGGGCACTACATTTGTTTGCTTGTGATACCACACACTCCCCCCCCCCCTGTTGTGTTATATTATTTTAGGTATGGTATGCTACAGTACAGTTTTGTAATACAAGAGTTCTAAGCCAGTTTTACCACACAATTTTAATTTTGTGTATGTGTGTATGTAGGACTGTAATATAAAAATATAATGAAGATTTCTATAACCTTCTATATAAGGTTCTATTTCTATACTAGCTGCTCAAGTACATGCCAGTAGGGGATACAGATAGTCAGTTCTCATTTCTCTGTGGGAATTGAGTCAGGACGTTTATTTAGCCAACTGACTCAGACTGGCTACTGAGAAGTGTTGAAGGAAGGATTCTAATTCCATCTCTCTATCCTTCCATTTTATTTACTCTAATGCAATTATTTTAAGTTTTCAAAATGCTATCTTTTGCTAACTCTTGTTAATTTGTCTAGATGATAGTAAGTAACAAGGACTACAACCTCTCCAACTGTTTTGGTTCTGGTGTAAAAAATGTAGGAGTGATTACCTAACACTGAGTTCCTATTGTTTTCTCTAACCATAACAATGTAAACATTTTGCTTTTTGATCTGAAAGAACCCAAAACATTCTAGCTATTTCAGATTTTGTTTCACTATAATTTAACAAACTCAAAATGTACTAAGAAAAATATTCAAATTGTGCTGTTTTGTTCCAAGCTTGAAATAATACAAATTTCCCATTTTATTCACACTACTAGGGTAAATCATACCCTAGTCAAATCACATCAGGTACATTCTAGTTCCTCGAGCACTTTTTAATTGCTGAATTCAATCACTATATCTAATATTTCTAAATCACTAACAAATGCATTGCAGAGACATTGTAAAAAGCTGTTAAGTGGTATGGAAAATAATCTTTCCATGTTACTGCCACATGAACGTCCATCTCACATCATTGTCTTATTAAATTGTATTTTTAAAAAATCAAATAGTAATGTATTTGAAAGAAAATATGTTAATGCATTTTCAAGTGATTTCTTTATTTCTTTATTATTTTAAGGGGCTTTTTGAACAATAATGTCCATGCTGTCTGAAAGATAGCTCAAATGTTCTTGCTTGGTGAAGACTGATTTAGAGGAATCTGGCTGGAGAGACAGCAAATAGCAAGTGCCTAGCGGTCACTAGTGTCAAGTATGAAAAATGAAGGAGACATGGCAGATAAGAGGAAGCTACAAAGTCAAATTGATCAGTGTCTCAAAATATATCAGAAAGTGTGCAGTAATTTGAAGATATATGGTAGAAGCTCCTAATGCCAATCAGAAAGAGAAATATGATTCTGAAAAAGAAGATTAAAAAGCTTCAGAGACTGAGGGACCAGATGAAGGTATACGTTGCATCCAATGAAATTATGGACAAAAGGCAACTAATAGTCAACCAGAAACTCGTTGACATACAATGGAGTGGTTCAAATTACTGGAAGTTAAGACAAATGCGTACTCTAAAGGGTGGTTGGGCCTGGCACAAAAAGTGAACCCATCCCAGAAGGAAAAGGATAAAGTTGGGTAGTAACTGACTAACACTATCACTGACACCTTGAACATGCAATAGTTTGAAAGCAAAGGAGAGTCACTCCCTATCCAGATGCATAAGAGGGAGACAAGAATAACAAGACCATATTGATGGTATGAAGCAGCATATTGAGAAATACTGGTACCACATGCAGATGGTAGATACAATCCTGAATATGTTGGACAATGGCTCCATCAACATGGACTGCATTTGCAAGATCAAGGATGATGTAGAATATTACATATATTCCTTGCAGGACCCCAATTTTGAGGAAAACTGGTTCCTCTGATGACCCTGTCTTTGTGCCTCTTCTCACTGGCCACGTGGGCATCCAGTCACAATCACATGGAAGATTAACCAATCCAGCAGCATGCTCACTTCCACCATATCCAGCTTCCCAATCTGACCCACCCTTGCTAACTGCACAATGGAGAACTCTGAAAACGATAAGAAATGGTACAATTAACAGTGAAGTCAGCCTATGTCCAGCAAACATTTATTCAAAAAGCCTCCACAGCACTTCCCACCATGCTATCTGATAGACAGAAGCTCTAGCACGTTGTCTCCCTGAGGACTGGGTCTGGCTCCAGTAGCAATGGGGCTGTAGCTTGCATCAGGAATGCAAGCAGTAAAGCTAACCCTTCAGTACAGTGTGCACCTATCATCCCATAGCTTATGGCATCACCACCCACCAGACCAATACCTCACAGCCCCAGCCTCCTAACACCAAGCAGGATGCCCGTAAGCAGAATGGTGTAACCAGTTACAGCTCTGTGGTAGCTGACATAAGTTCAGATTCAACATTAAAGAGTGGCAACCAGTCACTGCCTAATCAGACAGTGACACATATCCCTCCTAGTGCTTCTATAAAAGAGACCAGTGAAGCTTGTCAGCCATAGAGTGTTAGCAACAGCCTGGATTCAGCTTCTTGGTATCTTTGAACGAAAAGAAGACAAGACAAGAAGGGAGGCAGGCAGGCAGGAATCAACCAAAACAGTGACATCTCCTATCCCATTTTTGTGTATGTTTTAAATCAGAGCATTTCAGCCTTATTGCAGTAAGTACAAACATCCCATTGTCCTTTGACATCCTCTCTCAAACTTCTTGATGCAGACTCCATCTCCCATTTAGCTATCATCAGATGGCTATATATGACACTAGCAATATAAGGTCCTATAAATTTCATGGTGACCTTTCTCCAACTCCTTTCCTGCTTGCCACTGACATAAATGGCAAATTGGCAAATGACAGAATTATATGCAATTTTTGTTTTAAACTCTGGATATAAAATTATAATGGATTTATAGGTCAACAATACATATTGGGAAAAGAAGGAAAGAGGGAAAAGAAACTAGGGTGTAATTAGAACAACTGTGGGAGCAGAAAGTAAGATTTTTGTATGAAAAACAATTAGAAGATTAATAGATTAATCTCCCAACAAAATAAATTGAAAGTGAATATAAGGAAAGAGAATGTAGAAGCAGCTTGGAACAGAGTAAAAAAATAATTATGATACAAAGTGCCAAGGGAAGAATTCTTGGTGGAATGATGATGTGAAAGAGATTGTGGGCAAGAAAAAAAAGCATATAAGAGAATCATTACTGCAGAAAATGAAGATGACACTAAGACAGTATAATAGGTAAAAAGAAGGGGAAAAAACAGCTGCAAAGAATATGATGAAAAAGTTCAAGGAATGGCTAAGATAAAAGTAGGCAGACAAAGTAGGCCTATACTGCACAGTGGATTCAGGGTTGGTTGGGGCTAGGAAGACTATCTCTAGCTATATTTCATTTATCCTCCTATTTTTTTTTACCCCCCTGATTAAACTGGGTGGCTCAGCCTGGCTTAAAAAAAACAGTCCTAAATTCTTTGCTTGCCAAGACATTTGCATTACCTGATTGATTAGGTAATCTGTCAAGTCAGTGGTGATTTTTAACAACCACATAAATAGACTTTCTTTAGTATGATCTGTCCTCAGCCTAGTCTTTTAGGTCTCTCAGTGGTGCATTCATTGTGATTGTAACTGAGTCTATCCTCCTAGCTGTTGGTCATACTCTTTCTCTATCCTTTTACTTTTCCCAGCATTACAGATCTCTCAAGGGAGCTGTCCAAAATATGGATCCTGGTAATTTATGCTTGAATGAGAGCTCTGGGATGAATTATTCTAGAATCCATTTGCTTGTTTCCTTGGATATTCATGGTATTCTCAAGAGACTTTTCTAACACCAATGTTCAAAAGTATTAATACTCTTTCTGTTCTGTTTCCACAAAAGCTCAGCTTTTGTTTTCATTAAAGCATCACAAAGAAAACCATTACCTGAACGATTCTGATCTTTGTAAGTGGTCAAATCATAGTATCTGAATATCTTTTCAAAGTCCTTCATAGTGCTACTCTACAGTATATTTCTTGAATGCTGGTTACTTTACTGTTGATAGCTGATTCTAAAAGGCAATAGATACCCACTTCAATGTCTTCTTTGTCAACTCTCAGTCTGGTTACTATACCCATTGTCATTAATTTCTTCCCACTCCCCAAAGATGAGATTAGCCAGAGAAAGAATATGATAAAGTAAGGAGGATTAAATTAAGCAATGTCTTGCATGAATAGAAGGATGGTTACTGAATATAATAGAAGTAGTATGTGATCAAAGTAAAGAATGCAAAGGGTATGGAATGCTTAACAAATAGTGGAACTTTTTTTGAAGAAGAAAAAAATGTTTCATCTTCTCGCTAGATAGATAGATAGATAGATAGATAGATAGATAGATAGATAGATAGATCGATAAGGAATGCTAGCGATGACATTAGAGGTGAGTTGATAAGGGATACTTTTCCTTTTCCATGAAGGGATATTTTGTCATTAGATGATGTCATTTTGTGGACTTAGATTCTGACTGATTTGCAATGAATGTGAGATTAATTCAGATGATGTAACAAGGTGCACAGATCTGAAAATTAATGCATCAAAGACAACAGTCATTGTGTTTGAAGTTAAACAGAAAAATGAGCAAATGTTTAATATTTATGATATACATAAATGGCACCCCTCCTCCAATTATATGAAGTTGTACAGCATGGTAGGATGTTTACTAAAATGATAAAATGGCTCAATTTCTCAGTGGAAATGCTGGTAAAAGAGTAGTGAGTAACAGATGGTTTGTTACAAAAAATGAATGTTGACAAAAATGAAAATGGCTGTATATAAGACTGAACCTGTACTCATTTTGTTAACTTGAAGTAAGGGCTGGATATGTCAGGAGAAACATAAAACTAGCTTAAATACACTGGAAATTAGATACTTAAGAAATACAGGTGATTAAAAAAAATAACAGGGTAAAGAATGAATGGGTGTCGCATTAATGTGGATTGAATTCAAAACTGAACGTCTGATATAAAAAAAGTACACTGAGGTTATTTGGTCATATTAAAATAATTAATGAGGTTCAATATGCTATAAAATAAGATTGAATGAGCTGAAATGAAGGGGAAGAAAGACAATGCTATGGTTTAGATGGAGTAGATGAGATCCTCAAAAAAAGATAGGCAGTATATAAAAGAGTATAACATATGTATGTCATGGAAGCAAGGAGGTTTTGTAAGGATCAAAAAGTAATAGAAAGTATAGTGAATGATACTGGTATAAACAAATTTTAGCTATGTTTGTTTATTTATTTAAAATTTCATGCCTTTGCTATCTATCTTTGGCTTATTATTTTAACTCCTTTTCTGTGCTCTACATAATATTGCCCCAAAATGATATGTTATACTAAAAGGGCATAATATAATGAGTATATATATAAAAGATACAAGTCCATACTTACTCAAAGTAAACCTCAAATGTACAAGAAAGTTTACTCCCAAGTTAGCATGATTAACGTTGCACTATTATATTTTTATAATATATATAGTTATTTCAGTTTCCAGATGGCAAGCAAAAACACTAGTACCATTTCTTTCTGTATTAACACCTAATATTCTGTGATCTACTTCATTTACAAATAACAGAGTTAAAGTCAGCAAACATGAATTAAAAGAATAAATAATATTTGCTTCTTTGAAAGTCTATAGATGATGACTAAGGTAATTTCAGTGGTCCAGTAGTGGCCTGTTGCCTCCAAAGCTTAAATATTTTATTGACAGTTTTCTGTTGCTTCTAATGAACTATATTAAGAATGAGCAATGTTAATTGATTAATAAAAAGACCTGCCATCCTGTTCAGTTATGCATTTCATTTGTATACACAGAAGAAAATGAAACAGATATATTTGATGTTACCCCTATTACATACAGTTAAAACTGAAATGCCAACATTTTAAATTCCAATAGATACTGTACACACTAAATTGAACATAGATTGTATCTTAAATCAGTAGATTTCTATAAAAAATTGTTAGCGCAGAAGCAAATTCCATGAAACAAACAGTATTGCTTGTCATGGTGAAACCTGCTTTCAATGTTTACTCCTTTTTGTAGAAGGAGGAAAGTGATAGATACCAAAAGATTCTTAAAAAATGGAAAAACTAATAAAGGCTAAAACTGTATCTATTTTGTTAATAGGCTGAGAATAATCCACAATTAGTTGGTTGTTTTGACTATCAGATATTCTGAAACCTGGGACAAAACTCCTGTAAACGTAGCTTCATTGATTTCAGTGATGGAGAAATTGTAGTCATTGCATTGCAGTACAGGATATATGAAGTCTCAGAGTGTTTTAAAAGTATAACCACATAAAAGGAGGCTTAGTGGAATAAAACTGATTAAAAATAAGTACTAGTGTAACAATAATATCTTTCTAGAAGCATGGAAAATTATTATTTATGTGTGTATTTATTAACTGCCTGGCACATAGTAAAGCATCTGTTTTATGGTAATTAAAATAAACAGCAAGAAAAGCATAATGTTCACTCTTTAATCTATCTCCATTACATAAGCCACCACTTGCAAAACCAGGGGCTCAGAAGCCACTCACCCTACAGAGAAGTGATAAATCTGCATAAGACTAGAAGCCTCTCTTTACTGAAATAAGCAGAAAATCTTCCATTGGTTTCAACAGTGGCTATGATAAGCTAATATAAATGTGGAACTACAATCATTAAATGAGAAGAACCATATAGAAAAATGGGACTTACTCCCTGGCAATTATGTATGCAAGGATCCTGAATTGTGTCTATCTGATTGATAACTTACAAGTTGTTTAGATTTTCTGCACTGGCATAAATATGCAGTGTGAATTGCTATGATTTTGGGAACAAAGGTGAATAGCTTCAGCCATCCGTAGAAATGATTAGATAACTATTACAAAACAAGGCACTGTAGTCATGATTCCATTTTTATGTAAGTACATTACACATTGTGTCTCATAAGTTCTGTTTTATAAGATCAGTAGGACAGTAATAGATTTTAGAGTTTAGAATTAGGGAGTTCTGTAAGTCTATATGATCTGTTAATTTTGGATACGTGGTTGCTTCACTCAACTTCCAAGTTTAAATTTTTCAACAGGTGTAATGGTTTTATGTGGCTACAGTATTTTAGTACAAAGTCTGCACTACAGTGAACAATTAAGAAACAATTTAGAAATGAAACAACTATCACAACACATTTCAATGTGGATCCAGATTTAGTCTATGAAATCACATATTGGTATGCTAACTTTCAAGTTTGTTGGAGTATCATACTGTATAACTATGAAGAATACATCGGGAACATATAGAAGTCAGAAGCATACTAAGGTCAGAAATGCAATGTGTACATATATAGTCCTGCTTCCCATCATGTATTGATTATAGACAACATTTATTTTTATAATCAACATAATGCAGTTACCACCAAAAAATTGGATGACGTGACCTCTGTCTGCTGCCGCTGGTTGTTGTTGTTGTTAGAAGACTTTTTACAGAATAAAAACAATACAAATTTATAGAAGGAAAAGAAAAATAGAGAAAAGTAATAAGTAAATAAGAAGGAAAGAAAAGAAAAGAAAAGAAAAGAAAAAAGAAAGAAAGAAAAGAAAGAAAGAGAAAAGAAAGAAAGAGAAAAGAAAGAAAGAAAAGAAAAGAAAAGAAAAAGGTATAAAAAAGTGGCTTCCAATCTTCTTTACAGCAGTTATAATTGCATTTATATTTTATCCCCTCACTCTAAAATTATATCTGCTGCTGGTCCTTATTTGATAGATATTACTTGTTTTATAGTGTATGCATCTGTATCTTCCTTCCCAGAAACTCTGAACGATGTTTTCCTGATTCTAGCTCATGATCAAGTGTGATGTCATCATGGTTAGGAAAGGATGCCTGTGGTATGTCCTGAATTGCATGCAGAATCCAGTTCACCAAATTCTAATTCAACACTTTGGCATAGTGGTTATTAGTATAACCATACCTCCATAAACAAGTATGGATACAGTATGTACATATCCACTCCTCTCCTCCCTCATCTAATCCTGATACATGCTTTGTTGCTTGGGATTGGATAATGGAGAGAAACATGCAGTTTTCCTCCCAAAAAGAAAATCATGGTGAAAAGAAGACCCCAAACTTGGTAGAAATGAAAAGAGAGAGAGAGAGAGAGAGAGAGAGAGATTGTGTCTCCCTTTTATGTGTTATGTCAGAGACAGTTTTGTTCTAACAGCCAGTACCTGTAACATTATAAAAACAAAATAAAGAACATGGGAAATATAACAGCGTCATAGGATTTACTGTCCTATGCTATCAATGGACGGAGAAATCAAAGTCATAGAATGTGAGAGTTGGCTGGCTGATAAAGATTCAGGATACAGTTATGTAAAGATCCAGCTGCAAGCTTCTCCATTATCAGTGAAGAAACTCACCATCTCACCAGATCATAGGAAGTATGTTAGAAAAGAAGTCAGAAGGACTATGTATAAGAGGATATATTGCTTATAAAGTGAAAGTGATTTAGTCACTCTAATGACTGTACTTCTATTCAATTTATTTCAATAAATTTGATTAAAGAAAACTGTGAGAATTGTGCTTGGAAAATGATCGTGTTCAATTTTAGGCAGCTGCCAAAGAAACTAACATATAATTGGATCCAAGTAAATGACAAACTGCACATTACATTTTCTTTGCTATTCTGGGTTCCAGTATAGACACTAGTCTCAGGTTAAGGGACTTGCTGCCTGCTATAGTCAACATCAGATCTGTGGTCCTGCTCCTGCAGTCTGCTTACCAAAAAAGAGTAAGTTCTTTTCAATGGTTTCCCCACCCCACTCCAATTTACCAAGTATGGAGGTCAGTTCCGATTGGAACTCTGAAAAAAGACTTTGTTAAACCCCTTTACAGTGCTATAGATTTTGAAGGACTGACAGACAGTTTTTTTTAATACCAGAATTATATATTGTGAAATAATAGTAATAATGTGAATCCAAGTTAATTGCTATTAGGTCTAGTTAAAATCAGTGTGAAAAAGTTAGTCATGACTAACTTAAGATCGAATGATTTCACTATGAACAAATTAACCTAGTCTGGGATGAGTTACTGTGCAGTTAATTGAATTACTTTTCACTCAAGTGAACCACACTGGAAATAATTTGCTCATAGATTGGATTATAAATCTATAAGCAAACAAATATATGTGCTTTCCAAACTTGAGAGTGTATTACTTTCATTTGTTATTCACTCCTCTTATAGAACTAGACAACAATATTTCTAATTGAACAGGTAGAACAAAAATGTTTCTTATGGGATCTGTAAAAATATGTTAGACAATGCTGAATTTAGAATTTTGCCAGTAATGCCCATTGCACATTTCTTCTTCTGAAAATAGCTAACTAAAGAAACAGCAGGCTGTTGTGTTAAAGTGATGTTAAATGGGTTAATCTCAGACCATAAAATATGCATAATTCAAAATTAGCATGTACTTTCCTATAATAGCAACTTCTAAAGTTAAGTAATATATTTTAAGAGATTTACTCTCTAAAGTGGAAAGTATAAAATTATAATTCACGCAATGCTGCTTTCATTAAAACAATGCAAAACTTTTGCTTTAGATGCTAAAAAAAATAGTTGTATGTCAACAGCGGTTTGACAGATTTGCCTCACATTATTAAGTAGAACTGATCTACAAGAAATAGTAAAATAAAATTTGCAAACTATTAACCATTAGAATGACTAACTAATATTGCAGCCAAGGCTCCTTCTGTGTTTATGCACTAGATACAAAAATGTTAAACCACAGCAACTAGTATCAGTATACTTATTATTTTATAAGCAAAAGGAACTGGCCACCTGCTCTGGCTTACTTTATTATAATCAGCAGGAGTAAGCAGCATGGCACCCACTAATTTCCCTTCCTTATTACTGAAAAAAATAACAATGGGAAGTGTATATGCAGCAAAACAACTGTGCTTCTAGTATCATTTTTATTTTCAAGAATACACATAAGTGATAATTACATCCTGCTATTGCTCTCCACCAGCTGATATTTAAAGTTAGGTTCCTCTAATCATCCGGATTAGGATTCAAGATTTGTAGCCACTAATAACACGAACCTTCTTGATTATGTGCTGTCTCCCTTTTTAACTGTTTAAATTGGTGGCACACGTCATTCTAAGGACAACAAAATCCATAGTTTAATTCTGTATTGTGTAAATAATCTCTTGTATTGGTTTTCCTGATTGAAGACTGACGGAATTCCTTGTATTTTGTTATAATAGGAAAGAGACTTCTAATACTGTATGTGTGTGAGAGAGAGGGAAAAAAAATTATAACCAGCTTGTTATATTATATATGGCTTTATATGTCTCTTCCTTATCTCTTTCACATCAAGTTAAAACAAAAACAAAAAAAACAAAACCTGCTTAAACTTCAGATGCTACAGCATTGTCTTCTAGTCAATGGAGCACTGGTCTAGTTTTGATCTCCTTTTTTGCCACCTTTCCAGCTCAATAATATAAATTTTCCTGGTGATTATTAGAATTATATGCAACACTCCAAGAGTGGTCTCACATATATTTATATAATGGCATTACTACCTTTTCAATAGTGCATAGTTAAACTGTGAATTTGCTGCCAGCAGTTGTGGTAATGGCAGCCAATTTGTATGATTTTAAAAGGGTGCTGGACAGGTTTATAGAGGATCAGGCTTTCAATGGCTATTAATATTGATGGTGTTCTGAATTGTGAGCAGCAGGCCTTAAATACTGGTTGTTGAGAAGCAGCAGCAGAAGAGGACCATCATTCTTTCATTCTAGCTTCTGAAATTTCCAAATGATCCAGTTAGCCACTGGGTGATACATAATGCTGGACTAGGTGGGCTTATAGCCTAAACACGTAGGACTTAGCATGATTACAAAATCTTCCTGAGATATAAAGTAGAACATGGAGAACCATCTCAGTTTTTTTTTTCTTCATATAAGTTGGTGCTTTGTGATTGGCCATGTCCTTCATCGCAGTTGCCTCCCACATGACAACTCTTGTGTGGGAGTACCCATAACATGCTTTCAAAATTAAAATTTATCTGATTTACAGCCAGCTGACTCTACAATGACTCTGGGTGGCTTACATTATAAAAGAAATAATAATAGAAGAAACTATGAATGTCCAGACAAAACAAACTCCATATGACACACGAAACACCCCTTTTTGCACAAATGTAACTATTATAAACATATAATATCATATGTGCAAAGATGGGCTTATAATTAGATGGAAAGGGGCACACAAATAGACCAATTTCTGATAAACAGCTCTACCTACAATCTAAATTCAATAGTATAGATGCTGACTGCTGATGCAAGCTAGTTTTTATTAAAACCATTATCCTTGAATTTCTTATTTCTGTTTTCCATAACATAACTCTTTCTGACTTAATTTTCAGTGAAATTTTCAGTGAAATCAGAAAAAATATAAAAATTAAATTATACACTTAACAGCTCATCTGGGGTTTTGAACTACACTTAATAAACAAAGTTCTAGATAATTAAGGCTACAATTATTTATATATTTTACCAGTAAACAAGCCTTATTGCATTGCGAATAGACACAACCCCATGGCATACTTGAATAGATGAACACATCCATGAATGCCTGGGTGGGGGAAGTAAGGGGGCAAATGCTGGTAGGTTTTTGAGTACAATGTAAAGCACAGGCTTGCCACCAAGATACTTAAATAACCTTCTTTTCCAACCAGACATGACCATCTGGTACAAGAATCCTGGGATAAATTGTGATCTCCCATTTTCAAAAGTAAGAGGAGCTGAGGCTGGGAACCACACTAAATTTTTCAGTGGTGGCCCTAGTACTGTTGAATAGCCCTTTTTTAGAGATTAAACTTACTTTGGTATAAGTGACCTTTCAGAAGGCATTAAAGATGAAATTCTTCCAGAGGGCTTTTCAAGTTGAGGACTGGGCATTACCATGATGATTGTTGTCTGCTGCTCTATTGCTTTTAACTGATTTTTATCTTGAAATAATACTAATACTAATACTAATACTAGTAATCCTCACTTAATAACCGTCCATTCAACTGTCTGAAGTTACGATAGTGCTGAAAAAAGTTACTTATGACCGGTCCTCACACTTACAACTGTCACAGCACCCCTGTGGTCACGTGATCGCAATTCAGGTGCTTGGCAACCAGCTCACACATTCAACGGTTGCAGCACCCCAGAGTCACATGATCTCCATTTGCAATCTTCCCAGCTGACTTCTGGCAAGCAAAATCAATGGGGAACTGCTTGATTGCTTAACAACCACGTGATTCACTTAGCAGCCATGGTGATTCACTTAACAGCCACCTCAAAAAAAATTGTAAAATCAGGTGCAGTTATGTGATGCTTTGCTTAATTACTACCCTGCTTAACAATGAACTTTCCAGTCCCTATTGTAGTGATTAAGCAAGGACTACTTGTACTAATAGTAGTACTAATACTAATTGTAGAGGTTTTAGTGAATATACTATGGATATTTTTAAATATCCTAGGGTTTTTTTGCATACCACCAAGAGTCTGATTTAGAGTGCAGTAGGAGAGAGAGAGATCACAAGGTAAACTCAAACTCCTTCTATGTTTTGTTTTAATAATGAAAGGGGTTACTGGTTTAGGAGCCAGAACCATTCTTTCAAGACTCCTAACAAATGCAGAATGGGATCAGGACCAAATAAAACCAAAATGAAAATAGAAAAACCTCTTAAAATATAAATCAGTCTTGGAGCTAAAAGTGTCTTAAACACATTTATCTCAAGCCTCTACTTTTTCACCCAATCTTGTCATATTTCTTTTTTAGAATTGCACATTATTTTTACACTGAACTGCGTGCAAAGAAAGAAGAACACACCATTTATCAAGATCTTTCATTTATATAAAAGTCAAAGTCAAACATTTATCAAGATCTTTCATTTATATAAAAGTCAAACTTGGGCAATAAGATTAGTTTCATTGAAACTAAGAGGCAGAAGGCTATTTGAAAAACCTTTCAAATGACTAAGGGCAGCCACAGCAGTCTCCAAATTATCTAGCAAAGAGTCTATAAGCAGTTCCATTTAACTAATGTAGCTTTACCACCTATTTAAAAATGTAAGTTTTCATAAATTGGCTAAAAAGTAAGACCCTACTAAAGATTAAAGAGTCCATAATCCTCTGACCATTTGCTTTTCTGGGCTGACAAGCTTGTTGGCATGGTTTACCAGCCAAGTTATCATCTTAGGGAAATGATTCTTTGTGTAACTATTAAAAAAAAAAAACATCTGAAAACTGAATAGGTTATTACTATGGCACATATAATACTCAATGCTGTAGAGAAATGGATTGTATTACACATAATAGTCTAACAAGAAATGCATTACTTTGGACTTGATCATAAAATGAAGACTGAGTCATTCAGTATAAAGCAAGACAAAGTAGATAACGAGCAGGAAGAAAATAGGTTTTTTTCCCCCCACATTTTGTAATTATTGATGTGGAAGTATAGGGAATGAAAGTGAAAGGAATTTGGGAAAAGCAGAAGGACTATTGAAAGACTGGCCATAAAGCTTAACAAAAAGTACTCTAGATTAAGAATTAAGTTATATAATTAATAGGAGAAATAGATTGAAAATAAAGGATAAAAATTACAGATTTGAGAAAATAGAAATAAAAGGCAGCAGAATAACTCTGAGTATCTCTCCCTCTCTCTCTCCATTTGAACCTGCTTAACAAATTCTAGTAAAACTCTGAGACTCAAATAGCACAACAGCATTTCCCCAAAGACCCCTGTTATTCAGAGTTTGCATAATGGATAACACTTATTAGCTGGCTAGTCATGTTACAGTCAGACACCCTACCACATCACCTAGCTTGTCCTCTCAGTTTTATTTATATATGTAAGAAAGCTACAATAAGGTGCATGACTCTGCAAAGCTAGAAAATCCATCATTTTCTGAATTACTTTTAAAGTTATCTGAAGCAATCTAAAGGGGCCTGAAGGGCTCACATTACTTTGGAGGCTTGATCTGGTGATTCAGTTCAGAGATTAGATTCAAGGGAATGATTCAAAAGAATAATTCATTTGCTTTAATTGAAACACCAATAGATATCTCTTCCTTTTGACAATATCACTGGGTGCCACAAGGTAATAATAATTCTGTTTCAAATATATAAAGCTTGTTTAATTCATATTTAGCAAAACCCAAAGAACTGTCTTGCTTAGGAACTGCATGGAATACACAAATCTTTAACTTTCTCCATAAGAATGTACCCATAAGAAATCATTGGGTCTTTTTAGAAAAAGTGTTCTCAATAAAATTGATGTAATAAGCAGTAACACACAAAATATAAAACTCTTGATATCAAGTAAAAGAACTCTGCAGCCGTTTTGTTCTCTGATTGTGCTTATTGGATTTGAAAGGAATTCCACAACAAAATGATAAAATACTTTTGCAGAGATTGTAATTGAATCCCTATTAATATGAAAGCAATCTACCATCTCCTTTTCCATCTGCTTAATAAAATCTTCTCTATTCAACAAGGATACGTATAGGAACTATTCAAAAGATGCATTTAAATTATTGTCAAATAAGGCTACCAATCTGATCTGGAATCATTATAACATCTGTGTCACTTGAGATAATTTTAACTACCAAGAAATGAGATACTAGGAAATAATCTAGATGGAAATAACTTCAGTCTAGAAGAAAAGAAATGGTGTTCACAATGAGGATTAATAGAATGCCAAATATCTACAGTATTAGATTTGCACATATAATTTTACTTTCATAACTTTTAAAGTATCATAAAAGTTGAGAGTATAATTTGGGTGTGAATGTGGGTCATGGTCTGATAAAGCATCCAATGTTTTATTCAGATAACTTCCAATTATTCTATCACTGGAAAACAAACGTTGGAAACAATTATGTGTTTGTTCTGGAAAGTCAGATCATATAGATTGATTAATGCTAAACACTGATCTTCCAATCTATATGAGTATTAAAAAGTGAGCATCTTCATCTGATATTTCTTCCTCAGTAATAATTTTAGAAAATTGATTAATAAAGTTTTCAACACCCACTGGACTTTTAGAGTTGCCAATTGCATGCACATTGCCATCCAAGCTTTCTGTAAAAGCTGTTTATCTTTCATTTTAATTATGAAGCAAAAGCTTCAAGCCAGTAGATTTCTCAAAGAAATCTCATTGGATAGTGAAAAAAAAAAAAATATGGCTGATCCTTCTGAAACTCCTTTGCCTTCAGTGATTCAAGCTACACAGTCTAACAGAAGTATTTTTACTAATCCAGAGGTCAGCAACACAGTGTCAATGGACACTTAGGTATCTGCCTGCATTCTAAATGATGCCTGAGTCCACCCAATCTTAAATCAAAATAAATGCAGGAGTTGTCATATCTCACAAGATTTTTTGTGATATATCATGAGATTTCAGGACACTATCACCCACTGAATGTTTTTGCAGTATTTCAAGTTTGGGAGCACCGAGCACATTATTTGTGAAATATGGCCGGGGCAGACCAGAAAATATTAGTGATCTCCATATTCATTTGTCATCTAAAACATTATATATCCTTCCTAGGATTTCCCAAGTTTTCATTCTAGCATTTAAAATTGTTTTGATAGCCCTCACTGAAATCTGATGTCTGTCATTTCATTTTTTACTATTCACTGAAACTGACACCAGGGCCTTTTCCCTCTATATTCTTCTTGTTACCATTTTTCACACTGTCATTTATCATCTTACCCAATGTTCTCTTTCCTGCTTCCAAATCCTCAAAAATCTTCTCTGTTCCCTTCTAGTTTTAACTTATGCTAAACATTTTGGGTATACGCTATCTGCACTTTGCTATTTGGGTTTTTTGGCCATTATAAATATTACAATACTGTAAATACACTCTTCTGTGTTACAAAATGATCCAATGTAGCATTTCCCCTTCCAGTATTTTAAAAAGCACATACTGAGATGACTATTATCTATAATAACTTTAGGGTCCATTTCCAGTGGTAAAACATGGCCATTAAGAAAGCATTAAGAAGGTGCTGTCCTGAATCATTTCTTTCAAACTGGGTAATAAACCCCATGATAGAAAAGTACCTTCTTTGGGGAAAATATGCTAAGGATTAGCACCTGTGAAGTAATTCAGACTTGTTACCTGATATGGGCTATTAGTAGTGAATGTTCTTATGTTTTGTTATTCTTCTTATTTTTTTCTTGTGTATCAAACGTCAGTTTTCATGAAAATTGCCTTACAGCTGCAGAGTTCCCACCTAGCTGTGAAATGATAGTTGAACATTGGTTTGGATTTCTGCAGGACTTTTGACACCAGATGGGATGCCCGGCAGCATGTGTCCTGTCAGTCAGCCTTATAGAAAAATTGTCAGTGATGACTTAGCTCTCCTTCCATAGTGGGATCAGTGACCCTTCAACTGCATGAAAAGAGGATGACATGACAACACACCTTCTATAATACACCACAATATGTTATTTTTATTGCTGTAGACATATTGACCTTCCAGTCAGACAGGCCTGAAAAGTGCTTGCTACACTCATTTTATGTTGCTCTTTGTATTTCAGATTGTGTCATCTAATCTTTTTATCATTCAGTACATGGATGTTGCTGGGAAGCTATGTGCAAACAGCCATTATTCCATAACAGAATTATTATATTTTAAAGTATACACTTCTATTTCAATAACAACCACCACCACCAGTATTGTTTATATGCAAAGTTTACATTCATAGTAAGGTAAAAATATGTTCTGTTCATTTTAGATTGCAATCTTGTACCTATATTACACTTTATAATTATATATAAATAAGCCATACTATTTTCAGTGAGATTTGTTCCCAAATAGCATGCATCATGAATCATAGCCATAGCTCTTTGAAGCACTTTCTGTGTATGTGTGAGTGTTCCTCCGAGCAGAAATCTGACCTGACCACTGATTGGTAAAGCAGGTTTTATAACTATAATAGAAAGGAGGTTTATTTATAGGAAAGACATTATGTGCTCTATGTATTCTGTGCTCAGGAAAAAAGGCAAAAGAGAGTGCTTAACTTAGCAATTTCTTACATGAAGAGCAGGGAGAGTGATAGACAAGGAGGGCCACGGAGTCAATCTTTAACAATCTACACCCTAATGTCCTATTGGGGTTATTAGGTGATAAAATGCAGAACAATCAGCACTACTGAATCCCTAACTCCAACATTTTCTTCACTTGACTGAGCAAGGAAGCAATCTCCATAGCAGAGAATTCCCTAATTTAGAAACTTAATTAAGGAATTTTCAGTTTTTTAGTAGGCCTGGACTGGGGTACCATAATTTTAATATAGGCTAAAAGGAAATACAGACAAAATATTTTGGAGTGTAACTTTGTTTTTTGTGGCCTTGCATTTGAAAATAAAGGCATTAGGAAAACAACCTGAAGCAAAGTTGTTTCCTGTCTGCTCCTGGCTATTTCTCATATCCTTCATACCGGAATTTCAAAATTTCACAATAATACTGTAGAGAAGCAGAAGGGTCTTCAGGGATGCAGTAATATTAGAAATAAGAAAGAAATAAGTCAGAGGTTGTGTCTAGGATTAGGAACAAGGATGTTTAGGACACACAACATAATAGAATTATAAAGCATAATTCCTAATTATATCGCAAATATTGAGTTTACTTTTGAATCTGAAAATAAACAAGAAATAGGACATATTAATAATGCATATAACTACAAGTTATAGATCACAACTTAATGCCTGCGAACATGCAATGCATTGGGAGAATCTCAGATTCAATCCCTGAAATATAGTACTGTATGTCATTCAAAATATTCTGGTAAAGTAATAAGTAGTAAAACTGAAAAACTCTTGCTTGGGAACCCACTGCCCCTTAGAACAGATACTACAGATGTACCATAGGTGTATGGAATGCTAAGGCAGTTTATTAAATAGTGAAGATGACCCATAAAATATCACCTTGTGCTGTTGGTTGCTTGGTGTCATAAATATTTTGTGCAAATTAACTCAGCTGTGAACAAGAATCATGTCTTTTATCTTAAAAGATTATAAATACATACAATTGAACATAATGATTCTTCAAATACATCACCCTACTTAAAATATATAGTTATTACTATTAAATGGAATTATGGACAGAAAAGAGAACATGGTAGCCATTCATATTAATTCACAAAGGCCACTTTTAGACAGATCCTTGGTATTATCCTTCACAATCAGCTGTAAATAGAAAGCATTCCTTTATGCAACTTGCTACGATAACATTTTCTAAGTCAATGGAAAGACCAAACACACCCACTGGAGAATGCTGCTAATTACATGATCATGCTGTGTTTTCTGCAATGGTGAGTGGACACAGATCTGGTAATAGCAGCTATAAATATTGACATATTCTAATGCTGAAGTGTGTACCTTCTAAATGTAATTGCCATTCTACTCTTGTGTTTTGTAAGCAGTATGATTACAAACTGCATCTTATTTTTTTCCATAAATCCTTGTTGTCACATATTTTTGTAACATTATAATAAATGTTCTGTTTTATAAGAGAGCAGTTTCACTTAAACAGAGTTCTTACTCTGAAAACAATGTGAGCTATTATATTTCACTGTGCCAAGGCAACTTGACAGAAACTGGTGAATTTATTCCAGCAGCATATGGCATGAAGATTCTTGTATAAAGAATGAATGGATTTCTTTTCACAAATAAATGTTTTGCTTTGTTCTTATAGCTATGATTTATCACTCCTAGAAGCTATATAAATGTTCACAGCTATCACTCATTTTATCCCAGTATGGAGAACATTTTAATTATGATTTATAATGACACTATTCTCTTCTGGTTGTGAATATATGAAGTATTTTTAAAAGTATGCTTTGTGAATCAAGGTTTTATTCATAGACTAGGAAGTAGGAAAAGATACAAAAATGAAGTGACATCAGCTAATATGAGGGTGGGAGAAAATATATGTGTGTCTGTAAGGATTGTAGGCAAGGATACGACCTGAAAGATTCTGAACCAAAAGCAATGTATAATAGAGTAAATTTATTTTATTTGTCTCACCAATGTGAATTTTCAAATACAATTTCTTTCACTTTTCTTGAATCTTGCTGCATCTCCTTTGCCATTAGGAAATGTTGAATCTTCATTTTACTATCATATTTTCAGAACATTTATATAATTTTGATTAAAATTATAGTAGCCACTGAATACAATTGGCTTCAACTGCTGTTATAAGGATAAATGAAATGTTCCTGACTGTCATACAACTTAACTACCAGTGCAAGTGGATGCTCTACAGATGTTTCCTTTCCATTTTATTTGAGCATGACATTTAGCTTGGATGGACTCATACTGTGCTTATTACATTATCTTCAACTTTTTCAGCAGTTACTTAAGAGATAATTTGTGTTACTGACAGCATTGAGGCATCTCTGATAGATCCATTTATATTTTCTTTTAATAGCTTAATTGTAGGGCTGTGATTCATCTAGTTCATGGCATGTTAAGAAGAAGAACAACCATGTTAAAAATAGAAATTCTTGTTTGGTTATGCTAAATATAAATAGAAATTCTCTCTAAATGATCCCCCTCTAAACATGAGCTTTGATGGATCATTGCATTCAAGTTGGTTTCTGGAACAACAACAACAATAAGCAACTAGATATTTTGTTATTTTAATAAATGATTTATATTTAAAAAGGTAAAGGAAACATTCATTGAAACAGGGGTTTTCAGAAACAAAATAACAAGCAATGCTTCAGATTAAATCTAGATTCTGACTTGAGTCAAACTGCTTTGTACTCTGAAACACCCTTTTTGAATTAAATGTGAAGTGCTGCAGAGACCTTAAACTCAACTGTCCAAAAGAAGGGAATAACAAGAAGTTTCTCAAAGAAAGGAGAGAGAATGATGACTGCATCTGATGGATGGATAGGACTGGTTTTGTTGTAAGCTGTTTTCAGATATCGCCATACAGTTATTAATGCTTGTTTCAAACACTTCTCAACTCAAAATTTGCAAATCACATTTTGGAATATGTTATCTTCAAGATACATAAAAATGTGTTTATAAATATTTTTAAACCCTACAATGAGCAGCATAAAAAATCTATGAAAGATTCTAAAGGTCCTGAGCCCAATTTAAATCTGTATAAGGAGGAAGGCAAGCCTCAATTCCATTGACCAAAGAGTGACCAAAGAGTTTGACAACAGAGGTCCCACCATATAGCCCAATTAAATATCAATATTAAACATTACCCTTGCCTACAAAAGCTCCTTTACTGAGAATTGAAGAATGTAAAGCAGTAAATAAGTTAATCTAAGCTATACCAAATATATATATATCAAATTGAGACACTTGAATAGGACTTTGAAAGTGGCCATTCAACCCAAAGGTGCTGCTCACTATCTGGGTTGTGGCATTTTTGCCAGCAGTAATTTCTGGACTGCTTCAAGTGTTCCTTGAAATAACTCAACTCGGTCATACATGTATCACCAATATCAAATTTCATATTTCGTACAACTGGTTCATCAACCTAAGGCTGCGGTATTCAAACTGTGTTCCCTGGAACTCCAGGGTTCCGTGAACATTATCCAGGGGTTCCACATGACAGTTTCTGTTTATACTGTATGAAATGTATTATGCAGCATTCATTGTAACACTTTGTTCAAATAAAATATATTACATGAAACTTATGTATTAATGAGTTCTGTACTGATTTTTCACATGGAAAGGGTTCTGTGGATACCTCAAGTGTGAAGACCACTGACCTAAGGTGATAAAGGTCTCTCCTTGCTACAGATGTTAAATTACGATACTGGATCAAGGAGGATTTCACACTTCTTTTTAAATTTGTTTTTAAGTGGAATGGTATGGCCTTATCTATAGCAAATATATCTTCCTATATCTGAGCTCTAGCCCCTGTATCCTATATACAAATGTGCATTCAAAAACAGATCTGTATTTTCTCACTTATTTTAAGTTAATTAAGGTAGAGTTTGATGAAAAAAAGAGACCTCAAGTTTATACCCATCTGATGCTGATCGGAAAAACATTGAATCTGATCCACATTCAACTTTCATAGTTGAAAGTATTAGCTTCTTATTTACAATTAAGATCAAATCATAATATTAAAATATATAAATCATTGAATTTATTATCCAATAATTTATTAGGCTGAATTTTTATTTGTTTCTTTATTTATAGTTTTTGTTAGTTTGTTACAGCATGTGTGTGTGTGTGTGAAATAATAATGAAAATAATGACTATAGATTCAAATCAATCTGAATAAAGACCTCCTCATTAAGGTTATGGACCATAATCTGTCATATTGCCCTAGTGCAGATTGGTAGATAGATATTTTTCAGCTTTGCAGTCTAGGGCCAAGAGACAGTGACTGGCCCAAAATCATCTGCCATTTTTCAAGTTTAAGGGAACACTAGAATCTGGCTTCTCCCCATTCCTAGTCCAGCACCTTAATCATAGACCACATTGACTCTTAGATCTCTCTCTCTCTCTCTGTCTCTCTCTCTCTCCCCCCCCCCACTCTCCCTGTCCCTGTCCCTGTCCATCTCTATCCACACACACATGGCAATACAACTACCTTTATTGTATTTATCCAATACAAATCCAAATTTATCCAAATTTATTTCACAATGGTTCAAAATTGAAAGACTTAAGAAAAAACCAGTCTAAGTTAAATGAATGCAGGAGGTTCAAATCACCTGAAATCTCATATAGAACATGAGATTTATACAATGGTTTGAACTAAGTCAGATTAGAGCCAAATCTAGTTGCCCTGCCATTTTAGAAACTGAATTCTGTTATAATATTACATATAATTGGATTTAAATTGTCCTTATGATATACAAATTGTTCTTATCAATTATATACAAACATAATTATATACAAACATGCTTAACTTTAAGAGTCTGACTTTTAAAAAAGATATAATACAAAATAGATTTTGGTGTTCCCATTTGCCTCATGAATGAAGTAATCATACTTTTACCTCTTTGTATACAGATAATCTACACAATTTTGTTCAGCCCAATCATTTATAAAACCTGATTGCATCAGATCCAGACAGTGGCAGCAACTGGACCCCCCAAAATATTCAAAATTAATGGGTTTCTAGTCAAACCAATTTTTTCAGCTATTTGTTTTTTGACTTACTTAAGAATGGGAAGCAAGTGAGATGAGGGACTAATCATGTTAATTGCTTTTTTTTTTTTTTTTTTTTGCCATAGCAAGAATAATTCCTAAAAGTGAAAAATATTTTGGAGCCCTGCTGTAGGCTGGCAAGATAGAAAAGGGCTGCATGAAAAGTATATCTAAAAGCAAAAAGATTAAAATGTGACTGACTTGGAGAATCTGATCCATTAGTTTTAGCCTAAGAAGGTATCTGCCCCATCAGTGGCTATTTAACAGGTCAAAGAATTAATTGAAAGAAAGTGAGAAGAAAGGTGGCTTCTTCATCTTTCCTTCAGGAATAGTGCCTGTGAAATGCAGGAAGGCAGGAGAAAGAATGCTATTTTACCACATCCTTTCCCATACATTTCTCTCTCTTCTATAACAAGAATCACCAGAGTAATAGAACCCACCTAATGCTATGCACTGAACCAATGCCACAATTTATTGGACTTGTTGCCTCTTGGGATAAAGCAGAAGGCAAGACGTGTGTCTGCAAACTTGTAATATTCTTGGCTGGTAACTCTACCACCTATCTTTGAAGGCTCATCGAAGGGGATAAAATCGAGAGAAACAGGAAGCATTCACACTGGGAGCAACAGAGGAATTTTTTTTTCAAAAATACTTTCCCTTTTGTTGCAGTTCTGATCCTCTGAAACGACCATTCTGGAAGACTGTATAGAGCAAAACGTTTTAGTCAAGAATAACTTTGCTACTTGTACTTGAAGATTGTTTGGCTTGTCCTTGTTTACTTTTTTGCCTCTCTGTGCTGCATGAGCCTTGGGGGAAGAATCAAGTTTCTTCTGCCACTACCTGAACACATGCATATATCTTTGCTATATATTCTTGGCTGGCTATAGCTACATTATTATATTTTGCTTTATTTGACTGAAGATTGTTTTAACTGTTTCTGACACTTGTGGTAGCCAAACCAATGATTTTAAACTGCTCAACTACAGATTAATTGGCCATTTTTCATTCCAGAAACTGATTTTGCCACTGATTCAGAATATATATATATATATATATATATATATATATATATATATATATACACACACACATACATACACACACACACATACACACACACACACACACATACATACATACATACATATTTGGATATGCTTCAATATTCTCATGCCTTGTGATATGCAGCTGGGAACCTGGAGATGAACTTAGGAAACATGTGGCACAATTGGGATGCAGCAGCAGTAAGTTATTCAGTAACAAGTTTGATGCACAACCAGAATGGAAATGCCTGGAAATAGAACACAAGGTGCCATGCATTTGAAAAAGTATATTGAGAAAGACCTTCAGCTATGAGCAATAACTGATGCAGAACTCTTATCTGACTATTTAATAGCCAGATATTTTGAGGGAAGCTGAAACATGATATCTGTAGAATGGAATGTGCTTGATCCAGATAGCAACTGACCTAGGATAAGGGTACCAGTAAAGGAATTTAGAGCTGACCTTGAGGACAGAGAAGGAATGAATGAGCTGTTAAGGGGGGACTTGCAAAGCAGACAAGATGACAAAGCATGAGAAGAAAACTCAAACTAACCTTGCCTTGATTTTGTTTAGTATAAGATGGGACTGAGAAAAACTTGGACAAACTTTCAAAATTCCATTATTCTACCTCAGTACAATAATCAAGAGCATCCCTGCCATGCCTGTTTTTTTGACCACGGATAAGCACTAAATGAGAGCAGAGATGCAGAAAACTCTAACTTTTTGTTTGCCATCTAATGGTTGTCTAGATGTTTGTAAGATAGTTCTGGTAGCCTTAGATACAGAACACACAGTTGAAACATTCTTTAAAATACCAAATAGAAATTTTAAAAAACGATAAGCTAGATTTGTTGCTTCCACCTTTCTTTCCCTCTACTCGCTGTCAGTTTGGTCAGCATAACACAGTGAGAGTTGTGAGTAGAGAAGTAAGGAATGTCTTGGTGGACACAAATAAGGCTACATATCTAAGTTGCAATAATCCAGATGCGGCAGTGGCTTAAAAAAAAAAAAAAAGACCTCTCTTTCCTAATGACCATGTGGATTTTTTCAGCATAGTTACAGTACCCATGCACATGAATTACTTGAAAGAAAGCTTAATAAACAAAATAGCCTAATAATTAGAAAGCAAATAAAACAATTTAAATATAAACTGCTATAACTATTTAACATTCTTATTATAACATTGTCAGCATTCCCATATACATTTCTCTTCCTTTCTCTTTTCACATTTTTCTATTTCACTAAATCAACAGCTACTATTTAATACTGTTCTAGGAATACTTTTATCAATGCTCTTTTTTTTTTTTTTTTTGGCCTCATATGAGAGTTGCTGTTGCCTTCTAATCAGAATTCATTGAGTTTTAAGCAGAATATTTAAACACACATTCTAATATCATTATGTGCAGCTTCTACAGATGTTTAATCAACAGGCAATCTGGTCCTCAGGTGATACTTTAATGGTTGTGGTACAAACATCACACTTCCCACTTACCATGCTCCCTTCAGTTATTATTTCCATTTTCACCATAATGATATACTAGTGTGGTGCTATGGAGTCAGAATTGATAGCAGCTAATGTACCAGCATACAAAAATTATTATGTAGCATTATCATTATGTGGCTTGTGTTTTATAGCAGAATCTTTATTTGATGCAAAGATTGGTCCCCAAGAGTAGATATTTCTATGCCAAACAAAATGATGCTATGTGCAAACCAAATGACTGCTTGTACAAACCTACATAAGATTCATTTCATATGCACAATCCCTAATTATTGTGGAAAGGGAATGGAGCGTACATTTATTCAGCTCATGCCATTTTATTGAGTGTAAATGTTCTCAAATCCCTGTGTGTTGAGTCTAAGGTATGATAATCTAATATAAAACTTGAATAACTTTTAATAACAGTTAAATAAACGTATCCTGATCCTGTTTTTGATATCAAGGGAATTGTTCTAATAGATTAGATAGAATGCTTAGCTTAGGTCACATTGAACTTTGAAATTCATTTCAGTTCAGACATGTATAAGAATGCTAATGTAGCCTTCAACATATTTGAAATTATATATATTTTTAAAATAAATATTTGGAATGTTCTATTATTTGCTATAATGGTGATGGGCTGAATAGTCCGTAAAAAGCTACTTCTTTTCATGTACTCCAAAACCTTGAACTCTGCATGTAAACAACAGCTGAAGTAAATCTCATATTAGTCTGATATTCAATAAGCTTGCATTTGTAAGACTTAACCAGAATTACTTAAAATTATCCAGCATATGGAATAACTCAATATAATGTGAACTATGGCACTGCATACTCAGTTCAAAAGAAGTATTGTGATTATTATTTTCATATATTACCCTAAAGACATAGCCTGACAAAGAAAACATTTTAATTTCAGCATTTTGTTTACTAGAAAACCTGTATCATTGTTCGTGGTCCATTCTGCAAATTGCCTCATGGAGACATTCACCAAAGATTTTGAACATATCTTTAGTATTAATTATTGAATTTGTTCTTCACTGCATCTTTGACAAGACTTTATTTTTCCTATAAGAAATTCGGTTTTGTTTTTTTTTAGATCTCAGCATATAGACTGTAAAATAAGAAATCAAGGCTTCCTCTACCTTTTAGTTCTGACAGCAAGACCTTAGAGATTTTAGAGGCTCAAAAGTAAAATGTTTTAAATACAACCAGTCTACTTTATTTTCTTTTTCACCTTCAAGTTTTTGATGATCAAGGCAATTTATTTCTCTAGCTAAACAGTAACGTTAACATAATTGGGTGATAAATTGACATATATATGTTGATATTGTTCAAGGCCAAAATATCTATTTCACATCTTGCTTAATTTGGTTGATTTTTGCTTCTGTCATGAAGAGATCCTATGGTTTTTTCAATCAAACTGGTTACTTTTCTTGACAGATGTGGGCTATTTAATCTATCCTTTTCTCTTACCTGCAGCCCAGAGAAGTTAATTTTCCTAAGATGGATTTTCATCCCTTATGAATGAGTTTTCTTCCCTGAATGCAGAGCTACTAGTACTGTGATATATATATAAAATCAACTCTATGCAAAATGCTTACATGAAGGAAATATTCATAGAATGGATTATACTTGATTATATTGACTGAAGTTTACATTATTTAATAATAGGGTCCCCAGTGTGGCACTCCTGCCCCAAATATGTCTACGAACATCTCCCTTAATGACCACCAATCCCACTGCCCCATTCTACTTATTAATTTGATTTTTAATGAGTATGTTAATTAAAAATAATAAAAACCAAGATAGCTGTAAAAGAAATGCTAATCTTCAGAATCAATTATATTTTCAAAAATTCCTTACTTTGCATTCTTCGTAGACCTACTGGAATGCTTAGAAAATACTGAGGTTGCATGGCTACAGTCCGGTGTTCTGGTTATACAATGGAAACAAAGGTTGTTTGTTTTGTTCTTTAGTTTGTTTAAGTGAATATCCTAGGAAATAGAATGGGTGGCTGTGTGTTATCTCACTAGTTTCCTTCTGATAAATTACTGTTTGCTTGTTTGTTTTTTTACTGGCTACACCCACTGTGGCATTTAATTTGTGAAGCCTCTCCACACCATTGCAAATGTTGTTACTGGGTGTCCATGACATACTCTCAAAATTTCACATGTGGACACTGGCCCAAAGAGTTTGTGGAACTATGATTAAATAGTAAACAAGCCTCCATTTAAAACTGGCCTGTTTGTTTTCACTTTTACATGCCAAATTATTGCTATAAGGTCACAGGAATTTCCCAGTTTGGGGAGTCGTCAAAGGCAGCAGTTCTGGAATGCACAGTTGAAAGCAAACTGGAAGAAAGAGCAAAAACAAATCCCAATGCACCACTTAAACCTAATTTTACTAATTAATATATTGGGATCTTTTAATTTAGTTGGATCAGATATAGTTTCTTGCAAATTTTTATGTGACTGTACATAATAACTATTTATTACAAGGGGCCAGGATAGAACAAATTTATTAAGATACTTTGACTGTTAGTGAGAACCAGTTTGGTGTAGCAGTTAAAGCATCAAGCTGGAAATTGGGAGGCTGTGAGTTCTAGTCCCGCCTTAGGTACAAAACCAACTGGGTAACCTCAGGCCCATCACTCATTCTTAGCCCTATCCAGGAGGCAATGGCAACTTCTGAAAAACCTTGCCAAGAAAACTGCAGGGACTTGTCCAGGCACTCACCAGGAGTCAACACTGACTTAAAGGTCTGTCTGTCTGTCTGTCTGTCTGTCTGTCTGTCTGTCTGTCTGTCTGTCTGTCTGTCTGTCTATCTATCTATCTATCTATCTATCTATCTATCTATCTATCTATCTATCTATCTATCTATCTAGCATATCTCTCCCTTTGTGTGTGTGTGTGTGTGTAAGCAGAGAACAGAGATTTTATTCTATGTCCACTAATACTATCACTGACCAAATTGGTTTTGCCTGAAACCAGGAATGAAACACAGTTTATTTGCAGAAGGTAAAGAAAAGATGTTATACATGACAATAGTTTTTTTTTTTTTAAAAAAAAAGCCTGTATTTAAAAATAGCCATAGCATATCTAGGAACTGTATCTATGAATGAAATATTGCTCAAAACTGAATGGTGTCAAGTGGATTTTGTATGAACTTGTTGCCACTGCAAATGATATAAGCAAAATGTTTAAATGAGAACAAAACATTTAAATAAGTCTAGTGTGAATAGCTAATACAATTCAAAATGTTGATGGTGCTACTTGAGTCTTCTAACCTTTTCCAAATGGATCTTTGGTTAATTATCTCCAAAACAGACATTTAAACCATTTTGCTGCTGTGAGGGATTGATATTTAAGTTTTTTTAAAAAAATAATAATTGTATTCACTTTTAAAATTTATAATGGTAGTCCTCTAAGGTGCAGATGACATTTAAAGAATTAAGCTAAGAGTTAGCATTGATAAGTTTTGGTTGCTTAACCCTTTTGACAACAATTTGTATTGTATGGGGAACTTGCTGCTCTGAAACTGGAATTTATAGAATACATTCATTTTAATGAAAGTGTTTTTTTGTCTATATCTATAATTGTACATAAAAGTGAACTGAACCTGTGTTCAATCCATAAAACCTAAAAACAGTGACAGATACCACAATCAGAATTTCAGTTTATTTGCTAAATTCAGTGGTGAATATGAGTCATTGTATAACCTAAACAAAATAATCCACCAGCAAGAGGGATCTATCACTGGGCATCAGGAAAACCTAGTTTTGCAATCAAATTTCACTTATTTGTTTTTTAAATGAAAGCATCTTAGATAGTCCAGTAAGAACAAATGTGAGGTACAGGTGCAGTTTGAATTAGCTGAATTAATTATCTATGTAAATATAAATATAACATTATAAAAGCTCCAGTCTTATCTGATGTGCTATTGAATTTCATAGATTTCCCCCCTTGTAGTTTGCAATTAGGGTCCTCTTGAATTATATTTCTCCTCCATTTCTGTGATTAGTTCTTTCCAATATCAGAAAGCTCTAGGAAGTGATACGGCCAGGAGGATTGAAAAGGAGTAAAATAGAATAATTGGATGAAGGTGAAGGAATGATTGGCTGATATTTATTTCTCCACTGTAAGTAATGGAATTGTACAAAGGAACAACAACAACAAAACAGTCTGTGAAAGGCAGAGAAACTCAACCATATCTCCACCATAACTTCTGCCCTGTCACTCCGTTGCCAGAGAAGCACACATTTTCAGAAGTTTTTGAAGTTTGAACCCTCCAGAGATGAAGATTTTTACATAGATTTTGGTTTTCTTCCATTAACACTTACTGTTTTCCAGAGTCACACAACCATCACTGTACCAGAATAACAGTAAAAAGGACAGTATTTATATAATTTCATTTGCTATGAAGATGCCATAAGTCACTAGTGGGTAAACAGAAGGGTTCAGTTTATATCTAATGCATCTAATGTTAGATTTTGTAGTCAGGCCTGCCAATTCAGAAATGGGCACAATTGGTGCACAAGGCCAACCTGTGCAGAATCTCTCCTAGCCACAACTATTACCTACTCCTCAAGTCATGAGCCAGGAGGACCCCCTCCCCCCAAATTTCTCACCAATTCCATCTGAGGCAGTGCAAACTGATTCAGAGGTAAAGATGAAAAATCTCCATATCTGTGGAGGTCTTGTAACCTACAGCTACTCAGTCTTGTCAGAATTAAGTTGGAACCTGTAATTCCCCATCCTCCAGACATTGGGAAAGAACCACTTAGGCTGGGGTAAAGATGTGTAATTAGGGATCATCAACATACAGATGATATTTTGCCTGTATCAGTGGATGACCTCCCCAAATGACTTCATGTAGATGTTAAATAGGACAATGGGTCCTAGAAGAAGCCTTAGGCTGGATTTCACTTTATCATTTTTTTTTCACATAATTTTATTAAAAGTTTTAAAAAGAGCGATAAAAATAGTACAGGTTAAAAGAAAAAAGAAAAAAAGATGCAAGAAAGCAAAAGCAAAGCAAAAACAAAACAAACCCCACATAAGAAAATAACTTCCCACCCTCTTCATGACAAGTATAAAAAGTTCCATAAACTCTTCACTTCCTCTTAGTTAACAAATATACAACTCCTCATCCCATAACCCATCTCTTAAGAATAGGCAAATCAAATAAGTAAAATCCCATCCAATCCAATTATCAGCAAGACATCCAGAGGATTTTAACATACACAGTATAAAATTCAACATTCCACATCTCAACTCTTAGCTACTGTATATCAAAGTCCCCATTTAAAAAGCATAAAATGGTCCCTATATCTTAATGTGTTTTTTTTTTTTTAAAAGCTAAGGTTTAACATAACAAAAAGAGACCATTTCTCCTTTACAAAAGACAAACTCCAATACAGAACATTTTCCCCATTCTAAATACCAACATTTCCAAAAAAGAAATCCACCTCAAATAACTGTCAGGATCTACGCAAGCCAGAACCTTCATTTGTTTTTTTTATTGCTTTTACTTTTATTGCTAAGTATATATCCATAAGTGAATAGTGGAATGGTGGGAATGTTATTTTAAACTGCTTGCTTGACCTGCCATAAAAAGGGGGGAGAGGAAACTTATCCCATTCAAATAAACTTTCCATATCTTAATTCTAAACTATAAACAAATCCACATTTCACAAATATAAAATAATCCCAGTATCCCAATGCAAACAAAAGACTAAAATTTAACATAAGAAATAGAAATAATTTCTCCTTTATAGAGAAAAGTTCATCAAACTTCTTTACTTTAAATAAAAAGACAGTTAAATGCAAAGCCAGTTTAAGTACTATAAAGTTAAGATACATAAAGTAATTATAAGGGAAAAGACTATAATATCTTATAAAATGTAAGCAGATCCAGTATACCACATCTTTCAATTAAGAGACAGCCAAAATAACATGTCCCATTTTATCCCTAGTCAAATAATCCAACCTTATATTCCTTTTTTCTTCTGTACTGAATAATCTTTCTCTGTAATCCATTCAGAGAGTTGTTGATCCTTGTTACAAATTTCTTCAGTACTTTAAACAGTCTCTTTTGTAAATCCAGCAAAAAGAAATTATTCTAATTTCTCTCTGGAATTATCATTTTTTACCTCCTTAATTTTTAAAATCTCATCCAGTTTTCTTTTTATATCTGATGACAAGTTGTTATTTAGGGTCCTGATCATCTTTTTCTTGGGCAAATTTTGCTGCATATCTTGTTCTATGACTTCTTCTGCTGGGAACAAATTGTTCCCAAAAACACAAAACATAGCTGACATAATTGAATCAAATTCCTGGCACAGATCCTGGTGCAGTTCCTCAAAGATGTCTCTGAATGCCATTTTAAATTACTTGGCTTGTTATGTCTCAGATTTCAAAAAAAATATTTTTTTCTTCCCCACAAGCATGCATTTATTCTTTAAACATAATTTCAAAATCTTAATAATCAATATCCATTGTTTCAATGTTTTCTGAGCCCTTAATCCATTTAAAACTTTCTATAGCCAAAACCTTTTCTTGCTTTTTGCATTTAAGTTCTTAAGAATTGTAAAAAAACAACAACAACAAAACAAAAACAAAAAAAGTGTCATATTCTTATTTAAGGATTACAGGCACTCACCAGGTATTGTCACTTTGCAGATGTCTAACGTCTTTGAAGCAGTTAGTAGGCAATTCCAAAGGTAGTTAGCAAGTTGTGATGGAATATGAGGATGACCTTGGAAGATGGAGGGAAGAGATGCCGCTTAGGGTATGATCGGATAAAAGAGAAAGGAGGCCGCAACAGATTAACAGCCAGAGAAAGAAACTTAGGAAGTACCAATCGTAATATTCAGGCAGTAAGTAAGGAGGGCGGGAGATTAGTCCTTTCAGACCTGCAAGATTCTGTTAATGTAGCCTTACAATAAAGAGGGAAGTAAACAAACTTAATGTTCTTTGAAAAGGCTCCATTTGTGGCTAGAGCAATTATGGAGAATTCTCCCATCTCCCAATTCTCCATCTTCTCCAGAAACTGCCATCTTGCAGCCTCTTCATAGGGGAAACCATGTGGAGAAACAGCTTGGGCAATCTCATGTCTCTCTCTTTTAGCCAGAGAGGATCATAGGAACCAATACGCTAATAGGCTCCTTTAGAAAATCTGTAAACGTTGGCTCCACTTTCAATGGAGCTGCCTTCAGTCTGCTATCTTCCCTTAGAAGTCCTGGATCTCAGTTTATCAACACCATCTGAAAATGGCCCTGGAGAAAGAACTACTGGAACACCATCCTTTCACTCCCAGTCCTCCAACCCAGTCTAGAAGGCTACTATAATTAATCATACCAAATGCCCCTGAGAAGTCGATGAGAGCCACAATGGGTGTACTATCCCATCCCTAGCTTGCCAAAGATCATTGACAAGTGCAGTCCATGTTGTCTCAGTACTATACCTGTTTTCTGCATCCTGACTGAAAGGGGTCCAGATAATCCATTTCTTCCAGGGTTCTCCAGAGCTCTAAGCCAACCACCTTCTCAACAACTTTTGTCCCCAAGGGAAGTTGCAGACTAGATGAGAACTATCCAGCTCCATTGGTCCAGCAATGGACTCCTGATGAGAGGCATATAACCTCCTCCTTTGGAGAAGGTGGTTCCAGCCCTTTCTACAAAGAGGCATTAACCACTACATGAACCCAACCACATGTCACCTCTTAGGTGGCCTCAATCAACCATGACAGATATGGATCTATAACCATGATACTTGTTATTGATAAAATTTTAAATTCTGGAAATTGAAATTGTATAGAGCAACAAGATATATTCAGACACCATCTGTGAGTATGCTCAGTGAATCAAAGTTTTGGAATATTTTTCAGATCTTTACACCAGATGTGCAAAAATGTTAGAATGCTACTGGGATTGCAAAGAATGTTGGATAAAAGCAAAACTTACATAGGTGCTCATTTCCTTTCTTTAATTTTATTTGTGTGAAGACCAATGTCTGAGTGAACTGCAACTTAATTTAGGTAGTTGAAGTTTATTAGGCTGAGTACAACTGCATTTTTCCCTTGTCCTCAGCAAAAAAGTCATGGATGGCTTCTACAAATATTATTGCGATAAGTTAGTTCAAAAGATTGGCAATGGAGATATATTCAGTGTAAACTGAGAGTAAATCTTGAATCTGAAGATGCAGAGATGACCATATTAGAACTGACCATATTAGATACCAACAAAAGAATCTGAGCTATTGTTTCCAAACATCAAGTATGTAGTTAATTAATATGATATCTGGCAAACTAGGAAGAGGATCTTGGAGTTAGTTATCCCTCCCAGGCCACTTATATATGTTCTAGATCCTGTTAAATAAATAAACAATTATGCTTCAATTAAATCTTTAAATTTCATTTTTTTTAAGCTATAGATGATACAATTTCTGATGCACTTCTAATTATCCATCCGTCAATAGATTTGGGAAAGGAGAGATGATTAAGATTGAAACATGTGTGCAGATGGACTTGTGGAGAAAGAATCAAAAGATAATTGCTATGCTGACTGCAGTTATTAATTTCATATTCATTATATGTCGCTTAAGTGAATTTTTCTGTGCTGAATTATCAAAAATGAGAACCAAGTGTGAGGAATGCTGTAAAAAAAGAAAGCCTACTATCATGAGCATTTATTAGGAAATATTCTTTTTTTTTTTCAGACATTATGACCAAAGATTCCTAATTTATTTTACTTTATTTTTTGTGATCTATGTTTATTTTTTAGGATCTCAGTGGAAAGTTTTGTTTCCAAATGTAAGGGAGTCATTGCACATTTTTTCCTACTTTTTCACAATGATACAATGTTTCTTTTCTATGGTTGCCCTTTCTGAAATGCATTGCTTTTACACCTACTTCTTGCATCAGCCATGGGGAGATATAGGAATAACAATCATAACTGTATCACTCAGAGAAGGAGTTATTATTGCACCATGACTGCAACATACATTACTAGTGAAAAAGGATTGCCTGCCAAACTAAAGAATATCATTAAAATTTTAGAGGCTTAGAAGCAAGGGTGTATTTCTGCTTATGGTATGAAGCAGAATAGGAAAGATTGGGTGCTGCTAAATCACCCATGTCTAATGCATTTGAAAACTTATCCTTGAAGAGACTGCTTTCTAGCAGGAAATAAAAGATTTGATAAAATGGTGACACATGATTAAAAAGAAAAAAGGCCAAAAGTAAGGGCAGTAAATTCACCCAGTTAGATGGCAACTGGATGGTTCTGCATTGGCAACATTTAAAAGTATTGGGATTCCTGGTTGTTTTGACCTTGCCAGGATTTAATATATTGTGCTGGTGTGATAAACAATGTACCTTTCCATCTCCACAGCTTCCATGATTTTGATGTAAAACAGTGTATAAATCCACAGGATATGTGATTCTGAAACTTTTGGCACTGAAGACCTACAGTAGGTAAACATCTGAAGTGAGTGAATTGGAAAGATGCAGAAATTGAGTGAGTGCAGAGAATGCAGAGGTTCTAAAACTTCTTGGGAGAAGAAGTAAGAAATTAAACTAGGATTGGATGGGATCTAAATAAGTGAGGGAAACATGGTGTGTGTGTGTGTGAAAGAGAGAGAGACAGAGAGACAGAGAAAGAGAGAGATAAAGACAGAGAAACACACACACACACACACACACAGAGAAGAGTTCTTCACTGTCAGTTAAAATTGATTGGCCATTTTAGTATACCATTAAATCTGCTTACAACAAAACTTAATCTTAGCTGAGTCATTGGATTCCTTGTGAAGGTTGCAGCAACTGGTATCTCTCTCTGGGATAACAGCTGTCCCCAAGGCTAGTTAATAAAACATTTTCATTCCTGTGGTAGCCTCATGAAAAACTGATGAACTCTTAAAGATCCTTAAATTAAATGTTACTATAAAATAAACCAAGCAACAATTATTGCCACAAACCTGCTTGCATGTCTATACATCACAGGATTTCACCAGTAAATTGCTCAGTGTTTGATGTTGCAGAGTTGAACAACATAACTGACTTCATTAAAAAGAAGAAGGAGGAGAAGAAGAAGCCCTTGCAATGACAGTGATAGAAAAATCCTATTGGCGGTATTAGATCTGACATGCTTCATTTATACATACAAACGTAGTTACCTGCTGAATCCAGATGTTTCATCAAAATCATAAAATATGCATTGTGATGTTGTGATGCAAGTTCTGCTCCTTTGCATGTAAGATCATAAGGCACATCCAAAAGGGATGGAATTTAGTTGTGATGCTGTGCTATATGTCTCATTATTTGCCTCCTTACCTCCTCCCCCCATGGATGTACCTATATGCAAGTCACTCATTAAGATAATGAAGGGAGTTGTGTGGGGCTAGACAAAATAATACCTCCTAATGCTGCAACCATGTAATTCTTCAGGGATATTATATAACTAATTTCATCTGGCTTGTGCAGTCTGCTAGGTAAATTGCAGTATGCACAAGAATGAAAAAAAAAAAAAACATTTTTCCTGCTCCATCTTTTATCCAGGCAGAGCAGACAAGGAAACCCATAGTACATCTGAGAAGCATCTTGCTTTCCATTCATAGGCAAAACCAAAACCCTGTCAGGACCATGCTTCCAACTTTGCAGAAAGGCACTTTGTCCTGGAAGAGAATGAGGAAATGTATGTTTACACCTTAGCTCTAATTATATTGAAAACACTGTGATTTGTGAAGAGTTTAACTTCCACTGATTCCTTTTAATTAATAGAACTTGTACAAAATTGTCATTCATGTATGAAATGTTCTCCTTAATTTCTATATGTTCTATCTGCTTATGTATGGGTCTGAGCAAAACATTATAATACATCAACTGAGTTTGAAGTAAAGTGTAGCCAATGAGTGTAGGATTGCAGCTGGTGCCTCTTAACTAGTGAAGCCTTTAAAATTGTTTTCATTATTAGATAAGTACCCTATCAACGATATTGAAATGCGAGGGAAAGGGGAATTAAAATAATAATAATAAAAATCTCTAACCACTCATAATTTCACCATCCACATTCAAGAAGAATATCAATCTATTTGTCCTTATATCTTTACTTTTCTGAGTAAAGCAACCAGGACCAAATCTTCTAACTTTTTGTTATCAGAAGAAGCCATCCACCTCAAAGGGAATTCTTAATATGGAAGATTTTTTATTTCAGCCCTACATTGCAATCCAGAACATATCTCTAGAGTTTCAATTTACAGTAACTTTAGTTAAATTGCATTATTTAAAGCAGATTCTTGAATTTATGATATCAAGGTGATAAAAAAAAGCTCAGTCCTATTTAAAATGTTAGTGTACCTGGCACAACAAACTTGAGAACCCTTGTCTTATTGGTGATATTGTGACTCACTATTACTGTTTTTTTGAGAGGTTTTCTCCATAATATCAATATGTATGAGTGGAAAATAGAGTTATGCAAATTGTGTTTTGCTTTAACAAAGGTTTGAACTAAATATTCCTTCAAAGTCACTTTCTAAAGCAGCATGACCACTTAGTTTCAGAGTAAAGTGGCTGCATTACTTTACCAGTTCCAACTGCTTTTTCCAGCAGTCACATTTGTCATAAAAGGCTTTTATTCAGCCAAAGGGTCAATGTGTGTGTACGTGTGTGTGTGAGAGAGAGAAAATAGTCAAAACGGCAGCTACTTAATTACTGAAAGCATAGGGATAGGATTTGGCATCTGTGGAGCAACCTACTCCAGCTACTGGAACTGTAGATTGTGGCTTTGAAGGGACATGAAACAACTTATCAAGACAAACTGTACTGTCTCCATGGTATGAGATAAGCTGGGGCTAAGCTAATCAGCCTTGCATGCTACTGATGGAAAACTTCAACATTCAAATTTACATTGTACATTAGGGTAACTTGAATATATAATTGATATATGCACACCAGTATATAGTGAATCCCTTCACACTAATTAATTAATTAATTAATAGTTCATTAGATGCTCAAATTACTTGTGGTCCCAGTAACTGAGTAAACAAAGATTACATGAACCCTGCTCAGATGATGAAAATTCATGTGTAAAATAATCCTGAAAACTCTATGGATAATTCAGTTTAGCTAGTGAGAATACTTATAACCTGATTTTTGATGCTCAAGGTATATCATGCTTATCGTTTGCTTATGCTCTTACCAGTATTGATAAGGTCCAAATATTTTAGTACTGTTTTGTTAGAAAACTGAAGACTTCATATTTCCTTAAATTTCATGACATTCACCATATCTTTGATGCAGTTTATATTGAAAATATAAATTGTAATATCCACAGAAAATTACTAATTAGTATGTATTAATGACCACACTATTTTTAAATCACAGATTTAGTTCTTGATTTTTATTCTCGCCAGGATTTTTAATACTGGTTTTTGAAACTGTGTTACAATTAGCAATGTTGATCTTCATTTTTATTGCTTTAGGGTAAAATATTCAGCTAATGAATTTATATTATATATTCCCTGTCCTTACAAAATCCCACGTACATTATTTTATAGAGAATAGTTACTTGATGCTGTCTTACTTAGAAATATTTATATTTTTATTAATTATAATATTATTTATATACAATGTACCAACCGTTCTCACTGGATTTGGTACTTTTACTACCAGATTCTTCCCAAGGATATAGAATAACTAAAGACACCATTGCCTTGTATGCGCTATTCCAAGTAGTGCAACTGTTTGTAATTGACAAGCTGAGATTGTATCCATTCTTATTATGTCTGAGTGCTTTTCCAGGTTTTCTGGTATGGCACCAAGCACAACCAAAACCACTATTGGAGCCACTGTTGGAACTGCTATATCTTTATTTCTCCATGCTCAGTCTCTATTGAAGGTTTATTTTCCTCTGGTTTTTCTAGATTTTCTCATTGTGTCTTTTTCCAGCTCCTGCAATGTTGAGTATCCATACTAGCTTCTTTGTAATTACATTCATGCCTGGCTTATTATGGGTTAAATGTTTATCAGTCTGAATTTGGAAGCCCCATAGGATCTTAATCTCTTTATTTTCAACCACTTTTTCAATATTGTGATTCCACCCATTCTTTGTTTTTACTAAGTTCTAATTTTTACTAAGATTCCAGTGAATCAAGGTGCCACTTTATTGTATCTTTCTCACTTCTTACATCTTATATCCACGTACCAGATGTTCAACAGTCTCCTTTTTTTTTCCCATAACACACATTTAATATAAGCTGAATTTTCTCAGTATTAGCTTTCATTATATTTATATGTAGTGACTGTTCTAAAGCCACTAAAATGAGCCCTTTCATTTCCTTCTTTAATGCAGCTTTTTAAAACCATTGCAATGTTTTTTTTCCCCCATTACTAACCTTCCTTTAAAATATTGGTCACGTAAATTTTTTTTTTTGCCAATTTTGCCTTTGTATCATAACCAGCTCATTCTTATACAGCATACATGCTTGGTTTTATTGCTTTTCAATACATCTTCCTTTATTGGGACATTTAGTATATCTTCTGCTAATATACTAGATATGCTATTTCCTGAGTATATCTACCCTTAGGATATTCAGCCAGAGCTTCTCCTTCAACTGTTGGCTGCACTTGCAGCATTCAACATCTACCTTCACAACAGGGCAATGCCCCTACCAATGTCCCTACATGGATGTAGCACACAGCTGATAATCATAATTTGCTGTGTCCTTATATATAGTCCTTCTAACTTTGCTTGAGTCCAGTTTATAATTTCTGCAGACTATTGAAGAAGTGGGATACCACAGGTATTGATGGCTTTCATTTTATTTCTATCATTTCAAGACTATCCTTACTCTTCTGATGTATTTCTTGGTTATACTGACTGTAACTTATGTGTATTTAATGTTATTCACTTGTAGGATGCCCAGATATTTCTAACTATCTTTTGGTGGAAGATGTCTCAGTTTGTTTCCATCTGGCATTTCACTCTATCACTTTTAACTAATTTCCTTTGCTTACTACTAATGATGCCAGTTAACTAGCTGAAAATTCATGGCAATGTCATTGCTGTAAATGTTGACTATATGAAGTGCTGATTCTGAATTTCCATATAGTTTCATGTCATCCATATATAGGAGGTGAGAAAACTTAACTAATCTTTTCAGTGTCTGATATCCATGGGACATTTTATTCAAAAGTATTGATAGTGGAATCAATGATGTTACAAACAGTAATGCAAGAGGGAATCTTCCTGAAAGAAGATTCTTCTGATGTTAAAGTGGCCAATTTGTTCACCATTCATTATCATCCATGTTTTCCCTAAGCTTCCCACCTTTTAAACAATTTGTTTGATGTTATCACTTACTCCAGTCATTACCAAGCATTCTGAAATCCAGTTGTGTGTTGAGTCAAACATTTCTTTATCCTCAATGCAGTCAAAATGCAGATTTATCATCCTGCTTTTGCAATTTTCCAAAACCATTTTATTGATCAGAAGCTGGTCTCTAGTGGCTTATGTTTTTTGTCTACTTCTCTTCTGTTCTGTTGATAACAAGTTGGTGTTTCCTAAATGACTTTGTATGGGATCTGCTATTATACCAATCAAAAGTTTAAGTTTTGTTGGAAAATAAAGTAACAGCCTGCAGTTCTGTTAGTGCTGTAACCTTTTCATTAACTTTTAACATGAGATTAGTTTTACCATTTTTAAGCCAGTCACTTGTTTATCTTCCTTGCAATGTGATATTTAATTGCTCAGCTGACTGTTTATGCAAATTACTTAAGTGTTTGACCACAAATCCATATAATTAATTCATTCATTCCAGAGGCTGTCCAATTCCTCCTCCTCTTCCTCTTCCTCTTCTGGTGTTATCCTCAGGTTTTCCATATGCCACCCTTTCAGTTCTTCTACTTTTTTTGCCCATGCTGTATCCTTGTTGCAATCTTTCACATTTTCCCAAAAGTCTTTTGAGAATGTATTTCCTCATTATTTGTTTTTTTCAATATCAATGATATTTTGAAAAAAAAATTGCTTCTAGTTTGTCATATATAAGTAAATCTGCATATATTCCACAATCTGGGAGTCAATCTCTATCTCTATCATCTCTATCTCTGTAATTTGCTATTTGACAATTTCCAAAGCTTCTTTGATCTTTTTCTTTTAAAATCAAGCTGGTGTTTTCTTACAAAATATATTTTGGGCTCTTTATTCTTCATTTTATTCTTCTTCAATTGTTTCAGTTTACTGGCATCTACTCTCAGTTTGCTAATCTTGCTTTCCAATATAGCTTTTCATTTGGGTGTTATACTTTCTTTTCCTAAGTTTTGTTCAGGTTATATCCAAGCTCTTCTGTTATTTCAGCAACTGCACTATACATGAGCTGATTGGTTTCTTCCAATGTTGTTTTTATTTCTTTTACTATTATGCTGAAATCTTGCAATGCTTATGCAAGGTCTTTTTTTTCCCACAAGCTTTACTGGGGCCAATTTTTGATATACTTTTCTTTCTTGAAAATATTTGCTCATCTTCAAATCAGTCACTTAGTTGTTCTGTTGCAGTATTGTCAGCCCAACATGGTAGAACAGACTAGAAACCAATGCCATATAGACATAACTACTTTTATTGTAACAGCTATAGTAACAGAAACTTGCAAGTCTGAATGTGCTTCCCCCTTCTTCACTTTATCTTTGTGTGAACTAAGGAGGGTCTTGTCTAAGACATTTTCTCATGTTATTTCCTTGATCTGGGTTCAAGGGCCTCTTATCTGACCATTGCCTTCCTAGCAGCTCTTCCTCCTGCCCTTCAAGGCCATTCCCTCTTTACTCTACAAGTATCACTTGCCCTGCAACACTGGCAGTTCCTTTATCATGAACATTTTCAATTGTTGTCTGCCCATCTATTGCTACTTCCTGGGAAGGCTTTATTGTAGGTTCTTTCATGATTATTGGTCAATGTCTTCTACATGTATATTTGGAGTTCTGATTCAGTGAGCGAAAATTATATTTCCAATTCAGAACTGACATTCATCAGCTAACCTCTGCTTAATAATGTCTGAGTCAAGGGTGTTTCTTTCCAAATTGGTACATTCTTTTTACATATGCACATTTTGATGGGTTACATTTATAATAACATATCAAGATATCACAGTTTATTGAAACAGGATATTTCCAAAGCTTTGTTGGTTCTTCCAAGTGTTCTGCAGCCTTTAGTCCCAGTTGCTCAGCTGAAAGTCCTGATTCTTGTAACCCATTTGTCAACAAATGCCAAGGAACTGCAATACTTCACATGTAGGGCAATGACTTATCTTGTACGGATTTATTTATTCATTTATTTAATTTTCACCATTGTTATTTAGTCCTTTTTAAAATGAAAAAGGCATTCATTTGACTGGATAGAAAGTGTATGTACAATATAATGGAAAAATCATATATTTGATATATTTGATATATTTATATATCAAACCCCATAGAGTAATATGGACATGGGATAAAATGAACTTATGAATATGTAGAAAACTAATCTGGAACAAAATAGTGTGATTCAGAACAAAATCATCTTACTTGAATGCATATAAAATTAGGGAGGCTGATATCTGAATTTTAAAATATATGGTCTGGTTTTCAAAGTAGCAGTGATGCATTAAAATATGTTAATACTTTGTTTTATTTTTTCCTAATTTGCACAGAGCACTGAACAGACATAGTTTTGCAGTTTTCACTTCTCTTCATTCTGTTCCTTTACTCATATTTTTGCATGTACTGTTAAAGCGCACACAAACATATACCATGTGTATTTGTACATTTGTGTCAAGATTCTTTTATTGGGTTTAGCTAGGAATAGAAGAACAATATGTGCACATTACCAGAATTAAAGGATTTTGATGGAAGAACATGTAGGATCACATCACAATTGCTTCCACCCTCCCACCCCCCATGCATTTTATTAGTCCATCTGCACTGGTAATACAGAAGAACATTCTTTTGTAAAAAATAATAAAAAAATAGAAGCTATTAACCAAGTTCATGAAGAATGTTATGGAGTGCAAGAACTGAATGAAGGGCAGGACGTTTTCTTTCCTACCTGAAGCTGTATTACATGAAATCAGTGGAGCATCAGAAAAAAGCCTTCACAAAGTCATTCTGCAATATTGCAACATAAGAATCTTGGTACTGCAGTATTCATAATCAAGTGCAGAAATACTGCTGACTTTTTGTCCCCAGCCCGTATTTCTTTCCTCATCTTATAGCAGCATCTAGTAAAAAATGTGTAGATTTAATCCTCTAGTGATTTTTTAAAATAAGAAAAACAGCAACTTTAGGAAGATTTTGGTTTCTTAGTTACTTTTAACACAAAAGTTCTTTTTCTCTTTCTGGGGGAAAAAAAGAAAGAAAGTGCATAATAGCTAATTAGCCCCTTAGGGATCAATTTTCAAAACAGTGTGTAGGAAGCATGAGCACAAATCTTATTTGTTACCAGTTCTCTGAACATACATCTAGAAATTCTCCCCCAATCATTTACCAGCTAGCACAAGAAAACATTACTATTCCACAGCATTTAAACATATGAAATTTAAGGTACTTTGGTCCTTAAGGGGACTGCATGGATGACATAAATTATGCTCAGAAAAACAGAGCAAGCATTTCTATAGTGATAGTATCTAGTAACAGTGGTGATAGTGTAACAAAATGTCTTCTAATTCTAACCCTAAGAATCTCTTTACATATTTTTTTTTTCATATTGGTAATATTATTTAAGAAACAATAGTAATATTTGTGACAACAAACCTACCCTACTAGGTAATTATCACAACTGGGGTTTGGGTTTGGGTTACATATTTAAGGTATAAGAATAAATCTGGAGCTAATTGACACCACACACATAAAAAAATGAAATACAACGGTGAAAGAGCTGAATTATTGGCCATAACTTTATTCATGTACTTATCTAATCTGGGAAAGTTTAAAAGCTATTTTGTGTGTTTTTTGATGTTTAAATGCTATATTTTTTAGTTTTGTTTTAGCTAGAAAGTTTCAGCAAATAGGTAGATTTTTCTTAACTAGTTAAACAAGCTTCAAACTTGTTTTCAGTTTGAAGGGCTAGCATTCCTCCCAGGAAAACATGTGATAAAAATAGGGTACAGTCCTGTTCAGATGAGCGTGTATCTGCTTAAAATACATTGAGTGCTTAAAGAAAGCTTATCTTACTTTGTTCAGCTATTGGTAGATGGACATATCTATTGACTAATGGAACAGATATCCCCCGCTATCTTTGTTTTGTGTACATATAGATCTGCTTAAATGCCATACTCATTTATCACGTTACCATAAACTGAAAATGGTTAATCTTTCTAAATCTTGGAAGGAAACAGGATGAATAGCATATTTTATTTCCAGTGGATATAAAACAATTTTTTGGACAGTTATATATACAAAAATAGATCTTTGGCCCTCTTAAAAAAAAATGGCATCCCCAAATACTTATTCTATGAAGATATCTCTGATGTAAAGTCTTTAGGCTGTTCCAGTACATATAAAATCCATTGACAAACTAAAGCAGATACTCTAATCCATACTAAACGGGACTTGTGCTTTTCTTCTTATACAAGATAAATTTGATGGGAAAAGAATCTTCCCTTTTTTCCCTAGAGCAATTTATTCCTGCTTTTGTTAGCAAGGTTAGAAATATTTGGCTCAAATACTGTAGTTCATCCAAAAGTCGTTATCTGGAATAGGATCTCTTTTAAGTACATTTAATTCTGGAAAAACTTTCTGTGAAATTGTGATTGGTGCTGCTTTTTTTTTTTTTTTTTTGCACCAAATAAAAAACTGTGGACATTTTGGATTTGTGACCAAATTTTGGACCATTGGTATGCATAGATTAAGGGCAACAAGCAATATGGCACTAATTTCATTTCAGTCAGGAAAAGAACCCTATGCCATGAAGAGACTAACTGTGGCAAGCATAATATGTAATCCAGCAGGAAGATATCTCTGAAGACAATTCTCAGCTGTAGAAGTAGCAGGCTGGGGCACCACAGTTAACATTCTGCTTTGGAATATAGCTCAGATAACTGTCTCTTTTTCATAGTCAAATGGTTTTGTCAGGAGATATGAAAAACAATATGAGAACAGCAGTATAAAATAATTTAACTAGATCATAGTCTAGACTAAACTCCCCCTTTGCATCACAATGAAATCAGATATAAAGAAAGCTTGTACTTGGGGAAAAAAAGGAGAAGGAGAATATAATTTAAAACCTGAGATAGAAATTGTGATTATTTTTATAACAATATTATTACACAATGAAATGGATAAACATTGTGAATTTATGAATTTAGAGATTAATATTATTGAACAGTTCACAGTAAGTTGCAAAAGAATATACATTTTCCTGGAATATATGTTCCAGGAATCCATATACATTTAATATAATAATATAAGCTGAATATTTATATTGTGGGATATGATTATGAAGTCAAGAGTATCCACTTGCTAAAATAAGAACTGGGTTTTTATTAAACATAAAATTCTAGGTTTCAGGATGCTAATTTTAAGTGATGTATTATTATTTATATAATTAGATGCCACTTTGAGAAGAATGTGAGGGAAGCCAGTATAATGTTAATTAAAATGCTATGTTGGTATGAGAAGTTTATTTAAAATACAGTGATGACAAGTATGGTTTTGTCTAGCAAAATCTTTCTTGGTCTTATAATGATTCACAAGATTTCATTTCTATTGAAGACAGCCGTTTGCATTGGCATTACAGTTACTATGGTAATGAGTGCTTCAGCATAAAAATATTCCCTTAATTGGAATTAATATCAATTTTGCTGCCTTTTAAAGAAGGGTTTCATTACCAGAAATCTTCAACCTTTATAAAAGGACAAAAACATGCATACATACACCTACCCCAGATTGCTTCTTCAGTATTTTTTCCTAGAGTCCTAATGAACATCACATAAAGATAGTTAGACACAAAATAACACTTGAGTGCCAAGTCAAGCATCCATCCTGGCATGCCAATCATGTTGGCTGAGTGGGTTTTTGTATGATTGGCATTTGACAGTGAAGTTATCTGAATCTTTCTTCTGTGCTACTTCTCAAACTATAATAAGAACTCTACATGGACATATAACACCTAGCCATTTTTTACAAATATAAGATTAAGAAGCTACAGTTCATAGATTGGATGCATCAAAAAGTTCAAACATTTTCATATGAGATTAAAGTTTAGGGCTTATTTCACATTGTTGTGTTACAAAGGGCAATCCATTAGTCCTTCAGAAAAATATATGCCAGTATAAAATTTACTGCTCAGAAAGCTGAGCTCCTATCTGCCTCAGTAACACAGGATGTGTATTGGGCTATCGTTTCAAGTTTAATGGAGCAAATGTTAATGGAAGGAATCTTATTTAGTTTGCTTCCCAGCAGGTTTTGTTTTGCTTTGCTTGTTCCATTTATTTATAAAATTTATATGCTGCCTAGCTCCCCCAAAGGGTGACTCTGGGAGGCTCAAAATTAAAATCCAAATGGTAAAAACAGTAATAATATAAACATTTATATTAAATTAGCTAAATAAAATTATTAATTCCCAGTAATCTGCTGGTAATTAGCAAATTAGCAGCGATTACTAGTAAATATATGTATATGTGTATATACGGGTATATGTATTTGTATATGTGTATATACATTCACCAATCACTGTCCTTAATCTGGGATGGGGCTGGAAGAAGGTGTCAAGCCTTGTTCTGATTTTGTCCAAATGTTTTGTGCAGACATTTTCAGATACCAGCTTATAGATTCTTTTTGGACATGGGTTTATGTTATTCTGGAATGTCAAGAGAATCTGGGAGACAGAGGAAAGAGAGAGGGAAGCCAACTCCCTATTCTTCCAGGTCTCTAATCCCATAAAGCTATCTCTCAAATTCTCCCAGAATATTAGTAATGCAAGGAGTTATTCCTATTAATATTGAATATTGAAGAGAGAGAGAGAGAGAGAAGCTTCTTAAGGCAACTATACAACCCAGTGTAAATACTATATATATATTTATTTCTTGTACAATGCACACTTTTGTAACAGGAACCCTGTGACCAAAGGAACATTGCTGGGCATTTCTTAAAGTCTATTTGCGTGATTTCTGCTGACTTCATGAACACATCTATTTAGTTTTATTGACAGCAACACAGACATGATTTGTCATTGCTTTTCTCTCAATTTTTTTTTAAACTTCCCAGTTTAGCTTTCAATCCTGATGGTCTCCCATCCAAATATTAATCAGTCTTTATTGCTTAGCTTTAGAGTCTAGAGAAGCCAGATGTAAAACAAGCATATATTGCTTTGGTGTGGGTCTTCCGGGCTGTGTGGCCATGTTCTGGAAGTTTTGTTTCCTAACATTTCGCCAGCACCTGTGACCGGCATCTTCAGAGTGCAGGAGGGCACAGAGAGAACTGCTCCTGTCTGTGCTCCTGCACTCTGAAGATGCCGGTCACAGGTGCTGGCGAAATGTTAGGAAACAAAACTTCCAGAACATGGCCACACAGCCCGGAAGACCCACACCACCCATCGTATGCTGGCCGTGAAAGCCTTCGACAATACATATAATGCTTTTCTTATGATATTACATTAGATAAATTTCATTGGAAGAAAGCAACATTTATTGAAATTGTGTTTACTAATATATGCACAGCTTGAGATGTCACTTAAGAAGGTGTTCCAGGACTCCCAAGGGTGTAAGTGCATAACATTCAATCAGAAAACTAAAGCCTAGTAAGATTTTGAAATTGGTTATTTTCATTTCACAAACCCTTGCATAAGCTGACTTTTCTGCATGTCAGATTGTGTGATAGAATGCCTAACATTAGAGAATGCCTATTGTTTGAATCAGATCTGACATTAAGGAAGCCAGAGTATGAACAGAACATGATGAAACAGACTGGTTCCAGGTGGGCAAAGGAGTGCGTCAAGGGGCTATGCTCTTCCCTTATTTATTCAAATGATGTGCTGAATATATATTATGGGAGGATAGATTAAAAAAAGATGGGCATGATTTTAAAATTGGAGGAAGAAACATCAATAATCTGTGCTATGCTGATGACATTACTGCTGAAGAGATTTGTGATTATTTAAGGTGAGACCAAAAAAAAAAAGAAGCCTGACTGCCTTCTTACAAAAACATCTGATGGACATTCCCATTTGTTCCAAATTGTTCAACAGTATGTGTGTGTGTATATTTCCTTCCTAGAGTTTTCCCGTAGGTGCAGGGTTTGCTTTTTCTGTTCAACTGAATGTTGAGCCTTTGGTTGTGATGGGAATTTACTGACTGGCTTGTCACCTGAGCCTGACATCATGAGAGAGAGTGACTGGCCCAAATTCACTCAGCAGGCTTTTGTGCTTACACCAGGACTAGAACTCACAGTCTCCTGGTTTCTAGACTGGTGTCTTAACCACTACACCAAACTGACTCTCAAATTACTCAACAGTAATACCACTGCTATATTTATTTGGGGCTTTTGCTTCCCCCATAAATACCTTCAGAACAAAAATACACCATTATGTAATAGTATTCCATTGGAATATACTGTGAGAAATGGAAGCATGGATAGATTTGCCTCTTGGAATAAAAGTAAAACTTTTATGTGTGTGTATGTGTGTACTAGATTTTGCCCACTGTAAAAAGTCATTACAGTATCACTCAAATCTGATAATAAAACTGATTATCAGTTCATGAATGTGATTGAATGCTTTACTCTTAAATAGATCTGTATGGACTGACCTCTATGACAGACTCTGTGTCTAAAGTCCTGGAGAAATGTATATCCTGCCTCCTACATTTGAATCACAATTGAATGACAGTTTCTATATCTGCATACTTGTTTGTATGTACACATTTTGTGATACAGTTTATCTCAGCATTAATGTTCTCTAGATATGGTATAGTGTGTGTGTGTGTGTGTGTGTGTGTGTATACAGTGCATTCGAAAGTATTCAGACTCCCTTCACTTTTTTCAATTTTGTTATGTTGCAGCCTGATACTACAATAGTTCAAATTCATTTTTTTTCTCATTAATCTACACTCAGTACCCCATAATGCCAAAGTGAAAACAGAATTTTAGAAATGTTTGCAAATGTATGAAAAAGGAAAAACTTAAACATCACATTGGCATAAGTATTCAGACCCTTTGCAACAACACTTGAAATTTAGCCCAGGTGCCTCCCATTTCTGATAGTTGTTGAGCTGTTTCTACACCTTGATTGGAGTCCACCTGTGGTAAATTAAATTGATTGGACATGATTTGGAAGGCACACACCTCTCTATAGAAGGCCTCACAGCTTTTCCGATGCATACTGTATCAAAGCAAAAGCCATGAGGTTAAAGGAACTGCCTGTAGAGCTCAGAGACAGGATTATTGCAAGGCACAGATCTGGGGAAGGCTACAAAAAAAATTCTGCTGTACTGAAGGTTCCAAGGAGCACAGTGGCCTCCATAATTCTCAAGTGGAAGAAGTTTGGCACAACCAGGACTCTTCCAAGAGCTGGTCGCCTAGCCAAACTGAGCAATCAGGGGAGAAGAGCCTTAGTAAGAGAGGTGACCAAGAACCTGATGGTCACTCTGACTGAGCTCCAGAGATCTTGTGTGGAGATGGAACAAAGTTCCAGAAGGACAACCATCACTGCAGCTCTCCACCGATCTGGGCTTTATGGTAGAGTGGCTAGATGGAAGCCTCTCCTCAGTGCAAAACACATGAAAGCCCACTTGGAGTTTGCAAAAAAGCACCTGAAGGACTCTCAGACTGTGAGGAACAAGATTCTCTGGTCCGATGAAGCCAAAATTGAACTGTTTGGCCTCAGTTCTAAATGTTATGTCTGGAGGAAACCAGGCACTGCTCATCACCTGCCCAATATCATCCCAACAATGAAGCAGCAGGGATTGGGAGACTGGTCAGGGTTGAAGGAAAGCTGAATGGAGCAAAGGACAGAGATATCCTCAATGAAAACCTGTTCCACAGCGCTCAGGACCTCAGACTGGGCTGAAGGTTCACCTTCCAACATGACAACGATCCTAAGCACACAGCCAAGAACACAGGAATGGCTTAGGGACAACTCTGTGAATGTCCTAGAGTGGCCCAGCCACAGCCCTGACTTGAATCCTATTGAACATCTCTGGAGAGACCTGACAATGGCTGTCCACTGATAGTCCCCATCCAACCTGATTGAGCTTGAGAGGATTTGCAAAGAAGAATGGCAGAAAATCCCCCAATCCAGGTGTGCAAAGCTTGTCGCATCATACCAAAAAAGACTTGAGACTGTAATTGCTGCCAAAGGTGCTTCAATAAGGTACTGAGTAAAGGGTCTGAATACTTAAGTACATGTGATATTTCAGTCTTGTCTTTTTAATAAATTTACAGACATTTCTAAAATTCTGTTTTCACTTTGTCATTATGAGGTACTGATGTAGATTGATGAGGAAAAAAATGAATTTGAATGGTTGAATGGCTGCAACATAACAAAATTGAAAAAAGTGAAGGGGGTCTGAATATTTTTGGAATGCAGTGTGTGTGTATGTATATTTTCCATGGGGTCTTTTTCTGCTTTTTTCTGTCATGCTAGGGTATATTGGAAAGTCAAAACTACCCTGAAAGAAGAAAATGGCAAGCCATTTCTAAACTATGCCTCAAAGAACCTCCATGTCCAAAGTCGCTAGGTGTAGACCATGACTTACAGGAGAAGTTATTATGATTGTACATTTACTTTCATAATCCATTGTGGCTATGAGTAAAGGGTTAACTATATGGCCTTCTGAATGCTTTCTGTACTCTAGCTGTATGATATTCTTATACAGTCAGAACATGTGGTTAAACCTGAGAAATCCTCAAGTGATTCTACATTTAGTGAAATCTGCAATATTTATGAGTAATATTATTACTGAATGTATTAGAGTAGCATCCAAAAAATCCAATTAAGACTGAGTCCCATTGTGCTAAATATAAATATGCCACTGTGGGCACTGTAGGAAGAAACGATGAACACAAATGCCACAATTTTATTAATTTAGAGGACCATCCAAGGGATACACAATTAAGCTTACTAGGGCAAGAACTCAGGTTCACATTAGCAGGAAGGATGCTCTCAGAAATTGAAAATATAATGCATGCCTACTTATCCTGCTATTGCTGTATCAAAGAAATGGAGCTGCTGGCTTTGTGTGGTATAGTGGTAAATTCAATAAAAGACTAAACTTGGCTGTCCCTGAATTACCCAATGAGGCAGGTGCTCAAATCTCATTAGGTTTATTTATTCAAAATCATCACCAAAAGGCCTGCTTTTGGTGTCTTTTCGAGTCCACAACTTTTATTTCCAGAATGACTATACTATCAAAGCCTGGGATCCAGCCACCAAAGATTGTCCAAAGTTGCAATTTGAGGGAGAGAAAGGGGGGAAAAAAAACCACCCTGAAATAAATGTGTTTAATACGCATCTATTTAATTATTGAAAATTATTTTAATTAAATATCATTTTTGCCATGTATACCCTCATCCATTTTTTCGTTCTTAGCCTAAAAAAAAAAAAAAGAACTGTATTTTGCACCTTAAAAGATATTAAATAAAAACATTTTATTTTTTTTAAATGTTAAAACTAAACATTTCTGATGCTATTGTGACCAGGGACTTTTCCTTTCAGAATAATGTGAACTGCCATTATTTTAGTGCAATACTTTAGTATCACTTTTTTTCTTTTTCTTTATTTTAAGGAGAGGGGAAAAACCCTTTTTATCTTGAATTGTATCCAGTGGGGTTATTTGATTAGCACAACATTTTACAGAATGCGATGATTCCATTTCATCCTTATAAATGATTCTGCTTCTTCCAACTACTGTTTCACAAACTGTAGCTAAAACTGTTCTACAGAAACTAAACCTGAAAATGTTTTGCTAGACATTATATAAGATGCTTCACCAGCTGTCTTTTTACCAGTCACATTACTGTTTGTGTACAATACAAAAGTACTGTATACAAAAGTATAGTATTGTGTACTATACAATACTGTGTTTTGTGTACAATACAAAAGTACAATACTGTATTTTTCCACTAGTATATTCTATATATATATTGCTACTATATACAAATATATACATATACATATACATACACACACACACACACACACACACACACATACATACATACATACATAAAATTTATATGCCACCCAGCTCCCGCAGACAGTGACTCTGGGAGGCTCAGAATTAAAATCCTAATGGTAAAAACGGTAAACATATAAATATCCATATTAAATTAGCTAAAAAAAAATTAATTCCCAGTAATCTGCTGGTAATTAGCAGATTACCAGGGATTACTAGTAAATATATGTATATGTGTATATGTGTGTATATGTATTTGCATAAGTATGTGTATATACATTCACCAATCACTGCCCTTAATCTGGGCTGGGGCTGAGAGAGGGATATATAAATCGTGTGTGTGTGTGTGTATGTATATGCATATGTATGTGAGTGTACACACACAATGCACACACAAACATTACTAAATATGCATAAATAATATTGCAATTTTTCCTAACAAAATATATGCCACAATCATGTATATATGGGAAAGGATGCACAAAGAATATACTGAGGGATAAAATAATACAGAAAATCGCATCAGGAAATTGCTTACTAGGAACACATACTAGACCACTTTGTATTAAAATTTATATGAAAAAGACAAATGTATATGAAAATATGTACAATTCTCAAGTAGATTATTTATCTATCTTTAAAGTTACTCTACTACACCGGCTACTTTTCATTAACTGGTAGACAGTTTGGTGTAGTGGTTGTGTGTATTTGTGTGTGTGTGTGTGTGTGTGTGTGTGGTGGGTGACTTTGGGTCAGTCACACACTCTCAGCCTTAGGAAGGAGGCAATGGAAAACCACTCCCAAAATCTTGCCAAGAAAACTGCAGGGGTTCGTCCAGGCACACACGCACAAACACACACACCCCATATAGGGAGGTGTCCACAGGATCCAGCACTTTCTTCAATATGACACATCGACCCCTTTTGTACATTTGTATGATGTCATAACAGGCATACAAAAGGGACCGAGTGCTTGCATTGCATTGGTGAATTACTTTCGTAGTTTGCCCAGCCCCCTTGTTTCCTCCACAGACACTGATATTTCTAAGCCCTATTATTTGTTTTTACTCTAACTCGAACTTACAAAATGCTTAATATCATTTTGCATGCAAGTGCCATGTCTTTCCTAAACTTTGCAAAAGGAAGGAGTAGGCTCAGCACATGTGGGAATGCTGGGGAAAAGGATAGGAGTTCCTTATTCCCACTACAAATGCAATGCCTTTATTCCAGTGTTGGCCAAACTTGGCCACTTTAAGATGAGTGGACTTCAACTCCCAGAATTCCGCAGCCAGCCATGCTTGTTTGGACAACACTGCTTTATTCATTTGGGCTAAATCCCCAGAGTCATTAAAGTGATGAGACTTGTGAGTGGCATTTCTTTCTTTTCAGTTAATACAGTAAGGGTTAGGTGACTTGCTTTCTCAAATAGATTAAAAAAAAAATGTTAACTTGGTTTCCATTGTTCACATAAACCTCATACAATAAATCATTAAAAGACATGCATATACAAATTTAGAATTAGATTAACATACTGTATACGGAGCAAGAGAATAATAAACAAACAAACCAATTTAATCTTGTGCTTTCATGAATTCTGATTAACTCTATAGGTAATACCTATATTGACCACCTGAAATATATGATGTTCTATCTGATTTTCTATCAGACAATTTTCAATTACCTGTGTGTCATTCCCTGTGGTTTTTTTCTCCCCCCCCCTTTATTCCTGATGTTTATACACATGATCATTGGAGGAAAAAAAAAAGGAGGGGAATGGTCATATTTTTAAAATCTAATGATGTTCAAGGTTTTCTAATATTTGGTACAACACAGTGGAAGCCAGTCACAACTAAGTACTTATGACATCCAAGGAGATAAAGGGTATACTTAAATATTTATGGCTCTAATTAAATGCACAGAACTGCTGAATTCAGTGAAGAAAACCGTTACGGTACTTATAACTGTGAGAAACATAATATAAAAACCATGGGGTGCCAGGTTCAAGATCACACATTATATGGTATGCCACTAAAAGTAAAATAACAGAGGGACAAATAATAAGATGGCTGCTAATGGACTACATCGCATTTTTCTCCACAGTGCATAAATCAAACATAATCCCCTTGAATCATTTATAATATAGTATTAGATCACAATAAAGGTAGCAAAGATTTTGTTTCTAGTAAGATACAAATAGACATAGTTACTGGAATATGGAAAATAATTGAAATATCTATAGAAATGCATGTTTAAGGAATACATTGCATAAGTCTGAGTTATTATTGAATTATTGATATTTTTATGACTCTGGATTGTTTTATCATTATTGTATTATTAACGCTGTATCTGCACTGGTACTTGTTAGATGCTTAGAGCTGAGATGACTGAGGCAGCATAAAAGCATTCATAATAAATAAATAAGCAGGCACCTTTTCCCTCGCAGTTGAGTCAAAGATACATTGCTGAACATTTTCATATTTTATGTGAAGAATATAAAGCAATGGGTAACTTGGAAATCTGCCATGATAAGAAAGTACCTCCACAGATCATGTATTAAACAGAATAAGTTTGATTCTAGAAATATGTATCTGAAAACATTTTGGAAGTGGTTTATTTGCCTTTTATAAAATCTTATATGACCCAATTGTATGTTGTTGCTATGACCTGCAGTCCCAACAATAAAATACTGCTTTCTTACTTCATTGTATATGTATATTTCCAAATATTTCCAAATATTTTGAAAATATTTTGTATTTTAAATATATTTCAACATTATATTACCATACACTGCATACACTCCAAAGGACACATTCTGTGTCAGCAACAACATAAATAAACCTTCTGTAAATATATTCACAATAAAACAGAAGACTCAATATATGAGCTGCTCAGTGAAGACAATAAAATGTTAATTGGTCAAAGGAGAGGGCTACCTAGTTTCTCTTTGGTACAGTCCAGCAAACACACACATGCACACCTTTGAGTCATCATTTGAGTGAATGCCTCTGAGTCCCAGCAGTTTTCTAGGAGACATTTTTAGAAGTGGTTTGCCATTGCTGTCTTTCTAGAACTGAGAGAATGACTGACAGAACTAGAATTTCTAGTCTCCCATTTTGTAGCCTGCTGCCTTAAACAACTGAAGAAGCTTGTGATGGGCTAGCCAAAACTTTAAAGGTTATCTCTGAGAAATCCTGAAGAATGGGTGAAATGCCAGTTAATTGGAAAGGACAAATGTTGGCCCTATATATATATATATATAAATGCGTGTGTGTGTGTGAGAGAGAGAGAGAGAAAGAGAGAGAGAGAGAATATGAATCAATGAATGAATGAATGAATGAATCTATGAATGAATCTATCTCCAAGGAAATACAGCCAATCAGATAATATTATTGGGGGAGGGAGAGTTTTAAAGCAAATCATAAATAGATTAGCCTGTAAACTCCTTCAAAACAATGTGATGATTACCAAAAATCAGCATGGATTTTTCAAAATTAATCTCTATTTTTGTATTGGATCACTTCCATAACTAATTTAGGAATATTTATTTTATTATAATGTATGAGAATGTGTAAATAATACCTTATGGTTTTAAGGTGCCTATTTGTATGTAACTGCCAGAGTCTAGTTTCAGTCAGCAGTGTATAAATATTTAAATGATAAAACAACAACAACAATAATAATAATATGATTTCAGCAAAGAATTGACTGAGTATCCCCAAACATGCTGATTAACAATAGATAACTGGTTGAAAATCATATTCAAAGAACATCAATGGTTCCTTATCAAGCTAGAGAGAAATATCAAATGGGATGCCACAAAGTTCTATCATGGCTATGCTGCTATTCAATATTTTTATTATGACTTGAATGAAGAGGTGGTGGAAATACTTATCAAATCTGCAGATGACAAGAACGGGTGGAATAACTAATTACTTATATCCTAGAAAGATCATAATAAAAATCAAGGGATTTTGATAGGCTAAAGAAATAAATTAAAAGTAAAAGAATTTAGCAGAAACAAATATGTTCTTCATTTAGGAAAATAAATAAATGCACTACTGTGTGCACAATGAGTTGGCAAAAGTATGTCTGAAAATGTACTGTGTCCAGATCTGAGTACCACACTTTAAGAAAGATTAAACAAACAAAAAAGGAACCAATACCAGCAATGTTTATTCAGTCAGTGACCAGAAAAAATTATAAAATATACAACACAAAAGTCAAATTAAATAGGTGAGATAAAATACCAACATTAGAAGGAATCTCTATAATAAAAAGATGACATACTGTAAGCTACTATAACGATATAAATTAATAAACTTTGCAAGTGTAAGTCTAAAATATTATAATCTATGGAGTAAAAATGCATGTCACCAGAAGACAAATAACTAACACAGTTGAAGAATCTATATATTCAGTCTGTAGTGATGAATAAAAACAGAAATGGCTATTCCTGTGATCAGTTATGCCTTATTTTCATTGCAATAACAAAGAATGTGGCCATTGAACTGGGATGGAATATATCTATGAAGGTGTGTGAGGGACGGCAATAGAGCAGCAGGTTCTCGGGAAGGAGTAAGCGCATTCCAGGAAGAGGGGGTGAAAGAAGAGACAGCACAGTCTGGAGCAGGACCATGGGAAGAGGAAGATATTTTGGATAGCCACTCCCTAGAACCTCCCAGGGTATATCCACTAGGTTAGAGTAGTACAGATTTAGACTGGCAAGATTCTGTCTATATGATGTAAGCAAAACAAGAACTGAACTTGGCTGGATTGTTGTTCTTGGTCTGGGCCTGATGAACAAGTAATAAAGGGTTTTGAATCTTCTGGAAGATGATTCACATAGAAATTGTCTGGGCTTCTTGTGAATGTACATATTAGGGATAGAATATACGTAGACCTAACATCCCTGTAGAATTTACAGTGTAATAATATGTGAGAAATGGATTCAATCTCCTTTTTGTCACATGGGCAGGTGTGTTCAGTTAATGGGATTTTGGAATATTTGCCTTGCAGCAATGTGAATGGTAAAATATTATGGCTAGCTTTGAAAAATGCTATCCTCAGTCTGGGAAAAGTTAAGTTCTGTAAATATTTTGCTGATTTCCTTGGTTCTGCCATGTTGGGGCTACCTATTAACTTGGAACCCCCCTATCTCTATAATGTTCTGATTCTGTTATTGTTTTCTTTATTCTCCATGCACTTCACCCAAATCTGCTCTGAAGAGTTGTAGGAACTCTAGAGAAAATTTGGCAGCCTGTGCAAGGTAGTGATCGGAAAAGAAGAATGAAGTTCTTTTGCAGAAGTAAAAATCCATTTACATAATGTTTGATTTTGTTGGGTTTTTGCTTGTTTCAATATTAAGAGAAAAAAATATTGATAATTTAGAGGTCAGAATCCCAGTAGTATGAAGCATGCTAAAGGAGAAAAGCTTTGGTCTTCTTCAATAGCAAGGGAGATTTTTCATGCTATAAATCCACTTTTAAGAATTAGAAAAACATCATGGGACTCTGCTAAGAACTGGTCCCAAACCAGTCAGCTATCTTATTTGGCCGTTGTGCTAAGGAACCCCTCAGGCAACTCCCCCTACCACATCAATGTAACTCATGCTTAGTCAGTTTCCATACTATTCAATATGCATTTGAAGGGCATTTTTATACTGAAAGAATTCTGATGCCTCTTCAGACTTGTATTGGAATAGTGAGATGGAAATATTTCAAACATATAATGAACAGCACTGTAAAAATAACATTAGAGAAAGCTATATTCTCATATCTCAAATTATTCTCATATATTTTTGAACATAAATTGAAAGGCTGGATATAGACATATATAAATATTTCACAGTTTTTAATTGTTTTTTTACTGTGTCTTAACTGTTAACCACCCAGTCATGTATACGAAGTGGCAGCCTTATACATTTATACTGTACATGTATAAATATGTATACTCTACATTGTCTCACTCTTATTTATTTATTAGATTGATACCACATTTTTTTGGTAAAACAAGTACTGACAGTCACTAACAAACTGTAAAAGGATAGAAATTCCTTGAACTCCAATTCGTCTTTGAATGGTTGAGCCTACTTCCAGAATCAGTTTAAGTGGTCTGAGAAATGCATCAACCAAGGACAGCATTTAAAAAAAAAAAAAGAGAGAGAGCTGGAAGAGATGAGCCAGTTTAGTTTTACTTTTTTAGTCATTACAGATTTCTCAGTCATATGGCTGTACCACAAAGTCTGAAGTAATCAGCTTCTGGCTTTGTTAACCCTCATTTCTGGTGGTAAATGCTGATTATTTAAATGTTGAGTGTGGCATCACAAATATTGACCATCATCCAACTGTGCTTTAACTCATTTGGAAAGTCAGTACTACCTGAAAATCAGAATTGTCAGTCTCAACCGTTTCAGCAGGTTGCTATCAGGCATCCAGTGAAAAAAGGCATATAGTATATTTATAAATGAAGTATAAATGAGGAAGATATATCCTTCTGAATATTTTGTTGTAGCAATATGAAATCAAACAAATGATTAACAGAAGAGTATCAAATTGTTCATAATGTCTGCATTTGCAGCAGTGTACAACCATATACTCATTTGTTTGTTTGCTTATTTATTCAATAATTTTATTTATTTAATAAATGTATATGGATGCCCACCTCATATACATGATTCTGGGGAGCTAACAATTACTTAAATGCAGACACACATAAAAAGGATAAATGGAATATGAAACCCAACATACCAGGATATCACTTAGATTACTTCCACCCCCCCCCAAAAAAAACACTTAACATCTTAATAAAAGTGAAAACTACAGATTTAACTAGATTCCTTAAATATAAATTGTAATTTTCCAAAATATATATGCAGTGCAAGACTCTATTACAACATTAATTTTAGAAGTATAAAATGAATGTAACACTATTTGCTATTCACACAATCAACCCTGTTTCTGATATCAAGAAATACTACTTCATTACTTTTGTTAGAATTTAACTTACTACAAAGAAGATACCACCTCTCTCTCTTTCTTAAAAAAAAATGTAATGGACAGATTAAAAATATAATGGATTTTCTTAAAAGAAAAAGTCAGCTTTGATGTCAGATGAGATACTATTTAATGGAGCTTATTAGCTAGTAGTTTTTTATTTAATGTTTCATAGTTTGACCATCCTTGAAAAATCTGTATGAAACAGTGAAAAAAAAAACATTACTCATTCCCACTCAAGCCTTCGAAAATAAGTATAAATTAAATGAATATGTATTATAGTCATTATGCCCTTTTTAGCAGGTTCACAATGGAATGGACTATAAGATGCTATGAAATCTCAAGCAGAAATGTGTGACACTGTTGGTATCAAGTATTATTGAATATCCACAATCAATTATTACAAATATCACCAAAATAATTTCTTTTAAAATGTTATGTACAAAGGGATGTTGACCACAACAAAAAAGAAATACTTGAATTTATGTACTCTTTTGCCCTTTGAATAAGCCAGACCAATTAAGACATTTTATCTTTTATTTGCTAGAACTATCCATGGCAATTTATAGAAGAGAAATCTATTTCAATATTGAAATTGCCATGGATATTTCCAGCAGATAAAAGACAAAAATTCTTAATTGGTCTGGCTCATTCAAAGAGCAAAAGAAAGAAAGGAGGAAGGGAAAGCAGGAGTCTGGTATATGAGCTAATTGCCTGTCATCGGTTGCCCTACTGTTCGGAAGTATCTTATACTGCAAAGATGGAAGCAGCTGATGAAATGGATCATTCCAGATTGGTACTCTTCTTTGCATGGAATATCTTTTGGGTGGGAAAATTCCATTCAGATTATCTTACTTATAAACTGATGATGTCTATCAAATCAAATAAAGTTAAATCAAAGCTTTTAGTATAGTCAGTGACCAGATGTAGGTAGCATTCAAGAACAGTGTTACAGGAGTGAAAGGAGAAAGAGATAAAGGTAGCTGAACAATTTACACAAAAGAGAAGACAAGGAGAGAAAAAAGAGCAGGTAAGAATTTGAGTACCAGACCGTACCTAAGGTATTAAATGCAGGGAAGATTGTGAGAGATACTTAACTGTTAAGTATGTACAAAGCTATACTGCTATATAACAGTCCAGTAGAGTATTAAAATACTAATATATTAACACCTTGCAGATGATTAAAGATGTGCTGGTAAAATGCAGAGGCATATCCTAAAATAATAAAGTTCTACCTGGAGTACTTTGAACATAATTGATTATATTTACTTAATATTTACTTAGTGGTTTATTATGATCATAATTTAGGCATACATAAAAGGATGAGAGAGAGAATGAGAAAGGAGAGAAAAGTCAGATAGTCCAAGGACATTGAATGATCGGATTGAGTCTGAAATTAACCACTGTTTAGTTTTGACTCTTGCAGTAATAAATTTGGCTACAGTGTGGGTGATATCTCAATTTGAGTCTGAGAAGAGGTGGTGGGCATAGAAATCATTTGTTCTCCCCAGCACTCATGGTAAAAGGAGAGTTACAATGTTATTTTGAAGATCCTTGTACAAGTTACAGTAAAGGAGGACATGTTGGATGATATCAATGTCCCCAGAGTCACAAGAGCATGCTTGCTGGGGTATGGGAATGTTGACATACTTTCCATATAGAAACACTTAGTGCCTACCCCTAAGAATTTTTTTCCTCAACTTAGAGGAAGTGAGAGTGTACAAGAAGCTGGCTGGAATCCCAGGAATCTAGTAGGATTCAAGAGCTCTGAGAGATTGACTCCAGACTGATATTCAATATCGCTCTATCTTTGCAGTACTAGCTCTTTAATCTGAGAGAAGTACAAATGTATTAAAGAGTCTACAGGGAACCCAGCAGTCTACAGTTTTTGCTCTACTGGGATGCCTAAAATTAAATTTAAGGCATGAAAACTACATGTGACACTGGTTAAAAATTAGATTCTTTCCCACTGGGCTGCTTTCATCAGTCCTATCTGATAACTACCTTTCAGCATGATGCTGTATATCGGTAATCCAGAATGGTACATAAACCAGGGTTGTTAACCTTTCACAATTCTTGACGTTGTCTTATGACCTTGCATAAAGACAGAATAACCGAAACCTATATGATGGCCAAAATTCATTCATGCAAAATGATTGATACAAAACCACATTAAACATGATGTTTCGGTGAGATTTCGTGTAATTTTGGCTTCTTGCATGTGATCTTACGTGATATTTTGTTTTATTTTATTTTATTTTATTTGGGGTTCTGTGATTCTTGGAGGCTGATGGGTGTTATCCTATCCTATTATTTTTAACTTTTTGGTTTATGTTTTCATTTTAATTCTATATTACCTATCTGGAGTCACACTATGAGTTGGGCAGCCATATACATTGCTAAAACAAACAAACAGAAACAAGCAGGCACTCTGGCACATATAAGCACTGTGTTGGTGATTCCTCATATAGTATTACCAGAAAGTAACTTTCCTGAATATGCATGTGCTACTTGTGAACTACAGAGTGCACAAATGAAAGCTGTTTATTTCTGGGAGGCATGTTTAACCCTGGACCCTATTTTAATTTTATAGAGCATATGAGGTTCTTCATTGTCTCTCACAAATGTTTAACTATAAATGTTTATTAGATGTGCCCTTGGTGGAGATATTTCTACTTCTAAGAAGAGATTATTTAATGCCTCACCCATGAAAGTCAACATAAGTGTAGTTAAAGAAACCTTCTGTGACTTATTTTTTATTGAAAAAGGTGGAACTGTTCTTTATGAAATTCAGTATTTTTCTTATGGTAAGAACATATTTTTAGTCATTACTTTGCTCTGAGATTTATGTACTTCTAAAACAAAAAAGTTCAATATTATTGTAATGTTCTGATTCTTAAGATTCTGTAAGATTCTGATACTTAAATTTATTTATTAATTTATTTATCCAGGCTTTAGTGAAATATTTCAGATAGTACTGAACAGAATAATCTCTGTCTGTCTCTCTATCTCTTTCTTTAAATGAGCACAATAATTTAGAGGCAAGCTCATATTTATATAAATGTAATATCCTTTTAATCTTTTGCAATACTGGACCTTAGATGCCCCTGGTAACTGGAGAAAGAGAGTTCCCTCATTAGCATTCTTTACGTGTCCAACATTAAAAAGTAAACCTTGCTAATGATACCTTATAATTGTTTGTACCTGATTCAAATTACATTGTATTTGGACATTTTAGACATTCAGAAACAATTTCCTGGGTTCTTTTTAAAAGAAAATTCTTTAATTTTCTATAAAATGAAGGCCCACATTAAGATGCTAATAATCAGGCACATTAGTGACATCTATGAATATTACATATACTTTACAGGTACCAGCCTTGATATCATCTTTAATTAATAGATGCCTATGGTATTAGAGATATTATCCTTTGATTGATGCATTGTGTGCCATCAAGTCATTTTCAACTCCTAGCAACCACATAGATAGATTTTCTCCATAATGATCCATCCCTAACCTGGTCTTTCAGGGTAACTGAATCCATCCAACTTGCTGATGGTCATCCTGTTCTTCTCTTTTCTTCTACCTTTCCTACTATTGGAGCCTTCTCTAGAGAGCTAGATCTTTGCATAATGTATCTAAAGTATGATAATTTGAGCCTGATCATTTGTACCATGAATAAGAACTCTGGGTTGATTTGTTCGATGATCCACTTGTTTGTTTTCTTGGCTATCTGTAGTATTCTCAGGAGCCTTCTCCAACACCAGGTATTATCTTTAATACAAAGGAAAACAAAACAAAAAACCCTTTTCATTTTGTTCATGAAGTTGTCCCCAAACAGTATTTATTTCAGATCCAATACAAGTATTGTTCTGTGTATTATGGCACCATCAATTAAGCTTAATGATCAGCACAAGCTATTGGTGCCTCTGGAAAAGAAAGATGGCAGACACAGTCCCTCCCACCCCTCCCTCTTTTTTGCTTAAAGAAAAAGTAACAAAATTGTAAGGGAAATGAAAGTAAGAGCTGAATGGATTTGCTTAGAAATATTTAAACTTTAAGTCTTGTTTCTTAAAGATGAAGAAAATGAGCAAGGTATTTTTACATATATAGTACTTATCCCCAAAACACATTTTTGCATGTCATTTTCCCAAATATTCTGGTTTTGATCAAGCAATTGACAATAGACAACTCCTTTCATTACATGTTCCTTCATTTCATAATACTATACCATTTTTCTCAAAAAAAAAAAAAAAAAATTCTCTGATACCTTTGTTTTATAAGAAATTCAGTCACCTGAATTTAGCTATGTAGTGTATGTACATACTTATTTGCTATAAAATCTGTGAAACACAGATTTACAATTTGAGAATGTTGTTGGTAGTACTTCCAGAAACTCTTGGTCATTCTAAGATACTGTGTCAGATTTAGAATTGACACAATACTATTAGAATACTGTAAGTATTTCCTGTTCATGTAACAATATCCAGACTGTTCAAAAACGGTCAGGCCCAGCTTCAAAATTTCTATATTTTTAGATAATTTATTATAGATATGACTGACTTGAAAATAAATTATTTTTGAAGTTCTGTGTATGAAAAATTACATTGTAATTTAAAACCTGGGAGAATATTCCTAATGTCATGTTTATGTTATTGTTATAATGTTATCTCTGTATAAGTGTGTGCTAAACAGATTATAATTCCATTTTTATAGGAAGTGAAGAGATGGTATGTATAAAGGCTTGTATCAAGAAGTGAGAGGATTTGGTGAAGGGCTGAGAATCTTGTAAGAGAAAGAGCATTTAATAACAATGAGTCAATGGAGTTACGCAGTATCCATTAATATGTAACTTTTTCTCCATTACAAAGGTTAATTAGTTGGGAAGTTTAGCCCAGGAAACAATAATGAATGAGCGAGTGCTAAGTTTCCCCTATTTCTGCAAGCTAGTTTCAGCAAGGTCAAAAGTGATTCATAATTGGACAAAGTCTAATACTTTCCAATATCCTTATTTAATAAGGCAAAATTGGATGTGAATAGTTATAGATTCCTCCAAATATGTCAAAAGGTTAAAGATAATTCTTTAAAATTAACGTTGTCTGAATCATGATCTAGATATGACTCATGTTAAGCAGAGGTCTACTGCAACCTTCTTAGCTTCTTTAGCCCCCTATTTTTGCAAAGTTCTTCCTGTTGCTATGACTAGCCTTCTGTGATTTTGCTTCCACAATCTTGAAATAGTTGTGTTCTGCTAAATGTATTATCTACTACAATGAAATGTCAAAATTTCAGTTGATTGTCAAAGGATATCTTCAGCAACAAACGTGTCTGCAAAGAATACAAAGAAAAGTTCAGAGTACAGCTTATGTAATCAGCTGGATTAAAAGCACAAATGTTAATACTTGTACCAGAGTAATTTACAGTGATTGAAGAACAATGAATAACATATAAATGTAGTACTCTAAAGACCATTATACAATTATACAATTTTGACAACTAAGATAAAAACTATTGTGGTAACTCACATATTAAAATACTTAGTTTTAATGAGTATACTTATCATTATGCTAATTTTCTATATTGTAAGCAAGCAAAAATACAATCAAGAACACAAGAAATAGCAGGAACTTTAGAAATGTAATTTATTCCCAGCTAATACAGTGGGATCAATACTGATAATCTTAAACTTAAGGTAACATGTTATGTAGATCCATTTCAGCTATGTGTTAGAAGGGGGAAAAAGACTTCCAGATGAAGAATATAGAGATCATTCAACAATGATCAAAGATTGCTGAGACCTTTGTGTGGAGTTGGGTTGCTGCAGTTGACATACCTAACAGCTGTTTGATTATTGGCAGCATGATGCAGTAATGAAGTTGGAGTTGACAGTGTTGGAAGATCTTTTCACAATGCCCATGTGGATTGAAATTGCCGCATAAGATCAGATGGAGGCAGTTCTCTCTTGGTGGCAACACTTGACAGTGAGGACTGGTGGTAGCACAATTGGTGAGTAGACCTGTTGCTGGGTCAGTTGGGGTCCTGGGGCTTAGCTCCCTGCCAGAAGTTGGTAGTCATATTGCCTCAGCCATGCACTAGCCAGATCTGGAATGGAAAGAGCTGTGACCTGAGGTGTGTGACATGGTTGGTCTGCCTGTATGGACTTTTTGTCCTACCCTGGTGGTGACTGATTTTTGAAGTGCTAAACTGTCACTGAGGATTGGATGGGACTGGATTGTAGATGGTGGTACATACCATCTGTGGTATTGCTGGGGCCTCTCCCTGGGTGTCAGAGAAAAGGGGAGCAGTAGCCTAAATCATCTTCATGATGGTGGTGGTGAGTGGACACCTCTTGTATCCTGGTGATAAAGGAAGCACAGGGTCCCCAGGGCCCCTAGTTAATCTGGACTTTCCTGGTGAGGGTGGAAGCAGGGAGGTGGAGCCAGCACATACAGGGTCTCTGTGAGGATATGCTAGGCATCTGTCAGCTAAAGTCACTGAGATCCACTCCAACTTGGACTCTGGCACTGAAGCAGATCCTGTGGAGTTAAATAAAGCTTAGTCTGGCTTGGTTATCTGAGTTCATTCTGATCTGTTTGTCCTGAGGAAGTGGACTGGGTTCTTGGAACTATGAGGCCACCTGTAGGAGATGTCCCTGAGGAAAATAGGTGAGAACCATTATATAAGCAAGAAGGCTGAAACATTCCTTAAATCTTGGGAAACAAGATAATATTGGAGAAATCTCAGGCAGGCTTCTCTCTGATTAACAGTGTATAACAGGAAAGAAATGGAAAGCACAATCAGGCTCACAGGATCTGTTATTATAGTCTATCTCAATAAAGTCTAGCTCTAGTCTTCCAGTGGAGAAAGCAGATTATTTGGATTTCAATCAGGTTTCAGACCTGGGTACAGTCCTGAAACAGCATTGATTGTGCTTGTGGATGACCTCTTGTGGAAGTGCAATGGGGTGATGCATCCATCCTCACTTTCCTTGACTTCTCAGTTGACTTCAATGCCATTGATCGTGGTGTCTTTCTAGACTGGATTGGAGGTTAGGAGTTGGGGGAGGGGTGTGGTGTTGTTCTGGTTCTCCTCCTTCATCTGAAGGAGGTTGGTTCTAATCATTCTTGATGGGATATAGGAAATAAGGAAGATAATCTTGACAGAAATATGCAAGAACCATTAGTTAGGCAAAATAGCCTGAAACATTATTTAAGCTTTGAGAAATGAGATAATATTGAGAGAAGGCTTAGGCTAGCACTTCCTTGATTCATTGGATTATAATAATGGAGAAGGAGGTACAGCACAATCAGATTGCAAGTTTATGTTATTATAGCCAATCTCTATAAAAATAGTTTTAGTCTTCCTGCAAAGTTGATTTTCTGGCCTAGTCTACCTAGTGGGGCTGACATGGGGTGGGGGTGGGGGGCAGAGAGATCCATCTCTTTGGGTCCCTTAAGTTTTTGATGTTCTCCACACTCCTGTTTTTTATTGTGGGGGTTCTGCCTTAGTGTATCAGTGGGGCCTGTATGGGAAAGAACAGATTTCAACTCAATCATAGCAAGACTGAGTAGCTTTGGATATTTTGTTCTAAATTGGGTTAGAGTACCCAAAACATAATTAGTGTGCAATTTGGGGGTCTGCCTGGACTTGTAGCTCATGTTCAAGGAATAGGTGATAGCCCTGGACAGGAGAACTTTTGTACAAATTCATTTTGTACACAGCTACACCCTTTCCTGGACTGGGAGACACTCATGGTCACTCATGCCTTAATCATCTCCCAAAATGCATTTCTGCAATTAACTCCATATTGGGTGCCCTTGAACATCATCCAGATGCTGCAACTAGTCCAGAATGCAGTAGGATGGGCAGTTACGGATGTACTTAGGTATACCTTTTCTTTGTGATCCACATTGCTCCTAATGGGCTTCTGTGTACAATTAAAAGAGCTGGTTGTCAACTATAAAGCCCTATATGATGTGGAACTGGGTTATTTGTGGGACCACCTCTCTCCAATTGTTTCTACCTGATCCACAAGGTCCAATGAAAAGTATGCTGCTGGTCTCATTGATTAAAGATTGTTACCTAGCAGGATGGAGAAAGCAGGTCTTTTCTGTGGCAGTTCCTGCTCTTTGGAACACCATGTCCCTTGAGATTTGACTGGCTTTGACTCTACCAGCTTTTTGGAAAGGCTTAAAGACCTGGTTATGGGAGGGCGGAGCTGGCGTCGCGGCGATACGGCAGGCGATCCTGGGCTCCCAGGATCGCAGCTGATATCTCCTCCCCTGGACGGTCCCGACGGACCTAAGCCATCCCGAAGAGATGGCGATCGTAAAGGGCGCGTCCCGCGGATCTCAGGGACGCCGCAAGTTCCAGATTGATCCCGGGAGAAGCTCTTGAAGCCGGCGGAGGAGAACCAGCCAAAAATGGCTGCGAAAGCCGGGACAGCTCCAAAGGAAGAAGGAAGAGAGGGGTGTCAACTGGGTGAGATGGACTTTTATTATTCAACTATTCTTAGAGAACACCTTAAGAAACTTAAAGAGATTTTTAAAAGTGAAGAAAAGTGGATTAAGCGGCGAGATTGAACCTTATAAAAAAAGAAGGGGGAAAAAAAAAATTTCTTTTCAACTTTCCCTTTTTAGTGGAATTGACAAGATGTTTTTCTTTTAAAAAAATATATTTTTAACTGGATTGGCTTTTTCTTTTTAATATTCAATAATTCTTTATTTTAAGCCTTTTTTTTGACTAAGATTTCTTTATTGTTATAAGAAATTTATACTTTTTGATTTTGAAATGGGGAAAGTGGAGTTAAGAGAAAGTAAATGAAAGAAAGTTGCACTGCCATCTAGAGGCGCGACTTAGTGCTTTTTTCCTTCCATTGTGACGCATGCTCAAGGACTTTGTGCTTTCTAAAAAGATAGTGGGATGTGCATGTTTATACAGGTGCCATCCGTAACTATAAACAAGAAAGTGGAGTTGAAAGCGATTTTGAAAATATCAAGATGGAAAGTTTGAGCTAGTCACAAGAGCCTTGATTAGTGGCAGTAGCTCTTTTTTCTGCTAGAAGCTCTGCTTTGCTCTCCATTCCCCCCTCCCAGTTGGATTTTTTTTTAAAGAGACTTAGTCTCTCCCCTCCTCTCCTTTTTTCTTTTTTCTTTTCTTTTTCTCCTTTTGCTTCTTTTTTTCTCTTATTTTTGGCAAGAACAAAGATAAAGAATCCTTTAACTCAATGAAGGTTTATCAAGACAATAGACTATACGAGAAACACAATGTAGAAAAAGATCTTTAAACTATCGAGGATGACTATAAAAAACTGGAAGAAGAGCTGCAGAAATTCCCGCAAAAAAAAAAAAAGAAAAAAGATATTAAAGCTAAAATGGACTTAATTAAACATAAAACGGGATCAATGGAAAAGGAAGAAACAGTACAAGAAATCAGAAGCATTAAACAGAATTATTGTGAGGCCTATAAACTGAGAATTAAAAGGGTTAGTCAACTGATAAATGAAGAGGGACAGACTTGTTCTTGGCACTGAGGGTGAGAAAAAGATTATACAAGATTATAATGGAAAATCGTATTAAGAGAATGCACAAAAAAGAAGAAGTAAAACAACATTGAAAGAAACTACTTCAGATGTTTAAAGAAAAAACGAGGGGAATACAACAATGATGGAACTGACAGAAGCTTTAAAAAGCAGAATGTTTGAAAGGACATTTATTATTGCTTTCTCTTATCCAATAACATAGAAAAAGGAATAAACACCTAGATATTTTGGGATATTGAATGAAAAGGGTGAACTCAAAATTATGCAAACTGGAATAAAGTATAAATCTGAGATGTATAGTTAAAAATTGTATTTGATTGTAAACGTCTTAAGAGATTAGACTAAAATTTATACATGGTTGAATATAGTAACATATAGATTTTAAACTAGAGACATTTTTGTTGAAACATGTAGTGAAGAATCTGGTTAGAACTGTAACCTGGTTAGAACCGTAATTGATACTGTAACTGATACTGGTTAGAATTGTAACTTTTAAGAATTTGAAAAATTAAAAAGTACTTATGCAGGAGGAAGTTATTGAAAATTATGGAATGTGCAGAAATGAGTTAAATTGAGATTTGATATTAGAGTAAGAAGATAAGTAATTTTATATGACACAGGATTTGTTTTTATTAATGATTAGATGAGAAAATATAGTAATGTAATGGATTAGGAAATTTTATAATAGAAATTTGATATTAACTATTATATATATACACATATAATCGATAGATGAAAATGTATTACTAATCCTATTGAAAGTTAAAAATTTTTGTAATAAATGATTCTATAGCTATGAATGATTAATAATTGTTTATTGATAAGTATACAAGTATATTTTGAATAGATGATATGAGAATTTAAGATTATGAAAGGGGCACCAACGAGTTGGTAACTGGTTGACACACGGTATAAAATGGAAGATACTTTTTTTATGCCTTTTTATGTTTTTGTTTGTTCATGTATGTTTTGTGTTTGTTGTAAAAATAAAAAAACATTTATAAAAAAAAAAAGACCTGGTTATGTTCCTGAGCTTGGAGCCCAGGAGGTTAGTTTGGGGCTGTGACATATTGTGTTTTTTTTTTATTGTTGTTTTGGGTATTGCTTATGATGGCAATTTAGGTTTGTATATTATGGATTTAGAATTACCATCTGTATCTACAGATCCCATTAAATCTGGCAGGAGAGGCATGCTCAGGGTCCTATCCATTAGGGGGTGTCATCTGGTGGGACCAGGAAAAGAGCTTTTTCTGCCATGGTGCCTGCTGTGTAGAACATCATCCCCCCAGAGATGAAACTCTCTCTGACCCTGCTGGCCTTTCTCAAGGCCTTGAAGACCTCATTTTGTAGTCAAGTCCAGGATTCAGCCTGTTTCTTGGCTGGATTAACTGTTGTGATTGATTTGTTGCTTGTCTTTCCTGTCTGCTATTTATGCTATTTATAATTTTGTTATATAGTTTTTATTCAGTTTTTAAGTATTGTTAGCCACCCAGTCATGAAGTTGAGATGGGCAGCCATATACATTCAATAAATAAATAGAATACATTGTTGTTTTGTTGTTGATGTAGCTTTGGTTGTTTTTATGTGCTGCTAACTGCTCAGAGTTGCTATGGCAAGATCAGTATCCACATAAATAGAATTAAATAAATAAATAAAATTGCAGGCTACATTAATATTATTACTCATATACTTTGTCATTAAATTCCACTTCATGAGAAAGATCCATTATGAAATTTCCAGATATTTGTTTTGTTTCTGAGAATATGTCAGGATTCCAAAATTTATCAGAGCAGTGACACTTGAGATAGGATAAGTCATTTTTCCTGCAAAACCATTTTACATTCTAAATTAATGCTGCCCAAAATACTGTCAGTGCAAAAAATCTCTATCATTTACAGATACAAATGTTCCTTAATACAGGAGAGAACTAGACACCATCTTTAGAATATGAGAACTGTTTAAGCAATGGTATAAATCTATATTCCCTGATAAAGATGATGTAACTTGTCTATAACTGTAAAAAGAATCTGAAAAAATGATACAACTCCAGAAGAATAACTTTTGGGGGGGGGGGATTACTGGAGGGTGTGTTTAATAAATATGATATGTAGTAATGGGTTTGAAAATATTTTCACCTTATATTTCAGATGCCAGAAATTGTAGGGAGGCTAGGAAAAGAATAGAAGAAGAAGGGAAAAAACAAACAATCAAGTGATAGAGAGTCAGTGAACAGCTTATCTCATAAATGGCAATTTAGTGCAGATGGCAAGAAACCAGGAAGAACCATTTCAAATTATTCAAAGACTCCGCCTTAATTAACTCACTCTAAAACAGCATGGAAAATTCCTCTTACAGTTTCCAGGATTCTGTATTCTGTAGCATTAAAAATATGTTATTGAAATACATGTAGTTTTGCTTTCTTGATCTCATCCAGCTGTGTGGGGCTGATATCAGGATTATGAAGAATACAAACTTCATACTGTATGGATTTGAGTATCTATGGTACATTCCTATTCCACCTTTATTATAAGGTTGACATAATTCCTTATTATAAATAAGATAAAGGCTTTCCCTGTAATAATTTTTAGCTATGGTTAAAAATTGAATCATAAAGCATGTGAAATGAGGAATGACATAAGCAGGAATATGAAGAAGGAATAAGGCCATTTATTAATTAATTCATTTTATTTATATACCATCCAACTCCCAAAATTCCTAGTGATTTGTAAATATAAAATAGAATACAATAACTTTCAAGAAACCATATAACATGTATTCATGATCAAACCAGCATCAAAGATAAAAGTCTAAACTGAGACAGCAGTCTGATGTCACCACTAACATTCAAAATCTGTCTGAACAAGATTGTTCAGCGGACCCATCCTTCCATGCTTCTATGGATGACCAAAAATACACAAGCCTGACATACTGCTCTGACCAATTGTATCTTTACCAAGGACTCCAACATAAACATAGAGAAAGAACTGACAAAAAAGCTTGGATACCTCACAGAGAATAGTGAATATTCTATCAACTCCTCACTACAGTGCCTCCAGAAAATCAAAGACGTACACATAGATGAAGATGAAATTATGGTCTCATTTGATGTCACAACACTCTTTACGTCCATAAACCCAGAACTAGTGAAAGAATCCACATCAGCAGTACTACACAATGCACCCGACTTAACCAAATACACCCAGATTGAAATACCCAGAATCATGGGCTTCATCAACCTCTGCCTCACCACCTATTTTCAGTTTGATGGACAAATATACCAACAAATCAGAGGCACACACATGGGATCACCACTGTCAGGACTCATAGCAGAGATTGTAATGCAATGCCTAGAAGCTATAGCACTTCCTCACATACAGCCTAAAGTGTGGATCTGGTATCTAGATGACACCTTTGTTATAATAAAAAAGGAACAACTAGAGAAGACACATGAAACAATCAACAACATCTTCAAAGGAATAACATTCACCAGAGAGGAAGAAAACAACAACATGATACCCTTCCTGGATACCCTCATCAGCAGAGGAAACAACAGCGAATTAGAAACCCAAGTTTATCGGAAGACAACTGGCACTAATCGAGTACTCCATCATGAAAGTAACAACCCAACCTCCCACAAGAGGAGCTGTGTAAGAACGTTATTCAAGCGAGCACAAATACATTGCAGCAACCCAGAACAGCAGAAAAAGGAAACAGACCACCTATACAACATCTTCCAACAAAATGGATATCCATACAACTTTATCAAAAAGTGCCTGACCACTCAACCTACTACAACACAACCAACACAAGCTATGAAAGGATCACACTGCCATACATCAGAAATGTCTTAGAAACCACCAACAGACTAATACAACCACATGGTATCTCTGTAGCACACAAACCAACAAAATCACTCCAAAATATCTAAAGTAAACCAAAAGACCCACTAGCACAAGAAGAAAAAACAGGAGTCATCTACAATATACAGTGTAAGGACTGTAACAAACGCTATGTAGGACAGACAGGCAGAAGACTGGCAAAGCGCATCCACGAGCATCAACTAGCAGTCAGAAGATGTGATGAAAACTCCTTAATCTCACAAGACATGGACAGACTAACCATAGTTTTATCTGGGAGACTGTCAGCATTTAGACCAAGCTAAATCCAAAAATGCAAGAGAATTCTTGGAAACTTGGTATTCAGACAAGGCAGCAATTAACAGACACATAGAGATAAACAGTATCTACATACTATTCAAAAGAGACAAAAGACCAGAAGATTGCCGCACCAGCAATCATCACCCAGATAAGCAAAGGTTACCACCAGGCACACAATCAAACAGTAAACATATGCTAATCAAGGAACTACCAGAGGAGCAAAACAAAAAAAAACCCCCACCCCACCAGCACTGGCACAGCATGTCACAGTTTATAAATAGAGAGCAAACCCCATCCCATTTTAGCACTGAAGATGTTACCTAGCTGGGTAATGAAATGTTTGCAAGAAAAGAACCAAGCTCAGAGAACCCCAAGGACTCCACTGTTTTAACTGCCTTGCAGTAGGCCAGTAACAAAAGAGTCAGGCAAACTTCAGAGTAAAAATATGTTTCAAAGCAGTGGAATCATGAGACAAAATGTCTGCCTTTGAGTCTATGTGTAAAACACATCACAACAGGCAAAATTTATATGAAGGAGACACTTCCGAAAATACCCTGTGGTTGTATCATACAGGGCTTTATATAGTAAAATCTGCATGATTGATTGATTGGAAAGCAGTACATGACCAGAGTCAATGTGTTATAGTAACAGCACATAGCATATGATAGCAGTCTGATCACTGCCTTCTATGCCAGCTGTAGCTTCTGAGTCCTTTTCAAAAGCATGTATACTACATTATAGTAGAAGTGATAAGGGCAAGCCACTTGGGCTTCTGGGTCCAAGAAGATCTACAACTGACGGACAAGTTTAAGCTGGCAAAGACTCCTATGGCCACAGTTCCCAGTTGTTGTTCTATAGTAACCATGAATCCAAGTCACAGACCACGTATAGAATAATTACTGAAACTGAAATGGATTCCTTATGTTTCTATATAATCAATAAGTCTGCTTTCCTGGGGTTCAATTCTATGTGATCCTTCTCAGTATCTCCAGCTTAGTCTGGGGTGAAGTTAATATAACTGGTTAATAGTACCGAATCTCATCTAGCAGTCAAAAAGAACCAGGAAGGTACAGTCCCTCCATATATGTCCCAGCAAAGGTCTTTTTTGTTGTTCAGTTGTTAAGTCGTGTCCGACTCTTCGTGACCCCATGAACCATATTGCGCCAGGCCTTCCTGTCCTTCACTGCCTCCCTAAGTTTGCTCAGTTTCAAGCTCATTGCTTCAGTGATGCTATCTAAAGCCAGAAAGATAATTACATACCATGTTCAGGCCTGAACCCTGACTGGGAGTTATCTAGGTAGTTTATAATATGTTCTTTTGTTTTGTGTATTACTTCATTATGACTGTTAAAAATAATAATAAAAAATTCCTATCCCACATTCTGAAATCTAACAATACTTTCTTTTACAGTCTAAAGTTAAATGGAGCACATTCTCAAGAAAGTAAGAATAGAAGTCTGGTCTAATTTTATTTTTAAAAATTAAATTTTATATTATTCAGGAGTTTAAAACTTTCAGTGTAATAATTTCATATTTTGTAAATACAGATATTGTGTCCCTGAATATAATGTTTTGGAAAATAGAAACCAGCTTTAGAGTGTGAATGAAGATAGAAACAATTGTTTAAGTAAAGCTTAACTCACTGCGACTTCACAGACACATCCACAGCCTTGTTTGGGAATCTTATTACTTTTCCATCTGATATATTCTGGTGGTCTTCCTTCCAAGCACTAATCAGGTCTGATCCTACTTAGTTTTTATGATCAGCCAAGTTACTGTATATAGAGCTTTCCTGTTTTCTCTAATCTCCCAGTACTCTTCTGGAAAGAAATAATGCCAACCATACAAATTCCTATACAAAATATAGATATTATCATAGTAGGTACATAGAGGTCTCTTATTTCAGTTAATAAGCTAGGTTTGTTTGTATCTGATCAGTGATCAATGAGAGGTTACAGCTCCCAAATAAATCCACTAGGCTTCTGAGGGAGCCTGCAGTTTATGCATATAATAGGACAGGGAATATGACATATGTGGATTTTGAAATCCATTAAGATGTTAATCATGTAAGCATATTTTAAAAGAAAAAAAAATGACTTCCCTTTTGTCACATTTGCTCTGACTGCAGACCTCATCAACAAAATAAAATTAAATAATTTACAATAAATATAATATACATCTGTTCAGATATAATAGTTTCAGAAGGCCTTTGATGCAATATAAAAGTTGCTGAATTACTTGACATCTTTGACATTTTTTTGCTTAAAATTATGTTACTGACCTGGACTCAGGGACACCATAATTTAAATGAAGGGGGGGGGGATAAATTATTTAAAATCAAATAGTTTCATACTTTTTTATTCTATTAATCAGTAATTTAGTTTTAAAATTGCAATTATATAACATTTTACAAAGTACAATGGAATTCCAGCTTCACCACGTTCACAGTGAATTGTCACTAAGAAGGCCTTTACAGAAGAACAGAAACAAAAGAACAGAAATTCCCTGAGGCTTATTGCTTCAGTTCCCTGAAGATTCACATAATTGGGAAAACATTATTTGCCTCACTGCCTAATTGAAGAGCATTTGTAAATTGCTTCCCATATTTCCAGTTGCCTTAATGGCCACTTTTTGAGAAAGAGAGAGATACAAAAGAAAATCTTTGTCTCAGCCTAATTCTAATCTTAATCTAAATAAGTCATGTTGGTTGTGAATTCTGGGTATTGCAGTCCCAAATCATCCAGAGGATGCCAGACTCTCTGTATGCTGAATTAATGCTTTTCCTCTTGTGTGAAGAATGTTGAGGAAGATGCTGCAGGTCTACTTATCACAGCATCCAACTAACAGTCATCATTGGGACACACACATCTTACGCCTTTGTTAATAAGGAATAACAGCTTTTCTTTCAATTTACTTAAGGTACCACTTTATATTTTCTAGATTATAGCCTGAAAATCTCTAAAACCTTATATATGTCTTCATCTCTTTTAAAAATACAAATAGCGTCTCCACCTGAAATAATACTGTACTGAATAGTAAATGTAACATCTGATCAACATATAGAGGCCAAGCAAAATAAACTCTTAAATTAAAGTTCGTTGTGAATTATAAACTTTTTCTATGAGGTCCTGGTCTGTTTCTTTAACAGAAAAGGTTATTTTGAAGGGCTTTCCTTAACTATCTTAAATGCAGGACAATTGTTTTTCATGGACCTACTCAACTTTAAGCAGAACTTAAACTCACCAGAGACTCTTTAAGTAATGAAATATTTAGTTTCAGCTTATCAGCATTTTCTAGTTTACCCACAAGATTAAACAAACTCCATTTACACAGCACATAGTTATACTGCAGAATTCATTTTTACAAGATTTAGTAATGGTCATTAATTTAAATGGCTTTAAAAGGCAATTGAATAAATACATAGAGGAGAATTCTATCAAAAAAATGATCATGAATTCTCAATACTTGATTGTGAAGATCAGGTGGAGTGAGGGGACATGCCTCCAAATAGCAGTTACAGGAAAACAATAATATGAGATATGCATGCTGCTATTTTGAACATCCCAGAGGCAGCTAAGATTGCCATGGCCTGATCCAGCAGGCCAAGGCAATCTATGTTTCATGTTCATAAATCATCTCACTTCCAACCATGCTTCTTCAGCCTCCCATCTATTGTTATCCAAGTTTAACAACCAAGAGTTCCTTAAAATCATGGTAATGTGATCTTTTTACTATTATGTCTTCTGTTTTCAGCACCTATTTTAATTTTATTTATTCCATTTATTTATTAAATGTATATTATATTTATAATAATCTATTAATGAAGGACCTGGATAGGATTATATTATTGAAAATATAAAAGAAAAAAAGCAAGCATCAGTAAAAAACTAACATGTGGGATCCACTATAGGCTAAGGTGCGATACTCAGATGTCATTCTACATGCATAGTAATAATAAGGAATAATGATAAGGAATTATCTGCTATGCCCACTTCAAAGTAGCTACTATGATTAATTAGTTCCTCAGATGTAAATATCACTGAAATCTAGAGATGCATTATTTTGTCTATTTTTGATTTGATGGCCAACTTAACCTGCAGTATTCTGAGGGGTAGTAATATAAAAGTACTACTTCCTTGCATATATAAATATGCATTTCAATTCAAAGGTCAGTCTATCATCTGTCTGTCTGTCTGTCTGTCTATTTTGGATCTGCATATTAGGCCAAGGGATGCAGTTTAGGGCATTTTATAAATTAATTTTGCAAATATTATATTCCTCAAATATCCATATTGAATTCAAGGGCAAGTTATGGTTTTGTAATGATTGAAATGCTTAAATGATTACAGCAATTCACATTAAATTTGTGGCAGCTAGTTTTATATTGAGTGGTACTGCTTTGCTCCCAAAGCTGACTTGCTAGAGTTTTATCTTAATAACTGCTTTTCCACTGTTTCTTTTCTTTCCTTTTTCAAGAGAATAAATCTAAATCAGGAGGTTTTTGAACTCTTGATTTAGATATTTTTAAATAAAAAAGGATTTACTCAAAACTGCTGAGGTGGTTAATCCACTTATGTTGGGTTTTATAGCTAAGCCTTTGCATTCTGATCTGCCTTTCTCTTAGGGTGTACTCTTAATAAATAGCTGCATGTGCTTTTCAAGTTTCAAATAAATATTTTAGGATTTTGACTGAAAATATGTAAAATAGTGTATTTTTCCATTCACTAGCAAGCTAGCCTGACCAGGAGAATTTAGGATAAAAAAAAAATCTGTCTGTTCTCAAACTTTATTCTTTTCTGTTCTGGTTCTGGAGTTAAAAAGATCAACAGATGATAAAGAGGAGCCCAGCTGGATGCCCTCTGACTTGCTTCTAAAACATACAGTATTAATTTGACAGACCAATTAATTGACTCAATATAAGTTATTCCTCCAAATATCCACCTTCATCGAAAAACTGAATAAAATGTGGATCAAAGAATGCACAGGAACAGAAAATGTCCATGCCTTTCTTCCCCCTTGCCCTGCCAATGGATCTTGGAATGCTGTCCCTTTTAAGAGGAGCTTTATATAAAACAGAAAGTGTAGCATTATGAAGAAAATGAGCTAAAATTGGAGTTGCTGGGGAAGCAAAGAGAAAAAACAAACAAGCTGAAATCCTAATTTAAAAAAAGCATCAATGGTGGCAATATAGGAGAAAGGCAACAGTGGAAAAAAAATGGAAAAAAAATGTGGTGACAGAATACTTTGGAAGATGCTATCTATACTCTAGATGAGTTCAGAGCACTGACAACTGTATAAAGAGCCCCAAAACACTGACAACTTCAACCTGGAAAGTCCAAACTCCAGGATGCTGGCAGCATCTGAAAAGAGTGGGAAGACCCAAGGCCAGGCCAAAAGCAACAGATCAGCCCACAGCAGCTACAGATTGCTAAAAGTCGTAACCATAGCACTACCTCTGCCAGCAAGTCCAAGTGCTGCAGTGCAACATTTAAACACAGCAATCCATTCATGCATGCAAGTGATTTTAGCCACAGCTAGCTGGGGTTGGGTGAAGTAAAACAATGCAAACAGAAAACAGTAGAAAGGATAGAACTACGATAAAATATAGTATGAGATGCAGGCTATAAATTAGATAATCTAATCTAATCTAATCTAATCTAATTTGTAAGATCATAACATAAAAGAACTATAAGAAAGAAAAGGCATAAAATTATAGGCATAAAAATAAGTAAGAAACTTATTCCTGAGGGTCTGCTGTACAGTTCATTTGAGGCCCTCGTTGTCACCTGAAATAGGACAGTGACCAAGGCTTTGGATCAGATGTACCCATAAGGCCTCTCTCCTTTTGTGATCCTGCAATAGCTTCAGAGGGTCCTGGATGAAGCAGATTATCTGTACCCCTTTCATCCAGGTTTCAAGCCTGGGTATGAGACTGACACATTGGTTGTGCTTTTTGATGACCTCTGGCAAAAGCAAGATTGGGGTAGTGCATCTATCCTTGTCATTCTTTTTGACCTCTTAGTAGCTTTCAATACCATCAACCAGGGTATCCTGAACCAGCTGCAGGGGTTGGGAGTGGGTGGCATTGTATTGAGCAGGTTCTCTTCCTTCCTTAGTGGTCAGTTTCAGTCAGTGTTGTTCAAGGGTGAGAGGTCCCACCCTCACCCTCTAAACTCTGGGGGGCTGCAGGGTTTGGTACTCTCTCCACTCTTATTTAACATCTACATGAAGCTGCTGGGTGAAGTCATCCATAGCCATGGGGTGAGGTATCATCAGTATGCTGATGGTGCCCAGCTATATATCTCTGTCCCTGGTGAAGTAAGTGATGCTGCCAAGGTCCTGTCTCAGTTCCTGGAGGCTGTACAGGTTTGGATGGGGAACAACAGGCTTTGGCTCAACCCTGGCAAGACTGAGTGGCTTTCGGTTTTGGGGCCACCTGGATCTAGGAATTTACCATCCTTGGTTCTGGATGGGGTTGCACTTCACCAGACAGACCCAGTGTACAATCTGGGGATCTTTCTGGACTAATGGCTCCTACTCAAAGAGCAAGTGGCAGTCATGGCTAGGAGGGCCTGTACACAGCTTTGAGTTGTGCGCCAGTTGCACCCATTCCTGAATCAGGAGGCTCTGCTCACAGTCACTCATGCCCTGGTCACCTCCTGTATGGATTACTGTAATGTGCTCTACATGGGGCTGCCCTTGGAGAGTATTTGGAAGCTTCAGTTGGTGCAGAATGCAGCAGTGCCATCAGTTATGTGTGCACCTAGATCTGTGCATGTTACACGTCTGCTCCGTGAGATGCATTGGTTACCAATTTGCTTCTGGGTCCAATTCATGGTGCTGGTAATAACCTATATAAATTGAATAAATAAAAATAAATAGATAGATAAAATAAAAATAAAATAAAAATAAGATAAGAAATAGACATAATTTACAGAATATGGAGTGGAATTTAATTACCTGCCTTGGACAAAATAGACTACTGTAGAAGTTCAATTTTGTATCAAAGTTTTTTTTTTTAATTTTTAGTCAATTATTTTTAGAATAAAAACATTGATAATAGGAATTGTCACAACTGTCTTCATGTGCTAAGTCAAACCTATGACATATAGGGTATTCCTGGTTTATCTGAATAAGTTAGAAGTACCATCTCTTCTTGATAAGGTTTATCTGCTTGTAATTCAACCCTGACCTGGTTTTAAGAAATGTGCTATTTCTGCAGATGTTGAAGTTACTCTTTTGATTTTATAAATTTTGGGAAATCCTTATTCCCTGCATTTTCTGATGGTAATCAGAAATATTATTTTTATCACATGTGAGAAAATCATGTTAAGGGAAATTTGTGATATAGGTTCGGCCCATACTTACACAAGCAATAAGAAAAACAACAACAATGTGCTAAGTCAGTACTTAAGTATTATTTCATAATTTATTGAGATATGGAGGTACAGTGCCAGGGAAAGCAAGTAAGTTTATTTTACTGGCATTTCATTGGCCATTGCTAATCAAACCAGCAGTTAAAATATATATATATAAATAAGATATATTGTTTTTATATCTTCTATCAATTGATCAATCGATCTATCCTTAGTATAATTCTAAAAATGACAGAACAATCTGTACAATAAAAGGACATTATCCAACAATGCATTCAGAACAAGATAGCATCAAACACTCTAAAGAGGAGCTCAGTCTTGAGCATCATCTGAAAGGAAGCAGAATAGTGCCAAGTCTGGTGTCAAGTGGAAGTCTTTTCCAAAAGGTAAATGCTGCTACTAAAAAGGCAGAATGCAGAGGACCTTCAAGTTGCAGACTAGCTCCTTCAGAATACTGTTTCCCCATCAAGAACCAGCAGTGGAAACTAAGAGAGCTTCAATACACAAATGGTTTGGGTTCATCTTTATCCCATTTCATCTCATCCAGATCCTAGCAGCTTCCAGACACCTAGTCTTGTCCAGAGGAGTGATGTTGGGTTCCATCAGCATATTGATGATATCACATCCAAAAGTGAAATATGTCATTCCCAAAGGCTTTTTGCAAATGGGAGAAAGTAGGGGAGAGAGGACCAAACCCTGAAGCACCCCATAAGCCAGTGGCAATTGGACTGACCTCTCCTTTTGTATCACCACAGACCAGAACTTCAGTGCCTTCAATCCACTACCCACGTACAGTCTAGAAAGATATTATGATTAGTGGGTTCAAAGTCAGCTGAGAAATCTAATAAGACAAAGAAGGGAAGGCCTTATTCCCACATAACCCACTCTCTTTACCAATCTTTGTTGGTGGGCAGAAATCCAACACCAGCTAGTCACTTTCACAAGATTAAACACCCACCCAAACCGCTAAACACTTCCTATTTCCCTAACATCCCCAAACATGACCTCAAATGCCTTTAACTTCTAGGAATGTTCTAAAATGCAGACAGACTCCCCTCAATAAAGTAGGAGTGTTCTCCAATCGACTCAGTCTCTTACTGAGAAATTATCAGAATACATCTTTATACAGATTACATTTTTATTATGGCTGTAATTATCAATACTTATGTGAATTGCAACTATTTATATAATTGGTTGATTTTTAATTATTTTTTAAAATAATTTGCATGTTCAAGGGCAATATATAAGTTTTTCCTTAATTTCTAAAAGCAATATTCCTTTAATTCATTGTTACAAGTCCTGCTTGTTTTGATTTGCTGATCTTCTGTCATAATAAGCAAACAATATATTTTATTTTAAAGCAACCAGTAATAAGAATAAAAATAATTGTAAATGATTAATAATCCTTATAAAGCACACATGTTTTTGTTAATAGTTTTACAAAATTAATGAATAAACAAAGTAGATATTTGGATTTCAGCAGAGATATATAGACAGATAGAAAACACCTGTACTATTAGTACAAAATTTCAAGTCTTATTCATGATTTTATGTATGTTAAATAGGAAACTTGCTTACATAGCATTCTCTTACCAGATGTCTTCCATAAATATTCAGCATGGGGATTCTGGGAATTGCAGTCCAACATATATGGAAATACCACATAGGAAAGAAGATGTGAATGTAAAGAACGTTGAATGTTGACAATTATTTGTATTTCTTGACTCTGATCAATCCACCTAAATTTTCTTGTTCTTCATCTTGCCAAAGTGCCAATAAAGAAATATAACTCCGTTTTTTTATACACACCTGCTTAAAAGGTTTAAAAGTGTCTGATGTCATGCTGTGATTTACAATACAAACCCATACTTAGTCCAAAGTAAATATTATTGTGTTCACAGTGTTAATTTTTTTTCCTGAAATATGGATACATTTCAGTCAGAAGCCATCACTGAAGTGTCAGCAGAGAATAGGCAGTTCGCTTCTGAAAATAGTTCCAAAAGTTCCAAGGTTTTTTACATTTCTTCTCCATTAAAATCAATAGAGTGAAATAATTATGCCATTTCAGACTGGAATTTAATAATTTTTTTGTTTATGGTATTACTATCTTCCCTTACTATCAATGGATGGCGTTAAACTTGGCTTCATTGTCAGGACTAGTCCCTGTGCTTCTCATGGAAGACATGGGATTTTGAATACAGCACTGGTATTCCAATTGAGCTATTTCATATCCATGGCATTTTGCAGGCATAACAGTTGTTATTGAGAAAAGATAAGCCACAAAAGAATTCCTCCATATTAAAAATAACAAGAGCTTTTCTTTTTTTTTATTTACTTTCTTTTGAGTATGGATTATTTTCACCTAAAATAAATGAGAAAACATCTGTGGGTGCCCATCAGCAAAATACTATCTATATTAATAATGCAGGAGTTTATACATTTTTGGATTACTATCCCAAGATGAGTTAGACATATCTTATAAATAGAATGTCTTAATTAGTACTATCCCACAATGAGAAAGGGAGCTAGTTCTAATCTTGTCTTTTTGTGTATGGGGAAAAATGCAATCGCCAAATGTGGCATACTTAATGAAGATATATATTTTAGAAAGTATGTATAGGAAGGACAACTCTGCAGTGGTATGCACAGAGAGTAATCTACTCGGTCCAGCTCATTTATTTTGAAGAGCTTTCTATTTCCCAAGTATCACTTGCTTCTTACTTGTTACTGGCTATGCACTCCAACAAATGCCTCAAGGCATTCAGTTTTGCTTCTATGATACATTCCAGATGGCTTTCTCAAAGAAGCTCCTATCAGCCTAGACACCATGAATGGCAATCAGGCAATAAGCTCTCAGAAGTTGAGACCCATTAGTTCTGCTATGTGATGATGACTCAGAACTCTTCACTAGAGTTTAGCTACTCTGCCTTCACTTTTCTCTGCCACTCCCTAACTCTTAACACTACTTATTATAAGGTTACAGTTCTGTGGCTACTCATAAAGTAGACAAATGCTTCTCTAGTGCCTTGTTTTTTTTCCTAGGTAAAACCAGTGTATTGTTGAGAAGCATTCATAAAGAAAATGAATAGGTTGCACTGTACCTCATAAAATATGTGGATCCTTATAAATTCAATGTTTAATCCAGAAATGTGAGCTTTGCGAAGGTTTGTATCTTTTTATAATTCCTTAGGATATATTCAAATTGTCCAGGAAGCAATATACCGTCATGCTGGCATAAGTATTAATCTTTTAAAGGGATCATGTTCTGGCACATGCTATCCTTTGGTACTTGGGTTGTCCATGAACTGCATCTCTTCTTTAGAAGCTAGGATGTTATTTTCCCAACAGCAGGAAAACCTACATGTCTAATAAATACTCTATAAAACTGATTCAGAATCCTCACTAAAGCGATTTATTTACTTAAATTTCTGTCTCTGTACTATTGGGAGAGTTAAGGAAGTATTTACCACTTCATAGACTTACCCAAAACAAAACAAAAGCAAACAAAGAGCAAAGAAAATAAAAAGTAAGATGAGAGCATTAAATATACTGTAGATATAAAGTTATTTACTTTCCCATCCTCCCTGGCTTTCTCCAATGATTAAAACTGACAAAAGTTATAAAAACTTTATTTGTGAAGAAATAATCCACTGAGTCTCTTCCTTTACTTTTGTTGCTACTAATTTAGCACAGAAGAAGCATAATAAAAAAGGTGGCTGGGTCTACTTGCTTTGTAGAACTAATCCTTAACTAACTATGTTGTTACCTTTTACCTTCTGAACTGATACATGACTGAAAAATTCTATTTATCTATTTATTTTTAGACATTCCTGTGGTCTTTCTGGCTTCTTGTATTCAGCAGCTGGAAATGAAGTATGACAGCATAGCACTTAAAACTACCACTGTTTCTGCACCGCTGGTTATCCAATCTTTAATCTCGTGCAAAGGGTACTTACATTCCTTGTGGCATAAAACCTTTAAAGCCAAGCATCATCAACAGCGGTTTATACAACTGGGCACTTCATTGTTCACTAATGTATTTCCATGCACTGTGGATGATTTAGCTTCATCAAGCACCATGTGGACAGCTCCAGTCAAAAAAAAAAAAAAAACTCCACAGATTTTTTTTTCAAAAATTCCTCATTCATATTGTAAAACCATCTCTGTACGGCCTCTATCCAATATGAACTACCCCACTCCACCCTCTTCTATCCTCAGAGCAAGTAAAAACTGGATTTCATTGGTATTTAGGTAGAGAATCTCTTAGCAATTTATAGGAAAGGACTTATCTGTCAGTTTCAGTTGTTATGCCCTATTTCTGCCTCAGTTTTCCATTGTTCCAAAAACATTTTATGCATTTCTCCTGTGTGAATGTAATGCATTTTTATAATATATACCTTTCCATCATCAATTTAACATAAAATGGTTCTGTACTTTAGGCCCAGTATTTTATGAATATATATACATATATATTTGTGCAGCTTCGTAACTAACTTCTTATATGAAATGTTTAAATTAATGAATTGTATTAAAAATGGAAACGTGTAAAGCTCAGTATATAAGTATGCACTGATTCCTGTAATAGTTCAGGAACTTCAAATTCTCCAAGTCTGCATGAAAGCCTAATAAATCTATTTTCCATCCCTATTAGCTTACTTTCTCTAATATTAAGTTTTTTCTCCTTTTTTTTTAATCGGCCTGATACATTAAACAACTAAACAGAAAACATAAATATTGGAGTATATCTCCACTTTTTTCCCCTGAATTTACTAACTAAAATTCTTCTTTTTTCTAGCTTTACTGGTATACCATGAGCACTGGTGTGCAATGTGGTGACAAAGAAGTCTCTAGTGAACTGGGATGTATAATAAATATAAAGCACCCCATCTGCATATTTTTAAAGTCAAATTTATGTTTGGAAACAGCTAAATATAGGAATCATGTTCAATTAAATATTTATAACTATCTGAAGTTAAGAGATTTAACCAAACATCTCTTCCTTATAGGACAATGGGTTAAGTATTATTTAAAAATGGCTTATATCTTGGTTTCAGGAGATTTCCGGCAACCTTAATTGGTTGTTACTTTTTTTTTTTTCTTCCAGATCAATAATTATGGAATCCAGCATGCCAATCATTGCTATTGCTGTATCAGTTTAGTAATGGAAAATCTAAACATTTTCTGGTTTCTTTCTTATCTGATTAATATGGAAGCCTGCAGATTTCAAACTTTTATTCCTATGATAAAAATTAAATGTCAGTAATGTAAACTGAACTTTTTTTAGGACCACATATGCAACTGAAAAAGATGGTTAAGACTACAGGTCTATGGTTCTGGGAAGCATGGGCCTTAAAGCATTTCCTATTTTCTCTTAGAGATAAAGAGAAAGAGAATATTTTGAAGAGTAAAATTTGATCTTTTATTCCATATTCCCATCTCTGCAGAAATATCTATAGCTTTCCTCTCCCTTCCATTCTTTGAACTCATGTCAGGAGAGGGCAAGGGGAGAGGCAGGGATATCCTCCATGTGTATCCACAAGGTCAAAATGGTGGGTGTAGCTGGGTGATGAAAGTGCCATTCCTTTTATGGGCATGCAATGCAGCAGAATGCATTCAAAAGCGGCAAGTATTGGATCATCTGGTCATGCCTGCCATTTTGACATTCATGGCTTCACTGTGGATGCTCCTAGCAAGAGTACTAAGACCAAGTCACTGGTAGATGAGTGAGTGCTTTAATTTCTCAGACTCCAAGGGTCTCAACTATCCCAACCATATCTTCAAAACTGAAGAAGAGGGAAATTCAGTCACCTTTATAGCTGGTATTAGAAAATGTGCTAAGACTAGGATTAGAAATAGAATGTGAACTGTTTCTCTTTAACTCCTTTTTAGGTTGCTAAAGGTTTTGCCCCAGGACTTTGAAAACATCACTAAGCTATGAAGTGAGTTAGCAAAAGCCTACAACTTTGGGATAAGTGAAGAAATGTGTGTTTGAAACCTTTGAGAAGAGACAATGAATACAAATAGGTTATTCTCAGTAAAGTTACTTAGAATAACCTTTAAATAGGAATTGGTTGTTGCATCTAACTACAAACACCACCAATTACTTATTTTAAATTGTAATAAACTGCAATTTAATCAACATCTTAGTTCTACATGTGTCCGGATGTAGATAACTATCCTTATCCACCCACCAACACAGACTCTCTGTTACACAACTTCATCTGCTCAGACTATTAGATATGTTCTTTTTGTCCTAGATGATTCATGTATTTTCTTGGGAGAGGAGTCAGAAGTAAATCATGCTTTCATAGCCATCATGACAACCATGGGCTTGTCCCAGCTGATCATGCAGCCAACCTCGATAGATGGTCACATGTGAGATCTGGTATTTATCTTGGAGCAAATGAGCAAATGAGACATGATCTGAGCATGGGAGACTCCTTTGTTTCCATGGAGCTAGTGGATGCCACTGACATCCACTAGAACAATGAATGCATTTAATAGGTCTATCCCAGAGTCTAAGGGATCCACTTGATTTCCAGGGCAGTCTAGATGAATTTTATGGGCCCTTGGGAGTGGTTATTTGGGGACCTAGTTCACTTCTGGAATACCGAGGCAGAAATAACTCTTGACAGGATTGCAGCCAGATATTTTCTCCTCAGAACCAAGAAGGGTATTTGGTACATTGAGGAGCTTCATGAGAGGAAGCAGCAAAATAAATCCCTGGAATAATGCTAAAGATATGTCTAATGCTAAGGATATAAAGGATATATCTTTCACAACTGATTTCATGCTGTCATTGGCAGGACATGGAGATAATCCCTAAATCCTGCATGTCTTTTGGATTTGCTGAAGACTTAATAGAAGTAGAAGTAAAAGTTGAAGACTTGGATCTCTAAATTCCTGGATTTTATGTTCTAGATTGTGAGTGCAAATGTATTTACCTTTAATGTGTTTTAATGCAGTTTTCATTAATGAATGTACTCCTTTTTTCTACATTTTGTAAGCTGCCTTTCTATTCAGTATGAAAGTCCAGGGAAGAATTTGTAAGTAATTTATAAATGATAATTAGTGATGTTAAACTTCATTACAAACCACACATCTTTAATTTAAATAATACTGAAACCAGAGAAATTCCCAGACTATACACTCATAACTAGAACATTACATGATACAGACAGCCAATGTCTCCATTTTACTCCAAAGAAAAGCAAAATCACTCCAAAGAGTGGGACATGGTGCTTATCATGCTTCCAGCCTGCTGCATGTAGGTGTACACAGCACACAGAGATTACAAATATTAAATGTCAGTGACAATACAGCCCCTTCTGTATTTTGTTAAGTTGGGAACTAAATGATCACTGATTAGCAAAATAAACAGTTAAAGCACACATATCCTCAGAATGATAGATTAATATTATGAGAAGATAGGATTCTATTCCAGAGTTTTCATATAGGTACTGAAAGTGAGAAAACTACCTATCATTTTCAGTCCCTGAAAAGCATAGTAAAAATTTCATAGCAAAAGTTTGCTTACAGAAGTTTGCTTATATATAGGTAGGCAGGTAGGTAGGTAGGTAGGAGTGGTGCTTTTTAACTTGTTTGCAAATTATCTTGAATTAAAGATAAGAAGTGAGATGGGCAAGTTTGTGGATGATGCTAAACTATTCCAAATTGACTGTGAACAGCTTCAAAATTGCCTTTTTAAATGGGGTGAATGGTCAACCAAATGGCAAATACAATTCGAGTTAAATAAGTTTAAAATCATGTACTTTGTGCCCCCTTCCCCCCCCTTCCCCAAAAAGCTAACTTCTTAAAATTCTCATGTTCCTAAGAATACCAAGATGCTTATCCCAAAGCCTTAGTTACCCTGTGGAATATGAAGATGATCCTGGCAACTGATGTGATCACTCCTGAGTATCCTCTCCTCCTGGAGAAACCCCATTAGCCTCTTTCATATACAGTGATGCAAGGTGAGAGATGACTAGTCTGCAAGTAGAGGAAAATTTATCCCAAATCTGGTTAAGACACTAATAAGAGTTCATTGTGAAGCCAACTCTGTTGTGGTGATGGAACAAAAGGAATGTTTTTTACATCTATCATTGTATCATCTCAGTGCTGCCCAGTGAGCTTTTGTGAATGATTAGGAAATGTTAAAGATCTAGTCCAGATAGAACCTCAGGTGCTCATTGAAATACGTTGGGTAGATATTTTGAATACAAAACGAATTATACCTGTCATTATTTACATTCTGCAGTTTTTGGCAGTTCAATCTGTTCAAGTGTCTGGTGTACCATCCCCCAAAGCTGGCTAATAAACACATTGTGATCCTTCTGTACAGAGATCACAATGATATTTCAGACATCAGTAGGTCTAAACTGCCCCTTATGTGCCCTAGCTGTGATTATAATGAGGAAACTAAGACCATATTTTTTTTCCAATGTGCCCACAGTTCAGGCCTGGCAACTTACTAGACGAAAAACAGAGCAAGTCAAAATCTTCAAATATGCTGTTTTATGCTAGAATCATCCAAAAAACTAAAAAATAAATAAATAAATCATTGCATGACCAACATGTTTCTTGGACAGGACACTGGGGAGATCAAAGTAGAGACCAATGTATAAATATGTACTTTCTCTTATGGCTAAAGTTATTATTTTTCTTTGTGGCTTTGATTGACAATTTTGAATAATATAGGACAACATCACTCCAACAGAAATTGCAGTATTATAGGTTTTCACAAGATGTGCTTTTGATGATAGGTTATGAGCAGATGATGTCAATGCTTAAGCAACATGTTATAGATTTGGGAGGGCAAATAGATAAATCTGTGCTTCCTAGAGATGTATATTTGAGCAGTCAATTTTTCTCTTATAGGTCAGCAAGGTATCTAAATAAAGTAACTGTCTCCATATTTAGAAGAGCTCTAACCTTAATATGGTTTAATATACTTCCAATAGTTGTTTTGGCAGGAATTTTGAAAAGCACTAGTATATGCATTGAGAGTTCGCCTTGTGGCAAAGAAGCCATTAAATCTATAGCCTATGTTATACTGCTTCTTTTATAAAGATGCACAACTATATTTTATAAGCACATTTTTAGTAAATGTTTTAGGCTATTCAGATCATTTTTATATACACCTGCTGCTGTCTGATCAGTGTGATTTTGCTTCTTGGAACACGCAAGATTCTATTTTGTTGTTTGTAGAATTCACTGTGATTTGGTCACATTGACAGTATGGCTATACCTGCTTTTATTTTGTTGATACCTGATATTAATTTTGTTATCTGTGTAGTTCTGATAGCTGGTCACAACAAAGGTTTGTGGTGCTTTTTTTTTTTAATCTAATACTGTCTGGTCAGACTTATTTATTTATTCATTCACTGCATTTGTATAGAGCCCTTTCCCAAAGGCTGTTGGCAGCTAACAGTAAAAAAATAATAATTAAAAAATCATTTTTTTTCAAAACTAATAAATAATAAATCCATTCACCCTTAAACAAAACCATAATAAACTGAAAGTATCAAAATTGTTCAAAACAAAAAAGAAATAAAAGAAAATGTACAAAAATATTTACCTGTCAACTTCAAATCTTTAATAACAGAATGTCCTCATACCACACTTGATTGAATAACAAGATCTTAACTGCTCTCCTGAAACCCAGAAGGGAAGGAACAGAATAGATCTCTGTGAGGAGGGAATTCCAGAGTCTGGAAGCAGCAATAAAAAATACCCACTTCCAAGATTGCCAGATAACATTCTTACAAATTCAGGACCTGGTAGTATTGACCATATTAGCCCTGATCGGATAAGCAGATGAGTAGGGGAGAAACTGACAACCAGCACCTTGAATTGCATCTTCTATGCCAACTAGAAACCAATGCAATTCTGGGTATATCAGGATACATCCATCACTGCCCAGTGCACTGCATTTTATACCAGCTATAACTTCTGAATGCTTTCCCAGAGCAGTCCATGTAGAGCACATTACAATAAACCAAGCTAAAAGTGATCAAGACAGTGACTGTGAGCAGGGTCTCCCAACCAAGAAATGGCCAGATTTGGCCCCTAAGATGTAATTGAACAAAAGGCTTCCTGGTCACAATTGCTACTTGATTATATGAGTCCAGAAGGACTCTCAAATTGCAACTGAATGGGGGACTGTAGTTCTGTTCAAAGTCAGAAATGGTATCACCTTGGCATCATTTGGCCCACAAGCCCAAAGCCACCCCACTTCAGAGGGATTTAGTCTATTTGTTCCTCCCCTTCTATACCCAGTATTTTTATCACATTGCTGTTTGGCCTGGGGCTAAAATGTATAACTCCCTTGCTCTTTTTTTTTCTTTTTGGTGCCTCCAAGTCATTGTTAACTCCTAGCAACTGCCTGGACAAGCCCCTTCAGGTTTGCCATTGCCTCCTTCCTAGGGCTGAGAGAGAGTGACTGGTCCAAAGTCACCCAACTGGCTTTGTGCCTAAAGTGGGACTAGAACTCATTGTCTCCTGTTTTCTAGCCTAATACCTTAACCACTGCACTGGGTATAATCACTATATTGATGATAGCAGGCCCCATGCTGACAGGTTACATTTCACAGCAATTACAAGTAGCTTTTTACAAGATGTGGAAAGAGTAGCACACCCTGAGGTCCTGTCTACTTCTCTATAGACTTCTCTGGCCAGAATTCTCCCCCACCCCCACCATCTGAAGTTTCCCATCAATAAGGAGAAGAATAACTGTCAAACAGTGCCCCCTAATCCTTTGGAGTTGTTCCAGGTGGATACCATGAATGATGGTATTAAAAGTTGCTGAGGATCACAAGGGTTGCATTATCCAATCCCAGACTCTATTTTGGATGGCATTAAGTTTCTAAGGCCTGAGGAGGTAGAAAGATACTTCAAAGAATTCTTTTCAGTCACCTGTTTGCTCAAACATTACTCCTCATGGCTTATTAAATCTAATAGAAATAGAGTATTCAGCTGGGTCCAAGGTAAAAATTCTTCTTACAATATCCCTGCCCCACTAAACTATGCCATAGTGAGATCTTTCTTGAAAAACATCTGGACCTAGAAAATCCAAATAATTGTAGGTTTGTAGCTAACATTTTCTTCCTGAACAAGGTACTCAAGTGAGCAATAAAAAAGTAATTTCATTGAGTTGTGAAAAAAAGTGAAGGGAAAAAAAAATCTTCAGGGAGAAAAAGAAGATATCTTAGGGGATTGTACTCTGTAATTAATAAATATATCAGACTATTTCTATTTAGCTTAAATTATTTTTCATACTGAGACATAATAGCCTTTCTCAGCACAGGATTTATGATGACAGGCTTTTTCCTATCTTTAGTTCATTAAGATTATAGCTATTTTTAATTTGAAGGACAAATACGTTCTTAGGCAGGAGCTCTGGTAGTGACTTATAGCATCTTCTGGAATCATCCAACCACCATTGTTCCAATGTAACCTTAATGAAGACAAGCTTTATATTACCTCAACAATGGCTGGATGATGCAAAAAGATGCTATAAGTCATAGGAGGAAATGACTTACTGTTACAGTATATTAATTTGTCGCAACAGTATGCCTATATCCATTTAATATAACAGTAAAAAGTTGCTTTCCTTTTCCTGTGTAAAAGAAGCTTCTGTTTCAGGATGCTTTCAAACTTATTTGATAGTTTTAAAAATAATTTTATAATAGCAGGGTGGGCACAAGATGTTACTGTTATTGTTTTCCATTACATATTTCTGAATCACTTTGCAACTTTCTTGCCTGTTCTCTTTTCCTGGCCTATTAAAAAAAAATCATGAATCATGATTTTTTAAATATGTTTCTATATTTATTTTCCATCTACAAATGAAAGTTTTCTTTTGATTAAAGAAAAGAAAAATGATTTCTTTTTTTTTTTCCTTCAGATTGAATGAGAATGGCTAAAATACTTTCCGAACGAAGAGTTACTTTAAGTTTTTCATTGTTGGCTTGATTGCTTGCATAAAGTCATACTTATCTATGAATACTCAAATCTCTTGCCATCATTGGCCATGGTAACCCATGCTGTAAGGAAAGCTAGTCAACATTTTATTTATTTATATGAATTTTAAAAATAATGCTGAACTCCAGAACACTGAGTTTCATAATTCTCTGGTTGAAACATTTGGAACAGTCTTTTGTTAATAGGTGCACATGCCATTTAGTCATCATGATGTGAGCTAACCCACCCTTAAAATTCAGGACAGACATAAACTGAAAGCTGTACAACCATGTTGTATCACAGGAAGATGCAACTCAATAAAAATGTGCACCTGAAAGGAGAAAATCCTATTTTGCTTGAAATATTATGATGTCTGTGTAAAGTCTATGTAAAGAAATCAGATTGTTCAGGTATTCCAGATTTAGTATTGGAATAGATTAAGATGCTTGTTTACCCAACTTATTTGGCCATGGTTCCTTTCTTTTGTTCCTAGAAAGGTCAGTACCTCCCCTTTCCAAAAGAACATTTTTATTTAGTCATTTATTTGTCCTATGAATTGATCAGATTCTGATTTGCAGTAGGCCTTAATTAGTTACTATTTTAGTGATCAATTTAACATACTACTTAATTTATTTCTAACTTGTATTTTACTGTTATCTGATTGTTCTTAGCCACCTTGTGCTCCATGTGTGGAAAAGTATATTAGAAGTTAGAATAAAATAAATAACAGCATAAGTAAGTGCAGTTCATAAAGACTGATTACAAAATAGAGTTACTGAATTAAAGAAAACCCCTTATCTGACTATAGCCTGATAATTTATAGACTGTTTTCCTGAAAGATGGAAGAAAGTGATATTGAAGATTAGGCTAAACATTTTAAGTATCATAGATTTCAACAGGAGAGGTGTTAAATAAGCATTTAACTTTCATTGAACTCCATAGGACTTGAAAGCGCTCCGCTTTTAAACTGTGATGCAGATATTTTTCTTATGTGGCAGTATGGTCACATCTAGCTTTTAGAAAGATTTTGCATTTTGTAATTAAGGAATTGCCCAGTTATATTCCGAAATGTCTGAGGGTGCAACGTGAAGCTGATTTTCATTTTGTTTTGTTTTGTAATTGATTCTTAAATTGAGGGTAGAATTGTCTGGTTCTCCTGGACTTGTGGCTATTCTTTAAGCAGCAGATGGAGAGACTGTAACCAGGACAGCCTTTGCACAACTGTATCTTTGTGAACCAGTTGTGAACTTTTCTGAAGCAAGAGGCATTGTGCATGGTCATTCATGCCTATCTTAGCTAATTACTGGACTGTTGAAATTATGCTGTCCTTGAAAATTATCTAGAAGCTTAAAGTGGTTAATCACTCAGGAGCCCATGAAGTGATGGGTACATCTGCATTTCCCTTTGTAATCCACTGGGAGCTCCACTGGCTTCAATTCAAGCTGCTAGTCATTATCTTTAAAGCCTTGCATGGCTCAGAATGTGGTTATTTTGAAGGTTGTATGCTCCAAAATGAGTCTGCCTGTCCTGTAAGATTTGAGGTAGTGGCCTTGTTGAGAATCCCATCCTCTAAGTAGCTCTATCTGCAGGGATTCTGTACTAGGGGCTTCTCACTAGTGGTACTTTTCCTGTGGAATATCTTGTCCAGTATGTGCAGACCAGTACCTACCTGGTAAGCTTCCATAGAGAAGTGAAAACTTAGCTTGGGAGGGTGCATTTGGGGGATATTAAGGTTGGAATTTGTCTCTGCTGGATGTGCCCTTATGCTTTATATAGTTCTCTGTTTCTTGTTATTTTTAATCCTTACTTTTTTGGTATGCCACTCAGAGCTGTTTGGAGTGGAGAGCCATAGAAATGTCAGAAACAGACCAAGTATATGTCTCTTTTTCTTCTAATAATCTTCTCCCAAGACCATATTTTTGATGTTTTGTCAAAGAGAAAAGCTATGGGGAAAAGTTTATAAAACTGTTTAAAATTGGCAGCTAAACTTAGCTTGTTTCATAAATTTTGTTTGAGAATACAGTGTTTTTATAATTCATGCATTGCTTTGCCCAGAGGAAAAATTAATTGAACAAAGATACCATAGTATTAATGACAGTAGCTTTGCTCATGCGGTGGATTAATAAATTGCTTTGGCTGAGCCTAAGGGGCATCTGAATAAATGTAACCATGATTAAAAAAAAATCCATTAATTCTTCTTGTGATAAGTTATGGCATTTATACAGAAAATTATTAATAATAGCAACAAAAAATCTACATGCATGCATGTGTGTGTGACTGTGTGGTGTTTGTGTGTGTGTATTATTATTATTAATTATTATTATTATCAGCCTGAACCAATCCACCACAGGGTGAATGCCTCTTTAAGGAAGGTTATGGGCCATATTTTATCATGCTGGTCCAGTCCAGAATGTTTTTCAACTCTTCCATCTACTGCTGAGAGACAGTGACTTGTCCAAAATCATCCATCCAGCTTGCAGGCCTAAGGGAGGATTAGAACTTGGGTCTCCCCACTCCTAGTCCAGCACCCCAGCATCATAACCACTACAACACACTGGCACTCCTAAATATTTCTGATTTGGAAAAGCCTCCAGAGGATGAATTATTAAATTATGTTTTCCCTGGGAAATAAATTGAATCATGGAACCCACAGAACCACTGCTATTTGGTGAGACAATTATACAGTGAAAAGGCGACATTCAGAGATACCTCTGAAGCATTCAATACATGGGAAATTCATAGAAAACAGAGGTACTGTGAAACAATTTGCTTTTTTTCTTAAATTGAATAAGAATGGTAAAATATGCAGGAGAAAATGTCTGTAGAACCCTATTTGACAAATTATTGTATCAGTCCAAATTATTTACCTTAAATAAGAAAGGAATTGCTCTGAAATAATATTGAGTTATTTGAATTCCCTTACCTCATAATAACAAGATGTCTGCTAGATGATCAATAAGCAATTGCTTTAGGCAGTTCTTCAGGACAGTGATTACCAATGTTTTTACCTTCAGAGTAGGTTTTTTTACAGAGAACTTTTGCCAGTGAGCATATGCTTATTAGAAAGAATTCTAAAGCACTGTCTAAAGTTGAACAGTTCACATGCAGTATTGCCTATGTATTGTCCTCATTTTTGTCCACAGATATGAATAGGCCCCAAAATACACTGAGTGCCATGCAGAAGATCATTAAGAAGAACTGGGTGGTTTTTCGGAGTCACTAGGATTGGCCACAAAACAGTTTAAAGCCAGTCAGTGGTTTTTGCAATGTACTTTAAAATAATAATAATAATAATAATAATAATAATAATAATAATAATAATAATAATACTGCTGTCTCCAGGCATTGCAATGTCCACTATCCAGATTTTTTTTAAATCCAGACAAAAAGGTCTGGATAGTAGACATTGCAATATCTGGAGACAGCAGAGTAGAAGAGAAAGAACTGGAGAAAATCACAAAATACAAAGACCTGCAAATACAAGTAGAACGACTATGGCAAAAGAAAGCAAAGATAGTTCCAATAGTTAGAGCCACCTTAGATACAATCCCAAAACATCTGGAGCACGACTTGAAGACCATCGGCATTGACAAAATCACCATCAGTCAATTGCAAAAGGCAGCTTTACTTGGAACAACTTATATTCTATGACAATACCTTTAACACCATCAAACAACAACATCTGCATATCCCAGGTCCTTGGAAAGGATTTGATAGGTGGATAAAAATGTCAAATCCAGTCTAAACATCTGGCTGACTGTGAGACCAACCATGATAGCAACAATAATAAACAAAAACAATATAATCATAAAATAAAATTTGACTCATTGAAAATACATTCAGAAGAGGACCCAAGTCATACACTTCATATAAGCAACCATATATATATTACTGTTTTTCTTCCCAATTTTTCCTATTCCAACTCCACATCAATAGTCTTTCCTACTGGTAGGGTTCAACTTTAAAATTGTCATCTGAATATACACATTTATTTACAGGTTGTTTCTGATTCATGGGAAGTAGCAAACCTTTGAATTTGGAATACTTCATAATCTATTAAAGATTCAGCAGTATTTATTAGTATTAGTAATTAGCATTAGCATTCTATTTTATTGTATTAATTTGCACAGTATTATCTTTTTAATGATTTCATATACAAAATGTCACCTTGGTTTACTCATGCAAAAAAAAAAAAAAGAAAAAAGTTAAAAGCATTCTTGTATGAAGTGCATAGAATAATTTACTTTGTAACACCCTATTAATATTTTCTATATTACATCTTTTTTCTGTTTGCCCTCCACTATGAAAATGGCACAAGTAATGACTTGACATTTATAAATCAGGCCATCAGCAGCTTAAGTGCCTAATCATATCTTTTCTGATTGTCCAGTAAATATATAGCAAAGAAAACTAGAAACCTTTGTTTACATATCTGAATAAAACTAACTGAAGTCAATGGAACTTCTAAGTATTTCCTGCATAAGATTGCTTTATAGGTTTTTTTCTTATTCATATAAGAATAAACCTACATTACAAACATGCTAGATGCATATTTGAAAGATTAAATACACATTCTCTCTCACTTTAATGGATAGTAATCCAAATCCCTACAGAACTCTAAGATTCAGCTTCTGCAAGCTTTACAGCTACTGATGCATTTAAATAAATCAGTATTTGTAATTGGTAGTGGTGGGAAGACAAAGGCCAGACAGAGTTCAGTTAAGGTAGATACACATCTAAAAAGCAATGTTTGAATTTCTCACAAACTTCATGAAATAATTGACCAGAGTCCAATTGTCACATATAACGACTGTCAAACATGACAGCTGATGGCCCTAGATGGGGAGCACATCCTTGCTTGCTATGAAAGACTAATGCAGCCACCATATGAAAAGTCAGACAAAGTGTTGTTTGAAGGTATAATTTTTATTGTTTTCTTTGATGGCAGGTTGCTTCCAACATGCAAGAAGAGTTATAACTGTCCAAAATAGAATGTATTTTATCCTCAAATACTCCAAAACAACCTTTGCTTGTATAATTTCTAAATCGTAAAAATAAGTATAAAATCATACTCGATATCAATAACTTCCTGTTCCAGAAACTTAGAAACTCAAAGACCATTTTTTTTAAAAAATGGACATCGAACTGATATGGCTGAATATGGTTTCTAGGGGACTACAAAACTCCTGAAGCACTCCCCTCCCTTTTACAATACAAATCACTGGGGAGCAATTTGCTGCCATATTTCAGCAATCAAACATACTTTAAGCATGGAGGCCATGTTTTCATTTATGTCACTAGAATGAATAGGACAGAGGAGATTGAAGAGCACTCTCTGAACAGGATATGGTATTAGGCTACCATTTGTTGTTGTTGTTGTTTAGTCGTTAAGTCGTGTCCGACTCTTCGTGTCCCCATGAACCATATTGCGCCAGGCCTTCCTGTCCTTCACTGCCTCCCTGAGTTTGGTCAGTTTCATCTATTTCATAGATAGGCTACCATATCTGGGCTGCAAAATCCACACATCCACCACTAGATGTCAACAAAATGCATCTGTAAACTCTCCATTGTTATCTAGTAGTCACTGAGATTTTTTGCAGCCCAGATTTGGTAATCCTATATTATATTCTCTGAACTGACATGAGAATAAGCAGGTGCTTAATCATGACATTCAGTATGTGCTCCCTGATAGCCAGTATATCATAAAGAAGAGGCTCTAATGACGGTGCTTGAAGCACTATGTATCAGAACTGCAATGAAACACAGGAAGGAAGGAAGGAAGGAAGGAAGGAAGGAAGGAAGGAAGGAAGGAAGGAAGGAAGGAAGGAAGGAAGGAAGGAAGGAAGGAAGGAAGGAAGGAAGGAAGGAAGGAAGGCGGGCGGGCAGGCAGGCAGGCAGGCAGGCAGGCAGGCAGGGAAATATTACATATATCTTCTGTACTACTTTTCACCTTGAAAATGTATGAATTTGCAATTTCTTTGTGGATCTAATTGCTAATGCTTATCATTAGTTGAAACTGAAATTACTTCAGCACTCTCTTCCTTACAAGGTGTTATGGGTTTTTTTTTCACTACTATGATTAATTATGCTCTAATTTTGTGTTGATGAGTACACTTGTAGAGACTACATAATGACAATGCCCTATAGTATGAGATGGAAACTGCACATGACAAACTGACCTACTCCAAGAAGAAAGGGAGAAAATGACTTCTTCAAGCATTCAGAATGCTTTTTTGAGATAACTTAACTGATAATAAAGAGAATTGCCCACGATATTAATGCAATACAGATAATTAAGATTAAATCCTTTTTAAAAATCTAAGCAAAAGCAAAATCACCAAAGAATTCCCAATGTCTTTGATTCCAAGTAGGTTCATTGCTTCTCATAGATTTACAGAGGAATTGCAAGAAAAAGTAGGCCTGTTTCACACACTGATATTTTGGCATTAACGGGAGTGCTGTCTAGGATCTGTTTGTGCCCCCTTTTCTAGATTTGCTTAGGTGCTCTTTAATTCCCCACATGGGGGTTGATACTGCATGGTGTAGGAATAGGTTGAACCTTTGATTACACAGATAATTCCAATATGAAATAAGCTTTTCATGGAAATTCTGTTCATGGGATTGACCGTATTTCTCCTTTCTCCTCCCTCCATAAAAGCAAGAAAAGAAGCAGTGATTATATGCCTCTGATTGCATGGGCAACTCAATTCACTCCAGAACTATTGGCCAAGCTGTTTGTTTCTGTGATATATACGTTACTTTCCATTAATTAATTACAGGGAGCAGAGAAATATTTACTTGGGACAGGTGCATTTCAGTGTTAGAACAGCTGCACCACAACTATACCGTTTTATTCGTGTTTTTATTGATGATGATGTTCCTGAAATAAAGGCATATCATTTCTATAATGCAGCTTATACTGAAGATATAAAGCTGAGAGCAGGAAGCATTTCAGTGAAAAAAAAAATAGTATTCATTATCAACAGAAAGAATAATCACTGCTGCTGCTATGATCCAACAGCAGTTGATGCAATTCCTGACACTACAACTATATGGTTTTGAACAACATGAGCTGGAGAAGAGACATATTCTCAAAGGTTTTGTAAAATGATTGCCTTTGCTACAACTCTACACTGTGGAACCAACTGAGTTTTTCAAATAAATTTCTTTTACCTCTAGTTCTGCATGGGAGAAAAAGTTAATGCTATATATCAATTGTATGAGTTAAACCCATTTGAATGTATGAATTGTGACTATATACCACCTCAGGACTTGTGATTGCAACCAAGTTGTCAATTTCTTTTACTCAACCACATTTGCAAAATATCAGCAAGTTCCAAAGAAAACATACTTTAAAATAGGCTTCCTCATGTTAAGCAAGTTGTTATATCATTTGTTGGGCCTTGATGTGTTGGGCAAATCCAAGCCACTAGTATATGACTTTTGCCCAAGGATATGTGCAAACTCAGTCATAGGTTTTATTTAATAAAACATGGTTAAGGAAATCAAGGCTTAATACTATGAATGAACAAAACCTAATGCTCTGTGTTATTAGAATTCATTTAGCTGATAACAACAATCTTGGGCTTTAGCTAACTCAACTTTGTGTGTGTGTGTGCACATGACTTCATGATTACATTCATAGCCACATTAGGGTAATTAAGTTCCACAGTCTCTCAAGGAATGGAACTGGTACATTTTTGAGTTTTAATTGATCAGATGACCACTTTCATAATTTACTCCTGCAAAACTTTAAAGCTTTATTCCCATTTACTAGAGCCATTGGTCACAGCACGGTGTGACCAACAATGCTGTTCTGGCTTTATCTGCCAAACCAATGGAATAAAACATCCCAGCATTTCATCTGAAAACAGTGACTATTATTATGCAGAGACAGAATGTTAATGGACAGTCAGAAGCAGATCCTGACATTACTCTTATACCACCAATTTACAGAATTATTTGTATATGTATAGGAACTATCAGCCTGATGTACTTTCTATACAAAAGCTTTTGTACAGTCAGGTTTGCAGAATTGTTATGAACATTACAGCTGTATGGAATCTATTGTACAGATACAATCACCTTTCTTTTTATGATTGCATTGGGGGAAAATAAACATATTTTATTCATGTCGATTGGGGAAAAACTGCTTACTTCAAGTGAATAAGCTTATGCACGGTAGTTCATGTTTGATGATGAAAGTGTTGGACTGTGCATAGGAGGTATTATCAAAGTCCTTTGCGGCATAGAAAATATTGGATAATAAATATATTTGATACAGTTTCTGAAGCCCTAGGTAGAAACTGATAAGCTTTGCTGAGGGGAAGGCTTCAAATGAAGTGTAAGATTAAGCATCTTTTCTAGATCAGATTTTAATCTAAGAAGATGAATTTGTGGTCTTCTAATGGCTGTTGCAGTAACCATTAGGATAAATAAAGCTTATTTATAAAGTTGATCATTGGAAACTGTGTCAACATCTTTATTTATGAAACTGACTTATAAAAAACTGAATGGTTCATCCATCCTCTACTGACCCCCAAAGACCCTGGCACATAGAATGCCTGTTCTATGTGCCAGAAAGACAGGCCCCTTTTACAGAAGAGCTTTCTTGTAGATTGTAATGGTTGTACAGGTTCATAATGGAAAGGGCAGTCCTTCAAGATACTTAGGGCACAAAATATTAGGTCCTAGGTTGTGTTCAGTAAGCATATGGCAGACAGTCCATTTTTTTTTTTTTAATACAGGCATCCTATGATCCTTATGCTTTCAGAGATTAGCAGTCTTGCTGCTATATTTTACATCAACAACAAGCTCTGTAGAATTTTCAGAGAAGCCCTACAAAAGAATATTGCAAGAGTCACAGCACTGATCTCTTTCACCAAATATGAATTGCTAGTTCAGGAAAGGTCATTCCTGCATATGAGCACAACTATCACACAAACCTTAATTGTTTGAAAACCTTTCAACTGTTACCATCTGGAAATTCAGTGACAACTGAGGATAAAGGAGAGAGCCAGAGCAATACAGTAGTTAAGGTGTTGGACTAGGACTGGGTGAACCAAGTACTAAACCACCCTTACTAAAAGACTTTGGACCAGTCACTTTTCTCAGGCCAGCCTACTTCATAGATTTGTTATGGGGAAAAATTGGAAGGAATGGAACTCATGGAAGAAAGGCAGGATCTAAATCTAACAAATAAATAAGGACTCTCAGAATGAAAACCTGTCCTTCAGGTTTCAAACAGGCTGAATATAATTCCCCAAGTGCAATTTTCGATTTACAAATGACATTTCCATCTTGTCTGGATTTAATTTTAGAATGTTTTCTTTTTCATCTAGACCATGATCAAACTTAGACAACATTCAAAGTGACCAGTTGCTTCCTTGGAGTTGAATAGTAAGGCACAGTAGAGTTGGGTGTTATAAGTATATTGACAGCATTCCAGTTCAAAGCTTGAAATGACTTCTTCCAATTTTACGCCAACAGTGAACAGCGTAGGGGAATGAATTTGAACTCTGTGGGATTCCAGCAATAATTTAGGTAGTCAAGTTGTTTTTGACTATGTTCTGGACATGACTTAAGAGAAAAAAAAAATCTGGGAAAGAAAGAAAGAAAGAAAAAGAAAGAAAGAAAGAAAGAAAGAAAGAAAGAAAGAAAGAAAGAAAGAAAGAAAGAAGGGAGGGAGGGAGGGAGGGAGGGAGGGAGGGAGGGAGGGAGGGAGGGAGGGAAGAAGGAAAATGGCCCAAAGATGAATCTTACTAGTAGCATCACAAGTCATTGAGACATGCAGGATAACCTGGAGGTCTATATTCTTGGCATAGGTTGTCTGCTAATCAAATCAGTTCATAACAATATCTTGTTTGAAGGCCCAATTCAGATATATTCAAATAATAAACATTATGCAGATGCTGTAACATCACCACTTTCTCAATTCCTCTTCCTCTTTTTTTTTTTTTCCTGGCAAAATATGTGGAAAACAAAATGTCCGAGAAAAGACCAAACCTCTGCCCCTTGCATATATTGCCAAGAGACACAGCTTTTAAGCTGACACATTTACCACAACCAATAATGAAAAATGCATATATTTTGCATGCCGCTGGCTACCTTCAAACAAAAAAAAAAATATATTAAGCAGCAGTTCTGGGGTTGCAGTGTAGCAGTGGGACTACAAACAAACAATTTTACTTTTTACTTGACTCAACTGAGCCAGCAGAGTATTTCCAAATTCTTTTGCGAAATAATGTATGCATTGTAACTAGTACCTTGCATCACATTTGTGGAAGGTGTCTACTTCATTCTGCACTGCATCCAAATTGGAAGTCCTCCTTTTGATACATACAGCCAATGAGAGTAGGAATTAAAATGTAAATGTTCATGTTAGCCAGTAAAGAGAGGATTAGGAGCCTCTTCTGACAAGTAAGGTTTAATTTACATATTACCAGCTGAATTATAACATCCCTATTGTAGCATTCACAGCTGAAGACAATTCATCTATATTTTATGTAATGTTAGAAGTGGAATGTGAAGCTATTGCCAGCTTTGGACTATGTAGGAAAGGTTTAAGTCTAGCAATGTCATCAGATAATAGCACTTATGGAATCTTTATGTCTAGATGTTCTTCTCTCCTCTTAAAAAAAATATAACATGTGCTTCTTTTTATGTCATTTGAAGCATTTTTTTTTTCATTTATTCTTTTTAATGAAGAAATAGTGGACAGCCTTTTGGTACTTTAATCTTTTTGTAATCTTGTAATCTTTTTAAGGAGCAAGGGTTTATGCTAAAACAATCTATTCAGGATGTTCTGCAAGATGGAGGGGAGATGAGGTTTCACTTTTCCCCGGTTTTGTGTGTTTTAGTCATTTTAATATGGACATTTATATGTTATTGTTTTTACTGTTTTGGATTTTAATTGTGAGCTGCCCAGAGTTGGCTTCTGGGGGAGATGGGCAGCATATAAATTTAATAATAAATAAATACATACATACATACATACATACATACATACATACATAAATGTGAGTGTGTGGGTGTAAGGGTGATGAAACACACAATGTTTCAGGAATCACATAAAGCCTTTGAGTGTCACTTTGTCCAATCCCATTGAAGAGGAAGATAGCTGTCAATAGAGAGAAAAAGAGAAAGAGAAGGAGAGCAAAGGTAAATGATAAATTATGGAGTTAACTAATGGACATGAATGAATTAGTTTTACTTTTATTCAGTTTTTGTCTTTCTCTTTGCTTCTTTTTTTCTTTTTACAGATTATTGTATCTCATTTCCACAATAATTTTTTTAAAATATGCATTTTTGTTAACATTTCTCATACATAGATTTTTTTTAATATACATGTTTACCCAGAAACACATAAGGCACAATGACAACAAAATAGAATACCATGTTACTGAAAGTTGAGACCCCCAAATTGGAGGATAATTATTTGTCTATGAGAAAAGAACAAACATCTTTATCAAGTAATCTAGGCAGTATGATGTGACCAATCAGTGACAAAATAATTGTACTAATGATGGACACTGAAGAAGTGTTGATGAATTGTATGGATGATTACATCAAGTAATAGATTGAAGACCAAGGATATTCTAATTGTTATTGGCAACTTTAATGCAAAAGTTGGAGAGGAATCTATATTGAAAATTGTTGGAAAATTTGGACTGCTATGATGCAGGACAATTGACAGACTTCTGTAAAGAAAATGGGCTATGCATCAGTAACGTATTATTTCAGTCACACAAACAACAGCTCTATAGCTGTACATCTCCAGATGGACACTACTGTAATCAAATAGATTACATCTTACATGGCAACAGATAGCTGAGTTGCAAAACACTGCTGAGTGCTGATTGTAGATCAGACTAATGGCTAATAATCATAGGAATACACATTAGACTGAAAAAGATTAGAAAAGATCCAATGCCAATAATATAGAATAATCTAGAACCCATTGAAAAAAACCATAATATTGAGTTAGAAACAGAGTCATTAATTTGCCTGAACCTAGTGGACAAAGATCCCAATAAATTGTAGGAGGAGGATAACATGAGGAAGCCAGAAAGCTTAGCCAGGAAGAAATGAAGATCACCACAGGCTATCAAACAAAGCTATAAAAATAGTTAAGAAAGGAAGACTAGCAAAAGTCAGAGGAGATTTAGGGAGAACTAGATAACTTAATGCAAATTTTCAATGACAGGCAAGAAGAGATATAGAGGTATATCTGAAGTCAGAGTGTAGACAAATAGATGGAAATAACAGAATGGGAAGAACAAAGAATCTATATAAGAAATCAGATAAATAATGAAATCCCAAGCCTATGTCAGTGTCAAAAGGAACAAGTATGCAAAGGAATTAATGTTGAAACATAATGTAAAGAAAGACAAGAATACATGGAAAACCTGTACAGCAAGACCAACACAGATGACATTATATCTGAGAGAGAAGAATATGAGGTGGAAAGAAGTCAAATGGGCTCTAAAGCAATTGGCAAATAGGAAAGCCCAATAGAAATATTCAAGGAGGCTGGTATGGAAACAATGAAGATTATGACTTCTGCTGTCAAGAATTATAGAAAAAAGCAGTATGTCCCAAAGACTGGAAAAGGCCAACCTATATCATAATCCCTAAAAAGGGGGATTTAAAGGAACGCTCCTTACATTCTTTTGTCAATAGCCCTAATACCACATGCCAGCAAAATACTGTTGAAACCTCTGCGGAAGAGGTTAGAGCCCTATATGGAGAGAGAAGTGGCAATTGAAAAATTTGGCTTCAGAAAGACGTTGGAACACAAGATCATATAGCTAATATTAGGTAGATGATGGAAATAGCAAGAGAGTATTAAAGAGAACTGTAATCTCTCTCTCCCCCCCTCCCCCCCAAAGCTTTTGATAATATTGATCATTCAAGACTTTGGAAGTCTCTCAAAACAATAGGTATACCTCAGCATCTGATTGGATATATAAGAACAACAATCTTTCAGAAAAGTCCTGTGTCTAAATCAGGACTCTACCCTTAAATGTTAGCTATCAAAATATTTGATAGTTGTTGACAATGCACAAATATACATTTGTTAAAGCTAATTGCATTGCCTTCATTTTTCCTAGAAGCGTAGCTTTTAATAATGAATGACTGATAAAATGGTCTTTTATAATGATTTCCTGATAAAACACACGTTTTTTTAATTTAAACCATGAAAATTACCATACAGTTTTGGAATAGCAAGTTGCAGATATCTGTGTCAGCTCCTTCTCACCCCTTCTATGTGAAATACAAAAGACAATGAATCATACCAGAATAACCAGGAAAGAGATATCAATAATCAGAAGATAAATGAAAGATGTTTCAGTGGGTATTCTTTGTTGTTGCAACTTTGAATTGCTCAAAAGATTACAGAAGGATATGAATATATATGTATTAAAAATAATCTTGTCTGAAAATCAAAATGAGATATAGCCCTTTGCAGTTTTAGAAAAGGGGCAGGCTTTGATGATGAGGCCTCCTAAGCAAGGAGTACAGATGGTTTCTCTTTTAAAGATCTATTTCCTCTGGAGAATGAACTCAAAGGAGCAGTTTTACATCAACTGAAGGGGAGGATACAGAAAAGAACATTACTCTTGATCTCTCAACCATTCAGTTAAAAAAAAAAAAAGATCCAGAGACCTAGTGGTCATCTTTATACCCTTCTAAATGCAGCATGAACATGTTCCAATAACTATTTTTAAAGGATGTGTGGTCTACATGAAATTGTCTTCAACTCATTCCTAGCCCACTGCAAAGGCAACTTAAAGTCTTATTTATTTTGTTATAATATTTTTATTAAACATTACAATTAAAAAGATAAACTAATACAAAGAAAAAGAAAAAAATAGAAAGTGCAAAAAAGAAGAGAAAAAGAAAAAAAAGAATATAGTAAAAAGAGGAATATATATAAAGAAATTACTTCCCCCTTCATCACAAGTATAAACAATTTTAATAACTTATCACTTTGTGTGATACAACACAGATACAACAAATGATTTTTAATTCCCATATCTCATTTTTTATCTATAAACAAATCCTTAAAACCTTGTCATTCAGTCCTGATCAGCAAAAGTCCATTAACAGTTATCAGAGATAACAATATATCTATTTAACCTTGATCAAATAAACCAGGTTTAAATTCCTTCCTTTTACTTTTAACAATCTTGATCTTTGATCCCTTCAAATAATGTTCTAGAACTTGATTTCTTTTCAGTTTTTCTTTGTCCCTTCTCACAAAATGTTAAAAAACTTTAACAATTCTCTCTTGTAAATCCAATATAGAAAAGTTATCCAGTTTGTTATTTGTATATTTCTTTTAATTATTAGCTCTCAGACAATTTCATTTATATATCCAATATAGCATCTTTTTCCATATCATTCTTGTAGCCTGTCATTTTTAAATCCACTTTCACATTTAAAGCTTGTGCCATAACATCTTTTAAAGACAGTCTATCTATCATGGCAAACACTTTAATGGCAGACATCTGTCAAAAATGAGTGTTCTTGAGGTCTTCCACCAAAAGTTCCATGTGACTTTTATTATCTTTTATTACTGGATGTGGGGGTAATGCCAATTTTTTTCTAGTCTTGAGCCATTTCCCTACTCAGGGATTACTTCTGTATGCTTCCATCCATCATCACTTCCCTACAGCCCTTACTGATTGCTCCATTGTGCTTCACCCCATCCCTCTTCTGGGATGGCAACCTGTTGTTGGGCTATTTTTGTATGGAGATTTAGCACTCTTTCAAAAGCATGTCTGTCTTTAAATATACAGTAGACTGAGGAACAGATCACAAACATCAAACAATTTCATATCATCACAGGTGGTTAAACCTTCCATCCAAACATCTGCCTCCAGTTGCCCAACCCTATCTCACCACATACTAACTAGACCAATTTGTGATTGTTTTCTCCCACTGGCAGGTCTTGATAGTGGGAAAGGAAATCCACCAATCACTGTCATTAACTTGTTCTGCATTAATAATTTAGACGTAAGTTATCTTGACCATAGTCCCTTTTAGTTTTGAGACTCCTTATTTTATATTATAATGTTATAATTGATTGTAATATATAATTCTACCAATTGTTGTTTACTCTATATCTGTGCTATATACAGTTATAAGTGCATAATAAATAAGACTATTACTACTTGTCAAAGAGAGATTGGTGCTTGGCAGTAGGGGCAAAGCAATTTATGATAACATATTTTTCTGCAGACTCAAGGACTGGTAAAATACATGTTAATGTGGTCATCTGGAACAGCCCACTGATACTTATAACAAGTCACAAAGAAATTTCTGTGCCTTTCAAATCCACTTTGAGAGCCTGGAGATAATTATGGTTCAGAAATGACTGCAGAGGATCTTCCTGATGTCCTGCTTCACTATACCAAAAGCAGGATGCTTCCAGTAAGTCAACAGGAAACAGAAGTTTCCTAAAGACTAAAAGAAATGCAGTATCATGCTATAAAAATCAAGAAAGTTAATGAGGCAGAGGGACAGTTTTGATTAGACTGGGATGCTGGAATACTTACATAGGGTGGATTTGGTAGAAAAATAAAAGAGTGCTTAAAGTGTTTGCCACCATACAAACAAAACAGAAGCATCTTTTTCTGGCTGCTCTAACTTTTGCTGGTGACAGTCAATTATGGCAGAAGGAAAGTAAAATGATTGCTGGTTTCCCTCCTCTTCCTTAGACTTATTTTTATTCCTCCCACTGAGAAATGTTATATGTTATTTCAGGATAGCAATGACAATATGCCAGCTTTGGGAGTATTGAGAAATTGAAGAGGCTTTGTATTCAGTGGATCCCCAGACCCTACGACTCATTCTACTTAGTATGCATATATTTTTTTTTTTCTGTCTACTGGGTTAAACAATTTAGGGAAATTTTTTGGAGAATTTAGCAGGAGCATACTTTTTTTGCTGGGGAGGGGCATGGAGGAGCAGAAAGCAGGCTCACATGCTCTGCAGCATCAGGTTTTCTGCTCTGCCTTAGGTGTTTCCAATCTCCTGGCAGTCAAACAATTACCAGCTTCACTCTCTTACTAGACACATGAATTACAACGTATGGCCAGGATGAATAAAAATTAAAAAAAAAAAAAAGTGACCCTGAAAATGTATAATAGTACATACACAATCTAATAGTTAGATATCTAAAATATGGCATTATCAGATTTCCTAGTGTCAGGGAACATCAATTACTTTAAAGAGTTTATTTCTCACATTCTAAGATATTGCACAGGAATATTTAGATATGACTGAATTAGAAGCTTCAGATACAACTAATGCATCATGCCCAGATTGTGTACTTAAGACATGTTTTAATTACTTTTTTCCATTCATCAATCTGAGATAGCCCTAATTATTTTTTGCAAAGCATTTCTTTTGCAAAAATATCAATTAAAAAAAAACTGATTAGCAATAAGGTAGGCCAAGGTACCGATGTTCTTCCCCCCACCCCTCCAGAATGCTAGAACTCTTCCAACCGTTTTCAGGATTGGATTGTCCATAATAACAACGTCTGGTGAGAGTTAACATCAAATTCTTCCCAATGTATTTCAAATATGAATATAAAGTCCCAAATATCTACAGAAATAATAATTATTAGGAAGTATACTAGATTTATTCTAACAAATAGAATAACCTAAACATTTGACATATTGTAACATATTATTACAATATGGTAAAGAACATTGGTCAATGAAACATATAAAATAACCAGCATATAACAGTGATTTATACTTTGATACCCCCAAAAGTATCTTTATATTGTCTAATAAATTAGACCAATAGTAACAAGTTTAAATAAAAGATGAGAAAGTTGACATCCTTGATGAGTTGCATGTAGCTTCCAAACAGATAAAGAAATTATTTCAGTTGTAATAAACTTTACTAATGCATTAGAGTACTATATTTATGGAACTATTTTATGGGGGAAAAAAATATCTGAGCTCCTCAAGAAAAAGGAAATAAAATATAACAATTTTAAGTCGACATAGTACATTTTTATACATAGCAAAACCAATTTCAAGAGCATCTCTAATTACAAATTTGTTTTGGCACAGCAACCAGGACCCCATCAAAGCCAGACAAATGAGCATCACTTTGCTTCTTTGCCAACACTCTTTCTGTCTTTTTTCTGAATATGTTTGATGACCATTTACCCATTTCTACCTTATCTGTCATTCTTATCTGTAGGGACAGAGGTAGATGTTTCTGGATGCTCAAGTTATATAAAATATATACAAATCATACATATAATGAAGAAATGGTTTAGTTGTTTAGATACTAGACCCATGAAAGCCCTAAATATTCTAATCATAATTATCTTAGCATAAGCTTTCAAAATAGAATTACATAATGAATTTTTTGTCATTAGAAATAAGCTGTTAATATTCTTTAGCATGTTCTTCCTACTAATATTATTATACCACACTTTGATGCAGATTTTAAAATTATTTTCCATATAGTTTACCTGCAAAGGTATCTTTATAAATAGTTCTACAGATGTTTAGCCAGCAGCAGGATCTCTGGGATCTTTGGAACATATTTTGTCCTGCTACTTTTAAGATTCACTTAATCTAAGCATTTTAAATAAAAAATATGTCCTTATTCCTTTACTTTGCCCATTGTATCACGGCTTTTATTTAATTAGGAGAATAATTCCTACCTTCCTTCCCACCTGATTTAGTGCTGGGCAAATTAGCTATATTAAAATAATATAGTCCAGCAGAAGTTTCTACATCAGTATTCATAGTTTTTAACATAAACTTTAAAGAAAGGATAGAAGAAGAAAAAAAGTAACAATTTCAATTTTTTAAAAAGCATATTTTTCACATCAATTGTATCTTTACTAGAGAACAATAGATAATGAGAAACTAAAAAGGGAAATAATTATGACCTTATCCATGTAAAAAATATTGATCAGTCAGTTCATGAAACTATAATCAAACTTGATCCCTAAATAAAAGTCATTTCTAATCCCATCATTAAGTTAAAGGCCCGTTATCTATTCAGTTTTCAATCTGAATGGTCCCACTTTCATTAACTTTATTATCCTACAGAGTTATGAATAGTAAATCTCCAAGATATAGCAGATTTTGATCAAAATATTAATGTACCATGAAAGATAAATGACAGAGATATCATCTAGAGATTATTAGCTTTGTAGGGAAAGACCATTCCCCCTTTTTTCCTTATCCTATCATTCCCTCAAAATATGTTTTGCATCATTAGTAGTTTCCTTGTTAATCTTAGATCTGTGAACTGACCATTAACACATACAGCAATGCATATAGTTCAGTGTACTGGGAGAAGATGGATAATCAGCCACTTTACAGTAAAAATAGAACACAACCCTCTCATTGGAAAGCACAGTGCTGTACTAAAAACGACATCTGCATTTTTTACCATTCTACTTCAATATAAGGGAAAGTAATTTGCTTTCACAAAAGTTTTATGTATATATAAGAAGCATTTTTCAGTACAATTCTCATAAGTAGAGTTCAGGTATCTTGGATATATCTTAGTTACAAGGAATCCATGGGGACATGGGAAGTTTTTGTTTTTATTGTATGGTCATCTCATCAGTGGTCTGCAGTTTTCTTGGTTTTCCTTTCCACAGTAAACCCTAAGAAATATATCAAGAAGAACTTGTCCCATGGATCTTTTAAGATCAGGAATGAAAAAAGAGAACACGCTTTCACAGGGGAAGAGGAAAACATCCAGAGGACTGGAAGTCAGATTTTAGCACAATTTTTAAAATGTGCTTCACTTATGTATAATATAAAACTTGTTCTTTTCCAAAACAGGCATGTAAATATTGCAATACATAAAGTTGAAAGGACAGTTTCATATTGTTCTGTTTTCTGAAATTATGATTTTCTAAATCTTAGGGATAATATGATAAAAGTATTCCAGATACTTGGATTTTTCACTGAGAAGCAGTTGAAACCTGATTGTATTTTATCCTGGCTTGCAAAACAGTTGGCTCAAGGAAACTGAGAGAATATGTTATATTTGTAATATTTTACTGAAGCTTGTTGGATGAATGGGCTCCTGTTATGTAAAATATAAAGTCAGTCCTGGTGATTAGACCTAAACTCTGTTTCATTCAACAGCTTTCCACGTACCTTTGGGAAGTTTACAAGCAGGTCATAGCAGATATAGCTGCTTTTTACTTCTTAGGACTTTGAATTCCTAAATTTCTAAATCAGTTCTCATCCTTTTTGGGATTGCTGTTAGTTATTGAACATTTGCATTTCAATTTATATTTTCAGCATGCAGCATTTGCCTATCTTAGAAATAAGAAAAGGGTTAAAATTGTCCCAGCTTTAATTACCTAGAATTTTAAACTTACACAAAACATACTGGCAAATTTTTCTGACCCATCAGTTTTTCTTCTAACTGGGGAATGTCATCCATCTGAAGTGCTATCACTACTTGTTATATTAATTGTTAATCCAAGTGATTTTTATAGCTGGAGTTGAAACCAAATAAATTTTACAGCAAGAGGGAATTCCCCCATCAAGCTCTCTTTCTAGCACTTACCCGTCATTAAGGAAATAGGAATAAATATACCCAAATGGGACCAATAAAGAAGTTGCTGCTGCGGCTTGTTCTGTGATTCACAGAGCAAAAGAAAAGAAAAGAAATTGCAGCTGCTCTCTGATCACGTCCCTCCCATTCAGTTTTGGATCTCAACTAAGCCTGGTGTTTAGAGTGCTACCAGCCCTCAGCATCTAAAGGAACAAATGTTCCTGTTGGCATGAAGCCAAACAGAGTTGCTGGAAGTACTAATGAGCCACTCTACTATTGTTTACCATGCTGGTTGTTGTCTCTTGCAAGCAAAGAAGCACTTGTGCAGAGTGAAGGAGATAAATATTTTTACCCGGTTGCGGGGCAGGACTTCTCTGCATATGCTCCATTTAAGAAAAAGTACTTGAGTCTTCATTTCAGCCAGAAGGCTAATGTTTGTTCTGGACAGCCAAACAACCAGAATTGGTAACTGAGGATTTGGAAGTGTCATTTGTGCTATTTTGCAGAGAAAATATCAGCTTTTTGTGGTTGCAATGAGAACAAAACAGCAAAACAAACCATCTTTAGGAGAAGGAAGTATGAAGTGTTGTTGGCTTTTTTTAACCAAATTTAACAAATTCAGTTACCTCCATATTATCTTCATTGATTGATATCTGTCCAATATTTCAGACAGGTTTTTAAAAAAATATTCCTGGAGATTTTAGGCAGACCTGAAATCAGACCTTTCTACATGTAAAGCATATGTTCATCCACTGACCTACAGCCTTTCTAGGACTGATTTTGTATTGACTTGAAATTAAGAAATGCTCCCAAATCATAACAGTCTTGTTAAGACAGAATGCATAATCTTTGGTGTCACAGGGTATATTTGCAATTTTGAGAACATATGCTGATTCACAAATGGCTACTGTGTGGCTATTCCCATGAACAATTGAGGCAATGGCAAAGGTGTCTCCACATAGAATCTTTCCCCAACTTAGTGGCCTCCAGATGTCTAAGTGCCATGCCCTCAGAATTGTCTGGGAATTATTGGAGTTGTTTTTCCAACACATCTGAAACTGAACAGGTTGTAAATTTTTATTCTATGTGCTCTTATTATTGAATCTGATGCCCAAGCCAAATCAGAATCTAATGGAAACAGGTAACTAAGGATCATAAAAGAAGAATTCTAACAGAAGCTACGAAAATTAACTTTTCCTCTGATTTCAAATTAGTGAGATATATCATCAGGAGGGTAGCAGTGAACAGATGGTATGTATTTTCAGGCAGGCTGAGTCCTGAGCATTTTTTACTTACAGAAAGAATTGTATTGAAAAAACTAAGAGGAACATTTTTTTCCTTCTACCTCATCTTGATGGAGCAGAAATTAAACTTTGAAAATATCATTAAGATATTTTTTAAAAATCTTTATGTAATATTCACTTCTTATTCAGGCTCACACCCTGAACTAAGTTCTTGGATTAAAAAAAAAAAAAAAGGACTAAAAATTATGTGATAACCAGCCAATTAAAAAATAGCATTTCTCTCACACAGTTGTCTTCTCCAAGTAATGGAGAATAACTGCAGCCTTCATCTTATTTGCACAGATACTTTATTTTCTTGAGAATTCAAGATGGGGCTAATTGGCTTTTTACTGTAAGACAGGCTACCACTCTGTTCCTTGAAGACTGGGCCTTCCTTCCTAGCTGCTGCTTCTGTTTGTTATTTGCTACTGCTGCTGCTGCTTGTTGGAGAAGATGTCGACAGACCAAATGGAAGGAAGCAAGGTTAAAAAGGAGGTTTCTGAAAACTTCCAGGACATCTTTAAAAAAAACCAAAAAACTAACAGAGAGAGGATAGCAGCCGATGCTGGGATACTGGCTGTGATTAAGAAGGAGAGGTACACCTTTCTGAATAATCCAGAGAGAAGGTGACAATGAACTGAAAAAAAGCGAATGTAGAGAACTTCCTATGATGAAAGGGACAACAGGAGTGTGATGGCAGGATTAGAAAAGCAGCAACAAGTTTGCAAAGGCATGGATACCTTTCTGCATTCCTTTCTTTCTTCAGGCAGACTATCTGAGGGAGAGAGGTCCAAGTTGCCTTAAATATCAAGCTACAGCTTTGAAGTTCTCTTCATACAAAGCAAGATGTGGGAAAGTAAATAAAGCTCCTCATTAGAGGCTAATTGGAAAAGAATAAAGAGGGAATGGATGAGACAAGACAGATGAAAGCAATAGAAGCTTTAACTGACTCACATAGCAGTAGAAGCTTTAACTGACTCACTTAAAATCATTTTAAGAAGTGTGAAACGTAAGAGAGATTTAGGTAATAGAAGTTAGAGTAACTATAAATAATAATTCACAATACTGGTTAAGCTAAGCAACATTTATTTTCTAAATAGGTTTTTTTTGTAATAAAAGTGGTTTCTCAATTCCAAAATGGTCTTGTGCATTGGGTATGGATACAATCATTCTAAAGAATTCAGTGAAACGCATTAAACAGATTAGAAAATAATTAATATATTTCAATAACCCTCAATAAAATATGTAATAAAGCTCTATATAATAAAGAGGGGTGTCTGCAGTCAAATAGTCAAGAGAGTGGTTACAACTGAAGCACTGGCCCTTTTTGCAACATTCATAAAAAGAGATAGGTCTTGATCACATAATCGCCACCACCATCTTCACTTTTATGATCCCCTTGTAGATGCCTCTTTTATAAAGGTACTATAAAACAGTATTTCTTTTATTATGAATGATGCTGTTTATAATAACACAATTAGTCTTAATTAATTATGATTCAATGATCAATTAATGATTATAACAATTAATGAAAATTAATTATGATTTCAAGTAGTATAATTATATATATTATATATTATATATAATTATATTTCATTTTTGTTATTTTTATATAAATGTTATTAAAAATTTTAAAAGAAGATAAAAACTAAGAAAAACTAATATAAAGTAAAGAAAGAGAAGGAAAGGAAAGAAAAAGAAAAAAGTCAAAAAGAAAAGATAAAAAGAAATAGAAGCTTCTGGTTTTCTTTGCAGCAAATACAAGTATGGTTACAAAATTATCTCTTACTCTATGGTTACAAAAAGAAGTCTTTCTTTTTTCTATTATTTAGTGGTTGTTTTTTTTTTAAATCATCAAAACCACAAACGATAAGTTCATTTTTTCCCCCTGTTCCATGTAAAAGGTATATAAGGGGTTTTCAGTCAGCCATAAATGTAAATATTGTCTTTTCTCTAATCAAGGAAGTCAATTTAGCCATCTCTGCAAGTTTCATCATCTTCACCAACTATTCCTCCATTGTAGGTAGTGTTGAACTTTCCCACTTTTGATGATATAATAATCTTGCTGCAGTTGTCATATATAAAAACAAAATTCCAGATTATATATTTTTCTGTGTCCAAAATATTTTCTTCAATTCAAATTGGACATGAAATCCCTCTCCCCCCACCACAAGAGAATATAAATGAAAAGCATCACATTTTATTAAGGTATATGCTGACAGCAGTAATAATCAATGTGGCACAACATTGGAAAAGAAAACCTTGTCTATTCAGGTTTGGGACACTAAAATGGAAGAATACGAGGCAATGGAAAATGTTATTACATGTATTCATAGCATAAGTCTAACCAAATTCAGGCAGAAATAGTTCCCTATATACACCATATCACATAGCAAAGCAATCTATATCATGCTTTTTGACAAATAGAGAAACTGTTTAACAAAATTATAGTAATTGAAATGATAGCAATAGAAATGAGTAGTAATTGCAGATGTCCAAACTAAAGTATAACAATATTCAAGTGGTGATTAGTGGTGGGGGAAAAAAGTGGGAGGGGAGAAAATCAGAGGGGGCTACCAGAATATCCTTTTTATACATGATTCTTTATTTTGTTTGCTTATTTTGCCTTTTTAACTTTTATTAAAAAATCTTTTTATAACCATCATATGTATATGTACATGTATATGTATATGTATATGTATTCTTTTGTCTTTGTTTTTCCATTTATTTTTGCATATTTTGTTTAAGAAAAATGTTTTGAAAATATGGATTAGATATAAACTCAGACTGTGCTTGAAAATGCCTTTATGGGTCTCAGCACAAGAAGCATTTTATAGGAAAGAAACAGCAGGTAAAGGGAATGGTCAGCCTATCAAGAGTTGTTAGAACAAGACCCTGGAGAATATACCAGGAAACAAAGAGAGCAACTGGTTGCAGAGGGATTTAGTTTTCAATGGTTAAGAGAAAAAATTGAGTAGCAGAAGGCAGAAGCTGAAGTTGAATTATGTGCAAATGATGAACATGTAATTGCTAAAGTGTATAAACTCTTGCTGAAATTTGAAATGAAGGAAGAACAAGTGAAAAAGTGTATGATAAAATGGGTTAAGAACTTTGGTTGTAGCATATTGTTGGAACAGTGGGAAAACATGTGGTTGAAAGGATTGAAATTCACATTATGTTATAATTTAAAAGACATTTTTTATAAAATGAAGTACCATTGGTATATGACTCCAGAAATATTATCTAGAATGTATAAAGATACTTCAAATTGATGCTGGAAATGTGGACAAGATGAATGGTCATTTTATCAAGCCTAGTGGACTTGTAAAAAAATCAGAAAATTTTGGGTTCAAATACATACAATAATACAAAGAATTTTAAAGACTAATGTTCAACTGAAATCAGAACAAATCAAATTAAATTTATTACAGTCATAGACCAGCATATGAAACCAGAACTTTTTTTTTTTTTTTTTGCTGGGACTAATGGGCAGACAATAGAAAAGCGCCATGGAAGATTATTTTTATATATGATCACTACTGTAAGTTTTCATACAGTGTAAGGACTGTAACAGCCACTGTGTAGGACAAACAGGCAGAAAACTAGCCGAGCCATCCATGAACACCAACCAGCAGTTAGAAGACACGATGAAAACTCCTTAATCTCACAAGACATGGACAGACTCAACCATAGTTTCAACAGGGAAACTGTCAGCATCTTAGACCAAGCTAAATCCAAAAGCATGAGGGGATTCATGGAAGCATATTCAGACAAGTCAGCCATCGACAGGTCCATAGAGGTAAACAGCACTTACTCACCATTCAAAAGAGACAATAAAAAGGAAACAAAAAGACCAGAACACCTCCTTGCCAACAATCAACACCCAGATAACCAGGGATTAAGACCAGGATTAACCCAGACAAACAATCAAGCAGTAAACAATACCCTAATCAAGGAATTACCAACTCAGACAAAATAATCAAGCAGTAAACAACAGCCTAATTGAGGAACTACTGGGGGGGGGGGGGGAACAATCCAATACTGACAGGGCAAACTACTGTATGTAACTAGAAAACAAGGCCCACTCCCTTTAGCACTGAAGATGTTACTAGTCAAGTAATGAAACTTCTGCAAGAAAACAATCAAACTCAAAGAACCCCAAGGACTCTACAGGTTAACTTCCTTAAGACAGGAAACATTTGTATATATCTGGTAGAATTATATTCATTTGAAAGTCATGGCTTCCACTGAAACTTATATAAATAAATAATACAAAGTAACAATGTTCTTTTCAAACATGTTGCCAGCAAAAGGTAATTTTTGGAATGTAGCTTCAAAGCTACATTGATACTGTGGACCATAATGTTTCTCTGCTGAAGCTGTTGAGATGAGGCTAAAGCTGAACAGACTGTAATTGTCATCAAGTTGCTCACTAGCTTCTTTATTCTGAACTAAAATTAGAAGGCTAGCTGGATTTGCCATTAAGAAACAGTAGCAGAAACAGTGGGACCATAATCCCTTTTTGCAGATTCTATTTTAGTTTTAAAAGTGTATTAAATAGTACTATAAATAAGAAGGTATCAGAAACTGTATTTGTCAAACTGGTTATATTGCTACTCCCTTTCTTTGCTTGTTCTTGAGAAGATGAATTTGGGCTTGGCACAGAGTCCTAAGTCCCTTAAACCACCAAACACTTCCCCTGAATTGTTGGATTTTAAGCCCTTGAATACTTCAGATTCTATTGAGTTAAAATTCCCTTCAATTTCACTTCTCCTCAAAAGCTTACAGCACTGGTTTCATGTTTATCTACTTATGTTACCTCTCCAGGATATTTATATATACTTACTTACACTTATATTTAACATATATATATATATATATATATATATATATATATATATATAAAATATAAGTGTAAGTAAGAATATTTTATATTTTTCTAAAGTCACCTATGATGGTATCACAGTTGTCAGAAAGTAATGTAAGTGGCATTCTGTAGCTTTAACTGGCAATCTGTAGGGATATTTACAAGTGTGGCAATACAACAATTCTCATAAAGTGCAGCTTTTTGTTTGATAAACAGTGTCACTGCTCAAGAATGGAACATGTCTGTATTATCCACACTTACAGAACTGAAGTAGCCACGAGTAGTAATTCTCAATAAAAAAGGCAATTTCCAGATCTGGACATGTGACAGAACTGTAACCTTGGTGCATTGGGCAAACCTAGCTTGAAAGTATATATTTACCGTTTTGCAAAAATGGATCATTATACAGACTTTCTTCCCATGTCAAAAAAAAAAAAAGTTTATTTCTTTAAGATAGGAATTGTTGGGTGTGCATAATGATATTTTCTGAGGTTTTGTTTCATTTATTTATTTATTTCAGGTGAAATTTCTGCAGTACCAAAATTGTAAAAAGGTTGGATCTATAACTTATCTACACAGTTAAAAAGCTCTAAGATGTTCTCACCTTTTTCAAATTCATCCCTGATTTATAAACCAACCAACCAACAAAAACACATTTTAATCCAGTATGACTGGATTCTTGTGCAGTATTAACTTTAATACTAAGTATCTAATATGTATAAAGTATGACAAAAGGTGTATTCTTTTTCAAGATTCTTATGAATCCAGCTGATTTATTTTTGGGTTTTTCTTTTAAATGGCAGTTGCGCTGAAACACTGTGTCGCATGGGAAAAAATGACCCTCTTTAAATATGGACCAAACCAATGGAGATCCAAAACAAAGTTGCCTCATTAAAATACCCCCAAACAGTGATCACTGGGCAAACTGACTGAGAGCCTTGACAATATACTGACTGAGATTTATACAGGAGGTAAAAAAGATGCATCAACAGCCATGAATCATTAATTATATTTGCATAGGCAGGAAAAGTCCTCAACTCTAAATCAGCAATAAACTCATCTCCCAAATCCAGATCCTGAGACTGCTGCTGTAGTCTTACTTTCACATCCTATACCCTACCCTTTGCCTGACATTTTTACGCCATGTTATCTGGATTCTGCTACTTTCTGCCCCTTAGGATTAAGTTACTGTATTTCTTTTTTTAAAATATATAATTTTTATTAAAGATGTTTTACATAAGTAAAAGATAAATGTGAAAGTATTTAAAGAAAAGTTAAGAAAAAGAAAAGAAAAGGTGCCAGAAACAATGCTGATAGAAAGAGAAAAAAAGATAAAGAAGCTATTTCCAATCTTCTTTAGCTGTTACAAACACATTTATTATCCCTCCTCCCTCTTTAAAATTACATTACCTAGTTCCCTTCTATTCCATGTTCAACTCTTTTTAATCAGTAAATCCACAAATCACCATTTCTTTTCTTGTTTTCCATTTTCAGCAAAAAGTCCATGAAAGGTTTCCAGTCTATTATAAAAGTACTTATTGTTTTATCCCTGATCAAGCAGGTCAATTTTGCCATTTCTGCAAATTCTGCCATCTTCACAATCCATTCCGGTGTTGTGGCTATTTCAGTATTTCTCCATAGTTGTGCATATAATAGTCTTGCTGCCATTACCATATTCAAAGCAAATATTCCATGACTCTTTGGCTATCCATAAGTCCCAATTTAAAAAAAGCTCTGGTTTCATCTGAATGTTGATCTTTAAAATTCTTTAAATCATCATATGAATTTTTATCCTTTTTTGTTTTGTTTTGTTTTGCTTTTTCACAAGTCAGCCTTGCATAGTAAAATGTCCCTTCATGTTTTTCACATTTCCAACATTGACTAGAAGTACCTTTATACATCTTAGATAATTTCTCTGGTGTCATATACTAACGGTACATCATTTTATAAAAATTCTATCTTAAGGTATAACAGAATGTGAATTTCAATCCTTTTAACTAGATTTTCTCCCGTTCATCCATCTGTATATTATAACCAAAATTCTTAGCCCATTTTATCATGCACTCTTTAACTTGTTCTTCTTCCATTTCAAATCTCAACAAACGTTTTTAGCAATCACATTTCATCATTTGTGCATAATTCAATTTCAAATTCCATCTTACATTGTTCAATTCCAATTACCATTTTTGTCTGTATTAAATCTTTCCCTTGGATGTACAGATGAAAACCACTGAAAACTAAATCCCTCCGCAGTCAGTTGTTCTCTTGACTTCATCTTACGTTCTCATGTTCCTGTATTAATCAGTCTTGATATGTTAACCACTTCTCTTTGCCTGCTGTTTCTTTTCTATAAAATGCTTCTTGTGATGAGGCCAATAAAGGTATTTTGGGCACAGCCTGGGTTTGTATCTATTCCATATTCTTCATTAGGCACTTCTGACATAGTGATTTTTAAAATCTATATTAACTTTAATTTTACCGTACTGTAATAAGCTATGCCATCCAACTCTCAAGTAATGTCCTTTTAATTGTAACATTCTCTTCTTACTCAACAGCACCCACACTTTCATCCAGACCAAACAGCAGTCTGCAAATTAAACAATTTAAAATCAGGAATCCTAATTCTCCTCTTTCCTTTGTATCTTGAGAATTTTGTATTTTACCCTCAGTTTCTTCCCCTGCCACATAAATCTAGATATATCTTTTTTGCTATTAAAAGGTGCATCATTTTTTAAAATAGGTATTGTTTGAAATAAAAAAAATCATTCTAGGTAACACATTCATCATTACCACAGAAATTCTTCCAAACAATGTAACTTTTCCCATCTTAATAAATCTTTATTGATTTCACTCCATACCTTGACATAATTATTTTGAAATAACATACAATTCATATTAGTCACGGTACCATCAAGGTATTTTACTTTTTTTTCAATCTGAAAACCAGTTTTTACAATCAATTCTTTTTAATCTTCAATTCTCTCTCTCTCTCTCTCTCTCTTAGCTTCTTAGTTTTCTCACAGTTATTTTTAAATCTAGCTAGAACTCCAAAGCCCTTTAATTAGATTGGCCCACCCCAGGTACCTGATGAACCTAGTATGGTTTCAGGGGGAACTTGGGATTTTTCTCAAAGATCTGGCATGCAGTTCAGCTGATGACCTCATTGCTGCTTGGAATGAGAAGGCAATGGGAGCGCTGGACTGAATTGCATGGACAGTTCATTGCATGAACTGTATGGACTCTCTGTGCACTTGGATCTCATAGAACTCTATGGTTTACTGAGTAGCTCCGAGAAATGAAGTAACAAGAGATGCCTAGAGTTCTGCTAAGGGAAGACAAAGAGTGAAGCTGACCATGCACAGGTAAGAGCCCGTATTGGGACTTACATTTTGATGATAAGGGTGGTGAAGTGTACTTACTTCTCTGCCCTTATTGCATTTGCAGATAGCCATTCAGCAGCTCTGTTTCAGATTACCAGGTCCTCCTGGATAAGGAGGAGCCAGGACAGATCCAGCAGGGCCACTGTGAGGAATATTCTTGGCATCTGTCAGATAAAGTCATTCAATTTCACTTGGAGTCTGACTGGGCAAATCCTTTGGAACATTCTGAGCCCTGTTTTCTGGGAGCAGTTTGAGCCAGTTGATCCTGAGGAAAGGGACAGGGTCCTTGTCGCAGTGAGCTTGGCCACCTGTGTTCTGGACCCATGTCCCTCCTGGTTGGTTAAGGCCTCCTGGGAGGTGGCATGTGGCTGGGTCCAAGCAGTGGTTAATGCCTCTTTGTGGGAGGGGTGGTACTACCTGCCTTGAAGGAGGCAGTGTTGTGCCCCCTTCTCAAAAAGACATCCTTGGACTCAGCCATGTTAGACAACTTTCATCCAGTCTCCAACCTTCTGTTTTCGGGGAAGGTTGTTGAGATGGTGGTTGGCATGCAGCTTCAGATGGCCCTGGATGAAGCAGATTAACTGGACCCTTTTCAGTCTGGGTTCAGGTTGGGGTATAGCACTGAGACGGCATTGGTTGCACTTACTGATGACCCCTGGGGGGATCAGGATGGGGATAATACAACTGTTCTGGCTCTCCTGGATCACTCAGCAGCTTTTTAAACCATTGACCATGGTGTCTTTCTGGACTGGCTCTGGGTTTTGCAGTGGTTCTCCTCCTTTTTTCATGGCTGGTTCCAGTCAGTGTTGGTGGATGAGAAGAGGCTAAGCCCTAGGCCCTTGCAGTGTGGGGTGTCCCAGGGCTCAGATCTCTCCCCTCTCCTTTCCTTTTTAACATCCATAAAACTGCTGGGTGAGGTCATCTGACAGCAGTGGGTACAGTATCATCAGTACACTGAGGATACCCAGCTATACATCTGTACCCCTGTTTGAGCAGGTGATGCTGTTATGGTGCTTTCCAAGTGCCTAAAAGCTATAAGGGTCTGGATGGGATGAACCAACTTCAGCTTGACTCTGGCAAGATGGAGCGGCTTTGGGATTTTGGACCCCCACGGTCTTCTGACTTGTCATCTTTGACTCTGGACTGGTTTGCACTCCTCTGGACTGAGCTGGTGCAAAATTTGCACCTGTTTGATGAGCAGGTGGCAGCTGTGGCTAGGGGTGCCTTTGCACAGATCCATTTTGTGCACCAATTGCACCCTTTCCTGGACCAGGAGGCCTTGCTCATGGTCACTCATGCCTTAGTCACTTCCTATTTGGATTACTGCAATGTGCTTTATTTGGGGCTGCCCTTGAAGACCACTCAGAAGTTATAACCAGTCCAGAATGCAGCGGCACACAAAGTATTGAGTGTTCATAGGTTCACCCATGTTACACATCTATTGCATGAGCTGCATTGGCTCCTAGTTTCCTTCTGGGTGAAATTCAAGGTGCTGGTTATCACCTTTAAAGCCCTACATGGCACAGGACCTGGTTATTTGCAAGACCACTTCTCCCAAAGAATATCTGCCTGTCCCACTAGTTCAGATAGGGTAGGCATGCTCCAGATCCCTTCCCCGAAATCCTGCCATCTAGTGGGACCTTGGAAGCATGACTTTTCCATTGCTGCCCTTACCTTATGGAACACCCTCCCCCTGGCAATTTGTCAGGTCCCCACCCTTTTAACCTTTCAGAATGTAATCAAAACCTGGCTTTTTACTGAGGTGCTAGGATAGGATAGAATGGAATAAAAAGAATGGAATGAGGGTAATTGGAGCTTGCTGTGAGGCATCCTAAGGGGATGATTAAGGCACAGGGTTTCTGTTTTTGTCTGATCATTTTACTGTTTTATTGTTTTATGGTTATGTTTTATAATTACTGGTTTTACTGCTGTTGTGAGCAGCCCAGAGTTGTTTAAGATGGGTGGCCATACAAATCTTTGAAATAATATAAATAAAGAATATTTCTCCAGCAATATGTCTATTCTTTCCATAGGATTTTCCAGAATTAAAACCAAGTCATCTACAAATGCTCTCAGCTTATATATTTCTTCTTTATCCTTCACCCCGGCTATTGCCTCATCTTGTCTTATTGCCATCTCATCTTGTCTATTCAAAAGTTCAACAGCCATAATGAATAACAGTGGCAAAGACAGACATCCTTTGTTCCTTTCTATATATCACAGGGTTTCATCAATTCACTATTAACTATAATTTGTGCCATTTGTGAAGTGTATATTGATTTCAGCCATTTAATAATTTTTTTCCAATTCTGTATCTTCTAAAATTTTAAACAAGAAAGCCCAGTTCAAATTGTTAAATGCTTTCTCTGCATCAAAAAATCAATGTAGCTTGTTTTTCATTATGTTGTTCCAAATATTCTAATATATTAAGAATATTTCTAAATATTGTCTCTTAGCTGCCTTTAAGTAAAAAGCCACATTGATCTTCATTTATAAAGTCCCGCAAGATACTTTTCATCCTTTCAGCTAAAATCTTTGTAAATATTTTATAATCATTATTCAGTAAGGATATTGGTCAATAATATTTTAGTAAAGTTGGGTCTTGACCTTCTTTAGGAATTGATGCTGTATTTCCACCTGTCCAACTTTGTGGTATTCTTCCATTATCCAAAATGGAATTTGACATTTTTTGAAGAGGTTGTAACAATTCATTTTCAAAATATTTATAATAGGAGACTGGCAATCTATCTAGACCAGGAGCTTTCCTTATTTTAGTCTTTTATATAGCCTCATAGAGGACAGGAAGGCCTGGCGCGATATGGTTCATGGGGTCACGAAGAGTCGGACACGACTTAGCGACTGAGCAACAACAAAATAGCCTCATAGACTTCCTTTATCATCTGCTTTTATTTATCTATTATCTTTGGTAAATTTTGTTTATTTAAATATTCATCTACTTTTGCTGGGGAAATTTCTTCTCATTTATAGAATTTTGTATAGTACTAGTGGAATATTCTTTGCATATTTATGTTCTCTGTTACCATAGCTTTCCCATTTTGTAGTTTTAATAACATTTTCTTCTCACTTTCTTTTCTCAGTTTGTACGCTACCATTTCCCTGGCTTATTTGCCAACTCACAATTCTGTTTTGCAAAGTTCATTTTTATTTCCATTTCTTTAATTGTTAACATAGAAAGATGGCATTGTAAAAGTTTAATTTGCTATGAGACGTTTTTCTTTCCTGACATCTCTTTAATTCTTCCTCTTTCAATATTATATCCATTAAAATCTTTTGCATCTTCTCTTTTGTTTTTTGTTTTTTTAGTTTACTATTTTGTTGTATAAATTGTTCTCTCATAAAGGCTTTGCTAGCATCCCATACTGTTCCTCTATCAAAGCCTTTAATAAAGTTACTAAATTTTATTATTTAAAAAATGCCTTTATTAAGATTAATTTTGAAAAATTATTTCAATTTCTTTTTACAATTCTCCATTATTGAGTCCTTTTGTAACAAAAAGCTTCATTTAGCATTCTGCTATAAGTTCTAACTTTTATATGTTAAAGTCACTGGGTTATGATCTGAAAAAGTCTTTGGCAATATCTCCACTTTATTGACATATATAACAAGATTTTTGGAAGTTTAAAACATATCTATTCTTGAAAAATATCTGTGTCTTTCAGAGAAATAAGTGTATTCTTTGAAACCACAATTTTTATGTCACCATATATCTATAAACTCTAAATTATCCATCGTTAAAAAAAAAAAAATCAGTACACTAGTTTACCTTTTCTTGATTTAATTTCTTTCACAGAAGTTTTATCTTATTGTGGGCAAACCATTCCATTCAAATCTCCCCAAAACCATCAATTTTCATATGGTAGATCTATTAATTTTGTTGTAAGTTGCCCAGAGTCATTTCACGAGATGGGGAGTGACAATTTTGATGAATGATTGAATGAATGAATGAATTAATTAATTAATTAAATTTTCCCCTTAAGTCCCTTGAAAAATATAGCCTTACTCTCATCTGGGGCATATAATCCCCAATAATAGAGTAATTATTAGTAAACTAATAGAATGGTTGGATCTTGTTTCCAGAAAGTGCATTGGATCTCTTTAGGAATGTAAGCACTTCCTTTTCTGCAACATCTTAAAACACCTTTGTCTTTCCTGGGATTGCACAAACTTTTTTATTGGAAAAGGAACATCTGATTTAAAGTGTTGCAGACAGGTGTTATGTTCATGTTCCCAAGCACTTTCTGAAGAGCAGATCAAAGCACTGCAGAGTCCTAGTAAGTGGCATTTGCTCACTTATTAAACAAAATATTAACTGAATCCCAGGAGTGTAATTCTTAGAAAACCTATCACCCAGGAAATTGCTCCCAGGAGATGGAACCACGCAAGAACTTACAGCTCTTATTGCCTTGCTCTAATTGGACTGGCAAACTAAGCTCTATACTTCAAATAGGGGAGTAGATTTAAGCCAAGTATTTTAATAAAATCCACAGAGCAGTAACCTATTACTTTATACTTCAAAATACTTTAACTTCAAAAGTCTGCTTATAAAACAAGCTCAATAAGTTTATAGTACAATAGTACACCCTAAGTCTAGGTATTTCCTTCCATTTCAGGGTGCAAAATCTAGCTTTCACCTCTGATTTTGTGAAGAACAGACTGGAACTTTACTTAAAATAAAATGGTAAAAACTAGAAGGCAGCTTTGAAGGGAAAAATAATAAAGACAGTCTTTCAGAGAAGCATTCTAGAAGAATTTAGCAAACTCATAACTTTCTAAGCTTACCTGCTAATCTCCCCCTACTTATCACTTATAAATAAAATCTCCATACCCAAGAGGTATAGCTAAATTCTAATCACCCACTTAAATTCTGTATACAACTTCAATGTTTAAATTTATTTTTCCAGATCTCATAGGTGGTAGCCAAAAGTGGGCAAGCCAGTCAGAAGTATGAAAAGGAGGGCTCTTGTGAGGAACCCCAGCTCTCTGAACATGAATGAGCCCCAACTGAAGGTCATATCCCATTAATACCCTTTCATAAATTTCAGGGACATGGGTTTGCTGGGAAGGAGATTAAGGTGTTGTACCCCATAGTCGGTATTGCCAGGGAGGAGCTGGTGGTCATGGTGCATATTGGCAATAGTAACGTGAGCAAAAGTAGTGGGGCAGTAAGAAATCAAATTAAGATTGTCAAATATAATGGTGAAATATGGTATACATATATATTTAATTATGCAATATATGATAATGTAGAGAGGTGTATATTTTTCTCCCTCTTGGACATGATAGAATTCAAGGTCATCCACTGAAGTTAAATGCAGAGAGAAATTCAGGACTGACAGACCTGAAAATGTACTTTTCTACAGTACATATACTGGATCCAAGAATGGATTCTTGAGACAGGGTTAGTTAATGAGTTAGTTAGTAGGACTATACAGTGCTTTGGATCCAAGGGCAAAAAGATGCTTCAGAGTATCCCAGGATGCCAGTACGATACCTGTTTGCAACTTCTTAAAGCAGTCACTGTTTTGCTGACCTACAAAGCTGTTGTGTGATCCCAGACAAAACAGCATTTGGTTTAAGTGGTTGCAGACAAATGCTAAGTTCATGCCCTGATGCAATCCAGAGCACTTTGATGCCTTTGACTCTAAAGTGCTGTATAGCCCTATGAGTCCCCACACATTCTCTTGAATTTCAGAAGACATATAGAAGAGTGGAGAGTATTTAATCCAATTGTGTCCATCCTACTGAGATATCACCAGTCCTGGCATAACAAAAATCTCCTTGCTCCACAATACAGAAACAAAATAAAAAAAAGCTGTAGCAGCCCCTCTACTTTTTCCAGTACACTTTTTTTTTTTTTAGAATTTTGAATCCCGCCTTAATTATTTTTTATAAATAACTCAAGGCAGTGAACAAACCTAGTACTCCTTCTTCCTCCTATTTTCCCCACAACAACAACCCTGTGAGGTGAGCTAGGCTGAGAGAGGGTGACTGATCCAAAGTCACCCAACCAGCTCTCATGCCTAAGGCAGGACTAGAACTCACAGTCTCCTGCTTTCTAGCCTGGAGCCTTAACCACTAGACCTAACTGGCTCTCATTTGCATACATTTGGTGGTTTGACAAACATGATTGGTTAGTATGAGGGAAAAAACATTAAAAAAAAAAAGTAAACAAAAGCACTGTAATCCTCCAGAAACTTCCCATCTATCAAGCTGTCATTTTTCTGTTGCATTAAAAGGCCTTGATACCAATGAATTTAAAATACTAGTATGTCAGCAGTTTTGCAACACAGTGCTTTTCCACAAAGCTATGATCCCTATATATTGCTATGGTGGCTGGACTGGAGCGATGGAAGCTATTGTTTCTGAACAATTCATGTAAGAAGAGACAAGTTCCAGGAAGATTCTGGATAGGGCAGGGAAACTAGAATTGCCTTGAGCCCAGAATATGAAAGATGGGGCTGAGGCAAAAGTTCCACTAAAGGTAACATGGGAAGCTTACAATATTTTCAGAACCCCATTAATTTAAAGAAAAAAAATTAGTTCTACAATAAACTCCAGCAGAAATAACTCAGCTTCCAGAAACAGAAAAATGTACTGTAAAATCAGTAAGTTCACTTTATTGAATTCAAAGTAGTAAACACATAATGTTGCAAAAATTCCAAAAACAACATGCCTAGAAATGCAATATAAAATATATATTAAAGTTCAGGTACTTTAAATTGTTCAAAATATACTATTTATGTTCTATATGTCATTCTTTGGTTCAGTTACTAATGCACTGTTTTTGGAAGGCTGTTTAAAGGATTGGTGGGTATACACTTTCAGAAGAAACAAGTTATCTGTAAACATGCTAGAGGAACCAGGGAATAGAAGAGGCGAACTACTAGTAGATTAATAAATATAATTGGCTCACAGTTTTTACAGTAAACACATACTGAGTATAATAGAGCCCCACCATATTTTCTGAATTGGAAAAGGGTGGGGACTTTTCTGTTTATGTAGACCAGTGTTGTCCAAACATGGCCACTTTAAGATGAGTGGATTTCAACTCCCAGAATTCCCCAGCCAGCCCTGCTGGCTGAGGAATTCTGGGAGTTGAAGTCCACTCATCTTAAAGTGGCAAGTTTGGACAACACTGATGTAGACATTATGTTCAGGTCACATGGAACATAAAGTGCCACATGTTAGGTAGCTTTTTCTTTATTTTATGCATTACACCAACACCCCAGCATATTGTCTTCACATGCATTTTAAGAAAATATAGAATAATACATAATGGGCATAGCTTATGGTGATACAAAATTAAGGTACATAATCTACTGCTTTTATTATGGGTGACTTCAACAACATTGGTTGTCATAGACATATTAAGTTGTAGTGGTTGTAAGCAATAATCAAGAAATATTCCTTCCACTACAGAGTGTCATCTGGCAGAACCTAGGAGGACCTTTTCTGCTGCTGCACCCACCCTATGAAAATCATTCCTCGCCAAGGGTCTGGCCAGTTCTGATCTTGCTGACCTTCTGGAAGGACTTTGCCATCTGTCCTGGGGATCAGAGAGTGATGTGTAGTCCATAAGATGGCTATACTGTTCCTGAATGTCTGTGCTCTCCTGTTGACTGTACTGTATGGCTTTTAATTGTTTTTCATGTTTGTATTATCTGTATGGCTGTTTTAGTTTTGTTTATTTATTTATTTATTGGTACTGTTTATGTTTTAACTGTAAGCCACCCAGAGTGACAAATGTGAGCTGGGCGGTTATAAAAATTGAATGAATGAATGAACAAATGAATGAATGAATGAATGAATATTAGGATTGTGTAATATTTGTGCTGAGACCATCAGCAAGCAAAATGTGCGCACATATGCACACACAACAAGGGCTAGATTGAAAAGTAATTGCATGAGGCTTCCAAAAATGCAGCTGCTTAACACTTCAAGGAGGGATAGTTTACAATAACATTCTTTATAAAATACCAGTTTCAAACAGCCCAATTGAGTATGCTATTGTACTAAATATAGTTTTGGCTACATATAAATTTGGCCTTTTCAGATGGACTGAAAAAGGGTAGTGGACACATGAAGTGCAACATTTGGAGTTTGGCCAACTCTGCATTCTGGGCAAAGAGGACCAAGAGCTGCATAAAAATCTATTTTACATCTTTATGACTGGGTAATAGTTACGCACTATATGTTATCTTGGAAGCTGCAGGAAGTGCCAAACGCCCCAGCTCAGCTAGCTTTTAAAAGGGGCAACATATAGGATTCTATTATTCTAGTTATGAAAGCTCTGTAGTGGCTACTATTTTCTACCAAACCATGTTTGCTTTGATGATAGATGATATCAGAGTCGCTCTTTGAGTAAAATGGGCGGTGACTAAATTTGAAATATATGTATGTGTGTGTGTGTGTGTGTGTGTGTGTGTAAAGCCTATGTACACTTAGAACCTGCTGTAACACCTTCTCCCTTATATACTTGCCTAGGTATTCTGATCTAGTGGGAATACCTTCTTGAGAGAACTGCATTTATAACTGCCTTAGAGAGGATATTCTGCCAGCGCTTTGAGGTAGGCTAGGTCAGGAAAAGATGCACAAGGACTACTGAAACTTTGCTGCAGGGCATAACAACTGAATCTTGAAAGCCTGATAGGGATTCCATTTCCCTACTCTTATACCAAAGGAAATCAAGGTAGGGTGGTCTTAAGTTTCTTCCTTACTCCTTACTCCCTTTCAGGTCTAAGATGGTCTTTATTTAAAGGCTGCTGATATTTTCTTCAAGGTCATCTCTGTTCTCCTTTACACATTCTCAAACATTGCAGAATTTCCTCCTTAAGGAAATTACTGCAGTGATGGTTGCATCTGAGATGTGTAAAATTTGGATACCTGCTAAAGATGTGTCTCTTCACTCAGGTCTATAGTTAATAATTTGTGATCCAGTTTTTGAGGTTTTGGTTGCACCATTCCTATTATGGGATTTTAAACTATTTTATGATTATAAAGATGTAGGCATTTCTAGAGCATGTTTTAATTGTAGGTGTTGATTGTAATTTGAAGGAAAATGTTATTAATCAAAATCCCTTTTATCAATCATAATAGTTTACTACTTTGATATATTATGTTACTTTGTTTAAGTCTCAATGAGATCCTTATTTTGTATTTCTTCAGGTGGTCATTCTTTAGATAATGCATATTTAGTTGTTATTCAGTTTGAAAAACAGACCAGTTTGGGCCATATTTAAAGACTGATGTCCAAGCTTGTAAGAAGGAGAAAATGCTAGACATACAGCCTATGTGAAGTTTGTGAAAACACAAGAATATGTGGGCATTTTAACATAGAACTTTGGATCCCATTGTAATACTATACAATGAGGCTAAATGGCTAAATATACAATACATTATGGATAGCAAGAGGAAGTATATGGAAACTTCCTTCTTCCTGCATAGTGCATTTGTCATTATGGTATTTTAAAATGGATGGCAGAAATGGTTTTAATGTACTATATACTAATGAAATATTTACAAGAGCATATGAATCAAAACCATTAGAGAGAAACTGTTAAAAACTTACCTAGGGGAAGAAAGAAACAACACTTACTTTATAGAAGTCTCGTTTCTACATCTAGCCAAGTTGGCAGTAAATAATGCATCATACATTCATCCTGAGGGGCACTTCATCATCATTCTGATACCTGGGCATTTATTTGTTTTCAAAGTAGTCTTGCAAGATCAAAGTGCTTTCTTGCACTACAACCTGAGCAACTGCTAACTTAGATTTGTCTTATATTTTGTGCACGATTAGTCATGGATGTGCTGAATGATATCAAGTTGTAGCACAAAAAGTATTATACAAAAGACACATAACATGAAGCTTGTGTATATATACTTAACTGATCCTATTGTATAATCATAACTCAGAGTGTTGCAAAATTGTGATCAGACTACAGTGTGGTAGGTATCCTGATGATTTCAGGCTCAGAGGCTTGTTTGTGGGGGGGAGGGGGAGAAGATTAGTGAGTTTTCAGGGGTTTTTTTTTTTCTTTCAACCAACAATCCAATGGATCTTCTATACAGAAATCATGTGGATAATATAGTTTTATTTTATACATTCACATTAGACAAAGGATTTAAATGTGTTATAATAATATACAAGTAAGACATTGTCATCATGGAAGTGCCAAATAATCTTCCAACTGCATGTGCATTCTTTAGCTAAAACAATTAAGCTAATATTTTTTAAAACTATAAAGCAAAAGTTGCATTTTTCTATTCACTCATTCATGTGAGATTATAATAATTTCTGTTCCTCAGTAGATGTTCTTTTAGGTTTAACTTCATACATATATTTTGAGCTAAAAAGTGTACTTTCAGTAAAATGCTAATTTAAAAGACTTAATTTGAAAATACTCTGCTAACAATTTTCAGTAAATTATTTGGAGACCAACTCGCCAAGTATGATTTAGAGCTACGATGTTGCTTAGGGCAGGAAAACAGAAAAGTATTAATTCAGTGAAAAAGATTCTGTTTTCAGTTAAGTTATCTGATTTATGTCATTTGCCTAGCATTCCCCCAATTTAAAAGGAAAGTAGTATTCTGCAATTTAATCACTAGGTAATTCATTTCCTTAAAAGCAATGATTCTTTGATTACATGCTGTTGAATCATTTTCAACTCCTAAAGACCACATAGATAGATTTTCTCCCTATCCTTCAGATTTTCCAATGCTGCACTCATCATCACTGTCACTGAGTCCACCTTGCTGCTGGTCTTACTTCCACCTCTTCTCTTTCCTTCCACCTTTCCCAGCATTACAACCTTTTCCAAAGAGCTAGGTCTTTACATAATGTGTCTGAAGTAGGATAATTTGAGTCCAGCAATTTGTGCCACAAGTGAGAACTCTGGGTTGATTTGTTTGATGATTCTTTTTTGTTTGTTTTCTTGACTGTCCATGCTATTCTCAGGAGTATCCTCCAACACCAACATTCAAAATGTTCAAAAATATTCTTTCTATCCCACTTCTTCAAAGTCCAACTTTTGCTTCCATGGAATGACAAAAAGAATAAAATCACTTGTATGATTCTGATCTTTGTAAGTATACAGACATTATGGCATTTCAATATCTTTTCCAAGAACTTCATGGCTGCTCTACCAAGTGCTAGTCTGTGGTGTATTTCTTGACTTCACTGTTCCTTTACTGTTGATGGTTGATCCTAAAAGGCAGAAGCTATACACCATTTCAATATCTTTATTGTCAATTCTAAGGCTGGTTATTCTACCTGTTGTCATTACTTTGGTCTTCTTTATATTACATTCTGGTCCCATTTTTCATGTGCTCCTTAATTTTTATTACTAGAGCTTGCAGATCCCTTGCATTTTTGGCTATCAGTGTAGTGTTATCAGCATAGCACAGGATATTGATGTTTCTTCCTCCAGTTTTGTTGCACTCCTTTGTCAGCCTCAAGCCATTATGTTTTACTAAGATTTGTCCATACTGCGGCTTCCTGATCTGCACCTACGTTTCTCATGAGGACAATGAGATGCTCTGGGAAATGATCCTTAGTCTTATTTTGGAAGATGTTGATTCTACTCTGAAAAGTCATTAGCTCATTTATAAAACTCATTAACTCATTTATAACTCATTATAAAAATAAGTATTCTTTCAAATACTTATTTTAGAATAACTGTTTTGATATAGCCAAGAATTCATGGGTTCAAAATTGATATTAAGCACACAGATACGCCCTGCATGTCCTTTACTGATTTTGTTTTGAATTGCTTATGTAACTGTTATTCACATTGTTGTTAAAGTCTCAAAGATATTGCAAAAAAGGTTGAACAATAAAGGTTTAATTAAGTCAAAATAATGTAATAAAAAACAACTATATGTAATCCAGAATTAATCCCTGATCAGCAGTTGAGATCATAATGTACTATATTATGAAGTGGCTAAACTAACCAGAAAAACAGATTTGGGTGTCACACAAATATCAAACAATTGTACAGAGATGATGAAAAAGCAAAACCTATATTCAGCTGATTAAGAAAGTAACTGAAAAATGCTGGTATTATGCCTTATATAACTTTACAATGCAGCCTAATTTGCAGAATAATAGAGTACAATTATTGATCACTGTAGTATATTATTAATAGGAAAAGGAAACTAAGATGATCAGGTGATTGGAAGTTTGCCTACAATTTTGCTAAAATATCTGGGTTTAAAAAGATGATCAAGCCAGGAGGTATGAAAGACATTTGTAAAGATAAGTGAATAGCATAGAAAAAGTTATTTTTTTCCCTTCATCAATATTAATATTTACATGTTTATGTAATATTCTGCATTATATATAAATATGAATTTTAATATAATATGGCTATGCTAATGAAACATGCAACTTCCAAGGTTTGATTTATAATCCTCCAGTGGTATCCATGGGCTTTCGAGGCTTTCATCAGAATGATACAGTACAAACTGCACCCCTTTGGGGCACATGTGTGGTAATGCAACTCATATAGAAAAAGGAGAGGCTTGCTTTATGATGCTGTGTTTGTATATGTCACTCTGATGCTGCTGAAATCCTATTCTCTGGGTAAATAGAAGTTTAAAAAACAAAACGAAACCCTCCCATTACCCTCCAATAAAAGCATCTGGGTTGGAAGGTTTAACTTCCCCAACTGATATTACTGCTTCTGATTCAGATAAGGACCCTGTACATTTCTTCTAAACTTTTTTTTAATCTGTCAGGGTCAGCCATATGTTACTTGACCCTCAAGAAGATAAAGTGAAGCAGGAAAGGATAATCACATTTGTTGAAAAGAAGCTTCTTAGTTTTGTCTACCTTTCCTGTTTATTTTTGTCTACACCTCTCTTAATTCTTTATAAATTGGCCTTTAAATCTTTGAGAATGGTTTGTAGAGTTGGAGTACCTATTAGGCTCATGGAAGTTCTATGTGAACAGAGATACTGTAATAGCTTCCTGAAAATCTCTCTCCCTCTCTCCCTCCCTCCCTCTCTCTCTCCCTCCCTCCCTCTCTTTCTCTCCAGAAATAAGTTATAAAAAATGAGGAACAACATGAGCTGAAAATAATAAAGGAAGAGAGAGCAGTTCTATTAGTTTATTTGAAGTGTATTTTCTACTATTATTTGAGAGTTATTAGCTTTAACAGAATTAAAGAGACTAAGTTGATAAGATTTTGAGAAAAGACTTGCATTCAGAAAAGTTTATATATAAACTTGTGTGTGTGTGTGTGTCTGAGAGAGAGAGAGAGAGAGAGAGAGAGAGAGAGAGAGAGATTATCAGGAGTTGTACATCTGTTGAAAACTGATGAAACATGCCAATTTATTTAATTAATTTCTGATTAATGCATATGTACCACTGGAAGCACATTGTAGTTTTAATTCTGGTTACTTTCCATTTTGTCGGACAATATAGCTTCACTTAAACCATTTGAAGCATTCTTGTTCTGTGCATGAAGGAAGATGAATACATCATAAAACAATGGATAGTGAAGATAATGGAATCTTGCAAATTGTCTTCCATTGTTCACCATTATATTAATGCCAACATGTAAGATATCAGTCCATGAGCAGTTTAAAGAAACCTCTGAGCCATTTTTCATTCCAGCCACTTCTCTAAAGTTTAATATAACTTTCTGTTGAGTAAAAAAAAAAAAAAAAAATGGCCATAACTAAAGAATTAGCATGTCATAATTCAAGTGGAATAATCAGACAATATTAGAAGATGATGCAGATTTCCTATCTTCATAGCCTTGATCTTATGATGCGGCAGTTAACTAAATTATGGAGCATCTGACAGCTGCTCTGCTTGATCACATGAATATTCTGTGAAGGTTGACTACTATCATGGGCATGCATGTGGGAGTAGAGATGCTGAGCCATAAGCATTGTGCTTCATTTGCTACATATACACAGCTAATTATAATCAAATGGGCAGAGTACATTTTTAAACTCTTTCTTCGCAATCCAATCCCTCCCCATCACCACCGCCCTAATGCATCTGCTCAGAGGAAACATATGTAGACCATTTGGATACTTCAGGAGGGAAAGGAACAGAATATAGATCTGGAGGAATTGTGAAATTTAGCAATATTCTTGGGGTCACCTTCCATGGGATTCACGGCTTGTCACCTTAATTAAGAAAATTGCTTGTTGCCCCATAAGAAAGAAAGAAAGAAAGAAAGAAAGAAAGAAAGAAAGAAAGAAAGAAAGAAAGAAAGAAAGAAAGAAAGAAAGAAAGAAAGAAAGAAAGAAAGAAAATACAGTTTCTCTGCAGCTTCTTTGCAGTATTTCATTGCTCAGGAAAGTGAGAATGAGTTTGCTCTGTGTATTTCAAGTCTGAGTATGACTAAACAATAAGGCTTTTTTAATGCTTTCAACTACACAATGCAATGAAAGAATCACTTAACAGGTTTATCATAAACAATTTTCAATTTTTTGTTAAAATAGAACACATTTGATACAATCTTTTATTGTATCTGTTAGTTCTTATAGAATGGGAACATGGTAGTCTGCTCTAGAAGTTTGAAGCAGGTTTAGGAAAGGGATAAGATAACTTACTTACTTAATCAGACAGGACAATTCCATACAGCCAGGTCTCCCTTAGTGAGCATGGAACTGTCTCTTCCACTTAAAAAAATAGGAAATATATTCCTGTCCCCATAAATGCTAGACTCTTTATATGGCTTTTTTGATATAATTTGGATGTTCATTATTACTGTTGAATTATTTGCTATGTAGATTACCTCAAATTGGAAGCAAGTAGATTTATGCTTTATGTCCTTTCCTCTAAAAACTGTACATACTTCCAGATTAGAAGTGAATCAGATGTCAAAGACCAAAGAATATCCTGGGATACATTTATTGGGCTACCAGATCTCATCTGCAAATATCTTAATTTTCATCAGATGGCAGCAGAGATGCAGAAAACATTAACACTTTGCTGCTCTCTAGTGGCCATCTAGGTAGTCATAACCCAGAACTGGTAGCTCTAGATATGGCACCATGTACATGCTACAGGATGGAATGGGATTAAATTCCTCCAGAGGTATCCATTATGCTAACAAAAGGACACTGTCAGATGCTTCTTCTATTTTATTTATGCTGCATTCTTCTTTCAAGCATTACTTTGCTGTAAATTCAATATTCCTCATGGGTTCACTCTATAGCATTCTGCTGTTTTCATGACTTTAGACTTCATTGCAGTGAGACTCAGCATGCCATATCACTTTTATATTACCTAATATATCATTATGTTTAATATAGTGCTGACCTCCCTTGCTCCCGTTACTTACATTACAGTTTCATTTTGTAAAATTGCTTGGTGATCATTATGTCTATGCAGGTAAAATTCAATGTACTTTTCCTTATTTGGGGGTTTTCTTCTTCTTGTTCTTCTTTCCTTAAAAGTTCACTAACTTTTCTCCTGATATAGAAACATTTCACTTTCGCCCACCTTGTATATATAATTGGCAAAATAAAATATTTTAAGTCCAAAGATATCAGTAGGACAGTTGAAGAGGAGGGCTAAGTGTTTCCCATGAGACTTTATATCTTCCACAGTCTCAGTTTCTTAAATTGAGTCAAGTTTATTTTCTCTTTTGTGATCAGTGATAAACCGATAATAAACACAATATTTGTCTCTAATTCTAACTATGGAAGGCAACCTTGCCATAGCCAACACGTGGGGTAAAAACAGGAGGATTCATCTTTCTGATCACAAGACTAGTAAAAAATTAACCTCAAGGGGAGTAGGGAAGACTGGGGATAGGGAAAAGTGAGGAGGCAAAGATCTTGAGTGAAAACCAGAAAAGAATGAAAGACTGTTGACTGCACTAATAACAGGAGAATGTGTGGGAGAAAATAGAAATGGACAGCTCCAAAGGACTTGGAGGAAGGGGGCAAACCTCCCACCAACATTCCATTTACAGCAGGTGGGAACAAATATGTGCCCCAATTTGCATTTTGGGTGGAGAACTTTAGGGGCAAAGTGGCTGCTATTAATCATTTATAGCTTAAGGCACCCATATATCTTCTTAAAACTCTTTAATCCGCATCTCAAAACAGATCCTGGATCCACACAGAGACACTTTCTGAGGGAACCCCCAACACCAGCAGTTTTATCTTATATCAACTCTGATGCACTGGGATAGAGTGCAATTATTACACTGAATTTGGACCATGTGGAGTTCCTTGGGCAACCTAGGGATGAACACAAGAGTCACACACATTGAGCCCGCAGTGGTGTTATCCTATTATGCTTTCAGTAATTTATTGGGGTAAATAAGCTTGGCCTTCTATCTCCATTGATATTGAGAAAGAAGGAGAAACCTCTGATGGCTGTATTCTATCCTGATTTTGGGTTGCAGGGTTACCACACCGACCACAGTCTCTGTGCTTCTTGTGTTCTTGTTAGGGTGACAACAGTTGGCCATCTAGAGAAATACAGTCTTTTACAGCCTTGACAGTACCAAACTGCTAGAGATTTAATGCATATTCCTTTAGTGCTATGAGTTATGAAAAATTAATCACTCATTTTTTAAAAAAAAAAAGTTTTTAAAGTATGAAGAAAAAGAATGACCTTGTAATAGAATAACTGGCTAGCTCAGAACTAGCATTTTCCTAGTTGTACAGTACATTTTGCAGAGTTTGCACTGAATTTTGCATACAAATGTAACTGTTCAGTTCTGCTCTGCTCTGCTTTGCTAGCACTAAATGGACTCCCCTGATATCTTTCAGTACACCAGCTATTATTGAACTAGTTCAGGCTCACAGTTCTTCAGAAGATGAAACATGAAATCCTCAGTGTTTCAACCCTGCTCAGGTGGCAGAAATTGAGTGAGTAGATGAAATGACTTCTCTCAGAAACACAGAGGGAATTCCCTCAGAAGTTCAAGAATGTGACCCATAATAATTAAAAAAAAAAAAATCAGAAGGATTCTGGAATGGAACATGAAACAGCAAAGTTTAAAAATGAATAGTTTTCTAATGGTTGGCATTAATTTTCCAAATTTTCTTCTGATTTTATCAGAAAAATGCTGATTAAATATATTAATTAAAAACCTGAGGATTCTGTCTTTGGCTTTCCTAGGCCCTTTTGCCCTTCACAGTCATATGACTGAAATGACCTACTGATTTCAGTAATCTGACATCTGGTGCAAGGAGATGTGACAGCTTCTTTGTCCATTTTTGGACCCCAGATCAAAGTTATTGCCTCTGTAATTAAAATGGAATGCATATTTGATGCTATCTGCATAATTTACCTCCTGCTTGTACAGCACTGCCATGCTCTGCTTCATCTCTATACATGTATTTCGTGCTATGACATGTATGTTTGTATGGTTTATATATTACTATCTAAGGATTCTGATAGTTCTTTACAAGAGCATTTGGCACATGGAAGTTCTTGGTAGATAGGTTACATTCTTTTCACTGATCTGTTCATAAAAAAAGAGAGATGGAATATAAATGGAAATGGAAATAGAGAGCTAGTTTAAGCTATGAGACTTCTCCATCTCATCTGATTGCCACACCATACTCATCCTCTCCACTTGCACATTGAACTGAAATAAATTATGAGAAAATTCAGAACCAGCAGATGTCTGTCTGTCTGTCTGTGATGATTTTGGGCATGCACACAAATTTACATGGAACGTGGTGGCTTGGGCTCCTGCTGCTTCCCATGAGGGGTCTATTCTCCCAAAATCTTGCTGCACTTACCTGCATCTCCATGGGGAGAACAGAGTATGAATACTACCACTTTATTTCAGGGAAATCTTTTCTATTACTGATTTATCAGGAAGGAGGCAAGCAGTGTAATGGTATGTGGGAATGACCTTGGGAGACAGAAGGAACAGTTGCAAGAACAAGTAGACAAGAAGCACAACAATGAATACTAACTGCATCTTTATTGTAAGGTTGCATTAACAGAATCTTGCAAGTCTGAAAGTATTATCCCTCTCCTTTCCTTTTTGGTCATGTGGCAACTCCAGAGAATGGGGGAAGATGAAGATTTCAGTCAGGATTCAGACCTGGGTATGGGACCAAGACAGCATTGATCACACTTGTAGATGACCTCTGGAGGGATGGGGGTAATATATTCATTCTAGCTCTTGATTTCTCAGCCGTTTTATATACTATCAATAATAGTAACTTTCTGAATCGTCTTTGAGGGTTGGGAGTAGGTGGCCCTGTGTTGCCCTGGTTTTCTTCCTTCCTCTGGGGCTGGTTCCAGTTGGTGTGATTGTGGGGAGAGGTCTTACCTGCAGTCCTGTTTTTCAGGGTTCTTCGGAGTTCAATACTCTCTCTGCTCCTGTTTAACATCTAGATGAAGCTGTTGGGTGAGGTTTTCTGATGGCACAGGATGAAGTATTATCAGTATGATGATGATACCCAGCTTTATATCTACACTCCAGCCACTTTTCCCTCAGTGTCTGGGGAGGGGGGAGGGGGCTTGAATAGGAAAAAAAATAGGCTTCAACTCAATCCTAGTTAAACTGAGTGGCTGTTAGGACCCCCAGGTTCCAGGGACTTTCTATCTTTAATTCTGGATGAGATTGCACCATCCCAAACAGAATCACTATGAAATTTGAGGGTACTCCTGGATTCAAGGCTTCTGTTCAAGGGACAGGTGGCAGCTGTGGCCAGGAGGACCTTTACACAGCTTGATATTATGCCCCAGCTGCACCCATTCCTGGACTAGGAAGACTCTATTCATAGTCACTCCTGCCTTGATCACCTCCCGAAAGGACTACTGCAGTGTGCTTTACAGAGCATTGCAAGGCATTCAGAAGCCGCAGCCGGTACAAAGTGTGGCAGTATAGGCAGTTATGTGGCCTTCTTGATCAGTGCAGGTTACGTGCAGGTTACATGCAGTAGATGTTCCATCTACTGAATTAGTTGCCAGTATTCAAGGTGCTGGTAGTTACTTATAAAGACCTTCATGGGGTGGGTTATTTGATGGACCATCTTTCCCCAATTGTGTCTACCTATTCCATTGGTCTGGCAGGAGGGGTGTGCTCCAGTTCTGTCTGTTAGGGAGTGCTATTTGTCAAGACCCAGAAAGAGAACCTTTTCTGTTGTGGTGCCCACCCTTTGGAACATCACCCCACCCTTTGGAACATCACCCTACCCTCTGAGATTAGATTAGCCCTGATTCTGCTGGCCTTCTGTAAGACCTTAGAGATATAATTGTGACACCAAGCTTGGAGATCTGGATGTGTGGCAGAGCCCATGAAATAGTTGTGCTGATCTCTTTGCTGGTTATTTTGGTTTTATCTCAGCTCTGAATATGTATGTATTATTGTTATGTGTGGTTATATGGTGTTTGTTTTTAACTGCTGTTATCCTCCAAAAGTCATTAATTTGAGATGGGTGGCCATTTAAATTTAAATGAATAACTAAACAACAACAAAAACAAATAAATAAATCTTCCAGGAGGTCAACAGTGAGGGTGATAGCTCAATTTCAGAGGGAGACGATTCCAGAGAGAGAGAGAAAGAAAGAAAGAAAATTACCTTGGTAAAAGCTGAAGGGTCATATCAGTCATATCATATTACTCATAAAATAACATATTTTATGATGATACTGCACTGGGAGGGGGCTTCAATTACTGCCAAGACAAACCTTGACAGATGTGGAACAGACAAGCTGACCTTCTGAAGTTACAAATAATGCTTTTCCAAGCCATGTGCACTGGAGAAGGTTTCCACTTCAGATCAGCATTATTTGCAGTTGCTTGCAAATTATATAAAAATAATCTTCTAAAAGTATGCTGTAACCCCAGGATTTAAAAAAAAAAAAAAGGAATGAAGCAAGGATACATACATGCCTCTGTTATTCTGTAATTCTATTCCAACTCTTACTAACCCAAGATTTCACACTCCTGCCAAGGTGATGGTTTATTCCCACCTTACTATATGTGGATGATAAAGCCATCCTTTCAATCCAGCAGGAGCGCTAAGAATTGTTCTCTGGGCTTTTGCAAACTTTTGTCCTGTGGAAAAACTCAGTATGAATCATTTCAAGTCCACAGGAATTGTGTTTTCTAGAAAGCAGAGTAAGTATGTATATTAATAATCATAAACATAAAATAATATAAATATCTAGGAGCTGTCTTCCAGGAATCAGGGTCAACAGAAATCCAGATTTCACATGCTATGGATCAGCACAAGAAAGCATAACTGTTTCCATGATTTTCATAGAGTCTTGTGTCTATAAATATTTTTCCCCTCTAAAAAAGAAAGTGAACAATATTTTTGAAATCAGTCTAGGTTTCTGTTTTGTGTATCTTAGTGCAGCCCTCTGGTTAGAAACCAATATCACTTCCCTGGATTCAAGAGCCTAGCTAATCAAAATCAACTATTGTCTGAAACTCATTTAAGGGTTTGGTTGTCTTCACGCTTGCTGACAAGTTTCAGGCAAACTTGATAAAAATGCTAGAAGGAAATTTCTTGACATTTGATTAGTTTTTTCCATCTTGATAGCTTATAAGCTGTTAAAGAATGGGATATGGAGTTACAAACTGATATTAAGTGGATATATAGAAGATATTCCCAAACATTTTTTTTTTTGTCCAGCTTAAAATACTTTGGAGTGTGTGAGGAAATACAGACCATTCAGTCTTGCCCATTCTAATGACATACCATCTGCCATAGTTAGGGAAGATACTTAATAGTAAGCATATATATCCATGCCAGAAGGGTAGTGTGAAATCTATGGAACAAGTTTTATTATATTTTTCATTATACAAGTACATTTGTCATAGATACATTAAGCTTAAGAGATGGTTTTCAAAAGTAATTTCCAGAACAACATATGGTTTCCATGTGAACTGTATGAGGCAACAACTCTATAGTGAAAAAAAGAAAAAAGCAGGACACCCAAGAAAAATTCCAAGGTTTAACTGACAAAGCCATAAAAGTGGCTGGAGAACTGTAATATCTTGGAGCCAACATGCAGAATGAGATACCATCCATAGCAGGTGATCAGCTTTGATTCTTGTGGAAAGTCGATCTACCCTGCTAGCTAGACTTTGAGTTGTATGAATGTGTTAGTGGAACTGTTAGTTCATAAAGTGAAGAATAAAAGTTGTCAATCAGCATTTGTTTCTCCTGTCCTGAATCTTTGAATAAACAGAACAAGTAGAACTTGTTATAAAGACCTATCTGATAACCTTATATGACAATAGGGAGTCTACTGCCTGTGAAATTTTAGGGATACTGAATTGCAGTCCTCACATATCTTGGAGGCACCAGATTTTATGCCCCATCCCACACATACTAAGGTTTTAGTACTAGTGATGTAAAACTCTGCTAATGTTCCAGATGATGAAAGTTTCCTCTCAAAGACATGGTGTACTTTGAAAATTTGGGTGACAGTTTAATATCTCCTCAGGACTTTTAAAGTTCCTTATTTCTGGCTGTTCACTATCCCTGAGATCTAGTGTTAAATTTCTTTGCATTCAGGAGGCTACAGACTAACTCACTATTTATGACTTTTTTTTTTTTTTTTTGTAGTTCTATAAATTCTTTAAAGTGCACTCTCTCTCAGGGTGGCACCAATTAGTATTAACTCTGTCCTCATACTTTCTAGACATTTCTATATAAGGTTATATTCTCTCATTTTGCTAGGAGTTTTAGATGTCTTGTATACATTTACACTATCTAATTTAATATGCACAAAGCAACTTCAGGCATCATCTACAGTTCACTCTCATTTTTCACCTAATACTAATGGGCCCAAAGCCTGTAGTAGGGCTTCCTGTTTCTTTGACCCCCCAAAGATATGTATCTGGCTATGTATGCTTCTAGATAGTGTGGTAAGATATGTCTCCTTTGACATCCATGTTAAAAGACAGCATTCAAGAACCTTAGAGTTCCATGTGGTCCTACTGAGCATAGCAAACACTGAGGGCTACTATGAGTTCTGGCAAGGACTTCCCAAGAAATCTGTTCTCATCATTTTAATTGTGCAACTGCTTCAGTTCTGATACAATGGACCACTCAATGGGGATTTTATTATTTTTTAACAGAACTTTTATTTTGCATTCATGTAGTTCAGATGGAATGTGAACACTGTATTTATCTTTTTTTTAAAAAAAATTAAAGCTCCATTGTTCTCTTTTACAAATGAAGGTACATGAATCTTCCATTATGATCTTAAAATGTGTTAAACAATCTATAAGTACATTGCTTGTACCTTGGAGTCCTATTGAAATGTCCTCAAAGTACTTTAAGAGTGTAATTCATTTCAAAGTTCTGTTTCTGAAATGTTCAGTTATAAGCTTGAACGTTTAACTAGTCCCTGAATTGATGTGGCAGGCCTTTTAAAATGAGCAGTACCTCCGTGGGATTGATAGCTATTAATTCTTACATTAAGGCTTTCCTTTTTGAGACGAATAATGAACTTCACAATAGTTTAAAACCTCTATACTCAGTAAACTATGCTTGTGCAGAGGCAGGTTTCAATGTGTAGTGTGATAGGTAACTTGGCTTAAAATGCTAAATTTCCTTTTTATACTTTAAAAATTATTGATTTTGTCTGAAGCAAAGAAGAACTTTTTAAAAACCTGTCATGTTACTTTAATTATGTATGACTTGATCTGTATGAATTAGTAGCATAATTAACAAAAACTAGAATATGTTAGATCTTGTTTTTATAATAAATCTGCAGTACCTATTTTATTGGCCAACAGCTGAAGTGTAAACTGCAAAATGTGTTGTCACCATTGCTAAAACCCACCCATTGGACAAGACTCCAAATAAACTGGCTGTAATTAGCAAATCAAAGAGTTAATTTGCAGATATAAAATATTTTATAACAATTATGGTTAACTTAATTTCTCATGGGAAATTATTTCACATGGATTTGGGAAAGGTGCAACTCTTTGAAATGGATTAATTATCTTCCAAATTTAGAATATCTCAATTGAATAGAATTGAGCTTCAGTAAAGCTTTCTGTAAATTACTTCTTTGTGACTCTAATGCAGGTCAGGAACAAGAATGGATTTGTAGAATAAAGGCTGTGCCATCAAAGTCATTCATAAAATCTGAGCCTCATCTTAAATTTTAAATCATGGCTTGTTTTTCCTACAAATGCAGGATAATATTTTCTTTTTATAAAAAGAAATATGTACACATTCTCAGTGCAACATGTCTGCTTTTTACTACATAACACTAAATACATATGTTATTGAAGTAAAATGGGTGTATTGAAACAGTGTTTGTACACATTCCAGATTATATTAAAACAGGAAACTTTGCAAGCATTACAAGATATATGGGTAGGTGTGAGTGAAAAAGAGAAGGAGAGAGAGGATAGTGGAAAAGGAATGGAAAATATGAAATATGAAAAAAAACCCCTCTCTCTTGATCTCTCTTTGTTTATATAAAACAAAAAATAATTTCAGTATACCAGCTGATTTCTGAAAGCTTTATTAGTCAACTTTGGAGGTTATAAAACTCTATTAAGAAAGTAGCGCCTCCCCCCCTCCACTTTTTCTTCTATTTATCAAAATATAGAAGGGTTTTTTTAAAAAACAAAAAAATCCATTTCCAGACTACTTCCCTCTTCAACAGACAATATGACATTTATGGCTTTGTATCATTTCAATGGCAAACCATTTTTGAAATCTTGCCAAGAAAACTGCAGGGACTTGTCCAAGCAGTCACATTGACTCAAAGGTGAATTTTCCTTACTAATTAACTTACATAAAGAATTTTCTCATTTTCTTTTCTGGAGCAGCTGTCTTTAAATACTATTGTTCATACAAGGCCTTCATTTTTTATGAATGAACAATAAATATTTGGATGTGTTTTAAAAATTGTTTGAATTTAGATGTGAGTATATTATTGAAGATAGTATGGAAGTTACAACATATTATTAAATCAGATGTATTGACTTTCTATAGCTACCAAGCCCAGTTCAACTTACTAGTATTTTTTATTTTATTTTATTTTATTTTATTTTATTTTATTTTATTTTATTTTATTTTATTTTATTCTATTCTATTCTATTCTATTCTATTCTATTCTATTCTATTCTATTCTATTCTATTCTATCTATCTATCTATCTATCTATCTATCTATCTATCTATCTATCTATCATATTTATATAGCCGCCCATCTCACACCAGTACCAAGGTACATAAGTGTTACTAAGTTCTCAGAGCTTTCTAATATTTCTAGTATACTACTTGTAACAAGACAGCAGGTGGATAGTGAGGTTTCAGTTTTAATTGGGCTTTTATTTACTTGCAAATGGGAAACAGGGAATATATGTCAAACAGCCTAAGGGCTGAACTAAATTATGTCCCAGGTCTGGCATGAAAGTTGGTTAGAATATTTGCATAATCTTCAACGTGCAGCATCTTTGTAGGTTTTTGTTTGTTTGACTATACTGTGGTGATTACCTGACCTGCAAAAGCTGGTGGACAGGATAGTAGAGAGATATAAGCCCTCTCTCTGAAGAGAAATGGAAGAAACCTTTGGTCCTTGAAAAGGGTAGAATGCACCCTAAATAGATTAAGACCTGCATAGTTCTTGGAATAAGTCTTCCTATTTAATTCACTAAACTTCTTACTGCTTCTAACTCTTATCTTAACAAAAAGTCCTGTGAAGGTCAGGGTTATGTTTTTTCTCAAATTCTCTCTCTCTCTCTCTCTTTCTCTCTATTAGAATGCTTGATTGGGGGGCTTGATTGTTTTTTCCAAACATAGATCTATGGCTTGTTCCTAACTTGCTCATAGCCATGCTACAAACATGCCACTTTTTTCCAGTGTATCCTGATAATGTTCGTTTCATCTCATCTCCTGAAGTTTCCCTTAGCTATTCCAATTTTAAAGTATAGTTTCCACTTTTCTCTCAACATTTTCTTTCTTTCTTTCTTTCTTTCTTTCTTTCTTTCTTTCTTTCTTTCTTTCTTTCTTTCTTTCTTTCTTTCTTTCTCTCTCTCTCTCTCTCTCTCTCTTTCTTTCTTTCTATCTTTCTTTCTTTCTTTCTTTCTTTCTCTCTCTCTCTCTCTCTCTCTCTCTCTCTCTCTTTCTTTCTTTCTTTCTTTCTTTCTTTCTTTCTTTCTTTCTTTCTTTCTTTCTTTCTTTCTTTCTTGTCATACCTGCACTCTGCATTGACTATTTGGTTGCTGATGTTGTCTTTGGTTAGGATCTGCCCACTTGGCCACTTCAGGAGTCTGTGAATATACTCTCTCATCTCTGGTCACTGGGGACTGCTGTCTTTGGCCATTTTGGATTGGGCTGCAGAAGAGCTTGGACACATGACTTCTGAAGAGGCACATGTCAATGTAATGCCTGACCAATCTTCCAGGATCAATCTTGTACAGCTGTGCAACATGCCATAGTTACTTATGTCCCTCTTGGGGCTAGGGGATGCCTGAACCATTTCGTTTTTGATAACACCAGGTGTAATGGTGATTACTGTTTTTATTATGTGTGCCCAATCACAATTGAACAAATCTGGAAGTCTGCTGTAGTGCGCATATTCTCCATGGCACCCAGTATTTTTATTTTTTTTTGGGGTGCTGCTGGCCATGTGGTTAGAATTTCACTTCTTGGTCACGTACTGCCAGCACTACGTTCCCTTGAAGCACTGAGATCAATTGTTACTGATGGTTCCCTCCTAATTCACTTCCTAATTTCTCCTAATTCTCCATAAATTTTACCTGCCAGCTGGGCTAGTTTTGAACCTGGTTACAACATACTATCAGAAACATTACCCCTATTCAAAAATAGCTCAACTAACAGGTAACATGGACAGAAGTGAGGTTGCATCAGGTAGGAACATCAGGTGAGCTTTTTCCTGCTTCAACTTGTGTCCTTCCTCAGATTGCCTGTTAGTGGACCCAGTTTTAATGCTTTCTCAGAAAGCATAATGCCCATTTTTAGAAAAAGGCTGACTGACAGGTAATAAATACAGAGGAAGGGTCATAAGGAGCACTGGGAGAGTTTCCTGCCATTTCACCCCCAGTCCTTCTTTAGTGCTTGCCATCTGTTAGTTGGGTAACTGGACAGGTGGCTAAATTCACTAAGCATCTAAGCATATGTCTAAAAGCATCCCATCCATCCCCATTCCACATTAGATAGTGATTGATGGTTATTCTGCCATCAGCAGGTGACACTTGCTAGAATGGAAAATGAAGCAAGGGACTTCATCAAGCCCTTTTCTTAACATGGCTTGCAATAAGTAAATAAGCACAGAAGCATTTACCACTTTATTATAATGGCAGAATAGGGATAAGCAGTGGGGACCACAAATTTATCCCAGCCTATTTTTTTGCTAGCTCAGGGAGTCAACTTTGAGAAAGTCTCCAAAGTTTCTTGCTGTCAGCTTGCCCTCCCTTTCTTTTCTCTCTCTTTCTGTCCATACACACAGACACACACAGAGACACACACTCATTTGCTTTTTATTGATTATTTGATGTACCTGTTGTTGTTTTTCAAAAATGTTTAAATGTAATTGATGATGACAATAACCCCACAAGGGTTGCCACCTTCTTGTGGTGAGACAGCTTAGAGTCCTCAATATAGCTAAATGCTATGTTGGCAATTTCATATATAGTGAAGTAGTCTTCAAAGTCAGACATGCCTTAACCAAGAGAATCCAAGTTACTCATTCTGAATGGTTCAAACTAGAAAACGCATTTCCATACTGGATCGTCATAGCTGGCCCTATGACTCCTGTGCATGAGCTAATAAGGGACTACTGGGCTCTCTCTGCTATGCAAGAATCTTAAAACCCACTGGAAGGAAATTGCTGAAAAATTGTACAATCATTGAATTTTTTTTTTAAAAATGAAATGGTATTATGAGTCTATGAAACCATGATTCATGGTTTCCAAAAACAAATGCATTAAATTTGGAAAAGTAAGATTTCCAGAATTAAATGTTACTGAACAATGACTTATGGATCAGAAACAGTTCATACTTACAAAATAGGTCTTTACACACATTGAACTTAATGAATTGTAACAATAAATAAGAATAAAAACAAAATATTTGAAACTGAAAAAGAAGCGTGTGCTACAAAAGCAATAGAAAAACAAGCCAATATGAACACCCAACTCAACATAATGAAACAATACAGTTGCCTGTATCAACAACTTAGAGAGAGTGAGAGAGAACGGGGGCGGGGTGGGGGAAGAAAGAGAGAAATGCAAGAAATAAATTGTAAAACAACGATTACCTCCTTTGAAATCTATTCAAAGAAAACATTTAAATTAAGTTTTGCATGATGCAAATATGGTTGCCCATTCAATTATGACAAAAACGATAAAGAGACTAATCAGTTTCAGTACAACCACACATAATAATAATAGAACTATGTTATAAAATAAATGTAAGCTACCAAATAAAAAATCTGTTGCTAAAATGGAAATATAGATTGAAGAATAATATAAATTAATTTTGAAAATATATCAACACCTACAAAGTTAAAAAAAAAAACAACAAATGAAAAATTAGAAAATAAAAAGAAGTTGAAAAAGTGAAGCAATCTGGGTAGCAAAATGATTGCAAAAGTCATGGAGAATTGAAACAAAGACAGGTGACAGCTTCTAAGAAAATGAATGATATAAAAGTAGGAATTTTTTAAATAAATAAACAAATAAATAAATAAATAAAGCAATTCCAGACAAATTGGCAATTTCCAATAAATCATTTTTTTCAACGCTTTATTGGAAATACAAAAAATCTAAAAATAAGGAATAAATATTGGAATTTTAGGAGGAAAAAAACTAAACATCTGGGATAACCAGATACAAGACAATGAAATGGCCACATGGATATCTAATATAGAAAAACAAGCAAAACCTGAATGAAGGAAAATATTGTTGTAACAGCAAAATCATGAAAGAAAAGGCTAAGACAGTGAAAATTGCACCATGTTTGTGGATTTTAGCTCAAACGCCTATCCATTTAATATTGTCATCTTGAAAATCATTTCAATCAAATATTTCAAGAAGAATCAGTAGATGACTAGCTCATTACAGGATGAATGTTTCTGATCATGAAAGATAAAACAAAATATACAGCACCCAACAATTTTGTGCATTACTTGTCTTCCTAAAATACTCAAGTTCTTAATAGGAACCATTGCCCATAATATCTACAAAAATCTGCTCTCAAATTTATTGTATTCATTGTAAAACAAAGAGGAATTCAGAAATTATAGAGATACAAAATATGAACTTTTGATTGATAAAACAATATTTAAAAACTCTAGAATGGGTAAAACAAGCCTTATATTTTGTTCAACTCACTATTCCATACTTGGATTAAAAAACATTTTTATATTTTTTTGGAATTAACAAGAAAATTATATACATACAGTATATTTAAAATAATGCAATTTAAAAAAAAAAGCCACTGATGGAACACACAGAAGAACTTGGAGAAGCCATAATTAGAACAGGAATTTTTCAAAGAGATTCTTTGTCTCCATTGCTTTTTCATCAATACTTCATTGATGGTAATGTTGAATAAACTGTTATTGAGATATGAATTATCCAAGCAAGGGACAAAAGTCTCACAATTGCTTTTCATAGATTATTTGAAACAAATTTATAGAAGACTTAATTATAAAGTTGTATACATCAGCTATCTTTGAAAAAGTAACATTGCAGTCTCCCATTGCTTAACATGAGTATCTAGAGTAATAATATTATTTCAGAATTCTGAAGACATTCTGAATTTCTTTCTTGCATTTCATTGTTTAAATCAATGTGTTCTGTCCTATTTAGATTTTCCAGCATTAGGAGGACCCCCTTGCCCATGTTATGGAATTGAACCACAATTCTTTAAGCTGACTGTTAAATTATATATGACATGTATTTTTATATACAGAAAAGAATATTGTGCTGGACCCAGAATAAAATTGATTTGACATTGACATTAACTATTACAACATTTTAAGATTAGACATATTTCAAAAATACAAGTAAGTCCTCAGATTACAACAGCAATTGGGACTGGGATTCGCAAAGTGCAACATCATGTGACCACATCACTTAGCAATAGCAATTGTGGCAATCCTCATTGCCATCATAACCCCAGAACCATGCAGGTAATTAGATGGGAAGAAGTGGGAATCCCAGGTAAGGAGTGTGGGGGAATGGGGGGCCATGGGCAGGAGCTGTAAGGGCAGGCAGGCTGGCCAGGGCAGCAGATGGGCCAGCAAGGGCCACTGTTGGGTGCTGGGTAGTGCGGGCAAGCCTGAAAAGACAGTGGGTGGGCACTGGGAAGTGGTGGGGGTGGGTGGTGCTATGGAGTATGAGATCCCTGGGAGTGGGACTCCTTGGGAGAAAAAGCAGCAGGAGCGATTTACAGGACTGCAACCTTTCCTGCTGGCTTCCCCATTTACTTTGCTTGTAGGAAGCTGTCAGAGAAGGTTGCAAATGGTGATTACATAACTGCGGCTTGCTGTGATATTGTAATCGCGAGCTGGGTACCCAAGCACCGAGATTGTGATCACGTGACTATGGGCACACTGTAATGGATGCAAATTCATGCAGTGGTTGCAAGTCCCCCTTGTTCAGGGCCATTTTAATTTTGAACAGTCACTGAACGAATGGTCATAACCCTACGACTACCTGTAAATGTAGTAAAAACAAACGTATAGCTAATATTGTTAGACTCCTGACTCTGTTTTTAATCTATGTCCATGTAACAGTAAGGAAACTGTTAAAGGCTCTATTTATGATATGTGTGTGTTTGTGTGTCTGAGAAAGAGAGAGAGAGTTCTAATGATCAGCCAGAAGATTTATTGTGTTTAATCTGAAGCAAAATCACTTGCACTGTAAGGATCAGTCTAATGATGCTTTTTAACTCATTAGCCCTACAACAGTCAGTCTAAGTTTCCTAATTTTTTCTAGGTTACTGCTTACAAAAGTATGCTGAGCTAATCAGAGGGAATGGGCTGTGAATTCTTTGTTTGAGTCACATCTTAAATAGTTATAATAGAAAAGGATTCATTGTCTGTGTAAACTACAATTAAACAACAGGAAAAAAACAAAGTAAGCTCTTTAGTAAGCTTACCACTACCAACTGGCATCATAGTATGACACCTATTAGTAGTATCCTAATGAATCTGACAATCAGATGAAACTATATCAATCACATTTTTGAAAAAATACACTTTAAAAATTGTTCCTTCAGCTCTACTCTTCAAAAGCAGCAGCTATTGACTGTATTTCCCAGACTTACGGTTTAACCAGAGCACATTTATCCTTCAGATGCCAAATTCTATGAAGAAGCAAGTATTATTAGAAGAAATATATACTTAGAAAACAAAATCTTTTGAAAACACTGATACAGCTACCTCCAGCAATATGCAGCTTCAAAGGGAAATACATACTATGGCCAACTGAATATCAAAAAGATAGTATTGAGATGTAGTCCTATTTAAATATCCTCAGGAGCCAAAGGGCTTGAGAACCACTGTTAAAAAGATATAATTCTAGCCTGATGTACTTATATGTTCCAGACTTTCCCTTATTTCCAAATACAAATTCATTCAAATGATAACAGGGTGACGATAAGCCTCCTATCTTTTTCAGAAACAATAAAAATAATTACCAAATGTCTCAAAAGCTGTATTAGAATCCAGAGTATTTATAAAGGACAAGAGTGGATAACTTTTTCTTACAAGTTTTGCTTCCCCATAGTGCCATCATACCTTTCAGGTAGGCTAGGTAAGACAGAGCAACGATTCCAAGAATTTTACCTTACTGTTACAGATATCATGAAGAATCTTGAAAGACTGCCAACATTTCTGTCTGATTGTTTTGAGTTTATTTCTCACACCTTCCCTTTCCCAGGCCTGAATTGTCTCTTACTGTGCTCTAACTGTTCCTGTATCCCTTCTTCAAGGTTATCTACACATTCTTCTACACATAGGAATAATCCATTAAGAACATATTGAATACAAATGGTCCACAGGGCCACATGTTGGTTGCCTCATTCAGTATTCTGACTTGTGTCTTTCTTTCTCTATAATATAATCCTATTATTGGCCTGAATGAGTCACATGGAAATCTTTTGAGATTAGGCTGATACACAGGAAATTATGGCCTGGAGTCTGCAGTTGTCCATTCCTTCTGTGGGAAATCAAATATAAGAATGAAACTTTGATATGAGAATTCAGAAAATTCAGAATTGCTAGGGTCAGGAAGCAGGCAAAATATGGATTCAGTAGTATATTGTTCAAATAAGACCTTGAGTCTAAAGCAACTAATCATGGATGCTGCTGGCTCAATGGGATTGAAACAGAATAGAGCTCAAGATGAATGATACCATTGACAAATGTTCCTGAGTTATGACAAATGATAAATCAGGTAACACTCATCAAGGGTCTACTTTGGAAGCACATCCAAAGAGGAAACTCTCATATCACTGTGAGGAGCTCTGCTCTGCTCTGTTTATTCTTCTTTTGAATGTGAAATGTACATAATGCTATAACATGTGTATCTAAAAATAATAATTGTATCCAAAAAAAAAAAAAAAAGCCCACCCTGTTCAGCAAATATTCTGTATTCTTTAAAGCAGTGTCCCAATTTTTTCAAAGTTCTCTCCTGCTCCTTTGCAAATCCTTTTAAAATACTATATTTTTTAATACTATGCAGATAATATTATTCTACACAGTATCTTTTTTTATGTTTGTGTGTGTTTGTGGATAGGAGTTGTGATTATGCTTCTGATTCTGTATTTTCCTCAAATTTTATTTTGAATAATCTACTAAGAACTTTATCCGATAATTCAGAGTATTCAGCATGGCTTTATTGTTTGGGATCCAACAAATACACATATAACCAATTAACATGATTTGTACACTACAGGTTGGAAGAATGCAAATCGTGCATGTTAGACCCTTTCCATAGTCCACAAAGTCCACTAAATATGTGAGGATTGGTACTCAAAAATTACTTCTGCTGCCTAATAAGGTTACAGAAATATGCTGAAACTGTATTTCCTGTTTCACATGCAGTCTGTTCCTGTTTCACATGCAGTCTCTTGCTCATATATATAATAATAATGACTTCTAGCATAACCTGTATCCCTAGCAAATCTGTTTCAGATAATTAGACCTTGCTACCAATTGAAGTTTCAGCATAGCACAGCTTTTGTGGTTCCAAAAAGACGGAAGTAGGCATTTCTTTTCTCCCATGGAAATTTACTTTCTACTTCTCTTCTTTCCCTGTAGCAGCTCCTCTTCATAATTCATAATTCTTATTGCTGTAATTGTTTTCTCATTGTAATCAATCTTCACAGGACAAGGAGTTGGTCTTTCCTCTCTCTCTTTCTAATGTGAAAAGGAGAAGGAAAATAAAGCCAGTTGCAGCAAGATTAGGTAATAGTGAGGCATTGCAGAGATGGAGTCTCAGAGCAAAGAGAGTAACCAGGGAAATAAAAAACAGGTACAAAATTGCACTTTCCCATCAAGTCTTCCATTAAAGAATTCACAAAATTCTTTATCATAAATTATGTTCCTTTAACATAAATTGCTTGAATTTGAAGTGAAAGCATTATGTAAACTTGATGGCTGTAAGGTATTTAGAAAAAATACGTTGTCACGATGAAGAAGGAAGGCTAGATTTTGAATGAGTTTTAATAGTTGTTGCCAAGGAAGAGGTTTATTTTGGGGATAGAGTGGAGACCACTTCACTTGGGGATTGAGGACATAATGATTCTCTCTAAAATTGATTGATTGGGGAAAGAGAATAAAATTAGAATCACCTTGCTGTGTGAGTTACTTTGTTCATATACGAAAGGCTAGGCAAAAATATTTTTTTAGCCCCTAATGTCATCCTTAATGCTCAGCATGAATACTCAAGACCTGTTATTAACAGATTAAATTACATTTCTTCCAATACACTAGAAGCATGCAAATTGTTTTCAGAGTGAAACATGTGGACCTCAAAATGATTCTAAGTGTAATTTAAGTGATCTGACCTTGATTAATTTTGTACCCTTTTGATATATCCCACCTCACCTCACTTCCTATGATAATTCCCCAGATGAGGTTGCTTCACTTCTTACTTCTTAAAAAAAAGTTCAAATCTAGAAGTGGAAAGATTATACATTTCTTATCAATACCTAGTTGATGCCAAAGTTGCACTTCTTAATATTATTTCTATTTATTCTTGACTTGCAAGAAATTTTAATAAAAGGGTAGGAACATTGCCACAATTATGATTGTTGAATATATCCTATATTGTAGATTGATAATTCTGGCAGTAGAGGAATGTAAGCAGTACCATCCAATAGAATTTCTACTAGCACATTTTCCATATTCATAGCAAATAAAATATAATTTCAGTTGACTGATAACTTTCTGGGGAACTGCTTCATTTGTTTCATACATTGTAGCACATGCTGTTTATTAGTACCCATAAATTTACTTTTCAAAACAGTTACAATTATTCAGAACAAAAGTCACAGTTACAGTTATTCAGAGCAAAAGAACAATGCTTGAAAATCAGTTAAAATGAGTGCATTAAACATCTTCTCATCTGTTGTACGAGAGCCAGAATAATTCTGCTTTGTCTTTGGATTCTCCCTCAGTATCTCACACTTGTATCATTAGAGATGCATCTCACAGTATGTACTTGGCAACCAAGGAATAGCTATGGAAAAGACCCACATGCTACCCAGATGCATGTGCATCATTATTGATGTCATAGCAGCAGGTATAAGGAAGTCTGATGGTAGAATAAAATTGTGGATCTTTGAACCATTAAAAATGGCTGAAGGAAGCTCACAATTTGATAAGCAATATGAAGTTCTATGACAAATAATAAGTATATTATAGGTAGTCCTCGTTTAGCAACCATTCATAGTTACGACAATGTAACTTTATGACCAATCCTCACATTTACAACCTTTGCAAGTCTGTAAAGAAAAGAAAAGCTGAAGGAAGCACCATCACACTTTCATTTAGTAACCACTTAAAAACTGAATTGCCAGGCCCAATTGTGGTCGCTAAATGAGGACTGCCTATACTGGCCTTTTGATTAACTCTGGTGAAGTGATATTTTTTCCTTTCTGCACCAACAAGTATTTCCTACATGTTATAGATTCAATTGATTCTTGACATAAGCTCATTTACCATGTTGTAATATCCACTCAACATTGTTTTCTTTCCCTTAAAAGCAAAAGGATAAGCTGCAACTTGATCAGTGACTATCTTCCAAATTCTAATCCCTTAGTTTGTGCTAACATCTTATCTTTTAAGGATGCTTCTTACTGTTCACCAATGTTGGATGAGCCTGTTTCAGTCCTAAGTGGATTAAGCCAATTAGGGTCCCTCTTCCCCCGTGTTACAGAGAAAGGATCAAGTATAGCTACACAAAAGAACTCAAAAGACAAAATGGGCATCTGATTAAAACAGGCTTCTTAATAAAATATGCTTGAATTTTTTTATTATTCTACCTAAATACTGTAGCAGTGCAGTGCTTCAGATTTAAAGGCAAAGAAAGTGTTTTGGAATGCATGAAGGAAGGGTATTGTCAAGCCACTTCTGTCTGGTTCATATGAACTGTCCCCCCACCCCCAGAATGAAAAGCATCATGTGACAACTACAAGAAACAGCTTTGGTAACTGCAGCTGTTTATATATCCCCTCACCATTCATATTTCACTTCTTTCATGTGCCTCTTTTTTCTTCCATTTGGCTCTTTAACTGATATATCTCTTGTGCAATGGAAAGTTCATAAACTTACTGTGTGTGCTTTTACATTCCTTTGGAAGAAAACTTGATTAAAAATCTGCAATAAAATAGAGCGAGTCAAAGGAAATAAACTTCAGGAAGGTTTTAAATAGGGATATGACACCAAAAACTTAGAAGTAATTGCATGACACTTAGTTTATTAGCCACTGAAGAATAAAATAAAAAACATTAAAACTAAAATAAGCAGAGGATTGCAGACCTCCCTGGGAAGGGAGGATAGAATGTTTAGTTTATCCCCGCAAAGCTTGAAAGCTGAGGGTGTAACCTTTCTATCTCAAGTGACTGGAAAAATGGTTAAATTGTTTATTTGTTATTCATTTCTGAAGCAAATGAAGAAATGAAAATCTTGGAAATAATAATAATAATAATAATAATAATAATAATAATAGTAGTAGTAGTAGTAGTAGTAGTAGTTTGTGTGGATTTTGAACCAGCAACCTTAGACTTACAAGGTAAAAGTTATATTGACTGTGATATTGCAGAAGTCATAGTGAAAAGTAAGCCTAAAAAGTATTAGAACTAATGGTAAGCATTAGTTCGCTTGAAGGAGTATTCCTTCCTCTGCAAAGTACTCAGGAAACCGCTGGAGTTAGCCTGTGAGAAAGTGCTTCAGGCCAAGTGGACAAGGGTATTAAGGTGACATTGGGGGGGGGGGAACCTGCTTTTAAATTGTATTTGAAAGGAAAGGAAGATAAGTAAAGGCAGATATTGCCTATTTCTGTTCTTAAAAAAACTGGTTGCTATCCCTTTCTGGTGAAGGGGCTCCAGACAGTGCCAAAAGGCCTCAAGAAGGATAGAAAAACAAATAAACAAATACTGCAATTTATTTTTATGTTCTACCCTCAGTCACCTGTCTTCCTGAGACAGACAAGGAAGCAAGCAGCACTGGATTTGCCAAAGTAGGGGGACCAAGGAAGAGATCTTCTGGATCCATGTCACATATTTCATCACCAACCACACAATGTAGCAGATGGAACAGCACAACAGAAGCCTCACCCATTTTGAACATGTATGTTATGTCATAAAAAAGTGAGTAGGATTTATATCACAATGCTACATTGCCATTTTGCCAATTTTGAAATCCCCCTTACATTTGAAGTGGCAACCTTGACCTTCTCCTGAAGTTTCAGCCTGAATTATGTTGGTGGCAAATTGTTTCTACCATTCACTTCACCTTTTACCCTTATTCTGAATTCTAGTGGGGAATGAGTCCTTCTCATTATAACTTCTGAGAATGCACAAACTATTTGCAGTGAATGTGTTAGGAAGAAAATCGAAAATGTCATCTTGTCTCTCTCTACCCTTCTCTACATTTTTTTTTTTAAATTTAGCATGTATTTAATTCATTCATTCATTTTCCTTTATGCCATTTCAGTACCAGTTGGGCAACCATTTTACTGATGAGGACTGATATAAGGAAAGAAAGAAAAATGAGGCTTTCAAAGTATGGTAGATGAGGAATAGGTTGACATTTCTAACAACTCTCTTAAGTGAGCTGTCAATCCATGCATTAGGGAAACAGTGAGAAAGAAGTTCAAGCAATTCACAGAGATCCCACTGTAAGGTACTTACGACTGACTGAAATCTGGAGTCTACTTATGCAGTTTCTAAGATACTAGAAGCTAATCCCCCCAGGTTTTGTTTTTGTTTTTTTAACATCAAACCCAATTAATGATACCTTGGGTGCGCAATGCCTTTAGGGACCTAACAGTTGCATTCTTTCAGAGTAATATTTTATAGGCTGAAACAAAGATTGGGCAAGAACAGGGAAAAAAAAGTGGGTAAGGGCATTGATTCTCTCCCATCCCCTTTCTCTGTCACTCTTTTTCTCACACAGCAGGCTGCTTGGTGGATACAGGTAGCTGTTACTACTGATCCCAATGGCTCTCTTGTGTACAGAATTTGAAATTTGCCTAAGGTCTGCATGAGGTCCTAAGGCTACATTTTGCTCATGATATAAAACAACTTTGCCCTTCTTTTATTCTATTGCTTTCTTCTACTCTGGCTACCCCAAGTTGGTTAAAAGAGCAGTGCAAAAGAATAGAGAAATGTAGAGCGCAACCAACACTTGACACCTTTTGGAAGTGGTAATGAAAAACAGGCTAAAAGACAAGGCCAATTCAATAAAGACTTTTTTTTTTCCCTTGAGAAAGTAACTGACACATCAAAATAAGAAGGAAAGGTAGAAGGCTCACAAAGTGTGAAACCTAACACTTGTGAGAATCAGCACAGATACCATGACCTGTCTGATAGGATGTAGCACTGAAGCGTTGAAATTTTCCCAGAAAAGCTCATTGGAATATCCCAACCCCCTTTAACCCACTTGGCCAGTAAAGGAGAAGGGCATTCTCTCTTTATTACTTCCTCTCAACTCTCCTTCTCCTTCTCCAGGTATACTGTGTGCATGTGAATGAGCAAGCACGTGTATGTCTATGCTTGTAAAATATATTTTAACAAAGTAGAAATCTATTTCTTCTTGGTTTAAACTAGCTTAAGAACAAATATTTTGCCATAAACCATTTGACTCTGCATTAAGAGTACTATAGACAAATTCATAAAGCTGTAAGTAGCACAAGGGTTTAGAATACTTACATTCCAAAGATTATTTTAGTCAGAATTAGTTCTCAGTAAGCACTATGCTGGTTTTATCTTTGGTCATTGGTAAACATTACTTATGGGGAAAAAAGGTTTAAGCAAGCCACTTGTCAAATAATAAAATCTATAAAGTAAAATTAAACAAAACCAAAGCTGTATTGTGGATAATTCATAAACAGGGGTATGGGCTAAATTGTTGAATAGTCACCATTTTCTACCTTCAGTGACAAGAACGGTATTGATTTGGATCTATACTATTATAATTTTGTAGCTGAGCTTCTTCACCTATTGAAGTATGGATATACTTACAGTAGTATACACACACACACACTTACAGCAATCACACACAAGTTAGTTACCAACTGCTTCAATTGTATTTTTCTTTATTAAGTATGCTGTAAGTGTATGTATCAGGGATAATTATAGACATTCAGGATATGGTTTGGAAAAGATAATAGAGAAGGAAAATACTAGGATTAAGCATACAACGTAATAACAAAATAGTTGTTGAGAATAGTTAAGAGAGCAGAACTTTAATAGGTCACATGGAATGTTTATAATGAAACATGGCTAGTGTTCACATGGCTATTTTTCACTTAAGTTAGAGTTCACCAATTGAAATTACTGTAAATTCCTAAATGATGGTAGTTTTAGTCCTAGTGTATTAACAATAAATAAACAAACAAACAAGAAGATATTGCTCTCAACCTATACTCCACTCCTTTGCAGAAATATGTCAAGGTAATGTTGCTTAGCTACTAATGTCACAATTATTCCCTCCCATTTATTTTAGTGTTTAAATAATGCATCAATGTGGAGCAATTCCATGAAGAAACAGCTTCCATAATATTAGAAACCTAGATTAAAGGCATTTTTTAGTAGATGAGCAATGAAGAGGTCATACCAGATGTCAGAATGGTCATCAGCTATTTTTTTTTTTTTACCTTATCAATATGAAGTCATATTCATTCCATATTCCAATCAACTGCTTATTGTTAAAATCCAATACTCAGTGGGTTCTGTTCCAGGTGCCAGACTTGCATAGATTTCATACAATTCTTCTGGCAAAGAATGCTTACATAACAACTATAACTGCAGATTTTGCACTTGCTTTTCTCTGAACATTTTTTTCTATCTTGGCTGCTCTGTCCTGACAATCTGAACATCAGTGGATTATTTACATGCCTTTTAATGGAGCAATTATTCTACAAAGTGAAATTAGCATTTTTTTTCTCATTCTCTTCAATGATGATGAGATCATAAAGTCTTATGTTAATCATACATGAAAATAACTCAGAAATAAATAGTTAGTTTTGATTTATTGCATTGATTAATAAAAAGCTAACAATAAATGAGCTTTTTCTAATGAATGTGGAAAACAAGAATATAAAGTGAATATAAAGAACTGAATCAATGTTAAAACTAACTTCACTTTAGGGGCAAGACATTTTGAGAAAATGTCTTAAAAATCAGAATGGTTATATGTAGCTAACCCACTATTGTTTATATTATTATTATTGTCATTATTATACATCATGTTGTTGTTATTGTTGTTGTTATATATTTGTAGTATCTGCTCTACCACTTCAGTCTTGCAGGGATGGCAATGTCATCTATGTCAGGTTCGGTCAGCACGAGGCTTCAGGGAAGCACGGGGCTGCAGGGAAGCTCGCAACCAGACCACGCGGAATCCACCGGCGGTAGCTAGCGGGGAAAAGAGGAACCGAAAGCGCCGCTAATTAACGAGCCACCTGCGGCCAGCTAAACAGGAAAACCACAGCGGAAGCTTTTAACTATGAACTGATAACGGCGCGAGCATGCAAGGAACGGGGCCGCAGGGCAGCGAAACAAGATCGCAACGCAGCACAGAACCTGCGGGTCTGCACGTAGCAGGGAGGGACCAACCCAGCGGAGGGGGACTGGCAATCAAGGACAATGGACTCTGACCGACCCTGCCATCATGAACGATCAAGGGGGACATTGGGGGGCCTAATAGCCCACAGCTGCAACGCGATCACGAGGCGGGAAAAAGCGCGGGAAGGGGGGAATATAACAAGTGATGCAATTGTACCAAGCCAGTCCTGGCTTTGCTTGTGACTACTACATTACGCATGAGTAAACCTTCTTTGTGAACCACACGTGTCACGAGAGTTTCTCTGTCGAACGGGGCAAATCTTACAATCTATAGGGAGCCCAGAAGCATGCCATCCCTTTATCAGTGCCTGCTGTCTGGAATGGTTCCCCCTGAGATCCATATGGCCCCTACTCTGCCACTGTTCAGAAGAGTGCTAAAGACCTGACTGTTCACTTAGGCCTTTGGGAAGGGAGAGTGAGAGCCTTCCTTCATTATATCTGGTCTGTCACACTTGCCAACTTTTCTCTTTTACTGATTTTATTGTAATTTATTTGGCTGTTGTGAGCAGCCGAGAATCAACAGGCAGCATATAAGCTTAAATAATAATAATAATAATAATAATAATAATAATAATAATAATAGTAATAATTCATACCATTAGCCAGATCTTTAGATTGGATTTGGCATTTTTATCCACCTACTGAGTCCTACCCAAGGACCTGGAATAGACAGATGTTGTTGTTTAATAATATTAAAGGTATGGGCACAGGATGTAAGCTGTTCCAAGTAAAGCTGCTTTCTGCAATTGACCGATGGTGATTTTGTCAATGCAGATGGTCTTCAAGTGGTACTTCAGATGTTTTGGGATTGCACCCAAAGTGCCTATTACTATTGGTACTATCTTTGCTTTCTTCTGCCATAGTCGTTCAACTTCTATTTGCAGGTCTTTATATTTTGTGATTTTCTCCAGGTGTTTCTCTTCTGTTCTGCTGTCTCCAGGTATTGCAATGTCCACTATCCAGAGTTTTTTGTCTTTCTTATCAACAGTTGTTAAGTCTGAGTTATGTGGCAGGTGCTTGACTGTCTGAATTCTAAAGTCCTAGAGCATTTTAGCTTCTTCATTTTCTATTACTTGGACTGTTTTATGGTCTTACCAGTTTTTGCTTGCAAGCAACTGGTATTTCTTGCAGATATTCCAATGCACCATTGTTGCTATTTTGTCATGCTACTGTTTGTAGTCGGTCTGTGTGATCTTCTTGCAGCAGCTAACTAGGTGGTCCACTGTTTCTTCAGCTTCTTTGCAGAGGCAGCATTTGCTGTCTGTTGCTGTCTTCTCAGTTCTGGCTTTGTATGTATTTGTTCTTAAGTCTTGGCCTTGTGAAGCCAGAATTAGCCCCTCTGTTTCTTTCTTTAACTTTCCTGCTGTTAGCCATTGCCAGGTCTTGTTCTTATCCACTTTGCCTGCCAATTTTCTTTCTTTGTTTGTTTGTTTTTTAGTTTACTGGCCTTTTTTTTTTGGTGTAATATTTTTCCTTGCCACGTCTCTTTTCTATTCTTCATTTGGTCTTTCTTGTAGGCAAGCTTGGTTTCTTTGGTTTTCAGTAAGCCTTCATGGTGTACTAGCTTCAGTGCATCTTCTTCACTATCCTTCAGAAATTCTTCTAATGCCCTTTTTCATTCTTCAACTGTCTGATGTACTTGCAACATTACACACCCACCTATGCTCCTTGATAAATAGAGTCTGTCAACGTCACTGAGTGGATGAAGGGCATGATTCATTGTCATTATTTTTTCTGATCTTTCTATCCAGCTTCTAGTTCTTCTTGAGTCCAGTCCACTATTCCAGCTCTGTATCTAATGACTGCAATTGCCCAGGTGCTATTTGCCTTGATGACATTTCCTCCACTGAGTTTAGACTTTGACATCTTCTTCACTGTCATGATATATTCATAACTAACCTTCTTCTTGCCTTCAGTGTGTTTGATGTTGTCAACGTGAAGGCTGCCCAGGTATTTGTAGTGATCTTCGTCATCCAGACTCTTGATGTTATTTATATAGGGCATCTTGATTCCTTCAGTTTTCACTATTTCTCCCCTGTTGATGGTAAGGGTGGCACATTTGCCCAGTTTTTCCATACAGCTTCAGATCGTCCATGTAAAGGAGGTGGGATAACCTGGCAGATATTTTTGATGTCTGATAGCCATGGCCTGACTTGTTCAATATTGTTGACAAAGGAATCAATGTAATGACAAACAGTAGTAATGATAGTCTCCTTGAAAGATTCCTCTCTTGATATTTACCTCTCCCAGTCTATCATCATTGACCAGCAACTGTGCCTTCCATTATACCATTGATCTTTGCACAAAACTTCTGATGTTTCTACTGACTCCTGTCATTTCTAGGCACTTGATTATCCAATCATGTGGCAGGGAGTTGAATGCCTTTTTGTAATCAATCCAAGCTACTTTAAAGTTGGTCTTCCTTCTCTTGCAGTTTTCCAAAATCATCTCATCAATTAGGAGCTGATCTTTTGTTCCTCTGCTCTTTGGGCAGTTTTCTTTCTGCTCAGATGGAAAGAGCTTTTTTTCCAACTAGATGCTGCTAGACTGCATCAGCTACAACACCTGTTCGCAATCTGAAAGTTGTTGGTAAGCATTTACAGTAATTGGCCTGTAGTTGCCTGGTGCTGCCCCTTTTTATTATTATAGTATAGTATAGTATAGTATAGTATAGTATAGTATAGTATAGTATAGTATAATTAATTATGGTTGGTTGCATAGTCAGCCTGATGTTTAGACTGGATTTGGCATTTTTATTTACCTATCAAGTCCTTCCCAAGGACCTGGGATAGATAGATGTTGTCTGATGGTGCTAAATGTATCATTGCAGGATGTATGGTGCTCTAAGTAAAGTTGCCTTTTGCAACTGACTGATGGTGATTTTGTCAGTGCCAATGGTCTTCAAGTGGTGCTCCAGATGTTTTGGGATTGCACCCAAGGCACCCATAACTATTCGTACTATCTTTGCTTTCTTTTTCAACAGTTGTTCTACTTCTATTTGCAGTTCTTTATATTTTGTAATTTTCTCCAGTTCTTTCTCTTCTCTTCTGTATTATTATTATTATTATTATTATTATTACTATTATTATTATTATTTTGACCTTCGTTAACATAAATACAGATGCACACGCAGATACTTTCTTGCTTTGATCCATAATACGTAGAAACTTGCAGTATGATCCACCTCAATCTTCTACCTCTCTATTTCTTGTGAACATTAAAAAAATGTCTTTTACACTTGATTAAGGTTATATTTAAGTCCAGTAGAGCCATTAAAAATGTTATATTTTGTAGGTCTTCTGTTTTTTCCTAAAATAAAATAAAACTATTGTCAAATTTGAAGAAAAACAATTATAACATGGTTCCCCTCAGCTGATTCCCATCTAGTTTGTTTGAAAACAATGTGGGAGTGTTTTGCCTTCTTCCATCTCTAAAAGGCCCTGTTTTAAATTCAGGCCTGTTGTGACATTCTGAATCATCATAAAGGCAACTCCAGATTTAGCATACAACTTTATGTGAAGTGACCCATAAAAAAAATGAAAATCAAAACAAAACACACATGTAGACTGTTTTAAAAGGGACCTTTCTGACCTTTCTATACTTTAAACACATTCCCACATAATAAAATCACAGTACAGGAGAAATCTTTCTGTTCAAAACAAACAATATTTTTTTTTTCCTGGACATATAATGCTAAGTTCCCTTTATGAACACAGATTGTGTAACTTGTAATAAAAGTGCATTAAAGTGAATAGAATTTAACAGACATTCATTGAGAGTTATATGTTCATTCACTGACTTCAGATCACATAGCTGTCTGTATTGTTGGTGGGTTAAATGTTCAAATGGAGTTAAGAATACCTAGAATGTAAAGTTCGGGACACCAGAGACTGGTTGTAGCTTAGATGGGGGTTAGATGGAGCTAAACCTTAAAGAACATATAATTGTCTTTCTTGAGTTAGGTGAATTTCAAGACCTAGTGCATTAAGACTGCAAACATATGCACACTTGCACACTTAACTGTTAGCAAATCCCATGATATATAGTGAGGTTTCCATTTTAGTAAACATGCATATGATTGCATTACAACATTGTGATTCTGTGTCCATATTTCAAGGAGAAAATCCATTCAGTTCCATGGACCTGATTTTCAAGTAAACTTTGGTAGGACTGAAAGTAAGGAAACATAACAACTTGTTTAGGAATATTAGAAAGTCAATAAAATGAAATTGTAAATAATTGTAAAATTGTAGTGTGCTACAAATGACAGAGGAATTCCAGAAGAGGTCACAGAGTACAGTTATGCTTTAAAGAATGGTATTTTTCCAAACAAAGCTAACTGCCCTATATAACTGTTTTGAAGGAAAATGTTATGTTGTAATAATAATTTTTTAAAAAGAAGTATTCTGTGGCTATACTGTTGACCTCATGACATGGCACGATATTTTAATGGTAAAGTTTTCCTAGAAGGAATAAAAGCAGGTGTTAATTTAATGCAGTTAGAATGAGTGAAAGCATCCCCGTCCTTAAAAGTAATTTAACCATCCAAAGAAATCCTAAGTTTGTTGAAGTTTTAAAGTTTTAAAATAAAGGAAAGTAGAGAAAGAGAGTGAGAAAGGCTAGTCTACTCTTTCCTTTGTTGTGATCTTAGCTCTTTTGAATTCAAACAGATGTAATTTGTGACAAGTTACAATTACTAAGCTCTTCCCATTCTGCACATACACCTTTACAATTTCTGTCTATATTGCAACAATAAATACATCTTGTCAAAGGAGAAGATACCCTACACTTGACACATTTTCCCAGCCTTGCTTCAGCCTTGTTTTCATTGTTGTTTGATTGCATTTAGTGGATGGAAAGGTACTATTTTTTTTAACCACAAAGGAGAACAGATGCAAAGCAATGTTACACTATGATAGAAAACCTGTAAAATCATCTATAGTCTGTTCTACTGAATAGAAAATATATGGCACGGTGGCTAAGCACAGGCATGGAAAGCAAGATGTTATTTAGCTGGTTCAGTGCAGTTCATGAAAATCAGTTGCACATTTTTTCCTGCTTTTCCAGGACTTGTTCCTGGAGGACATCATACTACCAGCACTCTCCTGCACCTATTCTGCTTCTTGCTGACGATACGTCATAATGGCAGCCATTGCACTGTGCAGGTTAGAGTAATTACACTTTTATTAGGTTGCAAAAGACTTTCTGTCTTCTTATAATTAAGAGTGAAATGGGCAGTAACAGAATATACACTGTATCCAGACTTCTGTGCTTGGAAAAAAAGAGAGTATGAATGGATTGTTTTTATTTAATGAAGTGTGTGTGTGTGTGTGTGTGTGTGTGTGTGTACATTTAGGCAATGTATAGTGTTTCCATTACAAAGAAGTGATGGGGAGGAGAAGATGGAGCTGACTATTGCCTGGTTTAGATAACACCATGGATGGGACAGGATTATGCCTCTCTATTGCTCTCTCTACCAGTGTCTGTATATTCATCATAACTTCTTATAAAACATTGGTGCACATGTAGACTCTGAACTACAATAAGTACTGTGCATATTTGAAAGTTAAAATATATATAACAGACATACAAAACTATCTTCTGGTTAGAAGTTATGTATCTATACTGATCTGTGGTAGAATCAGGAATTGCAATCATATCTTTACAGATATCTTTATGAATAATATCTTCAGTGTTTTTTTATGTTTGAGCAAGGATATATAATTCCTTACATCAACCAAAAGCAATATGGCAAGAGATGGGGGAACTTTAGAAAATGTTAAGTCCTAAATTTGTCATTACAGCATAGAATAAAAATTAATACTCAAACACTTGTCATTGATAGGGGCCTATTGCTTTTATAATCAAATAACTATGAAATTATTTCTCTTTTTTTCATTATCTTATTATTTGGTTCACTTAGTCTTCACTCCAGTTCTCTTAATTTTTTTTTTTAACTAAGAAAATTTGAAATTAATTGTCCAGCTGGTGAATGCATACGTTTCTTCCTTGTTAAATTGTTAATTTCATCTGGGACTACAATTTACATTATGACTGTGAACTTGTACAGAAATATAAAAGTGCAAAGTACGAAACCTAATGTGCTCATAGGTATGGGAATAACAACCTATGTGTTAGTGTTGTGGTGTATTAATATGCACAAAACTCAAGCTGTGTCCAGAATTGCAATAAACTTATTTTCATATATCTATGTTTCACTCTTTATAGAGTATTTTATCAAAAGCATCCTTGTACACCTCATTGAGTTACTATAAATGGTGTAAAATCCCATGCTTGGAATGATCAGGAAGGGAGTTGAAAATGAAACTGTCAATAAAGCAGTATCCATATGTAAATTCTTGGTGATACTGCCCCTGCAATACTATATATTATTCTGACCACTTTTCTTCAAAAAGAACATTGTAAAAATGGACAACTAAAAATTTTAGGGAATATAGCAGCTCCCATATGACAAAAAATTACTCTAATTGAGTTTTTTTGGTTTGAAGTAAAATTAGGTAGGGAGAATTATAAGGGGTGTAAATAAACTTCTCTCACATAGTATTAGAAATCTACATCATATACCTTATGATGATTCATTTAACAACTGTTCAAAGTTACAACAGGGCTGAAAAAAGTGACTTATGACTGGTCCTCTCACTTATGACTGTTGCAGCATCCCCGTGGTCACATGATCAGAATTGGAGCACTTGGAAACTGGCATGTATTTACAATGGTTGCATCGTACTAGGGTCATGTGATCACCATTTGTGACCTTCCCAGGAGAATTCCAATAAGCAAAGTCAATGGGGGAAGCTGGATTTGCTTAATGACCACAGCAAAAAAAGGTTGTCAAATTGGGTGTGACTCATTTAACAACCACACTGCTTAGTGATGGAAGTTCTGGTCCCAATTGTGGTCGTAAGTTGAGGACTACCTATTGTAACTAAATGCAGTATTCAGAACAAAATACTTATTCACTCAACACATAATTAACTCTGGAATTTGCTGTCATAATAGGCTACCATCGTAATTAGCCCTGATGGCTGGTTATTATTTATTAAATCACAAGTAGATTACTTTGTTTTCTAGCTAATAAGGAAAAAATAGTGTCCATGACTGTAAGCTTCTTGAAATCATTGGCTAGCTACTGTATAATACAGAATAATTTACAAGAAATATTTCTTGAGTTTGAATTTTAATAATTTATCAATCAATCAGTTTATTATAGCTGTAAGGCTAGATAAAATAAAATAAAATAAAATAAAATAAAATAAAATATCTATCTATCTATCTATAATATGCACACACTAAATATAATAGGATCTAAAAATAATTAAGAACAGATATAATAAAATAAAACAGAATAAAAATATTATTATAAGAAGTTAGCAACTTAATTAATGGGGTGACATATTGTGCAGATAGTAGCACAAAACTGGGAGACTTGGGAAGATATTTTTTGAGTCCTTGTCCAAAAGAAGTAACATTAAGTAGAATTCACACTCCCTATCCAGAAATTTCTTCAATCAGATAAATGAAGGTTTGTCTAGCGTCCTTATATAAGGAACAGCATAGTGGCTTAGAGTTTCTATTGAGCCATCAGCACATGGACATAATGGAAGATACATAGGAGCACCCTTAAAATGTCCAAAAAGGACTGCTAAGGGCAATGCATCCAGCCTGGCTAAAGTGAAGGCCTTATGAAATTTCAGAATCATAATGGATGATGAATAGGAGGCTGGAACAAACCTGTTGGAAGAATATGAAAAATATTGGGGTATGACATCTTACTTAAATTTGTTTAGAGATCTATGTCCCAAATTCATTGTTTGAGAGCAATTCTAGCATTATCAAAGCCTAAAGAGCACAAACTTTCCATAGAGAAGCCCAGTAAATGAATTTTATTTAGGACTTTTTAAAGCCATGATGACTTAAAACCATCTCTAAGTACTAATGGGACCAAACCTATAGGGAGTAGAATTAACTTTAGCCAAAAGGTAACAAGAAGAAACCATGCTTGCTTGCTTGCTTGCTTGCTTGCTTGCTTGCTTGCTTGCTTGCTTGCTTGCTTCATTCATTCATTCATTCATTCAGTCATTCATTCATTCATTCATTCATTCAATATAGCCACCCATCTCAGACCAGTGACTCTGGGTGGCTAACAACAATAAAAACAGCCGACATTTAAAACAATACAAAAAAATTAAATAAAAATATAAACATATTAACATCCAATGAGACTATATTTGTCTCTCCAGATAAGATGGCATTTTGGATACTTTGGAACCATATTCAATATGGCTTGAATAAACTTATTTTGAATAGCTTCATGGATATTAAGTTTTGCAAAAGAGCAAATTTGGGAGCCATAAAGAAGCTGAGGGACTACCTTAGCTTGGAAAACCTTGCAAGCTGCAGGGACATAATAGGCTCCTTTTGAGTGATAAAATCTTACGATAGCTGTAGAGGTACTTGTGACACTTGCCTGGCAAAAGAATGAACATTCCAGAACAAAGAAGCATGCAACTGCACTCCAAGATATTTATAGGTGCATACCTGCTAAGTTTGAGTCCCATTTATTTGCCATTTCTGAATTTTATGATAATGTCGGGCAAACACTAAAATGTTGGTTTTCCCACTTGTGAAATAGACAATAATAACTACATTGTTGGCATACAGCGATGCTAGAATTGCACAATCAGCTAAAATAAATGGGTGATGGACTAAAAAACAAGCACTTGGATTACTGGATTTAAATATAGATTAAAAAGTAGTGGAGCTAATATGCAACCTTGTTTTACACCTCTATAAGTTGGGATTGCTTTAGATACATGTCCTTGTGGAAGGGTGGGTTGTAAAAAGAGTGTAGGCAAATGGAAATTGCATACCTTTCCCTTTATTTCTAAAGCACCTCAGCATCCAGATGGGGGAGAGATTATTTAAAAATCCCTGTGTTTGGAACAGCTGGGTATGGTGGTGTGGTAGTGTGTATAGTATAGGTTTAGGTGAAAACTGTATTAGTGGGACACCTAGGTAGAAAAAAGAACATTTTTGTACTGTGAATATTGGTTTTATAAGTAAAGAAACCCCAATATAAAAAGGGGAGAGAAGTCTGTGTGTGCAGTGTCTCATTGGGAATATCTTGAAGAGTCTGGGTAATCCACCCTTGGATATTAAATGGACAAAAGTGGTGGCAGAGGTGGGATATCCAAATTAACTGGGATATCCAACTAACTAGGATTTCCAATCCAGATTTAAAAAGGGAAGTTTGTTCAGACACACAGGATTTCTTGGACACTGTAGATAAAAAGGAAGGTTTTGGTTGTCAAAGTAAGAGAGTTTGGGCCTCGCAGGTCACAGACTATACAAATCCTAGCCAGTATACTGGCTGCTGAAACCAGACCCCTTACTAGAGCCTTTAGAAAACAAATCAGAATGGAAAAGGCAGAAGAGCCTGGAACTCCTATACCCACAGAGGAGGCTATCACCATGGATACAAAGATACAGGGTAGGCCAGGGGTTAAACCCAAGGATAAAATGGAAAAGCCAGAAAAAGGGCTACAAACAGAAGCCTGGGCAAACCTAGTTGCCAAAATGTTGCGACAGCAACAGAAAGACAGGCTCTTGAGAGAGGCAGAATGAAGGACTCAGCTAGAATGGGAAAAAGCTAAACAAGAGGCATAGAGGGAGGAATTTAAAGGGCTCCTAGATCTCTTTAAAGAGATACAGTCCCCAGGTGGAGTACATACCCCTACACATGTGGAGAGGGGGAGTGGAGGACCCAAGGATATGAAAATTCCCAAACTGACTGATGAGGAAGACATTGAGGCTTATTTTACAATGTTTGAGTGGGTGGCTACATCTTGTAAATGGCCGAAAGATGAGTGGGTAGCTAGGCTGTCTCCTAGTCTATCAGGGAATGCTTTGAAAGCATATGGTAGTCTCCCAGCTAAAGATATATTGGATTATCAATATGTGAAGGAAACAATTTTGTATAGATATGGTGTGACTCCATATATGTATAAACAAGATTTAGAGGTTATGTATTCAACTCCCCGAAGGGTGTTTGGGAGTTATGGGCTTGTCTGGAAGATTTAGGAAGGAAATTGTTAAAGCCAGATGAAAAGAGTAGAGAGGAAATGGTGGAGAAAGTCATTCTTGAGCAATTTCTTCAGGTACCCCCTTCCAAAGTAAGGTTGTAGGTACAAGAACATCATCCTAAAATAGGTCTCAAGGCAATTGAATTAGCAGAGGACTATCTGGCAGCTAGCAAGGCAGAGGAGGAATTGAAAGGAGTAAGGAAATAGAAAGGAAGGAAGCCTGTACTGGAGAGTAGGAATGTAATGGTGCAGGAAGGGGTCAGAGAGGAATGTGTTAAACATGTTTTGACTCCTACTAACTTGAAGGAAAAGGATAATAAGATCAGTGGTTGTTATAATTGTGGAAAGAAAGGTCATTTGGCTAAGGAGTGTTGGATTCAGAAAAAGAAAGGAGTGTCTGCGGTTTTTCATACACCACTGGGAACCAGGTTGAGGGTTCCAGCTAAGGTTAATGGAATGATTGTTAAGAGTGTGGTGGACACTGGAAGCAGAAGAACCCCAGTACAGCCTCATTTAGTAAGAAAGATGGTTTGTATTGGTAAAGAGCCACTCACAAGTGTTTGCAGACAAACTGAAATGGTGGAATTAGTGAAGGCTAGGGTGCAGGCAAAAGGAATAGAGAAGAAAATGGTAGTCATGGTTGTCCCTAAGTTGCCTTGTGAGTTGGTCGTTGGAATGGATTTTCCAATCCTGGAGGGATGGTTCAACCAAAAAGCTGTAGAGAAAAGGCTACAGTGGTGGGGATAACTACTAGGGCTCAGGTGAAGGAGGCAAAGAAACAGGCAGAGGCTCAAAAGAGTGAACCTGTACTTCTTCCTAGCCATTCAGATTTATTGGGGAAAGTAGCCTATGCAAGAAAAGATAAAGCATTAAGAAAGGCAGATAAAGCCAGAGGGGAACCTATAGGGTTAAAGACCCCTAAATGGGATAGTGATTTAGGGTGGTTACAGAAAAAAAGATCCTACTTTGAATCACTGTTGGCAGATGGCAAAAGAGGAGCGGGATAGAGAAAGTACACCTAAGTTTCAGAAAAAGGAAGGGTTACTATTTAGAATCAGACTTCATCCAGTGACAAAAGACATAATTAAACAGGTTGTAGTTCCCCAAGAGTATCGTAAGCCAATCACAGTGTTAGCTCATGAGAACCCGTAGTAAGGACACATGGGAAGGGATAGGACTACATTCAGAATTCTGGATTGATTTTATTGGCCAGGGATCAGCAAGGATGTAGAACAGTTCTGCAAATCTTGCTCTGCCTGTCAACTGGTAAAACCAAAAAAGAAGTAGGATAAAGTATCATTAGAGACAGTTCATCTCATCCCAATGCCATTTACCAAAATTGCTATGGATATTGTGGAACCGTTGCCTAGGTCAAGTAAAAGAAATGAGTATATACTGGTCATATGTGATTATACCACAAGATACCCAGAGGCAATCCTATTAAAAAGTGTAACTGCCAGACGAATAGTTGAGGAACTGATAAAGATTTTCATAGGGTGGGTATACCTAGAGAGATTCTTATGGATCAAGGAACCAACTTCCAATCAGCATTACTTAAATATCTATATGCTGAGTTAGGAATTAAGGGAATTTGTACTAGTCCTTATCATTCACAAGCTGATGGGCTGTCAGAATGGATGAATCAAATGCCAAAAGATATGTTAAAAAAATATGCAGGCCAAGACCCCAGGCACTGGGATGTTTGGTTACTGTTTCTTTTTGCATACACAGCAGTACCGCAAGCATCCACAGGTTTTAGTCCATTTGAATTATTGTATGGAAGGCAGCCTAGGGGAATTTTGGATGTGATCAGGGAGAGATGGTGTGAAAGGACTGAAGGGTCTAAGAATGTCATAGAGTATCTCCTAGTGCAACAGGAAAAGTTAAAAAAGTTAGGAAAGCTAGCTCAGGAACAGATGGTAAGGGTCAAAAAGGGGGAAAAAACCCTCTATGATAAGGTTTTGAAGGGAAAACAGTTTAGGGTAGGAGAGTAAGTACTACTATTACTACCAAGTAAGGAGAGCAAGTTGCTGGTGAAATGGCATGGTCCCTATACCATGACAAGGTGCACTGGACCAGTCAACTATGAAATCACCATGGAAAATAGGAAGAAAAAAAAATATCATGCTAACCTGTTGCTCAAATGGTATGAAAGAACAGACTCTGACTTAGTGTTACTAGTTTTGAAGGAACAGTCTCCTGAATTTGTGGACCAAGCATGGGATGTTACCTTATATCCATCTTGTAGAAAGGTTGACCTAAACATGGACCTAACCAAAGGCCAACAGGAAGAGTTGAACAAATTACTGTTGGACTATGAGGAAATGTTCACCACAAAACCAGGATTGACAGATGGTGAAACACCAAATAGACATGGGTAACACTCAGCCTATTCGTCAATAGCCCTATAGAGTACCAGAAAGGTTAAAAGAGATGTTGAAAATGGAAGTAGACAAGATGCTTCAGATGGATATCACTGAACCTTCTGAAAGTAACTGGTCTTTGCCGGTGGTCTTAGTGCCAAAGCCAAATGGGGAGATAAGATTCTGTGTGGACTATAGACAACTAAATAGGGAAGCCAGATTTGATGGCTATCCAATGACTTGAATAGATGATCTCCTGGATGGACTAGACAGTGCTGAGTATTTATCCTTGTTGGATCTGATAAAGGGATATTGGCAGATTCCATTGGATGACCAATCCAAGGAGAAAAGAGCATTTGCCACACTGCATGGACTGTTCCAATTCAACCATATGCCATTTGGGTTGCATGAAGCTCCTTTCAGAGGCTAATGGATCAAATATTACCAGGAAGGGATAAGTGATGTGCAGCTTACTTAGATGATACCTGCATTTACAGAAAATCCAGGAAAGAACATCTTAAGCATATACAATTAGTGTTGGACAGTCTAAAGGCTGGTCTACATATAAATCCTGAAAAGTGTCATTTGGGTTTTTGGGAACTCTGTTATTTGGGATTTATTGTTTAAAAAGGAGAAGTTAAACTGAAACAAGGAAAAGTGGAAATTTTATAGAAATTAGAACCTCCAAAAACTAAGGTTAGATCATTCCTGGGATTAGCTGGATATTACCAATGTTTTATACCACATTTATCCAAAATAGCACAACCTCTAACAGACAATACAAAAAAGACAGAACCTGCCAAAATAAGGTGGACAGAAAAATATCAGGAGGCCTTCAAAAAAATAAAACAAGCCTTATGTGAAAAACCAATATTATGCAGTCCAGACTTTAATTAGCCATTTGAATTACAAGTGGACAACTTTCAATAAAAGTTGCAAAAAGGAAACTTTGAGTTGGGGCATATCAGGTTCAGCCCAAGAACCACAGCGAGTCAGTCCAGGAACAGCTCAGTTACTTTATTAGCTTACACCTACTAGACAGAATCTCACCAGACTAACTCTAACCTTTGACAGCAACTATAAATCTGAATCCTTTAGGGAGGGGCCAGTCTCCTTCTCTTCACTTTCACACACTCTGTCTGGGAGCTGAGAAGATGCTTGGAATGTCTCTCCCCTCCCTGCAACCTTGAAGCTCCATTCCAGGATCCTCCTTGCTCATGCCTTCCATCATATCACCCCCCTCTTCACATGCAGCCTCTCCCTTTGAGTTCTCATGGGAGCTGGGCAATGGCAATAGAGATGAGAGCACAGGTGATGAGCCTCTGTCTGCAATCCCTGGCACCTCTCCTAGCTCAGGTGATTGGCTTTGCAAAACAGCTATATCATTAGTAGAATCAGCCCCTCTCCTCCCTATAAAATGCAAACTGGAAGTTGAAGGCTGCGGTCTTTGTGTGCCAGCCCTGTCCAACTCCATGGCCTCCACCAAGCCAACACCCTCCACTTGCTGTTTAACCTCTGGAGCTCCGGACAGGATGTGAGGCTTCGGCTTGCTGGGGAAACACCAATGGAAGTCACTGACCAACTCCAGAGTTTGGACATTCTTCACATTCTCCCAGGAACCCTCTGCCTCAGTATAGCCCTTCCAATGAACCAGATACTGAACTCCCCTTCCTCTCCTGTGAGAGTCAAAAATTGCCTCCACCTCATACTCCTCTTCCCCCTCGACTATGACCAGTGGGGGTGGAGGAATCTGCATTCTCAAAGGGCTTGGCAGAGCCTCCTTCACTAGCAAGGAGCAGTGAAACACAGGGTGGACTTTCATTGAAGGCAGCAGCTGCAAACGGAAAGCCACCTGGTTCACTTGCTGCAGTACCCTATAAGGGCCAACAAACTTTGAGTCCAACTTCTTTGAGGGTGTGGTGGAAGCTAAGAACCTAGTAGACAGCCACACCTTGTCCCCCACTGAAATCTGCGGACCCCTCTGCCTGTGGGCATCCACAGACCTCTTGTATGCCTCCTTCGCCCTTGCCAGCTGATCCTTCAACAGCTGCTGAGCCACTTGCTGCTCTCTAAGAAAGTGTGTTGCACCTGGCAACCCCCCTTGCTGAACGGCTATTGGTAACACTTGTGGGCTCACCCCATATAGTGCTTGACAGGGGACATTCCAATTGATGAGTGCACAGAATTATTATAGGGGAACTCTGCCAAGAGCTAAGAGCAGTCCAATTGTCTTGGCTGTATGTGGCGTAGCACAGCAAATACTGCTGCCACACCTGGTTAGTCCTCTCTGCCTCCCCATTGGTAGATGGATGATTAGCAGAAGACATATGAACATGGACCTTTAGTAACCCAAAAAGGGCTGTCCAGAACTTAGAAGAGAACTGGCTGCCTCTGTCAATTATTACTTGATTAACCGTTCCTCTGAATCTGAACAGGTGATCCAAAAAGAGCTGTGCCATGGCCTGAGCAGAAGGAAGCCCCTTGCATGGTATAAAATGAGCCACCTTAGTAAATAGGTCCACCACCACCAGAATAGATGTATAACCCTTCACCAGAGGCAGATCAGTAATAAAGTCCATTGAAACTGTATCCTAAGGCTTGGGGGGGGGGCGTGTCTAAAGGCTGCAAAAGCCCAGGAGGCTTCCCATGGAAAGGCTTAGCTCATCTGCACACATGGCAAGATGCAACATAGTCTCTAATGTCCACAGCCATCTTCAGCCACCAATAGTCCCTCAGAGTCCTGTGCAGAGTCTTAACCCCCCCCCCTCCCATGGCTAGCTGTCTCATTATCGTGGCAAAGCTGCAAGACTTCCTCCCATAAAGACAGGGGAACATATAGCTGACCTTTGTGCCACAGCTGTCCCTTTTATCGAAAAAGGGGAGTCCGTGCCCCGCCAGGCACCCTGGAGGCCATCCATCTGGACCCTCACAAAAGGGTCTTGCAACTGTTGCACCTTTATCCTAGCAAATAGGTCTTCCACCTGCTGACCCGCCCCCAACTTCTCTGCCACGCCACTCACGCCCAAGTCTTTAAAGTTCTGGGGCTGCAAGATTGCAGCATGCTATGGCGGCTGCTGCTATGCTATATACTCCAGCTTCCATGAAAGTGCATCCGGCAACAGGTTATGAGACCCTGTAATGTACGTAATATAAAAGCCAAAATGGGACAAAAACTGTCTCGACCTTACCTGCTGGGGGTGGGGTGGGGTGAGAGACTGTGAGTTTTGCATTGCCTACAAGTTTTTATGGTCCATGCACACTCGCACAGGAAACCTTGCCCCTTCCAGCTACTGCCTCCATTCCTGGGGAGCTGCCTTAATTGCCAGCAACTCCTTGTTGAAAATATCATAGTTTCTCTCCGCAGGAGAGAGCATGCGTGAGAAAAAGGCACACAGCAGTAATCTCCCCCTGGTCCCCTCTTTAGCTTGCAACAGGACCGCCCCTCGGAAGCATCCGTGTATAGGACAAACTGGCGTGAAGGGTCAGAGTGAAGGAGGAGAGGCTGGGAGGTGAAAAGCTATTTTAACTCCTGAAAAGCTGACTGCTCCTTTTCTGCCCAAGCAAACTTCTTCCCTTTTTTCAAAAGTTGTGTAAGGGGCTTGACCCCCTCAGCAAAATTTGGGATAAACTTCCTGTAAAAGTTAGCAAAGCCCAGGAAATGCTGCACATCCTTCACATTATGGGGTGGGTGCCAAGACAAACTGCCTGCACCTTAGCTGGGTCCATCTGTAGCTCCTCTGTTGAAATTCTGAAGCCCAAATAGTCCAACTGAGGCAAATCAAATGCACACTTCTCCAACTTGGCAAAAAGCTTATTGTCTCCCAGTCTCTGCAATACGTTTCTAATGTGCATCGTGTGCAACTCAGCATCCCCGGAATATATCAAAATGTCATCCAAATAAATCACAACATAGGAATCAATTATGTCAGAAAAAAATCTGATTCATAAATCTGGAAAACACTGCCCCAAAATTAGAAAGCCCGAATGGCATTACCATATACTCAAACTTCCCATATCTTATATCAAAAGCAATGAGGTACTCATGCCCCTCTTTGACAGGAATGAGGTTATAGGCATTCCTAAGGTCTAGCTTTGTAAAAATGAGCACTTTCTGTAGCCAGTCTAAAGGATCTGATTTCAAAGGCAGTGGATAATGATCCCTTATGGTGCCCTTATTTAGCTCTTTATAATCATGGACTGTGTGCATGGAAGTTCCCCCACTAGATCCCTTCCCCAAGGCCTGCAGGTCTGGCTTCTTTGGTACAAAAAACATAGGAGTTGAAGCTGGTGACTTTGATAGTCTGATAAAGGTTTTATCTAAAGAAAGGATCTAAAGAAAGGTTATAAAACCTTTCTTTAGATTCACACCCAGGTACTCCTTGAAAATAGCCAACTCCTTTGCAGACATGGGGTACTGCCTCTTTGCTGGGATTTTTGCCCCCAGCTTCAAATCAATTGGGCAATCACAGTCTCTATGGGAGGGGTAGGGCTGTCGCCGCCTCCTCTCCAAAAACATCTGCAAAATCAGCATACTTGGCAAGTAAACCCCCTCCTCCCCAAATGTTTCCTTTGGAAATGGGGAGGATGGCCCCCTGTTTCTTGTGATGCTGACAGTCAGGAGAGGAAAATGAGATTGTCCCCACACTCCAGTCTATAGTAAGGTTGTGTAGTCTAAGCCATGAAGTGACTAACACCACTGGCACCTGTAATGACGCTGTAACATACAGGGGCAAAAGCTGTCTATGATCATTGATGGTCAACTGCAGAGGCACCGTAGACTGCATCACTGGACCCGCCCTCAACGGCTGGGCATCTATAGTCTCTACCTCCATGGGTTTCCTTAAATCCACCATAGGCAACTGCCATTTAAGCACAGTTTGAATATCTATGAAGTTCATGGTAGCCCCTGAGTCTATAAGAGCCTCCAACTCTATCTTGCAGCCAGAATCCAAGGTTACTGTAACGAGAACTAGCATAAACGCCTGCCTGTCATCTCCAGAACGAGCTCTCCTTAATTACTTGATGCCCCCCCCAGCCGCAAGCTCTGAAGAGAGGGGCTCTGGAAGTTTCCCTGCTATGGCACCAGGACTGAACCTGTGTGCTTGGCAGAGGTTTGCTGTATGCACCTGGTCCCCGCTGGCACATTCCTCACCGGGCATACTTTCACCATATGCCCTGGGACTTCGCAGTAAAAACAGAGGCTCAGATCTCTCCTCCTTTGCCTCTCCTCCCCTGAAACTGCCTTTCTAGCAGCTCCAATTTGCATTGGTTCCCCCTCCACTAACTCAGCTGTTTTACCCCGAGAAGGAGAGAGAACTGCCAGAGGAGACTGCAAGGCACTAAGGGGATTGGAAGGCAAATACTGTTTTAAGTCTTCTAGCCTGGCATCAATTACTATACAGAGCTGATAGAGATTATCCAAAGTATTTGGAATGCTCTGCTTTATCAGCTCACAGCGAAGCTCAGGGTCCAACCCCTCCCAAAATTGGTCAATGAGAGCCATGTCTTTCCACTCAACATCCCCCGCCAACAACTTGAAATCCACAATGTACAACCTTAGCGGCCTGCCACCCTGCTTGAGCTTGCAAATGTCCTGACAAGCAGTTAGTCTCCGTATTGGATCCCCGAAATGCCCCCTAAAGGCACTGACGAAATTCTGATAGTTGTTGAGCACTGGATTGCGAGCCTCAATTAAGGGGGTCACCCACTTAGCAGCAGATCCCTTCAATAAACTCAGCACAAAGGACACCCTCGTATGGTCTGTAGGAAATGCCACAAGTCTGCCATCCATGTACAACTTGCACTGTGCAAGGAAAGTCCTCATCTGTTCCATCTCACCTCTATACTTCTTTGGTATGCTTCCAGGAGAGCACAACAACAACAGTGGGGCCGCTGCAACATTTTGCCCAGTTTTCCTGAGTTGCTGGGCCACTGGGGCCATTGCTTCTTGTAAATTATTTGTCTGGGCATCTACCTATTGTTGATGTTGTAATAATGCTGCCACCAAAAGCTGTGGTATCAAATTAGCTCCCTGGGGGTCCATTGCCATGCTTAGAATTTACTCCCTCCTGATGGGAGTAGGAGTCTGGCAAGATTGATGTCAGGTTCAGCCCAAGAACCACAATGAGACAGTCCAGGACTTACACCTGGACTTACACCTACTAGACAGAATCTTGCCAGACTAACTCTAACCCCTAATGACAGCAACTATAACCCTGAATCCCTTAGGGAAGGGCAGTCTCCTTCTCTTCACTTTCACACACTCCAGCTGGGGCTCTCCTCCCCTCCCCGCAATCTTGAAGCTCCATTCCAGGATCCTCCTTGCTCATGCCTTCCATCATAGTACAGAATATTTTTCTGCCAAGTGATGGAGAATCACACAATAATTTATGTAGCATATCTCTCAGAAATATGTGACATATTTATTGTGAACCAAAATGTGATCATTCTTCTATTTCCACACTTTGCCCAAATGTTGTGATATATAATATGCAGTAATACATATTATTAAAGCATAATATCAGAACATGTAACTAATCAAAATGATTACAAATTATATATTAATCATTTTTGCAACCTTGATATTTGAATCCCTGAACTGTTCCCCACAGGTTTCTGAAGAAGTCTTCTGAACTTAGGTAGCTGGTGAATAATATATATATATAATGTTTTTGTTATTGCTCTACATTGGCGTCTTTTTGACATTACATTTTGATTTTCCTAAATTTTAAATACTTGAAATTATTTTGTTTTGTTTCTCTGAAGACAGAACTGTTGTCATTATTTTCTTTTATTGGCCATACAGCTGGAAGGTAACTATTAAAATATATATATACATATATTGCTTTCTTTTCATTTTGCATCACATAACTTTCACATTAGCAACCATACATTTAAATCACTACCAGATCACTATGACCTCATTGCAGACTTTCCTCATAAACCAAGAATTTAATCTTGGTAAAGGTGCCAATATAAATTTTGTATTTTGTTACATTTACACTGATCTTCCCAGAGCTTATTTCCATTCTTAGACTCATCCTTTTTAAAAAAGCATTGGTTAAAATGATTGCTTTGTTTTAATTGCTGTATTGATGGAAAATATGCTTACCCTTTTCTATGTCAGCATTGGGAGATAGCTTCTATTAGCTACTACATCTGAGCATCTTGCATAACACTTTGGAGAGTACTATGGGACAATAAAAAGAAGGAAAGGAATGAAGTGCCATTTCTGCCTCATATTTTACTTTGAATCTCTCTTGAAATGTGATATAAATGCATAAAAGGCTTTTTAAAATGTACTATCTAACTTTGCAGCTCTCCAGATACCAGTGTTGGTTGATGTGTGTAATTGACATCAACCTGTAGTGTCTGCTCTGGTAAATCAGAGTCCCCCTGTCCATCTGCTGTAATATGACCGAACAGCAAACCAAAGATCAAAGAGCATGAACCTATCCAAATACAAGCCCAACTATCAACAGCAACAGAAGTCTGCTTTTGGATATATTCTTCTTTTTTCTCCCCTGCTCTATACAGTGTATATATGGTTATTGCCCCCAAGCCTTTCCTGAACTGCTCTGAGGACTTGAAAACTGGTTCGTTTCTTTTACTGTTTTATCATGCTTTGTCTCTCATCAAATAAAGCTTGTCAGGTTCTTAAGTCACTCAATTTAGTCTACTTATTCAGACATTCTGATTACATATGGAAAAAAAACCCAAATAGACTTTATATTCTTTGTTTTACCATGCTTTTGTCTGTGACTAAATAAACCTTGCTAAGTTCTTTAGTCACTCAATTTAATCTGCTTTGTCAGAGATTCTGATTACACATGAAGGAAAACTGAGAAGGATTTATATACATTGTTTTAACATCCATGGAATATTGCACTTAAAAAATACACCAATAAAACTAATAGTTTACCTCCTTTTTCTTCTTAGGCAGGATACAGCTGTAGCAGCTGTATATAGAGGCAAAGAAATATAAAAAATAATAATTAAAAAAAACTAAAGCATTCCATATGGCAAAGCAAACATTAAATACTGCAACAATGAAAAAAAAGTCAAAAGTGTATGTATATGCAGCACATTTTGAAATGTTGCATTTATTATGGGTGTGCTCTGCCTCAGTTTTGATTTTGCACAGTGGAAATGACACACTCTGACTTGACACTTCTCTTTACATAGCAAAGGCAACACACCATATCTTATGAAGCACTTAAGTGGGAGTGATCTGCCTTAAATAGTACATGCAGAAAGTTCATATTGGTTGGTTGAGATGAAGTGGTAGAATCACTCTGGATGTTGCTCAGAAACCCTAGTTGCTTCACTTGCTGGTTTTGACAGATCCTTTGCTTTAGGCTTCACTGAAGTGGATCCCCTTCCCTCTTCAAAGCCCCACACCTCTTAAACTTATATCCTGACAGATTAATCAATTGCTTTTCATGAAAAAATTTATTATAGTAATTTGATCTTGTTACAGAAGATGAAAATGCACATTACTTTCATAAAAATTGGAAAGCTAGAGGTAGTTGCTTCTACTGATGAACTTTATGAACACTTTAAAAATGGTTTGCCAGTGCAGATGGAACTGATGGGGAAGTGATTGCATGGAGAACTTTTGAATAGCTCTTTATTTTTCATCTAATCTCAGTAAATATTGGGATTCTGTACTGAACTAGATTTTACATTCCTTGAACTTCTCTGAATCTATTGCAAAGTGCATTTGAAACTGATTGAGCCTATGTCTGTTTTCAGTTGTGTCTGACATCAGGATGCTATAACATGGATTTATATATTTGTGAATCTAGAGTTCAGAGAGCCAATTCTAACCAAAGAAGATTTTTAAAATTCAGGATAAATTGTGATAAATATTCTTGAACATTTCTGTGCTCACATAGTGGCAATCCTCTATTTCTTTCCAAATACCTAATGCTGGTGTCCTAATTTACTTGGGCTGTTTTGCTTATTGTTTAGAGAGCTGTGAAGACCTGAATCTTCAACCAGGCTTTTAGCAAGGAAGAGTGAGACACTTCACTTCATTCCATCTGTTCTGTTGTTCTTACCAACTTCTTTCTTTATCTTTTATGTTTTATTGATGTTATTGTAATTCTTTGTTTAATTGTTGTGAGCCACCCAGAGTCACTGAGAGTTGGACACCATACAAGTTTAATCAATTACTACTACTACTACTACTACTACTACTAATAATAATAATAATAATAATAATAATAATCCTGAGTCCTGTAGCCCACTTGTCACCAGATGTCCAGGAACTAGAGCACCTAGGGTGGTCCTTGTTGACCTGGGCAACAACCAATCGGGTATAGGTTTCTGTAAATTATGTCTCACCATATTGTTTATGGGAGAGACACTCTTCATCTGGCTCCGCTGATGAGACCTGTCCAGTATGGTTGAGCCTGTGGCGTACCTCTCATTCTCCTCACAGCCTGCAAGCCCCACAACCATGTCAAGGTAGTGCCTCACCGCAGGATTACTATTATTGTTATTATGGTTGGTCGCACAGTCAGCCAGATGTTTAGACTGGATTTGACATTTTTATCCACCTATTGAGTCCTTTCCAAGGATCTGGGAAAGGCAGATGTTGTTTGATGATGTTAAGGGTATCGTTGTAGGATATAAGCTGTTCCAAGTAAAGCTGACTTTTGCAACTGACTGATGGTGATTTTGTCAATGCCAATGGTCTTCAAGAGGTGCTCCAGATATTTTGGGATTGCACCTAAGGCACCTATAACTATTGGTACTATCTTTGCTTTCTTTTGTCACAGTCATCCTACTTTTATTTTCAGGTCTTTAGATGTTTGTGATTTTTCTCCAGTTACTTTGCCAGGAGATGAGAAGTTCTGGTGGTTCAAGAATCACCTCTAATGAGATCACCAATTACTCCTTCAGGCATGGTATAGTAATCCATTGCTATTTATGAAGGAATATTAACTGCCTTGAAGTGGAATTAATCTATTCTTAGATACCATACTGGGATCTGTCAAGATTGTTCCTAATCAAAAATTAATGATTATGACATAATATGGTCAAAGCATGTGTGGGGGAGGAGGAATGAGGGGGTCATTTCACCTCATTACTAAGTCTGCCTGTTCATTTTGAAGATCACATTATCTTTATATTATCTTTCTTAATTTTGCACAGAAAAAAATAATCAAATACAACCTTTGTAGTCTCTCATTTCTGATTTTAATAGCATTGTTCACATTCTTAAAGTTATGTTAATATTATCAGGATCAACACCTAAATGCATTTACTGAAATATCTTTTTAATGTATTTTTAAAAACAATTTTGTATGCTTTTATTATCTGAAATACGCGAGTATGAAATATGGTCTGTAATCAATGTTATTATTAAATCTGTAAAAGAAAAAGGAAATATTAAATTGAATGTATTTCATGTAGATAGACAATGAAGAAATAAATGTTTTTCTTCTTTAGTTTCTAAGCAGTTTTTAAATTTTATTTAAATGAATTATGTCTATGCTGTTTTTCATTTTATTTAATACACCTATCTTTTATTGTTTAGATTCTTTTCAGACTAAGCTCATTAACTTGAAGGTACTGTGTTTATAATGGAGATGACAATGGCAGAACACACTGATTTTAAAAGCATCACTACCCTCATAAAATTATAGAGCTGTAAAGGCCATTTAGAATGATCATGTCCAAACTGTTCTTTCATGCAGACATCTCTAAAAATGGCTGTCCCAGCCCCTATTTTAACCAATCCAAAGAAGATAATTTACCCTATCTCTGAATAATTGTTTCAGCTGTTAAACTGCTTTATTAGGAAGTTTTTCCTAACATTCAGTCAGAATCTTCTTATAGACTACATCCATTATTCCTTAACTTGTACTCCATTATTCCTTAACTTGCACTCTGGGATGATAGAGAAAAGATCTTCGCTTTCTTCTGTATGACATCCTTTTAGGTATTTCAAGCATGCCATCATAGCCCTTGTCAGCCTCTATTTCCAAAGGCTAAACATTTCTGGGTCCTTTAATTCCCCCCCCCCCCCTAGATTTTTGCCTCTTGATTGTTGTTGTTACTCTTTTCTAAACCTGTTTCAGTTTGTCTGAATTCTTAAAGTGTGTTATACAAAACAGGACACAATCTCTCAGAAACAGATATGACCTGAGTTAATATATGGAAATATAATACTATAAAGTAGTAGTTTAGTAATACTGTATTCATACTATGATAGTATATAAACTTACTATTGATGCAGCATGAAATAATAGGGTTATATATCGTCTGCAGATTTGATGTCTGTTGTATCCACCTCTTCCTCCAAGCCATTAAAAAAAATGTGGAAGAGTACCAGGCCCAGGACTGAATCTTGTGGAATCCCACTTGCTCTTTCATTCCTGGTGATGAACATTCTTTTGGTATCCACTTAATTGCCAGGCCATCCAGACATCCCTTAACTATCTTGCTGATTAGAGTGTAATGAGATACTTGGTCAAATGCTTTGCTGACATCAAGAAATATTTCATTCATTGTGCAGATTCCCACAATTTAGAATGAGAGAAGATTAGTTTGGCAAGACTTTTTCTTGACAAATCCATACTGACTTCTAATCACAGCCTTATTTTCAAGATGCTCACAGAGTGATAGCTTATGACCTTCTCCCTAGAATCTTCACAGACATAAGTAGTGATTCTCTCCCTCCACCCTTGGTTGAAGATAGTGACAGCATTACCCTTCGTCCAATTTTTGACACTTCAACATTTCCAATGATTTGTCAAAAACAATACATGAAGGATTAGCCAGACCATTGCTGATTACTCTCTTCTCTGAGTGGAAGCCTTCTGAAACTGACTTTTTCTCAGATTGACATTCAGCATCAGTTATGCCACCCCAGTGCTCATATATCTTGGCCTTTTCAGTCTTCTAAGCGTACTTCATGACAATTCTGTTTTCTGTAAACAGCATTAACAAATTCTATCAATTTTTAGGTCTTACATGTTTGCCAGTATACTATATGATATTAGTAACATTGTCTTGGTCCCTGAATTTTTCATTTTACTTAGTCTTTATTGTGTGTGTATGTCTATATAATTGCAAAAATGCATTTTTATTCTCCTTTTCTATTTCATAGTAGAAAAAAACCTTGACACCCTTATAATACTAACCCACCTGGTATTCTCTGGACATCCTTTTATTGATTCTCTTACAGATCTTACTTCTCTGTCTTTCCTGACTATCTGTCTCTGCTTACAAATGGTTTCTGTCTGACAGATGAAATTCCTATTGTCAAAACAACAGTACAAGATTGTGATTCTGACCAGGATACTTTAGGTATATGATTAGCTTGCTAAAGCCATAGTTCTATTCTTTGTTCAGTTATTTCACAGCATAGTATTTTCAAATAACATTTTTACTCTTTGATAAGGCTATACTGACTGAAACAAACTGAGTTAAAATTTCAAAAGTAATCCAAAGGGAAGAAGTAGTAGGATTTGTAGTTTAGGATTGTGACTGAAGGACACCTAGAAAGTAAAGAAGCCAACATATTCCTATATATGCACACACTCTGCCATTTCATGTTTGTAAAATGAATTTAAGTGATGATTATTCTGCTTGCAACAGCATTTTTTTTCAGCCACAGGAATTGATATTGTTCCTAATCAGCACTGGCTGGCTGGAGGAGTAGGAAGGAGTGTGTCAGATAGATCCAGTCTAATGAAATCAGTGTTTCACCATCACAGTGCAAACTTTGACTCTTGTGGACGTACATTATGAAATTCCAAGATGTCCAAAAGTCGTAGAGCTTACAGCATAATGCTTCGACAAAAGTAGTAGGAGCCTGTGGATGCCCATGACCCTAATATCAGCAAGTTCATATATGAAAACTATGTTACATAAGTTTAGAATCTATTTAGGACCTCTTATGCTTGGGAATTTTGCTCAGTGAGGATCTTGAATTAAGAGAAGACTGCACATGAACTCCTTTCAGATAATCCCTTCAGACCTTCACATTAACTATGTGAAGCTTTGGATACAGAATGGATGGTGACAGCATTTCCCTGAAGATATTAAGAGCAGGCTAGCATGCTGGATGATAACAGTTGTAGTTCAATGTAACTAGAGGGTGTCAGGCTGGAGATTAGATAGATAGATATAGATATAGATATAGATATCATCTCCAGTCTGACACCCTCTAGTTACATTGAACTACAACTGTATAAAGTATATATATACTTTCTTAGTCAGTATAAAGGATCAGATTCCTTTCTGGAAGACTAACTAAACATGAAAGTGACTAGCATTTACTGTATAAGTTATTTGTGGGTATATTTACTACATATCTTTAATCTTAATTTAAATTGGCTATTTTTGTTGGGTTTCTCTATAGTAAGTGCAAAATGTTTTTATCTGTAATATCAATCTCCCAATGATTTGTGAGAGTTCCTTATTTGAAAAATATTTTTAAATCTTTCATGATTCTCTCAACCTTTTCTTTTCTTTGGAGCTCACTGATATAAAACTAGTCTTAGGGATGTTTGATATGTTTCAAGTATCTTATGTTTATAAATTCCAGTAAGCTCTGACTTGATCAACATATCCAGGTCCAAATAATGAGGGAGGCACAGAATGCATATCCCTGTCCTAAGCACCTTCTTGAAATATTCAAGGAAGAATAATTCATGCTATAAGACAGTTTCTATGTTCTAATAGGATACCTGATATTGAAAATGTCTGCACAGTATGATCTAGTATTCACATGTAGATATACTGTACATATTGTGTAGTCAATATATGAGACTCATTTTTAGTATCTTCTATGTGTAACAGGACAACAACCAAATCTCGCTTTGAAACAGATCAAAATGTTGCTTCAAGTAGTTTCTATAGAATGTAGAGGCTCTCAGTCATATTGCTTCAAGGGAAACTAGTTTTTCCCAAACAGGTTTATTCTGAATCACTATTAGATTTGATTTTACTTCAAAATACCTTTTCCTATTTCAAATAAAAATAATTAAAACAGTTAATCCTATAAACCATATAAAAGCAATAAGAGAAATGATCAAATAAATAATATAACCAAACAACCTGAATTCCCAGAGCAATTAAAAATCATAGAAACAGAATAATTTGGGAGAAAAAAATGAAGACTTGGGTATCACTTGCTTTGGGGGGGAGGCAGGGAGGTCACTGCTTGACACTGATATGAAATTTCAGGCATTAGTATTAAACTTTTACCAAAGAAAAACTAAGAATAGTTTCTTAGAACAATTGCTCTTTTGATATGCCTTTATTTCCCTTTTCTGTAGCTTATTAAAAGCATTCAAAAATTATTCTTCAGAGACCAAAAATTTTTCCTGCTGTCATTTGTGAAAATGTCCCAAGGTTATTTTACTGGAACTATTTAGAATGATAGGAAAGTTAATAATTCTTAACAATGCATTAAATGAAGATGAAGAGTGCAGTCCAGTGCATATGCACCTGAAAATATGTACCTGTAGCTCCAAATTCACTGGGATTTCCTTCTAAGCAAATATAGATAAGAGTGATCTACAAGACTTACATTACCATCTATTCACTTCTAGTATGCATGTAGTGGGGTAGGCAGTAACAACAATAACATGATCAAAAATGCCCCCAAAATGAAATAGATTTTTTTTCCTGGATTGTTATGAGGTTGGAGAACTGAGAACTAGAAAATCATGTTTGTTTGGAAAGGCTTTCATTAGCTTTCATTCTTCTTAATTTATTGTGTATTCTCATACCCATGTGCGCATGCACACACACACACACACACACACCTACCTTTATGCCAGCCCCACAATGTAGACTAGACTAAGAAATAGATTCCACGGAAGTGTAAAACTACTTTTATTGAGATGGACTATAGTAACATAATAGTATAGTAACAGTCTTGCAAGTCTGATTATGTTTTATGTCCCTCTCTCATACTCATGTGAATTGGGTGTGTGTGGGTGTCTGAGACATTTATACTTTCTTCTTGTTTTGGGTTGAAGACATGTTTTCCTTCTCGTTGCTTTGGTAATGGATCTCTCCTCTCTCCATCAAGGTCATCTTCCTTACTCTGAATGCATTATTATCAGCCTAAATCAATCCACTGTATGATGAAGTCCTCTTCACTGAAACTTATGGACTGTAATCTATCATGCTGGTCCAGTGTGGGTTAGTAGATATATATTTTTGGACTTCTCAGTGTAAAAATGAAAGAGAAGGATTGGCCCAAAGTCACTCAGTCACTTTCTGTGCCTAAGAAAGCACCATAACCTGGGTTTTCTTCCTCCTAATCCAAAACCTTTACCACTTACCACATACACACCTTTACCACTTTACCATATTCTCTCTCTCTCTCTCTCTCTCTCTCTCTCTCTCTCTCTCTCACACACACACACACACACACACACATATTTATTATTCTGTTATCCATCCATCCACAATAACCAGAAAGTAGGAGTCAGCCTGGAAGCAACATTATAATCAGATACTGATACAATGTGTTCTCTACAATGCAACTGACTCATAAAAACACAGAAGTATAGGAGAAATTAAAACTATTATACCAAGATATGCAGTTTGGACACTTACTGAGGAATAAGCTAAGAATGAAAATGTAATAGGCAATAAAAACAAGTAGCATACTGATCTCCCAAAGCTGATGTCCTAAACAAATAATTTATACCTAATATATTGTTCAGAGTTCATATGAAAGTCATACTTCTGAGTGGAAGTTCAGTCAGATTAGTGTCGTGTATTGTGTCAATACAAACTCTGGATCCAGAGCAGATCAAGGCAATTCAGAGTAGTTTTAACTTACTTGAGGTGGAACAAGGGGCTTTAATTGTCTCTCTTCTTGATTTTTTTTTTTTTTTTTTATTTGTGAAACTATTTTTCTTCTGCCATGTTCCAAAAAGAATTTTTTTTTATGCTTCCTAAAATGCATGGGCAGGAAGGGGAGGGAAGGTAAGTGTTCAATTCAGTGGCTAATAGATTGGTCCTCAAAATAGCAACCCTTCTGGTGAAATTATCATATTTTGGATAATGATAGCATCTTAGATATGGGTGAGAATGAATTGGTCTCAGCAGGTAGCACCATTTAGTTGATATTTCCTGGACTCAGAAGCTAAGCAGGATCAGGTCTAGTTAATATTTGGATAAGAGACCACAACAGAATTCCAGGACTGTAGACTGGAAGGTGAGAAAACATCCCAGAACCACTTCTGCATAGATGTGTCTACGTAGCCACCAAAAGTCAAATTTAGCTCAAAAGAACCTTAATGTGGCAGAGGATGAAATAGCTTTACCTATTTGCTTTCCTCTTTATTTCTCATTTCCCAGTTTTAGACATAGGAAACAGCTTTGAGTCTTATCTACCTGAAAGTCTTAAGAACTGTATTTTCTTTAAATGGGGGGGGGGGGATAAAAACGAGAACAAGGTAATCTCTTGTAATTCTTCCTACACTCAACCACTGACAGTCAGCTTCACCATATTCAAGAAGAGGAAGTGGAGAAGGCTCCAATGCTGGGAAAGGTGGAAGGGAAGAGAAGAAGAAGATGACTAGTAGCAAGGTGGCTGGAATCAGTTACTATGGTGAAGCATACACTATTGGGAGACTTAAAAGAACAGGTTAGGGATAGATTGCCATGGAGAAGATCCATCTATATGTTGCTAGGAGTTGAAAATGACTTGATGGCACATAATCAATCAATCAATCAATCAATCAATCAGTCCTTTTTTGTTCAAACCCCTTTGAACAAAACTTTCTAAAACTGCTTTGCCTACAATTTATTGCAAAAGATCCATTTTGCTGGGAATGGAAATACTGTGATCTCTTTTTATATCAGAAGATAAAAGGATTGTAGTTAAAAATCTGCAGAACTATAGTTTTGCAGTTCTCATAATGTTCTAAGTGTTATGCAAGAAACAACAATGACTAATAATAGCTACTTATATATGGTGTGGCCATGGTAGATAATGGGAGAGTGGGGCCCCGTTTTTTCCCAGTGTACAGTTCAGAATTCAGACTAGTAGGGCAGGATTACTCCCTGAACAGACATAAACTGTGTTGGACTGCTTTCAGAGCTGAAATTCTGGCCACAAAACAAGTTGGAGAGCTCTAACAAAGATGTGATGCTATGATTTCTAAGTATGAGCTTTAAGAACTGTATGATACTTCAGAGTTCTTCTGTGAACACAATGTGAGATCCATTCCTTTAGATCATCCTTAGATGTTTATGATTCTTTATGTTTTTGTGGTTGTCTTCCTAGCAATGTGTGTCAAGTTGGGGTAGAATTCTGAAGCTTATCAAAGATAAAGTAAGAAGCATTTTGGATTGCTATTTTCTGAAATAGCAGTCCAAATAGACTGCCTGACAAGTAAAAGTCATAGAGGAGGGATGCAAGGTAAAACAGAAGGGAACTCTCCTGGTGCTCCTGTTTGGTTCAACTGCTTATCTGTGCCTATTACCTGTGAGTCAGGCTATTTTTGAACAGGCATAGTGCTGTTCTGAAAGATAGGTAAGGACACAAGGTGAAGCTGGAGGGAGTGATCAATCATGATTGAACTCCATCTCTGACTACTGCTACAATGGAATGGTGGCAAGTAATCAAGAAAAAACATATCTGAACTTGCAGCCAGAAGTGCACAGAAGTAATAATTGGATGGCCATAGAGAGCACACCCACTGGACCAGATTTCTGGATTTGAACAATTGTCATTAGCCCACACATCCTAACATAGTCATTACCATTGCATCTGGTGCCACCAATGTAGGAATGGAGTGATGCCAGACCACCCCCCTCATCTGTGTGGTTTTACACAAACATCCACATGAACTGCATCTGCATGCAACTGATTCGAGGTGTGCTTCCTGTTCAGGATGACAGAAATCCTTGGAATACTTAGAAATACAAGTAGCCCTTGCTTACTGACTGCTCATTCAGCAATGGTTTGAAGTTGCGACAGTGCTGAACAAGTGGTACTTATGACCAGTTCTCAAGTTCCAGCTGTCGCAGTGTCCCCACAGTCATGGGATCATGATTCGGGTGCTTGACAACTGGCTCGCACTTACAATGGTTGCAGCATCCCATGGTCGTGGGACTTTCCCTGCCAGCTTCTCACAAGCAAAGTCAATGGCCTTTCTGTGCTCATACCCTGCCATACCATCCACCCCTCCTTATGTAAGTTTGACAATATCAGGATTATATTTTTATGTTTTTAGTTATGCTAAGAGCAGCATTATTGTTGGGTTGTTTCAAGTTCCAATTTTGGATCCTTATTAAAAGAATCTTTACTAGAATGTAATGAGATTGTAAACATTTGTTATGCATTCCTTTATAATTTGGACTGCCATCATAATGACTGAATTTCAAGCCTCCCAAGTCTAAGGGAAATATCAGTAGAAATTCAAAGTATACACAAATTATATGATTTTTATGGATAGAATAAAGGGTTGGGCACTGAATTCTTAATTATTACATTTGAAATTTAACTACTGTATCTTTCAAAAATTGGGGGGGCACACAAGACTGATGCAATCAACATCAATAAGTGTATTATTTTAAAATTTGGTACTTACTGATATTACTTGTATTGGTTCAACAATTCAATAAGAATTATTATTATTATTATTATTACAAAAGAAAAAGAATTATAAGAGTTTTAACACATTGGCTCTAACCAGATTATTGCAAGGCTGGTTTAGCAAAATAGTAGAAGGACAAGACCTACTTTCTTCTACCTGTTTACCTACTGAAGACAGCACAAAGGAATCTGGAAGTTGGCATTTGTTACCTATATAAAGAAAGAAAAGGAAGAGGAGAGAACTCCTAAATAAAAGCACTACATGTGACTCAGCTTTCATTTGACTCAAGTCTTGTTGTTTTTGCTGCTGTTGTTTTTAATGTAAAAATGGATTATGGAAGAAGGGACAGAGAAATTTGATTTCAGATAGAGTCCTACAGCCACATCTGCCATATTTGTGCTATAGTGCCATAATTGGAAGTTATTTTTCCTGCTGGCTGGTGATGTGCCATAAGAGGGAGAGCAGAAAAACTGAAGGAATCAATCAATTCCTTTCCATAATTTGTGTTGGACATGAATAATCAATATGGTAGCATTTAGCAGGGGCCCAGGACATAGACAATAAAAATAAGAGTGGGAAATGTTGGAAGAGTTGGAAAAGTTGGTAAAAAGTCTTGGCTGACTAAGAATCTGTTACCAAAAATCATTTGTCCCACTTGTCTGTGTTTTACCTTGAGTTAGAGCACTCTTCTATCTGAAACTTTCATGCTTTCTTTGCTTTGCATAAAATTATTATGGTTGGTTGCACAGTCAGCCAGATGTCTAAGGATTTGGCATTTTTATCCACCTATGGAATCCTTCCCAAGGACCTGGGATAGGCAGATGTTGTTGTTTGATGGAGTTAGAGGTATCAACACAAGATATAACCTGTTCCAAGTAAAGCTGCCTTTTGCAATTGACTGACAGTGATTTTCTCAGTGATGATGGTCTTCAATTCATGCTCCAGATGTTTTGGGATTGCACCCAAAGTGCCTATTATTATTGGTGCTATCTTTGCTTTCTTTTGCCACAGTTGTTCTACTTTTATTTGCAGGTCTTTGTATTTTGTGATTTTCTCCAGTTCTTTCTCTCCTATTCTGCTGTCTCCAGGTATTACAGTGTCCACTATCCAGATTTTTTTGTCTTTCTTATCAACAATTGTTAAGTCTGGGGTGTTATGTGGCAGGTGTTTGTTTGAATTCTAAAGTCCCCAAGCACTTTAGCTTCTTCATTTTCTTTTACTTGGTTTGTTTTGTGGTCCCACCAGTTCTTGCTTGCAGGCAAATGGTATTTCTTGCAGATATTTCAATGCACCATTGTTGCTACTTTGTCATGCCGTTGTTTGTAGTCATTCTGTGCAATCTTCTTGCAGCAGCTAACTAGGTGGTCCACTGTTTCTTCAGCTTCTTTGCAGAGGCAGCATTTGCTGTCTGTTGCTCCCTTCTCAGTTCTGACTTTGTATGCATTTGTTCTTAAGGCTTGGCCTTGTGCAGCCAGAACTAGCCCCTCTGTTTCTTTCTTCAACTTTCCTACTCTTAGCCATTATTATTATTATCATTTTAAATTCATTGGCCTGCAGGCTGCATGCGGGTATCCTCATCATATTTTTTCAGTACAGAAAATCTTCTAAAATTATTCTGCTAATATTTGGTAGCAAATCACCCATTTTCCTGGCATGATCTTTTCTGTCTTTATGTGATTTTAGCTCTTCTATACCCAAATTTCTCAAAAACCTCAATTCTTTCAGTCCTGTTCTTTCCAATGACATTATTGCTCATTATTATGCCTCCTATGGCCCTTGGAGGTGATCATCTAGCCCCACTGCAAATTCTCTTCTGCTGCTGTAATGAAAGAAAAGGATTTTTAAGTGAAAGATTGTGGCTGCACTTTGTCACAAATAGGAACAGACTGGCAGGTTGAATTATATTGCATACAGAATGTTCTGTGATATTTTATCTCTCTCTCTCTCTCTGTTTAATTTTTATTAAAGCTTTTAAACAAGAAGATGAGAACTAACACAAACTAATCTAAAGTAAGGAAGAAAAAGTAAAAAAGAAAAAAAAGAAAAAAGTGCAAGAAAAGAAAAGAGTTGAGGAAAGGGGGAAAAAGATATAAAGAAATGGCTTCTGATATTCTTCACAGCAATTATAAGTACAAATATATTTTAACCTCTCTCTCTAACATTATATCATATTACTCTTCTTCTATAACCTATCCTATCTAATCATCAAAACTATAAATCACAAGTTCATTTTTTTTTCATTTTCCAGTCATCAATAAATGTAGATAGTGTCTTTTCTCTAATCAAAGTAGTCAATTTATCCATTTCAGCAAAATCTGTCAACTTCACCAACCATTCCTCCAAAGTGGGTAGTGTTGAATCTTTCCATCTCTGTGCATATAGTAATCTCACTGCAGTATTCATATATTGAAATAATCTTCCAATGCTTTTTTCCAACCAATATATTTTTTTCTAACTCTGAAATTTTATTTTTCAAGGGTTTTCTATCAGAAAAGACTCATATAATGATGTATTTCTGAACACACTAAAAAGAACAAGATTTAAGCTGGATCTTAATTGTCATTGTTGATTCAGTAGCATGAAATTTCTTAAGGTTCATTGTCTGGCTTTTTTTTTTTTAAACAGGATGAAATATTGGCATTTAAATACTTCATTTGTTCTGTGAACCACCCTAGTAGCATGTACTATTTTGACCTTTTCAGAATTTTGTAGTTTAATTGGATGGCTGTTTTTCACTCATCTTCCTCTTAACAATCTCTCTGATAGCTAGGTGAGCAGTGCCTGACAAATCAAGGTGAACTGTATTGAAATGAATGCAACGTAGGAAAATATAGATTTCCCAACTTTCTCTACGCACCTCGATTTTTAGATTACCAAAGACCAATATTGTTCTCATCATTGCTAGATTCATGATGGGTCAGCAAACAATCTAATCTTTGCTTTGCTCCCACTGTTCTTCCTCTCCATGAGGTTGAGGAAAGCAGCTGCAGGAAAAGGCAGGGGAGTAGTTTGAAGAATAAGAAAAGGATCTATTATGGCAGCTCCCTTAGATGGTGCTATTTGTTGCTGCTGAAATGAGGTAAGAAGACAGCTGTTTATGCAAATAGAATGTCTTACAAATCCACATGAGAAGGTGTACACAATACTTATAAGAAAAGAAATGTTCCCTCATGACCTCACTGTGTCTGTTTTCGGAATAAATCCCACACCCTCCTAAATTCCTATTTGCCAAGTTGTCGAAATGCATATGGAACTCCTGAAAAGTCACCACAAAATGAATAATAAGGCTAAACTTTGCCTTTTATTAAGGAGAAAGGCATGACTTATTCAAAGAAGATATACAGCTCTGTTTACTGGAAGCAGCAGGTATTTTTGCCTACTGAGGTGCATTTCCAGTATCTAGAAATGTAATGAAAAGAGAAATGTTAAGGGCCTGGGTGATGAGAATAGAAATTGTATTATTTTAAATGAAAATATAACTTTTGTAAAGGATGGGTGTGTAACAGGTAATCTAAAAGTATTACCATCATAATTTGGGTTCTGTTTACAGTATTTTTAAAAAATCTCTTCTAATTAGATATTTTGTAATTGCATGTTCTTATATTGTATGAAGCATTTGGAGCACAAATTGCATTTTACTGTATTACATAAAGCATTCAAAGCACCAACTAGGCAGAGAAATTCGAAGTGAATAAAATTATTGTTTACTTATTATTGTAGCTGTTCTGTATTCAAAAAATTTGGTGCTATGATGAACTATGGGACAAGGGGAACATTATGTAGGATGGCATCATGAACTAAGCACATATCAATTACTGATACTCAAATTGAAGAAATTACTGCATGGCAACACAAGGTATTAACAAAAGTAGAAGGCTTCATAATGTCCCACTTGTCCCATAGTTAATCATAGCATCAGAGTTTTTGAACTTTCACAAACAACCTTCCAGGTTTGATTCTGGAAGGCTTAAAACAATCAAGAGTTGCTGCAGGCTTTGTTTTCTTTGTTGTTACCTCTGTTACTCCCAAGATCAACAATCTGAAACTAACTCTTTGCTCTGTTTCGACAAACCCACATTCTTAGCCAAGCAAAAAACAAATAACCTAGGGCAGTGTATCTCAACCTTGACAACCTGAAGATGTGTGGACTTTGACTCTCAGAATTTCCCATTGCTGGCTGGGGAATTCTGGGAGTCAAAGTCCACACATCTTCAAGTTGCCAAGGTTGAAAAACACTGACCTAGAGATTCAAAGCTCTGTCCTTCCACTTCCCATGAAAATTTCCAGAAAGACAGCCTAGACAGAGACAGACAGACATCCTAGACCAAGAAGTGTGTCCCCCATCCCCCTCAAGTGAGATACCATTCCTATAGACCAAAGACCATTGTCTGTTTTAATTCACTCAAACCCATAGCTCTTTCCTATTCAAAAAGGCCAAATCTCTCTGTCTCTCACCAGAAGGAATAAGCAGGGCTACTAAGACAGAACTGAACGGAAGTTCTCAAGATTTCAGTACAATGAGACAGTAGGTTCCAGACAAGTAAGGGCAGGAAAAGGATTGCAGTTTTGCTGTGCTGTAATTATCCATATCGAAGTCTTTTTATTATTTTATAGCTTACCTCCAGGCTTCCTCCAATCTTCAGCTACTCTCTACATTGGTCCATTGGGACACTTAAGAAGGATATATGGGAGATATAATACGAGTATATCATTCTATTATGTCGCCCCTTGCCTTTATTTTTCCAAGCTAAAGAGTCACAAGTTTTATTTTGCTCCCTCATAGGGGAAGTTGTTTAAACACTAATCATTTTGCCTGTCCTATTTTTGCACCTTTTCTAGTTCTGTATTCTTGTTAAAGTACATTGACCAGAACTCTACATAGAATTCCACTGTGCTCTCACTATGGTTTTGTATAACAACATTATTATATTGGGAGTTTTATTTTCAATTCCATTCTTAGTCATTTCAAGCATGTATCACCACCCTCATTTTGTTTCTAGTCATTACTAGTTCAGACCCCTTTAATGCATAAGGTAAGTTTGGAATATTTTATTTTAATATATATTTTCTATGGAATTACATTTGCCATTGGAGACATTCATCTAGTTTAGATATGGCCTTTTGGAGTCTTTGTGTTCCCTTTTTGACCTTACTGTCCTGAACAGTTTAGTATCTTCAGAAAATATGGCTTTGAGATGTATCTTTACTCTGTGACCTTGCAATTTTCTTGATCAGCTGTACATATTTAGATATGTAGTCATGCCCTGGAATGATTTTTCCTAAACCCAATCATCCTATCATCTGTTGACTTTTACATCACTCCAAAATCACCACTCTGCCACCTTTTTTGATTGGGCATGCCAGCCTTCTGGTTCAAATGCAGCCTATCCATTTTCTACTTTTCTGGCTCATTCCAGAGGCATCCCAGTGCTTCCCAGATCTAAACCACTTCTGCTGGTACCATCACCTAACCCAGGAATTAAAGCTACATAACTCTACCCGTACATGGAATAACTAGCATTCCCGAGAAAACCATCAGGCAGTCCTGAATTTCAGTATCCTGCCTAATAACCTGAATTCAGCTTCCAGACCCTCCAGCTGCATTTCTTCATATCATTAGTGCCAAAGTCACACATCACTGAATAAAACCCAGTATCACTTACTAGATTTTCTGGAGAATGCTCACTATCTACAGACTTTGTACCAGGCAGGCAAATTACCATCTAGTTAATGTGCCTGTCACAGTCATTCTGTAATAATTGAATCTCCCACTACTGGATGTTCCCCATGCTAGAATACATATTTTCAGTATATGAGGATATCTATTTGCACCCTAAGGATTACAGCGGTTCTAAGAGATCTGTTTCTTATTCCTTAAAAGGGAATGTTATTGTCCATATCTGCTGAGGCATCACAATTGAAATGTGATGCCACTATCTTGTCACTTATTTTTCCCCATTCAGTTACCATAACCTTAAGGGGACCTCAGCCCTTTGAGGTATGCAAGGTCAAGAAAGAGGCAGCACATTTAGGAATGCTCTTTACTGTTGTTGGTCAGAATAACAGAAGCTTGAAAGCCTGCCAGAGTTCCTTTTTACCCTGTCTTATACCAAACAAAATCAAGATGGGGTTATTTTGAATTTCTTTCTTGCACTTTCTTCTTTCTCAGGACTAAGTCATCTTTTGTGAAAGTGCCTCCTTAATGGGTTTGCTCATTCCTTTCCCATTCCCAAGGCCAGGTCTATATTCTTTTACACCCATCCAAATCACTCCCCCTACCCTCACTCGCAGATTGACCTGGTAGTTTGCCAGGGTCAGCAGGCAAGTCTGGCAGCGAAGAACTGGACAGAGCTGGAAAGTCCCCCTTCAAACTTCTCCAGTGGACTTCCAGGAAAGCAGGCAATCCGGCAACCTGTAGGACTGCTCCCACTGAGGTAAGCCTTGTCCCAGTTGTGGTGTTAGCTGTGTCATGGCATTGTGCAGATTTGTTATTTGTGTATTCACTTGCTGCTGACGCTCTAATAATGCCTTGGCAACTTGCTCTGCAGACAGTGGGTGCCTTAAGGATCTGTCACTATATTCTAAGTCTAGAAGGCAAGGTATGCTGTGTCTCTGATGAGAGAGTAGTGAGGCTTCAAGATTGTTTTCAGTCCTTTAAATTAGGCAAGGTCAAGAAAAAGGCACAGCAGGAATTCCAGGAAGCTTCTTTATTGTAAAATAAAAGTCTTGAATACCTGTAAAAAGTGCTTCTCTACCCAGTCTTAAACAAAGAAAATCAAGGCAGGGTTATTTTGAATTTCTTTCTTATGCTTTCCTCTTTCTCAGGACTGAGTAATCTTTTTTTTGAAAGTCCTCCCTTAATGGTTCACTCATTCCTTCCCCATTCCCAGGCACAGAAGAATGGTCAAGAGCATTGCATTGAACAGAAACCTACAATTTCTGACAATAGGGAGATAACCATAGCTATGACCTTAAGCACAATACACTGTATATCCCCCATGCTTCTGCTGGCTGTCTTCCTGCACATGTATAGTTATTTGTGAGGGTTTCTTTATAAACACAAAGTTCCTTGAAGTATCTGAAGGACAGATGGTCAGACACAGTACCAAAAATTCAATGATGTTGCAGAATGAGTCTGCTGCAAAACCAAGTCTCAGAATCAGAGGTATCCTGTATAGTAAACAATTTGCCTGAGCCCCATATAGACCTCAGGATACTTAGCAATAAAGGAGTGAGAGACTGCAGCCTAGTGCTTTGTTTACCTTTAACTAGATGACTGGTTTGTGATTGGCCATAACCACCAAAATAACAGGTTTTGAAATTCCAAAAATTCCCACTGGCTCTGAATGGTTGATCATCCCTGCCCTGAGTTGTGTTTTGAATTAGGCTGATGCTTACAAGCTGGATATTTGCTGTTTTATTTAATTGTTGTAGTCACCCAGGGTCACTTTGTCTGAGATGGGCAGCTATATAAATGTGACAAACAAACAAACAAACAAACAAATAAATAAATATTACAAGATTGCTATTGCTTGCTTGACTTCACATTTGTGTGATGATGGAAGTGTATATATTTAAGAAAACTGTAAAACACTGCTCCAAAATCTTACTTTGTGGAAGTATTGTTGAAGAATGCAGTGCACATGTTTAAATGTAAGTCTAAAAGTTGTAAGTGTTGGAAAAATTACTGTGGGAAATTTCTACTACTACTACTTCCAGGCAATTTGTATGCTCATATTAGAGCTAGCACATCCACCACTCAATTCAGCTAGCAAAAATTTAACTTGATGTTTATTCGTTAAACTTATAAAAACATCAAAAACTGTTAACTAGCAAAATGGGATAAAATGTAGGCAAAAGCAGGGAAAGAAAGACATGAACCACAGGCAACAATTGATCTATCAAAAAGGCACAGAACTATCCAGATCCACTAGAAGCTATGCTGTGCGTAATTAGTATGACAATCCCAATAGGAGTGGCCTTTGGTTGTTCTAGCTTTAATCCTTTTATGTACAAAGCCATAACAGAATAGAAAGTAGGATAACAGATGATCTCTCCTCTATTCTGCATCATGAAGAAACAGGGTAAACAGGGATAGTATGTTCTGAAGAATAAGATATCCGACCCTGTTGGCCTTTTGTAAGGCTTTAAAGATCTGGCTACGTGCTTGGGCCTGGGGTCTTGTCTCTTGGCTATATTGATAATTATTATGATAATTTTCTTGGCTGCTGTATATATTTATGTTTGCATTGTGTTTAATTGTTTTTATAATTTTAGAATTGTTCACCACCCAGAGTCACTTGGTTGAGATGAGCGGCTATAGAAATTAAAGAAATAAATTAAATAAATAAATAAATAAATAAATAAATAAATAAATAAATAATTTTGTATTTAGAGTACAACTTTTTTTAAAGAGAAACTGTGAACATAGCTTATAAGTATATATACTATATATAAGTATAGTATAAACAAATTGCCCACACAATATAAAACAAAAGAATTTATTTTCAGTTTGGGCAGAATTACTTTAATCTTAGACAAATTATGCATCAAATGCAATACAAAATTGATCAAAATTGAGACTATGATTACTCGATTGTACTGAGAAAATTGGCTACATACTTTGTTCTCTATTGGAGGGCATATTCGATTCTTATATTCCTACTTAGATCATAGATTTGGGTATAGGACAGTTGTGCTAGGAGAGTGCAGGGAAAAACATGTTTTCTCTAATATTTATGGGCCAAAACAGAAAATTGTTGTGTATGTAGTTGTCTTTAGAAAGATCAAAAGAAATGTATCCTATTCCTTCTCTATCTATAGGTGCTTTAGGCACCTCAGATATCCCCTGCCTGAAATGTAAAGTCCTGGGGTCATTACACAACTACACCTTATTTTGGTACCAATATGCCTTAGCAACTTTTGTTGTTGTCATTGTTGTTGTCATGGGAACATGAAATTGCCTTTGTCTCATCCTGGGCTTCAAAGTGAGACAGATAAATACATCCTTATTTGTACAAGTGTTTAATATTTTTCCTTTTTCTAAAACTATCCAATGGTAATTACTAGGTATGTAAATGTAAATGTAAATGTAAATGTAAAATATATTATGATGGTTACAGACAAGTCAAGAGATACATAACCTTACAGACAAATCAACAGATTGGCTATGATTAAGAACAGAAGGTAGGATAGGGATTGACAATAGGGATAGCAAATAGCATGCTAATACAGTTTTTTGTTGATTCAAGGACAGACTTCAGTTTAGCAGCTGGGAAAGTCCTCTATTTTTCATTTTCAGAATGCAATTTAATCTTGGTTCTTTAAGTGCAATGGAAGAACTAGAACTGTATATACATGTCTAAAAAGTCAGTTATTTTAGCAATCAGGTGTTTTGTACTTGAAGAGGGCTCATATGGGTACTTAAACCTTTTAGACTGTGAACTCTGAAGGTTAGCCTAACATAACCTTGCATACTAATAAGTGCATTTGAGGTGCTAAATGAATAAGAATGATGATACAGTCCAAGGTGGTAGATTTTCTTGCAAATTGCTGGTAAAGCTGGAGACTAAATGGATATTTTATGGCTGAACATTAGAAGGAAAGCAGCCTTGGATAACACTGAATGTACAGTTGTACATAACAAGATCTTCCTTCCTTTCTTGGGGGTTAATTCTTAAAAACTCTTATAGCATATAATTTGGTCTGGCCCTTGAGGATCTCAGGTTTTCCTTCCTTGTGATGTTACCAAATGCTATGTAACAGAGTAGTGAATAAATCATAGCCTTTGAGAGAAATGAATGACCTAAACACCAGCTGTTATGCATCTCAAGATACACTGTAAAAGGAAAGTACGCCTTACCCTTAAAAGAAAGTGACAGCAACGACTTTGGATTTGCATCTGAAAGCACAGTTTCAGCACCATCTTTGATAAAATTTATTGTAAATTATCAGTAACCGGAAAGGTACATAGCTAAAAGCTATGAGAAGTAGAGGCTTGTTTCTTCTATTACATTATTACAGTTCTACTGACTTAGATATTACACTAGAGAATGCTACAAAAGGATCCAATTAGGTCTTGATTTTGTTTTCATTTAGAGAACTGAGATCAACAGCAACATAATGTTCTATACATCTGGATCTATAATACTTAAATATGAATAATTAATTTAATCCACTGAATTCCATAGAGTTTGTGAAAAATACAGTAGCAACTGCAGCACCTTTACTTGCTGAAGCAACCAGAGTCATATTGAAATCGACTTAAGCTGCCCTTCAAAAGAACTAAAAGTTCTCTTTGATATGAAATTAGTTTTAGGCGTATACATATGCACATATATCTGTAGACCCACATACTCGGTGAATCTTTGTTTCTGTCCCCATTCCAAAGAGTTCCTGTAAAGCAGGATAGTTATTAGATATCTCTCCAAATGTTTAAAGATTCTAATCTTGTTCAGAGATTATAGGAATTGTAATCCATCTATATCCCATGGGCTATAGCTTCTCCGTCCCAGCTGTGTGCTGTATAAAGTTGCTAGCAGTTTTTGTATCACCTCACACTAGTATCACTATCAGTCAAAATGTACTGATGAGCTAGCTGTTGTCCTTAGCATGTTTAAATGTAGAACCTAGTCATGCTATGAAAATATGTGTCCCAAGTGGGACAAATGGTGGGAATATTTCTGGGGACACAGTGGTGTTCCTAGGCATCATATTCCTTACTGCTGCTCTAAATTAATAATCCTTATTTCTTTCAGTAGAACTGGAATCAGTGTCTGTATATGTGTGTGTGTGTGTGTGTGTCTGTGCACCTATGAACTGCCTACGTTTTCTGCTAATATATTGAGTAGGATTTTAATTAAAATTCAGAAGAAGCTTTTGTCTACTTGCAATTACTGCATTCCTTAAATAACTTCATAAGTTACTGTTTACCCCCTGTCTTGTTCACCTCTTAGACATATAACTAAGGGCATGTAAATTATTTTGTCTCTATAACATCCTATAATGTCATTCTCAAAACGTGTGTAAAAACAATGACTACAAGCCTTTACTTGGGGAAAGGTTTCTTTCTTCTTATAACACTTTAATCCATAAAGGTTGCAAGCCAACAATTTAATCATAGAAACTCAGTTGTGATTTAAGTTCAGACTAGTGTCAGTTATGTGAACATACTAAAACACTTCAAATTCCAAATCTTAAAACAAAAACTTAATATACAATGTCAGAATTTCTTTCTGCGATTTGGAGAGTCTTTGAAATCTTCAATATAAACAGCAGCCCAGGAAGCTCTAGTAATTAATCCTTTAGATCATAAGATACTGGGGAAATTTCATTTATTTAGAGAAGCCAGAGTCTCCTAATTTCCTTCAAGAAGTCCCATAAACTGAAAATCCTCTGGAAGGGATTTCAATCTCAAAAATAGGCAGATATATCTCTTTTGCTTCTAGAATTGATGGCCTAAATGAAAGAAAATATCCTGAGTGACAGCTATACCAATTGCTGAAAAGTTTTGCCTGTGGGCAAATTTGGGAAATGTATTTGGGAATTTTAAAACCCATCACCACTAAAACCATATGATGAGAATAAGACTGAACTACTATTTCCAACCTTACTGTTATTGACATGGAAATTCTCTGCATGTGCAGGGAGGCAATTGTTTACTGAGAAAAGCCAGATTGACTCATATAGTGTGCTGGTACAATTTCAAATTTTGATCTTCCTAGTTTCTAAACTGCACAGGGAACTTTGATATGTTAAGCTCTCTCTCCCCTGGATATGTTTGTGCTTTTAAAAAATGGTGCCTTTGAGTCAATCTTGATTCTTGGCTACTACCTGGACACAGTAATATACAGTTGGATACAGTTTTCTTGGCAATATTTTTGGAAGTTTTGCCATTGTCTCCATCCTAGTAAAACAGTTACTACTAAAATGGTAGAAGAGAAAATTCAGAGGAAAGGAAAATCAAAGTAAACCAACAATATTGCTTGAAAGCAGAAGAGCATAGTAAATAAAATATTACTTGTTCAAATATTCCCTGGAAGCTTTGTTTATCCAAAGATGGTACTCCCTAGCACTCAACTACCCTAGATTAACCATTAAGCAAAATAAGTATGTGCTTAGGGCACCAAGAGAAGGGGGACATCACAGAGCTCCCCCATCCCACAGTTATCATGTCCTTAACTCTCAAATTCAATCTTTTTTTGGGGGGGGGGGACAATTGTTCTTATCTGCCATCTTCAGCTTTAATCTGCATTGTTAAAAAATGTTTCCTTTTGGCACGGTGAGTGACTAAAGTTTAAAAGTTTTGTTTAAAGATGTCATATACCACATTTATTTCCATCACATGGTGTGAGAGTTTCACTTCTGTCAAAGGGCACTATTGTCGGGCTGTGCTTAGGGCATCAGCCCTACTCTCAACTATTACAAGTTAAAAATGTTCCCATTACTTTGGGAGGTCCTTGTGCCAGGCAAAACAACATAATTTTTAGGTCATGGGGTCACAATGCAATTATAAATGCAATTTTGAGGAACATCTACGTATCTGAGCTAAGGGATCAAACATGCCTCAACATGTTAAGTACAAACATGTAATAACATTAGAAAAGAAACAGCTAAAACACTTCTGTGGCAGATGTGATAACTACTGTTAAAACTATTTAGATTATTCTTGTTCAAGGTTTGAGTTCAGATGTTGGTTTCAAGACTCATGAATGAGCAACTCAATTGCATTCTACTGGAGGAGAGTGTGCATTTGCACAATTCATTTATCTACCTATATTGAAAGCCAGAAAGGTGTGACTGTGAAGGTGTTAGACTATGATTGAGAAGATCCACATTCAAATCCACCTTCATCCATGGAAGTTCACTGAATAACTTGGGCACAATCTCTCAGCTCCAGCCTAATTCCCAGAGTAGTAATACTTGAGAAAAAATGGATGAGGAAATGCTGTGTATATTGCTGTGTTCCTGTATGAAATGTGGAATAATAATTTTTGCCTATCCAAGGGCCAAAATACATGGGGTGGTAACTGTATGGATCTAACTTAGATTTATGACATGCATATGTGTATATATGTGTGTATACACACACACACACACCCCATGAGTTTGGGGAAAAGGCTGGAGGGGATTTGCCATTTCTTTTCTGCTGCATACTAAACAGAAATCATTTCTCCCTTACCTACTAATAGCACTGGAAAAAATGCCGCTGGTGTCAGTAAAGGCTTCCTTCCCAGTGCAAGTAGTTTCTGGGTTGAAATTTCCATTGGAAAGGGAAGATATATATTTAAATTTTCTTTTTCATATGCCTTTGGTTTTATCCCTTCTGCCTTTTTTTAATGCATTCTTTAGTTTGTGTTAGATTTTTTTTTCTTCAATAAAAAAATAAAGAAGAGAGAACACATGTTAAGTCTTAACGGATGGGGAAGCTAGTATGGGAAGTGGCAGACCCTGAGGCATGTTAAAACCAAACAAGTTAGGACTACAAGTAATCACCAGCTGTGCTTAGGAAAATTCAGGTAAGTTGGATGATTGCTGTGAAAACCTACTGTTTTGCTTGCTGAATACATCTGAATATGGACTACCATTTAAGAAAAGTTCAGGCATTATCTAATTCTCAGGAACAAATGATAGATTAAGTTATATACAGATCAGTGTAATATCTCATTATTGCTTTATCAGTGAAAAGCTGTTGTGGAATACAATGATTATGTGCAGCAAAGTAATGAAAGTGTATTTTAGAAATTATGTCTGGAACAGGACTTGATCTCCTTTTGTGTGATATTATTTTAGGTATTTAAGGAATGCTTTTATATTCCTGCTCCCTCTCCCCAGTTTTCTCTCCTCAAGACTAAATAGACCATTTCCCCCCCAATCCCTCTATATGGGACTTAACTGTACTTCCTAACCTCCTGGTTGTCCTTGTTGCCTTTCTTTGAAGTTCCATTTTATTTGTTATTTTTTTTTTATTTATTCTATTTGCATGTCTGTCCATCTCAAATACATAATTCTGGGTGGCTGATAATACTTAAAAACAAGAAAAAAACTATATAACAAAATTATAAATAGCATATACAGCAGCTGATAAAAACCAACCACCAACAACAATCAACACAGTTGTGATATGGACTCAGCCACACATCTGGGACCTCAAACAGGTTTTTGAGGCCTTATGAAAGAGCAGCAAGGTTGGGGTGAGTCTGATTTCTGAGGAAATGGTGTTTCAGAGGGTAGGTGCCATGACAGAAAAGGCTTTCTTGCTTGGTCTCACCAGATGGCATTCCCTAAGAAATGGGATCCACAGCATGCCTCTCCTGCCATATCTGACAGGTAGGTACAACCTGGGACAGATAGCCCTGCAAGTAACCCAACCCCATGAAGGGCTTTAAAGGTAATCACCAGCACCTGGATTAAACCCAGAAGCAGATACTCAGTATCTAGTTTAAACTGTGGTGTTGGACACTAAACAGGGAGAGGCTCAACAACACAGAATACAGTGGAATTATTTACTGCATTTCCAGTGAATTGGAGACTATATTTCTGTTGAAGTAGCCTAAAATTACATTTACCTTTTTTCAGCCACATCATACTACTGAACTAATGTTTTGTTATTATTCCAATATCTTTTTCTCAACTATTATAACCAAGCTACGTCCCATTTCTTTTGTTTCTATTAAATTTCATTGTTGCAATACTCTTCTACCCATTTCTCTATCAAGACAGTTTTGATTTTTATTTCAGTCTTCTAGAATATTAGCTATCCTGGTGAATATTGTACCATCTGAAAATCACTGTGTGTTCCTTTCACCTATTAATCCAAGCCATTTATACAAATGTTGAAGACAGGTGTTAGCCTCAGAGCTGAACATTATGGTACTGTACTCAGTATCTCACTCTAGCTTGAAAAGAAACTATTGATAAGCTTTATTTGATTTTCAAGCAAACTATGTATCCGCTAAATAGGTATGCTGTCCAGCAATATGTCACTTACTTGTTAATCAGAATGCCATGACATACTTTGTCAAATGTTTTCTTGAAATCAAGGTATACTGTATCACAGATACTGTACAACTTTCACACAATATGGGCAGATAGTATCCAGCCTCTGACTGAAGCCATCCAGTGAAGGGGAACACCCCTTAATGAAGAAACCTATTTCACTGGTTGACATTCATTTCAAGAAATTCCTTCTAATATTTCACCTAAATCTACTTCTCTGTAGTTTCAGCTCACTGATATTTGTTTTCCCCTCTGGGCTGGCAAACAACAAATCCAATTCCTCCTCCATATGACAATCCTTTAGATATATGAACCCTGCTGTTCTAATTCCCCTTAATCTTTTTTTCTGTAGCCTAGACATAACCAGTTCCTTTAGCCAGTCTTCATAGGACTTGGTTTCCATTCCCCTCACCATCTTAATTGTCCCTCTCTAAACTTGCTGCAGTTTGTCAATGATTATTTTTACTGTGGTGTCCAAAAACTGAACATAATATCAACACTCTCTGCAGAATAGGTCAAAACAACAAGACACAATCTGAGGCATGTACAAAAGGGGTAGGGCTTGGATCATGATACCATCTAGCCTGTTTTGACCCCACCCCACCCTGACATTGCTGCACAGTATTCCAAGTGGAGCCTAAACAAGGCTCAAAATATTCTCAAAATAGTCTTTGCCTTATTTGAAACACTTGGTTACATCATGTTCAGCTTATGACTTACTAGAATATTCAGATCCTTTTCACATGTATTATTACTGATTTCATACTTTCATTTTTTCCCCCAGATGCAGGACTTTATATTTGTTCTTATTCAATTGCATCACAATAATTTCAGACTACCATTCAAGCCTGTATATATCTTTCTGAACCTACTTTTTCTTTTCTAAAGTGTAAGCCACTCCTCCTAGTTTTCTTTTATCTGCAGATTTGATAATCATTCCCTTCATGCAGATGATTGAACTACATTGAACAACACATCCTTGTGACATTCTACTTAGTACTAAACTCCAAATTGATATGGAGCCATTTATGAGTGTACTCTCTGAGTGCACTCATTCAGACAGTTATGAATTCAGCTAACAGTTGCATCATCTAGTCCATATTTTACCATATTATTAATGAGGATGTCATGAGACACTTTGTTGAATGTTTTCCTGAGGTCAAAGTGCCCTATGTTCAAGCATTCTATGAAGCTACTAAGTTTGTCAAAAAATATTATGCTAGTCTGGTATTCCTTGTTTGTGAGAAACCCATGGTAACTCTTGTAAATTACTGCATTCCTATCAAAGGAACAGCCAACTGCAGGAATCAGACTGGCAGAACTGGAAATTAACATGTTTCCCTCCTTTTCTCTTCTGAAGGAAGGACCAACATTTGAGCTTCTTCAACCTTCTGGGACTTCATCACTTTTCAGGTGTTTTCAAGTATTACAGTTTGCAGCTATGTAGTCACCTCTACTAGTTTCTTTCATACCTCAAGGTGTAATTAATCTGGCCTTAGAGATTTGAGTTCATTTAAATTAGCTGTTTTTTTTTTTTATATATAATCTTCTTCTCATCTATCCTAAGCTATATTCTGTCTTTCCAGCAGTGGCAGAACCATGAAATTTAGCTTTCTTGCTCTCTTTCTTTTTTTTAAAGAAGACAGTCATAAAATACAAGTTGACATTCAGTCTTACCTGTTACCAAATCACCCCTTTCTTCTTATAACAAACCTACAGCCTTTTTGCATTTCCTATTGTTTCCCTTCCTGAATTCTCCCTAGTATTCTGGGATACCTGTCCTATTCTTCCCAGGTGACTTATCCTTTTTCCATCTCTTATTTGTCTTCTCTCCCCTTGTCCTCCAGTTCTTTACTAAGTCTTTTGTGTAGCCTTATTGATTGCTTCTGCTGTTTTCCATCTAGAAACAAACCTTTGGGAAAAGCAATTTGGGAAGGCTCTTTGGAGGAAGAGAATGGCAAGGGAGGAACAATTTAAATCCTCTCGACCCCATGTTGCAATCACCCCTTTATTTATCCAGAAAAGCATTCCATAGAACCTGTGGGAGACTCAGTCATCTGATTTTTACAGATATTTCCATAACATTGGAGGAGTTATTTATGCAACCATGCAATCATTACTTTGGTATCATAATTATTTATTATACAAACCTTTAATATATTTTTAGTTGTTATTCTCTGGAAAACATCTCAGTTTGCTTTCAGTATTTGTGCCCTGAAGGAGAATGAGCACACACACATACACACAACATATTGCTAATGGTGGATTGTCTTTACTTGCTCACACATAGAGAAACAAACCTTTATTTTACGATGGATTTTTAACATAGATCTAAGAAATGCCATCAGTGTCAAATATCAAATGATCTGACAAATATTATTCTTTTAGATATTCCTCTAAGGTTTGTGGTGAATCTGTCGCTCAAAAACCTCTTTTTGTGATCTTCTTTGGTGCTTTCCTCTGACCACTATTGCTTATATAATTTTTCACCCGAAACATAGAATAAAGGCACCTCCTGTATTATTGCCCATCATGGCATGTCCCTTAAGTTTGGTGTTGATAGATATACTGTATGTGAGTAACATCAGCATACTGATGATGCTGAACACAAAACCTGCAGAAAACCTCACCCAGTGTTTTTATGTAGATGTTGAATAAAAGTGGTGAAGTGACCTCTCCATTCTCCAACCAACACTGCCTGAAACCATATCATTCTGAATTAGCTGTAGTTCTGAGTGGTTTAAAAAGGCAGCCTCATGTACAATGCTTTACATAAGAATAGAGAAATGTAGAATAGAGGTGACTATGGCAGAAATTTGTCAGGATTTTCATTCTCATGGGAAAGGATTCATCCCGTTATCTTTACAACAATAACAAATAATATTTTGACTACAGAGATCATGTGAAAAACACCTGTTATTGTGTGTTGTGTATTGTGCTATTTACTGCCACCTATTGGCGTGTGTATGCTAGTTACCCAGTGGGGGTGGCATAGAGCCATAATACAAGGAGAGGAAAATGTGCAGCCTCTCTGAGTAGTTGTTAGTTGTTTTAGTGTTAGCCACTATGAAGGTTTTATGGGCTACGTAGTTGTAACAAAGTACCAAGTAGTGTACCTCTTCTCTAAGAGTTTGTAGCTAGAGATTTTGTTAAGCTTGTGTTGCTAATAAGTCTTGGATGCTACATTAAATGAGAAGATGTGTTTTTCTTTATATTTTATATGATATTTGCATTTTATGGAATTTTGCATTTTTATCAATAAACACCAGTTAGTATATATTTTCTAACTGGATTTCTTTGGGAAACAAGAAATGGACATTGCATTGTGTTTGCTGTCATGGCTAATATTTTCCTGGAGTTTTTGCTGTGCTCTGCACAAACAGGAGTGTTTGTGATTATCACTCTGCCCGACAAAATTTACCTTTTAAAAGAAAGATTTATATTCTCAGAAAATATAAATCCAATTTATAGGTGATTATATTATGGGGGAGGGGGGAACAAATGGGGCCACCAGCGACCAATCACTTTTTTTTATTTCCAATCTATGCCATTTTTTCATGTTATTATCCATAATTCTATTTTGCTCTCCATTTGTGTGTGTGTGTGTGTGCATGTGATGTGTATATGACTTGAAACATTTCTCAGGAAACATTGTAAACTATTTCGAGACATATTTTAAGAAGCATTTGGACGAACATATTCACTGGTGGCATATATTTAAATTTATCATATCTCAAAATACTTGTTTCAATGCAATCCTAAAATGCTTTAGAGTGGAATCATTAAATTAATCCTCTGGCAAAATCTGGCTTCCAATTTCTTTAAAACTTCTGCAAAAGAGGCTTTTGTTTTCCCACTAAAACTGTTGGATACTTGAGAAAATAAGAAGCTGATTTTTTTTTTCCTCCCCTTGCATATCTTGCCATCATGTTGTAGCCTCCATGGCTGCTTGTAGTTCTTTACCTAAGAAAGTTCCATGGGAAGAGGTCTGCAGGATGTTTTCCCTTGGAATTTAATTGAGGTAAGGAAAGGCTGAAATGACTGGAAAAACAATTGAATTTGAAACAGTCTCCTACTCATCCTGGGTATCTCATAAGTAAGATAAATATAAGAATGCCACCCAACCATGAAGACAAATTCTTCTCTTAAAAAAAAGAAAAGAAAAAGAAAAAAAATCTAAAATTGAATGACAAAATTAACAAGAATTTTTGGCACAATACTTACTTGAAATACAGCATTGCTTTAGTTGTAGAACTGCAAAATTTGATGGATAGCTGAATTGTCAGTGTCTGATAAATGTTTATGTTGGCATATATACTGATTTTCTGAAATATCTTAAATCCAATTTATATTTCTATTCATTTTTCTACAATCCAAAGGTGAATTGCTTATACTTTCTAATCAACCATGAAATATCTAATTATGAACCTTTTTTACATAAAAAGGAATGTCAATGTTACTTCAGAAAGGTAGGGTGAGAACCCAACCTACTTGCATTTACAGGTGTTGATTACATTTATATTCTGTAGGAGCAAGTGTGCTGTGATAATAAACCTTCTGTTGTTTATTTCAGCTATGCTATGGAAGAGACACAGTAATATGGTAGACATCTCACTGAATTGCCTTATTCTTCTAGTTACCTATGCCAAATTAAATATAATGACATTTTTAAAATTAAAGAAAATGCCTGCCCTCTTCTCTTATAAAACAATCTCCTTTTGGCTAGAAAATTCATGACCTGCTTCTCAGTGACACACCTAATGTTTCTTTTCCTTAAAAAAAAAAAAATCAGTGTGAGCAGCTTTCTGTTTAAACCATTTTGTTCTGTAGTATACATCCATAAGTGTATGTATGTATGTATGTATGTGTGTGTGTATGTGTGTATGTGTGTGTGTGTGTGTGTGTGTGTGTATATATATATATATATTCCCTCTGTATCTGTATAAAAATGTATAGAATTGTGATTTTACATATATCCTTGCAGGAGGAAAGCCATATTAGTCTATGGTGGCAAATAATCAGAAAGAGTTGGTAGCATCTTTTCTGGCTAACTCCTGATTTTTTACAAGTATACTTGGCCTCCCTTATCTGTGGTTATCAGCATGGCATCATGCTTTGTCTCCTTGTGACTGTAGACTTAATGGTGTATATTAAGCAAGAAAAGCCACAATAAAATTAGAAGGATGTTAGTTCAAGAGCAAACAAGCTAAAAACTTGTACTCTAGATTTTTGATGATAAGACATCTGAGAACTCTTATATAGAAGTCTATAGAGCTCTGTCTCTATAGAGTTAAACCCACGTTTCTGGATATGGCTACCTTTGCTGCATATATAGTATCTACAATTTGTTTTCTTAATAATTTGAACTGTTGCTTAACAATCCACAATTTCATGACTCCAAAGTCAACTTACTGCATAGAATCCATTTTGATACAAATTTCTAGAATTTTCATATCCATATATAATATATGCTACTGGCTTTGTTGTTGTTTGTTTTGTGAAAGACTGATTTTACATTTAGATAGCTCTTAGCAGCCTATAGAAATGAAAGGACCTATTTATTTATTTATTTGATTTCTATAGCCACCCATCTCAACAAGTGACTCTGCTTGCAGCAGTAAAAGTGTTACTGGAAAAGGGTCTATTTATATTCTCCTTTTATAATATCAAAATTTCCAAGCTTTTACAATATTTCTTTTACAGAAGGAATGAGGATAGGTTCATTTTGTACATCTGTTCACCTTTGGCATAAATCCCTAATCTACTAAATTTTCCTACAGATTTTTAAATTAAATTAAGGACCCATTGAAATACACTGTCAGATGATAGCCATATAGTGGATGGGAATTGTACTTACTTTTCAAAATGCAAGAGGAAGAAAAGGATCTGTTCCATCTTTTATTTTAAAAAGTTCAACCTATATAAAACAGTGTTGGACTTTTTATAGAAGTGAACTTTCTTCCTTAGCATGACCTAGAATTGTCATGTAACCAATTTAAAATTTTCATTTTCTCCTATATACCAATCCAAGGCCCTTGGACAAATTCTGGTTCTTTTTGCCTGACTGGAAAAAGAAAGAAAAAGAACAAAGCCAGAGAACAGCAAAATCAACTTACTATACTTTTTTTGGGGGGGGGGGGCGGGCAATTGCCTTTGAATCAGTGTTGACTCCTGGCAAGTGCCTGGAAAAGTCCCTGCAGTTTCCTTGGCAAGACTTTAGAATTGGTTTGCCCTTGTCTCCTTCCTAGGGCTGAGAGAAAGTGACTGGCCCAAGGTCACCCAGCTGGCTTTGTGCCTAAGGTGGGACTAGAACTCACAGTCTCCTGGTTTCTAGCCTGATGCCTTAAACACTACACCAAACTGGGTCTCTCTCACAAATATTCTATTTATATGAGACCCACATAGTTGCCATCATCCCCATATTACTGAACTACCCTTTTGGTGTGCACTTCTAATCATATCTATTTGGTACTAAGCCCTAGTTAATCAATTCTATAGGACTGCTTAGCTAATCAGATAGTTATTATCCAAACAAGGGCATTTTCACTTACATAGAGATACAGGTGCATGCTTGCATTTTTTTTTCTTTTATTACACTTACTATGAGAAATATATCACAATATTTGTTTATAGCTTCATTTTTTTAACCATACATTTATTCCAGAGAGTTTTATTCAAACAGGATATGCAGAGTCCAGTAATAGGATTATTTTCCCTATTAGGTTTATATTATATTTTCACAGTATAAACCTCTCTCCCCTGCATCATTTCCCTACTGTTAATTTAGTGCAGGCATGCCAAGGTTATGTTTAAAATTTGCACTGGTAGGCAAGGAAAGGATTGACTGATTTGCTACTGTTAGCGTAAGTTATAAGATAATGCTGTGCTCCAGACAAGGGATATATGAAAACGAAAATACATTTCTCAGAGCAATGTATTTGCTTTCAACTTTCTGAAAACAGGATTTGAGCAAGATCTATATTAAGGGCTAAAGTTCTGGCTGCAGATGTCTTATTTGATCTCTTGGATTTATTCTTCCTTCTTGAAAAAGTTATCAATTATTTCAGTCTGAAAATTGGCAGAAAAAAGCATGGAACATTTTTTACAGTTGTAATGGAAGCCAGAGGGTTCATTGTTTAGTATTTGCATAGTTAATGCTTCTATAGATGTATGCACCTTGCAATTTGATGAGTGTATAATTGAAGTTTTTTTTTTAATGTATATATATGAGGATGTGCAGAATTCAGTATCTTTTAAATGATTTTAAAAGAATGAAACAATGCCACTCCTATTAGAACAACAGAGCCTGGATTCTTGTCACCCTTAGTGTTTGATGTATTTGCTGCTTGAGGCAGAGACACTTCTGGAAGAATGTAGTTGAAAATGAAAGGGGTTGACTAAGCCTGTGGCCACAGTCCCTATTTTCTCCTGCTGAACTACCTTTTTCTTTCCACTATTGACTCTGCCTTTCCTTCATTTAGATGGACAACCCATAGAAGCTAACATAAAAGCAGGTGCATCCTCATCAGGCTAATGGAAGGCTAGAGAATAAAGTATCAGAAGACAAGGAAAGTTTGAGCAGAGCTGGACATAATAACAATGAAAAGAAGCCTGAGACATGTAAGGCAGCTGAAGGAGCTGAAGGCCAGAAACTTGAGGAATCAAGAATGCTTAAAAAGGGATATAAAACAATCCCAAAAAGTTGCCAGGAGAAAGGAAAAGAAAGAGAAGAGAAGAGAAGAGAAGAGAAGAGAAGAGAAGAGAAGAGAAGAGAAGAGAAGAGAAGAGAAGAGAAGAGAAGAGAAGAGAAGAGGTATGGTGTCAGTATACAGCAGAACATTAGAGGAAGTTACAGAAGGAGTAAAAGGACTAATCAGCTTTTGGACAAGCCATCAATGTACCCAGAGGAGTGTAATTCTAAACCAAGGCATGAGCTTTTTAAGAAGATTTCTGAAAGACTACTTCACCCTCAGTTGTTAGCACAATAGACTATTTTATCTCTCGTGTGCCTTGGCATAAAAGATTGCTTTATCTTTAAGTACCCTACCCAAAAAGATGATTTAGATAACTGGAATCAAAGAATATTTCCTCTTCAATGGCTGGAACTAAAAGGAATTAAGGACAAGCTTATTTCAATTTTATTACAGTTTTTAGCTTGATAAGTCTGCTTATAATAGAGTGGATTGGATTGTATATAATGCAAGTATTCAGTCACAGAGTTACAGTATTTGTTCCTCCTCACTGTGTATGCAGTGTTCTTGGGGGAAAAAAAAATAGAACAGTTCCCCACTAATGGTTGCAAATATATTTCCCAAACGTTATTAAATTGGTTTGCAATGAAGCCATATTTTTTCTTTCTTTCTTTCTTTCTTTTTTCCCCTACAAGACCTCAGGAAAGTGTAGGCTCAAAAATAATACCAAAATCATGCCATTGACTCAATTATTGGTAAGGATTAAATTATAATCAAAGGGATACTTCAGGCAACAATGCAGTCCTGACACTTTGATAACATGTTTCACTAGTGATCGCACAATATCATAACTAGGGATTTTGAGACCTATCCTTGTGCTAGTTTCATGTAAATGCAGTTTCAGCTCAAAGAATGCAGCTTCAGGAATGGTAATGTGTTTGTGGTTTCAAAGGCTAATCTCTGTTCATGCAGGTGGGAATTCTTGCCTTGCTCTGTCTCACAGATATTGACCTCTTCCTTTTGTCCTGTGTTTGTATGACTTGGAAAACTGCCCAGAAACATACAGTAACAGTTGATAATTAATATTGATTTAATAGATATTGATGTAACAGTATTACAAGTTGCAGAGATTTGGCTAACAATTATGATGCAATGATAACTGAGAAGTTTATCAGTTATCAAGTTTTCAGTTTATGTATGTGTATATTTGTGTGTGTGTGTGTGTAAATTTATATGCAGAAATGCATAGAATATAGAGAAACAAAACACAGCAATTTAATTTATTAGTTTTGTGACAGAGGAAGAATGCTCACTTGGGTGCAGACCAGGTAGAACCCAAGGCAATAGACAAAGCACTCAATTACAAACTAGCCTGAAATGATAACAAGCAAGTGTTGATCGGTGTTAGTTCTCCATACTGAGCTATTCAGCTATTCTCCTGAAAAGGCAATCAACAATACAGACTTACAGAAATAAGTATGTCATTGATATATTATTGACAGCAAAATAGTTTAAAAAGCTAGATGAGTCTGGTTATGTTTTAAACTGGAATGAGAAGGATTGAGAATTGGAACAGCTGATTACTTGGATGACTCTGAGCATAGTTAGATTTAAAAGTGAAACTGGAGTAATCCTCCCCCTGTTCTGCCATATTTTATTTAGGTAAAATATTTATTTAGAACATGCAAATTGCTACTGTTTTTATTATCATTTTTCTCTTCTTCTAAAAGGTTGGTATGAATGTTATTAAAACACAGCATCAGTGTGATTAGGATTGTTTTTGTATGAGTGTTTTTACAGTTTTATAATTTTACAGACAGTGTAACAAAATTTGGCCAAGTTCACAGAAATGGAATCATACTGATATGATAATAACCACTGTACATAAACTTTTATTCTAGATTTTGATAACAGACTGAAAATATTTTGTTGTAACACGGGGAATTTGTATGTATACATGCGTATGTATGTATGTGTGTATATGTGTGTATGTACAGTATGTATATTAAAAAAATTCTCTCTCACCCCTATGGGTGGTCTTGCGTCTTCCTCAATCTCAGGTCCTCTACCAGAGGCCTGGGAGTTTGAGAGATCTGCGCAGTTATCTTAGCTATTCCTAGCACTGCACTCTTCTGGACAGAGAGCTCTGATGTTGTTCCTGGGATCTGTTGGAGCCACTCCCAGCTTAAGAGTCACAGCCCCGAGTGCTCCTACCACCACTGGGACCACTTCAGCCTTTACTTTCCACAGTCTCCCTAGTTCCTCCTTCAGACCCCGGTACTTCTCCAGCTTCTCATACTCTTTCCTGATGTTGCTGTCATTTGACACTGCTACATCTATCACCACTGCTGTCTTCTGGTCCTTGTCTACTACCATCATGTCTGGTTGATTGGCCAGTACCTGCCTGTGCATCTGGAACTGGAAGTCCCACACGATCTTAGCCCTGTTATTCTCCACGACCTTCTGTGGAATCTCCCATCTGGACTTGGAAGGGTCTAGCCCATACACTCTGCAGATGTTCCTGTACACAACTACTTGGTTGCGCTATTCAGTGTATGTTGTTCCTGCCTGCATCTTATGCCCTGCACTATATGTTGGACTGTCTATGAGATATATATCAGAGCCAGTATGGTGTAGTGGTTAAGGCACCAGGCTAGGGACCATGAGTTCTAGTCCTGCCTTAGGCACAAAGCCAGCTGCGTGGCCTTGGGCTGGTCACTTTCTCTCAGCCCTAGGAAGGAGGCAATGGCAAACCACTTCTGAAAATACTGCCAAGAAAACTACAGGGACTTGTCCAGGCAGTCACCAGGAGTCAACAAAGGCCTATATATCCAATGAATAATGTAAATAAATTCAAAAAGTATATATAAAAATTGCATGCAAAGAATATTTGTTTTTAAATTCTATTTGTAGTTCCACTCTAAAACACATTGGTATCTTTGGGGAAGGGTATTTTGGGGACAGGAAACGAGTGGAGAAATAAACCTGAATATTTATTATTATTATGGTTAGTCACACAGTCAGCTAAATGTTTAGACTGGATTTGGCATTTTTATCCACCTATCAAGTCCTTCCCAAGGACCTGGGATAGGCAGATGTTGTTGTTTGATGGTGTTAAAAGTATTGTCACAGGATGTAAGCTGTTCCAAGTAAATCTGCCTTTTGCAATTGACTGATAGTGCTGATGGCCTTCAAGTGATGCTTCAGATGTTTTGGGATTGCCTAAGTGCCTATAACTATTGGTACTGTCTTTGCTTTCTTTTGCCATAGTCATTCTACTTCTATTTGCAGGTCTTTTTATCTTGTGATTTTCCCCAGTTCTTTTTCTTCTATTCTGCTGTCTCTGGGTATTGCAATGTCCACTGTCTAGATTTTTTTGTCTTTCTTATCAACAAATGTTAAGTCTGGGTGTCGTGTGGCAGGTGCTTGTCTGCTTGAATTCTAAAGTCCCAGAGCACTTAGCTTCTTCATTTTCTATTACTTTGTCTGTTTTGTGGTCCCACCAGTTCTTGCTTGCAGGCAAATGGTATTTCTTGCAGATATTCCAATGTACCATTGTTGCTACTTTGTCATGCCGTTGTTTGTAGTCATTCTGTGCAGTCTTCTTGCAGCAGCTAACTTCTTCCTCCTCCTCCTCCTCCTCCTCCTCCTCCTCCTCCTCCTCCTCCTCCTCCTCCTCCTCCTCCTCCTCCTCCTCCTCTTCTTCTTCTTCTTCTTCTTCTTCTTCTTCTTCTTCTTATTATTATTATTATTATTATCATCATCATCATCATCATCATCATCATCATCATCATCATCATCTATCTATCTATCTATCTATCTATCTATCTATCTATCTATCTATCTATCTATCTATCTGTCTAGCTGACTCAAGGCAGCAAACATACCTAATACTCCTGCCTCCTATTTTTCCCACAGCAATAGCCCTGTGAGGTGGGTTGGGCTGGGAAAGAGAATGACTGGCCCAGAGTCACCCACCCAAAGTCCCTTTCATGCCTAAGGATAGCCTAGAACTGATAGTCTCCTCATTTCTAGTTCAGCATCTTCACCACTACACATAGTGAAATAGGATAGTCATATGTAGCAGTAGTAATGCTATTAAGATGAATATGGTGCCATAGGGTATTAAGTCACAGAGGTTAAGAAGGAATACAATAGCTTTCTATAATTCCCATAATTTCCAAACAATAAAGGCTATCATATCTGTAGTTGATATCACAAAATTCTGGAAGGTACCAGCTGGGAAAGGCTGGAATACTGGAAGCTCCTTTATATCATTTCAGATGAGTTGCACTGTCAAAAACAATTGGCAGCAGCTGCCCATGTCTTCAGCAGCCCTTTCTTTTTACTTGTCATTATCTATCTAAATTCCAGATGCTAGAGAATGAATCTGACATCTGTTGCAGAGAAAGCAGTTATTCAACTACCCTGTGTTCCTTCCCTATAAAAAATTCAGAAGATAGGATTGTCTCCAGTCTTTGGTCCCAAACAATTTCTAGCTCACCAGATGAAGCAGATGTGCACTATCACTAAATTTCAATTCTTATGAAGACATTATAGGAAGGAAGGATATGGCAGGGTAGTCAGAAGAGCTAAGTACCATGGGAAGTTACAGTAGGAAGGAAGTAGGCAAGGAATCACTTCACCATAAACATGGAGTCTAAATAATTGTAATAATGACCATGAAAAAATTTGCATAGCACAAAGTAAATTCCATCATTTCAAGAACCTTCTATGCTGCCAGTTTGTCTACAGTTCCAGCTGGTACAACTTGGCAGGAACTGTTGCCTGTCTTGAACCATTCCGGACTTGAGAGGGATAACACTAAAATGTGGTGCTGTGAAGCCTATGTTCAGGTATATAAATGGAAATGTAAAAGAGATGTAACTTCATATTTTTGATTGAATTAAGTGAGGTACAATAAAACAACAATTCTCTAAGAAATTAAAGAAATGTGGAAGTCTAATGCTGTTAAGATGCTAGCAACTGTATGCTTTGAGTAAGTAGCACTGAACAAAAAACTGTTTATTCTTGAACATGGACTTCAACATGGTATAGCTGTACTAGAGGTTAGAACCTTCAAAGGCTACTGTAATATTTGCCTTCAGTCTTTCTATTAATGTTATGAAGAAATTATGAATCAGTCCTTCTAATCCCAGGGCTTACTGCAGTTTTGAGCAAAACCTTCTCAAAACCATTTCTGTCCCTACCTTTGACAGATGATTTATTACACTTCATTTCATTCTATATTTCAAGATAAAAGGATTATCCTATGAAACATTTTGAGGGCTGGGTTTGATAAAGTAAAGCCAAGTCTCCAATATAAAATCTTGCCTTCCACTGGCACTAACTTTCCAGGACAGGATAAATTTTGTCCCCAAATCTGAAATATTTCATAACCCTTGCTGTGGAAGTTAGATATAGATTACAGTTTATCTTAGCATTCTTTATATCTAAATGTTCAAATTGGTTTTCATAAAATCTTAGAAATTTGTACCAAATTCTATTAAATTAATCATAAAAAATAAAGACAGCAGGTTACAAGGAAACAATTAAATGTCAATGTTGAATTGTTTATTCAATATAAATTGAATGTCAAATACGTTGATAAAGAGAATTGTTTGAACATGATAGATAAAGAAAGGAATAAAAGCATCTGTCATCATGGGAAATGTACTTACAGAAATTCATTGAACTTCCAAGAAGTACATCCCCTTTCAATGGCTTTAGAGACAATTTTAACAAAAAGGCAAATGCATACAGGAGAATGTGATCCCTCAGATATTGTGTGATTAACCATTAAAAGCTTTATAGATCAAAACCAGCACTACACTAGAAATACAATAATTTTATTATCATGCTTTGATGTTGGAAGTTTAACAGTACTGAAAAGCTTGAAATACAAATGAACATTTCTTTCTTTCCAAATTTCCAAATTAATTATACAAAACCTGATTTTCTTATGGAAAAAGAGTATTTTCTAAACTATACATCTTGCAAGAGACCCCAATTTCCAGTCCAAAATGGGTAAATATAGCAGATAGATTGATGAGCCTACTAAATTCTTTAGTATAAAAAGCATCCCAGGAGACCAGATTTTTATGTAGTCCCCAAGGTGCATAAATCAGTGTTGAAAAGTCCACTTAAGAACTGATTTACTAAGCCAATTTAACAATTTATAGGTCTTTCTCATATGCAATCTGATACAGATGTTCCATTGTTATATTTAAAGCACCACAGATGTTGATATATAAAATGAAGGCTAGTGAATATGGGTACCTGTCAGCTTTATGTCCAGTTATGAGTTTTAAAGTGCATGTTTAGATAAACCCATTGGGTTTCCTTGGCATGGTATTTTTAGTTTTTTTTTAAACATCAACAACGGCAACAACAACTATTCTGTCCCAGATAGATAGATAGATAGATAGATAGATAGATAGATAGATAGACAGACAGACAGACAGACAGACAGACAGACAGACAGACAGACATTGATTCTTCTCAGATATCTTTTCCAATTCAGTTGTTTATGCTGTATATTATAACTCATCCAGTTGTGCCCTATCCCCGATGAATGAAGTCAGTTCTGGAACTATCACACATTTACTGCAACTGTCTGGATGAAGAAAGTTCTGTGTAAAACTACTTGAGCATAGTTTTTCATATGAACCAGGACACTAACTCAGGGCCATGGCTCAAATGTAATCCGATATCCATAAAGAACCTGGGCATTCCTCCTATAGCTATCAAGTTGAAACTGTGACCCTGCTGGGAGCTAACATGACAAGAATTATCATCACTGAAGGGCAGGAATGTGATCTGAAAAAGTCACATGTTTAGCATACTGGAACAAAGCTATGTTGAATTATGATTCTCAACATAATTCAAAAAGTGACAATCTTCTTTTACTTATGCAAAGCAAGTCATAAATTACTTTCCAGTAATATACAAACTATTGGCAGTAAATAAATTATACTTAAAGGCATATAATTCCAGAATAAGACTTTAACTAACTGTGTAAAAATAAAATTGGTTCTAATAACCTATGTATTACTTGTCTTTCATAGTTTTCTAGAATAATGCTTAATTTTATGAACAATGTATCCCTCATTAGAATTGGCTTCCACAACTAATTCCTAGGGATAGGTTTTTTTCTCACTTATTTTAGTTTCTCAGTAAAGATCCACATACTGAGCTAGATTTGAACATTAATGTTGATAGGACCTACAGATTTCCAGCCTGCATTGAAGAGCAGATGTAGGGTTGGCAGCCACAGAAACTGAAGTTTTTTGATACAGTAGTTCACCAATTTGTTTGGGTCCTTTCTCTCAAATTCCATGAATATTTCCATGTATGGCCACAAAAACCACAGAATTTGAGGACACTGTCTTGTAGGAAATGATTCTTTACCTAGGAAGGTATAGAATTTGGTTTCAGGGGTTTCACATAGAATCCCTTATATATTATCAGACTTTGTATGTCACCCAATTTTCATTACATGAGTGCTGTCTGGAAACACAGAAACCACTATCTAGAGAGAAATTCTTCAATTTGGATTACTAATCTTTTTATATTGATATTTCAGTTCAGTCTATCTGTTCTAGTGCCAAATCAATGATGCTTGTGCAAGGTATGAAACCATCTTCTTACTACCCTTTGAGTTCCTAGCAGGGGTAAAATATAGTCTGAAAGGGTATAGTTCTATGTAGGTTCATCTGATATTGGTCTCATACTTCTTCCTCAGTACAGCTAACATTTGGCCTCTGCCAAGGTTCCCAACCCCTTCATGCATCACTGCCTTGTCATGGCGAAGGGGCTTGCATAACTCAGTGAAGCCATGAGCTATACCGTGCAGGGCCACCCAAGATGGACAGGTCATGACAGAGAGTTCTGACAAAATGTGGTCCACTGGAGAAGGAAATGGCAATCCACTCCAGTATCCTTGCCAAGAAAACCCCATGGACAATGTCAATAGGCTAAAAGATATGACACTGGAAGATGAGCCCCTCATGTCGGAAGGTGTCCAGCATGCTACTGGGGAACAGCGGAAGGCAATTCAAAGTAGCTCCAGAAAGAGTGAAGCGGCTGGGCCAAAGCTGAAAGGATGTTCAGCTGTGGATGTATCTGGAAGTGAAAAGAAAGTCCAATGCTGTAAAGAACAATATTGTATAGGTACCTGGAATGTAAGATCTATGAACCAAGGCAAGCTGGATGTGGTCAAACATGAGATGACAAGATTGAACATTGACATCTTGGGAGTCAGCGAATTGAAATGGATGGGAATGGGTGAATTTAATTCAGGTGACCATTATATCTATTACTGTGGACAAGAAACCCTTAGAAGAAATGGAGTAGCCCTCATAGTCAATAAGAGAGTGGGAAAGGCAGTAATGGGGTACAACCTCAAAAACGACAGAATGATCTCAGTGCGTATCCAAGGCAAACCATTCAACATCACAGTCATCCAAGTCTATGCCCCAACCACTGATGCCGAAGAAGCTAAAGTTGACCGGTTCTATGAAGACCTACAACACCTTCTAGAACTAGCACCAAAAAAAGATGCCTTTTCATCATAGGGGATTGGAATGCTAAAGTAGGAAGTCAAGGAATAATCGGAATACAGGCAAGTTTGGCCTTGGAGTACAGAATGAAGCAGGGCAAAGGCTAATAGAGTTCTATGAAGAGAAGAAGCTGGTCATAGCAAACATTCTTTTCCAACAACACAAGAGATAACTCTACACATAGACATCACCAGATGGTCAATACCAAAACCAGATTGATTATATACTTTGCAGCCAAAGATGGAGAAGCTCTATACAGACAGTAAAAACAAGACCAGGAGCTGACTGTGGCTCAGATCATGAGCTGCTTATTGCAAAATTTAGGCTTAAATAGAAGAATGTAGGGAAAACCACTAGACCACTCAAGTATGACTTAGATCATATTCCTTGTGAGTACACAGTGAAGGTGATGAATAGATTTAAGGGATTAGATTTGGCAGAGAGAGTGCCTGAAGAACTATGGACTGAGGTCCATAACATTGTACAGGAGGCAGCAACTAAAACCATCCCAAAGAAAAAGAAATGCAAGAAAGCAAAATGGCTGTCTGATGAGGCTTTACAAATAGCTGTGGAAAGAAGGAATGCGAAAAGCAAGGGTGAAAGGGAAAGATATAAACAACTGAATGCAGATTTCCAGAGAATAGCAAGGAGAGATAAGAAGTCCTTCTTAAATGAACAGTACAAAGAAATGTGAGGAAAACAATAAAATGGGGAAGACTAGAGATCTCTTCAAGAAAATTGGAGATATCAAAGGAACATTTAGTGCAAAGATGAACATGATAAAGAACAAAAAAGGCAGGGACCTAACAGAAGCAGAAGAGATTAAGAAGAGGTGGCAAGAATACATAGAAGAACTATACAAGAAAGATCTTAATGTCCCTGATGTCCATGCTGGTGTGATCACTGATCTTGAGCCAGACATCCTAGAGAGTGAAGTCAAGTAGGCCTTAGGAAGCATTACTAACAACAAAGCTAGTGGAGATAACAGTATTCCAGTTGAGTTATTTAAAATACTAAAAGATGATGCTGTTAAAGTGTTGCACTCAATATGCCAGCAAGTTTGGAAAATGCAACAGTGGCCACGGGATTGGAAAAGGTCAGTTTACGTTCCAATTCCAAAGAAGGGTAATGCCAAAGAATGCTCATACTATCACACAATTGCACTCATTTCACATGCTAGCAAGGTTATGCTCAAAATCCTACAAGCTAGGCTTCAGCAGTATACGAACTGAGAACTACCAGAGGTACAAGCTGGGTTTCGAAGAGGCAGAGGAACTAGAGATCAAATTGCCAACATTCGCTGGATCATGCAGAATGCACGAGAGTTCCAGAAAAATGTCTACTTCTGCTTCATTGACTATGCAAAAGCCTTCGATTGTGTGGTTCACAACAAACTGTGGCAAATTCTTAAAGAGATGGGGCTACCAGACCATCTTACCTGTCTCCTGAGAAATCTGTATGCGGGCCAAGAAGCAACAGTTAGAACCGGTTATGGAACAACCGATTGGTTCAAAATAGGGAAAGGAGTACGACAAGGCTGTATACTGTCACCCTGCTTATTTAACTTATATGCACAGTACATCATGAGAAATGCCAGGCTGGAAGAATCACAAGCCGGAATTAAGATTGCAGGGAGAAACATCAACAACCTCAGATATGCAGACGATACCACCCTAATGGCAGAAAGTGAAGAAGAACTAAAGAGCCTCTTGATGAGGGTGAAAGAGGAGAGTGCAAAAGCTGGCTTGAAACTCAACATTAAAAAAACTAAGATCATGGCATCTGGACCCATCAATTCCTGGCAAATAGAAGGGGTAGAAATGGAAGCAATAACAGTCTTCATTTATTTGGGCTCCAAGATCACTGCAGACGAAGACTGCAGCCATGAAATTAAAAGACGCTTGCTCCTTGGGAGGAAAGCTATGGCAAACCTAAACAGCATATTAAAAAGCAGAGACATCACCTTGCCAACAAAGATCCATATAATCAAAGCTATGATTTTCCCAGTAGCAATGTATGGCTGTGAGAGCTGGACCATAAAGAAAGCTGAGCGCTGAAGAATTGATGCCTTTGAACTGTGGTGCTGGAGAAGACTCTTAAGAGTCCCCTGGACTGCTAGGAGGTCAAACCATGATTGGTTAAAGGAACCATGATCTTAAAGGAAATCAACCCTGACTGCTCATTGAAAGGATTGATAATGAAGCTCAAGCTCAGATACTTTGGTCACCTAATGCAAAGAGAGGACTCTTTGGAAAGGACCCTGATGCTGGGAAAGATTGAAGGCAAAAGGAGAAGAGGACGGCAGAGGATGAGATGGTTAGATAGCATCACTGAAGCAATGAGCATGAGACTGAGCAAACTCAGGGAGGCAGTGAAGGATAGGAAGGCCTGGCGTGATATGTTTCATGGGGTCATGAAGAGTCAGACACGACTTAATGACTGAACAACAACAAAAGGTTCCCAACCTTGTGATGACCATATGGATGACCATATGCTTACTCTGCAAATCTCCTGTCCCTTTTGTACCTCCACATTGCTGTTGCTACCTATTCATAAGCTGTATGAATATGTTGAAGTAGCAACATACTCTTCTTGAAATCTCCTTCTGAGTAATTGAGTGGACTGGGACCAGATGAAGTACGCAAGTGGATGGGAAGTGGTTAGAGTAACAGGTATGGGAAGAGCTTATTCAAGAGAAATGACATTTGGGACATTTTTCCTGAGAGCTTCCCAGGAAAATCATCCAGTTGTGTCCTTCCCTAGATAAGGAGAGTCTTTAGACAGTCACTGATGCCCTAGTCATCTCAAGACTTGAGTACTTTAATATGATCTATATGGGGCTGTCATTTAAGACCACCTGGAAGCTTCAACTGGTTCAAAATTCAGTGGTATGGAAAGTGATGGGCATGCTTTGGGATGCCCATGTAACATTTCTATTCTGTAAGCTGAACTGGTTTGCCAGGTGCTATTGGAAGTGCTGGCTATGACCAATGGAGCCCTACATGTCATAGGGGCTGGTTACTTCAGGGACCACCTGTCACCTGTAATGTCAGCCTGGCTGGTTCAATGTGACAGGGTTGGTGCACTCTGGGCTCCTTTGATTAAATGATGACATCTATCAGGAGCCAAAAGTATGCCTTCTCTGTGTTGGGGTTCTGAAATATTACTACAAAAACCCTGAGGAGGAGAGAAGATTCATTCCTACCTTGTGGAGAGCCATGAGGAGAAGAGAAGGAAAAATGAGGGAAACTGGAAAAAATGTGGGCTCCAAGTCCCTCCCACACAAAGCAGAAAAGCTAGGCCGCAGCGAAGGCACCCCTCCCTTTGTGCTCATTTGAGACAGGCTTGGTTGAAACCCCATATTTTCCAACACCCCTTCTTTTCAACCTTGCATGTCTCTGTGTCCCACAATATTTAGTTTTTCTCTTAGTTTCTGATAACTGGGTCTCGACAACGGCTTCGTGAAGATGTCCGCTGTCATGTTTCCTGTGGGACAGTAGTCTAGTTTGATTAACCCTCATTGTTGCAACTCTCTCACCACATGATACTTTACATCAATGTGCTTAGTTCTCCCACCTACTTTCTCTGACTGCGAAAGTCTGATGCAACTCTGATTGTCTTCAAAGATTTGTATAGGGGTTGGTTCATCTATACCCATGTCTGCAAGTAATAATCTAAGTAACACAGTCTCATTACATGCGTCTGTTGCTGCCACATACTCTGCTTCTGCAGAGGACTGTGCTATTGTCCTTTGCTTGTGACTTCCCCAGCTCACTGTTCCACCCCCATAGAAAAATGCATAGCTACTAGTGGACTTACAATCAGCAATGTTTTATGCCCAGTCTGCATCTGTGAATCCCAATAGTCTAGGATTCTCAGTGGCTGGCAGTTTTAGTTTTAGGTGCATGGTCCCCTTTAGGTACCTTCCCACCATCTTGACACCAGTCCAGTCTCTCTGTGTGGGCGTGCTTGTCTGTCTGCATAGAGTGCCCACTGCAGCTGCAATGTCTGGTCTAGCGGTGGTGGCTAGATACAACAATTTTCCTATGGCACTTCTATATTCATCATTCTCTGGTAGGAGATTGCTGGGTTCTTGTTGCTTGTGGAAAGCTGTCTCCATCAGTATAGGCACAGGATTGGCATTTTGCAATCCTAAGCTTTCCAACAGTTCTAGAATCTTTTGGTTCTGACTTAGAAGAAAGCTCCCATATCTCGATCTGTATTCCTAAGTAGTAGTTGGCATTGCCCAGATGCTTCACTTCTACTTCTCTATTTAGTTGAGAAACAATATTGCTAAAGTCCCTCTTGTTATTGTGGCAAATCATTAAATCATCCACATAACAAAGAATATACACATCCCTCCTATTTCTGTGTCTTGTATATAGGCAGGAATCAGCTTTTCCTTGAATGAAACCCTGGTCAAGAAGTATTTGATTTAACTTCTTGTTCCACGTTCTGGCTGCCTGCTTCAGGCCATAAATCCCCTTCTGAAGCTTGAAAACAAGATGCTTGGTATTGGGATTAGTGAAGCCTGGAGGCTGTGTCATGTAAAGTTCTTCTTCTATCTCCCCATGTAAAAATGCAGTTTTAGCATCTAAGTGTTCGACATCCATGTTCCTGGATGCTGCTGGACTTAGAAGCATTCTAATTGTGGTGTGTTTCACAACAGGAGCAAAACATTCATCATAACCCGGTCCATATTTCTGTGAGTAGCCTTTTGCTACCAATCTGGCCTTGTACCTTTGTACTTCGCCATTCTCATCTTGTTTTGCCTTGAACACCCACTTACAACCTATGGCCTTCTTGCCTTTTGGTAGTTTAGTTAAAGTCCATGTTTTGTTTTGGTACAGAGTATCTAGCTCCTCCTGTGCTGCCCTTTTCCACTTACTTGCCTCATCTGCTGGCATTTGCAGCACCTCATTCCACGATGCGGGTTTGCTTGGTAGTGACAACCTTGCTAGGTAGGTAAGTCTGTCAGCTGGAACTCCTTTGTTGGGTTGTGATGAGCGTCTCCGAGCAGGTTCAGGAGCTACCACTGGTAGTTCACCTTCTTCTGCATCCTCAGCCTCATCATCTGTCTCTGGTGGAGTTCCTTCCTGGACTTCCATCTGCCTCTGGGTTGGTGTGGTTGTGTCTTCTGGTGTCTGGCTGAACATCTCAGGCTGGTAAGTGCTGCTGCTGGTTTCTCCGCAGTCATTATCCACCTGAGTGTAGCAGCCTCTCTCCCTCTCATCAAAGTATACCACTTTGCATACACTTACTCTTCCCGTCTTTGGGTTCAGGATTCTGCATCTCTTGCTTCCTGGAGTGTAGTCAATCATGACCCCTTCTTCAGGGGTCTAGTTTGGATCTTCTTTCTTTTGATATATGGGCATAGGCCTTAGATCCAAACACTCTTAAATGTTTGACATTTGGTTTTCGCCCATGCCAAAGCTCAAAAGGCATTACCTTATTGGCTCTGGTTGGCAATCTATTTTGCAAGTTTGTAGCTGTGATAACAGCATCTGCCCAGTATTTGTCAGGTAGATCTGCCTCTAACAGCATACACCTTACCATATCCATCAATGATCTTTTCTTTCATTCTCTGACTCCATTACTCTCTGGCGTGTAAGGAGTGGTTAATCTAAGTAATCTGTGCCTAGTTGTGTTAGGTATGTCTGCATGGTGTTAGAAATGAACTCACTGCCTCTGTCTCTTTGAAGGGCTTGAGGGGTCTGGTTGAATTTATTCCTTACTATAGCAACATATGTCTTCAGCATATCCCCAGTTTGGGACTTTTCCTTCATCAGGTAGGTTACACAATACCTGGAAAAATCATCTATAGAACATGTTATGTATTTGTTTCCACCTGCTGATGCTTGAAGAGGTCCACATAAATCAGTGTGGATAAGTTCAAGTGATTTAGTTGCATGCCTTTCCCTTTGTTTGGGTATGGCAGGCCTTGTTGCCTTTCCTCTGATGCACACTACACACTTTGACTGGTATTTTTCGTGATTGTTTAAGGTCTCTTACCATATTTTACTTCTTCATTCTAAAAAGCGGTCTGCAGACATATGGTGGTGCTGATGTCCTTCTTTCTCTGCTGCTGTTGGCAGGTGAGGCTGACATCTGGTGATGGCTATTCACAGTTCACCTGGTACACTCCATTTTTCTCAAAGCCTGTAACATAAATCTGCCTACCACTGGTTACTTCACATGTTCTATTGGCTTTAAACATTACACTGAAACCTTTTCTGTTCAATGATCACATACTCAGCAAATTGGTTGTCAGTCATGGTACATGATATGCATCTGTCACCATGAGGTCTTTGTATTTTTCTCCATTAAAACATCTCAAGGGTATTTTGCCTTTTCCTCTTATTGAGATGGAATTCCCATCAGCAAGAGCAATGTTCCCTTGTGGCTCTTCATTCAGTTCCTTAAAGTTATCTCTGTTCCCACAAAGATGTTGGCTTGCACCTGACTCTGAGATCCATTGACTTTTGGTTTCATTAGAATTAGCTCCGAGAGCATTTTCTACTCTGAAAACTGTATGCAGAGCTAATTTTTCTTTGGAATGCCTTCCTTTTGAAAAATCCTTTTTGCTCTGCTTTTACAAAATCTAGCTACGTGCCCTGGCTTGTTGCAGGAATGACAAACAATGGGTTTATTGCTGTGCTGATGAACAATCAATGGCTTCTGCTCATGTTTCCCTTTTTCTCTCAGGTAACCCATGCCTTTTGTTGACTTTTTATGGAAATACAAACAATTTTTCTGTCTCCTCGCTTCACTTCCAATTCATCCAAACAATTGAGACAAATTCATCCCTTGTAAATTCTGTGCTGCTATGAAAGGGTAATATTTGTCAGGTAATGAGCTTAGTAGAAAAGCCATTTTTAGTCTTTCATTCATGAGATTTTGAATTGTGCTCAGCCTTTCAAAGATAGACTGCATTCTCAATAAATGCTCGTTAATATCCTCATCTAAAAAACTAGATGCAATCAGTTCTCTCAGTAATGAAATAATCTTTTGATCATCATTTTCTAAATATAATATCCTCAGGTTCTCAATCATTTCTTTGGCAGTGGGAAGATCTTTTATTTCTGCCAGTCTGTGATCAGATAGTGAACTAGAAATTAAAATCATGGCCCTTTTGTTCTTCTGTTCCCATAATCTCTTGGCTTCCTCAGAATCCCCTGGTTGTGGTTGGGGGGAATCTACATAATCTAGGCTGCCCCAAAAGTCCAATCGTAGCCTTAGTCTGTATAGCCAAGCTGAAAAATTATCTTCATTCAACTTTGGGATTGGGGGGGGAAGCCCCTCCTCCCTCTCCATTGTTAAAAGGAGGAAACAAACTCTGAATGGAACCTTTTTTTAAATGTGTAAGCAGTTTCTTGGCTGTAAGACCAAAGAAACCTCCTGGGCTGATACGCTGGGCCCATAACCCTATGTTGGGGTTCTGAAACGTTACTACAAAAACCCTGAGGAGGAGAGAGGATTCATTCCTACCTCATGGAGAGCCATGAGGAGAAGAGAGGGAAAAACGAGGGAAACTGGAAAAAAGGTGGTCTCCAAGCCCCTCCCACACAAAGCAGCAAAGCTAGGCTGCAGCGAAGCCACTCCTCCCTTTGTGCTTGTTTGAGATAGGCTTGGTTGAAACCCTCTGTCATAGTACCTGGACTCTGGAAAGCAATTTCCCCTGAGATCTGGATGGCTCCCATCCTGATGGTACTCCATAAAGCTTTAGATTTGGCTGTTCTCTCAGATGTTGGCTGGAGAGACACGTTTGTAGGTGTATGACATATTTGTCTTGTTATGTTCTACCATCTTGTTATTTATGTATTTATTTATTTATTTTTGTATATTTGTTGCTTATTTTTATGTTGTGAAGTACCCAGAGTTGATTGAAATCTGGAAGTGCCTAAGTTAAAATAAATAAATAAATTCCTATTTAAAATATATTTGAGAAAATATAAACTATAGCATTTTATCCTTAAAATCTGTGAGAAATATCTCTGCTTTCTGTTGCCACCCACTGAGGCACATTGCTATATATTCGCATTTTGAATAGGGAAGCTTCACATTTTTAAATGCTTGGTTTCTGTATTCATTAAAATGCAGTGGCAAATGTCTTGTTCTTTTACTGCAAAAGAGCAATACTATATTTCTGCTATACAAAAACAAGCACAACTGAGCCGAATCAATGTACTTGACTCTGCATTCTGTGTGTATGTGTGTATATGTGCATGTGTGCATGTCTGAACTGTGCTGACTCATCTGCATTATTTATAGCTTGCCAACAGCTTTAACTGGAGAGCATCTCTAACATGAACCATTTGGTAAAGTATCTACAAAATAAAATAACAAATTCCAATCCTTCCATATTTTATTTTATCCTAGCTATTTCTGTTCTTTTTATATCTCATACATACTGCATCAGTAGAAATGTTAAAATTGCATTCAGTTGCCAAATAGCTTTATTCTCTTCCTAATTGTGTATTTTGGACATGTTCCCATATCCTTCAGTATTAAGGTAGTGATGTGGTTTATCTAAAATGTAGCATCCCATGCCCTCCTGTACCCATAAACCCTCTTCACCTTATCCTAATTTGTTTAGACAGCCCTTTCATGTTCTCCAGAGAGACTTCTGGGTGGGTAAGTGGGAGAGGTGGTTGCAATAGAGAGAAAAGAATACTAATCTATCCTTTCAAAAACTTCTTTAAAATAGCCTACCTTAGTATCAAAGTTATTCAGCTGTAGTATCACCTCCATTCACTGGATTTTTAAGAATTTCCAAAATGTTCAGTATCTGCTGTCTTGAGGCAGTACTGAGATAAAAGTACCACATAGGAAATTAGTCCACTTTCAATTCTCTTAAAAAAAAAGAAAAGAAAAGAAAAACAATTATCTTCAGAGGTAGCGTTGCATAATGCAACTGTGTATCCTTAACTCACATTCTCAGTTATCTCATGGAGAAAGACCATTTTAAAGATGCCTATAGCAATAAACACAGATTTTTTTAAAACAACAACAACCAATCAGCCAACCCAGAAAATGTTCACATACCTGATATCTATGCACATATAAACTCTATTTTGGTGGAACAACCTTGTGTGAATTGTTTGGGACAGCATTCTTTCTCTTATATGATGGTGAGAATCAACACTGCTAGATATTGTCTGAGCTAATCCTATAGAAGAAGTTACCTAAGAAGAAAAGCAGCTGCAAAAAGGAAGTACGGCTGGAATGCAAAAAAAAAAAAAAAAAAAGCCACTGGCTCAGTTATACAAAGAACATGAGTCCAACAAGTTGCAAAAGAAGGAAGGAAGGAAGGAAGGAAGGAAGGAAGGAAGGAAGGAAGGAAGGAAGGAAGGAAGGAAGGAAGGAAGGAAGGAAGGAAGGAAGGAAGGAGCCTTCAATCCCAAGGCATGGGCTGCAGTGCTCCTTATAAAAAAAAAGACAGAACCAGGAAGGAACTGAGAAGCTTCGAGATCCGGACCTGACTTCTTCCCACACCCTAGACTCAGTCTAGCCAACAGTAATTATAGGGAGTATGTAGTGAGTATGACTTGTGTTTAAGAAGCGTACATTTGCCTTGCTTTAATAAAGAAACTCTCAATTACTGGAAGAACCTCTTGGTATTTAATGGGAACTTTAATGCCAGGGTTGTGATTGTACAGAAATTCATGTGCCTGCTGAATGAGAGTATGTATTGTTTCCAATAGATGTACCCACTCTATACCAAGACTGGGAGTCATACATCTCTTAGCCACCCTCTGCTCTTTGGTTAAGCAAAGCTGATGTCCCTTAGAATAAGAAATGCAATGGGAAGAAGTTGGCATTCATGTTCCTACAGTCAATGAATGAAATGTGTATGTCTATTAGTAGGACAAAGAAAATGTTGTAACAATGCACAGCTACATAAGTTTGTTTAACAAATAAATACATTATAAAATATGCTTTCTTTAGTGGTAGATTAGTGTAGTGGGATAAAGATCTAAAGCATAGTTAGATCACTATACTTTTCTTATTCTGGTATTTGAAAGGCTAATATTTGTAGCTAAGATATGTTTTGCAGTATTGCTGAAAGTAGATCATTTTAGGATGTTCCAACATTTTAGCACCATGTTAAAAAAAAAAATAAAAAATGAAAACATAGTGAAAATAAGAAAGTACAGAGGACAGGAGGATGAATAATTACTTTAGAAGCAAACAAGAACTGATAAAACAATTGCCTGATACCAATGCAAATTCAAACTTTGCATAACAATAGCTGATGGGCCCCCATGTCAGTAACAAAAGGAAGCTATAGTCTCCACTTCTCAAAGCATGATCTGCAAGATATATTGCAATTGATAATAAAAAGTATTAATTTATTATTTAGATTCTACCGGATGGATATATCCTTATTATTATTTATATAAAGTATACTTTGGGAATCCCCTCATTTAAATTTTATAGTTGAAGAACAATATAAATAATGTTTCAATTGACGTAATAATTCCAATTACGATTATAGTGAAATTATTAACAATTCTAACCATTATACTAGTTTATTTAGTTTAGTTAAAGATAGCATGACCTGGCCTTTTATTTAGTGAAAAGATAATGTATGAATCCAAACAGATCAAAATAAAAATGTTATTTTGGAGGTATCTTGAACCCTGATCTATCTTTTTCAAATGTGTGTGTGTGTGTGTGTGTGTGTGTGTGTGTGTGTTTAAGTACCCATAAACCTATGGATGAGTCACTTGAATTAAACCAGAAGCAATGCAAGAAAAGATGTTAGGACTGTGTAAGCACCATGAAACTAATTCTATACAATTATTATTTAGTGCCTGAACCAGATCTTACACCCACACTAGGTTTAACAGTACCAGCATGTCACTTCTATAATATATCTACATCAGTTGCTAAAGATGGAAGAAAAGAATTTATCAGCATAAAAGACAGCTATCAGAAACTTCTGACAGATTTCTTTTCTGGCTCAGCAAGCTTTTCTCAGTTGGATTTTGCACAGCTATCTTGCTTTTATAAACAGTAGTATAATTCTTACAGCTTGTGCATTAGTTTACTGTTAACTCTAGTCCCTGAGCTGGCTGCTAGTTCCAGCATGTTGCCATTCCAATTTCCATTTGGTCAGCAGCTTATAACTTCCCCTTACTGTCTAGCTTTCCATATTAATACTTTGATTGGACATTCCCCTGACAGTTCAACAAGACTGTTAATTGTTTATTAATAAAATGTAATAGGAACATGTATAATGATAAAGAACCACTCAGATTCAATTTATTATTCTCTATTCATTTAAGCCCAATTCAGCATTTCCTTTTATATGGGACAATGTGATTTATTCATATCTTATTTACTGAAAAAGAAGATGAACTGAAATATGAGCTTTGCAGAATACATGCATATTGAAATTAATGAATGGGTAATAGTTATATTTAGTTGCAAAAACTACTAATAATAACAACCAAAACTAGTACAACTACAAAGGCTCTCAGTGATTTATAGTAAACTAAATTAAAAGCATTAATAATTAAAAACAGAATTAAAACAGAATTAACATTTAAGCCTTCATCTGTTTGTTTGTTTTAAGTATGTTTTCACTTAAAATCAACCAGCATTCCTCAGAAAAAGGACAGGCAGCTGCTAACCAGAGCAAGTGAACAGGAAAGGTATTTCTGCAAGTGATTTGATGAGTTATGGGACTGATATGCTGAGCTTTTTATGAGATTGCTTGGCTAACTGTGTGGGGATATTTTTCTAAATGAACGGCTTTGTTTTTTTAGGTTGCTGAGCACATGAGCTGACCATATCATGGTCTTCTTTCTCTTCTCAGAGATAATGGTGAAACAAGGGCAATATAGCCTATGTTATCACTTCCTACTGAAAAGGACTTGTAAATTCAGTTACACAATAAATCATCAAGTCCTGCAAAAATAACCACAAAAGCTGTAAAGGAATCTTTCTAATTGCTCTGTCACTATGCATTATTTATAAAGAAGGAACTTGAACAACAAAGTCAGAGAGTCCTTGCAACAACAGGTTTTTACCAATATCATAAGACAGTGTCCCAAAATACATGATCAAGTGTTTCTTCAAGCCCACAAATATTATGGGTGATAGTTGCATGCCTTCCAGCTTTGGAAATATTTCTTCTTAATGCACAAATGATCTAACACAACAGAAAAGAATAACCTGTTTCACATGGCCCTGGCAGTCAAAACCTGGAAACTAGACAAATCAAGGCAGAAAGAACATACACTCCTCCCAACTCCCATTATGTCTGCTTTCATCTTTCATTTTCTGTTTAAACCTCAATTTGATCTGCAAAAAAGATAAAAGCAAAAGAATACCCACATCAGCATCATACAAACCTTATTTCACTGCCTTTTATCCTCCAAAATGCCCATAACGATCTTGAATTTAACAGAAGTACATTGAAAAACTCAGTATCCACAATTCTGTTTTCAGAATCTTAATTTCATTCACCAGATCATTCTTACATCCCACTTGTCCATAATGTCAACCCCGACAAAGAATCAAATAGTATTACTACTCTGCCTTAATTTGGACATCCTTAATTCATTCTAAAGCTAGCAATAGTGCCATAAATTCAGATGAAAGCCTATCCATCAAATGATGGATAAACTTACAGTGAGCTGTTGTCAGTATGTAGATGGTAACCAGCTACACATCTCCTTTCTGGATCAGACAAGAAAGGCAGTGGCTATACTCCCCTAGCATCTGAGGGCTATAAGGAGTTAAATGGGGCAAATCAAGCTGAAACAAGATAGAGTTACTTTTTGTTAAAAACCATGTGTCATTGCTGACATCTCTTGACCCTGGATGGGGTCACAATCCTCCAAAGAAGCAGAGTCTGTCCTTTCTAGAGTGTGGAGACAGTCTTGGGACAGTCATTCAAGCCCTCATTACTTGGGGTTGCTCTGGAAGACTATCCAGAAACAACAATTTGTGTAGAATGAAAGAGCCCAGTTTCTGCTGGATAAGAATAATTTCAGCTGGCACTACATTGGATACCAATGTATTTCTGAATAAAATTCAGATTTCTGGTTTTGAAATTCCTACATAGTTTGAATCAGTTGGCTTTTCCTAACAGAATCTCCGCATCCCATACAATCAAACTGGGAAAGGAAGCCTTGACTCCTTTTCCTGAAGACATTAGAGGGAAACAGGGAATTTGTGGCTGTCCTCACTCTTTGGAACAGTTTGCCCATCCAAAATCTGGATGCTTCGCACACTTTTGCTTTCAGAAAATTGCTGAATGCTTTTCCATCACACATATGAGACTTAAAGTGCTCTTTTGCTAGGCTGTTTTTCTTTTTTAAAATAATGTTATTCAAATATAATGCTAATTTTATTTTTATATTTCTAATTATTATTTCAAAAAATTTGGCTTAATTATTTTGGTATTTTACTTGATTGTTGACAATATGTTTAGTACAAGCTGCTAGACACTAGTGAAATGGGTAGGATGCATAAAAATAAATAAATGCTGTGTCCAGACATGAAGAAACTCTAGCAGGTTCAGAGGAGGTGATAAGGATAATAAAATATTTAGCAACCAAGTCCTATAAGGAACAGGGTTTGTTCAGGTTACAAAAGAGAAAAACAAGGGAAGATATGATAATGGCCTATTATAACACTGTGTTGAGGGTGGGAAAAGGGACAGGAACTTTACATACACAGAGGGAGAAAGAAAGAGAGAGACAGAGAGAGAGAGAGAGCTGTTATCTAAATTAAAGTGATGTTTATTGTTACAATGTTTTTCAAGTAAATAATTTGTGGTTATTTCCAATATATACTTTAGCTTAACAGGCCATATATTTAGATACAATCAATTCTATATGGAGCTTTTTCTGTTTCTTTGCTGTCTCATTGCTCTCTCCTTGATTCATAGAGGTATTTCCTATCCCTGCTTTGCTCAGTCTGTTAGGCAGTTTAACAGCACTTTCATTTCTGGGCTTGTTTTTAGCCTAAGGAGAAAGACAGAAAGAGGGGAAATAATAAATAAAACTAACTATTGCCTTCAAATTCCAGCACCTTGGCCAGACTATTTTTACTGACTCCAGTATTGTTGATCCTTTCCAAATACTGCAGTCTCTGGCATTTTCCACCAGTCAGTCCTATTTGCAGATCTCTCTTTCTGTTCCTCCTATTCCTTCTGAGTCCTTGTTGCAGATTCCTTCTTCCTTCAGAGATCCTTTCTCCAATTGTCCCTGGGTTTACACAGTACCTCCAGTCTACACAGCATAAGGTCAACCACAACAATGTCCAATAATCTTTTCCATTTCCAAACAGATCTATCTATATTCTCCATAAGGCTGATGTTTCTGCTCAAAAGTGTTGTACTGTAACTACACAGGCAAAAAATCTCAACCTTGAGACTAATTTGCAATACCCATGTCCAGTCAGACACAGGCTGCCATATACAAGAGGAAGTAGGCCTGTTTTTTAGAATAGTGTCAGATTATAGTTTTCAAATGGGACTGGGGGGCCTCCTATGGTGGAATGTTTAATGGATTCCTACACAGAGACAGAGGTTGAACCCACATATCAGTTTCTCTTATCTGAGTCCCTCCCCCTTTTTTCTGGCCTTTCTTTCAAATAGGAATATTTAAGGCTAATAAATTATAAGATTTTTAAAAGCATAGTTAAAACATTACTAAAATCTATAAATAAATAAGTAAGTAAGTAAGTAAGTAAGTAAGTAAGTGAACCAACATTAAAAAAGTTTTCAAAATTTCATCTGCCCATCCTATCAGATCCAGCAGAAAGGGCATGTTACAGGTTCCATCGCCTAGGGAGCTACATTTGGCATGCCCTAGGTGGCGGGCCTATACTGCTATGTGCTATGAAATCTTCCCCCGCCCCGCCCCCCCGAGGTGATGTTGGCCTTGTCATTGTTGAGCTTCTGAAGGTCCTTAAGACTTAGTTATGCCAGCTGGCCTGGGAGCCCCAGGGGACGGGGCAATTAGTGAGATGGCTGCCTTATTTTTAACATCCTTTTAGTCTTTGTTTTATTTGTATTTTTATATTTACATTTTTAATGTGTTTATTGACTGTTTTTAGCTTTATTGTATGCTGCCCAGAGTGGACTGTGGTGAGATGGGCAGCTATATAAATTGGTTTAATAAATAAATAAAATAAAAATAAAATAAGAAAACCCTGTTAATGATCTGACTGTTGAGTCCCATTTTAACTGGAAAGAGTGGAAGTGAAATGCAACTCCCCAAGAAATATATTGTGAGGATCCAGCTGGGATACAGCAGCAAAGAGATAAAGAAAATTCTTATTCTTGTTGCCATCTAGTGGTTGTCTGGAATTTTGTACCCTTGTAGACTAGCTCTACCCAAAATAAGGCTTTCTCCAATACACATGACTGTGTAAACAAAAAAAAAGTAAAATACATACATACATACATACATACATACATACATATATACATCTTACAGAATCTAGCATCCAGACCCAAAAAGCAGCCTGTAAGGTAATAATTGTGCCTAGAAAGCAATTGAATAATAAATGCTGACTTTTGAACCCAGATGTGATATTGGCTGACATCTTCCAGTGATTAATAGCCTAGATGTTGCATGAACAATTGAAATTTATTTTTGCTGTTGTGGGCAAGTAAGGCCAGAACTAAGTAGTTATTTCACTACTGCTACCTGGATGACCACAGATATCTGAAAATCAAAGCTTCCATGCTCTTTTGTGAAACTCAACTCTTTCCAGAACAGGCTGCTCCTAGATCCCAAATCTGAATTTTTAATGATCATCTGTACTTCCATTTTACCTGGTTTTAATTTCAAATTTGTCCTTCTCATCCAGTCTGTTAGATAAACTCATTCAAGAATATCACTCTCTATTTTGAAGTTAGGTAATAAGGAGCAGTAAAATCCTTAATCCTATCAGGAGTGATGATTATCTCTATTACTGTTCTCAAAGTAAATTCCAAAGAACATGTGGAGCAAGGGACTACTGGCAGTTGAATTAGGAGCAGTACTAGTTTGCCCATAGCCATGAAGTCCACTGGATGACTTTGGGTCAGTCACTCTTATTCACCCCAGTGTGCCTGACAAGGTTGTTGTGGGAGGATGAAAGACCACTATGACCACTATTACATCCCTGAAGGAAAGTTGGGATATACAACTAATAAATAAATATCCCAATAATGCAGTAATCTGGGAAAGAAACATCCATAACCCATGTGCCTTTTTTCACATTAATTTCAAAGTTAAATACTCTCTAATGTGGTATTTAAAAAGAATATTTGTTAATTCCTTATTTCAGTATTTACATGAAATTTTAAAAATGGAAGTTAAATGTGGTTCTCAAATGAAAGTTGGAATAGGTTATTTAAAAATCTTCTCATTCCTTCATTTGTCCAGCTTGAAACTATTATTTGTCAGTGTTTCAAGTAAAAGAAGAAGAAGGAAAAAAAAAAAAAAGTGATGCTATGAGTTATAGATTCAGCTAATTAAAAAGCAAATACATGTCCAGCTGATTAGTTCCCATGGTATCAATAATTCTCTAAAGATGTTTGCAAATTATTGATTTTGGTGAAATTGATATCATGTCTACACATGCTAGGAAAAGCAGACCCTTCAATATATGCTGAAATTAATAATAATAATAATAATAATAATAATAATAATAATAATAATAATAAAGCTAATGTGGAATTAATAAATATAATAGTAATAGTATAATAGTAAATAAAATAAAATAAAATAAAATAAAATAAAATAAAATAAAATAAAATAAAATAAAATAAAATAAAATAAAATAAAATAAAATAAAATAAAATAAAATAAAATAACAAGCAGCCAGAGTGAGCAGCTGCTGGAAACTCTTGGTTACAAATTGCTAAACATTAGCAATTTAAGTTTAAGAAATTGCCATCTTGTTGTAAGCATGCCCCAAATTATTATTATACAGATCACTGTAGGAACATCCAAAACACCTACTCGGAAAGCATTCTTCTAAGAAACTCAGGACTTTCCTACCTTGTAGCTAGACTTCAGTCTAACCAAATCTAATCTAATTCCTAGATAAATCCTAATCTAGGCCACCAAATAAGAATATTCTAATAGTAAAGCCAAGTCTAATTTCCAGTAATGATTCACATCAACTAAAGTGGTCATTATAGTGACAAAAATCTCATAGCAGTATAATTTTTTGCTTTATGTGCATGCCTAACTTTGGGTATGGGACTTTAATAGGAATGTACATGTAAATTTTATGAACATGAGGAAATGTATCCCATGCAGCAGATAGTGCATGACAAAGGCATGAATGGCTACTAAAGATAAAACATACAATAACATGTGAATCTTCTTCTCTCAATGTCTCCCTCAGCTTTGCAGCTATGGTGGACATCTGGTGCTGGTACATCTTACCAGAGGATGGTGTCTACTTTGATATTTTTGGAAAATATTTATTTATATATTTTACATTATTTTGCAAAAACAATGTTTAAACAATGCCTGCAGTATAAACAAATCATGAAATAGTTCACATACTTCTGTTCCATTCTTTTAATAACACTTTTTGAGAGGTAAGAAACTAAGCTTTAAAGTAGTAAGTCCCTGGCTTGCTTGAAGAATAGAATGAATCCTTTGCAAAACGTCCTGAAATTTAATGATTTTTCCCCTGCATTAGCTTAACACATGCTGGGGGTGGGGGTAGGGGTGAGGAGACTCATTAGCTCCAGTTTCATTATGCTAACTAAGTTATAATAATGCTCATTTAATTGTCAAAATATTACAAATCCTACTGATAATTAAAATGTTTCCAAAAATATAACTGTCTAAAATAAGTTTTTTTTTCATTTTTATTAATATTATTTATAATTTTCAAAATATAGTATATCCTGTGGTTAAACAATCTATTGCTGTTTGTATCTTAAAATAAACAAACAAAAATCCTACCTAAATTTATGCAGATTGACTTCCTCTTTGTGCATGGTTCAATTTTCATCTCCCCTCAAATCATGGTAGTTTTCTATTTAACCTTTTGTTTAATCTCAAGCCTTCTTAGGTTCCTCCGGAAATATACACTGTATTTGTCTGAATAATAAAACCAAGATGTAAATGTAAAATAGTTTCCAAACTCCTAGGGTTTTGCTTGCTTCCATGCACACTTTTGCATTTTCTTCCCAGCCCAATGACTTGGTACAATAATAATAAAAAGAAACAAATTAAGTGATTTTTCATGGGGTGGAGAGTGCATAATAAAAACAGACCTTTGCCAACAAAGAAAACTTTGTTTTCTTCCAAAGTTAAAAAAGAATCCAATTAGAAACAATTTCAAAATAAGAAACAAACTTTCAACTAGTTTTCCATTTTATTTGTACATGCAGCTAAATCAAAATATTAAATAATCACAAATCCCCATACAGGAAATCAATTCAGTGTAACAAATACTCCTATCACAAAGACACTGAACACAAAGAAACAAAAAGCCACAAAATAATCACAAAGCATCTTGAAAGATTTGGACACTACAAATGTTAGTAATTTATAGCATCATCTAGTAATAACTTTGGTGATATAAAGCCTATACACTTTACTGGGTGTGCAACACTACACATTACTAGTGTGGATAGCCTCAAAGTATTATTAGATGAAAGTGTAGGAGGCATGAGATGAACCTACTGCTGATCAAATTACATCTCACAAGGGCTTGCAGGCGTACAAGAAATTTTTATATTGTCTGCATAGACAAGAATTTATGTTTTAAGGCAATTGTTCCCTTTGATGCTGTCAAGGTAATAGTAGTAGTAGTAGTAGTAGTAGTAGTAGTAGTAATAATAATAATAATAATAATAATAATAATAATAATAATAATAATAATATCAACATCAGTCAATTGCAAAAGGCAGCTTTACTTGGAACATCCTGTGGCAATATCTTTAACACCATCAAACAACATCTGCCTATCCCAGGTCCTTGAGAAGGACTTGATAGGTGGATAAAAATACCAAATCCAGTCTAAACATCTGGCTGTCTCTGTGACTTACCATAATAATAATAGTAATAGATAATCACAACCCATTTACATGGTGAAAAATAGAAAAAAATTATATTTCCATACTGGATCATCCTCAACTGAATCAGCAAGGGCCACATCTAGTAATTTGGCCTGGACATCAGATGCAAGTGGGCTACAAGGCTTAGGTTCTCTCTGCTAGGCCACTAGGGTAAAGAACTGCAGAGCAACTAGAAGGCAAAAAAAAAGAGAAAAAAATGGGGGGAAAAAGGATAAAACTGGCAAACAGTTATAGGAACATCAGAAAGAAGATTTCAAAGATAGATATTCCAAATTTGGACACAGAAATTCCCAGACTCAACTATTACTGAACAGAGGATAATGGATCAGAGTCATGTTATTTTGAAAAACAAGATTTTCTCTGATATTGAGTTGGAAGCTATTGAGCAGATAGCAAACAATTACTGTGTGCTACCTGAAGAAGCTGAAATTACAGATAAATTGAATTTTGGAAACTAACTATGAATGAAATGGTGGAAACTTTAGAAGAGTATAATACTGAACCACAAAAAAAGAGGATAAGTGAGGAAACAGAACCACTATAGTTAATCAGTCAGCAAATAGAATAGGCCAAGAATATATACAGTATTTTAAAAAGTTAATTGAAATAACTTCTCTCTCTCCCTCCCTCCCTCCCTCCCTTCCTCCTTCCCTCTCTCTCTCTCTCTCTCATTACTGTCACTAAAGCAAAAAAAAAAAAGGGGGGGTGGCTAATTTTTTGCATTACATCAACATGGCAATCTAGTAAATAATATTAAAGTAATATTCCAAGTTATGTATTCTACACTTGTTTTATGGCAATAGAACTGGACAAGTGCGGTATACAACTGCTTCTTTCAAGACTGGAGGCACCACTCCCTCCCACAAAGAGGCCAACATAAAAGCATGAACCCAACTGCAGATCATCACCCTGGGTGTCTTCAAAACTCAGGAGGGACCTGGGCCTAACAAAAAGGTGGCCAGATTGACAGCACAAAGAATAGGGCTTTTAGATAACTATTGACAGACATAATGAAGATAGAGAAATATTGAGTTTTGCCACCCTTATCACTGTGAGGTAATGGGCTGTTACTCAACTTCAGTCATACTTGCTTCAAGTCTTCCTTTAAAAACACTCCAGCAATCTCTTCTGATGCTTCATCTCCCACAGCTTCTTAGTCAACTAATATACACCCTGGGATTGGCACACAGGAAGTAGCCACATGGGGTGGTGCAGTCTAAGGCCCCAGCCATTCCAGGGAGTGACTAAGGCCTCAGCTGAACCACCCATCATATTCTCAGGAAAAACCCCAATGCCAAATGCCAATTATGTAAATTGAATAGGAAGTTTAAATCAACTCATTATGGCTGTAGTAACATTGCTCAGCATATAAGCAATGCCATGACAGGGATGCAAACATTTTTCATTGGAATTTATGTAGAAAAATTGCCTTCACTGTTTGCAACCCTAATCAAATTTTCTGGGATTTCAAAATTCAAATTGATACATTTAAAACTTAGTACACTTGATATTACTTTTAGAGAAAAGAAGAAGATGGATGTGACAATAACTGGAGACAATCAAATTGATGAAAAACAACTAGAGAAATTAACAGGAAAAAATAATTATCATATCAATTTTACTGAACCTGTTGGTGCAATATCAAAAGGATTCACCAAATATTTAGAAATTTTAATCTTATTGGATCTGATACCTCAAATTTTGCAAAAGACTGTCCTACTTGGAAGAGCATACATTTTATGGCAAGACCTCCATGACTTAGGTCTTTGAGTAGGATCTGAATCATTGAGTCAAGACCCAGTCGATTGTACTGTAATATAAATTTGGAAGAATAGAACAGAAATAAAAGAAAACCAAACAGCCTGGAATGGACAATCTACTGTACACTACTAGTTTTACTTGAGCTTCTGCACATATTAGAAGAATTGTAAAGAAAGAAATATAAGGAATGCATTGGCAATTTAAATAACCTAGATGATTCTTGGGGACATTTTATATTGTAATCAGAAAAGCTCAGAGATGCAAAGGTTGGTCATCTGGAAGCACTCTCATGATCAAAGCTGAAAGCCATCAGTAGTTTGTAATAGGAGGGTCATAAATAAGAAAATATACTCGGAACAAATCATATTGGATTTCACTAATCCCAATACTTTCCAACTGCATCATGTCTCTCTTTCAGAAAAGCTTGTTTCTGGATTAAAATCAGAAATATATTCTCCACCACACACTGCCATAAAACTTGGCAAACTGGGTTACATTGCCTTCCCAAGGATGGTTCCTCCTCTATTTGTGGTACAGGATAATTTATCGGAAACTTCTCTATAAGAAAAGTAATCTGAAAAGGCAGAGAAAAAAAATCAATTGGACATGAACAGATACTTGAATCTGTTATTAAATATATTGTTTGACATGAACATAACCTTGGATCCTGCTATTGCTCTGGTCCTTTTTCCCTTTCTTACTCCCTGCTTCCTTTTTTTTCCTTTCCTTTCTGTTTTAACTTTCAAAATCTCACAATTTCAGAGTATATCTGAAACTGTTGCCCTCCTTATACTCTGCCTTGTTGTGAAACAAGATCAAATAGCTTCTATACTGGAGTTATGTGCAGTCCATCATATTTATTAAATAAATAAATAAATAAACTCAACATTCACACAAAAGAGATTACTATGTATGGGGCAAGGTTTCTCTCCTCTCAGGAGACAAATGGAAATATAATAAAAGTGATGGTTTGAATGTGTTTTACAGAATTTAAGCCTATTCATATTTACTCAGAAATATCCTATTGATTTCTATGGATTTCAACAGGGTAAGCATGCTTAAGACTGAACATGTAGTCATTCATTCTATGATGCTGAATAGGCCACCAGGTATACAACACTAGCAGATGTATCTTCTGATTTTTTAGGAAATGAAAACCTAATACCAGGCCTTGAAAATTTGCCCATTATATATACATTCTCTGCTGTTTACAATATACCTGCATTATATTTTATGGCTGTACCAATCTGCTGAATAGCGCTCTCTCCCTCTCCCTCTCCCTCTCCCTCTCCCTCTCCCTCTCCCTCTCCCTCTCCCTCTCCCTCTCCCTCTCCCTCTCTCTCTTGATTTCCGAACTGTAATGTAATGTAATGTAATGTAATGTAATGTAATGTAATGTAATATAATATAATATAATATAATATAATATAATATAATATAATATAATATATATGTGGGCTCCTGTAACAAAACATTTTAATGTGAAGTGCTTCTGTAAGGGCCTCAGCTATTCCCTTCCCTTCTCTTCCATTTCATGTATCCCCTTCTACTTGCCATATGAATAACTTTTTTGCCTTCCAATAATCAGCCAGCATTCTGTGCCCACTGGGCATTTTATCTTTGTCCTCTTCCATATGGAAATTTGTGTGCCTGACCTACTTTTTTTGTATCTCAGCTACATTTGGTTATTTGATTTCTCTATTGATACCTGTGTTCAGTTCCTATTTTATTTGCAGGGATCTTTTGCATTTCTCAGAAACAATCCATGAATAGACAAATAATTCTATTCATTTTATGTGTCTGTGGGCTTATCTACACTACCCAGTTGCACCATCATAGGCAACGTTGTCTTTTCTTAATCCTCTACCTCAGGGTACTTTTTTCTGCTGTACTTCCAAAGTACACTTTTCCATGTTATATTGCCTCAAGTCTCCTATCTGTGATAGCATGATTCAGTTTATTACATGCTAACCCCAGCAGCCCACTGGAGTAAGAATGTCCCTTCAACTGAGTCACTGTTTACCATGTTTACCTAGGCCCTTATCAGTTTACCTTGAGTACTTCAATAGCATAAAGATTATAACATTGTGTTGCAAATAGAATGTTGCTGGCTCAAAACCTGGCAGAAATATTGGGGGGGGGGGGGTTATTCCTATTTTTCTTCCCGTACTACACCCATTGCTTTATTTATTTATTTAGGTTCAGTGGTGCACTATTTCATTATTTTTTCCAATCATCTGAGGTCCCAACTAGGCTTAGATGAAACCTTTTAACCTTTAGAGACAATGAAATAATGCACCTGAGTATATATATAAAAAAAAAAACACCAGGCAAAGTAGGAAGCTTAATACAGTAGTACCTCGGTTCACGAACTTAATTCGTTCTGCGACTCTGGTCGCGAACCGAATTGGTCATGAACCGAATCAAATTTTCCCATAAGGTTCAATATAAATACAGTTAATCTGTTCTGACCCCTCCGAATTTGGTCGCCAAACAATTTTTGATCGCGTCCCGAATCAAATTTCCCCATAAGGTTCAATGTAATTAAGGTTAATCCGTTCTGAACCATATGTTTTTTTTAAAAAAAACCCACAAAAATATGACACAAAGTACAGCACGAAGAGAGAGAAAGCTAACCTTGCTCGACGCGACTTCTGGCGTGGAGGACAGGAAGGCGGATGGGGAGGCGGATATTGCTTGGAGGGAGAGTCCCCCTCCCTACAGGAAGCCGCGACCACGTGTCACGGGAGGGAAAATGGCCGCGGATCCTGTTCGTAACCCGATCCGGCGTTTGCGAATGGAGGCAAAATTTTGCGACCGGAGTTGTTCTTGAACCGAAAAGTTCATGAACAGAAGCGTTCATGACCCGAGGCACCACTGTAGTTGGATAATGGAACATTGGTAAGCAAATAACCAAGCTCAGAGAGCACCAAGAATATCACAATACACAATACACCACAAAGTTTTTGCCAGGTTTCAATCGAGCAACTTTCTACTTAAAAGGCAAATCCTGTAATTACTGTGCTGAAGCTTTCATGGTAAACATAATTCTAAAAACAATAGCAGAGCAGTATGAAATAAGGTTTTTTTTAAGTGCTTGTTGTGCCTACATTTATACTCTCTCTCTTACACACACGTGCACACACACTCTCTCTCTCACACACACACACGCATGCATGGGCAAACTTATGTAGGTCTACAAAGACCCACTGACAGGCAGGAAATTGATCAGGAATTGTTTTCCTAGAAGAGAACTGGGGAATTGCACAGCAATAGGAGAATTGTCCAATGGGAGAATATGGACACTTGCTGTTGAGACTCAGTACTTTCCAAAATGTTGTCAAAGTGTCTCAGTACAGCAGGATTTTAATAAATTAGTCAACAAGAATTGCTTAAATGGTAAGTATAAATGTGTTCTATGTGTCTCTTCTTCTTTTCTGTCTGGCTTTTTTCTCCATTCAATCAATATTCATTACTATTGAATATAGCAGTTTTATTTGCACTGTAGAAGACATAATTGCAAATATTTACCTTGCTGATACCCCTTCCAAAAGCACAGACAATATTTTGAAATATTTTGAGTACATGTAGTTCTTGACTTACAACCACAATTGGGATTGGAATTTCTATCACTAAGTGATGTGGTCATAAAGCAAGATATCATGTGACTGCATCATTTAGTGATGGCAATCCCAGCAGTCATGGTTGCTGTTGTTAACTGAGAATTGTGGGTTGTTAAGCAAGTACCCAGCCCAGTCCAAGTCATTCCAGGAAGAACTAAAAAAGGGAAGGAGTTTCCTTGAAAGAACCAAGTGCTGTTATAAGTGCACCAAAAATTTAAACCTGGATTGTCTAGCATATAATAGTTCAGTCCATTTTTTAATCTTAAAGAAAATACATAAATAGACCCCAAAATGTCCTGTGAAATCTAATGCCTTTATTCAGCCATTAGAATAAATATAAATTTTGAAGCTCCACACATTTCTACATTTCATAGCATACTATCTCTGAAATGAAATATCTTTAAACTCATAGACCACTTCTATACCATCATGATTTTCACTCCCCAAACTTCAGAAACAGTTGGAAAGGGATCTGTGATATTTACTTCTGTTGACATGAAATGGTACAAAAATCAAAAATCTAGGCCCTGCTCCAAACTGTAAATCTCCTCCTGTGTTCTATAGAGAAGGGAAGAGAAGAGAAACCTGGCTTATCTCGTGCTAAGGGAAAATGGTCAACTGGCAAAATAGTTACCAACTTTATTCCTGGCCATTTTGTCTGGGCTTTTGAGAGGCCACTGTAAAGCCATCAAGTTTTTACCTTATTATCCTGAAGTTCAGGATCCAGGAAAAGGGATGATGCAGGAGTTCTCCAACAAAGCAAACAAATTAAACTGATACCCTGTTGTTTCACTACTCAATATCTGAATTACAAGTAAATCAGCCCCACTCTCCTGCAAAGCTGACATCTTAAGAACCCTGAGGCCTAGACCTGTTTTCAAACTGATAAAGTGTCCTCATATAGAATTGTTCATAGTTTATCAAATTTGACCCATTATCTTGTTGTAGTAATTTCTCCCAACATATTTGTATCAATATTTCTTTTGTGTTTTCCATAATGAGCTACAGTTGAAGCATCCTCAGTGTAACAAAAAAGTAGCAATCCTGACAGTTATATTTCTTCTTCTTCTTCTTCTTCTTCTTCTTCTTCTTCTTCTTCTTCTTCTTCTTCTTCTTCTTCTTCTTCTTCTTCTTCTTCTTCTTCTTCTTCTTCTTCTTCTTCTTCTCCTTCTCCTTCTCCTTCTCCTTCTCCTTCTCCTTCTCCTTCTTCTTCTTCTTCTTCTTCTTCTTCTTCTTCTTCTTCTTCTTCTTCTTCCTCCTCCTCCTCCTCCTCCTCCTCCTCCTCCTCCTCCTCCTCCTCCTCCTCCTCCTCCTTCTCCTTCTCCTTCTCCTTCTTCTTCTTCTTCTTCTGACAGAACTTGAATGTACCTGTTACGGGATAAATGGTACAAGTTCTCCAATCAATCAGCATGTGGACATGTAATAAAACATGTTCATTAGAACAAGGGGAATATTTCATACATATAGCATATAGTAAGTGAATGCTGTCACTTTCAGGGATAATTACATACAAAATTAGAATAAAATTTGAAATAATAAGAATAAAAATGAATACTTTAGTGTTTAGAAAGGGTTAACCCAGAAATAAGTCATTGTAACATATTTAAACTTGTCCGGCATTCATACCCACTATACCAACTTTGTGAGCTATGGTTGGTTGCCAGATTCAATCAAAAGCCTTGTAAACCAATCTTTCATTTATATGCTACCTCTTTCTTTTCTGTTAATATTTCTCTGCCAAGAAAAGTAGAAGGCCACTAGGGAGCAGCAAAAAATGAATAGAGGAACTTGTAGCAGGTGATACATACCACTTGTGCTTATCTTAGAGCTGCTGAAACAAGCTACAACTGAATTATTTTTGTACTGCACAATATGAAGTCGAAGCTAGAGAAGAAAGGCTCTTGCTCTTGCTCTGAGCCTATTATGAAGGATTATTATTATCGTTACTGTCAATGGATATGGACAACACTATCATTGAAAGGAAGTTTAGAGGAATCTACAATGGAACTGGCACTAGCTGGCTTGTTGAAATGTACAAAAATATTTCATATATTATTTCCATGTGTCAAGAAGAAAATATACTAGTTTCTTTACTGACGGGGACAGATGGAGCTGCAAAGTCCTACGTATTTTCCACATACTTTTCTTCTTGTTTTATTTTGCTGTTATTCAGCATCAAAGGATTCAGATCAGATAAATGGATAATTTATTCTCTGGATTTGATAAGGCTTTCAATAGAGTATGGTTTAAATTTTTAGAGCAAGTTTTGATTAAATGTGTTTTCTCAATTTTATTGATTGGATAAAATGTGGTATTCTAATCTATCAGTTAGGATTATTACAAATGGCTTTATGGAATTCATCAAGAATATCTATCCCCCCTCATGTTTAATTTAATTTTTAAACCTTTGGCCTGCTTTATTGGACAATTGAAAGACATGGCTGTTAGGGTAGCTGGAACTGAACAGGAATTGTTATTGTATGCTGTTACTGTATGTTGTTATTGTATGTTGATGCTATTTTATGTCATTGATATTTATCAGTGCCCATTACCAACATTTTTAGTTATAAAGTTTGGTAAGTTATTTGGCTATTCATTAATTATCCCTTTCATAGAATTTAAGGTTTTCTTATATTGGTTAAATTGTTAAATGCTTTGAATAATTATTTCAGAAATGAGTTCTACATTTGTAGAGATAAATATTTCAAATTGTTTATCTATTAATATTGATATTGATATTAATAGATGGTAAAATGCATATTAGCCTAAGGGGAAGAATAAACATTATTAAAATAAATCTCACTCCAAAATACACAGTGATAGATTAATAGATTAGTATTCATCTGAAAAAGGTTCATGGGAGAGACAGAATCCTAAATGTTCTTTATCTAAATTACAACTTTAGAAAGTGAGCTTAACTTTTCAGATTATTAGTTTTATGACAGAGCTTTTAAGTGATTTAAAAGTGAAAATTAAATTAAATTAAAAAAAGTTATTCTTCCAATTATTTTTATGGGCACAATTAGGAAGTTACTATTTGACCCTTAGATGCCCTAGGAGAGGCTTGGCTCTAGTTTTAATTTTTTTTAAAATGTGGAGAAGAAGATTCCTACATTAAAAACAGCAAAACGTGTTTGGATGATGTTGGGAAGTTCAAATTTGTTTCCTAGTTCCATGACACATTGGCACTCTGGAATATTCCTAGTTTACAAATTGTGTGTGTGTGTGTTGTGTATTTTGATTTTGACCCAAATATGTTAGAAAGAATTTTGGATAATTCAAAACCCAGAATTTATTTTTATAAACAATTGAATAGTTGGATGAAGACAGACACTAATAATATACAGTACAAGAAATTTGGAATAATCAGTTGGGAAATCTAGGCTATGGCCTTGAAGAATTACATATCTTTTTATATTAAGATTCATTTAGTTCAACAAAATATAATTTTTCAATCATTTTGAACACCCCAGAAGACATTTTGTAATAGTTTACTGTCAATTTAGTGTAACATGGTACAATAGACATTAGCACATATGTTTTGGGCTTATTCTACAGTTGTTCTAGTTTGGTTAAATATTTATAAGTTTCTCAGTGTTGTCACTGTTGAAATAACAACAGAAGATTTAAACATATATTTGGAATGAATCAATTTCTGAAACTCTGCATTTACCATGCATACACTGTGGCTTGAAAGCTGGTTTAATTTTAATGGAAAGATTCTGACATGCCAAATTTAAAACTCTACAATAATGTGATGTGTTCACTTTCCACCTCCGATTTTGTTTTATGTAGAGGAAAGATTAATCAGTATATTCAATAAGGTCACAGTTGAAACTGTTGTTTAAAAACTGATTTTTCTTACATGCATAATCTAGCATGTATGTATCTGTTTTCTTTTTTTTCTCTCTCTCTCTTTTAAAAAAAATAGTCTACCTTTTTCTTCTTTTAGTACGTTTCTTTAGTTTTTTTTCCCCCCTTTTTTTGTGGGAGGTAAAGGGACTGATCAATCACAATGCAGTATGCAAAATGTTTTGGGGAATAATTTCAATTATTTTCTTTATTTATTACATTTCACAGATAGAAAAGATCTAGTTTCTATTTCAGCCATAAAAAACTACGAAAGTGGCATTCAGCTAAAGCATACAAATAGTTGCCCCCTCCCTCCCACATCTGATTTCAGAAGACAGTAGAATGTAGATAATTGATTTATGACATAATTGCTTTACCATTTGGAGATTACCTATTTCCCTGCCTGCAATAATAATACTTCTACTATGTCAGTATGCCTATGTTAAGCTATTGCTAAGTGTGTAGTTATTACTAAATTCCCCAGGGAGTTAATCAAGGGCTTTAATTAAAACTTAGCTAGCATACTCTTACTGCTGGCAGAACATCTTCTCTCTCTCTCTCTCTCTCTCTCTCTCTCTCTCTCTCTTTCCCCCTTCTTTCTATGGACATCTGTGCAAGGTAGACTAATGACATACCACATTGTCCTTCTCCCTGCATAATGATCTCTATACTGACTCATTTTTGTTGCTGTTGAATCACCCAGGAACCCATATATTTTCAGCATGCTGCAGCTGCCTAAACCCATTTTTGCTTGCTAACCATTTTTCTTCCTTTTCCTTTCCTTTTCCTTTTCTGAGTCCAACAGCAGGTCTCTTCCTGACAGCTTCTTAGTCCAGTTCCTCCCCCTGCCCTCAAGGGAGACTATTGTATGGGGGGGAAATGTTTTCTCTTAGCTTTCTCCTATTTCCAAGTTATTATCATCTACAAGTTCAGACAGAAAGTCTGTGCAGAGGGTAGTAAGGGCAGCAGAGAAGATAATTGGGATCTCTCTGCCTCCCATCCAAGACCTAGCATACAGTATGTGTGCTGTTTGTCTAGAGCTCGAAAGATCGTCAGTGACACCTCCCATCCTTATCATGGCCTGTTTTCTTTGTTACCCTCTCAGAAGAGGTTCCACTGTATCTGATGTAGAACAGCCAGATTGGGAAATAGCTTTGTCCCCCAGGCTATTAGATGTTTGAATGTTTAATGTCAAATGTGTATAGAATGTATATTTTATAGCAACTATGGTATCTCAATTGTATTTTAGTGTATGATTGTAAGCCAACTGCAACGGAATTTCATTTTATTATGCACTTGGTGTATAGTGTATAGTGGAATGACAATAAAGTTATTCTGTTCTGTTCTGTTCTGTTCTATTATATTCTATAGTCTGTGTATCTGGGAAATCACATGACCTACAGTTTGTCTGCATTGCAGCCTTCAGCTTCAGCTTTCCTTTGTATAAACCACTTTGGTCATAGTCTAGACCATGTTTACCATGACTTCTGAATTATTCATTCCTGTGCTTCTTTATCTCTTGCCAAAAATTCCCACCAATTTTACTTTGTTTGTTTGTTTGTTTGTTTTGGTCATTTTGGGCTAGAAGGGGAAGGGTAGTACAACTCATGCTAATTTTAACTGGTTTAAGGGAGGGGGGAGGGAGAGAGAGAGTGAGAGGTCCATTGTTTCATTGTTTCCTCAAGGAAGTTGGGAAAAAATATCATCAGTGACCAGAGGAGAGGAGGTATTCCTAACATAGGACCAGTAGCTATTTGGAGTGAAGGTATTTTCTTATAGTTAAATGAAGTAAGGAGACCCAGTTTGGCGTGGTGGATAAGGCATCAAGCTAGAAACTGGGAGACCATGAGTTCTAGTCCCACCTTAGGCATGAAACCATCTGGTTGACCTTGGAACATCGCTCTCCCTCAGCCCTTGGAATCACTTCTGAAATCTTGCCAAGAAAACTGCAGGGACTTGTCCAGACAGTCACCAAGAATCAACACTGACTCAAAGGCACACATGCACACATACAAACATGCACAAAGAAGTTCAGCAGGTTAACATGGAATTTAATTGAATGGAGATAGAAAAGAAATGCAGGTCAAAATAGGCAAGGAAGTGATGAGAGAACCCCTAGCTACGTCCAGTGAATTCAAGTCATCAGGCCAGATGGATTGCATCCCAGGGTATTCAAAACACTGGTGGATATGATCTCAGAACCACTATGCTAGTCTATGATTATAATAAAGATTTGATTGATTGATCCCAGAATCAATCTGTAACCTTTGAGAAGTCCTGGAATACAGGGAAAGTGCCAGAAGATTGGGAAAAAAGGCTAATGTTGTATCAATCTTTAAAAAGTGGACTGAAAAAACTACTAACCAATTGGCTTGACATCAGTATCTGGGAGTCCTAGAAAAGATAATCAAGCAATGGCTTTTCAAGGTCTTAGAAAGAAACAAGATGATTAGTATAAGCCAGCATGGGTTTGTACGAAATAGGTCATGCCACACTAATATTATTATTATTATTATTATTATTATTATTATTATTATTATTATTTCATTATTTCATTATTTTTTTACAAAGTAACTAGATTAGTAGACAAGGGAATGCTGTGGATGTAGTATACCTAGACCTCAGTAAGGCCTTTGAAAGTAGTGACCACAGCTGCCTTCTTGATAAAATGGAACAATGTGGATGGATAGTCCCGCTGCCAGATAGATTTGCAATTCATTGAACAACTATACCCAATGCATGCCCTTAACTGATTTACAAGTACATCTACATGGAGAGTTCTGCTCTGGGGCTAGTGCTCTTCACATTTTTTTTTTTATAAATGACTTAGACAAAGGGATGGAAGGTATGCCTACCAAATCTGCAGATAACACAAAGCTGGGTAGAATTGTTCACACTCCAGAAGATAGGCTCAAAGTTCAAAAAGATCTTGATTGGGCCTTTTCCAATAAATGTAGTCCTTTTGAGGGAAATGTGGGGTTCTGCATTTAAGTAAGAAAAATCATATGCACAGCTACAAGATAAGTGGTACCTGGCTCAGCAGTAGTGCTTGTGAGAAGGATCTGGCTGTCTTGGTAGACCACAGATTAAGCATGAGCCAGGAGCATGCTGCTGTCAGCCTTCCCAGGCAGACCAGACAAGAAATATAAGATGAGCTAATTCTATTTTATTGTAAGGCTACATTAACAGAATCTTGCAACTCTGAAAGTACAAATCTCCTGATCTCTTTTTACAGCCTGATAAGTTAGGGAGGATTCCTTCTGAGTTTCTTTCTGTGCTTGTTATGCATCTGGGAGCAATCCCCCACCCCTTTCTGGTTGTCCCTAGGCAGTATCTCTTCCCCCCATTTCCCAACGTGATTTCCACATACCATTACATCTGCAGCTGTCAAAAAAGTCAATGCAATCTTGGACTGCATCGATGGAGGTATAATGTTGAGATGATGGAGATTGGTAGTTCCCCTCTACTCTCTGCCAGTCAGACCACTCCTAAAATACTATAACCAGTTTTGGTCATCAAAATGCAATAAGGGTAAAGCTGATAGTCTGAAAAGAGTGCAGAGAAGAGCAACAAAGATAGTGAGGAGTTTGGAGGCTAAATCCTATGAAGGACAGTTAAAAGAACTGGGTATAATTGGCCCAAAAAAGAAAGGCTAAGGGAGATATGATCCCAGTCTTCTAATACTTGAAGATCTCACAGGGAAGACGGTGCAGATACTCTGTAGTATCTGAGGTAGGACAAGAACCAATGGATGGAAGGTTTACAGAGACAGCCAAACTCAAAATAAGGAAGAATTTCCTGACTGTGAGAGCCATTAAGCAGTGGAACAGCTTGCCTCCTGGAATCATGGATGCTTTGATAGTTTTCCAACAAAGGTTGGACAGCTATTTGTCTGGTATGGTCTGCAAACTCTTGCCCTGGGTAAGTGGTTAGACTAGAAGACCTTCAAAGATCATTCCAATTCTATGTTTCTATGATTCTACAATTCTAACTGTACAATTGTATTTGTGCTGGCACAACTCAGAAAAATACTTATAAGGGATGGTATAAAAAAATGGGTGGTGGCTGATTCTTCAAGGTGTGGTGTGCAGATAGAAGATGATGTCATGTGTTCCTCCCTTTGAGGAATGGTCAGTGGCCTGTAATTGCACTGAAACAATAGAAATTAGCAAATTGGTCCAGAGTTTACTGCTCCATTTTGTGACTTTCTGTATATTAAAGCAGTAAAACGTGTTTAGATTTTAGAAGAATGTACCAAATTTACCAATAAGACAAAAGTTGGAAACTGCAATGACCAAAAATGGAATGGACTTTAATATATTGTATCTAGAAAAAGCCTTTTTTTCCCCCAGCAATTTCTATTATTTTTGCATTATTTTCTTCCTTTCTTAATTGGCAGACATATTCCTTTCCAGTGTTAGGAATATTAGGAATCTGAGAAGCAATCTTTGAGTTAGGACTTTTAGAAATAGTACACTAGTTCAAATGTTGGGGCAGGGGATAATTTATGCCTACTGAGCTGTTTTTATATTTCCTAAATCATATATGATTTGTGTGTTTTAAATAAAAGTTTTTAAATTTTGAATTATTTCTGAAATAATTATTTTTCACTTATAAATATCTGGTCTCCATTTTTTTGGAACACAGAAAAATACATATACTACTTCCATGCTATATCTCTGTTATGATATTTTTCTCACATGTTCATTAGGTGTACTTAGTAGACTGCATATTACTTAATATTTATTCAGTATAGAAGTTATAGAGGACACTCCCCCCCCCTTCTTTTATTTCTGTTTTCTTTTCCCCTGCTAACCATTTAATCACCACTGTAACCTGTTTGGGTATTATCATTTCCTGACATGAAAACAGCATATAGGAGGATTACCTTCAAGTTAGCTTCCCATGGGATTTAATTGAATCACTAGAAGTTAGAAGCTGCAGACCACTAAAGAGATGATAATCAGCGAAACCTACTCACTTGAAAAGTCTACTATTTTGAGAAAAGTGGACAGAAAGAGAAGGAAACTGTCCAACAGCAAGGTAGTTGGATTTATATACAACACAGTTGTATATATAATATAAAATTGAAAGGCCAGGTTAAGCAGAAAGTCTATCTATTTGCTAAGAGTTGACACTCATTGGATGGCACAAAATCAATCAATAAACATAATCTGATATTTATATTTTGACTTCAAATGTTTCAAGAACCCTAGGCTCCATAATGAGCCACTGAAACCTATTTAGTATAATATTGGGTGTATCAAATAAGATTGTTTACTGCTTCTTTTTACTATTATTTACTTCTGATACATTGAAATGAAAGATTATAGATATTTCTTTTTGTTCTATTAGATGTACATATTCTTAAGAAATGTATAAAATTTTCAGCATGCCATAAAATATTGTACCTTTTACAGTGGAAATTTATTAACACTTTAAAATGAAGGCTTAGCCAGATTGCCAAAGAAAACATTGGGAGCATTTTGAATGAACCCTTCATAATGGTTTGACAAGCAAAGAGACAAGCAAAGTGCTATTCTTATAGTTCCTCCTCAAGCAATGTCTAAGCTCTCCTTTAAATACTTATTTTAAAAGGAGACAGTATAGTACAATGGCATTGGAGAGTGGGGAGGGTAATTTTGTTTTTATCATGTTTTTACTGCTTCTTGTGTGCCACCTAGAATCACTGTATGGGATGGGTTCCCATATAAGTTCCATAAATAAATAAATAAACAAGCAAGGAAATAAATGAATGAATGCTGCATATTCAGAACAACTGGCACTGGAAGATCTGAAGGGCTAGTTTGAAGACAGGTCATCCTGGACAAGGTCTATCCATGTGACCACTAAGAGTCAACACTGAATGGATGGCACATAATCAATCAAAAATATTGTCCTTATGTCCTCTTGCTTATTCATGTGAATCTGAATGAGTCATGACTTATACAATCTTTTATTTGACTTACTTGGTCATGCGTTTTGAAATATTTTGATTTTGCAAGCCTTCTGTAGAAATATTATTTTTTCATTTTGTCTCAACAAATATGTTTGTATAATATTAAAGCCAACACTACTTGTCAAAGATAATTACTCTAGGGTTTGTCAAAGATAATGACCTTGCTACAACAAAACACATGTAATGGCTAATATCTAGATTTTAATAGTCCAATGAATCACATTTCCATTGTTCATAGGACAACCACCAGTAAAAAGGCTGTCAAAATTGTAGAGCAGAATCAGAAAGAAGACATATTTTCTAAATTATAAGCATGTTAAACAAAAACATGATGGAAAATAGTGGTACTTTTAGTAAAGCCACTTGAACAGTCCTGGACCCAGCCAAACAATCTCTGACCTCTTGAAAGACAAAATGTGTTTAGTTTTTATTCCTATATTGAATATTTTGTTATGTCTCCACATTATTGAACTTGTTCATTAATGAATACAGTAATATCTTCCTTTAGAATTAGTATGAACATAGGGATTTTAACTTACAGAATGGATAGAATAATTGTTAAAATACCACAGGAATCTCTGTTGAAATGTGTTTGGTTTCAATTGATAAGTTATTTTTATTGTTTTGTTTTACTACCATCTGCATATTTTGACCTATTCTGTAGACAACCATTTATATATAGTCCATTTATTGTGTGAAAAACATTTTTAATGAGATGTTATTAAATGAAATTCTGTGGCTTTTGTATTTGTGGTCAGAAGTCCTACCTTGTTTACTTTTCTTGACAAAAAGACAATCCCCCCCAATGTTTGTTTGCTTATACACACACACACACACATACACACATACATACACATATACATACATACATATATACATACATAAAAAGATTGATAGGCTAGCATAGATGTGAACTTACCTGTATAATGTAATGGAAAATGGATTCAATGAACTATCTAAAAATTCTGTCCCATAGACCTGATGATCTACATTAATAGCACTGCTTGTCAGCATTGTGTTGATGCAATGTAACAGATTCTTCACATTCATCACCACAGATGATGCCCAAAAGTGAATTCTAGTTTATATGTCTCTGTAGTCAAAGCTTTCTGCTATTTGTGCTCTGTTCATCAAGCTGATTGTTGTTATCATAGTTTACAACTCAGTTTATATATGTAGAAGCCAGTCAAGCTGTGTTGTTTTGTTTGGAGTAAATGGGACTTAGGCCATTTTCTTATTCTAAGTTGTGATCTTGGCTTCATCAGGACAACTGGTATAAACTGCAGGAAATTCTCCCAAGAAAAGCAGAAAACTACATGTATTCAGGAATGGATCATGCAATCTAATTTCTTTCTTCCACAATTGCAGAGATTGCAAGCAGTCTGAAGATCCAACTTAATTGAATATTGATTTATCTAGAAAAAGAATCCCCAGTCCACAGAACATTTTCTTCTATTCCATTACAGAATGTCAGCTATAACAGGTGGGTCTTATAAAATTTTGCATTGGCCCACAATTTTCATGGAGTTTATGAATTTTTGAGATCTTCCAGATTATTTAGCATAGCATGAATATTAAATTCTTGTAGCACCAAAGTATTTGGACTTTAACAGTACTCTGATTTCCCTCCTTACACAATGAAAATGATGTCAAAGGAAGGCTGATTAAACAAGCAAATCTACTTAAAATCTTTTAGAAGATAATGATTAGTTGTTTTCACTTCTCAGAATTGAATCAGAATTGATATTCCTGACTGAATTATTATATCACTACATTTGCTTATCCCATGTATACTCTTTGTTGAAGCAGAAGGATGATGATAGCTAGCTAGCTAGATGATAGATTTAACAGTACCTATAACACACTGAGTTCTGGGGGACTCTGAGTAGCATACAGTAACAAATATAAACCAAACCTCAAATATCATAATAAAAGCATAATCAGAAATCAAAGACAGGCACCCACAACTAGTCGACTTTGGCCAAAGCTCATTGAATTAAAAACTACCTTTGCTTCCAAAATCAGCAATGTGGGGAGTTGTATATTCTTCTGTGGGGAGGGTATTCCACAAAATAGAGCTACCACAGAGAAGGTCTGTCATCTCACCTATATATCTCTGTACTTCAAGTGGAGAGGGACTTCTCTACTCTATCAAGGTATTGTCTGATATGTTGTGGCACTTTTATATTTAGGGATTTAAAAGTAATTACCATAACTTTGGATTCAGTCTGGAAGCCTACCAGTAGACAATATAATTATGTTAATATAGGTATCATTCTACATTGGTGATCTTGTCCTGCCATCACTCTGGCTGACACATGTAGTTCTGCGTGGAGAATATACTTTAGAAAAACATATTCTACAGTTTCAGATTCATCAGACTAATGACCAACTAAGAAAAAAATCAAGCAGTAAACTGATCTAGGAAGTACCAAAAAAAAGCAACAACACCCCTTCCAACACTGACAGGGCAAGCTAATAATGACTAATAGCTAACAGTATGGCTGATTGATTGAATGAATGAATGATCATGTTCTATCAAGTTGATGTTGACTTAGTTGTTCTCCAGGATAATCTGTCTCCAACCTGATCTTTCAGATCTTCAGATCTTTCAATGCATGAATTACAAACTGTAATCAAATCCATGTATCTTGCTGCTGGTTGTCATCTTTCCTTGTTCCTTCCACCTTTCCCAGAATTACAAACTTCCCAAGGGAACAAGTTTTTGTTTTTGTTTTTTTAATTTTGTGTTCAAAATATGATAATTTGAAAACTTTGGATTGATTTGTTCTGTGATCCTTTCATTAGTTTCTTGGCTATCCATAGCACTCTCAAGATTGTTCTCTCACACCAAAGTTCAAAAACCCTTACTCTTTTTTTCTGGCTACTTTAAAGTACAACTTTCACTTCAACAGAGTATCACAGGAAAAAAACATTGCCTTCACTATCTTGATCTTTGTAGTTTTAGACATGTCACAGCTTATGAATATATTTTCCAAAGTGTTCAGACTAGCATTTGACTACCCTACCAAGCTAGAACATCTTTCTGAGTTTGGAGATCCTTTGAAAGGCCTTCCTTGTTTTTTGTGTCTTTTCTATATTTAATGTTTTTACAGATGTCATTATAATACTGCTTTTTGACCTTGAAGGTCTGATGCACAAATAGCATATCTTGCTTGCATAATCTGTCAATTTCAGATTGAAATTTGCCATAAAACTCATCAACATGTCTCCTTCTGAATTAGTGGCTGGAGTATAAACTTGGATAACCTTCATATTAAAAGGCTGTCTGCAAGACTAACTGATATTGTTCAATCATTGATTGCATTGTAGCCAAGTGCTGTTTTTGTTATACCCTTCCTAACTATAAAAGCAACAGCATTCTTTTTGTTTTCATGTCCAAGTAATAAACAGTGTGATCTTCTGGATGAAAGTGTTCAGTCCCAGTACATCTCAATTCACTGATGCCTATTTATAGTAATTTAATTTCATCTTTCACTGTGCTGAGCTTTCCAATATTCATGCTTCTTATGTTCCATGTTCCTACTGTAATTCTGTCTTTGCAGCTTCAGATTTTCTTTTCCCATATGGTAAGATCAGCAACAAGATGTCCTGAAGACTTTAATCTAGCCATGTCCTAGACACCATTAGTACTTCAAAAGATCCTCGGCACTTCCTTAGTAGCATGCTGAGTGCCATCCGACCTGAGGGGCCCATCATCCAGCACTATATCGCCTATATCATTTTGTTTTTCTATCCATGTTGTTTACTTGATAAAAATACAGGAGTGGCTTTCCACTGCCTTGTTTGCTGCCTTTGTCACTAACATGATAATCTACCATCAACATTTTCCTCTGGCTGCTGATATAGGTGCTGCTTGCTTTAACAGAATTGCTGGGATGATCTTCACACTCTGGGTGATCCTGCTGAGAATACAGTATACAGTATACTTCTAGTGTACACTCCTAGCATTTTTCATAATCCTTCCTAGGAACATCATCTTCCCAGGACTTAGAATGAAGGAAGTAGAATGGGGGAAGAATGTATACTGAAATACAATTTGATCAAGATATTTACATGCCATTTCAAACCAATATATTGATACAACAAGGAACAACCATAATACAGTATCTGCAATATGAAGGAATTTTCCTTTTGCTAGGAATGCACTTCATATAACTGCCAACCATTTACATGTTTTTGTTTTTTTCATTTCATTTTAGGAGGTGAGCCATGCTTGTCTATAGTGGGGGGGGGGGGGGGAAGGAGTTTAATAGCACCTATTCTGACTAACACATTTATTAAAAGGCATAAACTTTTGTGAACTGCAGCTCACTTCATCAGATGCCTGGAGTGGATAAACTGATATAGGATTTAAATTGGGATGAGGTGGGGGTGGAAGGTTGGGGGAACTGGTGAAGTGAACTGCAGCTTTTTTTCACCCCCAAACCTTGATAAATGTGGACCATCTAAAAGCAAATCTGGCAAGTTCCCCAAAATGTTTTAGATTATATGTCATTGCTTTCTTTTTAAGATGAATGTAGACACAAATATCCTTTAGAGAAAGAATATATTTATTATTATTATTATTCTGTTTATAAAACTATAAAACTTACTTAAGAATAAATATGTTCTAGTTCATTATTAGCTAAATTTATAGATATGGAATTCACAGCTCTTACTTATACAGAGCATAAACCAATAATTGTAAGATTACACAGAAGAATCTATAGTCCAAAAAGGTGGAGACTTAATGGTTTATTACTACTGGAAGAAAATATTAAACTAAAGTGCCAACATTAACTAAAGACCTTCTTCCAATCCTATTTAATTCCTGATGTTCTTTTATATACAGTATGTGATTCCTTCCATATATGAGAGGATTGCGTATTGAAAGCCATACAAAAAGAAAGAAAGCCATACAAAAACAAAATGACATTTTGACAAATGAATTCAAGCTAATAGAGTGAAGACATAAACAGGATTTAGAGCAAATATTTAAGGTGATCTCCAATTAACTGGACCTAATGGAAATAAATGAAACAAACAAGATGAACTTTGCTAACAAAAATGTTTTGCAAAGGGTAATGAACTAGACAAATTGTTGGGTTATCAGCTGCACCAGAATCATTATTTGGGATGGAAAGAGCAATATAATAATAGAGATTATAAATCAGTTTGTTAATATTCCAGATTATTCAGTAAACAAATATGGAAAAGATTGAAGAATATTTAGATATAATTAAGGTTGCAAAATTTACAGATCAAGAAAAGAAAGTTCTCAATAAATTAATCACAGAAAATGAAACAAAAGAAGTGATACAGAAATTGAAAATGAATAAATCTCAAGGAAGATTTCTCTGCAATATTTCAGGAAATTTTGATTGACCACTAACCCAGGTAATGAATATAATTCAGTACCATCCAGTGCTTCCTTCATGCAACTAACTATATATGGTCTAACAAAAGACCAAGGTTCAAGACTAAGATTTTACAGGACTTGAAAGAGAGAGCTGGACTGGAAGTACCAAATTTCAAATTGTATTATCAAGCTCATTGTTTAACTTTGATTATAGATAGGCTTTATCATGTTATGGCTTCATTGCTTCTATCAAGGGACCAGGACTTCCAGGTTATTGCATAAATACTTTTGCTTCTATAGAAATAGAATATATAGCCTATGGCAGACCATCAATAATAAGCATCATTTTAAAAGTATGGGATACACAGCAAAAAGAATTAGCCATTTTTATGCCTCTTGCATTGATATTAAAAATCTATTTTCATTAAGGTGAATATACAAAGAAATTTGACCAGTGGACAGATAATAACTCTTATAAACTGTAAGATCTACTATTAATAAGGGGAAACCTTTTGAGATTCTTTCTTCAGAATAGTCAGAACAGTTTTAATATCCTAAATAAACAATAGAGTTCTAAAGACATTACAAGAACAAGTAGATTGAACAACTGGAGATATAAAAATCTAGTCAGATCATTTAAAAAAAAAAAAATTTGGTGGAAATGCTGTAAAGCTCAACAATTTTGGGAAATGATTTATAATAGAATGAAACAAATTCTAAAGGTTAAATTCTTTTTCCACACTATTTTTTTTCTATTAAATATTACCAAAGCTCACATTCTCACAAAGTATATCAAACTGAATATATATCCAGAATAATAAAATGATACAGAATATCTTAGCAACAAGAGAGAGAGAGAGAGAGAGGGATGCACTCACACGCACACACACACATTATGTCCCATCAAGTCATTGCTGACTGTTAGCAACCACACAGATAGATTTTCTCCCTAACCTGGCCCTTCAGCTCTTCCAACAGTGCACTTATTGCCAACATAATTAAATCCATCCACTTTGCTACTGATCTTCCTGTTCTTCTCTTTCCTTCTACCTTTCCCAGCATTACAGCCTTCTCCAAAGGAATATACCCACGCACACAGAGTTACAGTTGCTAGGATACTCTGTTTCTCAGTGGAAATTATGTATAATCCCTTCTGTAGGAGAATGGTAAATTAATTGGATTATAATTTCACATATGGAATTGTACTTCATCCAAAATTTAGATTACTTCTAACATAGAGATTTAAGATTTAAATTTGTCTATGAATTACCAAATAAGGATAGATTTTTTCCAGACTAATACAAATTATTATACAGTAATATTTCATCTATTTATAATCTTTATGATACTGTTTATTATAATTAATAATTACTATCTTGATTTTAATTATGGCATGAAGTTTTAAATAGACATATTTTAATGTGTAGAAACCAAACCAATGTTACCACAATTTTTTTATTTAATTATATAATGCTTGGAAATTTACCTATTTACTTTTTCCTTTTCTTACTTTTCTCTTTTAAAGTAACATAACCTTTTAAATCAACAGTTCTGAATATTTCTCACACAGATAAATCAACTTTTGTCATATTGAAGCCTTCATACTCCAAAGATACATCACTTTTAACTAAACTGCTGCTTCTTGCTACTTTCTATGATAGCAAAGATAAATTACATTCTGTTTCACTGATAATATTCACTGATAATAGAGGAGAAGATATCAAAGATATATAAGTGTTTCTCCTAACAAAACTCCACCAGAAAATATCTACCCTTTTGGTTTTAAACAAACTAGGATTTCAATGGAATTCATTTCATGAAAAGATAACGCCAATGAGTATTTTCATTAATGCAATGTGAAATAAAACCAGTGAAGAAGAAAAAAAAAGCTTAAATATCAACTGAAGATTAGAAATACATTGAAAATCTTGTCCCTTAATAAATAATAAATGAAATAATATTTATATAAATGATACATGCAGAGCAGGAGATGGTTCAGAAGCTTCCATACATATATCACTCTTGCAGACAAATATATGGCATTATCAGTCTGTTACCAGTTACCAATCTGTTTCCAAGTCCAATTCAAGGTGCTGGTGTTGACCTTTAAAGCCCTTCATGGCATGGGACTGGATTATTTGAGGGACCGCCTCTCCCTGATTTCATCTGCCCATCCCACTAGATCCAGCAGAGTGGGTATGTTATGGGTTCCATCATCTAGAATGCTACATTTGGCAGCCCCTAGGCAGTGAGCCTTTTCTGCTCTGGCACCCACATTGTGGAATCTTACTGCCCCAGAATTGAGGTTGGCCTCTCATCACTTCTGAGCTTTTGAAGGTCCCTCAAGAGTTGGTTATGCTAACAGCTCTTGGGATCCCAGGGGAATGGGTGAATTAGTGAGGTGGCTTCAGTATTATTAGCATGCTTCCATCTATTATGTTCTTTTTCTGTTTTAGTTCTTCTTTTATAGCTTTTAATATTTTTTAATAATATATAATTTTTAAGGCAATGTTTGTTTTATATATTTATTGTTTTATTGGCTTGGTGCATGCTGCCCAGAGTCACTTTTTGTGAGATCAGCAGCCATATTAAACAAACAAACAAACAATCAATCTGCATTTTTTAGGGTAGGTCACATAGTTCCTCCTCATGGTGGATTTGTGGTATGCATATATCTGCAAGAGAGGTTACAGTGGAACTGTACCAGAATCTCTTATTTTCATTGGTAGGTTATCCTCTCACTACCATTTCACACACTAGTTGAATGGATTTATCTGAAGTCATCATTACCCTGGAATGGCTGTATAAGAGAGTTTTAAACCTCTTCATAAACCATTCATTTATGTGTTTTAAACTTCTTTATTAACCATGCTAATGAGAGAGATTGGCAGTATATTCCACAGTAAGGCACATAAAAAAGTAGATTCTTATAATTCTTATCCATCTTCTTAACAGCAGTTATAAATGCATTTATATTTTACCCTTTCGCTCTAAGATTGCATCATAATTTCCTTCTTCCCATAGTCTGCCCTTTCTAATTATCAAACCCATAAATCACAAGTTCACTTTTTTCCTTTCTTCAGCAAAAAAATCCATAAGGGATTTCCAGTCACTAAAATGTTAAACATATTTCTGATGGGACCTGGAAGAGGTCCCTCACTGAAAACTTTAGAGCATGGTGCAGGCTGTGTGGGAATAGAGGGCCTTGAAGGTAATGGCTTAAGTTTTATGCACTGAAGTAAACACAGTTGGGTTTGGGAAGCAGTTGGGAAGTATTGTAACTGTTTTAACACAAGGATATGTGGCATTTCCAAGAAGTGTATTTCATTACCAATGCTGCTACATTCTGGGCAGATGTTTCATAAGTCTGTCCTTGCCACAAACATTATATTGTTGTCTGTCATCCATGCTGGATCCTGGAGCACTCCTGGACTGAGAACCTATTCCTTAAGAGAGAAATCAGCTCCACCCAGAAAAAGCGTGTCACCAGAATCCTGAAACCAGCTCACCGAAACAGCAACAACTATATGCATTGTCCACATTCAGGTTCAGATTGTTCTCTCTTTTATGTATGTATGTATGTATGTATGTATGTATGTATGTATGATATCATTTATATACATCCATACTCCAACATCTATGGAAATTTCACAATCAAAATATATAGGAAAACAACAAAACAAAATTATAAGTCTAAAACCATAAGTAATCCAAAAAATAATTGCAAATCAGCTAAGATTAAAGCAACAGAATAAAGCTAAAAAAAATAAGAGCAGCAACAAATGAATAATTTAGTGTTTCAAGACCTGGCAGAACACTATTGGCTTCATTGCCTTCCTAAAGGATATCAGTGTAGGGCCGTCTAGACTTCTGGAAGGGGAGGCAGTTTCTAAAATTATATTGCAGTAACTGATCCTGAAGATGATGAGGGAATGAGGGAATCACCAGCACAAACCTCTGGTTAAAGCAGCCATTGGTGTACCAGCCGAAGTAGTAAATTTCTTATGGGCATAGATGTCATATATATGTTCAAGAGAATCCCCAAGTAAACAACCTACTCCTTCAGGGAAAGCACAGCTCCATCCAGACCCTATCCAAGGACTGACATAAAGCCAGATAGTTTGTGAATAAAGAGTAACTCTGTCTTTCTGGGATTTATTTTAAGTTTGTTTTCTCCAGTTGAGACATTCACAGCATCCAGGCACTGAACAAAGTCCTACATCATACCTCCAGCTCAGCTGAAGGCTTTGGTATTAGTCCACTAGAAATCAAATCAAGGCTAGCATGTGGTATGAACCCAGATTGGCTATTCTTGATGTATATTAATATGAGATTTTTAAAAAAATAATTTACCAAAAGAGAAGACCTGATTCTTATAAGTTCTGTTGTAGAGCTGTAGGAAACTTAGATCCCTTGTAAGGATCTTAGTATAATTTGATTACTTTTGGAGAAGTACACTGCTGAAGTCCTTAACTGATGTATATACAGTGTGTGTGTGTATATATATATATATATATATATACACATCCATCAGTTGTATATATGTGTGTGTGTGTGTGTGTGTGTTTATTTGGTTTGGTTGATTTATAAATTTCTACACCACTCTTAGTCTCTTAATTTTACCACATACTTTCAGATTCACTTCTGAGAAATTGGAAGAAAGTGTTAGAGAGTTTTCAGTTTGTACACACATTCCTCTATCCTAGGTCCTATTTTGCCTCCCTCTCACTACCACCCTCCCACTACCCATAATATTATAATGGGTGGCATTAACAGCAACTTCAAATAAACCTATCCATATTGGCCCGGATATGGAACAGAAATGGCATTGGTCACACTTATGGATGACCTCTGGCAGGAGCGGGATGGTGGAAGTGCGACCATCCTTGCTCTCCTTGATCTCTCAGCGGCTTTCGATACCGTCGACCACAGTATCCTGTTGGGACGGCTCAGGGAATTGGGGGTGGACAGCACGGTCTTGTGCTGGTTCACCTCCTTTCTCCAGGTCTGATCCCAATTGGTGGTGATAGGGAACAAGAGGTCCCATCCTCGGCCCCTCCTTTGTGGGGTGTCGCAGGGTTTGGTTCTCTCTCTGCTCCTTTTCAACACCTACATGAAACCGCTGGGCGAGATCATCCGTCATCATAGGGTGAGGTATCATCAGTATGCTGATGATACGCAGCTATACATCTCCATCCTGGTGAATTAAGTGATGCTGTGGCCTCCCTTTTGCGGTGCCTGGAGGCTGTAAGGGTCTGGATGAGGAGCAACAGGCTTTGACTGAACCCTGGTAAGACGGAGTGGCTGTGGGTTAATGGGTCCTCTGTATCCGGGATTTTGTCATCTTTGGTGCTGGATGGGGTGGCACTCCCCCAGACAGACCCAGTGTGTAATCTGGGGGTCCTCCTAGACTCACAGCTCCTGCTTGAAGAGCAGGTTGCAGCCGTGGCAAGGAGGGCCTTTGCACAACTTCGGGTTGTGCATCAGTTATGCCCTTCCCTGGATCGGGATGCCCTTCGAATGGTCACTCACGCCCTTGTTATCTCCCAGATAGACTACGAAATGCGCTGTACATGGGGCTACCCTTGAAGAGTATCCGGAAGCTACAGCTGGTCCAGAATGCAGCTGTGCGGGCTATTGTTGGTGCCCCAAGGAGGGCCCATATAATGCCTCTGCTCCGCGAACTGCATTGGGTGCCAGTTTGCTTCCAAGTCCAATTCAAGGTGTTAGTTATCACCTTTAAAGCCCTACATGGCATGGGACCAGGTTATCTAAGGGACCGCCTCTCCCCTATGACTCCAACCCATCCCACCCGATCACACAGAGAGGACATGCTTTGGACCCCCTCAGTGAAAGTACTTCGACTGGTGGGGTCCAGAAGGTGGGCCTTCTCTGCAGTAGCCCCTGCTCTTTGGAACATCCTGCCCCCGGAGATGCAATTAGCCCCCACATTCCTGGCCTTCCGTAAGGTTTTGAAGACCTGGTTCTGCCACCTGGTCTGGGGTGGAGTGAGAATAACTCAAGCATGGGGATGGCTAGCCCCATAGAGGCCTCAGCCTTCAGCCTCAGGTTTTCATCCCCTTGGTCTCTCTCCTTCTTCTTTTTAGTTATGTTTTAATTTATGTTTTTATGTGTTTATATATTTATGTTCTAATGTTTATTGTGAATTGCCCAGAGTTCCCCCATTGGGGGGAGATGGGCGGTTGAAAAATTTAATAAATAAAAATAAAATAAATAAACTTCAAATAAACCTATTCATATTGTTGTAGTACCCAAGGATCACTTGAATTCTTTATCATTCTTGGAAAAGGGCAGAAAAATTCAGCAGCTTACTTCTTCATGATAAATGATAAATGTTCCTAATTTTGTCCATAAATTATGAGCTATAGTATTTTCTTTCTGTATATGCACACACAACAACATACACACACACACGTCTTAACAAGACTCAATAAATACCATTATAATATACTGTAAAAAGGCCAACTTTGAAGAAGCTCCAATACTAGTTCAAATTTGGCAGTTTTGGCAGGTCTTTCCTTTCAATGTAATTGATGCTATAATAGTATTTATCAAGTTTCAATAAAACATTTGTTGCAATATTTTTATTATTATTTTTTTAAAAAGTAATAATAACCAAAAATAAATAAAAACAGAAAGGAACAAAACAGAAAGATACATACGTTGTCAAAAAATTGCTTAACAAATGCTTAAAAATAAGTGGAAAAAATACAAAAATATAAAAAATACAAATTAGAAAAAATAATAAAAAATATAAAGTATAATATGTTGTTACAACAGTAAACAGTTACAATTATATACATGGCAAATATTACGTGAGTATATTTTTATCTCTAATACAATTATGTAACTATTGTGCTTCTTCCTTTTTTCCCCCCAATAATTGTATTAAGATTTTAGAAAAACAATAAAAGATAATACAAAGAAAAAGAAAAAGAAAAAGAAAAAGAAAAAGAAAAAGAAAAAGAAAAAGAAAAAGAAGAAGAAAAAGAAAAAGAAAAAGAAAAAGAAAAAAAAGAATGCCAAAAATATCCCCTTTTTAAGAAAGCAACTTCCCATCCTCATCATGACACATATAAACAATTACATAATTTCTTAACCCCTCTTAATTAACAAATATAAAACTCTTCATCGCATAACCCATCTCTTAGTAATAAAAAAATAAGTAACATCTTATTATCCAACATTATCCAATTGTCCAGCAAAAGTCCAAATAGAGCTCTAAAATATTAAAATTAATTAACAAATATAAAACTCAACTTTAGTTGTAAGCAAAATCCAATTTAAAAGGCATAAAAAAGTCCCAATGTCCTAGGTTAAACAAATCAAACCTAAAGTTTAACATAACAAAAAGAGACCATTTCTCCTTTAAAAAACAAACGCCAATACATAACCCATTCCAAATACCAACCATTCCAGAGATAACCAGCCCAGAGTTAACCACCCCACAGCATATCCCATTCAAATAAACATCCAATATCTCAGTTCTAAACTATTCATAAAGTAATCCCAGCATCATAATACCAAAAAAAAAAAAAAGAAGTTGTTTCTCAGTTAGTGGGGATGTAGGCCTTCTGTCTATCCATAGTTTCCTCATACATTTCATATATCCCCTCTCATTAGGTCTGCTGTTGTAGTAGCATTCCATCAATTCCAAGTTCTCTTGTCTTGTCCATGTATGGTTTGTTCCAGTAGCCCACTTAACATCAGATTGTCCTGGTTCCCAAACATCTGACGCAGACCTTGTTAATCCGGGCGACGTTTGAGCTGGCATCACTCTCTTAGTTCGTGTCACTCTCAAATTTGAGGTAGGCAGGTGAAGCGTTAGGGGGTCTTTGCCCAAGGACCCCTACTGGTAAGGTAGGTACCAGCCGGGATTTGAACCCCGGTCTCCTGTATCAAAGGCTGTGTTCTAACCTTTATACTATCCAGCCGGTTATATATATATATATATACACACACACACACACACACACACATACATACACACACACACACACACACACACACACACAATGTCAGTTAGAAACCTATGGAATGTAATGTACATTCCATAGGTTTCTAACTGACATAATTGTTTCCAGAGACACTAGAGTTCTGTTGTATTTACATCCTAATACTGTCTATCCAACCAAAGGTGCTATATATGCTTATTCCAATATTGCCCAAATCGGAAAATTAGCACAATTGTTCATTTCCAGTATTTAATACTTGACAATAGGTAAACTTGATTTAACTCCAGATTCGGAAAACCAAATCCTCACTCATTAATTGCTAATTGCATTATCTGTAAATATTCTCAGAATTGAAGAACCCCATAAAATTTGTATAAACAAAGAATTTATTTTCTGAAAATATTTTCCAGATATTTGAACAGGAATTCCTCTCAGACTATAAATTAATCTGGGAATAATATTCATTTTGAGAGCATTCACCTTTCCCCAAAAGATGAGGTTTAATGACTCCCATCTATCCATATCTGAAGAAACCTCTTTATATATTTTATTTATATTACTTGTCACTGAATTATATCTTTTGGTATGCACATACCTAAATATTTAATGGATTTGGTACAAATACAGAACTGATTTTCATTAAAAGGATGGATAACCAAATTTTCACCTACTGGCATTAATTCCAATTTGGAACACTTAGTAGAACATCCTGCTATTTTACTAAAAGCATCTATCATTTGCATCAATGCTGGAATAGTTGTGTGAGGTTTAGAAATAAACAGAAGAATATCATCTGCAAATAAAACCAATTTGTGTTTAATTGAATTTTATACTATTCTGTAAGTCTCCTATGTTGTCTAATAGCACAAGCCAAGATTTTCACAAAAATATTAAAAACCAAGGGTGAAAGTGGACACTTTTGTCTAATTTTTCTAAATAACGGGAAAGTAGCAGAAAAAAAATACCATTAACCATTACTTTAGATATGGGCGACTCATAATATCTTAATCCATTTTATAAATTTCAAAGGAAATTCAAACCTGTTTAGTACAGCAAACATGTACCATCTATATATTTTGTCAAAAGCTTTCTCAGCTTTTTTTTTTTTTCAGCTGAAACATTTGTTGCAATATAGTATTTCCTCTGGAGCAAGAACTGAGTTGGAAATTAATCAGCTTAGTTTGCATATACCTCCACAACTTCATGGTATATGAGGTCTTCAGTTGCTTTCCTCTGTTGAAACTTCAACTTGTCCACTTTGAATTCCATCCAGCTCTTTGCAGAAACAAAGCTGGCTTACTTCTTTAGAAGCTATAATCTGGCAAAGCAGACTTGTTTATTGGGCACAGCTGATACATTGTCCAGAAGGCTTAGCCCTCTTAGCTTTGCATATTCAACTTTAGCCTAGTTGGATAATTTTACTGGAATCAAAATTAAAGGGTTGTGGCCTTTCTCTATCTGTTATGGCATCCACTGGATATGCAAAAGCCAAAGAAATTATAAAACAGCATATATGGGTTATTAATAAACAAAATAATCTTAGCATAATTACTCATTGCTATGCACTCAGAAATCCAACTAATTTTTTTGTTCCAGCTTCTTATATTTTTAGTGACCTTTCCTTGAGCACAGATGTGCCTTTTCTTTCTCCATTTAAATGCCTCACCTTCTGAAATTCTGCAAGGTAAATTTGCTGGTGCCCCATATGATGAATGCCTAAGCCAATGCCTTTCTGGATATGCTGAGTCAGCGGTACATGAATTATTGCCCTGTTTTTTTTTATAAAGATTCCTGACATTTACTCATAGCATCTTTTTAAGCAAATGCCCACTTAAACCAAGTGCATTTTATGTCAATTTCTTTTTATCAGATTTAAAGCCAGATGCTACCTATAAGGTAGAACAATTTGTCTCTGGGGCTTTGGCTATGAGGAAATAAATGGTAACACACGTGCTACAAAGATAAGCCCATATGTCACCTATATTCCAACCATGAAGTTTTCTTCTTCCATTTCAATGTTCACTTTTTGTGTGCATTATCTGTTCTTTCTGCCTTTCACATCTTTGATCTTGGACTGAGCTATACTGATCAAATCTACAATTTAATGCTAGTACTGTAAGTTCTTAGATTATTATACTTTATACCCAGATTCTATGGTCTCCTATTTTTAGCCTATTTTGTGTTTTATTTCATTTATTTTGTGCTACTGTTTTATTGTCTATATTGTATCACCATATCATACTCTTTACAATTGTAATAGTAAGTTTGATCTCAGAATTATAAAGTTTTACACTTTTCTATTAGTAATCCATGTCACTTTGTTACTACTATGTTATTCTATACCTTATATTCTTATTCTTGGGGGAAAAAATCATATATTTTATACTGGTCTATGACCGAAATAAAGATCAATAAAATTGGTGTATTTGTTCAATCATTCAGTCACTTCCAACTTTTTATGACCCAATAGATATAATTTTTCCAAGACTGTGTCAGTAATTGCTTTTCTGAGTTCTTATAAGCTTATGATTGTGTCATCTGTTATAGTATCTAGCCAGCTTGTTTTCCGTTGGCCTCTTTTTCAATTGCCTTCAGTTTTTTTGTTTGTTTGTTTGTTTTTCACCAAGCATCAGGGTTTTCTCCAATGATTCTTATATTCACATGACGGCTCCAACATAAGTAATCTTTAGCTTCATTATTAGTGCTTCCAGAGAGAGTTTGTTTTTACTTTATCTAATATTGAATGATTTGTTCTTCTTGTACCTCTAGCATTCTCAACCTTTTTTTTTTCAGCACTACAGTTAAAAGGCATCAGTTTTTCTTCATTTAGTCTTTCAACTTTCTTAGCTGTATATTACAACCAGAAAAACTATCAGTCTGACAACATGTACCTTTGTTGTCATTGTGATGCTCCTGCAGTTTCATATTTTGTCTAGAACTCTCATGGTCTTTCTCCTAGTAGCCAACATCTCTTTACTGCATAACTAAAGACACCACCCCTGTAAATTTTTGAACTTAAAAAGATGGTCTGCCACTACTTCAGCTTATTATATCTATTTGGTTTTGTGTGCTCGGATCATTTTGGTGCTTTTTGTTTTGAAAAGTTGAGCATTTTTTTCACACTATTCAACAAGGTCCTTTCCTTGATTCCAGCTATCAAAGTGGAATTATCAGAACATCAAAGGCTGTGGAGGTTTCCAAAACAATTTAAATTTCATTTTCCTCTAATCTTATATATCTCATGAACCTGTTCTTAGAGCATGTCAAAGCATTGTACTCATCAATAGGCAAAGGGAGGCAGCTTGGTATACAGTGGAAGTCAGGAAAGAGTGTTTAGGACAACACTGTATGACATATAGCCAGTCCTTTACCTTATGAGCTTTTCTGGTACTCTTAGGCAATGGTGAAAGGTACTGTGCTATTGCTAGTATATGGACATACATGAAATGAAGGACACTATCTTACCTTCATTTCATCCTGACTTTCCACACCTTGTCAAGCCTCATTTTATGAGATTCTTTCCCCATTGAATATTGATGTGTGCATCGTTTACAGCCTTTTAATACTGGCTATTCTTTGTGGCCAAGGTTAAATATGTCCTTAGAGATTTTGGGCAGTATATTTAAAAACTTCATGCTTTTAATATAATTATTCACCCTCTGGGATACTTTGAGCTACAAATCAAATAAATAACAATCTTATAAATGTTAAGCAACATGGAAAAAAATCCTACAGTATTAAATTGTTCAGTGTGTGTGTGTGTGTGTGTGTGTGTGTGTGTGTTTCCCATTCCTGGAAATTGTTTTTGAAGATAGTCTAATGGAGTGGCTGAAGCATTTTACTCAAGGCAGCACTTACTGGAGCAGAATGCTATTAATGAACCAACTGCTGAATAGTGGTTTGAGGAATCTAGCCAGTATAATTCATTTCATGCTTTTAAGCCTTTGTGCAGTATAAAAGTCTTCACTTTCTGTTGCTTTTCAGAAAAAAAATTAATCAATATTATAATTATTTTATAAAGTTAAAACATTGACATCAAACTGTACACTGAAGTCTGTCATATACAAGAGAAAGCTATACAAAATACTTTTGAGCCACTCATGAAAACCATTTAGACTGGATGGATTATAATTTTGAAGATGCATTTGCAAGGCCAGATAAGCCATTGTTTTGTTCATCATATATGCATTTAAACTCCATTGAATATTTTTATCCTGAATGGGCATTTTATTTTGAGATTAGATTTAAACTAGTACACCTCAATAGCTCTCATAAAAAAGCTTTACATTTTTCCCTGCTAGAATCATAAGCTGTGATCCAGACAGAAAAGAAACTGTTATGTCCTTTAATTTGTCATTCCATGCAGTCAGTCAGAAGCTTGCAAAAACTCATTGAACAGACAGGAAGCTAATGGCATTCTACTTTTGGTCCACAGGATCATGTTTTCAAGTAGAAATCTGAGGTTCCAGTTTAAGGCATTTGGGAGCTTAAAACTGGATTGAGGATGGGTTGGTGAATATTTTCCATGTCCTATGCTTGCCTGTCCTGTTACTTATTCCTCCTGACTTTTTCATACTGGGTAGTATGAACTGAAAGGGTCCTGTGCTCAATGCATACCAGACAACCTCTAAAGCAAAGAACCAATCAAGTATCCAGAGGTGACAGATAAACAGGTTGAGAGTCAGATAGAGAAATACACAAAGTTACAATAAGTTACTCACATTTACTGAGGTTCAGTTTCTGCTTTTCTCTCTAGAAAAGAAAAAACTGAGCGTATTTTAGGACCAAACTAGATGAGATGGATCATGGTCATTGTAAGATCCATAAAAGATGTAATGTTTTAGATGCAATGTTTTAAGGAAGTATTGTAGCTGGTTTAGGTCAGGACTCTAACACAGAATTTTCTTAAAATATTTGTACACTGCTTATCTATCTATATCTTGGCTTACCTATCTATATCTTGAAGCAGTTTCCAATAACATTCAAACAATTAAAATAGGAAGTTAAAGCAATAAAAGTATACATTAAAACATTATATAAACTTTACAAAGTAAAATAAGCTATAATAAAAGAGTAACTATAGAAATACAAATGTAAAAATTTCACAGTAATGTTAACACATTATTAAAAGGTCAGGGAGAGTTACAGACATTTGTAGAAGGGGGGCAGAATATAACATTGTGATGAAAACTCTGCCTTTTTTTATTTGTATCCTGAGTTTGCATGCAAGTATGTAAGGGGTGTCATTTTGCAGTTACTGTGGCTACTTGCAGCTGTCTCTAGGATGAATAAAACTGTCTTTGTCTGGTGCTGCCTCACTGGGGAGATCATCCGAAGTCCTATCCTTGCATAGCTATTAAAACACCTCAGCATCAAAGGGCACGCAGAGCAGGCCTTTCAAATATAATTTGAAATTATGGGTGGGAACCTATGGGGAAAGGCATCACTTTGCATAGGATAACACCAACATTGAACTAGAATCAGAAACAAACAGGGAGGCAATGAAATGTGATACGTTCATATTGCCCATTTCCAGTCAGTAATCTTGCAGTGATATTTTATATGAACCATCTGCAACGTGAGGACAATTGAACAGCTATGATTCTACTTTTACAATGATAACCCCTTCATACCAAAGTAACAACACTACTACTAAAGTTCCTGCTCTGATACAAGTTGGCTTCTGTACCTAATTCAAAGTCCTGGTAATGCTCTATAAAATTAGATATGATATAGTGTGGTAAGTGAATTTCATCAGGCACTGCCTTGCCACAGGTGACTCTGCTCATTTGGTAAGAATATCACTAGAAGGCCTGGTTAGAGTCTCTACTCTATATGATGTGAGGGCATATGGAGACCAGAGAGCAAGCCTTCTTTATTGTGGTTCCTGTACTTAGGAACTTCTTGCCTCTGGAATTTTGAGCAGCCCTTCATTCTAGCATTTCACAAAGCTTTTAAAACAACATTATTACCTGTGGTTTTAAGCAGGATGTAATGTTTCTGGGCACCAACTAGGAAGTTTTTTACTAATTGTAGGCCTTTCTTCTGTTTTGTTTTTATCCTATATATTTACCCTGGTGCATGTCACCCAGGGCCTAGGGATTGGAGTGGGTTACAAAACATGTTAAATCAATCAATCAATCAATCAATCAGCTAATTAATTAATTAATTAAAATATACTGGGGTAGGCAAATGAGAATTTTTAGAGAACCTATGTAGGCCAGAGGTTACTTTACCAAACAATAACTAAGTATAGGGCAGTAGCTGGCACACCAGCCTAACTTGATACAGACATGGCTGAGACATCAGTTTACCTTTCCTCTCTTTCTATTTTCCTCACATTTTAATAAGATGGCTTGATGAATAGACTTAAAACACTGAATAGACTTAAAACACTGAAAGCTTTTATTTTATAAACATTTATTTAGTCTAATATAAGTATTGTCTTTATGATTTTGAATACTTTAATCCCATAAGACTACATTATATTGTCCTCAGTGGAGGCTATTTAGTAAAAATGTGCAGGGCTTAATAAAACTTAATGGCCTTACTAATACTCTTTTTATATGGTAATATGTATCGAATAAGCATCTACATGGCTTCAAAACGAAAGCCATCGCTGCTGCACATGGGGCCCTACTGGGATTTCCTGTAACAGAAGGGGAAGTACAAAGTAATTGCACTGGGAATTGATCCCATCATTACAGCAGGATATCAAGACCATCCATAGCTCATTGGCTATTTCTACCCCATTTTTGCAACCCCCATTGCCTTTACAAATTTCAACAATGTATCATGGTGGCAAAATTCAATATGATCACTGATTTTTTTTTTTTTATGAAACACATATCTGCATGAACACACACATATTCACAAATAATTAAGTCCTGCAGGATTTAACACATTTCAACCCCTCTTCCCCTTTCCCAATATGAACTTAAAATTTCATTCTATCTGCTCCTAAAACATCATCTTCTGTGTCGCTCTGGGCCTAAACAGACATATACTAATAAATAAAGTGCAGCTTCTAGACCAAAGAAAGCTGATTACTTCTGCTCTGTGGTTAGTATAACTGAATAACAGCTTTCTGTTGCAAATTGTCTAATTTTGGTTGGGGAAAAAAAATAAGAGCATGCCATGGATATCATACATATCCATTTGATTCAGCTAAAATAATCTCTCAGCTTGCATGGATTTAAATCCTATCATTGTAGCATATGCAACTGCCTTTTGGATTGAAGTGCTTTGCCTCCAGATCTCCACATTATTCAATACAAAAATAAATGTTAATAAGAGGTCTTAATCCATCTCTGAAAGCAAGTAAATTGCATCCCAGTACTGTGTCAATGGAAGGTTATTTTCTTGTTTTCTATAACAGTACTAAGGGGAAAAAAGCCACAACATAAGTATTGAATACATAAACCTGAAATAACACTAAATGTCAGGGCATGTATTATACTTACAAATAACAGAAGATTTTAATTTGAAGGTGCAATTCAGCTTGCATTTAACTGCACAAATCCCTCTTGCACTCCATGGTACAACAGTAGGGACCATAAAGCATCTGTGGGAAAACAATTATTTCTTGAAGGTTGGCTGAATATGTCAAAAAGATATAAATGCCTCTTTTGTAAGCTTAAGTGTTATTTAAGCGATAATGAGAAAGATACCCCATGGTGATAAATAGTAAGTCTTAGTAAGTCTCACTAGCCCAGGAACTTGGAATGTCAGAATACTCATTTGAAATTACTTCTAAAAACAACCATTTTCTGGTTATGCAGCACAAATAATGATTCAGATTATTGGGCAGTAGTTGCAGTTTTAGCAAACTATAGGTAGGTAAAGTTAATATTATGACATACTATTTTATAATCATGCATTTAGTGATGGAAAACACATATATGCAGATCATGTGCAGATTTACTTGGGAGCAAGGTTCTCCCCAACAAAATATTTACTTCTGGATGAATGTATATCTTGGACTGTATATACAGTAGGAGTGTGCAAATTAAATCAGATAAGATTTGAATCATTGATTCAGTTTGAGTTGCCAGATCAGTATAATTCTTATTTTTAGACCAGATAATCTTATTGAATTTATCCTACCCAGGAAGTTGATTCATAAAAAGCCCAGGTTCAAAAGACAACTGAATCTTTGGATCAATTAGGAGACAAACCAATCTGATGATTCAGTCTGAAATGTTATGATTTTGAAAACCATTCACTTGGAAATTTGAATCTCCAAATCATTTTTTTTAAAATAGCAGAAAATGGAGGATGGTACATCCCTTGATGTATATGTGTTCATTATTAAAAAGAAGAGCCCCTACTTTCACTTAAGATCTACATTCATGTAAATTGCATAATGTGTAAAAATAAGCAACTCATTCACCATCCTGGCTGCTTATTTGGCACCATTTATAGCTTCTGAAGCAAGAGCAAGTGGGGCCCCACAATATAGTGTATCACAGTTACCGAAATGAGTAGTTACAGTGCATGAATCATTCTGTCCTTGCTCAAGAAAGTATGTAGCTGGCATACTGACTGAAGCTGAAAAGAGGCTTTCCTTGGCATAGGAGCATTTGAATACCTAATGGCAGTGATGAATTTTGATGCATTCCAAACTACATATCTACTCTTGCTGTGGGAATGCAAAGCCACCTAGAACAGCAACTCCATGCCACCTAATTCCTGGGAACCATGTGTTCACAGAACCTATATTTTCACAGGATTTACTTTGTTTGTTAAATGTCTTCTAACCAATCATTGTGACCAAGCCCCAATTCAGAAAACATATGGCTGTTCCTGGTTCAGTTGCTGCAGAAATATAGAGCTACGTATGATCACTGACATCCTGATGATGCACTGCAGCAAAGCATTTAATGATCAACCAACATCTTAATAATAGCATTTTTTTTTTAATTGCAGCTAGTCTGTGAGTCAGTTGAGCAAGAAACCTCCTTATGCATCTTAGTCTTGGATTTGAAGTGGTTGGACTGTTTGTTGATTCATGGCTAGAATCCAAACTGCCCTTTGAAATACTTCCAACCTGCAGAATAAACATTAGTCTATATTGGAGGGCTAGCATAATTTTTCTGTGCACAGCTCCAATTTTTAATAGGAATACTGCACTGACTATACTCTTTTGCTGATGATATTGTCTTAATTCAGTCTTCACCATGAGGATAAAAGCTATAATAATAAAGCCAACACTGTCCTTTGCAGGGTTAATGTAAACCTGCACTGCAATGGAGGGAAGGAAAAGTATTTGGACAAATCAGATTGTTATTCTTGTTATTACTAAGAAGTAAGTTACAAATAGAGAATTAGGAACTCATCTCTTGCTCCTGCTATCTTTTCTAGGGGAGGGGATTGGGAAGGATATTAAGTCTCTGTGTGTTTGTGTTTGTTTGTGTTTGTGTATGGTATATATGTAACCGTGTGTGGCAACACAAGTACCCACTCCTGCTATATTAAAAGACTGGAACATTTCAAAAATATGGTGAACCATTTTAGCTTATGGTGAACCAGGCAATTAGGCTTTCTAGACAATTGATTTTTCATGGCACCGATATCATTTTTACAACATAATTTGAAAGAATTATTTCAAAATTGTTGTTCCCTCTCTGCCATTTCCCATCCCCCCCCCCTTTAATAGCTATTCCAATTCTATCAATCATTTCAGAATGGTCTTTCTGTGATACTTTTCTAAAGGAATGCCCTCACCAGTCCCCTGCCCTTAATTTTCTTTGAATCTTTACTATATTATTTTTACCCTGCAAACAGTCCAGAGCTATCCAGGTATTATTTCACCCACCTGCCTCCCTAATTCCAAAGATTCCTGATTGGGTCTATCTCTGCAGAAGTGGAAGTGAAAAGATTTTTTATTGATTTGTCAGGTTAGAGATCAGATGAAAGAACATATTTAGAGAACTCCATAAATGTTCGGTAGTCAAAAACCAAGAAATGACATACTAGGACCAAATGAAAATAGAAGCCAAGGTCTAAATCAGGATCCCAGAGAGAACTAGCACCACTAGAAAAATAAAACAATCCTTGGTATAAGACTTCATGCCTTTTGAATTCCAGAATTCTAGCAATGTAACTAAGTACCCGAGATATATTAACCATCAGCACTTGTCCTGCCCGACTGCATTATAGAATGTTCTAATTAGATTTCAGTAATTTCAGGAACTAGTCTTCTTCCTTACTGTTAGTAAATCCTAAGATTCTGCCACTAACTGCCACCATGTATAAATCCTTACTTCATGAACCTTCGAGCACTCTAGATTGTTCCAATGTTAAGCCAGCTGAAACATCCATCAGGAAAGAATTGGGGCAAGGAGTGAATGAATTGTGCACCATGTGGTATGATCCCCTAAAACGCTTTTTACCTCAAAGAACCACAAAAGTTTCCTGCTGACCAGCATCACATGCACAGGCTTTAAAAAGCGCTCAGAAAAAAAGAGGGTAGGAGAAACACCTGCACAGTTTAATCCAATAGTGTGGCCAGCCAGAGAAGTTCAACACCTTGGTTATGATGCTACCCTTTCAAGCAGACCAATAACAGGGTGCCTTGTCCCACTCTCTCATGACTCACAGGGACTGTACTTAAAAAGAATACTCTTTCTTGCTCTTTATATAAAGAAATTAAATTAGTTAGCATTCCTTTTCTCCTGTACTCTGTGTATTTCTTTTCATTAAAAATGTAAACACTTGTCCCTAATTATGCAGTAAAATCCCAGTTGTTTGATGGGGTCATGCAATAGTATAATATTAAAAATATAGACAGTATGTTAGAAGTCCATAAAGTGTCTCCACTTGCCTTACCAGCAAATCTCCACTGCCTTCCAAACAGCTAATGCTGGAATACTGACAATACTGTATTTGAGCCCCTTTTCAAGCCATGTCCCCATACTATGACAATCACATTCCATGGATGTTAGAGATTTGAATTCAGAAACCATTCCAGAGTACTGAAATATATTGAGTAATTAAGTAACATAGTGTCCCATTAAAAATAATAATAACTAATATAGTTATCCTGGATGCAGAGAATGGGCTTAAACCACTTATTTGTGAATACTCACAGTCATTTATTATATGTGAAATAAAACCTAGATTTATTAAGAAATCTGTGATAATAAAAAATCCCCATTTATACCTAAAATATATATTGGAGAAATAGAGTATATTAGAAAAATAAACTTTTGTTACTTTTGTTCCTTAAACACAGAGTTTCATTTAAATAAAAATAGACCAGCTGAGAAGCAGACATAGGCCCAGTGTATGAAAACCTTTCTCTTCATCTAACATCATTTACCCTGGTGGTCAAAATGGATCATAGGTGCTGAAGGACTAAAATTGGAAAATATGCTGTAATGGCAAAATTGACAGGTATATCCAAAATAGAACTTTAACCAAGTAGTAGTCTTTTCTTTTCTTTTCTTTTTTGCTTTTTATCTTGCTTTTTGCTACTTTCTTTGTATTTGGTATTTTAACAATAAGCATATGGAATATATGTATATAATGTTCATAGGTGCAAAGAAATGGTACAATTTCTCTGAGTGTACAAACCATCCCTTTAAAAATAAGAGAGTAAAACATTGCTGTTTCTGAACTGGATTTCACTACCTTGAAATTACATTTCCCATTCTACAGATACACCACTGGCACAGTAGTATGTTAAAATTGTTTTCACTTTCAAGCCCTTCCCTTTCCTGTTTATTATATTATATGATCAATGTGGGAGTGGTCATCTTGCCTCACTACCAGGACTGCACCTTTGTCTGTAAGATTTCTTTGTCTAAGCACACTTACACAATAACTGCAACTGAGAATTTTCATAAGGACTGGTTCCTTATCATAAGCATTTACAGAAATCCTTTTTGATTCTTGTAAATAAACTAAGAAAATCATAAAAACACTGGGTAGATATATTGTCGAGAGGCTTACATACACACTCATGTCTTCCACTCAGTTTATTGTATCTATATGTAGATAAAACTCCTTTGTAGAACTTTTGTAGAACTAGAGTAATATGTTCTCATGTTTCTCGCCTTAACTTTTAAAGATCCACAGTGTGACTAAGTCAAACTGTTGCAAATTTTTTTCTCTGTGGAAGTAAGTAAGTAAATAAACTCTTGTCCTATATAAGTCCTATAAAGTGTGTCTCTTAATTCTGATATATGTGTGAAGAAGAGGAAAACAGCATTTTTAAATGTGTTTCTACAATAGAAGAATGAATTCCATTATGTGTATTTAATAGACATACTGGATCTGAATGCACCCCTATAGATTCTAATATTACTTATAGCAGGGATTTTTTGGTATAAATGGAGGACTGTATAAAAGGAGAAGATGAACTGTACAGTATTTTAGTTTGAATGTAAAGTGATATAAGAAAGCAAATTTCTAACTATAGTAATTGACTGTGATAAAGTCCTTCTTGTCCTTCTGATCTTCACAAGCTTTTTCATTTCTTTTTGAGTGAACAAGGAATACAGCTGAGACCTGACACTCTATGACCTCCTTTATGTCAAAAAGAATCTTTTTTTATCCTCATGAAAAACAAAAAAAATTGGTAACAGGTTTACAACGAAACCTCTCTGTATGTATCTTTGTATACATTAGGTCTTTGTGTCTGTGTCTGTGCATTATTTTTATTTTATTTTATTATTATTTTTCAAGCGTGGGAAATATGTGAAACATGTAGATATTTTGAAAGACATTTATTGGCATTATATCTTCTTCTGAAATGGAACAGTTAAAATATGATGAGTATACTTTGCAAATTTATCTTTCTTCTTTTTAAGACTATCTTCATGTTTCAAAGATGCTGTAAACATGTCTGGAAATGACACACTCCTCCAGTTTCTATACAGCAGAACATGATGAAACCAGCCACTAAAAAATATTACATTTTCTACCTGCATTCATATTGGCTAACAGAATAATATCCACGTGATTTAAAAATAGACATTTCTATAGGCCTTCTTTAAAGGCCTCAAAAGTGAGGTGAAAAACTGAGGCCCCAAAAGTGAGATGAAAAATCCCAAAAGTGAGTGAAAAATCTCAAAAGTGAGGTCTCAGCACTATGATGTATTTATTGTAAGCCTTAGCCCCATTCTGGATTCATTTTGTTTATTTCTTTTGCAGTATGAAATTGCCACTTCAAGGAAATAGAGAACAGAGATTGAAATTGGAGAGATTGGGAGATAAAAGGATTTTATTCTTTCATCTATTCTAGTTCCAATTTGATTCCCCAAGAAGGACACATTCATTTCAACTGATCCTTTTGTTGTCATTGTTGCTGATGATGGAAAATGCAGATGCAGAGTGAATTGGGGAAAGGATCAGGGATTCTTTGTTTCTGTTCTAGATCAGAGACTTCCCTATGGCAAAATCCCAACTTTGTTCTCCTGGCCATAACTATGGAAGAAAGTAGGGGTGTGACATGAAGAATGTTTAAGCATGTATAGGTGAAGTTTAGAGGTCTGTGTGTATATGTGCATATGTATGGAAACTCATTCAAACATAAAGAATAAAACGAACCCTTAACTCATCATAGAATATATTCCCTGGGTAAGAGATATGGTATCTCGGAAAATAGAATAAAGGCTTTTAAAAGGCTGGTTGGCTCGAACTATTCACGTTGCCATCCCAGTAGCTGCTTAAATTTCAGACTAAGCTAGTGAGGGAAGACAGACTGACCCAGTGACTCCTGAAATGTGGGATGCCACAGGAGATAGTTGTCTCCCACCTGTCTTTAATATCTACATGAAGCTGCTGGGTGAGCTTACCTGACATATTGGGATGCTATATCACTAATACCCTGATGATACTCAATTATATATAGTTACTCTGGGATGTAAGGGAGATACCATTGATGTCCTTTTTCAATGCCTGGAGGCTATAAAGGTCTGGATGGAGCAACAGGCTGAAGCTGGATCTTAGTAAGATGGCTCAGAAACTGCAACTCATCCAGAAGGCAACAGTCATCTTTTACTGGCTGTTGTCATTGAGAGCATATAATACCTATTCTGTGGACCCTGCATGATTATCTATTGATTTTCGAGTACAATTTAAGGTTCTCATATTGACCTATTAAGGTTTTTATGGCTTGGCAGGTGGATACCTACAAGACTGTGTGCTCCAAGCACAATTAGTCCAACCTATTAACAGCTAGGGAAAAACTATTTATAATCCCACATTTTTGAAAGCTGGTGTATGTGTGTGTGTGTGCACGCACACGCTAAAGCTAAAAGGCGCTGCTTTTCGGTATCATGGCTGGTATTTTGGAACAGTCCTCTGACAGAGATCAGGCTGGCCTCATCCTTGCTTGTGTTCTGGAAACTGAATTGTTTTGGAGTGTGTTTTCTTAAGCTCCTATCTGATACCATCTTGTTTTCTTGGTTATTGTTGATTTTTTAAATGTTTGATGTATATGTTTGATGTGATTAGTGTTATTATTTTTATTATTTGGATTGGTTTTAACCTACCCGCAGATGTTATAATGTTTGCTTTATATATACTGTAAGCCATTGAGAGTTGGTTTGATTGTGGCAGGGTAGAAGCATGATTCATGAATGAATGAATGAATGAATAAATAAACAAAGAAATTCCAAGACCCAAAGTGGAAAGCAACATTGAAATAGATGATTCCTTGAATCTAAGATACCATAGCAATTTTCTACCCATTTTCTTTTGGCCTGGTGGTACAAGCACTGTCAAGAAATATATTCAAATATTTTGGAAACAACATTTAAATAATACAATTTGTACAATTTGTAATTGTGTACTGACCTCACTTTCCATATTATTTATATATATATATATACAATATATAATATAATTCCATATATATAATATGGAAAATAATAAAATGTATTATTTTATTTATTAGCAGTATAAATCAACAACATGTTGGATACTAGAATATTTATTCTTTTATGTTTTCTTTTTCTTTTCTTTCTTTTTGCTCCAGGCTCAACAGAGAAAAAAGAGAATATATATTGATTACTTTATACTACTCTTGACAGATTTTTAAAGGGGAATATGAATATTTTTAAAGAGGTATTCCATATGGTTGTTAACTATCTTGGGGCTTTGCCTGTATGCTTACCACCTCATAACTACAGTCTGGTAAGTTGAAAGGAAAATGCTTAAAAAGAAGGATATAGGGACTTCTTCATTTTTTCACCTAGACTGCACTCTATGCAGTGTGTTGGGTTCTTCTACCCACTCACCCCCCACCTCTGATGTAGATGTGCCATTTCCTTTCTGACATTATTGCCATTATTGTAATGACATACTTCTGACAAGGCTTCCTGAACCACCTATGCCACAAACCTTTTTCCTAAAAGACAACATAAAGATGCATCTATACTTATAAGCATGGAAAAAGCTTTTCATGACCTTGGGCAAAAACAGAAAAAAAAAATTCCCATTGCTATCTGATCTATAATCCTTAACTGAGAGCATTTTTATCAGAGACTCTTCTTAAAATAGGGTGAGCAATTATGGCTCTAGGGCCACAGGCAGTCCTTGTCCTAATTTCAAAAGTGCTCTGCAAGAGATCACTTCAGAGTTCTGGTAAGAGATATCTATCTCTTACTTGCAGCCTGCTGTTTGGGGAAAGACTAGAGGGGAACAGATTTTTTTTTTTTTAAAGAGTGTGTCATTGAGAGACTGGTTGGCCCCACTCAGGGGAAGCCATTCCATAAAAGAATAGAAGAAAAGTATATTCTTTTACCTCTGTAAAGAACTGTAGCAGAATAATACAATGCTCTGTGGCATTCTGCATTGCTGCTTTCTTTAATCAACTATGAAAAGAGTCTCAAATAAATTTTGTAATAGAAATTTGTCATTGAAATAGATGAAGATGGCATTATTGGTTAGAAAGGTCTCTTAAAATACACATATCATATACAACTTTTAATCTATGCTTTTAATGCTTTTTTCCTCTAGAAATTTCTTAATTATAGCACTCTCTGCAGAATGTGGATTGTGCAAGTCTTTAATTTGATATGTGACTGAAGGACTATGGAAGTACATAAAATAATGCCTTTGATGTCACCATAAGTTAATAGGGAGTTTAAATTAATCTTCATTTAAAGGATACATACATTTTGTAATATACAGAAGAAGAGACCCATGCTTATCTGCCCAAAAACAAACAAAAACAAAACAAAAAACTAACCAGTCTTCCTAGTGAGTTTGTATCCATGGAATACTTCAAAAATCTGGATAGATAATCAGCTGGTGACATAGTGTTCAGAAACCAATGTTTATCATGACACAGTGCACCCAAAATGGTAGACACTTATCAAGATGCCCATTTTTAAATAAATAAATAAATAAATAAATAAATAAATAAATAAATAACAGAAACCTTAGGACTGCATGCTAGTGGCTAATTTTTAAGAAAATCTTAAATAATTATTGTTCTTAAGTTTTATGAAATGCTCCAGTCTGAAAGGAATATAGTTTTACCTTATGTAATATGCCTGCTGGCTTATAAGGGGGAAAAAAAAAACAAATATGAAATTGTACCTTAATATAGGATAGCTTAGCTATATAAAGTTATACCAAGGCTATAAATGATACAGATAATGAGAAGAATGTAAAACCCTAAATATGTAATTAGACATTGCCCCATCCATCTACTGCAAGCAGTCTAGCTTAATGCAATACAATGGATAATAGACTAAGGTCAAAAGCCAAAGGAATCATACCAGCAACTAGGGTAGTCTGATAAGCAGGGTTTTAAGAGAAATCACAGTCAATTATTTTTATATGTAATACAGTAATTGAGACAAACATCAGTTAATGCATTTATTGAAATATTCTCTGGAGAGCATGAATTTTAGCACAGCTGAGATCAATTCCATATATATATATATCACTTTATTGTTCACGTCATATATCTGAGTGATTATTACATTTCCATTTGAACTTGGCTTAAAAAAAAAATGGCAGTTCCATATTTGATCTCCAATAGCAAAGCCAAGAAACCTCTCACTGAGGATTGTGCTCCTGTTAATCATGGCTGACAGAATGGAGTTACTGTGGACCTCTGGACTGACTCAGTATAAGCATATTATGCCCTTGCTGTACAGGATCAATCTACTAAAAGCAGAGTGAGAGAAACTGCCCTGTCCAGTACTTATTTCTGAGACTTTTAATAAAATGATCATTATTTCATTCTTACTATCAGTGAGTAGCATTTATCCAAAAGTATCACTTCTGGACTAGAGAGTTTGGAATTTGACATTTGTGAATTAACTGTAGTGCTTTGAATTTTAATGCAGTTTCTAAGACAAAAATCTAAGTATTGCAGTGTTTTTAAACTGAAATATCTTTCAAGAAATAATTGGAAGGGGCCATTCTAAACTAAAGTCTCTTTTTGCCAGAAAAGTGGCAGTATGAAGCAAACATCACCTTGATAATTGCAACACAATTTATTATATTTGCAAAATTTAAGTGGCAACAGCTGGTGGCTTTTACTTTCATTGAGTTTCATGTCAATTTCATGTTGTGAACAGACAATTCAAATATATTGTTCTACAGCTTTGTCGATCTATTGTTTACTAATCTTACCATTTTATTCTGATTAAAAATTATGTAACTTCTTATTCCCTTTCCTGGTTTTATAAATTTTGTCACAATTTAAACAATTGATTTAGGAGTCACTTCCACTGAATTAAGTGGGATTTAGCTATTTTGGCTCCTTTTCCATTTATTTTAGATTAACTACTCTCCCCCCCCCCCTTAATTCTCTAGGACCCCACAATGTTACAACAGGAAATTGGATCGGAGTTGGAACTGGTAATAAAAAATCAACCTTCCCATTCACCCATGGGTGCACAGAGACACTTGCATATATGCACACAGATTTGTACCTCAGTCCAAAGGGACATATTTGCTAGTAATATGTGGGAATTAAAGCACGTCTAATTTGGCTTTTACTTAAAACAATGCTTATATTTGAATGCAACATTTTTTTCCCAACCTGGTACATGCCAGATGAATGGGGACTGCAGGTTGCTGATTTGACAGTCACAGCTTGCTGGGAATTCTGGGAGCATCAGGGGAAGAAAGCCTGGAAGGCAGCATATGATTGCTGCAAGGTCTTCTCCAATCTGTAGCTGCCAAACAGTCATTTTTTTTTCTTTGATTAATGCACTTGTTCTGTTAGAGGTGATTCTGTTCTTCTCAAGAAACACATACTGCAATGAGAAACCGGATAATAAAATTTCCCCTCAGGTATTTGGTGCGAATAGCCATTTACGCCACAATGTGATCTCCTTGCATGTCAGTTACTGTTCTGAAATTCATGAAGCAGCTACCTACAAGAATAGGATACATAGCTAGACTGACAATTGCCGGGGGGAGGGGGATAAAAATGCAAAACTCTGTAAACAAAAGAATGGCACATACTGATCTACTTGTAAGCATATGATCTTTATTTATTGGCACAGCCTATATATGAAGGACAAGGCTCTCTGATTTTACTAGATGCTTTTCATTTGAAAAATAATAAAGTCCAAAATGATAACATCTAGATAAAACTCATTATAATGTGACCAATGCCAACATATAGAAACAGATTTGTCAAGCCTAATATTGCAATATAAGCATAGTTCCCTCTGACAAATGAAAAGCTACCCTGATGCTTTTAGAGTTCCATTTGTGTTCTTTTAGAGTTCTATCAACGATTTCAATTTGTGGAAATCAGCAACTACATAGGACAGTATTGTCCAAACTTGGCCTGTTTAAGATGAGTGGACTTCAACTCCCAGAATTCCCAGACAGCATGGCTGGCTGGGGAATTCTGGGAGTTGAAGTCCACTCATCTTAAAGTGGTCAAGTTTGGACAACACTGGTATACAGCATTATGGGCAATGTTGTTCAGAGCTTCCCTTTAGCTTTTGTATGGCCTGAATTATTTGGCTGCTTAATTTATTCTCACCTGTAAGATTTTAGTGAGTTTTTTAATGTTTTCTGGGCTATAAAAGATAGATTAAAAATATGTAAATACAATAAAATGCATATATAGAAAACACATTAATTTAACAATATAATCCTAACCAGAATTTTCCCCCAACAGAGTTCTGAATCAATTCATACATACACTGACAAAAATATTTCCACTGCAACATTGCAAAGGTAGTACTATGGAGGAACATGCATCCAATACATTTTCTGAGATTCATTCATAGCATCCAATCTGTAAAATTGGAGTATCTTAGCCTTCCTATCTTGGGCATGGGGCTTGGGTAGAGAAGAATTTGGTTTATAGATTTTTATTTCATGTTATTTTGAATTATTTGATTTTCAGGTCAATACGGAATAAGCCACAAATGGCTGGTTTTACACAATATATTAACAAAGCAGATTATAGTGTTGATTGTTGTGTGAACCACATCAAAAACAAGCTTTCTCAGTCTCCAGATATTTAGTCTACACTTCTATCTCTTCCAAGCTATATAAGGATGGTGGAAATATTAGGTCATGATAATTGGAGGATAGTAGATTGGGGAAGAATGAAAGACCAAACAACAATGAAGATAGTGGGATCTCTTGTAGTTAAGTAATTTTAAGTATGTAATAAGTCAATTGTCCTCCCAGTGATTCTTTGACTATAGAATTCCCACTGGCTGGGTTCAGGCAACATATTTAACCTAAACCTGGGTTAGCAAAATACATTTTTCTTTGTTCAAAAAACAACAACAACACAATGTCCACATTAATAAACTATTACTTAACATGAAAAAAATGTTCATACAGTACGCTAAGACAATAACTGAACTTTCCCGACTTGATAAACCACAATCTGTTCAACTCTATTTTAGTCTAACCTAGTATTGTATGTTGTATAAACTCAGGTGTTCTGTTTCCTAGAGTTTCCATTAATACAAATATGTGTATTTTTTTTTCTCTGTTGTACCATAAAAAACTATAGGGCTACTTACTTCCTCTAACTAATTTAGTTAGCAATACCTACTGACAGTATGAGGATGACTGCATTAAGAGGATTTTTGTAGTAAATAATACAGGTGTTCTCACCCATAAAATAAATTTCCTATCTTATTCTTAATTAAAGTGAACTACACCCTTCATTCCATGGTTTCACCCTTTAAAATGAATAGAATTAAAATGTTTTTCCAAGCTTATAATTTATTCTATTGATTTTCCGGCTTTAAAATGAAAACTCCAATTCACTTTAAAACAGATTCAATAAATTCATTTCCCTCCTCAATCCAACCTAAAATACAAGATGATTTACTACCATCTACCACCTCTAAATAAATGGATTTTCTTCCACTTCTTTTTTATACTCAAACAAATTATTGTGTGTGTGTGTGTGTCTTGACTTGGTATTAAAAATGCTGACAAACTGAGAATCTAACAACTTAAGCCCTGTTCTGGTGTTAAAAGAAGTATTACTAGAAACTCATCAGGTGAGCAGTGTGAATAAGCTCCACCTCTCTGAAATCATCCTGGTGAGGCTGCTCTGTTGAGTTTCTACACACCTGAACAAACCTATAAAGAAACACTTATTTGAGTGTCTTTTCAATTCCAACTCCAGCAATGTTCTTTGAGAACCTTCTTTTACTGATATTTAGAACAGGTGGGTAGTTGTGGTATGTAGCTCATCCCCCTCCCTTTATCTTCACATCAATCCTTAAGGAAAGAGAGATGAAAGCTATGTCATTTCTCTGTGCGCGGTATGTGTTTCTATTCCTTCTCACCCAGATTGTTATTGTGCTAGTGTGTCCCCATCTTTTGCTGCTGTAGAAAAGAGGACAGTTTTGCTCTTTTTCTGCCCACTCAGTCTATGTGCTATAGTGTTCCCCATCAGGTCCCCATTTAAAAAAAAAAAAAGGGGGGGGGGAGGAGAGATTAGGCTGCCTTTCTTTCTGCTTAGCAGCTCCTTCTTATTTATTAACAGACAAAACTAGCAACCAACTTTCTCTTACTTGCCAAACTGATGGCAATGATATCCAGATCATCAGGAAGGCAACAAAGAGTTGACTCCATTGACTTCTTGTCTGTGGCACACCTAATGTAATGGGCTCCATTCTGACAGTGGAAGAGTGATGGATCTCAGCTACCACTTCTTTAAGCACTACAGTCAGTATCCAGCAGCTCATTATTCTTTTCTGAGAGGTCTGGCAGCTGCTTCCCCACCCCCACCCCCCAAAAAAACAGTCAGGAAATTAAAAGGCTGAATGAAAAATCATTTGGAGATAGCCTATGGGTAGCTAGGGCAATCCAAACCTAAGACAGCTGAACACTTCTTGATGTCTAAACGCAGGGTCATTTTTTTGACTTAGTACTAGAAGTTTGCAGAGTAGGGAAAGGAACAGAAGGTGGAGAGAAGAACTTGTAGCAAAACAATACAGTGAACAAACAATTAAAGAGGAAGGAAGTGGAAGCACTTGAGGAAGTTGTCATTAAAAAGACCTAATTATGCGATGAAGGCAGCAGACAAAGCCTAATTTGACCTTTCTTGGACTCCCTACCTTCTTCCATTTCAGCAAAGGTGTCCAGAGAAAGCAGAAGATTGGCTGCCTGAGCAAGCATTCAGTCACATCCCACTATTGTGAGAATGAGTATCTGACCAGTTTGAAGTGTTGTATTTTAATTAAATCACAGATACATATTTACATACATACACTGTTGCACATACAAATGCTTTTTTGCAACTTGTCTTGGCCTAGAAAAGGCAATTAAAAAAGTGTAATGGTTACCATTTCTCCTAGTTTTTGCACTTTCAGATGTTAGTTCTTTTTCTTCTAATAGCAGTAGCCTTTTTGCCCTGAATATTCTAAGGTGAATTTAAAATGTGTTAATATCCATAAGCTTTCAAAAATAAAGCAAGGTTGCTTAATGAGGGTACAGCAATTGCCCTCTAAATAGTAAACCAAACCAAACCCTGAAAACACTCCAATTCTTTTTTTTTTAATACCCACAACTAAAATAAATTGTCCTTTGTCCATAATATGGTTCTTAGTTTTATCCATGTTTTTAAACTCTTATTTTTTTGACAAATTTGATAAAATTTGATATCCTTTTAGAGGTAATCTATAACCTCACATGTACCAACTATACATTTTTCATTTAATGAACAACATAATATTCAGAAGGGGACAATGAATGTTACCATATTTCATGTTTAATAATACAAAAATGTCTATGTATATTTCAATTAGGCTAAATTTATATTTTGAAATATCTCTCCTTCAACTAAATTATTTGTAACGGTAGGTAGGTATCACTAGAACTGATTTTGACTCACAACTAAAAGAGATGTCCCTACGCAAACTAACAGAGTCCACATACCTGGGATGGACTACCTTTCAGAAAGAAGTATATTCCTGCTTCAGTTATGGACAATCAAGGTTATTCTAGAATCTATATCATCATCTAGGATACCTCAAGTTTTCAAGATAAGGTTTTTGTTTTAACTCAGCAATATCCATGGGGAAAGAATTTAAAAAAGAAGAAGCAGACAATGGAAGATGTAGGAATAGGCATACCTCTATAGAACTCCATTATTTGATTAGTGAACTAAACAAACAAACAAACGAAAAGACATTAGCTGCAGGATTGGCTAGGAAGGAAAGCAAGAGACATTCTTTAAAAAGCACTTAGGCCAGCAGAATTTTTAATCCGGATGAAGTGAGTTGTGATTTGGATTCCTTCTGGCATTGCCTGAAGACTTAGGAAGTTCCTAGTTTTGCTAAAGCAGAGAAACATGGTTAAACTGATTTGAGTGATATATTTGTGTTTCTTTTTTGTCATATGAGATAGCTGGTAAATGGAATACTGTGTGCAGCTTATAATTTTAAGGAAAGCATGCCTAGGAATTGTTTAGAATTTGTAAGACTGCTTGAATAGCAACACACATTGTTATGTTGCACTGTTAGTATGCAATAAAGAAGGCTATGAGGGAGAGGACTTTTGAGGCTACTAGTATGAGGGTTGTATACACTTTCTGAATTATGGGTTGTAGATCTTAAATGTCAACTGATGAATAATAACAATAGAAAAAAGATACAGATTCCTGAACATGATGTGAGTTTTCAAATGCACATTTTAGGTAAATATGTGTCACAGATCAAAGCCATTCTTATGCTTTTAAGGTCTTTGAAACTGCTTTGATTTCTGTTGTTCCTTGATTTTTAGGGTAGGTAAACTGGCATGTAATGTCACATTATGTGTACCTTTTAACCCACAGAAGTAAATTAGCCACTGCTTCCTGTACCCACCATTCTCTGTACTTAAAGAGAACAGACGGGGAACAGACCTATTTCTGTTTCATTAAGGTTGCTATCATGGGAGAAGCTTCTAGTCACACCAGGCTGGTCATTTGTGTACCATATTTACCTGGAATATAGACAAATCTGAATGAAATTATAATTCCTAAAGGAAAGATTATGCAGGGAAAAGCCAGTCTCTGCAACCATTGATACTCCTGTTTTAAGGGTAAATTATTTGGGGGAAAAGCCAGCCTCCTTTTCTGATTAATATAACAACTGTCTGGGGACAATAAATTGGGTTCATAAGATACACACACACACACACACACACACACACAAACACACTTATTCCTGTTAGGGGTTTTCTAGGGTTACCAATTTGTAATGGATCATTAAATATTATAATTATCTTAATCACATTTGTTTAGCTATTGAAATGTATTATTATGTTTTATAGAATTTAGCTTTAGTTATACTTTCATAAATTGCTCATAAACTGATATTCAGGATCTTTATATCCAAATGTTATTGCCTTACTGATAGTATTGCATTTCTCTATATATTTTAATACTGTGTATTAATTGTTTATTATTACTACTTAGCAATCTAATTATATTCTTGTCAGTTCTGATGATAAAGCAGCTTGAACTTAATGTATGAAGAAAAGCAATATCTATATTCTAGACTGCTCTATGGAATTTCTGAAATGTAATTCTCTTTAGTACGTAGTTCATTCCACAATTAATAAATCACAAATACATCATATAATAAAAGCAAAAGTTTAATGTAATAGCAATTTTAGCATTTTGTTAAAAGCTGAGAACCTAAAAAAAGTAAGCCAAAATAAAAGCGGGGGGAGGAGAAAATATTATCTCAGGGGCATTTGGCATATACCGATGAGACCTATCAACATAAAATTAATATTTTGAAATTCAAATATTTTATCTGAAAATGTAAGATTAACTTGATAATCAGTATTTGGGATGACAGAAACATATTTTACATTACTTTTTCATCTGAGTCATTAATGAAAACTCTGAAGAGTATCAGGTCTAGGGCTAAGCTGAAGCCCCTCTTAGTACCTCACTCCAGTTTGATAAGGAATCCCTGATCAGCTGTCTCTGAGTACTGCTTTTAAGCCCACCTACATATAAAGTTATTTGATAAACAATATGACATAGATTACTTGGTAAAATGTTTTACTGAAATGAAGATTAATTTAGATCTACGTATTCCCACAACCTATAAGAAAGTTATTCAGTTAAAAAATAATATAGTGAGTATGGCAAGACCTGTTCTGATAATTATCACTTTGCATTCAAAGTACAATACTTACAGGCTGATGTCCCTACAGTTTTTCTAAGAATTTTATCAAGTATTAATGTCAGGCCAACTGGTCTGTAGTTTCCATTTTTGAACATGGATCAACATTTGTTCTCTGGTACTCATCTGGAACTGCACTATTTTTTTAGGGAGGAATTTCTTAAATGCATAAATATTTATCCAGACAATCAGCAAATTCTGTCAGTATTCTAGGATTCAATTCATCTGACCCTGGAGATTTGGACTGATGCAACTAAACAGGTGTTACTTATCTCCTTGTCCTCATCTTCCTAACTGTCAATCAATCATACATCCCCTTTTCAGAGAAATAGGAATTCTATCTTTTATATGCCATCTTCAGACCACCTGGCATAATTGTTAGGGGCTGGTAAAGGATAGGAACCAATCGAGACACATAAAGAGCTTAGATATGAATCAAAGTGGCATTATTTCTGCTACAAAGGATTACAATAAAGAACTGCTACAGTTCATATGCAATGCAATGTGAGTTAGGGATAGGTGAAACACCCACAGTTGTTTATCTAACTGCAGGTTTGGGAATGCTGTTTGCTTTCTTAGCTAATTTGCTTTTGCTTCCAAGGTAGAAAAGCTTTGTATTACCCAACGGCAGGGAAGAAAGAGAACATGTTTACATTTCCTTTTTTACCTAAACTCCTTCCCCAGCACATGAACCACTTCCTTTGCTCTGCAATGGTACTCAACCCAGGGTTGCCTTATTACATGGCTTTCAGCTTTGCAGCACTGGTTTGGCTCCTTTTCACACAAGCTTTTCTCCAACTGCTTCTCTTGGAATCTTCATCAGATCAGGGCAGACATCTCCCAATCCTCCTCTGCTTTGTAGCCATGGTTCCTTTTGGTCCTCTGCTTGTCTGCTTCTGGAGGGTTGCTCCCTCCTATGATTGTCAGCATTTCCCCAAAGGCCTCCCCTGAACCTACTAACTCTGCTACTTGTATACTCTGTTTCCAAAAAGCATACGTGCCTGATTGTAGGTAGTTCAATAAATTAGTTTTTTCTAATGTCCTTGATGCATTGAACCTTGCACTAATTGTGGTACCACCAAAGGGCTGGGGGGGGGGGCGTTAACTCTGACATTTACAGTGCTGAAAAGAACAGGATGTTCTTGTTGTTGTTTTAAAAAAAATTCTGGAAGCTCATCCTATCATATTAATTATTTGTGGGGGGGCTTTCCCCTTTTTTTTATTTTAAATAAATCTGAAGAAGCCATATTTGTTGTTCTTATTGGTCTTGGATATGATTGGTAGTCTTAATGTTAAAGAGCCCAATGACTATTTCATAGGATGCTTGTATTATGACCATTTTCTAGGATGAAAAAACCTCTAAACTTTCTCCTTTTAAAACTCTTAAGGAGAATAAATGATAAAACAGTTATACTGCATAGGATATGGTTACTGGTTATATTATTTATTTTACTATTTGAATTTATACATTTTATTATATTTTAAATTATATGTACTGCATTTTTACATCTCAGATACTTTGCATGACAGATTTTTCTTTAATACATTTTGAATAGTCTGAAGGTCAACCTATCTCTAACAAAACTGACTAACAGATCAACGTGACACACTTAAAGAATGAATATCCAAAAACAATTACAACTCTTGTACAAATCTACATATATTAGATTTATATCTGTCAGCCAGTATATCATGAAGGACAGATGACCTCTATTTTCATAAATTAGACTTAGAATGCTTAATTATTATTATTATTTTTAAATTCTGAATTTATTTCTAGATTAGACCTTCTGAATTGTTGGAGTGGCACTGTGGTGTTAGCATTATGCATTTTTATATAAGTTAGCTGCCATTCAAATGTAAGGCACACAATCCATATCACAATGAAAAAAGCAACCTGCTAAATGTGATTGTGCAACTGCATATAAAAAATCCTGTTTGCTGTACAATTTAACTGATGCACGTATGTGATAGATCCACTCAACAGCATGAACTACATAACATGATGACTAACATAAAACTCTTCTAGAATTTTGAAATTTCAAACCATTGGCATATAAAAAACAAAAAAAAACCCAATGAGATCATCCAAAAGTAATATATCCAAAAATAGGAGTAGCTATGCACAAGGACACTGAAAGTTACCTTCTCAGTTCCCTTTATCCTTCAATGAGCTGAGATTTATTTCTTCCTGAAATAATGTACAGATTTCCAGTATGTATGAAATAATATTTTATTGAATTAATTGTAACTTTAAGTCTACAGAAATTTGACTTATAAATATGAATTTTATTGAAGATCTTGAAAGCTGTGAAAAAAGAATATCAGTCAATAAAATAATCTTATTGATGATCACGTACTGGACACTCCAATTCTTTATTCCACGCCCCTTTACATCTAATTCAGTTTATTCCAAGAATCATTTATAAATAGACTCTTTTGAAAAATAATATAAAATCTTCTAAGTACTAGAGCAGAGTAAGGTTATGGTTACAGCCCATATCTAGATGTCAACACATGTTTTAACTTAAGATATTGCCACTCTGTTTTGTGAGACAGCCAGTTTGGTGTAGTGGTTAAGGTACCACACTACAAATTAGGAGATTTTGAATTCTAGACTTGCCTAGGCATGAAGCCAGCTGGGTGACCTTGAGACAGTCACTCTCTCTCAGCACTAGGGAGTAGACAAGGGGAAATCACTTCTGAAATCTTGCCAAGAAAACTGCAGGGACTGGTCAAGGCAGTCACCAGGAATCAACACTGACTTGACCAAAAAACAAACAAACAAACAAACTCCCAAAAAAAATCAAACACCAAATCGTTATCATATTAGACTTGAGTCACAACTTCTGAAGTAGCAATAATGCTTAATATTGTTAATTGAACAAAGGCATACAAGGCTAAACAGTCTGCCTGCATTTTTTAACAAAAAGGTTCCCTTGATATTTTCAAATCTGGATTCTCCATTAGGTTAATTTAACACAACAAATCAAAGGTGGCACCCATTACATACCATTCCTCCATAGCAGCAAATATAGTAGGAGAAGGAATTCCATACTTCCCATGTAGTCAGTCCCTACCATCCTTTAAGTTTATAAAGAGTGACAAATATGCCCATTCCAAGATGATCCCTGAGAGTTAGTTCCAGTATACGAAATTCAAATGGCCTTTTTTTTTTTAAAAAAAAAAAAGACAATTGAAGCTTTCAAAGTTAAAAATAAAACACCAAAGTGAAGAGTTTCCTCCAATAAATTTCTGAAAAAGTCTATTAATTTTCTGAAAATAAAGTGACACCATGTATATTATAAATTATCACAGCAAAACATTCATTTTAAAGTATTAAGCTTTAAAATTATCCCAAATATCCGCTGAAGTAAAATCCATCTAGCCAATCTGTGCTATATAAATTCATTTTAATAATCTGAGATACAAATACACACACATACACATATCTCAGATTATTAAACTGAATGGATACTATTAAAGCTGTTCATACAAACTTTGAAAATGTAGTAGCTTCCAAAGCTATTAGTAGCATTCACCCTGATTAGACCAATTGTTATTGGCTAAAATTGTATTGACTTTGGCTGTTGCTCCTATGTGCCACTGAATTGGCTGAAGTGATCTAGAAATTGAAAAATAATAATACATTGAGTTCTTCAAAACGTTTTCATCAAAGCTAAGTTGAACCACAGTTACAATGCTGTAATATACCCATTTTAATAATCACTGAATTTACTAGTTATTTCAAAGCTGAGTTTATCCAATAATGTGAGTCTTTCATGGTTAAAAGAATCAAAATTGCAACCCAGAATTTTTCATATTATACAACATCACACAGCATTAAGTGCAGATGAAGATCCTGCACTTTCAAGCATCTCAGTGAAATCACTTGATAGCATTCAGCTTGAAGTGAATTTTAAAATATTCTTGTTTCAGATAGCAGCTGAAGTTTTCTTAGCGCATTAAGTAATGTGAATTTGTAAACATTTTTCCTTAATAATTACAACACTATAGAATTTTTTCTGAGTATCAAGTGATATATTTAAATCAATATGAGTTTCTATGAATTTTATTCTAATGAGAGATGCAAATCAAAAGCATATTTCTTGTATCTTTAATTTCTTTAGTGAGGGGAAAAAAGAGAAAGTAGGGGAAAAAATCTACATTCATACTGGGAAAAAAAGCTGAGTAGGATTCAGTATGAAATGACAGATCATCTGCAGTCTTAGGAAAGTCCAATTTTATGCTGCTGTAAGAGACTCTCCATCAAATCTTGCTTCCTAGAGTGACTACCAAGCAGTTTCCTGAGCATCATTTGCCCCAGACTTTGTTTATTTGTTTACTTTTTTCCAGTTTCTCAGCCTAGATAACAGTTCTCCCCAAGTATTAATCTTGGCTGACCCTGCTTAACTTCCAATATCTGCCAAGGTTGCTTAGATACCAACAATTTCTGTTTGGGCCAAATGTAATAAAACTGAGTGAGGTTATAGACAGGATATAAACTACATGAGCAGATAATGTAAAAAGGAAATCAGTGGTTGTAAAATATATCTCCTTTTTTTTTAAAAAAAAATCTTTGGAGAATTTGTTTCACTGGAGGAGTCCATCTCCTGGTTGTATGGATGATAGATTAGATTATGCCTGACTGCTATGTGTTTTTATTTTTTAATATATTTTGTGTTTTTATTTGTTTAACTGTAAGCTGCCTAGAGTCATGTAAAAGTGAAATGGGCTATATCAACCAAGCAAATAAATAAATAATCAGAAGGTGCTGATGAGGTTTTACAACAACAACAGTTTTACTTCTTAGTAAAACTATGGGATATGTTTGTCTGACTGAGTATACATTTTTAATGATCTGTCTGATATTTCCATTTGTGAAATGTAACAGACACTCTTGAAACCATTTCACATGCAGGCCTGCTTCTATTCCTGGTAATTCTGAGCACCTAATTTTAAGGACAGGGTCAATAAGTCTTATTTGAAGCCTTTAAAATCTTAACTGCTATAGTGAATGGGACCTTAAATTATTATTTCTTTCCCAATATAGATTAGAAGAAAAGGAATCATAAATTGGAATTGCAAAAAATAAATTCAGCACATATATCAGAGAGCAGCTTTTCATGTTGAAAATAATAAGCACTCTGAATAGCCTGAAGGCAGAGTTGTTGAGGCAAAAGGTATCAATGCCATTTGAGAAACAATTAGTTATCATCCTTGGGGAAATAGACTACCAAAAAGAATGTGTCCTGATGGGCCAAGTGACCTTTATGCATTCTCCAAAATATATTTTATGTTCTTATAATTCTGTTGAAGAGAATTTCAGCATTTTGTCCTGAAGCAATGCCAGTTTTTACTTGCATCATTCTGCTAACTGGTCCCTGCTGACGGTATTCCTTGACTATAGTCTTCCAGATAATGCAAACAATAAGTAGAGCTCCTTCTTAGAACCAGAATATACAGTATTAACTGATTATACAAAGCATATGATAAGCTAAGCCTCCCTATATTCCAGTTATAAACAACCTGTAGTATGTTCATCTGAGTATAGAGAAATGTACTCAAAAATAAAAATCCAAGTAAATGTGATGCAAGAAATTTCTCTAGATGGGTTCCCATAGTTGAATGTGTGAAGCACCTTTATCCATATCAGTAACTGACCAGTATTAAATAAATTAAGGCTCTTCATGATTCAGACACAAGTTGTTCCCAATCCTACTGGCACTGTTTGGAAGTAAATCTGAAAAGTTCCTTCAATCCATCAAACTCTGATTGCCTCATTCTTTTAATTAGCAGCCAGATCAGCCTATTAGGGGATTGTAAAAACTTTGTTTATGGGGAAAAAAAATAGTGACCAACACTTTATCTTTGATCATGGTCTCTCCTTGATACAATGGCCCTGTCCTCCCACTAATCTCTCTGACAGGATACGCAATGAATATCCTCTATGTCATAGCATAGTCTTCTGTTATGATTCTTCAATCTTTGAAATTGGGTTTAAAAGTCCATTGCTAAAGTTTCATTAATCTTATTACATGGACTATATAGAATACATTTTGTGCCTGGAAACTGTACATTGCAGTGCATGCATGCATTCATACAATTTTTGTGTGCAATATTTTCTTACTCCAGGATGAAAATAGCTATTTCATACAAAAGTCAAATAAATAAACCTATTGTATTGGGCTGGCACAGATAAGTTAGATAAGTACCCAGGACAGTTTGCATCAGATATTAAAAGAAAAGGAACAGGAGGTCTTCAAAATAAACTGCAAGTCTTTTCATACATGCACACTCGTGTGTGTGTGTGTATTATATGTTATATATATTGTGTGTATATATGTATCTGTGTGTGTGTGTGTGTGTGTGTGTATAATGTTGAGCCTAATTGTTGAGCTCTATGCATGACTGTGACAAAGACTGACTGTGCAGAAAGATCCGGGCACTTTCCTGGTTTTTTCCTGGTTTGTTCTATACCTCCATTTCCCATTAATAGCAGTTATTTTTCCCTCATAATTTTCTCCTCCTTGTTATGGATATAATAAAACTGCCACATTTTCCTGGTTTTATGACAAGATAAAATTATTCAGATTATGCATTCCACACAATCTCACTTGTATGCTCAATCATAGAATTGTGAAAAAAGGGAATTTGTAAGAAAGTATGCTCAGATCATATGTTTTATGCACTACCAAACCACAGTATATAATAAATTATATATAAATTCAATAAGTAAGTATATAAAATAAAAAAATGTCTATATAGATATAAAATTTCTATATCACTTCTTCCTGTTAAAAAATCTCAAAAAAATCTCAAAGCAGACAAAATTCATTAAAATTACTTACAATAAATACCAAACAAATTTCTATTAAAATGATCCATTATTAGAAGGCAAAAAACAAATCACAATAAATGTTATCTAAAAACACAGTACCTTTAAAACCATAAAACTATATTAAACATTGAAACATGTTCCTGTGTTTGTTATGTATCCAAAATATACAAAAGGTGAATATACAAAAAGTAGAATTCTTCATGAATTGCTCTGTTCTATTTCTTTATATTTGTTTCATTTTCTCATGTACATAATAGATCTCACTTTACATAATAGATAATTAATGAAAGGGTTGCATATAAACTTCAGCTTAAAATTAAATCTTATTGAATCATCTGCCTTTTGTTTTGTTCTTCCTAGAAGAAGCCTGTGAACCCTAGAAATGGGTTGTTATTTTCGGCAACCATAAGTTGAAGAGTAAAACACTTTGAGTTTCACTCAAGTATAAATCATGCTTGAGTCTTGCCTAGTTTATAATAAGGTACTAATTAAATTTGCTCTATATTGTATGGATTTTCTTTCACACCACAAAAATTAAGCAAACAACTAAAAATTACCTCTGAATAATCAGTGACACAATGTAAGTTTATTTCCTGAAAGAATAGCGGAGACAGGTTTCTATCCTTATACATTTATATATGAAGAACTACACTGCATTTATTTCAGTTAAAGTCACATTCTGCAGTCCTTAGGATTACCACTTGTATTTAAACATTGTGCCTTGTTACTCTTGTATTTCTTTCATTTTCCCCATATTTTTAAAATTTAGCAATCACTGTTCTTTGCTGCAACCCAGTGCTTGGGCTAATCTCATTTTACTATTTAGGAGATCGAAGTCATGATGTTAGATACATTTGCATCTTTGTTAAATCCGCACTGTTTATATTTAACGAAAGCTGAAAGCAAACTTGAGCTGAATAAGGGGGTTGGATTTGATGGCCTAAATGACCCTTTCCAGCTCTATAAATTCCATGATCCTATGACTTTCTACATGGTGCCCAGGCAAGCCAGGTGCATGAGCATTTCTTGACACTTTGATTGGTTATTTTGATAGATTCAATTATGCAAGTTATTCCTAGTTATATCTTGATATCCCCTGTATGTAAAGCTACCCAATGACAAGAGCCATTGCCCAAACCAAGCAGTCTTGCACATCTCATTCAAGCTGGCAGTAAGAGAAAGACCAAACATTCATTAGCATATATTTGCTTCCAGCTGAGTGAACAAGAGTTGCTCTGTAGCTTTGAATCCTGGGAACTTTTTTCTATTGCTTCTGGCATGATTGTTGCTGCCTAGATACATATTTCTTCCATTCCACTCATATATTCCTTTTCCAAATCTCCTGCTTTATTTTGTAAGTTACTAGAGGGACCATTATCAGCATGACATTATGGCTTCCTAAATTGCTTGTCTTGTGTATTCTTTCCTAGGAAGACCAGCACTTGTTTTGAGGATACCAAGGAATCTCTGGAAGTAACCACTTTTGTTGAAAACAAAAACGAACAACTTCCTGTAAATGGTGCTGTACAATCTTGGATCATTCCGATCAAAATATTTTGAAAGACGTAAGGGACACTGCTGTCCTATTCAGGCAATTCTGCCACATCAAGTGATAGAAGAACTATCATTTAATTACAGTAAGAAGAGAAAAAGTTAGACACAAATTGTTTCTCTTTGTCCTATAACATCTTCCTTAAAACATCAGGAGAAGGTGATGTTGGAAAAGGAAGTTGGCTATAGTCTTCTCTTTGCTACTTGTATTCCCTGATAAATGAAAAGGTTAATTTCCAGAAGTTTTTTTTTTTTAATTTCATGATTGAGGTGTGTATGTGTGTGTATGTATATATATATACACATAATTAAATAATACTAGTAAAAAGCAGCCCAGAAGACCAAGGTTTTTATTATTATTATTATTATTATTATTATTATTATTATTATTATTATTATTATTATTAAAAAAGGCTTCCCCAGGAGATAGAAATGACAATCCAATTATGCTGTTACTGTATGTAAAAAAGTTTTCAGTTTCTAAACTTCCATAATACAGAACACATACAAAAAGCTAAGTATCACATTAAATTTCAGAGAAAACAAGGAATAAGTTGTTGATGAGGTAGGTAAATTTCAGATTAGGAGGAGCAGAAGGGAAGTGGTTTATGAAATACATTTAATAATGGATAACTTCTGACCACTGGGGGAAAAATATATCATTGCTTCCCAATTAAAAAAAACAAAAACAAAACAAAATTATTAGGACTTGCAAGACCTGAATAACATTTGGTAAACAGAAGCAGCATGTGAAAAATTTAAATCAGAGTAAAGGCTTAATAGAATAATCACATCTTGAACTACTGCACTGCAAAACAACAAGCAAACCACCACCACCTTAACATAAATATGCATGCACAGAAGGCTAAATCCAGCTTGTCCTAGTTTTGCTACTCCCACTGTCTTTAATTTTGTTGGCATCAGTTCAACTATAATGAAACAAGCAAGCTTGCTCTAATACTGGAGTTAATTAATCTGTTCTTATGTAGACTAAAGGCACTTATATGCAGCCCCTGGATTCACCTCTTAAACTCTTAAAAGCTTTTTTCATCCACTACTTAAGTGTCCTCACCCTTCTCAGTGTTGCAATGGTCAGTATTTCAGATTGCTGTCTCCAGCTGACCAATGAAGGATGGCAAACATTGGATTCTGTTTTCTGTTCCTCTTATTCTGATTCTTACCTTTGCCTCAGAAGTGAGCGTCTCTGTATGTGTGTGAGTGCGCGTGCATGCATGCACACACATTTAAGCAAGAAGAAGAAAAACTGGACTGGTTTTTGTGTGGATGAGAGTTTGTTTGTTTGTTTGTTTGTTTGTTTTTTGGCACTCTGAGTTCAGCAGGCAGAAGGGATAGCTAGGAAGCCAGAAGACAGGGTGAAACAAAAATTCTCCCCAGTGGGAAACGCCCACCTTGCTGTTCAGTGCTAATGCTGCAGAACTATTCTCACAGCATTTCTTCCTGCACTGCTGCTGCTCCTGAAAAGAAAGTTAATTGGCTCAGAAGCAGAAAATCTGCAAATGACTGACAGTGTCATGGGAATACAGTAGCAGGTGCCAATCCCAAACAAGTGCAAATGTCATCTGTGGAGGGGCCTTAATATTAGATTACAATTTAAAGCGACTTTAGTTATAGTGTGTAACCATTTCTTCAGATGAAACAATCTTTCAGTCTCATAAACCACTGACAGTGCTGCTACCCACCAGCGATATGAATATGCTCCAGGTGCCTAGATAGCTTGATGCTTTAATACCTTTTAAATTCATAACCATAAGCTGGGCAACAATTGAATAGATAGTGCCAATTGTATTCTTTCTGTTATCCACCATCAGTTCAGATATTAAGTTTTCTGTATTTCCCTAGCTCTGAAAACATAATTTTAAAGGTTATGTTCTATTTCTACTTCTGTCCCTCTGTTTAGATCCACTATTTTTTTTCCTCCATGGCTCAGCTGGCCTAGAGCAACTTTGCCATTTCTATTCATTATTTGCTAAACGATAACTTACCAGTTAATTTATCCATCTGTATGTTAGGACTAGTTTAAAAAGTATACCAGTTCATGTGTTAGGAGATATTTTTATTTCTACTTGTTAGGCATGTGTGTTAAAACTATTACTTCTAGTATTTCATCTGGAAAACATTTGAGCTAATTATGCCCCATTTTAAAAGCTATTAGCCACTTTGCAGGAGCACCATTGATAAATCTCCTATATGCATAACACTAGATAAGAATTGTAATTCTATATTATTATCTGTACATGTGAAATATAGATGAATTTTCCTATATGTTTAAATATAAAACATGTAATAACTTAAGTGAAATACGAAGGGGATGCATTTGAATAATTTTCTTGGGGGGGGATTTTTGGAGTTCTTGAATATATTCAATAGAGGTAAAAAATAAATATGCCCTCAAAATTTGTCAGAAAACATTTTTTTTTAAATATACTGTATTTTGGCTCTGCTCTAATTAAGTTATGATTGAGTTACTGTTCGATCATTTCCTCATAATATTTGGGCAATATTTTCATTGTGACTTACTGGTTGATGAAGATCACTGCAAAGCCTGGTTCATGGCAATTGCCACTTTCTCTTGCTTCTTCCTTTTCAATCTGTGTGGTCTCTAGCTTTTCATTATAGCAGTGATGCCATGTGACACTCCCATATAGCTCGTAGTTAAAAAAAAAAATGGCTTTAGAGCATTCATATCCAGTTCATTCTGATGATATGCGTAGCCTATAAACATGAAGGCATAGACTGTTGGGCTACATATATAAAAGAAAGTTAGAGTGTGGTCCATGAAGAGAAGATCTATATTCAATTATCATGCAGTTGCTATGTTTACTCAACTTGCTTGACACATGCATAACTTGGTCATATAAGTCATGCATTAGTCAGGTTGTGTTACATGAACCCAGAAACCCAGTGTTTTCTATACTACTGGTCCTATACTGCTCAATCAGTCTATGAAAGAAATAAGACATAGGTGTAGAGTGATTGTAAATACAAGGCATGCCATTCCTAAACTCTGATGGCTGTACCTTCAGACCATGTCACTTCTGGCTTCCTGGGCAATGGTAAAGGATTCATTGACTCAGTGAAACTGTCAGTACTCCCTGGTGGAAGGTCCCATGAGAAAGTTGGCAGGACTTATTTCACAAAATGACAGCTCTTAAATCTATTCATTATACATGTCTGCAAGTAACCACAATGAAGAAGAATTGATCATGTGGGTACTTATATACTTGTGTCCTGACTTTGGATGCAAATATATAAGTCACAGGATTTGTATCATGATATCATGAAGCACATTTTATTAACTGCCACCTTGTATATGCTTATACGCCCCATATCATAATTGTATGCTGCCAGATCCAACAGTAAAGGTCCATAAATCGTGGATGAGTGGATTAAACCTGGCTAAATGTATTACTACAGACTGTAAAGCTAAAAATCTCTGCTCATCCTTCTTATTTCCTTAATTTTTTACATTCCATCCATTCTCTACCATTTGCTTCAGGAGCATGGATAATCTCTGCTCTGGGCTTTAGTGGAGCCTTCCGAGTCTCCCAGTGGGTACCCATACATGTTCGCATCTCATCATCATCCTCTAAACTTTTACCCATCTTTCCAGTATGTTCTAAAATTCCTTTAAGGAATCACCTTAACAGTACATTTTGTTTCTGACTATATAAGCATATCTCAAATTTGTATGCAGTTCAAACAAAAGAATATCTTTATACATGACCGTCTCATTGAAATTATGCAAATTTCATATTCTGTTCTGAACTTGCCTGTCAAAGTTATAAAAATAACTACAAAGAGGAATGAAAGATACCTTGTTAAAAGAAGTTATTCTTATCTTGTAATAATGTGGCATGCAACTGCATTACTATATATTTCCACATAATCACTATTGTTTGCAATGGAGTTACTATTTCATTACATGAAGTTATTTTAAAATAACATGCTATATTTCACAGTGAAAAAAAGAAATATTCATCATTTAAATGCTGAGAACATCCAAGTTCGGCTCTTATAGTATAACACATATTTTAATGTTCTCTAAATTACTTAATGTGCCTTCATATTGCCAAAAGCCTACTTTGACTCCCATCAGTTACATAGACCATCTTAATCCAAGGTTTTTAATACAGAATGCTCCATGCTGAAAATTTTTTTTTAAAATTATTATTAGTTTTATTTTCAGAAAAATGGACAATCTCAAATATGATTGCTTTTAAACATGCCATTGAGTCTACACTTTAATTTTGTTTATAACTTAACTCCACCCAGTTAAGGCTCAGTTAGGAATGCAGCATTTTCCAAGGTAAAGTACATATACCAGTTGGGTGATATGGTACCAGATTTCTTATCACAAAATCTTAAATAAGGAAGTCTATAAATCACTGGTGGAAGCCCATGTTCTTCACACAAAATATATCAAATTCATCCCCTGGCATCTCTGATTAAAAGAGTTTGAGACCAAGTGAAGTGAAATATTTTGTCTGAGAAGCTGACACTTGCTTATGAATACAAGACAAGGAAATGGGGTGGGATCCAGAAGAAGTTGACAATCATAGAACAAGCAAAAGGAGTGCAGCATTATAATTTTGGTTCCACCATGCTCCAGTCATGCCAGTTTTTGCTGTGTGTGTAATGATCAATTTAGAAAGGATATTGAACTACCACAAAATAAAACAGTGGTTCATATATATTCAGAAGTCTCACCACTGGCCAGATTTACATTGATTTTTAAATGATCATAAATATATATTTTAAAACAATAAATAATTGCATGGTAAAAGCAGATGCTAATTCTTCCATATATTGTGATAGTCTAACTGTAGAATGTGATTTAGGATGTCAGTTGGAAAAGAACACTAAGCCATTATAAACTGAATTTACTACTAATTTCAAATACATAACATTTTCCTTGAAGAGCAGCAAGTTATATAAATTGTAAAATAAGACAGTATTGTTATAAAACTGAAGTTTAACATTTGCAAACCTGGTTTATATTGCTGGTAATATAAGTTCTGCTTATTTTGAACACAATGAAAACATATTTATAATTATGAACTTGTATTTCAATTTGCTGGATAGCTAGGAAGAGATCATAGGGAGAAACATGGCACAAATGACAAAATTTGTGTCCTGCAATACTAATGTGCCTTCCATCCCTTTTGTACTTATGCCACAACATTGCATACAAATATATAAGGGCCAGAGCTTGCTGCAGATACCTTTGGGAAAGATAATAAAAGCACACACTTTTCATATCTTTCCAAAACTGTCTCTTTCCATTTTTCTTCTTCCATATTCCTTTTTATATTCCTTTTTATGTTTTGGAAAAGAAGTTTCCATTCTGAAACTTATCTGTTTCTTTATATTTACATAACCAAACATTCAGAGCATTTATCTTAAATAGATATGGACTTGAGCACCAGGTCTGGTTTTAATTTGACCTGAATAGATAAGTACCACTGTGATTGGGTAGCTAGAACATGTCATTGTTCTCATGAAAAACCTGTGTACAACTCAGGAAGTGACAGCATGGACAGAGTGAGCCCAAGTTGGCAAAGGAGTGAGACAAGGCTGTATACTCTCCCTTTATTTATTTGGCCTGCGTGTGAAATATATACTGAGGGAAGCTGGATTGGAAGAAAATGAGCATGGTTTTATAATTGGAGGAAGACACATCAATAATCTGTGCTATGCTGATGACACTTTTCTGATAACTGAAAATGCAAGTGATCTAGAAGCTCTAGTAATGAAAGTCAAGGAAACAGCTAAAAATGGGACTAAGATTCAATATAAAGAAGACCAAGCTAATGACATGTTCTGGATACCCACTCACAATGGTACTTATCTATTCAGGTCAAATTAAATACAGACCTGGTGCTCAAGTCCATATATCCAGAAACAGACAAATTTCAGAATGGAAACTTCTTTTCCCAAACATAAAAATACATATAAAAAGGAAGATGGAAGAAGAAAAATGAAAAGAGACAGTTTTGGAAGGATCTGAAAAGTGAATGCTTTTATTATCTCTCCCAGCTTTAGAATTTACAATAACGATACTGAAGTGATGGATAACTTCTGACTTTTAGGATCAACTATCAACAGTTAAGGAACAAGCAGTTAAAAAAAAAAAAAACCCACCACAGATTACCACTTGGTAGATTAGCTATGAAGAACGTGGAAAATATATCCCGATGCTGTGATCTATCTATACCTATCAGACTAGTACAGGCAATACTATTCCCTGTGACACTTTATGGAAGTGAAAGTTCAACTTTGAAGAAGCAGGATAGAAAGAATATTGACATTTTCTAACACTGGCATTGGAGAAGACATCTGAGAATACAATGGACAGTGAAGAAAATAAACCAATAGATTATCAAACAAATAAATCCAGATGCCGGTCACAGGTGCTGGCTAAACGTTAGGAAACAAAACTTCAAGACCACGGCCACACAGCCCGGAAGACCCACACCAGCCATCGTATGCCGGCCATGAAAGCCTTCGACAATAAAAATAAATCCAGAGTTCTCACTGGAGGCACAAATAACTAGGTTCAAATTATCCAACTTCAGAAACATCATGCAAAGACCTATCTCTCTGGAAAAGTCTATAATGCTGGGAAAGGTGAAAGGAAAAAGAGGAAGAGGATGTCCATTACCAAGGTGGGTGGATTCAATCATAGTGGTAATGCATGCAAGTAACAGATTGGGAGCAGATATTCCTGGAGATTATCTATCTATGTGGTTGCTAAGAGTTGACACCAGCTTAGTTGTATATAACCAATCTATCTGTATTAGATCAAGGACTAATACTGTCTCATTTGATTGAAAATATACTCAGCCACCTAAATCTGCACTTTTTGCCTGTTTCTAGGCTCAAGCTGCCCTTTGGCTCCCATCTCTAGAGAAACCCTTTGGAACAATCTCAAAAAAGCTACCATTGATAAATATTATGTATTTCATCAGAACAGGGAGACAGATTGGTGTAGTGGTTAAGGCATCAGGCTAGAAACTAGGAGACTGACTTCTAGCCCTACCTTAGACATGAAGCCAGCTGGGTAACTTTGGGCCAGTCACTCTCTCTCAACCCTAGGAAGGAGGCAATAGCAAACTACTTCTGAAATCTTGCCAAGAAAACTGCAGGGACTTGTCCAGGCAGTTGCCAGGGGTCAATGCTGACTCGAAGGCACACACACACAATTCATAAGAACACTACTACAACCAGGCACCTGCCACACTCATTGCCAGTCAGAAAGGGGGTCAAAGTAGGATGTATTTTGGTCCCACTACTTTGTATATTAATGTAGTGGTACTGTATATGCCCAAAGCACAGAAGACTTTCATCCCCCCCAAACATGCTAACAAATCTATATCTAGAATCCATATTGCTTTATGCTTACAATACTGTCTTACCATTGCAGACACCAGTAGGTCTTATAAAAGGCATCAGAGCACTGGTTCATTTCTGTAGTTACAGATTAACTATGAAAAAATAAAGGTCATGTGTTTTACAAGGGGCTTCAAAAAATTCTGCTGGACCCTTGAAGGCACAAAATTGAACAAGTCTTTTGTTTTAAGTACTTAGGTTTTCTGCTACATTATTCAGAGAAGTGGTATACTCATATCTCTTAGTTTGCTCTGAATGCTCAGAATTCACCAGCAATTCTTCTTTTTTTCTCCAAAGGAGCCTAGTATGTACCAATTGCTTTGAAACTGGTTGAAGCAAAGGTGCTGACACAGCTCCTACACTGACTGCAATTAAATCAAGGTTTAACTATGAGAAACTAGAGAGAGTTCAAACAGGCTTCCTAAGAAAGCCCAGGTAGCAGATGTGTGGCTAACGTTGCTCTACATTTCGAGAGGGATTATAAAAACTGAAACAAGGGCATGGCTATGTTTGTTCAGATGTTGGCTAAAAGCTCACTTTCAGCCTTAAGGTCTGATACAATTTATGCTGTTAGATAAATGTTATTTCCTTGGAAACTTCAAATTAATGACAAATAAAAAAAAATAAAAAAAAATAAAGAGGGGGGTTGTCAAGTAAGATGCTAATGCACCTGGGACAAGATCAGAGATTTTGATATTGAATTATAAACATAATATAACAAGATGACAGAGCTCAATTGAGGCATAGGACATTTTATTTTAAACCAGCATTATATCAGGCCCAACTTATAATAATATATTTCAGAGAGTGTTTACAGTATTGTAGTTTGATATTCTACTGTGAGCAGTGTTGGAGGGTAAATACTACAAAATCCCCTATGCTGAAAGGCTTTGCCTTTTAAAGATGGGAGCAGTGAATTGTGGGATCATGACCTACTTTACTGTAATGTTTTAGCAAAATGCTCATAATGAGTTACTTAGACCCCCCCTTACCCCATATCCAGGTCAAACAGAAGCCCTGGAATGGGTCTATGTGCAGCTTGTTTTGGCAGACAAAGATCCCAAGATAACTGTGGTTGTTGTTGCGAAGTTTGTATTTGTAACCTACAGAAATTGTGTCTTGTTGACAGCAATAAAGAGTAAACATGATTACAGCCATTTTTACTATGCATATTACATTGTACTTTGTACTATATACTATATTTTCTGTTATGAAATATGTCCTGGATCTGTAATAAAGCTTGTTTGAATGATTGATTTGGACTTGAACATACCAGAACTGTATTTCATCAAAGTTACTATTGGCAATTAAGTGATAGTATTGTCTCTTAACTAGTGTACTCTTTGAGACTCTGTAAAAATACAATTCTCTACATACATATTATTGTATTTTATATTGATTTTATCAAATTTTGGATAACATGTATTTCTTTTGCTTGTATTGTTAATAAAAGCAGTGTAATTCATCCTTGACACTGGCCTATGACTATAATAAATTGATCAGTCAACTGATTGACTGATTGAGTGATTGATTGATTGATTGATTGAAGTATACCTAGATTAGTGTTCATGTGAACATAATTACAGCTTCCCATGTGAACCTTAATAAAGCAGGCTGCAGGATTAAAGAAGTGTAAACATGTACAACTCATTTTCAGAAGTTGTATGGAATTTGGGAGAATAAGGAATAGGTCAGATGGGACATATGAAGGTAGAGCAGGACCCATACTCCACCCATTTTAATTGATTATAGCTATATTTCAAGTAGTTATATATAGTAATGCACAAATCAACCCAGAGTTTTCACTCAAGGCACAAATGATTGGGCTCAAATTATCATGCTTCCAACACATTATGTGAAGAACTAACTGTCTGGAGAAATCTATACTGCTGGGGAAAGTTCAAGGAAAGAGAAGAGGATAACAAGTTTGGTGGACTCAGTTACAGTGTCAATGGGTGCACTGTTGGAAGACCCGAAGGAAGAATTTTGGAACAGAATGCCATTAGAAAATCTATCTATGTGGTTCCTAAGGGTCAACACTGACTTCATGAAAATTATCAATCAATCAATCAATCAATCAATCATTTAAAATAATCTGGAATCTATCCAGCTTCTGCTTTTTTCTACCTTACATTAAGATTAGCATTTAGAAAGAAGATGACATGTCTTACTCTTTAATTTGAGGAGAACTAATCTAAATTGTTATACAAAAGGATTAATTTCTGTCTGCCTGTCACAGGTAGTGTGACTCATGGAATATGGAAGAACCTGTAGCATAATCACTTTTTAAATGTTTAAACAAGAATTAAAATAACTTTTATTAAATACCTTAAATAAGCCATAAACAAGTTATTTTAATATCACAGTTTAGATTAGCTTCATTAGAATATTCTCTTAACTTATACAGAAAGATGATTCCTAATAATTTATACTTTATAAATCATTTATAGCAAATTCCATTTTCTTCAGTTCTTTTCTCTCTCTTTTACTAGGTCCCTCTTTTACTATACTTGAAGGATTGTTCTAAAACCGACTAATCACAATCCTACAGTGTCAACTGAGTTTGGCAGTTAAGTTAATTTATTTGCAGGAACCAAAATTGTTATTTCGTTTTCTACAAAACAATGAAAATATTCTTTATTGTTCCAAAGTCACCAGTGATTTGGATACAACATTTTAAATTACTCTTTGTAGGTTCGTACTGGTCAGTTGGAGGGAGATAGTGTGTTTTCAACATTCCTAAGTCAGTAAAAGTGAATATGATCATCAGACCTTTTTCCAGCTGTTTTGGAGAAAAGAAGACAAGACGTTACAGAAGTATTCTATGGTTGATATAAGAATGAAGCAGCACAGCATTGTGAATTAATAGTTTGCTATTCTATGGTATTCCATGCATGGAAATGTTGCCAGTATCAAACCCATAATTACAAAAGTATTTGACTGAAAGCTCTGGCTCCAGTTATTAATAAACTGTGAATGGAGACTAGAATATTCATTCAAATTCTATTCATAATTAGAGTCACAAACAAATAATTATTCCAATCATATATTATGAAAGCAACAAAAAGTTAAAAATTCTTATTGTTGCTTAAAAGATCTCAGATTAAAATGTTTTTGATCATATGAACAGATTCATTACAGTCTTATTTACTATTCATTTTAGTCCAGTTTAAACTAATTTAAATCAAATATTTTGAATTAAAAAATATCTGTAGTGCTGTTACATCTCTATTCTTCAAGCATGTAACAGAGTAATCTACCTGATATCTTATTTCTGCAAATGCAGTATTTCATTGCTTACATTCATTATGCCATATAATAGAGGTGTTCAATAACATTCTTTAGATGATTCCATTGCTTGTTATTTAATGCATTATATTTAATGTATTAATGCATATATAACATACACACACATATACAGTTGTGTGAAGAAGAAAGTACACCCTCTTTGAGTTTGATTGTTTTATGTATTAGGACATAATAAAAATAATCTGGTCCTTAGCAGTTCTCAGAAGTAGGTAAATACAACCTCAGATGAACAACAACACATGACATATTACACCATGTCATTCTTTATTTTACAAAAAGAAAGCCAAAATGGAGAAGCCATGTGTGAAAAATTAAGTACACCCTTACTGCTTCCATAGGTATGAAGAGGCTAAGTAGCAGTCAGATGCTGCTAATCAAATGCCCTTGATCAATTGATCATCAGCAAGTGTGACAACCTCTATAAAAGCTGAAGTTTTAGGAGTTTGCTGGTCTCAGGAATTGAGGTGTGTGTTAATACAATGCCAAAGAGTAAAGACATCAGCAATGATCTTAGAGAAGCAGTTGTTGCTGCCCATCAATCTGGAAAGGGCTCTAAGGCCATTTCCAAACAATTGAAAGTCCATCATTCTACAGTGAGGAAGATGATTCACAAGTGGAAAACATTCAAGAGAATTGTCAATCTTCCCAGAGGTGGATGTCCCAGCAAATTCACCCCAAGGTCAAACCATGCAATGCTCAGAGAAATTGCAAAAAGTCCAAGAGTGATATCTCAGACTCTACAGGCCTCAGTCAGCATATTAAATGTTAAAGTTCATGACAGTACAATTAGAAAAAAGACTGAACAAGTATGGTTTGTTTGGAAGGTTGCCAGGAGAAAGCCTCTTCTCTCTAAAAAGAACATGGCAGCATGGCTTTGGTTTGCAAAGTTGCATCTGAACAAATCACAAGACTTCTAGAACACTGTCCTTTGGACAGATGAGACCAAAGTGGAGATGTTTGGCCAGAATGCACAGCGCCACGTTTGTAGAAAACCAAACACAGCATATCAGCACAAACATCTCATACCAACCATCAAGCATGGTGGTGGAGGGGTGATGATTTGGGCTTGTTTTGCAGCCACAGGACCTGGGCACCTTGCAGTCATTGAGTCGACCATGAACTCCTCTGTATACCAAAGTATTCTAGAGTCAAATGTGAGGCCATCTGTCCAACAGCTAAAGCTTGGTTGACATTAGGTCATGCAAAAAGACAATGATCCCAAGCCCACCAGCAAATCTACAACAGAATGGCTGAAAAAGAAAAGACTCAAGGTGTTGCAATGGCCCAGTCAAAGTCCAGACCTCCACCCGATTGAAATGCTGTGGTGGGACCTCAAGATAGCTGTGCATAAACAAATGCCCGCAAACCTCAATGAACTGAAGCTATGTTGTAAAGAACAGTGGGCCAAAATTCCTCCACAACGAAGTGAGAGACTGATAAAATCATACAGAAAATGATTATTTCAAGTTATTGCTGCTAAAGGTGCTTCTACAAGCTATTGAATCATAAGGTGTACTTAGTTTTTCACACATGACTTCACCATTTTGGCTTTCTTTTTGTAAAATAAATGATGACATGGTATAATATGTCATGTGTTGTTGTTCATCTGAGGTTGTATTTACCTATTTTTGAGAACTGCTAAGGACCAAATGGTTTTTATTATGTCCTGATATGTAAAACCATAGAACTCAAAGAGGGTGTACTTTCTTTTTCATACAATTGTATAGTGTATAATATATAGTGTGTTTTATATATTCTGTGTGTGTGTATATAGTACTGTGCAAAAGTTTTAGGCCGGTGTGAAAAATGCTGTAAAGTAAGAATGCTTTCAAAAATATATATTGTACTTGTTTATGTTTACCAATTTACAAAATGCAAAGTGAGCAAACAGAAGAAAAACCCAGATCAAATCAATATTTGATGTGACCACCCTTTGCCTTCAAAATAGCATCAATTCTTCTAGGTACACTTGCACACAGTTTTTGAAGGAAGTCAGCAGGTAGGTTGTTCCAAACATCTTGGAGAACTAACCACAGATCTCCTGTGGATGTAGGCTGCCTCAGATCCTTCTGTCTCTTCATGTAATCCCTGACAGACTTGATGATGTTGAGATCAGGGCTCTGTGGGGGCCAAACCATCACTTCAAGGACTCCTTGTTCTTCTTTATGCTGAAGATAGTTCTTAATGACATTGGCTGTATGTTTGGGGTTGTTGTCCTGCTGCAGAATAAATTTGGGGCCAATCACACGCCTCCCTGATGGTATGGCATGATGGATAAGTATCTGCCTGAAGTTCACAGCATTGAGGACACCATTGATCCTGACCAAATCTCCAACTCCATTGGCAGAAATCCAGCCCCAAATCTGCAAGGAACCTCCATCATGGTTCACTGTTGCCTGCAGAGACTCATTATTGTACCGCTCTCCAGACCTTTGGCAAACAAACTGCCTCCTGCTATAGCCAAATATTTCAGATTTTGACTCATCAGTCCAGAGCACCTGCTGCCATTTTTCTGCACCCCAGTTCCTATGTTTTCATGCATAGCTGAGTCACTTAGCCTTGTTTCCATGTTGGAGGTATGGCTTTTTGGCTGCAATTCTTCCATGAAGACCACTTCTGGGCAGACTTCTCCAGACAGTACATGGGTGTACCTGGGTCCCACTGTTTTCCTCCAGTTCTGTGCTGATGGCACTGCTGGACATCTTCCGATGTCAAAGGGAAGTAAGCATGATGTATCTTTCATCTGCTGCATTAAGTTTCCTTGGCCGACCACTGCGTCTACAGTCCTCAACATTGCCCATTTCTTCGTGCTTCTTCAAAAGAGCTTGAACAGCACATCTTGAAACCCCAGTCTGCTTTGAAATTTTTGCCTGGGAGAGATCTTGCTGATGCAGTATAACTACCTTGTGTTTTGTTGCTCTGCTCAGTGTTGTCATGGTGTGTGACATGAAACTGTCTTCCACAACCTCACCTTAGTAGCAGAGTTTGGCTGTTCCTCACCCAGTTTTAAGCTTCCTACACAGCTGTTTCAGTTAATGACTGTGTTTCAACCTATATATGAAATTGATGATCATTAGCACCTACTTGGTATAATTGGTTAATCATACACCTGACTTTAATCCTACAAGATCCCTGACTTTGTGCAAGTGTAAGTATTGATGCTGGTTTGAAGCCAAAGGATGGTCACACCAAATATTGATTTGATTTAGATTTCTCTTCTGTTTGCTCACTTTGGATTTTGTAAATTGATAAACATAAACAATTACAATCTATATTTTTGAAAACATTCTTACTTTACAGCATTTTTCACACCTGCCTAAAACTTTTGCATAGTACTGTGTATCTGTGTGTGTATGTATATGTATGTTGATCCTAAACATTTTCACAGTGTCAGCCTGCCACTAATACAACATTGCGGTTAGGATATGCATATGACTATATAATACTGTATTTCAGGCATTATGCCATTCTATTCTTGTAAGGAAAAATTATTGAGGGTCCCAGCTGCATATGATATTAAGGGAATGGGTGGGGGATCAAACATTGTGCCTTTTCTGTATCATGCCTCCAAGCTTTGAAACACCTTGTCTCCCAAGATATGAAATACTCCAGATTTTCTTGTGCTTCACAGATTGCTTTAGACCTGGCTATTCCACTGAATGTTGGGGTCCTAATTTGAATGTGCTGCCTATTTGTGAACCACCTGAGCACCATGGAAATGTGGGGTTTGTAAAAATGTGTAATGAATGAATAAATACTGTACATTGTATGACAGCATTAGAATTACATTATCTGTAATCCAAAGAATTGCTTCATACAGTTCTAAAATAAGACTTCAGATTTCTGGAAGGAGGAATGTATGAATCAAAATGCTACCAAAAAATAGATTTCCAACTCTTAGAAAGGTAGCCTATAACTGTAATTCTGAATGAACAAATCAATATAATTTACTCCTTCATAATAATGCAGTACCATGTACATCTGGCAGAACTCTGTGCTCATTGAGGTTCAATGATCTATACAAAATTCTAAAGCACTGTAAAAATAGTTAGATCCTTGATATAACCATCAATACCACTTTTTAATGCTAGTTATTTTTTTTTAAAAAAATACTCTGTGGTTGTTCAGAAATGGCGGTGAAGCAAAAAACTGACAAATGCAGTATCATACATGTATTATTGTTGTTATAGATTGGAACCAGTATTCAGGATATAAATGGTAATACATGCAATTGAAAGGTCTATAATACAATACACTATGAATTAAACAATGTATTTAACCAAATTGTTATTCAGCTATGTGTGATAATCATGCATATTAATATATAATAATAGGACTGTAGATTTGAAAGCATAATTGTTACATTTTAAGAACTATTTTTATTTAGAATTAAAACAATTAGTGCTGGACAATTGGAATTTGAGGTGGCTTCTTTTCCATTATATTCGAATGCAGATAAGTGAAGTTCAGCTGTTTCAAAAATCTCTCCCTGGTATTAATTGCTGAAGTTTATTTTCAAAATCTCACTCTAAATGTGAGGCAGAGTAAAGAAAATGTGCTATTCTAGTTGAAAAGAGAGAGAAAAAAATGACTGCATTTTCCTTTGAACACCTCTCCCCCCACCTTTAAAAAAAAAAAAAAAATACTATTTAGAATTTCAAATAGTGTTAAAATTCAATGTTATTACCATTAACAATAATGCAATCATTTATTTCCAATACCTAACCAAGTGCAATTATTGACAACTGGCACTTTGGCTGTGTTGCTTTTCAACAGATGTCCTGAGGCAAGTTTGAATTGAAGAACCTCCCTCTCCAGGTGGCCTAGCACCTGCAGTTTGTGGTATTTGGTTAGTTAAGATGCATTCATTTGCTGGCACCAAATGAAGAGACTGATGTTCCTGTTAATCCCTTTTGCACTGCTTTCTTATCAGCAGCTTATGATCTGGGAGATGATGCATTCTTTTTCTTCACAATACAGCAGGCTTCTGATCTCTTTTCTCGGTTGCATTTGATATGAACTCTGTTGCCCAGTGACAGATCATATGAGGCTTTGACTGTGTAATGTAAAAAGGTTCATAAACTCCCCTTGCCTTTTTAAATCACACTTTGCCACTTTTCTAAAGCCTGGCACCTCTTAGATCTTTTCCAAACTGGAACAATATTTCTCAGTTACCATTTCTCCAAGATTTAGTCTGGATTACTCCCAGACAATATTTAAAATGTTCCGATCTGAGTAAGCAGTGGGGAGAATCTAATTTTGGAATCTTCTTCTCTAGTTCAAAATGTTTGGTTGTATTGTTAGAACTTTAATAACATTAAGGGGAGAAAAAAGGCTTTTGGTAAATTGAGAGTCAATACAGACAAATGTTGAAAGAGATGTAGTTCAGAGGAAGACCACACATTCTATGTTTTCCAGATAGGAAAGCTTCTTCAGCTATCCTACAGAGTTATTACAAGTATTGTAAGTTAATTACTAAGCTATGTAGACCATTGATCTGACTTTGACTAAGGGTGCCATATTCAAAAATAACACATACCTTCTCAGAACTTTGTTCTTTCCATATAATACCATATTGTTATGAAACCATTGATACCATAAGTAGAAGATGTCCTTGGGAATTCTGACTAAACATATAAAATAATTTGGTGCAAATTTGAATGAGAGCAAGTGGGGGTAACGATAAACACAACTGAACATCCTGTTCATAAGTCCCTCTTGATTTTCATTTTTCACTGTTTTCCCTAAAGTTGAGAATTAGTTAGTCATTTCTCTATAGAGTAGAATATTTTCATTTATGCCTTATCATCTCTTGATTAGATTAGTGTAACATGCAATCCATAGGACTCCTCTTGAAGACCATCCAGAAAATTTACCAGGTCTAGAATGCAGCAGCACACTTTTTCAGTGGTCAGTCACAGTACCACCACATTACACTTCTGATGCAGGATTTGTACTGATTACTAGTAGGCTTATGAGTCAATTGAAGATGTTGGTTTCTACCTATCAAGCCCTATATGGCTGGTAGACTTTCCCCAATACTTTCTGCCCATCACACCCATAAGCACCACTCAAGGGATAAGGGGAATCCTAGTAGTGAAATAAGGAAGATTATTGGGAAAAGCTCTCATGAGACAACTGTGCAACAGAAGGTACTTAGGATGGACAGCATGTATGAATAACAGTAGTGCATTAGTTTTTCCAGGACTTAACAATTTAATGTTGAATTTTCCAGATACAATGGTGCCTAAACATGACTACTGCCTGTACAACATTGTATATAGAACATAATCAAATGAGGGTGGTGGGGGTGGATTGGGGAGAGAATTCTGATAAATTTACTTTGTCATTCTGATTCTTCTTTCTTTCTTTAGATGTATACATCTTTTAGCACAACAGTTTATAAACTGTATTTTTGAAATCCTTGAAACCCTTGAAATCCTACGCTTCTTTAGGAGCTTCCAATGGAAGCAGCTTGCATGTCATCAAGACTGCTGGTTGGATTGGATAAACTTTTGTTTCTAATTAGGACAATAGTGAAATACAACAAGGCCACTAAACCCTTCCTTAATGTTCACTTCTCTGTGGCACACACATTGATGAAGAAAAGATTCTTTGAAGTTAGGAGATATGGGGGGGGGGAGCCTTAAATGAGTGTAGCAAATTGAGTTTGCTCTGCAGCAAAAGCATTGGAGTGATTGTCCCTCTTGGCTAAACATTACACTTTCTAGTAATTTCCAGTGATTAAAACAGAAATTACTTCCTATCACCCTGGGTTGCAAGTAATTCAGGATGGGAAAAAAGAAATCATAATGTGTTTGTATCTAAAATATTTTTTTATTATCTTCCTAAAGTAGTGTTTCAGTATATATGAATAAATGTGGAGATACATGAGTGGAGGTAGCAATAGGGTAGGATATAAACAACTGTTTTGAATAGTGCATAATTACAGAATCCAAAGGAGGAGTTCCAAGCTGGTGGAGCAGAAATCTAAGTTTGGGGTAAGGCATATTCATTTAATCTGACCACCTGAAACCAGCTAGGCTTTAGGTAGCTTACAATGGAAATCAGAAAAAAATTGAAATGGTGACTAAAATATTATAAGGCTAAAACTGATAAATGTGTAAAAGTGGTGCCACTATCTAACAAACCCCAAAGGCACTTCATGTCAGCCTTCAAGATAGACCAGGACAGGAAAAAAATACCACAAGGATTCCAGGTACGCTATTCCATAGGAGGGGAGTTACTATAGAAGAGTCCCAAAGTGGATCCTCTTATAACCATGCCTGCTGGTAAGCAGGGAATTCAGCAGAAAGGATGAAAAAGGCACAGGCCTATCACCACAGTAATCATAATTACAACAAGTACAATGTACTGTGCAAAATGTAAAATAATGATTTAATTAGAACAACAAATTTAATCCAAAACCAGGTGGTTCCTCACATGATAGTTCTGGTTAAGTCTCACTCCCCTCTCAACATCATTCCAGCGATGTTTGCTGTAGGGCATTTGATCTAACAAAGGGAAATGCATGTAAGATTATATTCTCATGGACATCTATGTGAACCAGAGCACAGGGTCCTAGATCATGTGACAGCCTATGCACATTAAACTGTGTGTGGCCTGAAGAAACCTAATATCCTTGGAGCACTGTTTGAAAGAGACACGTTGAGGTCTAGCCATGGTGTTTACATGTTTAATGATCTTGTTACAATACTGCTGGAATGTAAATGTCTTCCTTCCTTCCTTCCTTCCTTCCTTCCTTCCTTCCTTCCTTCCTTCCTTCCTTCCTTCCTTCCTTCCTTCCTTCCTTCCTTCTCCCTCTGAGAAATATTTCTAATTGCATATAATTTCCAACATGCTATAATAAGCTTATATAATGCAGTGCCAATGGGCATCTAAATGCTGCCCACCTTTTGACAACACCTGCCAGGCTCCTTACTTTACTTGTTAATCTAATTCATTATTTTAAGATTCTTTTAATTAATGAAATAAATGGGTAGACTGGCAAAGGGAGACAAATGCCAATTTAGACACATAGGCATTCTAAAAAAAATAATAGGAAATGGCTATACACTAAGACTTTGGCTGGAACTGTACTTGCCTGTCCAGAGGAAAGAAGGAAGGGGGAAAAGTATTGTCAAAGCAACTTCATAGCAGTTTGATTTTCAATAAACAGGAGGTTTGTGACTGACCATGCCCATTATGACAGCAATTTTGTGAAAGTGTCCATAACAAGTTCTCAAAAGTCCAAACTGTTGTTATTGTTTTCTATTTATATCATGTCCTTCTTCCCATGTGACACTTAAAGGTGTCTACTGGTTTAAAAAAGGATGGTTGTGTGCTATAGTTTCTAATATTTCACAGTGAGAGAAAGAAAAAAGTGTTCATATTCCACCAGGACTGAAGCTTTTGTGCCACAAAGCAGAACAAAAGGGAAAAATAAGCCAAAAGCAAACAATAAACAAAAAGTCATATTGGAGCAAAAGAGGCTGAGCCCCATGGACCCAATCCTATATCACCCATACCCTAGGGCACTTTTTTAACCATTCTTCCATAATAGCAGACAATTTTCTACGTCTTAGCATTGTTGGGATTTCACTAGCGTAACAGTGAAATGCCAATCTTATAGCCCTTCAACAGAAACATCTTTAAATAAAGGATTGGGTTTTAATACTCTTTTGCATTTTTTGCCAGTTTCAGGTTGTTGTATCCTTGTTATCTTACTACCTGAAATCCCAGTTCTTACAAGCTATCTTCCTATAATAATTTGAATTCTGAGAAAATTAATGCTTGGCCTATGATACAAAATTAATGCTCACTAGAGAAATTAACTCCATTTCCCCCCCTACCAGCTGTTATTAAATTTGATGCCTTCCTATGCTTTTATGAATCCCCAGAGAGACTTGACAAGGGAACTCTTCTTAAGGAGCTTTTTTTCAACACTGGTGTTATTGTCACTGCTAAGAAATTGTTCATGGTATGTGTGTGTGGTTTCTTTTTCCTTTCATGAAGAAATTTGGAGAAATCTGGAGAAATCATCCATTCTGTTTCTATGCTTTCAGACTGAATGGATAATTTCAAAAGTTAATTTGTACCCAGCTCTAGATTAAATAAGGAGCAACAGTGCTTCACCTTTAATTTAAATTCAGCAATTAATTTACTTATTGTAAGGGGATAGTATGAGAACATTTTAAAAAAAAATCCCTAGAACTCTTTAAGATATATATGATAATTAATCTGGAAGTTTTGGTAGAACCCTTACAAACTGTTAAACTTGCCTTCCCCTGATTGCTCCCTTCCAGAAAGTCATGCTCTGAAAATTTGGAAATAGCAGTAATCTAGTGTTGTGTCTGAGGACACAATGTTGCCTTAAATATCTAGTTAATATTGTATTATTGTGATCACCTACATATTTAGACTATAAGTTTGGGAACTCTTACTTCCTCTCACCTGATGAACAATTTGCATAATTGCTAAATCCAAAAACTAATGACTGATATATTCAGTGTTTTTAATTTTCAAGGGATGGATATCTGTGTGTGTGTGTGTATGTACATACACATACTCAAAATGTGTCATATTTTATTGCTTAATTGTGGCAACTCATTCATTTCTCTGATGAAGTCTATTCACCTGATATTGAAAGAATATATGTGATTTAAAGAAACAAATTGGCTGCAATACTATACCCAAATTGTAGACATTTGGATATAATGCAATTCAATGCTGAATAGATATTGTCTCACATGTCCTAATATGTGTGCATATTCATTTATGTATCAATGAAAACATGAACAATTTGTTGGAATATTAAAATTATGGTGTACCTTAGCAATGATAAACATAAAGAGCAAAGTTAAGGGTAAAATATTTAAGAACTGAATAGCGTATGAAGGATATAAAATGGCAAAGGAGGAAAAATGAGATGAATTTTAATACAGACAAATGCAAAGTCCTGCATTTGTGTAGGAAAAACCAAACACATAAGCATAGGATGGAGGGACCATTTTAAGCATAGTAGATGTAAAAGAGATCTGGATGCCTTGTCAGATCACAAGGTAAACAGGACCCAAGATTAGAATACCGCCATGAAAAATGGAAATGCAATCCATGGCTGCATCAGCTAAAGTGTCAAGATCAAGATAAGTAATTATTTGTGTCTATTCTGTATTGTTCAGACCACACCTGGAATATTTTGTCCCATTCTAGGTATCCCATTATACGAAAGACACTGACAAACTGGATCATGTCCAGAGGACAGCACCCAAGAAGATTAGGAGTATGGAAGGATGGTTAGAGGTGCTAAGTTCATTTAGCCTGAAAAGGAAAAGATCACAGAGAAATATAGCTCTTCTCATTACCTGAAGTCCTGTCATGTAGAAATGTTCAAAATCGTTCCAAGGAGCAATGGGTTTAAATTACAAGGATTTTGGTTGGACATCAGGAAACTTTTCCTAATGGAAAAGTTGTTCAACAGTGAAACAGATATCTTCAGAAGGTGGTAGACTTTTCTTCAGTGGATATGTTTTTAAAAGGCTAGATAGTCATCTGTCAGGGATGCTATAATAGCAGATTCCTGCACTTAATAAGCATTTGGGTTAGATTTCCAGAGTCCCTTTCAACACTTTCATTGTACACTTCTATGAAAATTGTGCAGCTTATAGTAGATGTGCCCCTCAATTTTTGAGATTTTTTTAAAACATGAGAAACTGAGAGGGAAAAACCGCAAGAATAACAACAACCACAACAACTAGAAATGACATTTCATCCATCTCCATGTTTAACAAATGTGCTACATCATTAATCTGAGGAGAGAAGGAGAGTCACTGTGTGGTTTGCCTTTGAAGCCCCAAACTAGTGTTCCTCACACAATCCATGCAGAAGGCTTGAACATTTTTTTTTTTTAATACTTTGTCTCTTCCCCAAGATGCAGACTTTAACCACAGCTCAGGGGAAGGGAAATTATTTTTTTCTTTCTTTTGTTTCAGTTGAAACAGAGAATTCCCAAGGCTTAATTCATATGTAATTAGGAGGTTCTGGAAGCATCACATCCCCTAGTCATAGTAGTTCAAAATATCTGTAGAAAGGAGTTGTATGATTCCTCACACCTCCACCCCATTGGAAACTGATTAAAAAAAAAAAAAAAACTAGAACACTGCTTTAATTCTATCCAATTAGGTTGACCCAGACTCAAAAGAGCCACAAAAGCACTGGACCCTGAACATTTATTTTTTTTATTATCTCCCTATGAGGGTTGGGGAGATGTTTTATTTTGAAAAAACAAAACCAAACCCAAGGTATAAAAGTGAAATGTGAAACTCACAACGCTATATATGAGTGCTTTCTATTGCCTCTAGCCTATATTCTATTTCTATTATTTCTATATTACTATGCTAACTACTATAACAATTATTATACTCTATTACTATTCACTTACTATTAATATCACAATATTTCCTTTATATTGTACTCTACTGTATAAGTATTCTATTACTATTACAACATTTCCTCTTTACTATTATTATACTACACTCTATAGTATTACTATTATATAGCAATGTTTTCTTCTTACCAATTCTGTTCTGTCTTCTGCCTTAATTCTTCTCTTGGGAATTTCTTCTGCTTTTTTCGTCTCTCTCTTACTGGCCACCATTTAGAATACTTGCACCTTCCCAGATTGTGCTTTGCCTTGCTGTGCCTTTATATTTATTTCTACTCTGGACCATCCACTCCATTTGAAGGAAAAACACCTTCTTTTGTTTGGCCGCTTTACTCTGTTTGCTGGTGGCTGCAGAGCTTCCAAAACAGGTGTCTTCTCCATTCTCCTCCCATCTCCTCCCAGCCTTGTTTCAAGATTGCAGCTTTATTGGCAACTCTGCCAAGCTGACACTGGGGAAAAGGCTCAGATGGGAAGGGAAGAAGTGTGCTGTGCCTCCTGCAATTTTTCTAAGGAACCTGCTCTTCTACAGTGGAGGCTTCTATTTGTGTTATGTATTTGTTTATTTATTTATGAAATGTAGAAGCTGCCCAACTCCATAAGACTCTGGGTGGCTTATAATATTAAAAACAATAAAACAGTAGTAGAGTAAAACACAAAACTTGCATGTTTAGGGAAAAAACAATAAAACAAATCCACAATAAAATAGAATTCTACAGGGACTCAGCACCCATCCTAACCCAAGGTTTGAGAAAACAGCTAGGACTTCAAAAACTTCATACAAATCTCAACAGCATGTGGGAGTGGGAGATATTATTCCAGAGATACACATCATGACACAGAAAGCATGCTTCGTGAGTCCTAATAGATGACATTTCTTAACTGAAAGGACTTGGGGTACATCCATTCTACATCATTGTTCAGGATGGGCAGAAACTCCTGGGGACAGGCAACAGTTTGATTTGCACCTGGAAGCCACATGGCAACCAGTGCAGCTTGTGGGGCAGTGGTGTCACATGGCATGTAACAATGGTTATTGCCTGCACCACTGAATTCTGGACCTGGTACCCAGGGTGAATCTGTGCAAAAGTCTTCTTGGCCACTACTGCTACCCATTCTTCAAGCAGGAGCTGCGAATCCATGAAACTCCTCAGATTGAGCAACTGTCTCAAATGGGGAAGTGTGAGCCCATCCCCAACTAAAGATGAAAAGTTCCCAGAATCAGGGACCCTCAGTACCCATAGCCATTCAGTCTTGTTAGAATTGAGCTGGAGTCTGTTCCTCCTATCCAGACCCTGACAGCTTCCATACACTGGGAAAAGATAGTGACTGGATCACTTGGGGTAGCCTGGGGTCAAGTTGTATAACTGGGTATTATAAGCATATCAATGGTACTGGACCCCAGATTGACAGATAACTTCACCTAGCAGTTTCATGCAGTTTTTAAAGGGAAGGAGTGAGAGGACAGAGTCTTGAAACACATAACAAGTGAGGGGTCACAGGCTTGACCTGTTTCCCCTGTCAACACTAACTGGAACTGACACAGAGAAAGGAAGAGAACCACCACTACATGATGACTCCTTCACTCAATCTTTGTAGAATCCAGAAGGATACCATGATTGATGCCATAGAAAACCTCTGAGAGACCAGAATATATGCACTATCCCCATTCTGGCCCCTTCAAAGGCCATCAATAAGCATGTTCAATGCTATCTCTGTACTATGTCCTGGTTTGAAATCTCATTAGAATGAGTCCAAATAATCAATTTATCTCTAATGGGACAATGTCTGGACTAGCTTGGAGGGCAACAAGACAGATCAGCTGCAGAACTCCAGTTGAAATAAGCAAACCCTGATTTGTTACTGCCTCCCCCACTCTAGCTGCCCTGCCCCAACTCGAGATACCACCTTGAGTTCCTCTCTCTCAGACAAAAAGCACTTCTGGGGTCTAGGAAACCACTGCCAGCTGCTATAACCAGAAGTCTGCACTGATCTGGAAAACTCTATGGGGCTAGAAGAGACCACATAGGGCTCTTGAAAAAGCTTCCATTAGATCCAGGTTAACCTGGCCACAAGCACTGCCATGTCCAGCTGAAAGAGAAATCATACCACACTGATCTACAGCCTTTTTCATATCACACCACTCCCCTGCCCTTTGGAATGTTCACCTGGGCACTGGGATAATTAGCAAGAAGGAAATTAATGTTTGTATTTACAGTCATTGGAGAGGAAGGGATTACAAATGAGTAAGCAGGTACACAATGGGGAATGCACTGGGCTGTTTCCATAGACTCTTGCAGGTCACAGCCCCAAGTGCGCTCAGGCTGCCTGTGTCACTGCAATCCTTTCAATGTGCATCCCCCATTGTGTGCCTGCTTGCTCTCTTGTAATCCTTCCTCTCTAATCTCTCTGGTCTGCAAGGGGGAACAAAAAGAAAAACAACAGGTCAGGCACAGAACAATACATACTGACTGTAATGGCGATCACATGACTGAGGGATGCTGCATTAGCTGTACAGTTATTTTTTTAGCACCATTGTAACTTTGAATGGTCACTGAATGAGGCAGTCAGTAAACAAGAACTACCTGTACTGACTTTTTGGATCCCTTCACCCTGTAGAAGAAGGCCTGTTGGCTGTGGCATCTACAGGGTGAAGGGATCCAAAAAGTCAGTACAGGTAGCTGTCACTTTCACCACAATTTCTTCTCTCTCTCTTCCCTAACTTCATTCTTGCAACTGCCTTTCTTTAGTTCTCTCTCCCTCTCCCTCTCCCTCTCCCTCTCCCTCTCCCTCTCCCTCTCCCTCTCCCTCTCCCTCTCCCTCTCTCTTAAACTTTGGGTGAGGCATTTTTCTTTATCCTAGTGGCTGAAAGGCTGGGAAAGCTGTTATTATTCAACAGCCGATGGTAACAGTGCCACCAATAAAATTTATACTTCAACATGTATTAGCTATAGATTGCCAGAATGTTACATTACTTAACACAGTGTATCACATTTTAAATAGATATAAAAAAGGGTTCATTTTGTGAGTCCATTTAGACATATAAAATATAAAACATGAAATTAACCTTGAGTATAAAATATGGAAATGGGTGCTAATAACATGTGCGAAAGATATGTATGCCTTGACAACTATTCCATATTGCAATTTTTACACATGCTAATTAATGGGAAACATTGCATATTTAATTTAATGTCGCAATACTAGTCCCAGTATTTTCTGAAGCACACTAGTGTGGAACAAAGTTGAACTCATTTTGCTGAGGACTGTATCCATTTACTTTTTCTGACAGCATTACAGAAGTGCTCCCCCCCCTTTTTTTTTTTACTTCCTAGTTAGGTAATAACCAGAATTCCCAAGTGGTCCCCCAACCAAAAACTGCTTAGCTTCCAAGACCTGCCATGTTCAGCTACCTGTTGCTACCTGCTGTTAATTATAAATATTATAGAATAGAGAAGGAACAGTTAATTTTCAGGAATTTACAGGAAGCAGAAGAAACAGTGTAGCTCACTTTAATACTTTCATTATTTTGAAAATGTTATCAGTGGTTTAGTGATTTATTTCAGAGCTCTATGAAAGCATAGCCCATCAACTGCAGAATGATATCATCAGAGTGAATTCAGAAATAGTGGACTAATAACATGCCAGCAAAATATAATAAACTTTTTAATGTTTCCTTCTAAAAACATTTACTGAAATGACAAGGAAGAATGTATACTGACAAGGGACTACAGAAATAATCACTATCATTTTTTTTTTTTTTTTAGGGTTCTAATCTAGTCAAAACTTTGTGGTGTTTTGTCTTTGGAAAGCAGACACAAGTGCTGCTTGGCTAGGAAAATTTTCTTTATTTTATAATGACAGATAACCTGTTATAAAGACAGTTTCTGATCAGGAAGAAGAAATATTTCAGAATGTATACCTTGTTATCCCTAAAATCTTTCATACCTTTTTTACAGCACACTCCCTATGAAAAGACCCTTGGGTTTACTTTCCTTACTCCCCTCCTTTCATCCACTGCACATTTAGATTCTCTGCATTCCTGTCTAGATAATCCTCCAAAATTGTGCTGGGCTGTTCCTTTTACTAATGGATCCCTGACATCTTGGAACTCATATTATTGCATTGTATTGCATTTATTTTGCATATAGGAATTTGCTGGACAAGGAGAAATCTGAGACTGTGAATAACCATGTACAAACATATTATACATAATAGTCAGTAATATGGCACACTATATTGATGTCACATTTGTTGAATGGAATGTGAGAAGAATGCAGTTATACATTGTAAATAAAAGACACGGCTTTTTCTAAGCCCATATATTAGAATAGGCCATGCATTTTACAAAAATACAGAGTTTGTTGTGGATAAGAATCTATTAATTGAGCAGGTTGACTGCTAATCAGTCCTACCTTCTCAGGTAGAATAAATTAACCTAACTACCCTATCATGCTAAAGTGAGAAAACTATAGCAAATAGGAGCAATATTTGCCCCACCATGTTATTAATAAAAATACTGGGCTGCCACCTTATGATAATTTAAGAGTTTTTCATTGCAGGAAATTACAGAACCATGCTTACTCACTTTTACTAAAATATGGTCCATTGCTTCTGATATGCACAAGGAAACCTGCAACAGAAATATATAGAAAATACAAATAGTTAATAAAAATAATACTGTAATAAGGAAGATAAACATTTTCTTCAAGAGGCAAGCCACCACATTGCATTTGAAACCAGAGGGAAATCCTAGTCATAGCACAGAGGTATGATGGTTCAAGTAATCAGCTTGCCTGTGCCTCAAGGTGACCATCACAGACAGAAGTTTCTGGTAAGGACAGGTTCCTAAAAGGAAATTAAAAAAAAAATACAGTAATTGGTAGGCAATTTGGAGTGTAATCTGCTTAACCATTTAACAATTCTGCTTGTTAGGGATTTATGAACTAGTAAAAATAAAATCTCCCTCAAGCTGACAAACTTACTCATTCCTTGGGAACAATAATGAAATGGTTTGCCACTGCATTTTTACAGATTTTATTTTATTTTATTTTATTTTATTTTATTTTATTTTATTCATTCATTCATTCATTCATTCATTCATTCATTCATTCATTCATTCATTCAGTTTCATGTCTATAACCCTGGAATTTTCTGGTATATCTTATCCAAGTATTAACTAGGGCTGAGCTTGCTTAGCTTCTCCAAGATCAAATAAAGTCTACTAGCTTTACAATTTACAATTCACATAGATAATATAATTACAGAAGAGACAACCAGAGTTGATGGGAAAACAGTAAATAGTTTAAGTGGACAGAGGTGAAGTATCAATAAAATATCCTGAAAAGTTCACACTTCAGTGAATTTTGTACTGACTCTGAAAACTTAGAAAAATAAAACATTCTGTAGAAACATGATAAGAATTGTGTAAGTGATGATAGCAAGTCTTTAACTAGAACAGAATATAAATAAAATGTAACAATGGTCTATATGAATAGGACATAAAGAAGATAGTGGCTTAGAAAGATAGCTGCCAGTTAAGATATTTATTTGTAATTAGTTTGTTAAGAAAATACATAGCTGACTTTGGATGATCTGAAAGCTAAGCCGGATCAGTCTAGCCTTGATGTGTTAAAGTCAATGTGTCCATGAAGTCATCAGGAGTTGAGCTTATCTTAAAGGAGACTTTATCAAACCTCACCACAGAAAGCACACAGTTGCACATAATTGAACACTGCAAGTTCCATGGTGCATAATTTTTATTTTAAGTAACCAAAATTATTATTCTGAGAAAGAATTTGACTATTAACTGCCTGGATAAATGAAGTAACTGTTTCAGTTTCAGCTTCAGCCAGTCCAGCAGATTTGGAGGATCCTGATTTATTCAAGTGGCAACTGCACTAAATCCATTAATATAAAGAATTAATAGAATCATAATTTTTAGCAGAAAGTAAAAGAATATACAGCAATCATAAAAATATAATGCAGTAGTTTTGATAACAAAAATCATGGGGAAATTACAAATTATGTGAAAACATGAGATTGTAGTGTCAACAACCCACATCAGAACAGTTGATGGGCATCATGGCTACGTTTTATATACAGCTCTACAATTTGAAAGCTCTTGCAGTTTTATGACTATTTTTGTTATCTTTTGGAGAACAGAAATTTCTTGGAAATGTTTATCATTCAGTGTTGAAGAAAACTATCTGTACCACACAGAGATGGACTTCTGTGTGTAATTCTATGAAGCTGCCAGTCAGAAATATCTGGGACCTTCAGAAATAATGCTCCCTTCAAATTTTAAAATCTCTCTTCAAATGTTCTGTATTTTTTTATGCTTCAGGGTGATAAATGGCTGCTAATATTTATTCAGCATGAATTACTTCAGCCTGAACTGAAGCTGAAGCAACTCCCTGTGTGAAGTTTTCTATAAATAGATGGAAACATGAGAGTTTTAAAATAGCTAGAGACCCTTATTTTTTAATTTTTTTTTTTAGAGAACTAGAGAAAGCTCTATAGCAACATTTGGCATTATCTTCTGGCTGAAGCAATGATTTTAAAACTCAAATCATTGTTTGCCAAAACATGAATGATACAGGAAGCAATAATGTGATTTAATAAAAGGAATGGCTGTGAAGTGATAAAATTCTTAGATACTGTGAGTGAGTGTGTGCTGGAGCAGGTGGTCATTGAACTGACAAGGGAAGGGGCAATACTAGACCTACCCTCTCAGGACTTAGTGAGAGAAATATATATAGTTGAACCAGTTGGGAATAATGGCCAAAATGCAATAAAATTCGACATTCAAAGGTGTGATAACCTACATAGCAGTCCCACACTGTCAAACTTGATTTCAGAAAAGGGAACTTTTCAAAACTGAAAAGACTGGTGAAAAGGAAACTCAAAGAGAAGGTTGAAAAGGAAGCTCCTTTCACAAAGCTTGTTATTTTTTAAAATCACAATAATAGAAACTCAGGCACAATATATTCCTAAAGTTAAGAAAATGGCCCTAGATTTCCTAGGTTGCATGGTTGATTAGCATTGTAAAGGAAGCTATTAGGGCCAAGTAAGTGTAAGTGGAAAACCTGTCCTAATGAAGAAAACAAAAAGGAGCATAAACTCTAGCATGCATGCATGCATGCATAAATAAATAAAGAGAGAGAGAGAGACAGCAAGGGAGGCAAAAAGAAAATTTGAGGAATGTATTGCCAAAATTGTGACGACAGATAATAAAACATTTTTCAAATACATTAGAAGCAGGAAGCCAGCAAAGGAGTCCATTGGTCCCTTGAATATGCTAAGAGCAGAAAAGGAAATTGCAGAAAAGCTGAATGAATACTTTGTTTCCATCTTAACAGGGAAAAATTGGGGCATATCCTGGAATCGTATGAACTGAAAGATTCAGGGAAATTGGATGAACTGAGAATCAGGGAAGTCAGGGAATCAAGGGAATCTGATGAATAGAATAGAATAGAATAGAATAGAATAGAATAGAATAGAATAGAATAGAATAGAATAGAATAGAATAGAATAGAATACTTTACTGGCCAAGTATGATTAGCCATATAGTGATATATACTGAGCCATATAGTGATGACAAGACAAGAAATGCTAGGCCATATTGATAAATTGAACATCAACAAATCACCAGACCCTGATGACATCTACCCAAGTGTTATTAAGGGGATTAAAGCTGAGATTATGACCTTCTAACTAAAATATCCAACCTGTCTCTACACTATCTGAGTAGTTGATCACTCCAATTTTAAAAAAAGGCTCACAGGGAGATCCAGGAAATTTTGGGCCTGTCAACATCTGTTCCAGGGAAGATAGTAGAAACTGCTTTTAAAGATAACTTTACCAAACATATGGAGACATGGGGCTCGCTCAAGGATTCAAGGGTTCACTAAGGGAAAGCTTTGTCTAATTAATCTACTGGCATTAATACACATATGGATAAAGGTGAGCCAGTAATCATCCATTTACATTTTCAAAAAGCCTTTGGTAAAGTCCCTCACCAAAGACTTTTCAGTAACCTTAACAAACATGGAATAAAAGCCCAGGCCCTTTTGAGGGTAAGCACTAGCTAAAGAATAGAAAACAAAGAGTGGAAGTAAGCCAACATTTCTTACAACAGAGGGATGTAACTAGTAGGGCCTCCCAGAGTTCCCTTCTAGGACAGGGACTTATGAACAGATTAATAAATGACTTTGAATAGGGTGTGACTAGTGAGATAGCCACATTTGCTGATTACACTAAATTATTCAGAGTAGTAAAACAATAAGGGATCTCTGCATGTTAGGGGACTAGGCATCAAAATGGCAGATGTCATTCTGCATGAGCAAGCATAAAGTGATGCACATTAGTGCCAAAAATCCTAACTACTCATATGAATTATTAGAACCAGAGTTAGCAGTGACTGATGAGGAAAGAGATTTTGATGTAATGGTAAACTGTTCAGTGAAGGTATTGACACAGTGTGCATCCACTGTAAAAAAGATCAACATTATGTAATAATAAGAAATGGTTTAAAATAGAGATGCCAATATCATAATGCCTTTATATAAATCAATGATGCGACTGCAACTGGAATACTGTGTGCTGTTCTGGTCACCACACCTCAAAAAGGATATAGTGGAGGTAGAGAAGATTCAGAGGATGGCATGAAAATAATTAAGGGTCTGGAACAGCCTCCTTATGAGGAAAGTTTGTGATATTTGAGGCTTTTTAGTCTAGAAAGAAGGTGAATGACAGGGGATATGATTGAAGTGTGCAGAATTGGACATGGTATGGATAAAGTGGACAAGAAGAAGCCATTTTCTGCTTCCAAAAATACTAGAAACAGAGGTCACCCAACGAAATTGAATCCTGGAAGAATAAGGACAGGCAAAAGGAAGTATTTGGTACACAACACATAATTCAACTTTAGAATTTGTTACCATGAAATAATTGTGCATTGTATAACAGTCTGGGTGAATGATATCCTGTCAACAGTCAAGGATAACTCACCAGACCCCAGTGGGGTGGGCAAACACCCAAAGCCACTCCATCTTACTAGGGTTGAGTCCCAGTCAGTTCTTGCCCATCCAGGCCTTCTCTGCCTCCGGGAACTAGGCAAGCACCTGAACAACATCACCTGCCCAGAATGGGGTAGATATGTATAGCTGAGTATTATCATCATACAGATGATACTGCACCCCATGTCTCACCCAGCAGCTTCATGTGGATGTTAAATAGGAGAAGTGAAAGACCCAACCCATAGAAGGGCCTATGGCTAGACCTCTTTACCCCTACCAATACCTACTGGAAATGTCCATGGAGAAAGGAGCAGAACCACTGCAAAGCAGTTCCCATCCCACATCCCTGGAGCCAGCCCAGAAGGATATCATGCTCAATGGTACTGAAATCTGCTGAGGGATCCAGAAGGGCTAGGATGGACAAACTGCCCCCATCCTGAAACCTCTAGAGGTAATTCACAAGTGTAACCAATGCTGTCTCAGTACTGTAAACCAGAATGGACCCTGGCTGAAAAGGTCTAGATAATTTCTGTGAAAAGCCTGAAAGGACAGATATGTGGTAGGTGCTGTTTCTACTGATGGTAGACCTCAAACAGAACATTGAGGGTGGGATAGTACATATGGTAGCTTTTGATTCAATAGAACTAAATTGTCTTCATTCTCCATAGCAGTGGTTCTTAACCTGGGTTAATTATTCCCAGGGGGTTATTTGGGCATATTCCAGAAGTAATGGAGCAATTTGTAATTGCTTGTTTGTGAATGGAGGATCCAGTCTGGGACTGCCATTGCCAAGATGCTTGTGTAAAAAAATAGTATCTTTGGGGTGTGTGTGTGTGAGGGGGTGGTTAATGAATATCTGAGACTGAGAAAAGTAATTGGGACAAACAGTTTAAGAACCACTGCTCTAGAGAGACATCAAGTTCTTGTTTCATCTCTATGTCAATCTGAATTGGCACCACCTACTGAAGAAATGTAGGTATAGAAAGTAAAAATAATCTAATTCTTTCTCTTGGCTAATTACAGTATGGGATGGTTGGAAATAGTGTATTATTGATCACTCCCATACCTCATACCCAATATTGATGGTTTTCTCATAATTGCCCCATATTCCCCAAAATATTCAAGATACTCAAGATACTAGCTTGCTAATGTGACATAATTAATAACAGATTTGTTTTAACATGCATACTGTAAATTCTTCAAAATATTTTATAAACTTATCCTTGCATATTTACCAGAAAAGAAGTCCTATTGGTTATTATTAGACTTAGCTTCTATTAAGTATGTTTATGAATTCAACTGACCAGACTTAAAAAGTACAGAAATAAGCAGAGGTGTTTCAAGCATTTTATTGTTTCTTTATTTTTCTTTTTATCTTCATATTAGAGCTAGTTCTTAAATACATTTTTAATACCACAAGGTGACTTTTATCCTTTCCATGTGATGAACATTCCTGCCTGTACAGGCAGATCAGAGAATGATCTCTGGTGGTGGTGGTGGCGGTGGTTTTGCTAGTGAGACTGACAGCCTTTCCCTTTCCATATTAACTGAGCTTGTCAACCAATACTCTTAATTTCTTTGTACCCCTTGAAATGTCCCTCACTCATTGTTAGCTGCTAGAAGGGGAAGAATGCGGAGCAAAAACAACATTGTGCTTTTTCTTTTTTACCTCTTGTTTACTCACAAATAGCTTTTATTTTTCTCTTATTTTAAAGATTTCTCTTATTCCCCTTTATCTTTTTAGGATGCCCACTTTAGGCAGCTAATCTTTTTCTTTCCTTTAATCCTTAGTCATTGTTTAGACTTTTTTTGCTACACTTCTTTCTCTTACCACCCCCATAGGTGCATGCGCTCAGCAACTCTGCTCGCTTTTATACCTTTTCCAGACTCCTGAGTTTGTGCTTTTAGGGACAAAAGACCCTTCCTTGGCCAGAGGTCCCTAATGCTGATTTTCTTGCTACCTCTAGTTGTCTAACAACAGCCACTTTATCTTCCCATTAACCTTCATGTATTTGGTCTCACCAGTTGCTCTTATTTTCCCTTGATGCCAGCTTCTTCCAGTTACAGATCTTCACAATCAGATTTCTTGGAGGCCAAGTTTTAACCACCCTATTTTTCATGGCAAATTCCTATCAGTTCACACTAAACTTTTATTTAGTTACTTACTTACTTATTTATCTAATTTTTCAAGTCTGTTATAACCAAGTAGGTTATACTGTACATAAGTCCAGGAAGAACATATTCGACGTAGACAATTTTCCTTTTTATCACTTTTTTTTTAAAAAGCCATACAGAAAAGTAGCTTTAAAGCTATTTAACACATAAATCATGATCATTGCCTTAGTTCATTAAATTAATTAGCTACTTCTTTTTGTCTCATGTCCATATTAGTCCTGAAGGTTGTAGATAGATGCCATTTTTAATGAAATTATAATATTTTCTGTTCTGTCAATATTAAATAGTTATTTTCCAACCTTTAGCATTAGCATAACTTTCTATTAGAAGCAGCTCAACAACTCTGACATATTTATGAAACCTTTGCTAACATCAGCCCATACAACTTTTTTAATGACTATGAACTGTAGTTTGCTAATGAGTCTAGCCTTTCTCTCAATTAATCAATGGGCCACTAGATCTCTCTCTCTCTCTCTGTGTGTGTGTGTGTGTTACACATTTATTTTTAATAAACCATACTGGCATTATAGTTTTGTTTTGTTTTTTTAGAATTTTGGTCACAAAAATGAAGGAATACCTACAAAGTTTAAAGAAAAGAAATCCATGCAGATCCTATGTGGATGTTGAACAACCCTGATGAAAGACACTGGGTACAGGATTATATCTCCCACACATTGTATGGTTCCAATCTGGATTAGAGCCAGTTTGGTGTAATGGTTAAAGCATCAGGCTGGAAACTGGGAAACCATGAGTTCTAGACCCACCTTAGGCACAAAACCTGTTGGGTGACTTTGGGCCAGTCACTCTCTCAGCTCTAGCAAGAAGGCAATGGCAAACCACTTCCAAAATACCTTGCCAATAAAACTGAAGGCAATTACCAGGAGTCAGGGCTGACTTGAAGGTACAAATAAATGAATAAATAAATCTGGATTACATCAGTATTTATCTATTTGTGTGATTTCTCAGGCTTGGTGAGTCACCGCACAACTCACCAAAATTATGAAGCTGCTAAGCAAAGGGAAAACAGAAATACACATTTCATTATACTCTAGTGGCCCAGTGTCTTCTGGAAGAACCTGGCCTTCTTAAAAGGGAGCAGGTTCAGGACTGTATGGATCTGAAGGGAATGACGTTCCAGAAGTTAGGCATGGCAACATAGGAAGTGCAACTCTTGGATCCTGTATCATGGCATTGTGCTGTTGATGGAACCCAGATAATGTGTAGAATAAATAAAATATGGATGTACAAAAGCTTAATATACACTGGCACCTCATGCAGCTTAGCCAAATGTAAGGCTTTTCCAGTACTTTTGAAAGAGCTTCCTCTTTATCTTTTTGTAAACAATGAATAGGAACTCGGGGTTGTGTCCTCTCTCACGCTCATATATACATGTATTAAAATGAAATAAAAGTAACTTAAACTGCAAATGTCTTGCAAATATCATATGCTATAAAACAAACATTGTTTTGTGATAGCTTTTACTAAACAAGTGTCTTCCAGGTATAGAGGGAATTCTCGAAGACAAGGTGCAACTATATTGAGTCGATGCTACACTGGGAAAAGAAAAATATAATGTGTCTTTCCAGTTCCCCAAGGAGTGCTTGATTCATCTCCTTTCCCCTGTATGCTGCTGTCTCTTTCTCCCCCAAAGCCATTATTCAACATTATAAGGCTTGTATGCTAAACAGGGATGTAGCACAACAAGCTGCATGAGGAGGAAGAATTCAGAGTGTCGGATCCAGGCATTGTTTGAGTGTAACAGGTAATACCATGTAATGGTAATGTAAATGGACGTCTCTGGATCTAAGCCATTTTCCTGGCTATATAGATAAGCAATTATGTATAGCCTGAAAGTTGTAGTGATCTAGAATACTAATTATGGATTATTATATATTAAATCTATTAAATCATTTCTAGAAAAAAAAGCTCTTTAACGAAAGTAAAATAACCATGCAGGAGACACATACATTTAAAAGTAAGAGACAGCCAGTAATCTCTTGAATGTTGATGAATTTATCTTCCTGTGGGTGGAGAAAGGGAATGCTGAAAGGGGATGTGAAATTAGAGGGGGCTGCAGGGTATGATGCACTGGGTGGCATTTCTTGGTTCTATGGAACAGTTTACTTCTAGCAATCTGTAAAACTTTCTCACTCTTGGTCTTTTGTAGAGCAGTAAAGATGAATTTTCTTCCAAAGCTTTTAACTGATGAGGACACTGACTTATGGAAGTGAATATGGTTTTAGATTTGTAAAGATTGTATTTACAGTTTTTATTAACCTCAGGGAGTCCTTGTGGAATCAACAATATATAAATACTGCAAATAAATAAATACAGTAAGTAAGTAAAAGGGAATTCACGTGAGATTTCTCACTAATAACATTTTGCTTTCATTCTAGCATGATCTTTATAAATTGCCTGCATGCACATTAATAAAATGGAATATTTGCTATTACTAGATATATAACTCAGAATTTGTTATAATTTTCCTTGTTCTATTTATATAGGTTATATGATTTTCTACATATTCTGAAAGATGAAGACAAATGATTCCTTCCTTTTAAGGGAACATTAGCAAAATGCTAATAGAATTTTCTATGTACCTTTGAACTTCCTACAAAAGTACCTCTTAAAGTAGAAGTATCAATTTTGCCTCAGAGAGTAAAACCTTAGGAACCAATTTTAGTCCCCCAAAAATTATAATTTAATTACATTGACATTAGATTTGTACACTTGGCATTTGTAAAGAGTATGATTCTCTCTTGAATGATAAGATGCTTTCCCTTTTTTTTTTTTTTTTTTAATGCAGATATTTCCAAGAGGGATGCTATGGGATACTTTATTTGATAATCTGTTGGTAGGCAAACTCTGCCAAGTCTTACAAGAAAATTCCTGACTTCTCCTTCAGAGGTAGAAGGAGGCACAAAATGAATAGTTGTCCTTCACTTGATACAACCAGTAGAAAATATTTATTTCAGGAAATACTTCAATTTTTTTTTTCTTCAAGGCAAAACATATGCAACTCTTTCAATCTTTCCCCATAAGTCATAGTTTCTAGTCCCTTCATCATCACTGCCCTTTTCTAGACAGCTTGAAGTTCTTTTTGTTTTTCTCAAAGTATTTTTCCATATCTGGAGTTGAATTTGACCAGTGGAAAAAATTATAAAACAATTATTCCAATAGAAGAAAATATACGTAGCTTGGGGTTGCACTGTGGAATCCTTGGAGCACTCTGATGATGTTACCTACTCAGGTAATGAACCGTCTTCAAGCAAACAACCAAGCTCAGAGAGCACCAAGGACTCCACAAAACAATTATTACTTATGATTTCAAAATCACATTTCTGTTGTGGCAGCCTAAAATTGTATTTCATCTTTGGAGCCAAATCATTGTAATTAACAGTTTTCCAATCTGAATTTCAAATCTGAAATTAACAGTTTTCCAAGGTCTGTTTCTTAAGTACCATTATCAAGCCAGATATCCTGCATTCCCAAATCTGCACAGTTGATTTTTGTTTTCTAAATGAAGAACTTAAATTTCATTTTGTTACTTTCAGCTTGTTACTCCAAACTATTGGAATTATGATTCCCAACTTGGTATGTATCTCAAATTTGACGACGAACCATTGACAGACACTCTTTGAATATGATTACTGAGCCAGCTATGTATCACTTTAAGTCCACACTTAACAAGATTGCTAATCACTACATCATTTCACTGGACTACTTGATCAAATAGATTATTTGATGTATTATGCCCATAGCATTCTCACACTTTATTAAGGAAATTACCTTATCAAAAATGATATAATGATCTTGGTGAATCTATGCTGATGCCTGATAATTACTGCATTTTTTTTTCAAGGTACTTACTGATCAATCTCTATGATTTGCTCTAGAATCTTCCCAAGTTTATATGTCATACTGAACTGAATCCAATCAGTAAATCACATGAACACTGGAGAATTATCATTGAGAATTATCAATGGATTATCTCTATGATGCAGATTGGAACCTCCAGGCATTATACTACCTCAGTGATTGACACTAATAATTTCAGTTACATCTCTTCTGAGTTGCAACGGGATTCAAGCACTATCCCTTAAATTCTATGCTGTGGTCCTGTCCCTATTACAATCTCCTTTTACTTATAGCTAGCAATGATGCTGTTGGGTCTCCATTATAATTGATCAGATAATGTTCTGAGGGTGCACAATCCAAACAAAATACATTTTCTAACATCTGCACAGAGGTGATTCTGGATATTACATCCTACTAGAAGAAGACCATTCACTCTTTTTTCCCCAGTATAAAAAAAATATTTAAAAACTTCACATGGCTAAATTACAGGGGTGTTCTGTGTTTACAGATAACCTGCCAAAGAAAACAGATAGTGTAGTTAATAAAGGCAGGTAAATGCAAAGGTAGTTATACTACTGATATTCAAATATAAGTATTCTAATGTAACTGAGGTTGCTGTAAATTACTTAGGTGTTGTAAATGCAAAGACTGTTAGTTATTTAGTGGTTCCAATCTGGATTACAGCCAGTTTGGTATAGTGGTTAAGGCATCAGGGTAGAAACCAGGAGACCATGAGTTCTATTCCCCCATTAGGCACAAAGTCAGTGGGTGACCTTGGGACAGTCACCTTTCTCAGCCCTAGCAATAGGCAGTGGCAAACCACTTCTGAAAATATGCAGAAAACTGCAGGGACTTGTCCAGGCAGTCACCAGGAATCAAGAGTCATTCAAAAGTTTGCAGGAGCTTTTTTTTTTTTTTTTTTTGCAATGAACCATTCCTTGAACTCAGGCACAAGTCCATCAAAGAGAAATAATCCAGTTGTTTATAACAACAACAGTACTGTTGTCCATGTTGATTTCTACCCACCAACAGATGCTTTGGTGTTCCTGTTCCAAGAAAAGAAATGTTTGGAAAATAATGCAAATTAAGGACATTTCCACATTTTCCCTGGAAGTATGGACAACTAACAGCTAGCTCTGTTCATCAAAGGGCTTTACCATAGAAAACCCAGGGATAATTTGGCTCCTAAAAGTGAAAATTTTCAATCTGGAGATTTCTATAACTAATCCCTTTTATCTTTTAATAAATCTGATTAGAAAAGGCTTTGGGAAAATCTTCTTTTTGGGTTACTCAGCTGTCAGTGTTTGACACCAAAACTAGTGAAAAACTGAATATTTTTTTAATCAAAATTTGAAAAAAAAAAACCACTTCCAAAATGCTATGTTTGTTAAGTTTTCAAATTTTTAAAAACAATATCCCTTTGACTGCTTTTTTCTATAGTTTGGATCACTTTAGCAGTCAGCCTGACCTACCAGCCCACCTAATTTTGTCCTTCTGTGTGGCCTTCTTCCCAAATCTTTATCATTTCCTATGGCTGTGTTACATGTGCTCCCAGGTTTGGCTTATGGCCACTCACTCATGCACATACAACCTGTTGGGCCACACGGATCTTATAAGCTCCCCTTCCTTTCTATATGGCTTTTCTAGATAGGGGCAGCTAGAGCCTACAATGCACACAGCCCTGGTTAACAGCCAGGAAAGAATTAGGAACACATGCATAGCACTTTCAACCGAACACTGAGGCATGTCAGGTTCTTCTGGAATACACAGAAACCCAATGAAGGTAAAGTGACAGCAAAACTTTACTGGTCACAGTGTACATTTGCTCTTTCTCTTTTTATACACACTCATCCTCATTTACCCGTGTTCTTCTCAACTATGCTACCAGGCACTAACTAGAGGGATGGAAGCCACCAAGTCCAGATTCAGGACAATTCAAAGAATGGGCATGCTTCAGGACCCCTTTTCTCCCTGAAAGTCTTTGTTTTGTTTTGTTGATTCATGAGTTTGGTGGCTTCCCTTGCCTTCTTGGTGCACAAATCTGGTAGCTGTCCATGGGATTTTTTTGGGGGGGAGGGGGTTGTTCTGTGTGCTCAGCACCCAGACTCCTTTGTCTGATTCAGGTGACATTTCTCCTTTGATCCTTAATAACTTGTTTCCTTCTTATCCACCTCCCTGAAGGGATATTTTAGACAAGATTCCTGGCTTTGACCTCTCTGCATATATGCCTGCTTCATTTTTTCGGTGATGGCAGCTTCAGACTAGTCTCACAGCTGGAACAGTCAAAGTTTTATCCCATCAGAATAAAGAATTCTTGAACTACTTCAAATTATACACACACACCCATTTATTACAGCCATAAGTCCAGATACAATAATAACTATTTTACATTTATGTATGTATGTGTGTGTGTGTGTGTGTGTGTGTGTATATATATATAAAACAAAACAATATTATTTAATCTAAAATTAAAGTAAAAATACTAAAATATATCAAAATAAAATGCTATGTTATAAAGTCTTAAATCTAAATAATGGTGGAGCATATTGTGCAGATGGTAGAATAAAACTGGGCAACTTGGGAGGATATTTTCGGATCCTTGACTGAAAGGAGTAGCATTAAATAGAAATCACACTCCCTGTCAGGAAAACTCTTCAGTATCGGGTATATAAATATCTGTCTAGAGTCCTTATATAGCGAACAATCTTAGTGTTTCTACTGAGCCATCTCCACATGGATATAATCAAAGGTGCATAGGAGTACCCTTAAAACGTTCAAAAAGGACTGCTGAGGGCAGTGCATCCAGTCTAGCTAAGGTGAAAGCTTTACAAAATATGGCTCTAGCCCTCTTACTCAGATTTAAATTTTACTCTGTATTACTTGCCAATGTATATTTGCCCCCAGTGCATGGGCACAAGGAAATAAACAATGTGTGGGATCAGTTTGATACCTACATAAATTTGCTATCATGTGAATACCCAGACTCCACCATACTAATAGTTGGTGATTTTAATGCACACATGGGCCAATCTGATGCTTCTTTACTTCAAATTATAAATTGTGTGGTTTCTCCTGAGTAGAAAGAAAACATATTTTCTGTTTTGGGATTAATTCTTTAATGTTTAATCTTGTGGATGAAAGTAATCTTGTCCTGTGGCATCTTTAAAATAATACTACTACTATAACAGATTAGCAAACTAATAAATCCATGAACTTCAACATGTACTGTCTAATGAAAGCTAATATCACTGGATAGTTGGTTTTAAGCTGCAAGTAGACACTGTTGCATTTTCATTACAAGAGAATTTTAATTGAAAAATATTGTGCTTTAAAGTTATTAGGTAAGCTAGGAAACATGAGGCTATGTTTCAAATAGGCAGAATTAAGATGGAAGAAATAACACAAGTATACAACTGTGTGGTAACAATAGAATGCAGGTGAACAAAGAAATTATATATACCATTAACACCTCTTATAAATGAATTTCAGTGCAGTCTATAGGACTTGAAGATGGAAAATCCTAGGGGAATATGAAAAACTCTAATTTGGGTCTCTGCAGGTCATACTAAAATGAGTCTGGTCTTGTGTAAGATAATGAAGCTTCTCTTTGTTTCTATGGGCCAATAAGCAGCCAGTCATGGTCTGCCCATGCTAGAAATAATTCAGATTTGGATATTTATTGAATAGAAATATGCCAGGGTGCTACTGTTTACATCTATAAATAGTCAGTAGATAGTCACATTTTAATTGCTTTTCTTAAACAGTACCCCTGCCGGTTGAAATAAATTGCATGTTGAATGGCTACTGTTGAGAGATATTAAAGAATATTTATCAGCGTGATTACAGCAGTTGCTTTATAAAATGCAGTGTTGGGATGGCTGGTGCAGAACTCCATGAAGCCAGTTTAGATGAATGTTTAGATTCACTGGATACCAGATAAAAAGGGGAAAAAAAGGAAAGAAACGTACCTGTTTTTATCAACTTCAAAATTAATAATTATATGAAGATTACTGAAAAATCTAAGTCATAGATTTAGTTGCTGGAGTAACTATTTTTAATAGGATAAACCAATGTCACAAAATAATTATGAATTATTCACATTCTCAAGGCTTTTTATAAACTGTATGCTAAGAAAAAGAAGAGGTGAAAAAGACAAAAAAAAAATGGATTTGATATCGAAGGCACAAAGTCAGCATTTATTCAGTTTGCAATCAGTGAATAGGAGGAAATGCATACATATCTGAATTAGACTGTACCAGGTGATAAGCAGGTTTCGCCTAGTAAAAGTTAATTTACTAGGCTGCTATGTTATAGAAACAATTAAGAAGTGATTACCCCTCCATTTTTGAACAGATAAAATTAAGTAGTTATCTAAATTTGAGTCTATGTAAAATGGACAGCTTTAAAGAAAAATATGTTTTATATTAGCAGAGTTTAACTCTAGATGGTGTGCCAAGTGATAATTTAATAGAAGCTTTACCTGGTTCTGGGAAGACAAAGTAAATTAAAATGATTGTGTGGAGGAGGTTGAGTAGAGTTCAAATATGTAACTCCATGTAACTGCCTCAGTGTATGTGTGCTGTTTAGATGAAAGAATTAAAAACAAAAAAATAGGGAAGTGTTTGTGCTTCACAGAAAGCATTGAAAAATTTGTTTAGAGCATTATGCTTTCATTTTTCTATCATATTTTTAGGAAAGTGGGAAGAGGTCAGGCAGATGCATGAATTCTCATTAAGTTATTGTTTTGGAGGATGAATTATCCTCCAAATTATTGTTTGAATTTCTAGTTTTAGCTTGGTTTTGCTTTTCATTATATTCAACTTGGTTTATTTATCTGGTAAACACGTTGGGGTACCCTTCTTTGTACCTTTTCCTGCTACAATGTCAGGAACAATATGCAGTGAGAATGGATTCGGCATAAAGGCTTTGAAAAGGCAAATACTATAGACAATATCTATATTTGTGTTCAGTTTCAATTCAAGATGTGGGGCATATTATTTTAGGTTCATGAGGTAGCCAAATGAAAGTTAATACTCATTTTTGCCCAATGGGCAATATTAGTGGTTTGCTATTCTCAGGAAAAACAAGCTAATTCCACTTAGTTTCTGTGGATCAATATAATCAATTTTTTGCAAGATGGCCAGATGGTATATGCTTTCAGAAACAGCAATGCTTGTTGTTTTGAGAATGTTTATAATGGATGGCAAATGTGTACCTCAGTGATAAGAAAACAGAATTTTATTACCTGCTTGGAAACTGCTTAATGCAGGACCCAATTCTGAAGGTCCTTAGTATTTCCTTCTGTTTTATACTCATCATGAAATGCTGCATAGAATCAAGATTTCATTTTTCAGATTTATGTATTTATTGGTGGCAATTATTAACTACTTCATATTGGGCCCTGGTTAACAGGACCTTTCTATCATTGTAACTTGACTAACCTGAGAGGGTAGGGCATGACACAAATCTGAACAGAAATATAGCTGTTTCCAAAACTTTGTCCACCTTTGGTTTATACCCACACTAGGAATTTTAATACTTTTTATGCTAATATTCTATTTTAAGAGAGATTTTTAGGCAATGGAAAAACTAAAATGCAAGTCCTTCAGTTTGAATTGCATCATGAGGTGATAGATGAATTCAAGTCTGTTATCTTTCATATATTTGGTGCTTACTTTTCTAGGTTTTTTTAAGATTTTTTTTTTTACCTATTCATTAAATCTCCTTTATGTACTCAAGACAAAATATATATTTTACAGACAAAACTTTAAACTTAAGGTTTTAAATTAAGGATCCAGATGGAGTTATTGAAGTATTATTAAGAAAACTTCACAATGTTTCATTCAAGAGAATATCAACAAAGGGAACATATTAACAAAGCACAGAGTACACATCTCAGTGCATTCTAAGGAAGACTTTTTTATATTTATTAGTTCAAAAGCCTAAACTGTTAGATAAACCTAATGTAAACATTTAGGATGAGTAATACCTTTATTGCCCCTGTGACTTGTGCAGCCTGTGGGTTTTTAGGAGCTGATAGAAAGATTTTCAGTGCAGTTCTCAGGGGATTTGTTTTCTTTAACCTTTTATCAAAAAGCATATAAAAGTGAAAACCATGAGTAGTTTTGTTTTCTTAGCTTGACTTGAAAACCAAACTAATTATATTGCATTCCTCTGCATATTCCTCCCTTCCCTTCAAGCTTTATGTGATGAGGCACAGTGAAAGCAATAACAGCTTCTTCTGTATTCTTCTATACGAGCACACACACAAACACACACACACACACATACACACTGCTCTATTTCCTAATTGGAGAGTTAAGCAAAGGTTTACAGAGATTGGTGGCAGTTTTGTGTCTCTTAGCCCAGCATCATTTATATGGCTGGGAAAACCTTTTATTTTATTTTCTTCAATAATCTATTTTGTCTTGGTTAAACATGTCTCATGAGTACCTCGTCCTCTTTTGGTCTTAAACATCCTTCCCCAAATTGTGAGCAAAAATCTCTTCAGCAAATTTCTCTGAACTTGCCCTCCAGCAACCCTTCAGCAGTGCAAATACTGAGAATCCCAACTCAGTTTTACTAGTCTCCCAGTCCACAGTAATCTTTCTTAAAAATATTAATATTCCACAGGAGAAGCTACCTACTCTGGTTTAATTACTAGCCCTTACCACCATTTCTGATCTTCTTCCTTCTTCTACCCAGAGTCCTCTCAAATGATTTCTTAACACTACCTCTGAAACTAGTCATCTGTGGCTCCTCTTTTCTCCTATGAAGCTTAACGTGTTCTTATTAGCAAAACTAGCACAAACTGGAAAGAGTGGATTGGGTATTTGCATGACAGTATGGATATGTGATGAGCCAGCACAAAGCCATGCTAATAACAGGCACATTTCATCCATCCATCCATCCATCCATCCGTCCGTCCGTTCATTCATTCATTCATTCATTCATTCATTCATTCATTCATTCATTCATTCATTTTGTTTGGCTGCTCAGACAACTTGGTGTGTGTGTATGCATGTGTGTGTGAGAGAGATTATTTTTTAAAAGGGGGATATTAGTACATCTCACCTTGCACAAGTGGTCTGATCTGTATGGAATCACAATTTTCTAACAATTATGTAAAATATAAAATGGGATCAGAGCAGTTCAACACCCATTGTACATATTGATCATTAGAGGAGAAGTAACGATACTGAAAAAGAACCCAAAGAAAATCACAGCAATGTTTCATCCCATAAAGATATTATAACAATGTTTTATTAAACATCAGTGTAAGTAACAGTTTTCTTAGATAAAGATGCAAAAATTTGTAAAAGCAGTGGCAGACTTGTATAACACCGAAACACATGTGAAATGCTCACAATTTTGGTTTATCAAGAAGAAAACATGTATTTACTACATTTATAATGTAGGACATCTAAGGCACCTTAAAGAAACATTTCCCAAATGTTCACTATAGGGCTGTTTCATATACAAGTAGATTAATCAGTTAAATTTACTGGTCTAGAATATACTTGAATAATTTAATACGCAAAACCGGGATAGTTTCTAGACATAAACTAGAAAATACTAATAATAGAAATGCAAACTAGAAAGTCTAACAGAACTTAGTATGGCTTATATTTCAGAAGATATATATGTATGTATGTATGTATGTATGTGTGTGTGTGTGTGTTACTTTGTTTTATTTATTAAATTTATATGTCACCCATCTCCTCCAGACATAGATTATATATGTATGTGAGTATATGTATATGTATATGTATATGTGTGTGTGTGTCCGTGCTGCAAGATATATTATGCTGATAGTTATAAATGTTCACTAATTGCTTCTGTGATATTATAAACCACCCAAACCACCTAAACTTTTTGACAATAATGTTATGGTTTTAATCTTACCATGTGGTTGAAATCATCCTGTCTTGTCTAACTGTCTGCAAATTCTATTATCTTTGACAAAATATGGCTCCATATGATGATTCTAGAATTAACTAAATTCTACATTAAGGTTTCCAGTTGAAAAAAATATATCTAGGTCATGGCTGAACTGTGGAGTTTTGTGCTTTCTGAGCTTCGTTGCTACTTTCTGAGCTTGGTTGTTTGCTTACAGACATTACTCAACTAGGTAACATCATCAGTGTGAATGAGTGGGAGAGTGAATGTTTGCTGAGGAATTATACACACATATAAATATACAGGCAGGAAATTCTATACTCATTCACACTGATGATGTTACCTACTTGGTTAATGAGACATCTGCAAACAAACGACCAAGCTCAGAGAGCACCAAAAATTTCACATTAAGCTTTGTTGTCTGTGAAACAAAAGGTGAGAATATTCTTATTGCAAATCCTTTGCTCTATTGTGTAGTGTCATTTTCCACAGAAATAAAATGCCAGTGACTTCTAGGAAAGATTTTTTAAAAAAATGAAGCAATAGGATTATATTTAGAGACAGAAAGTGGTAGAAGATCAGCCACACCATTGCTCTTCGACATATTTTCATTTGTCCTACTTTAAATAAAGAAAATATAAATTTTGCCTGCCTCACAAAGATTCATTTCCACTTGAAGTGATGAGAAAGAGAGAGAGAGAAACAGAATGAAAGAGTACTTCTATCGCTTCATTCATCAAGGTAACTTCACCAATGAAATTTTATCAAGCTTCACAAGATTATTTCACTGTTCAAGGATTTTTTTAATCCAGACACCACCACTGTGAAATTGATGAAAAGGGTTGGGGGCAAAAAAATAAACATACTACCCAAACCTAGCAGAAATTCATTTGAATTAAAAATATTTGGGTAAAGCAATAGAAAGAAATACTGTAGCCTGTCATTTACTGTATAAATGATCAAGCAAATTCTTCAATATCTGGCAAGGAAGAAAGAAAGAAAGAACAGAAAATGGTTGTGTGAACAAATTAAAGTTCTTAGGAATGCTGTGTCGTCAATAAAAAGTGTGAGAATGAAAAATTATTTCATAAAGTGTTTGACAGTTCAAAATGAATAGACCACACAGGCAGAAGGAAGAGGGAACAAATGAAAGTGCACAATAAAACAAATGAAAAAGGTGATTTGGTGAGATCATCATCCCTTATATGTATTAGAAAGTACAAGGACATTTATAAATCATGCATTAACACAGTGTACAATTGCTACAGGTCACACAAGCACACACATCTACCTCCAGGAAAATAATCAACCCCCTAGATATTTTTTTAAAGAAGTTTTGGAAAGAAAACAAACCATGAAATAATTTCCTTACTTTATATATCTGGCATGAATCAAACAGCTATCAGGTTTTCTTATATACATGCTATTCAATATCATATCCAGAAAGGATTGTGAAGAGTCATTATTAATACATAATAATTTGTGTCTAGAGAGCCAGTTTGGTATAGTAGTTAAGGCACCAGGCTAGAAACCAAGAGTCCATAAGTTCTAGTCCCACCTTAGGCACAAAGCCACTTGGGTGACTTTGGGCCAGTCATTCTCTCAGCCCTAGTAAGGAAGCAATGGCAAACCATCTTGCCAAGAAAACTGCAGGGACTAGTCCAGAGTGTTGCCAGGAGTCAACACTGATTCAAAGGTAAAGTAAAATAATAATAATAATAATAATAATAATAATAATAATAATAATAATAATAATACAAAAAACAAAACAAAAAACCCTCTGTATATGCATACTATACTTTTACATCTAATTTCCCACTGATCTTTCCTTTTTCTGTTCCCCACTGTGGATTACATATAACACACATGTACACACACCTCAGAATAGTATTCCAAACACTGAAGAAAATAGGATGAATAACAATATTAGTCTTTAGTGTGCCACAAGTCTCATAGACTTTCCAATATGAAAGAATAGCCTATTCTTGCCAGACTGCTGAAAATATACATTTTCTATTTAGGGAAGTATAATTTATAGCAATTGAAGAAATTAAGTGTTAAAGAAATAAGTATTAAATAAGTACTAATCCCACAGCACAGAAGCATCTCCTTTTTAATAACAGAAAGTTGTATTTGTACAACATACTTCTAATATTCTCATAAGGCTTTACTTTTGAATGGTTAGGTTTTGCATAACATATACTGGATTCACCTTTTCTATCATCACAATTCTTATTTCCTTCACTACTCCCTCATCCAGACATTATGCCTTTTGCTTTCTATCTTCCATTCTATGTGTTGTCACTATCATTCAAGTCTCGTTCTTGTTTTCTTTCCATCAGACCTTGAATCTATATTTTATTGCCATCTCTTTTCACCATGCATTTCTAAGTTAATTAATTTTGCTTTCCCCTTGATGAACAGTTTTTGCACTTCCTAGGCTTTGTTAGCTGAATCTTGCATCTTGACATCCTGTATTTTTTCTTTCTGTGTTATATAAGAATAATAACAGTTTATGCTAATATACAAAAGAAGACAGAACTGAGCATCTACAATTACATTTTTTTTTCTCTTGATGAAATGAAGTTGAGAATGCTGAAATAAATCTTATTTTTAGGAAACAAATCATTTTATTATTTGGGAAGGGAGGGAGGGAGGGAGGGAGGGTGGGAGGGTGGGAGGGAGGAAATAGCACATTTGGGACTTTTGGACTAAATTATGTTTATCAACTTTTAGAGTATATGTTAAAAATTATATAATAATGTAATGATTTGGATTATGTGAAAATATAAATCAGAACAGGTGACATCATCAAATTGATGACAGCTACTACTACCATTCTCTGCCTATGTATCAATTGACTGCATAGCACCATAAATCTCCATGTTCTGAACTGATAACTGCAATACAACAATGATAACAGCAATCTTGTAATTTGCACTGATTTGTTTGACGCAGACAGGCAAAAATTGCCCATATCATTTTATTGAAGGTTTCACTAGGCTTCTTTACTTGGTACGTACAGAGCTAGTTTGGTGCAGTGATTAAAGGTGTTAGGCTAGAGCAGTGTTGTTCAAACTTGGCCACTTTAGGATGTGTGGACTTCAACTCCCAGGCTGGCTGGGGAATTCTGGGAGTTGAAGTCCACACGTCTTAAAGTGGCCAAGTTTGAACAACGCTGGGCTAGAGACTGGGACACCATGAGTTCTAGTACTGCCTTAGGGCACAAGTACATCAGGGTGATTTTGGGCCAGTCACTCTTAGTCCAAGGAACTTCTTTACTTCTCATGTAAAGCACAAGAAATAGAAATGAATAGTTATGGCAATGCATTTTTTTAAAAAAAAGTCAGAAATCAGACCAGCAATTTGATGTATGATTCACATGGAATATATGATTTAAAATTGTGTGGAAGCAGAAATATGCAGCATAAATACTTTTTTTTTTTAGATTTGTTATCTTGTCTTTATTATTTTTGTAAATAATTCAATATGGCAAACATACCTAATGCTCCTTCCTCTTCCTATTTTCCCCACAACAACCCTGTGAGGTGAGTTGGGCTGAGAGAGAGTGACTGGACCAGTCACCCAGCTGGCTCCTCTTCATTCTCTTTCCTATTCCCTTGCACAATCCTGGTGTTCTTATTTTATGTTCTGTGCTTGGGTTTTGACAAAGCAATATTCAAATATTGATGAGAAAGAGAGAGGCAGAGACAGAGAAGAGCAGGGGAAGGGACTGCAAATGTAATTGGCAACATACTGAAGAATGCTTGAGTAATAACAACATAGATACTTCTTTGAGTATTTATGTTATCAGCACTTACTGATAACTCTTTTTTAGACTTCCACTGAATATCCTTACCCCTGTTTAATTTAATTCTTGTGCATCTTGTTCAGAGAGGTGTAGAAAAGGAACAATAAAAATAGCACAGGCTCAGTTGAGGCTATTTCTCTTTCGGTAGCAGGTCTCATGTCAGATTCCCTTACTACATCTAAACTCTTGGGAGAGTAGAGGGAATTGGTCTATCTCTGAACAACACTTCTAAATCTATTTTAAGAACCAGGTAATATATGAAAGGAAAGCTTTAATTAAGTTCTCCCTATGCATTGTGGACTGTGTACTTGTGTACATACCTTTCAAATGCTTACAGCATTAATTTGCTGTACACCCCTAAGAGCCATGTATTGTCTTTGAAGCATTACAGAGACACCAGGTTCTTTTAATAACAACATCAATTTAAACATGTATAATACTGTGAAGAAACAAATAACATTCTACTAGGCCCTTGAGAGACCTCTGAACTGAGCATACATACTGACTTCAATAAATAGTGTTATGACCTTATGACTACCTGTGTATATTACTTCCTTTATTCTGTCAGGCAGTATCTTCTTGTTTTGTATTTTCTGCATATTCAGATTTTGTTTGTTTTTCTAATTAGACTTAAGTTAGATTTTCCCACCTCCTGTGAGCAAAGAGGTGGAGTCATGGCTGAAGACTTCTCCATAAATAGCAGAGACAATGACCACCATGAAGAACAAAGGACCAGCATGTAGGCCGATCCTTTGGAATCTGTCCGGAGAAGGGAGAATGGAAGATCTGAAAAGATGACGATTTGTGGATTGCACATAGATAAAAGTTAGGCTATGGGGAGAATAGTTTGTTGTTGTTGTTGTTTTTAATTTGTAATTTTAAAAGAGAGTGAAAAGTTACTATATTAGCTTATGCTCAGTTTAATGAAGGTTGAAAGCCACTTCTTTGTTATTGAGTTTTTTCCCCTTTTCTCTTCTACTCTTTCCTTTTTTTTTTGGCTTTGTTTTCTTTACCTGCACCTTCCAAACTTTTCTTTTACTTTTCTTTTTCCCTCTAGTTTAGTTTGTATTAGTTTTTACTATGTTTACTAAAAACTTCAATAAAATTATTTTTAAAAAAAGATTCCGCCACACATTTTCATTTTTTCCCTCTTTTTAATTTATTAATACTAATATGTTATATGTATTCCAAACATACACAGGTCAGTAGTAGCATTTCATACTTTATCCTACTGTAAATAAACAAACCTAGGTACATATTCATCACTCTACTATTTTCAAGGTAAGCAATATTATGTAAAGTTCAGAAAAACATAAATAAATAGTAAACAAAAGAAAATAAAATTATGAGATATAAAAGAAGAGAAATATGGCTAAATCTAATTTATATCAACACAGTTCAATACACTTTTCTTCTTGCAAATCATCCTTGTTTATTTCAGGTTCATATACCAATTCATAGATAACCTTTGCTTGTTTGTTTGTTTGGTTTTTTTTAATTCTCACCTGTTTGTTTCTGAGGATCTCTATCCAACACACAGCTACAACCACAATACCCTCCATCTTCCTGTTCTCTCCTAATTCATTCTCTCTATGTGATTGGATCATTTCAATGTACTCCTTTCATACTGGTAACTCATGTTCAATTCAATCTACATTCATTCATCACACACTCATTTCTGATCCCCATGTTGCCTTGTTTTTCCATACACAATTCCTCTGGAACCTATTCCCACTGCATGCAACTTTTGTTTCTCCTGTTTAACCAACTTTTATTTCATTAAAACAAGATACACTTTCAAAATGATATTTACAAAACGGATGGCAGATAAAAATGTATTGTGAAGAATAGTGGTGAAAATGAAGATTAAGTCTTATAAAGAGACTTTTGGAAAACTGAATATAATTTCACATTAAAAAAATGCAACTGGTGATGATAATTCTTTTTAAGTATCCAAGAGTTCTTACAAAATCTCAACACCTTTCTCTAATACAAAATAGCAGGAAGTTACAGACTTCCAGGAAGGCAGACTCCAACTGAATAATAAGAAAAATGTCCTAATTGTATGTATGGGTAGTTTCAAAGTGGAACCCATTATTGGTGGTGAGATCCCTTTCATTAGATGTGTTCCATCAAAAGCTGAACAGCTATCTACTGAATGCTTATATGTAAATTCTTGCATTAAGAGGACATTGGGTCAGATGGCCTAAATGGTTCCTTCCAACTCTATAATTCTACAGTATGAAATTAAGAACTGTTAATGTAGTTATGAGATCCTCTTGCTCATACAGAGTTTATATTTATTAAGCATAATTTGGAAAGGGGGAAAAAATACTTCTACCATGGAAAATCTGGTTACTGTTTAGTTCTTGATTTAAGTTAAAGCTTAGCAGGAACAAAAAAGGTCTAGTAACTTCCTGAAGCAAAACAGAGATGCAAGAATGAATGGAGAGGAGAATTCAAAGCTGAATGAAGATAGTATATTGTATATACAAAATGAATATCACAACTATTCCTTGAAGAAAATTTTCATTCACTGTTTTCAAAAAGAAAGCAACTCTTCCACACAGTATGAATTGAACTGGAGCATAATTTTGGCTGTCACTTTAAATGAACCGGGTCGTTTCTCTTCTGCAAGAAAGTTATGATACTTGAAAGTTATTGGGTATCTTCTAACAATTGAAGTGTCAGCCCATTCCATTCATACATATGTTGGCTTTTTCTTTTTTTTTTAATGAATAAATGCAAGCTAAAAAGGGTGTTAAAGTTTGTAACCTTGTCATTCAGGACTTTGGAACAGGCTATACTAATTCACTACAGCTGAGAAAGTCACAAATTCAAATAACTGATGGCATACTTCTGCTGACATGTCATTCTTCTGACACGTGATCCTCCAGTACTGCATATGCAATCCAAGCTTCTTATGAATCATCCAGTTCTATGAGAAGCCCTGCAGAATTTGCAGACTTCTACAATGGAACTGTTTTAACTAGTCAAGTCATCTCTATTTTGTGATTTATTTTATTAGTTTTCTAGTGATACAGTATGACTTACAGTATCAAAATGTCCATGAATCTATCAAACCATTGCTATGTGATAAATTTTCTCATTTCAAAAATATATCTTTTCAGAGGGTTGCTGGTAACAAAAGAATTCTGTTATTATTTTCTGAGCAAGCCTGCCAAGCAGTAAGTTTCATTCAACGGAAATATTAATAATAATAATAATAAACTCTCTGCCAATCTCCTATAGCAATGTTTGAGGTGTTAAAATTATTCACAGATGCAGACAGGAAGCGATCACTTAGAAGCTTATCAAAGGGATCGTGAGATACCACAAAGAGAAATAGAGTTTTTGTTTCTATTTCCTCTTCATTCAATCCATACAAAGTGACAGACATACGGTCTAGAAAAATGCTGTATGAGGCTTAAAGAGGCACAATTTCATTTACAAAAGAGGTACATATATATATATATATATATATGTGTGTGTGTGTGTGTGTGTGTACGTGTACATGTATATGTACACACACCACATGCAGTTCTGAATTGTAACAAATGACCAAAGAAAGCAAGAGAAAGGAATCAGCCTACCTAGTCTCTGATATTTCTTTGTTACTTTTCACCCCAAAATTATATATTATCTGATTTCAAATTCTTTAAACACTGAGGATGCAGTGTATAAACCACCTACCTTGAATGAAAGCCTGCATTCTACGTTTTCCACATCATAAAATGGTGAATACCTAACTTGGTTAGATACAGCAAATCCAGATTTTCTTTCCTAAAAATATGAATTGTGTCCACTGTGCAATTAAAAATAGCTCCTCAGATCTGTAACTGTGTGTGTGTGGGGGGATAGTTTTGACCTTAACAGGAATTCACTGAAACATCATGAGCCGCTACAGAATCACCCTTGGAACATAGTAAACTAACGAAGGAGAGTAGGCAAACAAGCAAGCTGAACTAAAATATTGTATTGATAGTATTAATAATGAAAGTTGCATTTTTAGTGAAGGAAACCTTTTTTGGAAAGAGGTATTCATTCAATATAAAAGTACATTATATTTAGGAGATGCAAATACTTTCAGTATTTCTTTGAATTTTTTTGCCTTCTCTGAAAGTCTAATATTATGGATGGTCATACAGTTTAGGCATTTTTGTCCACCTATCGAGTCCTTCCCAAGGACCTGGGATAGACAGAGAATATTGTTTACTAATATTAAAGGCATTGTTGCAGGATGTAAGCTGTTCCAAGTAAAGCTGCCCTTTGCAATTGACTGGTGGTGATTTTGTCAATGTCGATTGTCTTCAAGTGCTGCTCCAGATGTTTTGGGATTGCACCCAAGATACCTTTTATTATTGGTACTATCTTTCCTTTCTTTTCCCATAGATATTCTACTTCCATTTGCAGGTCTTTCCATTTTATGATTTTCTTCAGTTCCTTCTCTTCTATTCTGAAGTCTCTAGTTATTGCAATGTCCACTATTCAGACTTTTTTGTCTTTCTTATCAACAATTGTTAAGTGTGGGGTGTTGTGTGACAGATGCTTGTCTGTTTGAATTCTAAACTCCCAGGGCACTTTAGCTTTTTCATTTTCTATTACTTTGTCTATTTTGTGCTCCCACCAGTTCTTGCTTGCAGGCAAATGTTATTTCTTGCAGATATTCCAACACACCATTGTTGCTACTTTGTCATGCCGTTGTTTGTAGTCATTCTGTGCAATCATCTTGCAGCAACTAACTAGGTAGTCCGTTGTTTCTTCAGCTTCTTTGCAGGGGTAGCATTAACTGTCTGTTGCTGTCTTCTCAATTTTGGCTTTATATGCATTTGTTCTTAAGGCTTAGTCTTGTGCAGCCAGACTTAGCCCCTCTGTCTCTTTCTTCAACTTTCCTGCTCTTAGCCATTGCCAGGTCTTGTTGTTATCTGCTTTGCCTGCTAGTTTCTTTTTCTTTCTTTTTTCTTGCACTGGCCATGTAATACTGTGCCTTGCCATGTCTGTTTTCTGTTCTTCATTTGGTCTTTCTTATAGCCCAATTGCAAATTCCACGCCCACCTCTGCTCCTTGGAAAGTAGAGTCTGTCAATGTTGCTACATGGATCAAGGGCATGATTTATTGTCATTATTTTTCTGGTCTTCCTATCCAGGGCTTTTAGTTCAGCTTGAGTCCAGTCCAGTATTCCAGCTGTATATCTAATGACTGGAATTACCTTGATGGGATTTCCTCCACTGACTTTAGATTTGAAGATCTTCTTTACTCCTCTGATGTATCCACTACTAAACTTCTTCTTGACTTAAGTATGCTTGATGTTGTCAGCCTGGTATGGATGTCCAGGTATTTGTAGTGACCTTCTTCATCCAGACTTTTGATGTTATTTCCATTGGGTATCTTGATTCCTTCAGTTTTCACTATTTTTCCCTTGTTGATGGTAAGGGTGGCACATTTGTCCAGTCTAAACCCGACTCCAATATCTTGGCTGTTTATTTGGACAGTGTGGAGCAATGATTCCATTTCAGATGGTATTTTTCCATACAGCTTTATATCGACTATGTAAAGGAAGTGGGATAACCTGCCAGATATTTTTGATGTTTGATAGCCATGTCCTGACTTGTTCAGTATTGTTGACAGAGGAATCAATGCAATGACAATCAGTAGTGGTGATAGTGAGTCTTCTTGAAAGATTCCTCTCTTGATTTTAACCTCTCCAAGTCTATTGCCATTGACCAGCAACTGTGTCTTCCATGGTACCATTGATCTTTGCACAAAGCTTCTGATGTTTCTACTGACTCCTGTTATTTCTTGCACATGATTATCTAGTCTTGTGGCAGGAAGTCAGATGCCTTTTGGTAATCAATCCAAGCTGCTTTCAAGTCTTCCTTCTCTTACAGTTTTCCAAAATCATCTCATCAATTAGGAGCTGATCTTTTGTCCCTCTGCTGTTTGGGTGGTTTCTTTTCTGCTCAGATGGAAAGAGCTTGTTTTCAACCAGGTGCTGTTGGACTGCATCAGCTACCATGCCAGTTAGCAATCTGAAAGTTGTTGGCAAGCAGGTAATTGCCTGGTGCTGCCCTTTTGCTGGATCTTTCAATATCAGGTAGGTTTTGCCAGATGTTAACCAATCTTCAACTTCACCTCCTTGCAGTATGGTGTTAAACTGCTTGGCAATGAGTGGATGCAGAGCAGTCAGAAGTTTCAACCCAAAAAAAACCATTCAGTTCATCTTCATCTGGTGTTGACCAATTCCTGATCTTTCTTGCCCTTTTCTCCACCATTTCTGCTGATATTACAGGTTCTTTCATTTCAGCTTCTTTTTTATTCTTATCTACCTCCTTTATCCAAGCTGCATTCTTGTTGTATTTCTTTGGGTTATCCCATAGCTGGGCCCAGAACTGCATTGTTTCTTCTTTGTCAGGTGTTGACTGGTTCATTGCAGTCTCTCCATTGATGGATTTGTGGAAACATTTCTGATTCAACTGAAATTGGAGATTCTGCCTGTAGTGTGCAATTCGAGCTCTGTATCTGCTGATTTTCTTGGATGTGGCTGTTATTTGCTGCTTTATTATTTCCAGTGCTTCTTTGATCTTCCCTGTTTCTAGGTGATATTTCTTGATCAGGTATTCTTTGGCCTTTTTGTTCTTCAGCTTCTTTCCTTTCATCTGTTCTAGCTTGCTTACATCTTATCTTAGCATGCTGATCTTATTTTTCAACCTGATATTCCACTTTGGTGGTGAATTGTGTAGCTTTTTTTTTTTTCCTTTTTGTTGATTTTGCATCCAAGGTATTCAGTTACAACTGCAGCGCACTGTACATCAGTGGGTTTGTTTCTTGCAGTGAGCTGGGCCTTATATTTAATATTACAGTATTGGCATCATTTAATACTCGTGCTAGCTGTTTCTTTGTAACAAGCTTCAATGCAGGCAACCTTATTCTGTTGTTTTTGTGCTGTTCTAGGTGCTCAGTTATTCTTTGTTTCAATTCCTCTTGTTTTTTTTTTAGTTTGAGAGCTTTGTTCTTTCTGAGGAGAAGGCTCTACTGTCTGGGCTACTGCTGGCAAGACTTTGATTTCTTTGCCCTGGTAAGACCTTTACAGTTCTTCCATACTTTATTTTCTGTTATAAGTTGTTGTTGTTGTTGTTTAGAACAAAGTCTTAAAAAAAACAGATTTGGCATGTTAACTTCAGAGAAGGTGATTGATGTGATATGATGGTGCTCTTCAAATACATGTATGTAATGGTAATATGCAGAAGGCAATTAAGAACTGTGAATTATTTTTTCTAATGGCCAGATGCAGAATAATGCATATATATTAAAAAAGATTCTGATCAAACATATGGGGAAAAATTCCTAATGGTAAGAGCAGTTTGACAGTGTAACCAATTATTCAAAAACATCATAGAATCCCATATTCAATGTGTTCAGGTAGCAGCTGGGCAGTCATCTACCAAGGACTGTTTAATTTTGATTTCTACTTGAGCACTCAGTGCCCTGAGAAGCCTAGATTGACATTATATGATATCCTTCAGAATTTTATCCTTCCCTGTTACTTCAACATACATCTGGAACTTTTTCTGTCCCCCCCCCCTTTCTCTTCCTCCTCCTTCTTTCAATATTAGAGTGATGTATGGAAATGTTAATGGTCTAAATGAAGGCTAACAAATAGAAGACTAATCTTCAGAACAAAATGTGCTTAGTTGAAATGGATTTCAGAACAGGAATTCAATCTGTTTTGTTTTATTTGTAATAATTTTATTAAAGTTTACAAATACAAAGATAAAGGACTAATACAAACTAAGAGAAATATAAAAAGGAAATAAAAATAAAAGTGCAAAGAGAGAGAAAAAAGAAAAGAAAAAAAAAAGAAAAAAGTAAAAAAGGGAGAAATATAAAAAATGACTGTCCCCTCCCTCCAGACAAGTATAAACAACTTCAGGAACTTAATACCTTCCCTAGTACTTCAATTTAAAAACAAAACAAAACAAAAACTCTTCTTCCCATATCTCATCTCTTATCAACAAACAAATTGTAAAAACTCGTCATTCAGTCCTATTCAGCAAAAGTCCATTAAGAGATATCAGAAATAATAACATATATATTTTAACCTTAATCAAATAAATCCATTTTGTATTCCAACTTATCACTTTCTCTGGGGCATAAAGCAAAAGAAATCTCTCCCCATTTATAAACAAATCTTCAAACCTTGTTGTTCATTCCTGGTCAAGAATAAATTCCATTAATAGCTACCAGAAACAACAACACATCTATTTTAATCCTGACCAAATAAATTTACTTTATAGTCCTTCTGTTTATTTTTAAAAAGCTTGGTCTTTAATCCCATCAAGTAATATCCCACAAGTTGATTACTTATCATTTTCTCTTTGTCTCCTCTCAGGAACAGCTTCAACAATTTAACATGTCATTTTCCAAGATAAGAAGGCTATCCAAGTCATTCTTCTGATTTATTATTTGTGTGTCCCCTTTAGTTATTAAAACATCAGCCAGTTTCATTTGTAAATCCATTGTGGCATCTTTTTCCATATCACTCTTATAATCTTTAATTTTTAAATCTGTTCTCAAATCCACATCATCTTTTTCCATATCACTCTTGTAGTCTGGCATGTGTGTATGTGTTTTTTTTTTAAAATCCATTTTCAAATCCACATTCAAGTCAGCCTCAGTCTCTATTTTGTCCAGTAAAATCTGTTCCTCTTCTGTGTCCCTCTAGCCAACCTTCAAATCTCCTCTTATCATATGTTTATTTTCCAATCAGCAAAACATTCAGCTAATGAAATTAGTTAATGAAATATAATGGATGGCATGAGCAGGGAAGATTCTGGAATGGAACTTCAAGGTTGTCAGGAGATGGGAGAGACATTCCAGGACAAGAGCCTCCTCAGCCTGCAGCAAGAGTGTGGGAAGACGAAGAGGATGAGGCTGGCCCCTCCCTAGAGTCTCATGGGTTATAGCCACTAGTCGCTTTAGCATAGGTTTAGTCTGGAGAGATTTTGTCTATTAGGTGCGAGCTAATAAAGGAACTGAACTGTACTGGATAGCCTCATTGCTGTTTTTGGGCTGAACCTGACATCAATTTCGCCAGACTCTTGTCCCATCGAGAGGGAGAAAATTTTGGCTACCAATCCCCAGGGAGCTCCATTAACCCCACAACATCTGGCAGAAGTCTTGCTACAGCATCAGCATCAAGTGGAAACACAGATCAACAATTTATAGACCACAATGATGCAGCTGGTGCAACAGCTCAGGTAGACCACCCAGCAAGCTGCGGCCATATTGCCGGTCCTATTGCATTCCCATGGAAGCATGCCAGAGAAGTATGGAGGTGAGGTGGACCAGTTACAAACCTTCCTGGTGCAGCATGAGTTGTTCATGGGCAGCAGACTTATGGAGTTTCCTACAGATCGCACAAAGGCATCCTTTGTGTTGAGCTTGCTGAGGGGAGATGCTGCTAAGTGGGCGACCCCCTTGATAAAGACCAACGACCCTGTGCTCAACAACTATCAGAATTTTGTCAGAGCTTTTAAGCAGCATTTTGGAGGTCCCATCCAGAGAATCACAGCCAGTCGGGACATTCGGAAACTCAAGCAGGGCAATAGGAGGGTAAGATTATACATTGCAGAATTTAAACTGTTGGTGGGAGATGTTGAGTAGAATGAAGTGGCTCTCATTGACCAGTTTCGGGAGGGATTGGGCCCCGAGCTTTGGAGTGAACTGATAAAACAGGGAGTCCCAAATACACTGGATGATCTTTATCAGCATTGTGTGGTGCCTGATGCCAGGCTGGAAGACTTAAAGCAGTATCAAGCTAGTGGGAGCCAAGGTGCCTTCCGGTCTCCTCTCACAGGTCTCTCTCCTCCTCCTATATCAGCCGTTGATCCCGGGGAGGGAGAGCCAATGCAGATCGGCGTGACAAGAAGGGCAGTCTCCACGGAGAAGAGGTAAAAAAGAAGGGATCTAAACCTTTGTTTTTACTGTGGAATCCTGGGGCATATGGTGAGGGCATGCCCGGCAAGGAATGTAGCAGTAAGAGCCAAGTGCCAGGAACAGACCTCTGCCAAATATGCAGTTTCAGCCACAGCACCAAAACAGGGAAACTTGCCAAGCCCCTCTCCTCAGAGCTCGCAAGAGGGCCTGTCAAGCAGATAAGGAGAGCTCATTCTGGAGACAGCAGACAAGCATCTTTTCATGTTCTGATTACAGTAACCTTAGATTCTGGCCGCAAGTTAGAGCTAGAAGTTCTTATTGATTTGGGTGTTACCACAAACTTCAAAGATATTCAGGCAGTGCAGAAATGGCAATTACCCACAGTAGATTTTAAAAAGCCCAGCCTATAGGCAGGTCCCGTGATGGAGTCCATGGTGCCGCTGCAATTAACTGTCAATGATCATAAAGAGCTTTTGCCCCTTTATGTAACTGCATCCTTACAGGTGTTGGTAGTGTTAGGTACCTCATGGCTTAGACTTCACAACCCTACTATAAACTGGAGTGCAGGAATGCTCTCATTCTCCTCTCCCGACTGCCAACACCACAAGGCACAGGGGGCCATTCTCTCATTTACAAGGGAAACATCCAGATGGAGGGAGGGGTTTATCCACCAAATATGCTGATTTTGCAGACTTTTTGGGGAGGAAGAGGCTACCGCACTACCTCCCCCCTCCACCAATAGGGACTGTGATTGCACGATTGATTTGAAACCAGGGGTGAAGATCCCGGCCAAGCAGTGATATCCTATGTCTGCGAAAGAGTTAGCTATTCTCAAAGAGTACCTGGATGTGAATCTAAAAGAAGGTTTTATCAGACCATCAAGGTTACCAGCTTTAGCTCCCATGTTTTTTGTCCCAAATAATCCAGACTCGTGGACTTCAGGGAAAGTGTCTGGCGAGGGAGCTCCCATGAGGACCATCCACGATTATAAGGAGCTAAATAAGGTCACCATAAGGGATCATTATTCACTGTTGTTGATATCCGATCTGTTAGATCAGCTGCAAAAAGTATGCATCTTTACGAAGTTAGACCTTAGGAATGCCTACAACCTCATTTGTGTTAAAGAGGGGCATGTATATCTGACTACTTTTGATACAAGGTATGGGAATGCCATTCGGACTTGCTAATTTTGGGGCGGTGTTTTCCAGATTCATGAATCAGATTTTTTCTGACATAACTGATTCTTGTGTTGTGATCTATTTGGATGACATTTTAATATATTCCAAGGATGCAAAGTTTCACACTATCCACGTCAGAAATGTATTGCAGAGACTGAGGGACAATAAGCTTTTTGCCAAGTTGGAAAAGTGTGCATTTGATTTATGTCAATTGGATTATTTGGGGTTCAGAATTTCAACAGAGGGGCTACAAATGGACCCAGCTAAGGTGCAAGCAATGTTGTCTTGGCACTCATCCCATAATGTGAAGGATGTGCAATGTTTCCTGGGGTTTGCTAACTTTTACAGAAAGTTCATTCTGAATTTTGCAGAAAGGGTCAAGCCTCTCTCGCAGCTTTTGAAAAAAGGGAAGAGATCTGCTTGGACTGAGAAGGAGCTGTCAGCATTTCAGGAGTTAAAACAGCTTTTTGCCTCCCAGCCTCTCTTCCATCACCCCGACCCTTCACGCCAATTTGTCCTGCACATGGACACTTCTGACATAGCAATTGGGGCAGTCCTGTTGCAAGTGGAGGAGGTAGGTAGGGGGAGATTGCTGCTGTGTGCCTTCTTCTTGCGCATGCTATCTCCCGCACAGAAAAACTATGGTATTTTTAACAAGGAGTTGCTAGTAATCAAGACAGTGTTCCAGGAATGAAAGCAATGGCTGGAGGGGGCAAAATTTCCTGTGTGGGTTTGCACGGACCATAAGAACTTGGAGCTCATGCAAAATATGCAGTCACTCCCTCCCCCCCCCCCGGCAGGTACGGTAGATCCAGTTTTTTTTCCTGTTTTGACTTTTATGTAACATATGTCCCTAGGTCTCAAAACCCGTTGCCTGACATGCTTTCTTGTAAGCTGGAGTATTTAGCGACACAACAGCTGCCCACTCACACTGCAATCTTGCAACCCTGCAATTTTAGAGGACAGGGCAAGGGTTGCACAACCGAGAAGTTGGGGGCGCATCAGCAGGCAGAGGACCTCTTTCCATGGATAAAGCCACAGCAGTTGAAAGACCCTTATGTGAGGACCCGAATAGATGACCTCCAGGGGACCCACCAAGGCACGGCCTCTTCATTTCCAGTGGAAGGGGGCAACTTCAGCACAAGGGTCAACTGTATGTTCCCCTATCTTTATGGGAGGAAGTATTGAAGCTTTGCCACGATAATGAGACAGCTGGCCACGGGGGAATTTTTAAAATACTTCACAGGACTCTAAGAGAAGATCAGTGGCCAAAGATGGTAGCAGACATTAGAGACTATATTACATTTTGCCATGTGTGCAGACAAGCTAAGCCCCTCCATGGGAGGGCAGCTGGTCTCTTGAAGCCATACCCCTCCTCAACCTTGGGATACAGTTTCAACTGACTTCATCAGTGATCCACCCCTGGTGAAGAGGTATACCTCCATACTAGTAGTAGTGGACCTATTTACAAAGGTGGCTCATTTTATACCGTGCAAAGGACTGCCTACAGCACAGGCCACAGCACAGCTCTTTTTGGACTACGTCTTTAGAAACAGGGATAGTTAACCATATAATAACAGACAGATGAAGTCAATTCTCTTCTAAGTTCTGGAAGGCTGTTTTCCAGTTACTGAAGGTCTGCATTCACTTGTCTTCTGCTCACCACCCTTCTACGAATGGTGAGGTGGAGAGGACTAACCAGGTATTGCAGCAGTATTTAAGGTGTTAAAGCACATACAGCCAAGACAACTGGAGCATACTTCTCTCCTTGACAGAGTTCTCTTATAGTAATTCAGTGCACTCATCAATTGGAATGTCACCGTTTCAAGCACTCTGCAGTGTAAGCCCACAAGTTTTGCCAACACCATTCAGCAGGGAGCTGTGCCAAGTGCAGCACAGTTTCTTAGAGAGCAGCAAGCAACTCAGGAGCTATTGAAGGAACAGCTGTCAAGGGCAAAGGAGTTATACAAAAGAACAGCTGTTGCTCGCAGGCAGAGGGGTCCAGAGGTTTCAGTAGGAGACAAGATATGGCTTTCTACTAGGTTCTTAACTTCCACCAGGCCATCTAAGAAGTTGGACTCTAAGTTTCTGGGACCTTTTAGTTATTCAGCAAGTGAACATGATGGCTTTCTGTTTGCAACTACCAGCTTCAGTGAAGGTCCATCCTGTCTTTCACCATTCCTTGCTAGTTAAGGAAGCCTCACCAAGTAGTTTTTGATCCCAGGATCCCCCACCCCCACCAGTCATAGTCAAAGGGGAAGAGGAGTATGAGGTGGAAGCAATTTTGGACTTGTGAAGGAGGGGAAAGGGGATGCAGTATCTGATTCATTGGAAGGGTTACCAGAGGCAGAGCGTTCCTGGAAGAATGCAAAGAATGTACACGCCCCAGTGTTGGTCCATGACTTTCATTGCCATTTTCCCAACAAACTTTGACCTCACAAGCTACCCAAGTCTCCGGGCATTCAAGAGCAGGCAGAGGAGGTCAAGGGGGCACTCGTGGAAGCTTTGGTGGGGACCTCAGGGCAGGAGAGGGCTGGTGCAGAAAATCCTCAGCCTTCAACTGCTGGGTTGCATTTCCCAAGGGGAAGGGGGGCTGATTCTATTAACACTGTAGCTGTTTTGTAGAACCAACCACCTGAGCTGGAGGAGGCACCAGGGAACTCAGAGAGAAGCACCACATCTGCACTTTCATCTCTACCACCGCTACCCAGCTCCCATGAGAACTCAGAGGGGGAGTCTGACTTTGAAGGGGGAGTAATGTAATGGATGGCATGAGCAGGGAAGATTCTGGAATGGAAGTTCAAGGTTGTCAGGAGGGGGAGAGACATTCCAGGGCAAATGCCTCCTCAGCCCACAGCAAGCATGTGGGAAGACAAAGAGGATGAGGCTGGCCCCTCCCTAGAGTCTCATGGGTTATAGCCACTAATTGCTTTAGCATAGATTTAGTCTGGAGAGATTTTGCCTATTAGGTGTGAACTAATAAAGGAACTGAACTGTACTGGATTGCCTTGTTGCTATTCTTGGGCTGAACCTGACATGAAATCAGTTATGTGAAAATTTTTCATCCAAGATAGAAGGAAGCTCTCTTGGCATAATGAAACTTGCCTTTCAGAAGGTTCTTAACATCCAAAAGATCAATAACAAGCACAAGGGAGCCTCTGTATGGAGCAAACTTGTTGGTGATCCTAGTCCTCTCCTAGATACAGAGAAAGGTTCCAAGGAGCTGATCCATTCACTGCTCCTCTTCTGCCATGGCTCTTAGCTCCACTCTTGCAGAACTATTTTCAGTCTGCCATTGCTTCTCCCTAAATTCCAGGAATTCAATCTGTTTTGAATAAAGTTATATTCCTAGAAAAATATGATTTTTAGTTTATTTTGTAGAGTTCTGACAAAATAATGAGTATAATTGAAAAGTGGCACAGAAAAGAAGAGTTAACATCTGCATTTTTATATGATTCTCTGACACCTCTTGTAAGTTTAATTATTTTTGTTTCAACCATAAGAGTTCTCCAGTATCAGATCTAGATATTATTCATTTACTTATCTTTCTGTCAATGACTTGCTTTGACCAATGCTGATGAAAAACCAAAGTCTCTTTGTTTGCTTGCTTATAAAGATGTTAGGAACACCAGGATACAAATCACAAATCACAATTAATATTTAAATTTAGTACTTTAAGTGGCCAACTTTATTATGTTTAAAATCAACAGTACCATTGTTCTGATGGAAATTCTACTTTTCTGCTAAATATTATTGGACCCTGCTAATTGGCCCCAAAGATGTAGATTCAAAGGCAAATATCATCTGGTCCTGATTTCTAACATAAAGTAGTACACTGTCCCTATCTGGATTAGGAATAATTCTGGATTGTGGACCTTTAAAAATAGCAAACTACTGGAATTATGTTTATTGTAATATGCATTTTGGTCACAAACAATGTTTAGATATGCATATGCCCTTTCTGTCTTTGTACAGCAATAAAAAATTACTTACCAACATCAGACAGATTTTGCAAAGGTAGGGGTGGTTCTTTAGTGAGAAGCATATGGCAGATTTCATGGTATGTAAAAAACAGTTGTAGCCATGATGGACAATAGGAAGGGAACCCAATTTTTTTTTTTGGTCTGGATAGTGCCTTTATTTGAATCAAGAAAAATTACACAAAAGAGTATTGTCTTTTCAGCTTGAATCCCAGTAATCTTTTAAGAATTAGCCTTTACTGGTCAGATAATGCAAAATTAATAATACTGTGACACATCACTATTGCTAGGGTTTATATCATGATAATTGCCCTGCAGTGCTCACCATACAATTGGCCTTTTCTCCACTGATGAAAGTCTCAGCTGGTCCAAAGGACCATATCAGTGGAGTGCTATTAATTGGATATAATTCAATAAAATTACTTATCTACCCTCAAATAAAGGATTGCTATAATTTTGATCTTATTCTTATTGCAAGGTGGAACAGGTGAAACTCAGTGCAGGAGACATGGGACATATACTAACAGGGAACAGAATTTAAATATACAAAACACAGGGGACATCAGGATTAGCTGTGATTTTTAACTTTTCAGATAATTGAATGATACCAAGTTGTTTATAGATTTTTTGACCTTTTAAGCTGGCAAAGAAAACTAAAGTAACTTGAAGGATGAGCTATGAAAATCAAGCTTGTGGGCTAAAATGTTACTCTCCATTGCTCATGGTGACATGATTGCTAATTCAGAAAACACTTAAGAGCTGATTTTCTGAGCTGACATTCTGGCATTCTGGGGGGGGGGTAGTAGAGATCTGGCCACAATAGTTAAACGGATAGTTAATCCAGTATGATGTAGTGGCCTGTTTTATTGTGCTGGTGTCCTCAAATGTCAAAACAAAGAATGTTGTTATTGTTGTTAACAGTGTTTACTGTATGTGTATCCTACCATTATGAAAACGGGCATATGTTGAATTATGTTTATTGTTGCAAAAGTAATAGAGTACCCCTGATGGAAAACAGTCTAACTGAGCATTGCACTGATCACACTTTTTGATGTCTTGGCCCTCTTTGATCTCCTAGCTGCTTTTGATATAATCAACCATTGTATCCTTCTGAATCAGTTCTGGGACCAGGAGTGGTAGGCATGTATTGTGGTGGTTGTCCTTTCTCCAGGGTCATTTCCAATCAGAATTGGTAGGAAGGAAAATATTGAATCCTAGGCGACTGCTTTCTGGGGTGCCCTAGGGATCCATTATCTTCCCTCTTTTGTTAAACATTTACATGAAGCTGTATGATGATAAAACTCTGTCCCTGTCTAAGTGATGCTGTCCCAGTGTCTGAAGGCTATAGGGATTTGGATAGGGAAATAGGCTCTGACTTAACCCTAGTAAGACCAACTGGCACTGAGTTCTGGGGCCACCAGGATACATTTCTGGAGATTTTCTACCTTTGGTTCTGGGTGGGATTGCATTCCCCTACTCTGAGCTGGTCTGAAATTTGGGAGTTCTCCTGGGCTCCTCCTACTTGTTCTGTTCAACAAGTAGATCACAGCTATGGCCCAGAAGGACTTTGCACAACTTTGTGTTGTGTGTCAGTTGAGTTAGTTTCTGGATCAGGAGGCCCTACTCATGGTTACTCATTCTTTAATCACCTCCTACTTGGATTTTTGCAATGACTTGCATGCATAAATCATATAATTTACCAATTATAAATAATAATATACATGTAATTTACACATAATTTACAAATTATACCAATGTAAGCATCTCATTTTATACTCATATGCTACAAATACATATTTCTCAGCAAGGCATCTGATAGAAGATTAAAACGTAAAATACCATCTTCAAAAGGAATTATAAATGATAAGTTTTGTTAATTTTTTTGGCAGCTTGACTCTCAACAACAGCATAAACAATATCATAACAGAATGTATATATCTGTAAAAGCATATAACTGAACATTGATGATGAATTATCATAGCTTCTTTACCAGCAGGTAAATAAGTTTACATTTTCACCTAAAATAATTTTTCTACTGGGTGGAATTATTGTCTGATAATTTCTGTAGGAAATATATTAACCCTTCTGTAATTGCCTGTAATCCTTTGAAGTTGAAAGGATAAATATACCACTTCATCTTTCTTTTAATAAGTAGGAGTATATTTCTAGAGCAAATTGCTAACATTGTTTAACTGCATGTTGGCTTCAGACAGCCCCTCATAGTCATTGACATAGCAGTTGCTGACCTTTCTTCCTCCAGCTCCATCCTTTTACAGAAAACACATTTAACAGCTGTGGAAACAAACAGGGCATATTTGGCAAAAGTCGAAGCCAGATGCCAAAGTCTGAATTTTATTTTATTTTTTCCTAGCAGCAGCATCTGGGTCTGTTGCTAACTCTTCAGTGTCATCTCAGTTGGCTCTTTGACTATTTCCTTTTCTGGCTGGCAAGAGAGATGAGTTGTTTTGATGCAGGGCAATTTTTGTTCTTTGATATTAATCTACCACTCTTCTTCGATTTTCATTTATTTATTTATTTTAAATTATATTTCATAATACTTAAAAGTAGATCAGTTTTTTTTAATCTATTCACTTGTCAGTCATCATGGTACAGAAAGTTATTATTGTTAATACTGTTCTCAATGGAAACAAATTGTTATTGCTTGCAAAATCTAGAAACTACCTATATAGAAAGTATGTGGCAAAAACTGTGGTGTCAGTTTGTTGAAGCTCCAGTGACCATAATTATTAAAAAAAAGAAAAAAACTAAAATCCAGAATCAATTTAAAAAGAAACAACAACATCAAGCATTCAGTAGAATTTATTAGCACTGCATTTAATGAACTGCAAATTGATTTTTTGTAAATTGTGTCCTCTCATACAGCTATGAAAGTCAGATAGAAACATTGTTTTGTATTGCTGGAAGGTAACCATACTGAAACTTGGGGGCTATGTGTTGGAGGCTGAAATCCAATGGTATTGATCGTTTAGCACCCTATGAAATACTAGCCACAAGGAGGCAGCAGAGGGGTAGATAAAGAGTTAATTATTCTGTATCTGGAAATCTGTTTATTGTGTAAGAGATTGCTAACCTGAGGCTGCTTCCTTCTGTCTTTCTGCCAGGCGCACACGGAGAGCACATACTCTGGTACAATGTAGCTAGCTAGGTTCTAGACATTGTCAATCCCTATAATATATGTTTCGTAAATACATCTTTCTGTTATAGGTATAAAACCTACTTTAATAATATCCTCACTCTTAGGAATACCCCCCTGCAATGTTTCAAACTCCAAATCAATATGGAAAGAAAGAAAAAGGAAAAGGAAAAGGAAAAGGAAAAGGAAAAGGAAAAGGAAAAGGAAAAGGAGGAAGGAAGGAAGGAAGGAAGGAAGGAAGGAAGGAAGGAAGGAAGGAAGGAAGGAAGGAAGGAAGGAAGGAAGGAAGGAAGGAAGGAAGGAAGGACACCTCAATGGCATCATCAATACTTGTGAAAAATATTAATAAGAAGTTGTATCAATCATGCCATTATTATACATATCCAAAACATTTAAATTAAATCTGAGCACATGGCAATTTGAAATTAATGGATACCAAATTTGTGGATATAGAAATTGGATGGATATTTCTCAAACTGCTTCTGGGGAATTAGAAATTCTTCCACAATTTCCCAAGAATGGGTCTCCTACTTAGCAGTGGCATGGCTTTGTTCCAAAAAAAAAAAAAAAAAAACTGAGTAAGAAGAGGTTCCTACTGATGTCTTCTCTTGGGATTTAATTGAAACATGGCAAGCTGCATACCACTGGAAATATTGTGTTTATGTAGTGAAAGAAATATCATTCCCTTCTTCCTCGAAATACTTTTTAAATTGAATTATCATTAATTAAATGAGAACTAGTAGAAAAAAAGAGAGAATTTCTTATTAAAGATATTACTCTCTTAATTTCATGGGGCTATCACTTCCATATCCAAAACCGCCATGGGACTTGCAAGCCCTAACACATCTGGAGAGTGCTGAATTGGAGAAACTGTCATAGTTGACCAGTAATATGGAGATTGGAACAGATAAAAGAAAACTGCTCCTTCTGATTTCCTACTTGTAAAGCAGTAAGCATTGATTGTCAGCAAACAAAGCAGGGCACTGTTGGTATACTAAATAACATTTAATTTCAGATTTCTAAATCCATATATTAATAAGTAAAGAGTTTTAAAACAGCTTGTCAGAGCAGCAGCTGTTCCCTCTCTGTATGATGTACACAACTCAGAATGCTTCATATGACAAGAAAAGGTTTTGAATTACAACCTAATTTGGCTATCAGTTTTGAGGCTTGATACCTCTTCTTAAGGGAATGTGTGTGCTTAAGTATCCTCTTGCCTCAATGCCCAATGATTATACAGTGGTTATACAGTGGTACATATTGAATAACCTGCAGACAGATACTATTATAAGAATAGAACAATAGTGAAGCTTATTTCTGTATTTATTTATTTACAATTTCGTATTCTACCCCATTGCATTTGATTCAAAGCAGTGTACAATGCATAATCAAGCAATTAAACTGTAAAAACTCCTACAGATCTCTAAAAAGAAAGGTTTAACAGTGGCAGAAGTTATCCACTTTAGTTGGATCAAGAAATGGCTTCTTCAGAAGGAAGCATGCCACTGTCTCCTTCAAATGATTAGAACAAACTTCTCTCCCAAAGGAGGATATCTTGCTAAGGTTGTTGAAGAAAAAACACAGACAGGTCTTTCTAAGTATAAATGTTATGGGAGGTTGAATGTTCATGTGTTTCCAAACTCTGAAACTAGGGCTACCATACCTAGGCTACAAATATTCAGATGAGTAATAAATGTTACCAAAGAGATACATAGAACTCTAGCTTTTTGTGTTTATCTAGTCGTAGTCATGATTTTTTCAGCCTAGAAATGTTAATCCTGCTCTAATCCACACCAATAATCATGCATTCCTATGCTGCTTTTCAATTGATTCACTGATGTGCCAGCTCTACATATGCAGCCATATTGTACTAGCTGTTCTCTTCGAAGAAGTATTTGAAAAGAAGCTTGGACGCAACTTAAGGGTATTTGTGAAACTTCTTTGTATTTGTGAAAATAACATGACTCCCTCTTTGCTTCATAAAACTATCATTCTAATTGCCCCAAAACTTTATTTGGCAAGGTGGCTAAGCCTTCACTTGTCTATTCATTTTAAAGTGTTAATACATTTCTATTAAAATTGATTGAAAAAGGCAATATTTTATGTTACATTGGAAACTGATACATATTACAGTTACACATAATTTTTTTCAATAATATATACAATGTAATAAAACAAAACAAAATATTAATAATCTTGTATTTCAGTGTATCAGAAATAAATAATAGCAACAAGAAGTAAACAACTTTGTTATCTGATATAGTTAGTATTATTAAATCTGTAAGAATGACTACACTGCATTGAAATTTGTGACCCTTAAGGTGAAAACTCTGTGAAAGTCTCTGAGCATATATTAAGGGGAAAACAAGCAGTAATAACATTGCTATGGGTGTGTATTATTATTATTAGATTTTTATCCCACCTTTTTTTATATATAACTCAAGGCAGAAAACACACCTAATACTCCCGCTTCCTATTTTTCCCACAACAACAACCCTGAGAGAGGGTGACTGGCCCAAAGTCACCCAGCCAGCTTTCATGCCTAAGGGAGGTCTAGAACTCACAGTCTCCTGGTTTCTAGCCAATGCTATAGCCTGGTTGGGTGGCCTCCAATAGGTCACCCAACCAGGCAGAAGATAGAGATGAAATCTTTGTAAAACAGATGGCCGAGAAGTCCAGGAAACACACCATTGTGATAATGGATGATTTTAGCTTCCTGACATCAACTAGAAATGAAATTCTGCAGTAAGTAAATGATCCAATACACTCCTGGTGTGTCTTACAGATTTCATTGTCCAAAAGATGGAGTAGTGAACTAGGAAACTGGATAATCTGCCCTTAATACTAACAGAGAAGAAAAGTACAAGTTTAAAATAATGGAGAGAGGGGCACATAGCAAAAGCAGAATATCAGGAAATAACCTGAATGTTGTAAGGATGATAACAGGAAGGCTAAGGCTTAGAATGAGCTGAAGTTTACACTGCATTCCAAAAATAACAGACACACAAAAAAGGTGTGTGTGTATTGAGTTATGTGTGAAACAAGAAGAAAGTCAGAGAAACCTTTGACTAACAGGTAGAAGAAAATGGCAAGATGGTGATAGATAAGAAGGAGAAGCCTGCTTGATTCTTATTCTGTTTCTTCCTTTTTGCAAAAGGAAAAGGTGGTCCAACCAGCCAGAAGCTGCACTATGAGGGGAGGGGAGCAGAAGAGAAATGTAGGTTAAAATAGACAAGGAAGTGGTGAAAAAACACCAGGTTGCTTCCAATGAATTCAAGTCACCAGGGCCAGATGCTAAAGGAACTAGCAGATCCAGTCTCATAACTACTGAATGTAATCTTTGAGAACTCTTGGAGTATAGGAGAAGTGCCAGAAGGTTGGAGAAAGCTAAGATTGTTCCAATCTGTTTTTTTTTTGAAGATGGGAGGGATCCAGGAGACTGCCAATCAATGAGTTTGATGACATGGATTACCAAGTCCCTATAAAGAACAACATTATTACTAGAAGCCAGATTTGTTCAGAAATAGGTAATGTCAGAAAACTTGTATTGCTATTCTTGAGAAAGTCACTAGATGTAGATGAAAGAAATGCTGTGGGGTACATAGACTTCAGTAAGGCATTAAATAAAGCTGACCATAATCTCTTTCTATGAGACTATGGTCAACTTTAACTATTCTATAAAATAGAATAATGTGGATGGATAGTCTCACTGCCAGATGGATTTGTAGTTGGTAAATCTACAATTATATCCAATGCATGGTCCTTCATAGATCTATGTCTACATAGAGAATGGTATGTAGTATGTAGTATGTAGTCAGGTACCTCAAGGTTCTTTCCTGGGGTCAATTTTAATAAATGACTTAGGTGACAGGATGCTTGTGGACGAGGGGTTGCTAATACCTCAGAAGACAGGCTCAAGGTTCAAAAGAATCTCAATAGAACATTAGGCCTTTTCCAACAAAATGAAATTCAATGACAAGGAATTTAGGGTTTTGCACTTAGGTACAAAAATCAGGTGTACAGATATAAGATAGATGGTACCTGGCTCAGCAGTACTACTTGTGCATCTGCTAATGTAAGAGGTGCAACCACTTGAGTATATAATCTAGATCCTTGGGCCCATCTGTTAGTTGAATTCACATGCAGTAGTTTGGCTATTTCTGAACTACAGCTCTGCTTTGACCCCATGTTTCCTTCAACTCCCTCTTCAGGCTCCAGGTCCACTCTGGGAGTAGGGAAGCCAAATAAATTATTTATTATCTGCCACTGTCCTTTCCTAAACCAATGAATAATCTGGAATAAACATGCATCCATTCTTTAGAATTTTACAGTCAGTTTTCAATTCATAATATTTGTATAAATACACACCAAAATATTGTATTAAGGAAATTGTTTGCAAATGTACTTAGAAAGGTTCACGAAAAAAAAAAAAACTTGCACAAAAATCCTTCAAAATTGTCATGCATACTTTTTTCAATAAATGGTGAAGAAGTGAGATAAAGGAAATATAATGGGGGGAGGGCAAATTACATAAAATAGAGGAGATTTGTCAGTTCCTACCAAGTATCTTTCTTTGAGCTATCTTAGCTGCTATTTAAGATTATAATAATAAATACCATAAAGTCTTTCTTCTTTCTAGGGTATACATTATGTACACTATTACTACGAAACTGGCATTCAACAAAAATCCTTATTAGTATGTTACTTCCTTGTAAAATTTCATAGTCATTAACATTTACTAATATCAGAAGAGCTAAAGGTAATGGTAAGGAGAAAGAATTAAGGGAAATGACAGAAGTGAAAGATAGTTCATTATGACACACAAATTCTGTGTGTTGTTACCTAGGAGTTAACATTTGGAACTTGTTGGAACAGACTTCAGAATATACAGGATTGCATTATGGGAAGACCTAATATGGATACACTAATTAAAGTTGTTTTAAAATAAATTCAGTTTTCTAAACATTAATTTGAAATTTAAATGTTTATGTCCAATGCTGCTGTTCTGAAATGAAAAACAGAAGTCCCAGAAGAGATGTAAGAATGTAAAGAAGGCAGATATTTTCCATAGATTCTTTCTTCTACTCACCACTATCTGTGCATTACCTTCCACACCATTCCAAAGTGTCATCTAAATGTCTGAAATATTAGTGCACATTTGCTGGCTAGGGCTATAGATTTGCTATCCTGTAGAATTTTGTGTAAGAATAAACGAAGACTAAGATGGCATAGGAGGAATATCAATCAACCCAGATAATTCACTGGTAAGCCTTCTAAAGTTTGTCCTAATTTTCACCCATTCTGGCATAGGCTTCTACCAAGCACTGTCAGTGGAAACCAAAAAGCTTCTGGCAATGGAACCTTAAAACAGATCCTAAAATGAATGCAGAATATTACCATGGAAATATATGATTTGTAGAAATTGTTCTCCACCTCTTTTGTTAGCAGAAACTTTCACTGATTAAAGATCATTCTAGACAATGAACAGCAAAATTAAACTCCACCCATAATTTGCATAAATGAAAAGACAGATTAGAAAGATCCACATAAATGTGCATATGCACTCATATATTTATACATAAATGTAAATTTTTACAGCATATAAATTGATCATACCCTCATTATGAGCTGATACTTTTTTATAGATTAAGGGAGTAAACTCTTTTGGGTTGTCAGTTATGCCTATACAATGCATGCACACTGTTGTGGGGAAATGGCCACTTAAATCAGGAACCAAAGCAACTGGATATAGTTGAAACAGAGTATCTTCACTGGGATGTACAAACTACAGTGAGCAGTGAGCTCCTCACCAGTGTACCACAGAAGAACCCTGAACAAAGGACAGGTTATATACTTTCGGTTTATTATATAGGAAAGATTAAGAAAATATTGTAAATCACACTGTGACCTCTACAATTGGAATGCCTCTGATAATACTGTTGGGGATGACCTTACCATGGTGCCCCTACATTACTCTAAACAGAATACTATTCCTATCTTAGATACCATCATTATAAACAATGACATTTATTGTGCCCATATACTATCTCCTTTGACTCCATTAGGAAAGACAACAGTCTGGTTTTTGTTACCAGCCTCCTTCCCAGGGTCACAATTCTAGCTCATGATGTGATTTCATTCATACCTAAGCCACCTTCAATACCACACATGCTAGTAAACCTCCACATACACAACACTGAATAGATTGTAAAAGCTTGCTAACAAAAATCATAATTATCCTAATTATTACAACTTCATGAAATTGAATATAGTAGCTAGTAATAGCCATTTTCAGATAGGAATTATTTAAATTAGAAGATTAAATGGTTAAGAAATAAACATAAAGAAATGCAAACAAGAAGAGCAGATGGGGAGGATGTGAAGCCAATCATATTTAAGTAGCTGAGACCAATTAGAAAGGTATCAGTGAAAATATAAAACTGCAATCCTAAAACGGAAAGCAAAAATTCTAATAAAATGTCATGGTTGACAGCATCTAAGGCCTATAGAATGTCAAGAAGCAGCAAGAGTGTAATGTTACATTCTTAATAAGCAATTTATTAGCAATTCAGGCCAGGAATATTCTGAGTTGGAAAGCAAATTGAAATCTATGTGGAATGGAAAACAGTTGGACATTCCCATTAATTTCTTCAGCTACCACATGCTCAGGTAGCTTCTGCACAAATAATAATTGGCAACAGATTAAAATGATGCATCATTACATCTTTAGGTTTTAGAAAAGTAAAGTGACATTGTACTTTAAAGTCAAATGATACCTGGAGGACATAGAATATTTAAATCATCTCAGAAATTACCTCCACCACAATATTATTGTTGTTGTTTTTTTAAGTGAAAATTAGTCTGCAGAACAATCATTCAGAATTGTGCCTAACATTTCAGAACACTGTATAGCTGAATAGTACATATTAAACACAGTAGCTCTGAATTTAGTACTTTTGTAGTTAAAATGAAAAATGAGTTTTAAAAAATAATATTCACTTGTGGATAAATATTTAAACACCAATATCTAACTAACTACCTTAGACTATTATCTTATATACACAAGGTGAGTTCAAACATCATTCTCAGGTCATGTGATTTGTTGGTTTTGGTTTTTCAGATTCTATGGACCCAACTAACTGTAGGTTAATCACAAGAATAAGATATATATCTAGATATAGATATAGATATAGCGAACAATGGCTTCATGTAATATGTGACTCCAGTCACAGCATAGTTTTAACTTTGCAGTAGCTAGATGGGATTTCTGTTGAGGCACAAGTCACTTCATCTTGTAGAAATCACCTTCTCCTGTTTTCTGCCTCCAGAAAATAATTTTTTGCCAATTAAACCTAAAGATCTATTGAGATATTTATAGAGAGAATGAGAATAAGAGAAAGAGAGAGGGAGAGGGAGACAGAGAGAGATTTACCAGCCAAATTGACTTCTGGCTAAGATATGCCAGCAAAGAAGATTAAAAAGGAAGCGATGGGGGGACTTCAAGGATGGAGGTTATGCTACCTCTAGAGTTTCTCTAGACCAGGGACACAAAATGCTGGCACAGAGTTAGGTCAAGCTAGAGTCCCAACTAATTTTCAAGTACATCAAATGTTTATCTAAATATAATTAAAATATTAATCAAGATGTAGACTTTTAAGTGCATGCTAAAGCAATAATAATTTCTTTCATTCATTCATTCATTCATTCATTCATTCATTCATTCATTTATTTTATATACATCTGTACATGACTCTGGATGGCTTAGATAGATTGGACTCACAACTAAGCACTCATAAAACTTACACGTATTGGAATTAATTGATCCATTAATTTTTTTAGAGAAATTTTAAACTGTTCTTTGTCAGTATGTGGATTCTTTTCTATATTTATATTTTAAACATATGCGAGGAAACCATTTTTAAAATTTAACTCTTAACAGAGGTGACTCAGGAGTTTTGGCCACCATGGCAACCATGGACCTGGTCCAATTTGTTAAGCATCCAATTCACAATGAGGTTACACATTAGATCTGATCCTTGTCTTAGAGCAGTCATGCCATGAGGGGTTGTTAACATCAGTCCATTGCCATGAACAGATCATGACCTCTATGGCTGCCCCCCCCCCCATTGCAGGGAGATAGGTCTATTTAACTGGGCCACCTAAAGTGGCTTATGGACACAGTGGTGTTTCAGAGGGTATTTGGGATTATCCCTGAAGCTTGGCTGAATAGTTCAGTTGAGGCCTTTGTTGTGCCTTGGGGACCTGGATTAGACTGCTTCTATGCAGACTCTTTGTGATTGTGGATCCCATAGAGCCCTCTGTTTTTACAGAGAAGCTTCAGAAGATGAAATGACACAAGAGATGCCATGAGCACCTCTGGAGAAAGACAAAGAGTGAGGCTGACTGGACACAAGTAAGAGCCTTTATTAGGACTTACCTTGTGGTGATAAGAGTGGCAAGTTATCTTAATTTTCCATTCTTATTGTGTTATCAGATAGCTAACCAATTGCCCTCCTTCAGGTTACAAGGTCCCTTCTGGTTAATGTCTCTCTGCTGGAGGAGGTGGTTCACTTTACTTGAAGGAGACAGTAGTGTGCCCCTTCTCAAGAGGCCATCCTTGGACCTGACAGGGTTAGACAACTTTTATCCAGTCTCCGACCTTCCCTTTTTAGATGGCATCAGTTGTGCTTGTGGATGGACTCTGCATGTTGGATTACTAAGGCTTCCCAAAACAACTACTTCATGTTTCTTTGACCTGCAATGTTTGAAAACTTCATCCACATCTTCCCCTTGTTGAGTGGCTAAATGCAAAATTGCAAAATTAGATTTAAACTGTTCAATTATATCAGTAAATAAGTCATGAAATTATAGTAATTTGTATTCATATCCACTTTTCATGTTGCATGACAAACTGATTCTAAATTTAGTCCTTAATATAAATTGACCAGCTTTTTGCAGTGTCCACTTGGCTCAACTTTCTGCTTACATCAGCAGTGTTTAAAGGCAAATACTGCAAAATTGCCTACACTGAAAAGCTTTGCCCCTTCCTGAAAGGCAGCACTGAATCATGAGATTCTATCTTGCTGTACTGTAATTTTTACCAAGTAAAAATTTACCAGTATCTTGCTGTACTGTAATTTTTACCCACAGTGAGTTACTAATACCTCTTCATAGTCCATTTCCAGGTCAGACAGAAGAATTCTATGTGCTGCTTCTTTTGGCCAATAACTCTTTTTGTTGCAGAGCTTACGTTCGTAGCCTGTATAATTTTGTGCACTATTGCCAGAAAAATATGCTGTCATATTTTGCATGACTACAGGTCTTTTTGTCATGACTTTTTATTATATAAGTCATGTTGTATTTTGGATTATATACTTTTCCCCCCCTAGTGAAGTCTGGGTCAATGACCTGTAATAAAGTTTGTCCATGACTATGACTTTCTGCTTGATTTCAAGTGTGTGTGTTTAGCCATTTGTCACATCTGATTCATTCTTTATTTATCATTAGAAATCATCTTCCCAATGCTAATTTGCCTTCTTGACAATGTTGCTAATAGTAGTTAATAATAAACACTTACACATATGGTAACTCTGCCATTCCCTGGTGAACCTTCTCCATTTTGATATCTTTCAGATGTGACTGAAACTTCCATGGCCATTCTCAGTGTACTCTGACCATATCTGGGGAGCATTAAATGGAGGAAGCTTCCTTATAACTTAGGGCAAGATTAAGTAGATGAAAAGATCAGACTATACAGATAACAGCAGATCTGGTTCTTTATAGCTGGAGTCACTAGGGTATAGAGGTAACCTAATTCATCATCAAATAGTGTCCTTAAATTCACCTCTTAGTTTATCTCATATATGTGAATAATTGCAACTCATGAAGGAAATGTGATTCTTGAAGACACTGTTATAGGGAAATGAAAACCTGCATTCTAATAAAGAGCTGTTAAGCCCATCCTGACAGAGACACATCAGTCTGGCTGGGTTTATTTATTTCGATAAGGAAGACATGATGCACGTCCCAAGAGTCTTTGCAAGCTTTTCTTCCTTATATATTCCACTGTATATTAATGCATATTTCATTGGCAATTAATAAAATGTATGCAAAGAATGTCCTGACATTCTTGTCATTTCCAAGTAACCTAACAAGTTTCTGAATGTACATAGTTTAAAAAAAAAAAAAAGAACTTCACAAAGTTATAAAAAAATTGTTAGCTCAATATGACCTTCTATTAGAACATCCTTTCAGAATATTAAGCACAGAGACCCAAATAGTTTGAGATATAATCAGCTAGACATTGCTTTTATATTGCTTTAAAGGTGATTAGAGCAAGTGGGTATCTAACTAATGGATAAGGCTAGCCCTGTAATTCCAGCAATGATGGACTACTTAGCATTGTGTTCAGGTATGTAAATAGCAGTTAAATCATTCAGGAGCGGTTGGCTGATATCCAACAAATAGCAAAGACATATCCTGAGACCTTGATAAGAATTCAAATTGCATTGTAAATGTGACTCTTGGATCCATTGAACATGTTTACTGAATATTGTTCTCTGACGATGATTAAATGAAGATGTTCAGAGACTCAACCTAAAGAGCTCAGTCTGTTCCAAATTCCTCAAAGATAGACTAATCTATTCAGTGTCCCAATGTGGTATGATTTACTGTTATTATTATTTATTGCTCTGATATGCTCCCCCCTCCCCCCAAAAAACAGGAAAAAAAGGAAAAAGAAACATACAAAGGCAAGTAAATATAAAAAAAAGACTAAACAACAAAAGCGTAGTATGTTACTAATAGGAAATAATTCCATGTAAGTTTTAAAGACATCATTATGCCTCAACCACCATGAATTATATCAATTAATCTTAATTAATTGAGCTCAAGTGAGCTCATAAACATAAAGCAAACACAGCAATTGCAAATCTGGGATCACGCCTTTCCAACATTGAAGAGTAACTCTTTTTGCTACCCCTCAAATGTTTGACAAATCCATAATTCTTCATATAATTATATGTTCAAAACTACATTCACATAATCATCAATATTGATCTTTATAATGCAATATTTTGTAACTGAAGGGGAACAATATTGGAACAATCTCATCATATATGAGTAGGTACCCCTCTTCCATTTTATATTTCTAGTATATTTAAGAATATTCTGTGGAGTGTCCAAGAAACATGGGGGGGGGGGAAGCTGCAGATAAGTCGACTCTCAGAAATGTTGTATGTTTTAATTTTCACAATTGGGTTATCCATTGATGCACATTTGTGTGTGTGTGTGTGTGTATATTCTCTCTGCTGTAGACTTAGTATAATGCAAAAGTCATTCCAATACTGATAGTAATTCAGGAGTTTTAGATGCTGATGTCAGGATTTTCTTTCTCATGGGAAAGGATTTATCCCATCATCTTTACAACAATAACAAATAATATTTTGGCTACAGAGATCATGTGAGAAACACCTGTTATTGTGTGTTGTGTATTGTGCTATTTACTGCCACCTATTGGTGTGTGTCTGCTAGTTACCCAGTGGGGGTGGCATGGAGCTATAATATAATGAGAGGAAAATGTTCAGCCTCTCAGTGTGTCTCAGTGTGTGTGTGTGTATAGCTTTAGCTCAGTATAGCACCATGTAATCATTTTTATGGACTATGTAGTTGTAACAAAGTACCAAGTAGTGTACCTCTTCTCTGAGAGTTTGTAGCTAGAGATTTTGTTAAGCTTGTGTTTCTAATATGTCTTGGATGCTATATTACATGAGAAGATGTGTTTTTCTTTATATTTTATATGATATTTGCATTTTATGGAATTTTGCATTTTTATCAATAAACACCAGTTAGTATATATTTTCTGACTGGATTTCTTTGGGAAACAAGAAATGGACATTGCATTGTGAACAGCTGCAATGCTGATGTGTATCTTTCCTGGGTAATTTTTCCTGGAGTTTTTGCTGCGCTCTGCACAAACAGGAATGTTTGTGATTTGTACTCTGCCCGACAGCTGAACATGTATATTATAGACAACACAACCAAGAAAAAGATACAGATGAAAACTTCACAAATCAGATGATTGAAGTATCCACTGTAATAAAATGGGGATCCCCAACATCAACTGAGAATCAAATGCTGTGGCAAGTGGGAGATCCAACAGACTCTTGATGTGCCTTGCAGACAACTTCATTGTCTAAAAGGTGGAGGATGGAAGTAGAGCATAGGCTAAACTAGATTTAATACTTTTTTAACAGAAAGTTGATAAATGGTTGAGGAAGTGGTAGTTTCAGAAACCTTGAGTGAAAGTGACCACATGATCCTAGAATTCATATTGCAAGAATTCACTATTGCAAGGTAGTTAAATTAGTATTCTAGATTTCAAGAGATGACTTCAAGAACCTAAGGGAAAAAGTAGGAAGGATTCTGTGGATGGAAATCCTGAAGAAAAAGCAGTTTAGAAGAGTTGGGAAATTCCAAAAAATGAGATAAACTGAAACATAAAGAATGCCAAAAGAAAGGAAAATGGGAGACAGCTGACGAGAGCATCATAATCACAAAAGAGCCCTCTGATCAATTGATAAACAAAAAGGACAAGTTTAAAATAATAGACAGAGGGGCACATAATAAAAGCATAACATCAGGAAATTGGCTGAATTTCAAAGGATGGAGTCAGGAAATCTAAGGCTCAGGAGCTGAGGTTTGCATTGGATGCCCCCCCCCCCCAAAGTATTTTGTGTATGTTGGAACAACAGGAAAATGAAATAAAAGTTTGATCAGCTAATTGGAGAAAAAGCAAGTTAATGAGACACAACAGGCTATCAGGTCAGAATGAGCTGAGGCTTCCAATGAATGCCAAACCAACCAACCAACCAACCAACCAACCAACCTCAACAAAAAATACACAGGAGAAGAGGAAAGTCAAGTAAACAGTTCATTGGTTGGAAAAGATGACAAGATAGAGACAGACCACAGGGAGAAGGCTGAACTGCTTAATTCCAATTTTACATGTGTCCTTTTGCAAAAGAAAAAAAAAAAATGATTCAACCTGTCAGAAAGTGCACTGGGGGGGGGGGGGAGGCAGAAAAGGCAAGGAAATGGTGAGAGAACATATAGTTGCTTTTAATGAATTTAAATCATCAGGGCTAAATGGATTACACCCCAGTATTCTAAAGGAATTGGCAGATGCAATCACAGAATCGCTAACAGTAATCTGTGAGAACTCCTGGAGGAAAGAAGAAATGCCCAAAGACTGGAGAACAGCTAATCTTTAAATAAGGGGGGAAAAGTGGACCCAGGAAACTACACACCAATCAACTCAGCATCAATACTTGGAAAATGCTAGAAAAGAATATCAAGCAGTGGGTTTGCAAGCACTTAGAAAGGAGCAAGGTGATCACTAGAAGCTAGTATGGGTATGTTACAAATGAATTATGCCAGACTAATCGTACTGATTTTTTGACAAAGTGATTAGAGAGTAGACAAAGGAAATGCTGTAGATGAATTTATTAGTTTTTATAGATATTTGTTGTCAGTAAATCAATTTGATATGCAGATGTTAAGGGATGAGTAGAATAAAATCAGTTACATTCTTGAATTTGATGATATAAAGTCACCAATATTAAGAAATAATCAACCCTAAAAAAAATTCTGATACACATTTGAATAAAATGTATATTCTCTTTTAGTTGGATACATCAAACCCCAGGGGTCTACTAAATTCAATTCTTCCATATAAGTCTTAATTGTTTCCCTCACTAATTATTGTTTTTTCCATGCTGGTGTATTTCTATCAAGCTCAGGATCCAATATTTCATTAAAAACTCCACCTATTATCAATTCATCATAAATAAACTCATTTAAGTGTTGAAAATATTCATAAAACACAATAGGAGAATCTAAATTTATAAACATTAATCATAGCTATTGCAGTCTCTGCTAGTTTGGCACACAGAATTAAATAACTCCCATTTACATCAGTAATAACTTGTACATCAACTAGGAATCCTTTTTGAACCAGAATGGCCACACCTTTAGTTTTCATTGAAGTATCTGTGAGGTAAACCTGTCCCATCTCAATCTTTCATTAATAGAGATTTATCTGGTTCCATTTGGTGAATCTGTCAGAACCTTCGGCAATCAAAATATTAATGTAGTAGTTGCTTGCTTTGTTTCTGCCATTCTTTAGGAGGAGGGAGGGAGGAAATGAAAGTAGAAGGAATGTGTATGCTATCAAAGGCCAGGAAGATGGACTGTTATTGGAGGTTAGGAATGTGCAAGGCCGTACCTTTGTGAGAAACAAAATTGGCGCCTGGAAAGAGGGGGTGAGAAGTAGGGGTAAAAGTAAAGTGGGAAAGGTTCAGGCTTTAGTTTCAGCAATGCTTAGAGTTGCATGTACATTCCAATAAATGAAATCGTTTTTGAACCTAACTTGGGTTGCACGAGATTTTTCTTCATTGGGATTTGAACATCGCAGATATGACAGAATCTCTTGTAGATAAGCAATATCTGCTCTTAACAATTTTAAATATGTTAAGAATGCATTTTGTTTCTTGGAGTCTCATAACCCTTTTACATTTAAACTAACTTTGTCCATAAATTTTATTTTGGTCCACGACTATAGCCTTCTTCTTGATAAAATGAAACAATGTGGATGGATGGTCTTACTCCAGATCGATTTACTGTTGAACAAGTTTATTGGATGTGTGGTCCTTAAAGGATCCATGACTACATAGAGAGAGGCATTCAGTGGGGTACCTTGGAATTCTGTCCTGGACCCAGTAATCATCAATGTTTACTATAAATAATTTAGATGATGGGGTAGAGAAGATACTCATAGTATAGCATAGATTGCTAATATTTACAGTATGTATGCGTGTATGTATGTATGTATGTATGTATGTATATGTCACATTTATATAGCTGCCCATCTCACACAAAGTGACTCTGGGCAGCATACAACAATTAGATAAAATAACAAGTGAATAAAACAATCATTATAAAAGATAAAAAGTTATTATTAAAATAAAAGCATTATCACAAATTTTAAAAAAAATGAAATATACAAACCCCACAGAGAGACCACAATATCAATTACAGTGGAGCCATTTAAGAATGTCTCTGGTACCCAAAGACCTCCAGGCCTGATGACATAACCAGGTCTGGAGGGACTTTCTAAATGACAGCAGGGAAGGGGTAAGCCTAATTTTAGGAGGGAGAATATTTTAGAGGGAGGGAGCCATGACAGAGAAGGCCTGCCTTTTGGGACCCACCTAATGCAAGTCCCTCATCGATGGAATGCATAGCATACCTTCCCTGACAGATCTCAGAAGACAGGCTTAAGATTCATAAGAATTTGATAGACTTGAATACTGGGCCTTTTCTAACAAAATGAAATTCAATGATAAAAAACGTAGGGCACTTAGGTCGGAAAAATCAGATGTACAGGTAAGTTGTACTTGATTTAACAGTAGTATTTGTGAGAAGGATCTAGGTGACCTAGTGGACCACAAATTAAGCATGACCTAGACTTCATGATATGCAATTTCAAACCAGGATTATCTAAAAACTGAACCAGAGCCCTGTTATGATGTCAAAGGAATCACATTGTACATTTTTAATTTTGCCTATAGTATTTTTTTTTCCTTTCACCACTTTGATTCCATACAGAAACTGAAGTCCAAATATAAAACTTAAAGTTAGGAAAGTTAAATTTTCATATGCACAGAATAGCCAGACTAGGGGTTTGTCCTTCATATGAAAAGGTTCTTAATATTTTATGAGTTTGCTCAAAATAATTTAAAAGTATTAACATGGAAATACTGCCAAGTGCATATATTAGTCTCAAAGTAATATTTATTTTTAAAATATTTATCTTTCCTCATAAACTGAATGAGATTTTAAATTATCCCTGCGATAGATAGATAGATAGATAGATAGATAGATAGATAGATAGATAGATAGATAGATAGATAAACACATACATATACACACACATCCAGAGTTTATTTGGAATACCATCTTAAAGATGTCTCAATCAATACATTTACAGAATATCTGTTTATAGAGAAATGTTTTTTGAATTTTTTCTATACCTGTTTTATTAGAAAAGTGGCCTCTTTAATAAATATATAGTTTAAATAAATACTATTTAGAGAAAAAAAGTTTGACTCTTTCCTGCAATAAGTAATTATATTATTGAATATGATCTGATATAACTACTACCCATATTATATTTATTAATCCTTTCAACTAAAGATTGAAGTACAAGAAAATGATCTCATCAAGTACAACTCTAAAGTGGAAATGGAAAACAAAACAGGTATTCTTGTTGCAAAGGATTTAAGTTGCCATATATTCACAGAATGAAATTCTAAGCTTAGAATAGTTTCCATGTAGAAGAGTCAGGTTTCTACTGGGTAGTATTTTGATCTAATAAAGGATTTAAAACTTGATTTAAATCTCCAGCCATCATTATCTTATCCACAATTTAAGTAAAAAGATATTTCTGAATCACTTATTTCTTGTTGCAGTATATATTTTGTGGACCTGTTAATCAAAATTACTACATCTCTAGAAGAATTTTAATTTCCATTTATATATAGTTGGCCAACCCATCCCCAAAATAAGAGATCCTTCTTTTGTGAGAGAATGTGAGATTCTTAATAGAAAAGTAACTTCACATGTTTTTGTTGCCTTATCTGATATATATCTAGTTTATCTAAAATTACATTTCAGTCTTTTTATCTTTCACAAAGATAATTAATATTTCATATTGGACCAATTATCCATCATCTATCTATCTATCGACAAATGTACATATCAATATATCTATTGGATTAAGGATAAAGGAAATTGATGACGTAAATTGAAAACAAAAAAAAAAAGACAGACACAAATATAAATAAAGAATATAGTAAAATGATTTAAAGTAAGGTTTTAAACATTTAAATACATAACCCCTGTTTCTTCAAAAATAAATCAAGAACAGATAAAGGCAAAAATAAATATAGAACAACTAAAAAAAAAAAAAAGAACAAATGAACAAAATCCACAAGGGTTGGGTGTACTGAAAATATAATGCAGATCCTCTAGCTCTAAATCAGATCAGCCTATCTCCCTCCAAAAGTAGGGGGAAGAAGAAGAAGAAGAAGAAGAAGAAGAAGAAGAAGAAGAAGAAGAAGAAGAAGAAGAAGAAGAAGAAGAAGAAGAAGAAGAAGAAGAAGAAGAAGAAGAAGAAGAAGAAGCAGCAGCAGCAGCAGCAGCAGCAGCAGCAGCTTAAAAAGAATCCCATTCATGGTATCCTGCAGTAATAAATTTCTAAGCAGCAGGTGGGTCATAAAAGGTTTTCACACCAGTTTCCAAGGATAAACAAAACAATAACTAGAAAAAGTTTTATCTCTATTTGTTTAGATGCCAAACTGGCTTTAAGAGAATTATGCACTACAGCCTAAGCTGCTTGTCTCATACACTGCTCCTAGCTATTCTTGCAACCAGCTTTAAAAATTCCAGTCCAGATTGTAGAGGCTGGGCAGTAGGACTGGATTGGTACTCAGCCCAGACTATGGCCAGACCATGATTTATCTTTCCCTTGCTTCCTTCCAATCTCACCCAAACAGAAAAGACAAACCTCACTGTCCGTCTCCTATGTCAGCAGATCTCCTGGTGCTTGCCTTTTCCATTTTGGAACAGTTCTTGTGCTTTTCTTTTGCTTTCCCAAATGATGATGCCTTCACATGCCCTTCCCATGCTGTCTTCTTTAACACTAATGAAAAACCATTTTTCTCCCCCCAGCCCCAATATTGTACCACCATAGCTTTGATTCTGCCATGATTAAAACAAAAGGGACTGATTTTTTATTGCTCCAATATAAGTCCATAGAAACTCTTAATATGGAAGTTCATAGAAGCAAAATAACATTCAGTGAAATATGCATACATTATTACAATTAAAGATATAGGGGAAAGTTGTGGGGGGGGAGGGAAGCTTTGTAGTACTATATGAAAGGCATAGGAAAGGAAGGGAAGGATGTCTCACCCAGCCTGCCAGAGAACAAAGGGGTCTCTGGGGATGTAAGAGCTGAACAGACCAATGAGGGGGATGGGAAAACATGGGGCAAGGGAAGTTCATTAATGTAATTGCCCATTGTTAGATCAAATGCAAGATGATGGTGATGACGACAATGATCAGCTCCTGACCTGCAAAGAACACAAAAGCCCAGCAGCCCAGGACAAAATGGCTACATAGGATAATGAAGTGCCATTTGATGGGAGTGATATGCCAGGTGGCATAACTAATTGGAACTGGGGTTGCTACTAGATCAGAAGGAAGCAGTGCAGATTGCCTGCTCAGAAGGGATTAAGATGGCTTAGGGCAGAACAAAAGCAGTTGTTATGCACTATAAGTGGGTGAACAATGAGACCCACTATTCTTGCACTGAAGAAATAGTGAGTGTCCTGTGTTGGCTATGGGGCAGGCAGAAAGGGCAAATCTGTCCTTAGTGAACAGCTTCTGCTTCTGAATTGTCATTGGAACCATGTTTTTGTTTTGTTTTTTAATCTTTTTATTAAAGGATTCCCAAATGTAGAATTTGGTCTTACGCTACATATCTGTTATTTCATAACAATGGAATTAGTTTTTTTAGTCAATTGGAACCTACAAAATACACAGCTTCAATTTCAAGTTTATACTCCAGCTGCAGTGATAAAATCTATGATGATGATGATGATGATGATGATGATGATGATGATGATGATGATGATGATGATGATGGTTGGTTGCATAGTCAGCCAGATGTTTAGACTGGATTTGGCATTTTATCCACCTATCAAGTCCTTCCCAAGGACCTGGGATAGGCAGATGTGATTGTTTGATGGTGTTAAAGGTATTATCGCAAGATGTAAGCTGTTCCAAGTAAAGCTGCCTTTTGCAATTGACTGACGGTGATTTTGTCAACGACAATAGTGTTCAAGTGGTGCTCCAGTTGTTTTGTGATTGTACCTAAGCCACCTATTACTATTGGTACTATCTTTGCTTACTTTTGCCACAGTCCCAGAACACTTTAGCTTCTTCGTTTTCTATTACTTTGCCTGTTTTGTGGTCCTACCAGTTCTTGCTTGCAGGCAACTGGTATTTCTTGCAGATATTCCAATGCACCATTGTTGCTATTTTGTCATGCTGTTGCTTATAGTCAGTCTGTGCAACCTTCTTGCAGCAACTAACTAGGTGGTCCACTGTTTCTTCAGCTTCCTTGCAAATGGGGCATTTGCTATCTGTTGCTATTTTTTCAATTTTGGCTTTATATGCATTAGCTTTGTTTTGTGCAGCCAGAATTAGTCCTTCTGTCTCTTTCTTCAACTTTCCTGCTCTTAGCCATTGCCAGGTCTTGTTTTTATCTATTTTGCCTGCTAGATTTTTTTGGGTACTGGCCATCTAATACTTTGCCTTGCCATGTCTCTTTTCTATTCTTCATTTGGTCTTTCTTATAGGCCAGTTTGGTCTCTTTGGTATTCAGTAAGCCTATATGGTGTACTAGCTTCAGTACATCTTCTTCACTGTTGTTCAGCTATTCTTCAAATGCCCATTTTTCTTCTTCAACTGTCTGATGTACTTGTAACATTCCATGTCCACCTATGCTCCTTGGTAAGTAGAGTCTGTCAATGTTGCTGTGTGGATGAAAAGTATGATTTATAGTTATTATTTTTCTGGTCTTCCTATCCAGGGCTTTTAGTTCAGCTTGAGTCCAGTCCATTATTCCAGCTGTATATCTAATGCCTTAAATTGCCCTGGTGTTAATCACCTCAATGGGATTTCTGCCACTGGGCTTGGACTGAGATCTTCTTTACTTTTCTGATGTATTCACTACTAACCTTCTTCTTGACTTCAGTGTGCTTGATGTTGTCAGTCTGAAACAGGTATTTGTAGTGAACTTCTTTATCCAGATTCTTGATATTATTTCCATTGGTCATCTTGATTCCTTCAGTTTTCACTATTTTTCCCTTGTTGATGGTCAGGGTGGCACATTTGTCCAGTCCAAACTCCATTGCAATATCTTGGCTGAATATTTGGACAGTGTTGAGCAGCAATTTCATTTCAGTTGATGTTTTTCCATACAGCTTCAGATCATCCATGTAAAGGGGTAGGATATCCTGGCAGATTTTTTGAAGTTTGATAGGCATGGCCAAAATTGTTCAGTATTGTTGACAAAGGAATCAATGCAATGACAAACAGTAATGGTGGTAGTGAGTCTTCTTGAAAGATTCCTCTCTTGATTTTAACCTCTCCCAGTCTATCAACATTGACCAGCAACTGTGTCTTCCATTGTGCCATTGATCTATGCCCAAAGCTTCTGATGTTTCTACTGACTCCTGTTATTTCTAGACAGTTAATTATCCAGTCATATAGCAGGAAGTTGAATGCCTTTTTGTAATCAATCCAAGCTACTTTCAAGTTGATCTTCCTTCTCTTACAGTTTTCCAAAATTTTCTTGTCAATTAGGAGCTGATCTTTTGTCCCTCTGCTGTTTGGGAAGTTTCCTTTCTGCTCAGATGGAAAGAGCTTGTTCTGTTATTTCTTATTCTGGATTTCTTATTCTTATTAATTATTCTTATTATTATTTTCCATGGAAGCTGTTATATATCACTCTTGTTCAGTGGTGATCTATAGAGGAGATTTGTATCAGAACCCAAGGCAGCTCTGTGATTAAAGCTTGCCTTCTCAAACTAGAAGCTAATGTCTGGCTATCATGGATCTGTTCACACTAATAACACCAGGCAGGTTCATATATAAGTGTTGCAGAAATTTTATAAGCAAACTGCACACTTATGAACAATCACCTGAGTAATGGTTAGGTTCTGGTTTAGACAAAACTAAAAAGAGTATTAAGCAGTAAATTGGGGTTGTAGGTGACAAAGTGAACTTATCCAAACCTGTAGTAACTATCAACCCATCAGAGAAACTTCAAGGTATTACTTTATGATTTATGTGAAGTAACTTGCTGGCCATAGATATTGTTAGGCCTTCTCAAGAGCCCATTTTAACAGCATCACTTTGGCAGTTCTAGAGAGCAGATTTAATAATATTCCAGGCATGCATAAACTGTGCCCCATATGAATCAAGGAAGGTCATATTGATAAAACACATGTTGTTACATTGCAAGTTATATTTGAGGTAAAAGCTACTATAGCCTTTAATATCTAAAATGTCTGGCCATCCAAATGAATTTTACATCTATTATTTTCTGGCTGATAGAAACTCAGAGGTGACATACATAGTTGCAAAACACTGTTGTTTACTCTGTGTGTGTGTGTGTGTGTGTCTTGTCAGAGTACTATTACATGGAATATTTTTTGTAGTATTTTATGCATATCATGTACAGTATGCATAAATTCTGGTCTAAGGTCATAATAAAAGATAGATAGATAGATAGATAGATAGATAGATAGATAGATAGATAGATAGATAGATAGATAATCTGTCACATTTTATTTTTTGTAGAATGGCAAGAAATATAAATGGAATACATATCTTTATCACTGAAGTCTCCTCTGGGGGAGATGGGCAGCATATAAATTTAATAATAAATAAATAAATGTGTATTGTAGAAATGGACAAAGGATTTAACTCTTTTATAAAATATTCTTACAAATCTGTAGTTGCTTTTCTTATGAAATGTGATACAATCTGCAAAAAATAACAGTCTGTTTAGTGGAAAAATCACTTGTCAAATTTAGAGAGATATGCTAAATGGTTTTGACCAAAGGGAAGTTTCATATAAGAATTCATTTCTCTTTCATAAAATAAATGTGTCACAAGACCAGATTGGTTCACTAATACAGCTCAGAAAACATGGCCATATAATGACAAACATGGTGGCAATCATATTTAATGGAAAAAATCAGGATTTGTCTCAGATCCCAAGAACTTCCTGCTTCTCTGGATGTGATCCTGATTTCTGGAATCATTCTGATTGAAGACAAACCTGCCAGTTACCAAAATGAATATATCTTGTTTCGTGCTCTCCTCATTATGACGTTTTATCTAAATAAAATTTGATGTGCTTTTAATGTATATACTACGGCAGCACCCTTGCAGTTTAATGGTGGTCAAGAGAAAGAGATTGAGATCTGTTGAGAATCCTCCACATCTGCTAGCTAAGGTCCATTTGGCCCTAGCCTTCTTGCAGGCTACAAGAAGCTAAAATGTATATTATTTCAATTCATTTTTTACCATAGCGATCATTTGTTGGTGGCCATCACAGGAATTTGGATACTATTGATTATTAACTTTTGCTTCTTTGATTTTTTCTGTGTTGTCTGTTCTTCGCCATTCAGCTTCTCCCAGAATTGGCCAAACCTGTTCAACTAGCTAATATTCCTCATGAGAAAGATATTGAATAAAGATATTACATTAAATGCTTTCAAATTATGATATTGCTGATGCAGTAATAATTCTAATTCTCACCATGAAGCATTGTTGTTAACCATATTATATCAAGAATGTATTATATCTTGCTTTAATAGCATTTTAAATAATTACCCAGATATATCAAGGGAATCAACAGGAGCTCAGAGGGAGGATTCCTAAAGCTTTGATTGAATGCTGTAGTCTATGGAGACAAGAATTATCAGGAGCAACTGGCTGAAGAGCCAAGCTGGGAAGAAATTCATCATCTCAGAGGTAAAGTAAAAGTTCTTGGCAAGAATCTGCATTAAGAGTACTTTATTTTCATATGTATGAGTTCAACTAAAAGAAAGTTTTACTATTCTTCTTGCTTTTTTTAAATACAACTGACTTTTAAATCATAAAAATTGATGTTTTATTCTCATAGTTTCAAAAGAAGACAGAGCTACTGTTCTCAGGCCACATACCTCAGAGCTATTAGGACCATGTATTACTACTTGTTATTATGCCAAGTTTACCATCTGTTTTAAAAGCTGTTGTAAAAAAGGAGGAGCCTGATCAAGACATCTCCTTCCTCTAAGAAAATAGGTGATGGCAGCAAGAAAGTACTATATAAACTATGATCTGAAGCTGGTCTGGTTGTCTGATTCTAGTAATAAAAAACATATTCGTATAATCTTTAAAACTTAACATGTTTGCTCCTTTTAAAGTCTTCCTGCTTATGAAGATCATCAAGAAAGTCTGATTTAAAAAGAAAAAAAAACACTATTAGGGATAGATCTGATAAAACTATAAGAAGGGGCGTTCTTGGTGGCTATTCCCATGTTTTGTTCTCTTTATTTTTATCCTTTTTGTAGCATGCAAAACATTTTTATTTAGGAAGCCCTTTCACATGTTAGTGGGCTTTGGCTGATGAAATTGGAGGCATAGTCTTTTGTTGTTGCTGATGTTTTATGGTGTGTTTTAATGTATTTTAAATTATATTTTCAGCTATGTTTTAATTATATTGTTCTAAAATTATTCTGTTCAGCCTCTGAGCACCACTTATAAGCAGGAAGGTAGGATATAAATCTTATAAATTAATCATCATCATCATCACGGGGATCTATAATAAGGTAATACATTGGGCTTACATTTTCATTGTTTTTGCAAGCACATTTTCTCTAGGGGTGTGTGTGTGTGTGTGTGTGTGTGTGCGCGCGCATTTAAAAAAAATGAAGAATAGGTTAGCTGAATCAAAATGTCTGATCACCAGGGTAGAAATAATGCTTGAAGAAGGATATGTTTGTGTTTTCTCCCTAAGCAATACTTTTCAAAATATGAGGTTTTTGTATTATCATATCACTGTGAATATCCTGTAGGCTGTATTGTAATGCTATTTTATAAGATTTTAAAGAAAGTTGAGGTTGGAAGAAAAAGAAGATATAGGCACTTATGCAAGTTATCACATCCTGGACAGCTATGTATGGTGAATGTGAATACACACACACACACATTAGATGAGAACATTATCAGTGTGCTTCAGAAAGAGTAATTTGGAATAACTCCAATTATTTCTTCTTCCCATTTTGGTATCTCAATCTGTTCCATTTATCCTAACAAGATAATGAACAGCATGGAGACATATTTCATGATGAAAATATGAAATTATGAAATAGCTGGCAACAAAGTTTTAGGAAAATTTAGCACACTGAAAATACAGGAACAAGTGAAAACAGTTAAAATCTGCACAAGCAACACTAAGAAGATAAAAACTTCTAAACTAAAATAATAAATGTGTGATGTGTATTTTAATATTATCTGTGCTAATGATGAGTCTATAACTTTGTATAAATCATATAAACATTAAAATGGGACATATAAATGCATTACATCACTTAATAAAGTGTTATCAGTTTACAGCAATGTTTTCTAAACTCCCTGAACTAGTGTATTGTCGAAGGCTTTTACGGCCGGCATACGATGGCTGGTGTGGGTCTTCCGGGCTGTGTGGCCATGTTCTGGAAGTTTTGTTTCCTAACATTTCGCCAGCACCTGTGACCTACATCTTCAGAGTGCAGGAGCACAGACAGGAGCAGTTCTCTCTGTGCCCAGGGTGATGTGACCCTTTTTGTGGGTATTTATAGAGATCTGAGGGGGGGGAAGGGGGGATTGGGGTTGGGGGGGTTGAGGGGGTTACTGAGTGGCTGCTTGTTTTGGTGTCATGAATCAGTGTGTATCTTCCTGGGTATTAGGCAGGGTTTTTTCTTCTACTGAATTGTTAATGAGGGGCTGCTGGGGGTGATTAGCAAGTTCATTGTGTGAACTGTTCACACGTCCTGGTAGTTGAGCTGAGTTCATTGACCTTTTGCAGGCTGTATTTTTCAGGATTGGTAGCCAGGTTTTGTTGATTTTTAAACTCTCCTCTTTTTTATTGAAGCTGTGCTGGTGTTTGTGAATCTCAATGGCTTCCCGGTACAGCCTGGTATAGTGGCTGTTGGTGTTGTCCAGTATCTCTGTGTTTTCAAATAGGATTTTGTGTCCAGTGTGCTTGAGAGCATGTTCAGCTACTGCAGATTTTTCTGGTTGCTGTAGTCTGCAGTGTCTTTCATGTTCTTTTATCCTGGTATGGATGCTGCGTTTTGTGGTCCCGATGTATACCTGCCTGCAACTGCATGGTATGCAGTATACTCCTGCGGCGGTGGGGGGATCCCTTTTTTTTGTCTTTTGCTGATTTTAGCACTTGTTGTACTTTTCTGGTGGGTCTGAAGATTGTTTGGAAATTGTGTTTTTCCATCAGTTTTCCCATGCGGTCTGTGACCCCTTTGATATAGGGCAGAAATACTTTGTTGGTGGGTGGCTGTTTTTCTTCTTCAGTCGCATCTTGTTTTCTTGGTTTGATGGCTCTTTTTATTTCATTCTTGGAATAGCCATTCGCTTGTAGGACCCAATTAACTTACTTCCTATGGGAAGTAATGAGAACTTCCTATGGGAAGTTACTTCCTATGGGATAATGAGTACTACGAACAGATGGACGGTGTCGCAATGGGAAGCCCCCTGAGCCCAGTCGCAGCAAATTTCTACATGGAACATTTTGAAAAACGGGCTTTAGAAACCGCACCCGTTACCCCAACAGTCTGGTTCCGATTTGTGGATGACACCTTCACAATTTGGAGTCAGGATGAAGAGGACCTAGAGAAGTTCCTGAACCACCTAAACAGCGTCCACCCCAATATAAAATTCACCATGGAAAAAGAAGTGGACGGCCAACTTCCATTTCTAGACACGGTGGTCATACACAAACCAGACCTCAAATTAGGACACAAAGTCTACAGAAAACCCACCCACACAGACCGGTACCTACACAAAAACTCCAACCACCACCCACGTCAGAAAAGAGGCATTATCAAAACCCTCATGGATCGTGCCAATCGGATCTGCGAAACCCAATTCCTGAACTCTGAACTTAACCACCTTAATTGGGTCCTACAAGCGAATGGCTATTCCAAGAATGAAATAAAAAGAGCCATCAAACCAAGAAAGCAACATGCGACTGAAGAAGAAAAACAGCCACCCACCAACAAAGTATTTCTGCCCTATATCAAAGGGGTCACGGACCGCATGGGAAAACTGATGGAAAAACACAATTTCCAAACAATCTTCAGACCCACCAGAAAAGTACAACAAGTGCTAAAATCAGCAAAAGACAAAAAAAAGGGATCCTCTCACCGCTGCAGGAGTATACCGCATACTATGCAGTTGCGGGCAGGTATACATCGGGACCACAAAACGCAGCATCCATACCAGGATAAAAGAACATGAAAGACACTGCAGAATACAGCAACCAGAAAAATCTGCAGTAGCTGAACATGCTCTCAAGCACACTGGACACAAAATCCTATTTGAAAACACAGAGATACTGGACAACACCAACAGCCACTATATCAGGCTATACCGGGAAACCATTGAGATTCACAAACACCAGCACAGCTTCAATAAAAAAGAGGAGAGTTTAAAAATCAACAAAACCTGGCTACCAATCCTGAAAAATACAGCCTGCAAAAGGTCATGGAACTCAGCTCAACCACCAGGACGTGTGAACAGTTCACACAATGAACTTGCTAATCACCCCCAGCAGCCCCTCATTAGCAATTCAATAGAAGAAAAAACCCTGCCTAATACCCAGGAAGATACACACTGATTCATGACACCAAAACAAGCAGCCACTCAGTAACCCCCCCTTCCCCCCCAACCCCAATTCCCCCTTTCCCCCCCCTCAGATCTCTATAAATACCCACAAAAAGGGTCACATCACCCTGGGCACAGAGAGAACTGCTCCTGTCTGTGCTCCTGCACTCTGAAGATGACGGTCACAGGTGCTAGCGAAACGTTAAGAAACAAAACTTCCAGAACATGGCCACACAGCCCGGAAGACCCATGCCAGCCATCCCTGAACTAGCATTTTAAAACAACTTCTTAAAAATACATGAACAAAGAAATGTCTATGTTTTTACATAATTGCTATGCAATATAATAGAAAGTAAAATTGTTGGTGGAAATTTCATGTGAAGTTCTTCTGATAGTCCAGTAAGGGGGAAGCATGGACAAAAACATTTTTATAAAGCAAAGATAATACTAATCTTCAGAGTCTGAGTTGTGAATTTTCCATTATTGTTGCTGAATGTTAATACTTAAGGATAAAGGAGGAATTTATACAATCTAATGATGATGGTTATTATGATGGTAATACCAAGTTGTATTTCCTAAACCTATACAAAAATGCAGTTGCACACCAAAACTTTTCAGAAAATGTGCAATGCACACATAGACATATACCATTGGGTCCAGTAATCTTTATTTTAGTAAGTTATTTACCTTTAGTAAGAAGTATGGGCTTTAGGCAAAGGCATTTAGGAAATCCCTTAGAACTTGGTTCTTCCAACAGCCTTGGGAATTCCAGGGAAATAGGGAGCCTGTGAGATGGCTACACTGTGTTAGGATGCCCATCCATTCTCCCATGGTCTTATTTATATTTGAGTTTAAATTTTTTTTAATTGTTTTAATTGTATTATACTGTTGTTTTATATTTGTTTTACCTGATTGTTTTATTGTACGCAACTCAGAGTCACATCCATGAGATGGGCAGTAATATAAATTTTGCTATATAATTAGATAGATAGATAGATAGATAGATAGATAGATAGATAGATAGATAGATAGATAGAGTACTTAAAAATGTGACTAGTATGAGACATGCCCATGATGTGCAGTTTGATTTTGTTTTGTTTTTTTTACCAGAACCTACATATTAATATAAGGAAGGACAAAACAATATATTTTATCATAACAATTATGAGATCCTCAATTTCAGTTCTGACTAAAAATGAGAAAATCTATAAAATTATGGCAATGAAAAATGGAAAGAGAAGGAACTAGAGAATGGAAGAGATATGAGACAATATTAGATAGAGTAGTAAGAACATAGGAACATTGTGAAATAAAAAGGGTATGTGTCATAGGAAAATAAAAAGATGGGGATAATGTGATGTGGTGATTAAGATGTTGAAGTGGCACTGTAAAGACTAAGGTTCAAATCCACTCTCAACTACAGAGGTTTACTGAGTAACTTTGGAAAGTCATTCTTGCTCAGACCACCTTCCATGCAGGGGAATTTTCTTGTGGAGAATAATGAAAGAATATGTCTCTTTGAGCTCCTGAAGCTCAATATTCATTGATTAATATTTATGGATAATTATACATATGGATAAGTATGGATAAGTATATATAGATAATATATAAATAACCATTTAAATAAATAAAGAGTTTTAGTGGATATATTGATGAATTCCTATTTTTTCCCCTCTTTTTTCTTCATTTTTTTTTAAATAGCACAATCACATCCTAATGTTCAACAGAGTTCTAAATGTTTCACACACAAATAATGTTTTATTATATGTTTTTATAATACATTATACCACATTTATAATTTATAATATAATAATATGCATTTATTATTTATTTTATTAAGTTTGAAACACACACATGCACACGCACACACCCACACACACACCCAATATAAAGCACAGAATATATGCAAAAGAACCACACTACAACAGTAATGTATAAATAAGTGACAAGGAAGTTTATATAGAAAGGAACCTACTTCTGGAAGGTTGCTATGGCATGATGTGGTTATAATTCTTCATGTGTAATATAGAATGTAATGTAATACAGAGTGTCAGGTTCAGCCCGAGAGCAACAATGAGGCAATCCAGTACAGTTCAGTTCCTTTATTAGCTCACACCTAATAGACAGAATCTCGCCAGACTAAACCTATGCTAAAGCAACTAGTGGATATACCCCGTGAGACTCTAGGGAGGGGCCAGCCTCATCCTCTTCGTCTTCCCACACTCTTGTTGAGGGTTGAGGAGGCGCTTGCTCTAGAATGCCTCTCCCCCCTCCTGACAACTTGGAACTTCCATTCCAGAATCTTCCCTGCTCATGCCATCCATTACATAGGGCTTAATAAAAGAAGGAATTTCCATTCAGGCATGTAGATAAGCCATAATCAGCTTCTCTGGAATGATTTTAGATTTTTCCTTCAACAATTTCCTTCAACAGTTCACCTCTGTTGATAAGTAGTTTTATTGAAAGAATTAGGAAAGCTGTTAAAGAAGAAATCCAGCAAATACCAACTGTAGGAGTATCTACAGGATATGGTAAAAAAAGTCAAGATGGTGGCCCCAATGGTGTGATCAAAGCTGTGCCTGGTTTTTATATGGGTCACATATGCAATACATATTAAAAAACAAGTGGAGCATTGATTGCATCATTACCGCCAGCATCTTGACTTTTTTGACCATATCCTGCAGATATCCCTGGCCAAGTTAAAATGGAAGTCTTTGTTGTAGTAGCCAAAGTTAAATTATTATTCCTTTTCCTCCTGCTCCATGTTGCAGCACCTTGAGAGCTTCATACTTTTGGGTAGGAAGACCAACTGTCACGTGTGCCTTGCCATGGTAATGGATCACTCTGGTCTCAAGTTGTTTCTGACCTTGACATGTCTAGTCTCCACAATAAGCTTCTGATGGCACTGTTGGGCTTAAACATCTAGATACTAAGAAGTACCAGAAAAGTCATCTATAACAACAACTAGCTTATCAAAGTTTCCATTCAGACATACATGAAGAAAAGACTCTCAAAGCAAATGGCAATCTGTGTTGATTTTATTCCAGCTGATATACAACATGAAGAGAACAGCTTCAATAAATTCAAAAAGTAACAGGTCAGAAAATAATTGATTTCTACCAGTGCACATGGAATTTCAGGAAATAATTTCCTCGTGAAGTGAAGCCTCACTGGCCATATAGGAATGATTTCTACATAGTAGATGAATTGCTGATGGAAGGCCACCATATTATCTAGATATAACCAAATGAAAGTTTTTCAAAATATTCATGAAGGGGATAAATGTAAAATTAAATTAAGGAAAACAGCAAGCATCATGGTTGATAGCCAATACTTGTAAATAAAGCCACAGTTGAAAACTGCATGGAATGCATAAAAAACAGCAACCATTGAACTGGTGTAAGGCTGCCTGGAAAAACAGACTTGTTTGAAAACAGAAATCATATTGAAGGGCATTATTTTAGTACACAATTTTATATTCTATATATATTTTATAGAGATATAGATATGTTTCACATAATGTATAACTATACCTGTAAGAGTGCACTCTATTCTAAAGGGTTAACTTACTTTATAAAGAGCACACCATTCCCCTACCCCATTAGCCAGAGGCCTGTAGCCATAAATTAATTCCGTACCAGGCTGGTGTTAGGCTGATGTCCAGAGAGAAAGGTTTGGGATTCCAAAGGATAGATAAGAAGAAAAAAAAGTTAAACTTAGATTCAACTTTCAGGGACCACCTCAACCCCTCCTTAGACCATCCCCAAAACCCCATGTATGGATATAGGGGAATGTATCACCTGCATACATTAATTGATGTCTATAAAACTCTGATGTTTGCTTTGTGAGGTGTGATTCCTTCAACATTCCTTTCTAAGGGTGTTGATTGGAGTCACCCAGCTGTGTCTTGATCAATATACATCTGTTATCTTAAAGAAGCCTCATCTCAAGTCTCTTTATTTGGCTTTATTGGAACTTGGGAAATAAAAGGTGCCATACAATATGTTGGAGTTTGATTTATCCAAATATTCTGACCTTGCTTTACTCATTTAAATTTCATTGCTTTGGTACATATAGAAACTGAAAGTGATCATCACCAGAGAAGAAATTGCAGATGATTTTTTTTTTTTTTTTTTGGTGATAATGACCTCTGTATGTCTCTCATCCATTTAACACGTTTGCTTTTATATATAACTTTGAAAACCACAGAAGCATCTCCATTATTCTTAGAACAATGGAGATGTGGATGACAGGTTATCCTTATTCAGCAACTAAAGCATATAGAACCACACCTATATATTCAAGACCAACTCTTACAAAACTATGTATGAAACATCAGATTCTGCTATTCATGGTTCCTTCTCAATTTCCTGATGGTCTGGTTTGAAAGAATGTCAAAAGCTGGATATGACAAGCAAATGATAATAACAGTTTAATTTCAGTGCTTGATTGAAAGATAAATCATAATCAAAGCTATCTTCAGTTATATTATTAGGAGTCATTCAAGATCAATTAGGAACTCCTAGAACTTATATACTGCAAAAACTCACAGCAAGTCCATCTTCAGCATGTCCCATCTCAAGGAATTGAAGCATCAGAACAGCTATAGTTCAAAGGACTGAGTCATAGAAGATATATCTATAGAAAATGTACAGACATGGTCTGGGAAAACTGTCAGACTATCTGAAAGACTTAATTTTTAAAATAACACTAATAATAATCTAATAGAAAAGCATCATTATTTTAGTAGTACTTAATAAATGTTGAAACACATACTTTGGGCAGATGACGGGAATGGATGGTGACTGGAAAAAACAATGCTTTTCAAAGTTAAAAGAAGTAGACAAAGGGAAGAAGAAGTAATAAGGTAGGTGCACTAGATCAAAGAAAGTATGGAAATGTCCTCTTTTTTAATAATAATAATAACTTCATTAGAATTTTAAACAAAAAAAGAAAAAAATTAACAGAAACTAATATTTAAGATAAAGGGAAAAAAGGAAGTAAAGAAAGAAGGGGGGGAGCCAAATGTGCAGGGAAAAAAAGAAAGAAAACATATAAAGAAGCGACTTCCAATTTTCTTTTACAGCAGTTACAAGTATAAATTTAAATTAAACCTTTGCTCTATGGTTACAACTTAACTTTCATTTTTTTCTATCAACAACTATTTTTTGAATCATCAAAACCGTATATCATGATTTCATTTTTTTCTGTTTCGTGCAAAAAGTCCAAAAATGGTTTCCAATCAGCATTAAAGTTAATGAGTGTCTTTTCTCTGATCAAGGCTGTCAATTTAGCCATCTCAGCAAGCTCCATCATCTTCACCACCCACTCTTCCACTGTGGGCAATGTCAGCCCTTTCCACCATTGTGGATATAAAAGTCTCGCTTCAGTTATCATAAATAAAAACAAAGTTCCATGAGTTTTTCCAGCTTTTTGTCAAGAAACACTTCTGGCTTCAGTTATAGAATAATCTTTAAAATCTTCTTAATTAATGCATGCATTTTTAAGCTTTTTACACATCCACCAAGTGTGATAAAAAATCTCTTCTTCTTGTTCACATTTCCAGCATAATTTTGAAGTACCTTTATATAGTTTACATAATTTTTCAGGTGACAAATACCAATAATACATCATTTTATTAAAAAAATTCTCTGTAAGATTATAACACAATGTAAACCTCAATCCTTTCATCCACATATTTTCCCATTGTTCCATTTGTATGCTATAACCACAATTTTTAGCCTATTTTATCATACATTCTTTCACTTGTTCTTCCTGTTTCAAATTTCAATAAAAGTTTATACATTTTAGCAATAACATGTTTATCATTTATACATAATTCTGTTTCAAATTCAGTCTTAGAATGTTCAAAACCAAACGTCCTTTTTATCTACTTTAAATCTTTCTACTAATTGTACATAGGAAAACCTTCTAATGTCAAATCTTCTCTTGATTTTTATTTTGGATTCTCCCTGGGAAAATTGTAATATGTCACCATAAGTTAACCATTTGGGTTTAGTTATCATTTGTCTTCTATAGTATGCTTCTTTTGGTGAAAGCCACAAAGTGTTTTCAGACACAATCTGGGCTTATATCTATTCCATGTTCTCAATATGGTATGTCTCACAAAATTATTTTTGAAATCTACATTAACCTTAGCTTTATCATACTTTAGATATCGTACTTTACCAAACCTCAAATCATGTCCTTCTAACTCCAGTAATTGTCTATTTCTCAGTATCACCTACTCTGTCATCCAAACAAAACCACAAGCAGCAAAATATAATTTCAAATCAGGTAAATCCAAACCTTCTTTCTTTCTTGTAACACTTTATATTTGGCTCATAGCTTTTTCCCTTGCCACACAAATTTAGATATGTCTTTCTCTCATTTAAATGGTACATCAGTTGTCAAAACAGGTATAACATTCTAGGCAAAACATTCATCTTAATCACAGAAATTCTCCCCAACAATGACAATTGCAATTTTTCCCCCACCTTAACCTATCTTTTTCAACGTCATTCTGTGTTTTAACATAATTATTTTAAAATAACATGCAATTCATATTTGTCAAATAAACACCAAAATATTCAACCATTTTCTCAATCTAGAAACCCATTTTGTTCATCAATTCTGTTTGATTTTGTATCTTCATATTTTTTGTTAACATCTTTGTCTTCTGTTTATTAATTTTAAAACCAGCTAATTCACCAAATTCTTTCAGTTTTCCCATTAATAGTTCAATCCCCTTTAAAGGAACTTCCAAAACTAGCACCAAATCATCTGCAAAAAGTCTCAAATTGTTTCTTATTTTTAATTTTTACACCCATTATCTTCTCATCTTGCCTTATATCTCTATTCAAAATTTCAAGAACCAAAATAAACAGAAGAAGGGATAATGGGCAACCTTTTTTTCTTTCTTTTTGTATCTCATGCGGTTTTGTAGATCTCCATTAACAATAATTTGTGCTTTCTGTAAGGTATAAATAGACTTTACCCATTTTATAAAATTCTCTCCAAAATTCATATGTTCCAGAACTTAAAATAAAAAAGGTCAATTTAAATTGTCAAAACTTTTCTCTGCATTTAGAAAAATTAATGCAGCTTTTTTTTTTCATTATGCTGTTCCAAGTATGCTAAAATGTTCAACACTGTTCTAACATTTTTTAACTGTCTTGTAGATAAAAATCCACACTGATATTCATGAATAAATTCTTGCAAAATTATTTTCAGTCTATGTGGTAAAATAATTGTGAACAACTTATAATCACTGTTCAATAATGATATTGGTCTATAATTTCATGTTAGAGTTAAATCTTGCCCTTCTTTAGGTATTAATGCTATATTAGCCTCTTTCCAAGTCAGAACTCATAGAAATGTCCTTGACGGCCTACAAGGTATAATTAGGATCCAGTTGAAATAGCATGCATTTGTTCATATAACCATCAGGAGTTGAACCCAACTTAATGGCATTTAACTAAGAAAGTAAATCTTCCCCATGAAACATTAAGATATTTAACCAGATCAGTAAGTTAATGGAGATGTGATATAAACTAGTTATGTTTCTTAAAGGGTAAAACCAGATAGGGTGAGTCCAAGAAGGAGTGGGAAAGACCTCAGAGTAGATACTTCTACTTCACTATGTGAGAAGGGCAGCTAGTCATTTATTAATTTTGCTATAGTTGCTAGTGAGTAAATTAGATACCCCTCCCTCCAAAGAATGTTTCAACACCTTGGCACAGAAAGGGCCAAAGGGCCAAATTGTCTACACTACAAAATTCAGTTATCATTAAACACCAGAGGAATATACCAGTTCCAAACAAATTTGCAGGCATAAATATATTCAGGAAAATACTGAATATATATATATACAACAAAACCATTCTTAGAAACAATATAGCTCTGCCATTTCTGGTTGGAATATATATATATATCCCAACCAGAAATGGCAGAGCTATATTGTTTCTAAGAATGGTTTTGTTGTTTGACAAATATAGAGTTATATTTCCATTTATGACATTGAATGTATTCTAAAAGATGTTTTTAGACATCAGCATTAATTATGTCCAAAATAGATTTATTATTATGGTTTACAAAAAGGTACTCCCCAAAGAGCTGTTTGCTTATGCACTATGAAAAGGCTTCTTAATAGTCTGGGAGTGATTATAATTGGAGTCACTGTGGGAGTCCTTCAAAATAAGTGCCTACAACAAAACATCCTCTTTTTTTTAAATAAAATCTTTAGTAAATTCTTCCTAACTATGATTATGGTAATTCAAGTAGTGTCCTTGTTATACTTCTAGCTCTTCTTGTCACAACTGATGTACCAAATACATGCCACTCTAAAATGCTTTATTTGCATTTCAATATCATCATTGTATACGTCATTTTTTTTCTTTTTCTTTCTTTTCCTTTTCTAGGTGAAAAGCAATTCTGCTAACTTATTATCTTTTGGACAGAAGAGATCTGAAAAGGACTTTAAAAAAAATTATTGGAATGTTAGGTTCAATAATATAATGTTTATTAGGATAATGCAGTGGTTTGAAGGCAAAAAGGCACTTTAGAGTTCAGGAAGGGATATCTACTTTTCTTCCCAGATTCTGTGCCTGCTCTCTGCTGTTGCACCACAAACCCAGTTTTAGTTTAAGGAACTGCTGACAGTTACTATATATGTCTCCCCGCTGCACTGCCAAACAGTTTATTTTGTTTCTTTTTCTACTCCATGAACAGAATTATAGAATCATAAATTAGAATAAACCATTAAGGCCATTAAGTGTAATACCCTATTTAGAACTGGAATATAAAGAATATCTAGCAGATATAGATGATAGATAGATAGATAGATAGATAGATAGATAGATAGATAGATAGATAGATAGATAGATATAGATAGATAGATAGAGATATACAGACATATACAACCAATACAAAATAAAGACATGCAAATAAAATTATTAGTATGCAGCTGCCATTAAGTAACATGTGAGCACTGTGTTTGTGCTTGCAGCATAGACATATATCACTGTAACACTGACTAGGTAGCCTTGCATTCATTTTCTATCATTCTATTTGGGAAAGGGGAAATCCTAGCAGTGACTTTCACATATTCTTTGTCATTAATAATGGCTGCTCACTTCCTCTGTATTATTTTCTTTTTCAGAAAAGTCTGTTCCTCTGTTGTGAAGTAGCATACTATAGTCATTTCAGTTTGCTGATTCTCAGAATGTCCACATTCAAGGTTAATCTTTCTGTTTTAAGAACAGCAAATTTGCCCTCTTTCATCGTTCTGATATTCCATATGCTAATAGTATACACAACTTTGCAGCATAAAGCTTCCTTTTGCCACTGGGCACGTCAGCAGGTAGTCATCATTTCCATTTAACCCGGCCACATCTTTAGCACAAGTATCATTTACATGGGCCATCTGCACTTTTCCAGGAGCTCATTAGATGCCTTATGACCTATGTGGATCACCTGTCAATATCAATATCATATTGACATTATTTTGTTTGCTTTTCTGTGCCTGGATGTTTTTGTGTAGGTTTCTTTGCAGACAAAATCATTCAAGTAAGATTCCCATCGGGTAGAACCATGTGACGTAAGACACATTTTACAACTTGTAATATTAACTAGGACTGGCCCAAAGTCACTAGGCCAGCTTTCATGCCTAAGGGAGGCCTAGAACTCACAGACTCCTGGTTTTTACACCACCACCTTAACCACTACCTTATCTGGCTCTCAAGTAAAAAAGTAAGAATAAAGTTCTTGTGCATGTTCAAAATAAAACATGCACAAAAACAAATAGAAAGCTTGCCAGATGATTCAACTTTGTGAATAACTTCCTGACAGAAAACTGAGTAATTCCCTAGAAAACCTGCAAAAAATAATTGAATCCATTAGGTGCCTTGGGCAGACAACCCAAATCAGTCCAACCATCTTGTGGGAGTCTAAGGGGCTGTCAATTGCAACCAGACCGGCTATGATTTGACCATAGCAAAGGGATAATGGAAAGTCCCTCCATCTCCAGATCACACAACAATTGCTTTGAGAGAAAAACAAGTTCTAGGATATATGACCATGTGGGTCTTACCTCATGGGGGTCTCATCTCAGCCAGGGCCTCTATCTCTCCTGCCTTGCCTCCCACCAAAGCAATGACCAATTGAATGAGATGCAAAAACAGGCTGGACCATAAGAAGATAACCCCTTTTCCATGTAGTCATCCTACAGCTATCCCCCAGTCATCACATCATGAGTGGGTAGGAAGAGTTGCCCCCTGTACCTTCTCACTTTCCAACAGTGGCACCACAGTGGTGATTCCCAGACTATATCCTGAAGATCTGGCAACTCCTGTATTCTCTTGGCCTGAAACACACCAATTAGTTATGTTGAAAATCCAGGTCCAAGTCCACAGCCTGGGGAGAGGAATTAAAAACAAACAACAAACAACCTATAGTAGCCCCAGAATGTCTATTCCAGACAGCCACTCTCTCTGCTTGCTCAAACCATATGTAGTTTGGCAGAAGTTTACTAAAGATAGGAAAATGGATGGAGGCATTTTTAAATCATGGAAATGCTGACAGAAAAATAATGAGGAATATATGGCCTGTTAGGAGGCAAGAAAGTTCATTGAAAGAAGAACAAAGGAGTTCCAATAGAGGAGAATATATGTAGCTCAGGGTTGAACTGTGGAGTCTTTGGTACTCTATGAGCTTAGTTGTTTGTTTGCAGATCTTTCATTATCTAACTAGGTAATATAATCAGTGCTGGTAAGTGTGAGGTTTGTTCCCTGGGAGACCAAGCTGGGAGCATCCTAGACCAAGCTAAATCCAAAAATGCTAGGGAATTCCTGGAAGCTTCCCACTCCAGACAAATCAGCCATTAATAGACACATAGAGATAAATCACATTTACACGCCATTCAAAAGACATAATCAAAAGCTAAGAAGGAAACATAAAGACCAGAATATGTCTTTTCCAGCAACCAACAGCCAGATAAGCAGGAATTAACACTAGACAAGCAATCAATCAGGAAACAATACCTTAATCAAGGAACTGCCAATGATAAAACCACACCCCCTACCAACACTGGTAGGGCAAGCTACTGTATATAAACAGGGAGTAAATCCCACACTTCTTGGTTCTTTCTGAGCCTAGATCAAAGTTGAATTTTTAAAATAGATTTGGAACCATCATACTTTCAGAACCACCTCTTCTTATATGAGTCTGTCCAAGGCCTTTCTAAGTTAGATGAATTTGTGGTAGCTTGACTTTGGACTCTCCTTCATCTTTCTGATGGAACTTTTTTGGCAAATAAAAGTTTTGTTTTTGTTTTGTTTTTTTTACTATACAAGACTTAAATTTTAACTGTCATGCATTATTTAGACATGAATTATTTTGTATCTGTCTTTATAGATTTTTTATTATTATTTAACAAGATTGCTCAAAACTCATATCAGAAAAGATTTTTTTTTAATTTATCTCTCAAATATATGCACAATTTCTCTATGTGCTTATGTGCACTTGCAGTAGTTTTTTAAGTAAGCCTTTGCAAATTGTTGATGTGATTCCATGGGGAAAACACACATTAATTGAAGGTTCAGAAAGCTGTGGCAAACTTGTAGATATACTGCATTTGGAACAAAACCAAGAAATTAACTAATGATAGAACAATTCTGACATGCTGGTTCCTCTTCAGATCCAAGATTAACAAATGCTATATTTTCAAATCTGAGAAAAATGAGAATTAGAACTTTCAAGCACATTTTAGAAAAATGCATGTCATTCTGAACTACTTATAAAGCCAGGATGGTATGGTGTTAATGGGTGAATTAGGACCAAATAAACCAAGCTTCAAGTCTATCCCCAGCCTTAGAAACTCACTAGGTGACTTTGGACCAGTAATTGCTGTCTCAGCTCAGTCTACTTCATGTGATTACTCATGTGGGTATAAAATGAAGGAAGATCTCCTTGAAAGCTACCTTGAACATTAAGAAGATGAGATATGAATGTAACAAATGAATGTAACAACTAATAATAACAAGCAAGTACATATGTTTATAAGGGAATATCTATTTCCTCTTGTGTAGACATCTATTTAGAATATTTTCTTATTCCAGATGAGTGAAACCAATCGAAACCCTTTAATGAATACTGATCTGAAGATTTTTCAAAGGTAAAAAATATTGTGATGGAATATTAAATTGAAATAGGAGGAAGAGGAAGATAGAAAACTTAATTTGGAGTGGGTGGGAAATGTATTGGAAGTAACTTTAAAGGAATGGGGTTTACTGGAATGACAGCAGAATGGCCATTTCTTGTTATGCATTTTTTTCTTAACAAGTGTTGCAAGAAATAACTTTGCTTCCCCAAACCTTGGCCAACAGCACACAGAAATATTTCTCCAGGAGCACAAAGAAATTATGCACAGGATTGCCATAGTCTATGCTATCTGAAGAGCAACAAGTGGGGAAAATGAAAAGCTTTGTTTTTCTTCTTGTTCCCAATAAACTCCCACTTGAAAAGTCAGACAGCATTCTTCCCATCAGAGAATCAAATTATGGACCATGCTAAATGGAACACCCACTTTCATAGTCTAGATATGGGACTTTACAAAATGGAAGAGTTTTATTTGGAAAGTTTCTTAGCTAGGTCCCAAAAATGACAGAAGGTAGGTTAAACAGATAAGTTCAAAAGTCATTGGCATTTCTGCGAGGATAAATTCCAACCCCATCCCAATTCACATTGAAGCACATCATGCTTAAAAAATCATCATAATCAAAGATTGCATTAAGGCATAAACAATGCATATATACATTATAGATTGTGATGAGATAATTCAACATCTCTGTCTCCAGTCTTCACTGCATTCAGGTATCTTAAGTTTAAAGCAGCTTCTTAAGAAAGAATTATGTCTTTATTGCTCATGCTAACATTTAACCTGTTATAAGAGGTCACACAGCCAGTGGCTACAATCATTATGGGAATTAATGTCTTCTTTTGGGAAAGAGCCAGTGGCTCAAATAGGCTCAAATTAATTTTATACAAAGTCTAAAATGTGGATAAATAGACATATTAACTGAATCTAAAATAAAATGATCCTTTTAGCATCTATCCAAAATGTAATGAATTAAATTGTTTAAACAGTCCCACAGTATGTGACTTATTGAACAGTATACTGTTAATCAGCTATCTTACAGCCAATCATCTCCTTGTGAAAGAAAAATCAAACTTCTTTTACTGCTGTACGCCTAGCAATTCAATAACAGTCTTTTAAACATCTTTCAGGCTACAGCATAAGGTCTACAGTCCCCCTACTGAGTCTAGATTCACAGGACTAATCCTTATATGTGAATCACTGAATGAGCTAATGGACAATCAAACTGAATGCTGCTGTGAGGGCAAATGAGATAAAATTTGCAAACATTTTTACATCAAATACTTTCAAATGTCTGAGTACAAAAAAAATATTCCACATTTTTTTTAAACAATGCATATATCAAAAAATAAATTTTAATTATTTAAAGTTAGAATTCCATTATCATCTGGAAAGGGGAAAAAATTAAATGTTTGATTGAAACTTTTATCCTTGTTTTAGATCCATTATCTAGATTTTGATAATGCACTGAAGCAAATTAGAAGCATTATTACCTCAGAACTTAGGAGCTTTTTGCATGTGTGAGTTCCTAGCACAGTTTTTTTCAGAACTGTGTATATATGTGCTTGTGTAGTTACTTAAAACTTTTTATTTATGGAACAGAGATATAAACTTTTTGTAATATGTTCTGTTAAGAAGCACCCGTCTCAGTGGCTAGGCATAGGCAAGGAATCAAAAAACATCATAACTGATCCTAAGGAGAGTTTTAGTTAATGCATTTGGCACAATCTGAGCCCCTAAATATTTGTGAGTAATGTTTCATGTATACATAAACACAAGTATCATGTCTAGAAATAAATGCAAATTAGGAGATTGCATATATGGAGAGAAGGAGAGTATGGTGTAGTTTTGTAATCTCAGATAAGCTGTTATTTAATATAATATATGAGATAAGCTCATTATGGGATGGCTTCCCTACTCCTCCATATAATTGGTACATAGTACTGGGAATAGGGAGGTACATGGAACAATAATAAAGGCACCCCCACCCTCATTATTGCAGTCCTAGCAGACAGAGACAGCATTGCTAACAGTGCAGTAATGGAGGGTCTTTAAAACATGTTCCAGGACATAGCATATGGCCACATCTATAATCACCCTATTATTTCTTAGTTTCTAAAGAACTATCTTAGATTTCACGTTATCAAGAGAGGAGTGAAAGAAACTTCAAGTGGTGGCAGCTGTTTTCTTTTCTGTACTACCTACTTCTGCCATCCAACAATAGTTTAACAATTAAAGTACTCATGTAGGGGAATAGATCAGTGCTTCAAAAACGAGGGTGTCCCAGAAAGACTTTTCTGTGTTCTCTTTCTTTGAAAACCACATTTTAAATTTTGTTCCCATTTCATGTCCTATTAGTCCACAAGATTTTGCCTTAAACTTGTCACAGGTGCAGGAATAAATATGCTTGTTCTGGGCTACCAGCCAATGCAAATTTCATATTAGGTGGGAAGAATATAAACCATTTGGTTATGTTTCTGTTTGTTCGCTCATTTGATTAAATGGCGGATATCCCAAGTTCCTTAGAAAGGAACAGCTCAACTGAAACCATTTAAGGTGGGGAAAAGAAGTGATGCTTATGTTTTCCTCCCTATACTCCTTCTCTACTCAAAATTTATATGGCTGCTTTTAGAGTTCCAAATGTATATCTTTAAATGAGACATGATTCAGAGCAAGGAAGAAGATTTAGAATGGTAACAGAAGGTATTTCTATTTTGCAGGTAAAATATGCAGAGTTCCCATCACTTCTCTGCCCAATATTGCCTTTTTCTAGATCTAAAACTTCTTTGATTTTTTTTAAGTTGTGAAATGCATAAATTCTTGTATTACTATTATGTAAATGGTAGTTAATCCTCTGGGAACATGATGATTGAATTCATACATCATTCTAGACTATAAACTAGAGTTTTCAATAAACAATTTAATCCCTCATTTATCCATTAGCACTATATGGTTTGTTATTATATGTAATTAACTATCTTGCAATGTACTAGGATTTATTTATTAACTGCTTCAATCAAGGTGACTCTGTACACTGCTTAGTCAATAATGCAATGCTATGCAATAACAACAAGAACAAAAAACATATAATAAAAGAAATACAATATATAATTACTGGTTTTTGTTTTTGTGTTTTTGTTCAGATACTAGCATCCCTGGCATAGGAGCTTTTCAGCACTCAATTTTTGAAGTTCTTCTGTAACAACCAAGTATTTTACATGCTTCCAGAAAGTCATGAGACAGGGGCCTTTGCCTCATAGGTAAGCTATTCCAAAGAAGGTGGTCTTCACAAACAATGCTGGCTTTAGAGTCCCTTTTTGTCACTCCTCCCAGTATGAGGGGACCTACAGCAGCCATTGGATTGGGAGAACCTGAATGCAATAGGTAGTCTCAAAGATCTCCAAGCCTAAAGCATATAGGTTTTTATAAATAATAACCAGCACCTCTAACTGCATATCACTGCAATTATTCAATTAAATGAACCAATTATTGCATTTCTTTTATTGTTGAATTGACTTTGGTGTTGCTCTTGCATACCATTTAGAGTTGTTTTAACTGAAACAGTTTATACATTAATAAATAAATACGTGACCTAACTCATTTTGGTTATTCAACAAACCATGTTTACCATAAACCATACCTTAGAGCAATGTGGAAACCCATTCCTTTATATTAAGAGGAAGTATGCCAGATTTCATAGAAATCAGCATAGAGACTTTTAAACTATATCCCTTTAAAATATGTTGTTTTAAAGTATCATTATCATTTTCATATTCACCAAATGGAATAAAATTAACTGTCATGTTAAAATAAATTTGGTGAAGCATTTGATAGAAATATATTTGGGATTTTAAAACTACCAAATGTAATAAAATTTGCGATGAAAGTGGTTGCTATATTGAAGAATGTACGTGACAAATTTCAGTCATCTACATTAACAGTTCAAGTCAAAGAAAATTGGGACAATTCTGAAGCTTCAGGTGTCTTCCCAAAACTGAATTTTGTCTTTGGAGTAAAGCTCTAATTCCCATAATATTTGTGTTTGTGTGTGTGTGTTTCCACAAGTCCCTGCATCTTTTTCCACCCTGTCCCTTTTCCTATTTCCAAGACCATGTGAGGATAGATTTCTTTTTTCTGTCTTTTAACACAAATAAATAACTGGAATAACTTCAAATGATCCTCTTACACACACACACAACCCTTAAAAGTTCAAGATATATTACAAATTGTGTTTGTAATTTTTTTTTACAAAGCAAATAAAAATTCAGTGGAAACAATTTAAGAAACATTTCTTAAGTCTTGCATTTGCATGTGAAAGAACAGCTAATACTAATAAGAGGCATTTGTACCTTAGTATAAATTATAGATTTAACGTGATCTGTTTTCACAGGTAGTTGTGGATCTACTATTCTTAGGCCATTGCCTGATAGGAAAAGATGCAGCAATAGGTCTGTAGATTAGTGTCCATCATGGGCCTAACCTGCTGCAATTACACCTTCAGCTGCTCAGAAATATCCAGCCTAATTCTGGATCATTGCTCTCTGTTCAGTCTTTTTTTATAGCCCTTTAAGATTCAAAAGAATTTGAAGACTTGCAAAATATTTTGTTTCCTCTAGTTGAGCCCATTAAGCATTGGTTGTTTTATCTGGATCCAGGCGAGAACAATGTCCCATCTTGCTCCTATTAGACTACTTGACTTCTTCCCCCCCCCAAATTAATTATTTTATTATAGTATACAAATAATACATTATAGAATACTAATAACAGTGGTGCTTATACAATAGAAATTAGAGGCTATTAACACTGTGATTATTAAAATTAATTAAACATTTCATAATAGAAAATTTATATAAAATTTAAGTATAACTTCTAAGATATAAATCAATGTAGAATTGCTTAAATTGCGCAGTTAATGCTAAATGTGACATTGACAAGAAGTTACAAACTGCATTGAATTATTTTGTAATATGAAAAAAGTTAGTATCTTTGAATTTAACACTAAAGTCTCCACTGAGTTATTATTTATTGCTAGTTATGAGTAATAAATAAATAAATATGGAGGTGGGGAGAAAAGAGATAACTGAGGGTTGCTTGGAAAAGGTAGATAGGCCCTTAATCTCTAACTTCCCCTGCTCTGTACTCTGGCTGATTTGTAGTGTTTATAAACATTTAAATCCCCTTAAAAAACAATCTACAAAGGGTTGTATTTGCCTTGCTGCATGGTGTTGTAATTATGGAAGCCATTCTTGCTTGAATTTAGTTCAGATTTTGTTGTGGACATATGCCGTTAAATTTCGCCACTGCAGCATATTCTCCTAGTTTTAGTTCACAATCAGATATCACTGGTAATTGTATCTTTCTTCCAGTGTTGGCCAAAGTTTATCCTCACACCTCTAAGTGTGTATCTCAAAAAATTATGGTATTTTTAATTAATATATTCTGCAATATCTAGTTAAAATGTGATTTCATGTCAAATCTAATTTACAAAATTCTATGAATGGTGCATACAAGTCTATACAATACTTTTGGGATTTTTTACATGTCCCCCACATGCAGTAAAATGTTTTATACCAGTTTTCTTTTAGGTGGTAACTTGGATTGAATTTTTATAGGTTTGTTCCAACTCTTCCCATTGTTCTGTTGTCACTGTTTCTTTAAACATTTCCATCCATTTTATCATGCAATTTTATTTCTTCTGTCTCCATGTCATATCTTAGTAGGAGTTTATATATACACCCTTGTAGATGGTGTTGTTTGTGTTTCAGATTCTTTTTCTTAATATACTTCCCTCATTTTTAACATCAGATTTTATCCTTCCAAAAATTTGCAAGTACACAAATCACGGTATGTTCCAGCCTTCACTGAGTAATTGTTACTGTGTCTTTGGTCTATTCATGGAGTCTGGGTAGACTATATCTGCATATATAATCACATTTTTCTTACTGTAATTATCTCCAACATGGAAAGCACTTGAAGGAGAAGCTAATGGTGAAATTGCTGGGCTTATGGAGTCCCATGCTTTTATTGAACTTTGTCCTGTTTTGTATCTCTGTACCATAAATATCTATGAAGTCCATTAGCTAGACTATCTCCTTCCAATATTTACCTTCTGCTATTTGGGAATTTTATCCACTGTGTTAACTATGACAGGGAACCTGCTTTGTGATACAGTTTAAAATTTGGGAGAGCAAGACCATCTCTGTCTTTTGAAACTTGTAAATAATGTAACTTCCAGCTCCACATAAATTTACTGACAATTTCTTGCCATTCTTGTAGGGTTTTCTTTGAGATTGGAATTGGCACCATTTGAAACAGGTAACTTATATTGGGAATTCATTTGTTTTATCAATTGCAATTGATCCTGTTCAGAAAGGCTTTAAATTCCTCCACTTTTCAAAATCTCTTTTGATTTCTTGCCATAATTTAACATAGTTATTTTGATATATTTCTTGATTACTACCTGTCAAATGCAACCCAAGATATTTCACTGACTGGGTTAACTGACATTCAGATTTTTTCCACAAGAGATTTTCTTCTCCTTGCATTAAGTACCTTATAATTATTTTGGGGGGTTTTGGACATTGATTTTATATCCAGAGAATTCTCCAAAGTGTGGATCATTTTCGTCAACTGTTTTATTGTCTGTAGTAGTTGTATGATTTAAATGCTACATTATCTGCATATCATTTAAGCTTACATTCCTTTAATAAATAAATTTGTTTTAAATGTTTTTAATATGTAATAGAGGAGAAAGTGGATAACCTTGCTTTGTGCCTTTACTTATTTGAAGGTCTGAAGAGAGTACTCCATTAGCCATAATCTTTGTTGTTTAGTGTTGATAAAAGTATATATCCCAAATTTTGAACTCTTCTCCAGGGTTCATTTTGTTTAGTACTGCCAGTAGAAATGGTCACTACAAAGGCAAAGGCTTTTTCTGCATCCAGAAAAATTAGTGTAACTTTCCTCCTCCTCTTTTTTTTTTGTTTTTTGTTTTGTTGATATGTTCAGTTATATTGATTATAAACCTGCTATTATTCTTAATTTTCTTCTTTGGAATATAGCCTGTCACTATCTATAATTTATTTATTGTTTCAGCTAGTATTCTTGTAGTTTTCTATCTGTCTATATGGTTGCTAGGAGTCAAAAATGACTTGATGGCACATAATCATTTAGTATTGTAATATATATATATGTATGTATGTATGTATGTATGTATGTATGTTCTACATCCAGCAGAGATTGGTTTTGGCAATCTTTAATAACATCAATCATGATATTATTTTGGACTTTTTAGGAATTAAAAATTGGAGTATGGACTTGCAGTGGTTCCATTCCTTCTTCATTGGGTGGTCCCATTTGATGGTCATGCAGAAGGAGAGGTTAGTCCAGTTGTTATTTTCTTGTGGGAGCTGCAGGCTTCAATCCTCTTGTCACTGCTCTTTAACAGCCTCATGAAAATCTTTCAATGATTTGGGTTCCATGTGAAAATTGTGAAGCTTTTCTAGAAGGCACTTGAGAACTGATGGGGAGTTACCATTGTATTGTACTTGTTTCTGATTACAATACAATACAATACAAATACTTTAATGACCAAGTATAAAATATACACAAGGAATTTGTCTTCGGTGACGAACAGCAAGATCAACGGTGCATTTGGATAGCAACAAAAATTAATAAACAGTAACAATAACACTGCCCAATAAAATAACTTTTCCAAAGAAGAAGCCACTGTCCAGTACATATCAAATCATACAGTGTTTAACAGAGCAATGGCACAAGGGAAAAAACTATTCCGATGTCTAGATGTTTTAACATATGGAGCTCTATAGCGCCGTCCTGAAGGAAGAAGTTGGAACAGATTATATCCAGGATGAGAAGAGTCTGCAGATATCCTCTCTGCCCTCCTTTTGACCCTCACAGTATACAGTTCTTCTATAGAAGGCAGACGGGTTGCAATTATCCTTTCTGCAGACTTAACTATCCGGTAACCATTATCTTTTGATGTTGTGGGTTTTTTTTTTTTCCATAAAGAGTATTTATTATTCTTGGCCACCAGGAATTGCTGGAATACAAATCTAATTAGGAAGCAAACAAATAAAATCTGTTCAACCCTAGATGCTTTAATGCTTAGAATGATCTCTTAATTGCCTGATAAGAAAAGCCTATGGTTGAAATATCAAATTATCTATAGAAAGTAATAAAGAGCATTAATGTTAAGTTCCATGAGACATCCTGATATTCAAGAAACTATTTATTTATTTATTTACTGTACTTATGCTGCTTATCTACTGCCTCAATGCTCATGGTCTCTAGGTGATCTACAAATATTAAAATAGCAATAAATATGAAAATACATTTTGAAATGTCAGTAGCAATAACAACCTATATCAAATAATAAAAATGAGTCCACATTAAATAATCCTAGTTATAAGATTAGAGAACCACATTTTAATTCAATTAATTTAAAAAAAAACAATGAAATTCATATTTGGACAAAATTTGCTCCATAACATTTCACTGTACTGTAACACAGGCCTCTTCTGCATCAAGCAAGATAACCACTGCCAATTGCAAATTTTCTGTATATGTAAAATATTAGTTGGAAAACAATCAAAAGCAATCATCTTTAATCTACAGGTCTGGGACTCTATCATACATAGGTAGATTAATAGATAGTTAGATGAATAGATAGATAGCTGATAGATAGATTTTCAACTGTTGCAGCATCCCACAGTCACGTGATCACAGTTTTCAACCTTCCCTGCCAGCTTCCAACAAGCAAAGTCAATAGGGAAGCCAGCAAGAAGTTGGAAGTTGCGATCATGTGACATCCTCACTTAATGACCTCACTAAGTTCTTGCTTAATTATGGTAACCAGGGACTGCCATTGCTAAGTGGTGCTGTCATGTGATGCTGCACTTTACAACCACATTGGTTAGAGATGGAAATTCTGGTCCCAATTACTGTTCTTAAGGGAGGACTACCTATATTATGAAAAAAACAAAACAAACAAACAAACAAGTTCAAAGATATACACTTTTAGCACTTCCATGGATAGAAATGGAAAGTATCTGGAATTGTATCATGATCTAGGGAAGTATTTAAAATTTAATCAAAACATCTAGTCATCATTACCCGATCCACAGTTAACCTAAGAAGATAATTGAAAATACTTGCATAAAACATTTGGATAGTCCTTTGCTTGTTTATGCGCCATCAAGTCATTGTCGACTCTTAGCAACAACATAGATTTTCTCCATGATGATCTGTCCCTAACCTGGTCCTTTAGGTCTTCCAATGGTGCACCAATCACAAATGGAGTCCATCCATTTGCTGCTGTTCATCCTTTTCTTCTTTTTCCTTTCACCTTCCCCGTTATTAGAGCCTTCTCTAGGGAGCTACAGTAGGTCTTTGGATAATGTGTCCGAAGTAGGATAATTTGAGCCTGGCCATTTGTACCTTGAGTGAGGTGGATAGTCCTTAGGTAAAGCTAAAGTTACTAATCAATGCAATAGTTATTATAACTTTTAATCACTATAATTAAGTATATCCTGGATAACTTACTTATGTTCCAGTACAAATTTTGAAGGCTTAATAATCAAGATTCCTACACACTTAGCAGACTTTGAATTTCTACTGATAAGTACTTGACCAATCTATCTTCTTGATAAAGTATATTTTACATGTATGAGGATATGAGTTTCCTGTTTGTTTATTTATTTATTTGGATTTTAAGTTGCCCAAGTATAGAATTGATGTCCTCACAGAAGAACATCTAAGATCTTTTACATATACAGATATTGCACATTAAAAATCCAGTATTTCTCTAACTCAAGAGGTGAAAGGAATAAATTAAAAAAAAATGAAAAAGAATTTTCATTCCTATGAACTAAGACGAAAACTATGGATTGAAAAAAAAAAAAAATAAGAATAAGAAAATTTAAAATAAAAGACCTAAAACCAAGAGAAAAATACAAAGCAAGCAAGCAAGATCTAATAGTATAGGGACTTCTGGATGAGGCATACTGAAACTACATTACTACCCTTGTTTCAAACCAAGCTGGTCCATGATCCAGATATAGATATAGATATATAGATATATATAGATATATCTATACGTATATCTATATATCTATATATCTATATATTATATATCTCTATCTATCTATCTATCTATCTATCTATCTATCTATCTATCTATCTATCTAAAAATAAACTCTAATAAAAATGCCCTCTTTTCGCTTCAAATGATTCCATGATCCCAAGCCAGTAAAATTATCTAAGGCCTTTAGATTAAAACAACAACACAATTTCACACCAAAATCCAGGGACAAGCAAAAGGAGGAAAAAAAAATTCAAAACGTTTCATTAACTTTTTCTGCTTCCAAATGAACTTTATTGAACAGCTTGTGTATCTCAACTGTTTGTGCAGTCAGATCTAGAAAACTCACTATCATCTTCCATTCCATTCCAAAGTTTCCATTTGCAAAGATAAGCACAAAATATAATTCTGCATTGTAAATCTTACAGTAATACAAATGATTTTTGTACTGAATGGAAAGAGAAAGGCACAGCATAAGTGGTTTCAATTTCTAGTTTATATTCTAACTTCAGCTTTTGTTTTTGTTTTAATCTTGGATATGAAATTCTCCAAAAAGGCTGCAGTATACTGTTCTAGTTCAGTCTTGTAAGGTATGTTTTAAAATAATTAATGATTTCAACAAACTACCTCTTGTACATGAGTCACTTTGTCTTGAATATTTTTATTTATTTCCTATACTGTCTCAGCATCTCTCTCATTTAAAGCAGTCTTTCTGAGATACTACCCATCCTGTGCCAGCAATCTTTCAACCAAATAATTCACATATGGCCTCAGTAGGTAAGCTATTCCGTCAGCACTATTTGCATAGTCATACAACATGGTCATAACCCAAATTTTAACTCTAATCCTAACTTCCAGTCTTCTCCCCTCTCAATGTGCTTGTTCTACTATTTACCTATTCTTTCCTATTACCCTTTGTTTTGATTTATATTCCAATTGTCCCCATATATACAGTTGTCCATACTTGCCAGATTCCTGATCCTTCTATAGATATGTTCAACGGCATGCTAATATATCTTTCCAAACCTTTTGATTTACTAATTCTGATAGCAACTAAATTAATTATTTTATTTTTATTTATGGTCTTCAGCCAGCCAGCTCAACTAGCTCCCCAATTGTTTTGTTTTGTTTTTTCCTTATACAGAGCAATCTCTACTTTGCTGGTATATTTTTTAAAAACTTAAATAGTATACAAACTATAGGTAATACTCAATTGCACAGAAAAGTCTGCTTTTATGTTTTAACTATGACATTCTTTAAGCGTTTTCATTTCACATTTGGGGAAGGGGAAATAATAGACTACTGCTGTCACTTAAGAGTTATCTGTGACACTGGATTCTAAATGTCTTGGGATATTCATAGACTGGTTTTGGCCTATCCTTCTGACCTTTCCAAAATTGAAAACAATTATTTCACAATCCAGTCTCAACTGGAGATCTCCCTTCCTTAAAGCCACCAGAATTCTAAACATTTACAAGTGTACAGTTAATACCAAAGGGGGGGGGGATTCAGATTGTCTCAGTCTGTTTGTTATTCAGAAGTATGTCATTTTCAACTGGCTTGCTAAATTTTCCCTATAGTTAATATTCAATTATTAGTACATGTTTCTAAACTACAAAGGGGATCCCTTTCTGATTCTGCTGTCAGCTTCCAACTTAGCAAAGTCTTTGATGTTGATAATTTTTGATTCTCATTTCACATTAGAGAATGCTACTTGCTCCCTTGGGGTCATTGTCAGAGAAATGTTCAATTCAGTCAGCACGGAAGATAATCAGAGTTATAGTAATTCATATTTCAAACATTTTGTTTAAATAATATCCTGAGGCATCTGCCACTGTTTAATTGTCTGCTGCTGTCTGCCTCTCACCCTTCTTCCTTCTCTTTCTTCTTATGGTAAGTATTCACAAAGTGTTCATATAAATTTTGCACATTTTTTTCCCCAGTATTAACCGCTTCAATTGGTTACTCATACAACATGCCAAGGAAAGCAGAAGTAACCACATGGTAACATAGTTTCAGTCAAGAATTTTCAGGTGCTAACCCTGGCTATCTAATTATCTGGAACTATCATCCTTTGCTGGTCATGTTTTACAGATGTTGCTGCCAGATGGAACTTTTGAGAAAAACTTACACTACCTCCTTCATGGAATTTTATAGCTGGAGGACAATTCCATATGACTATGGGGTTATCTACACTGTATATTCTTTTATATATTTGAGCAATTTGGGAGTTGAAGGTAACTGGAAAAAAGTAAAACAGTGCACCACTGGAGGCTTAAAGCACACACAAGAGGAAAGGAGGTAGCTCAGGGATGCACCTGAGTAATGCCCAAATCTGCTGTGCAAATATATCTTACATAATGCCCAGATTCCTCACCCTCCCAAGGTAGGATTTGAACCCCAATATGTGTATGTATGTATTGTGTGTGTATGCACACATGTATAGATATTGTATGCGTGCATATGTGTGTGTGTGTGCATATGTGTATGTATATATATCTGGCAGAAACTATTTGATTCTCCCTCTGTATATATCAACAATTGTTTCTTTCATAAATAAATTATTATTTCACCCAGAGTTACTTACGCACACACATACTACAGACATTCTCTTCAACTTTCTATCGGTAAGATTTTTTAAAAAAGAAAGAAATAAGCATGATGGAGAACGATAAGAGAAGCGATAGCTGCACTGGGAAGGAAAAGAAATAAAAGAAAAAGGGAAAATACTGGATGAGGATAAGATGAGGGCAAGGGAGGACCAAATAATGAAGAACAGAATAACCCTATTTAGACCTTATTAAAATGGTTAAAATTCAGCAGGAGGCCAGTCCTTCCCAAATAGCTGCTGATTTTAAAAGGTACCCATGCTCTTCATCAATTATTTGCATCTGTTTTGTATTTGTTTTTTTTAAACATGAGTGCCTATTATTCCAGGGAAATTAAAAGGATCCCACATCCCTATTCACAGGTAATTATTTGAGGGGGGGGGGATTTACATTTCCTTTGTGTAAATGTGATATTTAAATTGGATTCAGATGGATGCTGAGTCCTCACTGCAATGACTAGAAGTGTGCAAAGCTTTTAAAAAAGTACTTTGCCACATGTGGGAATATGAACCTCTCTTCAAATAATTAAAGTAGTCATATCTTTTGCATGGTTTATACAACTGCTCTGGAAGCTGCTTCAGCCTATCTATCTGTGTGTGGCCTTCTTTTCAAAGTATCTCTTGCGAAAGTTTGCATTACCCTAATATTTATTTGGAAAGCTGCTCATTAAACTGAATTGTTGACAAAAATGGGATAGTATTGATAAATTGGATGTGACCCATTATGCTGAAGAGATACATGAAAGAACTTCCTTGGAAGGGCTGAGACCTTGTACAAAAGGCAATATTTGGCCTGCTGTTTTCCTGCTGTCCTTGTTTTCATTTCTCATCCAGTGTGTTTGAAATTATTCCAAAGTCAGGGATGGAGCTTCTGTTAAAAGCAACAGAGCCAGGAAAGTATCATAGTCATAATGCACTGCCTTTTTGCCTTTCATCAGCAGCAATTTCTCACAAGAATACCTAATATGCAACCTGCAGTAGCCACTTAGGAAGGTGATGATTCCAGTATTCATGAAGGATTCTCCTCTGTCATACTCTTGGAAATCTCACCTTAAAAAAATCTGTAAATTACCATAATTGTATGCCTTACAGTTGTGATATTTTCATGCTAATGTCATAATTTTCCCCTCTTCTCCTTTGGTTGGTTAAGTGAATCAGCTTTAGGGCCTTTTGAAGCTTTCCCTTTTAAGTATAGCTGGGTATTTTTTCCCCTTTAGGTGCTGAAAGCAGGGGGGCAGTTAAAGCACAAATGTCGATACACTTGTCACATCTGGAATATGCTGTAAGTGGAAGCCTGCAATTTAAAGGCCACCGAGTGGTAAGAATAAAAGATCAAAACTTTCCTTTATATATCTGTTCTCCGTAACATCCACAAATAATATGAACGTAGTTCTCAATTATATTGATTACTTAGCTATACTTAAAAAATGTATTCAGTGGAATTGTCAAAATCACATTGTAGGGTATAGCTTCATAATATAAACGAATGTTCTTGAATTAATGCTGTTATGTAAGCACAACAACAGCAATGTTTATTATGTGTTTTTATCAGTTTTGGTGAGAGAAACAGCAACATTTTTGGATTGGTCAAAAGAATTATTAGGAGGAATTATATGGGTCAAATTAAAGCATACTGAATCTCTAAGCATCATGCTTTATTTAATAGGATTAAAGCTTTGAAGGCAACGGGACAAGACTGTTGGTCAATATATTCTAGACTTCCAGATTAACATCTGACCTTGGGTCAATCACCCTGCCCCCGTACCAAGTTTAGTTGTCTCAGTGTAATTATAAATGCATGTTTGTTTATATTGTCATTACAATTTGGAACAGGTTGTGCAGCTGGCAACAAGTACAGCAAAGGTCTGGAATTCAACTAACAATTTTGGATGGAGATACAATTGCACAGCTGTTAGGATAAACCTGATATAGCATATGCCAGAAGAAATATTCCAACCACATTTGCTCATTATACTGTATTCTGCAAGCATTGGTGAGAACGTTTTTGGCAATGGTGTCACCAAGAGAGAACTCTTCAGTACCTTGGAGTCTTTTTCTGGTTAATTCATACATGTGCTCACTTGCTTTATTAACTAAATAGCTAACTTAAATCTCTCTTGTGATCATTCAGCATTTAACAAAACTGATGAAATATATTCAAAGTAATGCCAAAACCAGATATGATAAGGATTAAAATAATAACTCAGTTTAAAACAAATTTATTTAAAATGTAGCAGTAGATAGATCTCATTTGCACAGAGTTACAATTCAGATAGTATAAGTCATTATAAATCTCTACATACTGGGTCCAGATTGTGGACTCAGAGACAAAACATCATCATAATAAGGAACCAGATAGAATTCCAAACACTTGCCATGCACAGGGATGAAGTCAATTAAGGGCAAATTGTATCCCCTCTGGGCTCCCCAGGATAGCCCTGTTTTGGTGATGGAATCTGAAGCATTCCCACATTTCTGATCTTACAGGAAGGGCAGAAAGAATTGGAGAAAAGGAATCCTGGAAATAACAGGCCTCAAGCCATGGAGAGATTTATAAATGATTACAGTGGGGCAAAAAAGTATTTAGTCAGCCACCAATTGTGCAAGTTCTCCCACTTAAAAAGATGAGAGAGGCCTGTAATTTTCATAATAGGTATACCTCAACTATGAGAGACAAAATGGGGGAAAAAATCCAGAAAATCACATTGTCTGATTTTTAAAGAATTTATTTGCAAATCATGGTGGAAAATAAGTATTTGATCACCTACAAACAAGCAAGATGTCTGGCTCTCACAGACCTGTAACTACTTCTTTAAGAGGCTCCTCTGTCCTCCACTCATTACCTGTAGTAATGGCACCTGTTTGACCTTGTTATCAGTATAAAAGACACCTGTCCACAACATCAAACAGTCACACTCCAAACTCCACTATGGCCAAGACCAAAGAGGTGTCGAAGGACACCAGAAACAAAATTGTAGACCTGCACCAGGCTGGGAAGACTGAATCTGCAATAGGCAAGCAGCTTGGTGTGAAGAAATCAACTGTGGGAGCAAGAATTAGAAAATGGAAGACATACAAGACCACTGATAATCTCCCTTGATCTGGGGCTCCATGCAAGATCTCACCCTGTGGGGTCAAAAAGATCACAAGAACGGTGAGCAAAAATCCCAGAACCCAAAACATCACTGCTCTAGAGGAGATCTGCATGGAGGAATAGGCCAAAATACCAGCAACAGTGTGTGAAAACCTTGTGAAGACTTACAGAAAATGTTTGACCTCTGTCATTGCCAACAAAGGATATATAACAAAGTATTGAGATGAACTTTTGATATTGACCAAATACTTATTTTCCACCATGATTTGCAAATAAATTCTTAAAAAATCAGACAATGTGATTTTCTGGATTTCCCCCCCCATTTTGTCTTTCATAGTTGAGGTATACCTATGATGAAAATTACAGGCCTCTCTCATCTTTTTAAGTGGGAGAACTTGCACAATTGGTGGCTGACTAAATACTTTTTTGCCCCACTGTAAGTAGGTCTTTGAATTGTACCTGGAAATCAACTGATACATCTCATTAAGTAGATGTGGCACATGGCTATACAAAGATGTGCCCATAACTACTCATATATTCTAGATACATTCCTATCCAGATGCATTCTGGACCAGTTGTAATTTCTGACCCCATGTTGCCAAATGACCCAGTGGCTTCATGTGGATATTAAACAGGAGAGGAGAGCATCTCAAGCTCTAAGGAACTTTGGAAACCAGTAGCCTCGGACTCTATCCCATCAGTACTGATTAGAACCAGGCATGAAGAAATGAGAACCACTGCAATACCATGTCTCCTACTTCCAAACCTCATAGCTGATCCAGAAGGATACCATGATTGATGGTATTGAAAGACACTAAGAAAACATCCAGAAAAACCAAGACAGTTATATTGCCCCACCCCATCTTTGCCAGAGGTAATCAGCTAACCTGATCAATGCTGTCTCCATACTCTACTTATATTGAAAAGGGTCTAGATAATCTGTGTCCTCCAGAGTCTTCTGAAGTTGCAATCCAACCATCTTCTCAATAACCTTACCTAAAAAGGTAAGGTTGGAGACTGATCAGAAATTATGCAAATTATTGGGTACAGCGATGGTTTCTTGAAGAGGAGGTGGACCACCACTTTGTCCATTGGAGTTGGGCAGCTAATAAATTTAAATAAACAAATAAATAAACCCTTTCAAGGCTGGTGGAACCATCCCATCTCTCAAGTAGGAATTAACTACCACCAGGACATAATCACATGTCATATCACAAAGGGGGCCTTAAAAAACCAAGAGGGTGCATGGATCTAACATACAGGTGTTGGGTTAACAGCTTTGATAATCCTGTCCACTTTCTTGAGATTCACAGGGTCAAACTTTCTTCAGATAACAGACAGATCCTAGTATTTAGTCATCTCACTTACTCTGGTCATGCTGGAGTCTAGCCTCAAGTAATTCCATGCTGTTTATCTACCAATGGCCCAAATAGTTTTCACAGCAGCCAGTTCCCCTCCTCATAACTCTCCAACAGGGAATCAATCCAGTCCATGTAAATGGGGATGTTGGCCAGCGGTCAGTAGATGCATTAAGATGAAGTAGGCACTAATATCATACATGTTCAGTCAGATTTGCTCTTCATCTTCCTCCAGCAGCATTATAAGTATCTCTTGTATTTTTTTTCCCTCTTACATCTCCTTAGCAAGCAAGGTGCCCATAGGATTGAGGAACACAGAGAAGGTGCAATCTGATCCAAGAAGACCTCAGTCAAACTCAGGGGGGGATACTATCTCTGAAACCCCATTGCATTCATTAGTTGCCTGGGACAGACTGATGTAGTAGGTATGGGCTCTTGGGGTGGGATGGGGCATCAGTCCCATTAAGCTCAAAGGCAATTCTGACAGCTTTTTGTTTTTCCTTTGTTCCCCCCCTTTTATTTAATATTCATAAATAACAATAAATAATAATACAAGTTATAAATTGTTTTCATATTACAAAATAATTCAATGCATTCTGGAACTTCTTATCAATGTCATGTTAAGCATCAACTGTACAATATAACCAACTTTATGTTCATACATATATTAGAAATTAACACTGATACACGTTTTCTATTTGAAAGGTTTAATTTACTTTAATTATCACAGCATTAACAACTTTATAATTAACAAATTTCTATTGTATAGACATCACTGTACTTAATTTTTATTTGTATTCTACAATGTATTATTTATATTCTATAATAAAACAATTAATTTGGGGAAAAAAGAGAGTGATCGTACCCTGGCAAAGACTGATGGTAATTTCTTCCACCCTAAGATCATATTCAACTGTTCCAAGATAAAAATCAGATGAAGCATATGCCCATTTATGTGTGTCAAGCCCTTTGGGTAAGCTCCATGGTTGTCAGGGTGGCCACAAAATCTCAGACCACTTCAGATTCAACACCCTAGACAGTCTCCCAGCATTAACAGTCTAGGAGACTCTATTGCCAAGCCTGTGATGGAATCAAGTAGCTTGGGAAGATAGACTACCATACAGGGCAGAGAGTAGGTGTGAGGTACAGCAGCAATTTTAAAGGAAAGAAGGTAGGCATATTTACAAAGGCAAGGTATTCCACAGAATGTGGGCCATCACAGAGAGAGATTGCATTTAGGCCCATGTGCACCTTTGAACCCAAAGTGTCCCATTCTTGAATGCATGCAGGGATTAAGTAGATTCTACTTGAATGAGATGGTCCCTAAAGTACCTTTCAGCCAAGCCAGAATAGCTTATTTTATACACCTAATAACTTTATCTCTTGGTATAAACTATTGTAAATAGTTTTTATGAAATAGAGAGAGAATAAAATCTGAACTGATTAAGTGATGACATGGTTCTGTAACCATACATTACATCTTGCATTGTTCTGCTTTGTTACCCACATGTAACCCATCAATGTTTGAACTACTTTATTTGATCAATTCTCTCAGAGAAAATACATTTGTATTGTGACTAAGGGTACTATTCAATAATCTTTTCCAAAATATAGGTGCTTTATGATTTAGCCTTAACCTCCCCCCTTTTCCCTTACTACCCCATCCTGTTCATTGCCTTAAACGTCAACTTCTCTCCCATTCCCATCCTTCAGGAATTATGCCTTCCCTCTGGCACAGCCCTCGCTGCCTACCACCTGCTCTCTTAACTGGGCACAGCTGCTAAGCAGCTGCTTTTACAATAATCTTTTGTCTCTATAGTAACCAGGCAAAATCACCCATTGCCTGACTGAAAAGGATCCATCAGCACAGCCTTTTTGCCTGCTATTTCCATTGCTATCGATGGATTTACCTCTTTGCTTCACTTCTGTAATAGATCATATAGCTTGAATATCTAGTCATAAATCAAGTTATCCAGGAAAACAATTTGATAATTTTGTGGATTCATTTTATTGGGATAGAGCAATAGAAAAGCCAGTTTGCTGCAGTGGTTAAGGCACCAAGCTAGAAACTGGGAGACCATGAATAAGTCCCACCTTAGGTACAAAGCCAGCTGGGTGACCTTGGGCCAGTCACTCTCCCTCAGCCCTAGGAAGCAGGCAATGGCAAACCACATCAGAAAAACCTTGCCAAGAAAACTGCAGGGACTTCTCCAGGCAGTTGCCAGTAGTCAAGACTGACTTGAAGACAAAAAAAAAAAAAAAAAATCAATAGAAAGAGAGTGTACTCTAATGGGAATCAGCCCCTTTTATCCCTTTTCAGTTGTTTTGCAAAGGCACTGGGGTGGTACTAACATGTGTATATTAACACTGGAAGATGCTAGTCTCATTTCTTCTCTTACCAGCCTGGGTATTATCACTCTGATACTGAAATGTCATATGCCACTAAACAGAAACCCAGACATTACAATTATTCATATCTTGTTATCTATTGGGAACCTAGCAGAACCTAGATGATGACATAATTGGCTCTTCGTAGTTGCTTATCCTCAATTTTAATTTCTAATTCTGTATTTACTTTAAATAGCATATGCACAACAGAACAAATTCCCAGAATGATAATTACTATACCAAATATTCATATTGTTTTTATTGTGTTTATATTTTTTTTTGCTTTGTTTTGTTTTTGTGATGCTTATCGCCATCTTTTCTTCTTATTTGACCTTGTCACAGGTTTCCCATACTGCCATTTATATCAGCTGGATATGACAATTTGGATGTACATCTGCATAGTGTATTTGCTTTTGGCGTTATGTTAACCTTATTTCTTTTTTCTTATGAGTTTACAACAGATATTCCTTTTATTTTAGTAGAATTGTGACATCACTGACAAACACCAAAGGAATCATCACAAACAATATTCTCAACAATGGCTGTGAAGATAAACATGAGGACTAAGTGAGATTTGAAAACATCCTGAATTTTGCGGGGGAGGGGGAGGGGATATGCTTAAAAGTCAAAAATCAAGAGTTTTTTTTTTTTACGCATTGAAAAAAATGAATATATTAACTATGTAAGTTTGAGTGGACTAATATATAACCATATTCATCAGAAAATATTATAATGGAATTTCCAAGTATGCATAATTAAATTTTATAGCAATATATGTCCAGCCCAGTGCAATGTGGCAATGTCAGGCCAGCCCAAGAACAACAGGGAAACAGTTCAACTGAGTTCAGTTCTTTTATTGCTTATACCATATAGACAAAATCTTGCCAGACTAAATCCATACTATTTCAACTAGTGGATATACCCTGGAAGATTCTAGGAAGAGGCTACACCAAACCTCTTACACTTTCGCCTTTCCTGCTCTGGACTGTATTGTCACTTATCTCTCTGTCCTTCCTGAAATGTGCCCCCCGCCCTTCCTGAGAGCCTTGCTCTCTACTGCAATCCACCACAAGCAAGAATGATTGCAAAATATGAGTTTACCAAAAGGACAGATGGGCAAACAAACAATTCCTACCAAGTATTAACAGGGCACAGAGACTTTAACATATTTAGCCCAAACTCTGAAAAGGCATAGTAAATAATTTTAACCAAACATGTTCCCATAGCTCTCTAGATACAGCAGCTCTGCACAGCAAAGCATAAATTCTCTTTTGAGACTGAATACTGTCAACTACTAGTGATGAGCAAAGTTTCTAATTTCTGTTTTGAATGGAATCTTTAAATCAGAGTGCACACACACACACACACACACAAAGTTTGTGTGTGTATATATCTTGATTGTGTCTATACACACACACACACATGCCTGGAAGCCACAGTAATCCTGGAGATGCTGGCTACACGATCAAGAACAACAGTACGTATCCCCCTTGGAAAATGAGGTTGGAGGCTAAGATCAAGGCAACTTGGAGAGAAATTAGACAGCAGGTGGAACTACAGAAGGGTATGGAGATTAAGGATAGGCTCAGCTACTGAATAATACAAGGGCCTGACTCCAGCTGAAGCCCTAGAGACTGCTAAACAAAGGTTCACAGCACTGGCTACCAAGCTAAAGAGATACACTAGAGAAGCAGAGACCAAGAAGATAAATGCCCTGTTCTCCAAAGAACCATCCAATGTCTACTTCCAACTGCAGTGCAACAACATACTAACAGCAGAACCACCAACAGCAGAAATTGAATAATACTGGAAGAACATACTAGAGAAAGAAAACACATAACACCAGTGCAAAGTGGCTGCAGAACCTGAGAGCAGATCACAGCAATCTCCCAGAACAGGAACCAGTCACCATCACAGTAGCAGACATCCAACAGCGGGTCAAGAACATGGACAGCACCTGGCCCAGACATGATCCACACCTATTGGCTAAAGAAACTAACAGCATCATAGATGAACCAACTACTAGCAGCAGGCTCCCACCCACACTGGCTAACACAAGGAAGGACAGTGCTGATCATGAAAGAGCCTCACAAGGGAACAGCACCATCCAACTACTGGCCAATAACCTGCCTCCCCACAACATGGAAAGTTCTATCAGGCATCCTAGCTGCCAAGCTACAAGACCATATGGGCCAGTACATGAGCCCAGCTCAGAAGGTCATTGGGAACAACACCAGAGGCTCAAAACACCAGTTGCTCATACATAGAGCAATTGCCCAAGACTCAAGATCTAGACAGACCAATCTAAGCACAGCCTGGATTGACTACAGGAAAGCCTACAACTCAATGCCACACACATGGAACTGTGAATGCCTGGTGCTATACAAAGACAAGACACTAAGGACCTTCCTCAAGAACTCAATGGGATTGTGAAAGACAACGCTGGAAGTGAACTTAAGACAGCTCATACAAGTGGCCATAAAGTGTGGCATATACCAAGGTGATGTACTGTCTCCACTGCTGTTCTGCATTGGCTTGAACCCCCTCAGCCAAATAATCACAAGGACTGGCTATGGGTAGAAGTTCAAGAGTGGAACTACCATCAGCCGCCCCCTCTACATGGATGACATCAAGTTGTATGCTAAGAGCGAACAAGACATTGACTTGCTGATTCACCTGACACAGATCTACAGTGAGGACATTGGGATATCATTCAGACTGGAGAAGTGTGCCTGGATGGTAATAAAGAGAGGGAAGGTAGTTAACACTGATGGGGTAGAACTACCAGCGGGCCACATAGCAGACAGACAGACCAACTACAAGTACCTTGGTATCCCACAGTCACATGGGAACCATGATGAGGAGGCAAGGGAGACAGCAACATCCAAGTACCACCAAAGGATAAGACAGATCCTGAAGAGCCAGCTCAATGGGAAGAACTAGATCCATGCCATCAACACATATGCCCTGCCAGTTATCAGATACCCTGCCGGTATAGTGAGCTGGCCAAAGGAAGACATGGAGGTTGCTGATATGAAGACCCAGAAGCTGCTCACAATGTACAGAGGTTTCCATCCCAAGTCCAAAAGCCAGAGGCTGTACACCAGCCGGAAAGAGGGCAGGTGGGGTCTGGTAAATGTCAAAGCCACTGTCCTATATGAAACTCAGAGCATCCAGGAGTACATCAGTAAGATAGCACCCAAAGGTGAGCTGGTGAGAGAATGCCTGAGGCAGCAGCAAACCTGGGAGGAAGTTCAAGACAAGAGCCTGCATGAGATGTACCACTGACAGATAGCTGAGGTGGCTGACATTGGAAATCCTACCAGTGGCTGGAAAGGGCTGGACTAAAAGACAGCACTGAGGCACTGATCATAGCTGCACAAGAACAGGCACTAAGCACCAGAACAATAGAAGCAGGGGTCTACCACACTACACAGGACCCAAAGTGTAGACTGTGCAGAAAGATGCTCAGAGATAGTCCAACACATAGTGGCAGGGTGTAAAATGCAGGTAGGAACAGCATATTCTGACAGCACAACCAAGTGGCTGGCACTGTGTACAGGAACATCTACATAATGTATGGGCTAGACTCTACCAAGTCCAGATGGGAGATTCCACAAAAGATTACTGAGAACAACAGAGGTAATATCCTGTGGACTGCCAGATCAAAATAGACAGGCGGGTCCTGGCCACTCAACCAGATATTGTGGTAGTAGACAAGGGCCCGAAGAAAGCAATGGTGATAGATGTATTGGTGCCAACAGCAACATCAGGAAGAAGAAGTATGAGAAGCTGGAGGAGTACCAGGGTCTGAAGAAGGAACTAGAGAAGATGTGGAAAGTAAAAGCCAAAGTGGTCCCAGTGGTGGTAGGAGCACTCGGGGCTGTGACTCTTAAGCTGGGAGTGGCTCCAACAGATCCCAGGAACAACATCAGAGCTCTCTGTCCAGAAGAGTGCAGTGCTAGGAACAGCTAAGGTACTGAACCCTCAAACTCCCAGGCCTCTGGTAGAGGACCTGAGATTGAGGATGACACATACCACCCATAGGGGTCACAGGTTTATTTTATTTTATTTTATTGTATATATAACACCCTGTTTTCTCTATGGTGAAACAATGTTATGGGACAAACTGGCATTGGAGTTAAAACATTTCCAGCCTGTTTGGTGGGGTGGGAGGAAGTGTTTAAATCACACTTGTGTAAACAGGCATTTTAATTGTTTTAACAATTAATTGTTTTAATATTGTTTTATTTTAATTGTATTTATGCAGAGATGTTTGTTTTTGTTTTTGTTTGTAGGGGTAAGCCACTATGAGTCATTAAGGGAATAGATAGCAAAGAAATACTTGAAACAAAGTTGAAGTATGATCTTGGCGCATGTGTGTGTGTGTATGCGTGCATGCATGAATATGTACAAACTACATATGTACATAGTTCTATACATTACTAGTGTTACTGAATGATTTCATGCTGTGTCAAAAATTGCTTCACTAATTATTCTCATGCAAATGCTTTCATTCATTCATGATGGAAATTATTTGTTTCCAAAGGGGGGAAAAATTGATGAAATTCTCATAAGTAGAGGACAAGGTTCTGACACTTATCTTATGAGATATGAGTGCCTTGCTTTTCATTGTACAAGTATATTTCCAAGTATCTTTCCAGCAGAAATCTCAAAGGAGGTTTTTGGTATCAGGCAAGGCAAGCAGTCAAGAAGGCTACACAGTGATGGAGAGGTGAAACCAGCAAACGAAAGTAAAGCAAGACAGTAGTATTCCTTCCAGTTTACATCAATAAAGTTAGCTCAAAAATCACAATCTAAAAAAATTCAGTGAAATGCTAAACCTTGCAGAGGGAGAGGAAAAACAAAAGTTTTTCACCTGTAGGGGTGGGAGGGGATGTTATATACTGTAAAAAATCCCCCCCCCTCTCTCACACACACACACACAGTATATAGGTAAAATTGTCATATTTCTGCGAGTTCTTATCTAGCTTTGTAACAATATGTTGAAGTCTTCCAAAACTGTTATCTTCAGCTGTTAAAAATGCCTTTGTTTTTGTTTTGTTTTGTTTGGTCTAGTATAATGGTGTCTACTTGCATAGGATAAAGAAAACTCTATTCAGTACATGCATGTTTGGAAGGCCTTTCTTAAGTGAGCCAGTGATATAAAAAGAAATGAGATGAGTAAGAGTAGATTCTTTTAAACTATACAAACAAAACAGTCAAATGAGATATTCTGTCATGAAGATGCAAAATAAATAGAATTAGTTTTCTTGATTGATTCTAAGTAAAAAAAAAAATGTCCAGTTTTACACAGATGGTATTTAGCTATAAAAGAGATTAATATTTTCTAGTATTCTACTGAGACTAAAAGAAAAAGTATTTTGTTCTGTTTTGCTTTTCCAGACACTTCAAAACATTGGATTGAAAATGTTTCTTTTGTTAGGAGTCAAAATATATTATTCTCATTTCACCAAATTGGATACACACATAACTATCAAGGGATGTGCTATGCTGACAGGCTTTAAGGTGGAATTTATTTATGAATGAGTAAAACTTCAAGTAATTTGTTGGTTCTTTCAATCAAAACTAGAACAGATGTTTTATAAATAGTGTTCTCCATGGCATAATAAGTTATTTTAAAGGTCTGCAATAAGGTCAAATCAAAATCTATTCCAATGGCAAATGGCAGATAGCAACAATTAAAGTATAAATTAAATATCAACATTTTTTTCCCTTTCTTTCCAAAGACAAAGGTGGCTCTAATTTAAATTTTGTTGATGAATGGGCTAATTGACAATGCCTGCTTGGTTGCACAAATAAGCAGCCGCAAGTTTTTAGAAACAACAAATACCAAATAAATTTTCATTTTTTATATATTGTGTCTTGAGAATGGCAAAATCTGTTTCAATGATTTGACAACAGGTATTAGGATGGAAAAGGCAAAGCATATGCATGATAATAATGGTTAAGTTTTAAAAAATCATTAAACTAGTTATGCAAAGTCAAGGGACTTGAACTTGTCTGTGTTGAACATCATTTCCCTTTGTCACATGTGACAAACACAGATTTTAATACTTGATTGCAGAAGCTGTTTTTGATATGGTATAGGGTTACACTCTTCAAAAAAATATAAGCACATGTATACAAAAACACACATACACCCATACAAGTTTCAATCAACCCTATGCACAGATATACTAAGATACTTTAATTCTTGCCGAAATAATATTGTATAACTTTAACTCCTTACTGCAAAGGAGAAAAAGGATGATCTTGACATTCCTGTCCTTGCTTCAAAGCCCTGACAAACCTCATACAGTATATCTATGTCTAATTATGCAATGGATAGTAGTAAAATTTCACAGTTGTACAATGGAATAGATGTACATATTCCATACAAGCAAAGATTTTTCTGTTTACAAAGAATTTTACAATATAGAAAGCACTATAAACAAAGAGTAGCAAACAATTCCCTAGCAGAGAATGAAGAGGAGCTCTCTACCGTAACTTCATAACTGTTCCAAGACACTGATGCTCAAGTAGGTTCAGCTGCACAACCTGATAAATTAAAAGGAAAAGGCTATAATGGTACAATATATAGCAGGCAACAAGGAAGATGGAACATAATAGAAATAAACAACTGTTGTCCTCCAAATATTTTGGGTTCATCTACATTACTAAAAAATAGTTGTATAAAAATTCCAGTTAATCAAAGCCATGATGGGTCAATATCTGTGGACCCATCTGATGATGACAATGGCATGGATTGTGATTTGAAATGTAAGAAGAATAAATAAAAGAGAAAAAATAGATATGTGTGTCTGCAGAATGGTAAAAAAGAAGAAAGTTGTAATAGATATGAATGAAGGTGGCCTGATTGTGTGGAGTGGAACTGATAAATACAATCAAGGGACTGAAGGAGTAGTTAAATTTGAATGAATGTTTAAGATATGGAGTGATGTCAGATAAATAGTTGTGCAATCATATGAAAGTAAGTATCTATAGGCTGGTGATCAAGTTATGCTACAGTGAATGGTGAAAATAGAACAATAGGGAAGAGTTTGGGGGGAAATTGTGCAGCATCCTGAGTGAATGTGGTCCAGGAGAAAAGTCTTCTGCTAGGTAACATGAGTGAATGGTTGGTGATAAGATGAAAGAGTGCAGAGATTATGATTTGGAGACCGAAGCATGAATGGTAATGGTGCCTGATGAGTATCTGCCTAGGAAAAGTTTTACTTCAAATACATAGTTTAAGCCTGAGTGTATTCATGCATTGACATGGCACTTGTATCAATCTAAAATCATTACTGATTTGATGTTAAAAAAAAAAAAAAAAGATATGCCAGCTGTGTGAAGCAGAGTGAGAAGAATTATGTTATAGACTCTCAGAGAAGTATATGTAGTTAGTTCAGTGAGAGGTATGAAAAAGAAAACATAGTAGAATGATGAATTGAAAGAGATTCTGGAAGACGAAAAATGCATAGGAGAGACTAATTGCTGCAAAAAATGGGGATGAGAGAAAAATACTGTATAATGTTTACACAGAGAAAAAAATAAATTACAAAATGTCAAAGACCGAAAGGTAAAATTTAAAAAAAAAAATGCAGAGTGATTTTGATGGAAGTTAAAATTTGCTTTGCCAGTTAGTGGAAAAGACTAAACAAGGAACCTCCAATAGAGACTTAAAAATAAATATAATAAATAATTTGGACTGGAATTAAACTGAAATGAGGGAATACTGGAAGGACTATTTTGGAGATTTGCATTGGAAGAAGAGTGGAATGTAGAAATGAATTCTACAAATTCCACTTCAAGTGGAAGTGAAATGAATTCTACAAATGTTAGTGTCCAAGAAAGCGAACAAGCAACAAACACCCTGATGAACAAGAAATCAAATGCAGGGAGATTGTTAAATAATGGTTAGGCTGGAAGTACAGATAGTGTAAAAGGACAAATGTTAAAATATGGGTGCTTATGACTACATGACTTGTTTAAATTCTGTGAAGACTGACTGAAAATTGGGGGGAAAAAAATAAAACTAGGTAACTCATGTTACCTAGCAGAAGATTTTTCTCCTGGACCACATTCATTTAGGATGCTGCACATTTCCCCCCCAAACTCTTCCCTATTGTTCTACTTTCACTATTCACTGTAGCATAACTTGATCACCAGCCTATAGATTCTTACTGTAGGAAAGGCTATAAAAATATCTAAAATCTAGTTTGCCAAGTGAACTTGGGAGAGTATTTGGCAGGATTGAATTGGTGCAAGAGATGACAAGCAAAATCTGGGAAGCACAGTGTGGTTTCATGTTGGGCAAGGATTTGCAGACTACTTTTTTTTTTTTTTTTTTGCTGTTCAGCAGTTCATTAAAATATATGAATATGAGAATTTTCATGGTAAGTTTATTATTTTGAGAAAGTATTCATTTGTCAAAATGAATAGCTTGAACTATGAAATTTTTGAATGAACATGAAGTTAAAAGTTGATTATTGTATGTTAGGAGAGTAATGTATAATGGGAGTAAAGCATGTGTGAGAATAAACAAAATGCTTAGTGAACGGTTCAACATGGTGCAAGTGGTAAGACAAGAATATGTGATCTCCCATTGGTTTCTTAATGTATTTATGAATAATTGTATAAGGAATATTTGTACTGATGTTAGAGAAGTGTTGGTTGGGGCTATGAATGTGCTTGTCCTTTTGTATGCAGACAAAGTTGGCTGTGACCACAGACTATTTTCAGGACATCTTAGATCTATTGTAAGGTGGAATGAGGAGAATGTATCAAAGTCAAAAGTAGTTGGGTTTGAAAGCGGAAATGGAGTGAATGATTGCAAGTTATACATAAATGGTGAAAATTTCTGATGCTTCTTGCCAGCTTCCCACAAGCAAAGCCAACGGGGAAGCTGGCATCTAGTTAGAAGTCACTCCCGCTCCCACTGCTTTTTTGTCATTCTGTTTCTCTCTTTAGGTAAGGAAATATCTCTGAAACTATAACTCAAAGGGTAACGGTTCTCTAGTGTTTTCTAAATATGGGAGAATGGATGGTAAATAGTAATGTACTATAACTGGTCTATTCCTTGGAATTAATATTTTTCAAAAGATGCCCTTGTATAAGAGCAGATATCTGTCCTCTTGTTAAATGGGAATGAGAGTTGGGGATGTCAGGAGATATATAAAGGTTGATTGTAGTAGGAATGGGGTACTTCAGAAATATTCATGGTAAAACAAGCATGTGCAAGTCAAGAATAAAGTAGTGCTGAATTTATTTACATTTATGTATTTATTTAAAACATTTATATAGCCACCCATCTTATATCAAACTCTGGGTGGCTCCCAACCAACAGTTAAACTAACAGTTTAGCTCTTAGCCAACATTTTAACAGTTTACCAACAGTTAAAACGACATCAATATACCATTAATAATTGTATGTATGTGTGTGTGTGTGTGTGTGTGTGTATACACACACACACACACACACCACAAACATGGTAGTTTTATTGATGTAGATTGATGAATTAATATATTGATGATTGGTGTAGATTGAATATAAATGAGAATGGCTAGTATGAAAATACAATGATTTGTTGTGGTCATATAAAGAGATTGAATTAGGATCAAATAACAAAACAGATGTATGAAAGAAAAGTGAATAGATTGAGACATGGGAATGGGATTGATTAAAATTTTCACCTTTCTTTTTAAAAAAAAAATCTAAAGAACAAGTGCCAATGTATGACTCAGATGCATAGATACAGTGAAAGCAAGGATAGAAATGCATAACATTTCAGTGCAAACTAGATTTATCTTTGTTTCCTTTTCTTTCGTATCCCATGTCTTTAATGTCTTTGCCTTGTTACGTATTTCTTATAGCTTTTCTGCACTTTTCATAATGTTGCCTAGCTGGAAGGGACTAATGTGATTGGTTTAAAAGGTGGCATATAAAAGCTTAGGCACTCTTGGTCAAAATCTATGTTTCAGTGAATCCCTAAATGAACAGAAGCTGACTGTACATGGTGCAAAGTTAAACATGACATCCTTCTGAAAATGTGGTCACATACAGTACTCATTACATACTCACTTTTTTTCTCAAAGTGTATTTTCTGTAGTAGTGACTGAACGGTTCAATTTTTGTTAATTGTTCCAAAGCACTTTGTACAATAAATAGTAAGCATACATTCAAATTTGTGGAAAGATGTCACATTTAACTTTGAACATACTATGTAGGAGTTATGTCAGGTTTTGTTCACTTAGGAATTAATTGAAACATACAATTGGCTGGGGTTGCCTAAACTTTTCCATACAACTGTATGCATGTGTTCCAAACCTCAAAAGCATATGTTACCCATGGAAATTAATGACAAGGGTTTCAGAACTGTCAGGGGGGAAAAAAAAGGCTGATTTATTCAACACAATTTTAAACTTACTTACATTTACTATGACATATAGTGTTTGCCACCTAGGATTATTTTAAAAGGGGATTAAGCAAATTTTTGGAGGAGAGATATCAAGGTTCATTTGTTATAATGATTATGCAATACTTCCAACAGTAGAGAACTTATGTCAGACTTCTGAATCCCTGTTGCTGAGAAATAAAAAAAGAAAGCCCTATTGCACTCATGTCTTATTTAGGGCTTCCTACTAGCATCTGGTTGGCCACTGTACAAAGAGAATCCTTGACTAGTAGGCCTTTGGTCTAATCCACCAGAGCTTTCATGGTTGACAATGCATTTATTCAAAGCTAGGAAGTGGTTAGAAATCATTGCCAAACAGAAAGAGTTTATGCAATATTTTATATAAGTACTAGAGCCTGGAGAACTTTGCATGAAAAGTTACGTGAACAAATTATTTATCAAAAGTTGTGTCTGTTGAATCAGCTAAATTTAAAAGTGTCACATTTGGCTGGGTTATTCATATTACAGTTTCATGTACCATGTAATAGATGTAAATATCTAATATATGGAATATGGATTTTTATAAGTTTTTAGGTTAGGTTACATAGGCTATTATGATAACTCCCACTGAATGTGGCATCTGAAGATGGAAACAAATAAAATAAAATAAAACATTTGAATGTAATCTTGACATTCTGCAAGACAAATTTATAGGAGAATAAAGACAATGAAAGATTTAGGTGGGGAAAGGCACAAACCATACAGTGTAAAAAAAAAAAAGAAAAGGAAATAATAAAAAAGGAAACTAGAACAGAAATACGAGGACACAAAAAGAGAAGGAACATGCCACCCTCCCCCCCAAAAAAGAACAGAAAGCATAGAAGCACTGAAGGGAATGGGAAAAGTTGCACATAAATGCTAAAGGAGAAAGAGGCTATATAGTAATACATAGTAATACATCTAAAGTCAAGAAACAAGACTGCATGAGATGTTGCACTAGTTTAGTACTGCCTTATGAACCCTTGGGCTTCTCAACAGCTTGCGTGTCCTTCTCCAGCAATGATGCAAGGAAATTATGGAAAACACTGAGATATACAGTCGCATGAAAAAGAAAGTACACCCTCTTTGAGTTTGATTGCTTTATGTATCAGGACATAATAAAAATCATCTGGTCCTTAGCAGTTCTCAAAAGTAGATAAATACAACCTCAGATGAACAACAACACATGACATATTACACCATGTCATCCTTTATTTTACAAAAAGAAAGCCAAAATGAAGAAGCCATGTGTGAAAAATTAAGTACACCCTTACTGCTTCCATAGGTATGAAGAGGCTAAGTAGCAGTCAGATGCTGCTAATCAAATGCCCTTGATCAATTGATCATCAGCAAGTGTGACAACCTCTATAAAAGCTGAAGTTTTAGGAGTTTGCTGGTCTCAGGAATTGAGGTGTGTGTTAATACAATGCCAAAGAGTAAAGACATCAGCAATGATCCTAGAGAAGCAGTTGTTGCTGCCCATCAATCTGGAAAGGGCTCTAAGGCCATTTCCAAACAATTGAAAGTCCATCATTCTACAGTGAGGAAGATGATTCACAAGTGGAAAACATTCAAGAGAGTTGTCAATCTTCCCAGAGGTGGACGTCCCAGCAAATTCACCCCAAGGTCAGACCATGCAATGCTCAGAGAAATTGCAAAAAGTCCAAGAGTGATATCTCAGACTCTACAGGCCTCAGTTAGCATATTAAATGTTAAAGTTCATGACAGTACAATTAGAAAAAAGACTGAACAAGTATGGTTTGTTTGGAAGGTTGCCAGGAGAAAGCGTCTTCTCTCTAAAAAGAACATGGCAGCACGCCTTTGGTTTGCAAAGTTGCATCTGAACAAATCACAAGACTTCTGGAACACTGTCCTTTGGATAGATGAGACCAAAGTGGAGATGTTTGGCCATAATGCATAGTGCCATGTTTGGTGAAACCTCTCATACCAACCATCAAGCACGATGGTGGAGGGGTGATGATTTGGGCTTGTTTTGCAGCCACAGGACCTGGGCACCTTGTAGTCACTGAGTCAACCATGAACTCCTCTGTATACCAAAGTATTCTAGAGTCAAATGTGAGGCCATCTGTCCAACAACTAAAGCTTGGCCAACATTGGGTCATGCAACAGGACAATTATCCCAAGCATACCAGCAAATTTACAACAGAATGGCTGAAAAAGAAAAGAATCAAGGTGTTGCAATGGCCCAGTCAAAGGCCAGACCTCAACCTGATTGAAGTGCTGTGGTGGGACCTCAAAAGAGCCATGCATACCCAAATGCCCGCAAACCTCAATGAACTGAAGCAATGTTGTAAAGAAGAGTGGGCCAAAATTCCTCCATGATGTGAGAGACTGATAAAGTCATACAGAAAATGATCACTTCAAGATACTGCTGCTAAAGGTGCTTCTACAAGCTATTGAATCATAAGTTGTACTTAGTTTTTCACACATGGCTTCTCCATTTTGGCTTCCTTTTTGTAAAATAAATGATGACAACTGTGTTATGTGTTGTTATTCATCTGAGGTTGTATTTACCTACTTTTGAGAACTCCTAAGGACCAGATGATTTTTATTATGTCCTGATATGTAAAACCATAGAACTCAAAGAGGGTGTACTTTCTTTTTCACACGACTGTATGTGTTAATTAAGTCCCAGCACAGTTTATGATTACGTCCCAATTAGACAAATGAGTTAATACCATAAAGTTATCTTTTAATGTTTAGTTTTAACTGATACTTTATCTTATCTTCTTGGACCGACTACTAGAGTAAACAGGGAAGAAGAGCAGATTCATTTGCCTAAGGCTCAATTAAAAGTATGGATTAGTATTATGCCTGAACTGCAAATTTTGTGATATAATATATATAGTGCTAGAATTACTGTTCAGTCCTCCCATGTTTGCTTAGAAATAATAGTTGCTTATTTTAATGGGGGCAATTTTCCCCTAGGAAATGCCCATAGAGATTAGTCTATAAGAAACTATATCATCTCTGCTGAGTCCTAACATGCTTTGTAGTTCTATAAGTAAATTGGTATGTCAAAATCTATTGTAGAGCTCATTGCATTCTTGTTTTTCCTAGCTTTTATTTGGTTTTCCCCATTATTGATGACTTAATTTCCTGTTTATATATTTATTTTTACTGCTTAATTTTTAACATGACTAAAGTGTAAAACTGTCCTGTTGCCCTTGAGTAAGAATGTGACATTAATAGGCCTTTTGCAGTTACTCTGAGTCATTGCAACATGTGTTGAAGCCCAGTTATTAGGATTAGATTCTAAAAGTAAATTTGGCATTGAATATATGCAGAATACAGAGTTTATATTAATTGGTAAGCTTTCTAAAAATAAAAAGTAAATGTGGAGTTTTGATCTTTAGAAGTAGCTCCTTCGATAGTAAGAACAGTGAATGATGTTTTCTTCAGGCCAAAACTGGCTATATGTAGGCATGCTTCCCACCTGCTCATCCTGAACATTTGTACCTTGTTTATTACAAAAAGTGCTGCCAGCATTTCACACTCAAAAGGAAAGTGGGACCTAAAAAGCTGCCTTGAAACTTCCTGCTGCTTGGAAAGAATGGAAGTGCCAAAAAATCTTTTTGGGGGGAAATTAGTTGCTTAGCAGTCCTAGGAAGCACATTTTCACTAGTACTGCTGCACTATAAAAATGTTTTTTCAGAGGTTCATATATACAGTATATATAGTATTTACTTGTAAATAAGATATTTGTTCCTAAATAATTGCCTATGCCTGGTGTCTTACATTGTTCAAGGTGTTAGAGGAAAATGGTCTTAAATAAGAAATGGGTGGCAGGTGCAAACAGTAAAAGCCAAGTGGCTGAAGCAGAAACAAGAAGGGGGGGGGGAGCAAGACAAAGAAAAGAATCTAAGTCCTCTTTTATTTTGTCACTGTTTGTATGAAGAAGATGATTATATGTAATGGACAGTCTCCTTTATCCATGGAGGCAATCGACAGGAAATAAGAACCCTGGAAATCCACTTCAAACAGAGGCTTACATGGTACTGAACAGGATTAGAAATCTTATGCTTAATTATGTGGGAAAGATCCACTGAATTCAAACAATTTATTTATTGTTTTGACCAGCAGTCATAACAAATAAGATAAAACCTGCACAAAAGTGGTCAAACATTTATAAAATACATTAAAATGTACAAATATCAGTAACAACATTAAAACAGTGTTATTATAGCAGGTAAAATATTAGAAATCATTAGGAACTTTTGATAAAATATTCCCTCTGCTTAGTAGCAGCCGTGCAGAGCTTGCTGATTTCCACAGCAGTGTCTCCTTGTCTAAATTCATTAGATATTCAATTTTATATGAATCAGGCCAAAATGATTTTCTTATCAAGAGGAGCTCCAGAAATTTTCCATGTGCTGAAACGGAAATAGGGCACAACAATAAAGGGTAAAATCTTCTATAATTTTCTTGGAGCAAGGGCATTATACCAGATTGTTTGCTCCTTGTCCCATTCCAGTTAATTCTCCAATTAATCTTTAGTCACTTTGTATGAAATGGGCAGCTATGTAAATACAATAAATAAATAATCTAAAACTTTGTGGTGCTACACCCTGCCCCCTTGTCTCTTTAAAAGAAATTGAGTATCTGATCCTGGCGTTGCCATCAGGCAAAGCCCTTGGAGAAGACCATATCCTTGGTGACTTATTAAAAGCTAATATTGTCTGGTGGAAGGCTATTTTGTCTAAACTCTTTAATAACATTGATTTTTCTGGTCAACTTCTCCAGGGTTGAAATACAAGCATAATGATCCCAATATGCAAAAAAGGTGGTCGTAGCCACCTAGAGAACTATAGACCAATTAGTCTAATTAATATCACAGCTAAAATTCATGCAACACATCTAGCTAATAAATTAGAGGACTAGGTCATTCGTAACAATGTCCTTGTAGAGGAACAGGCAGGGTTTAGAGCAGGATATTCAACAATGGGTCATGGTTTTGTATTGGATCATCTGATAAATAAGTATGTAAATACGCCCACAGGAAACTGTATGTTGCTTTTGTGGATTTTCATGCAACTTTTGATTCTATTGATAGAAACAAATTATGGCTTAAGCTAGATCAGTTGAATTTGGATAGAAAGTTATTAATTTTGAACATTTTGAACAGCTTTATATACAAATACTCAAATTCAGGTTAGGTTCACCCCAATAGGGCAACTGACAGATAATATCAAGACTTTTAAAGGGTAAAACAAGGATGTGTGCTTGCACCGTTACTATTTAATCTATTTATTTATGATATTGTTCCAGCCCTGAGTGGAATTTTTTTCCCCCAATAAAGGCAGGAAATAGGAACTTGTCTGTATTACTTTATGCAGATGATTTATTGCTTATATCTCATTCTCAGATAGGTTTGTGCAGACAGTTAACAGCCTTGGATAGCTATTGCTCCTTAAATTGTCTAACTGTGAATGCAGAAAAATCAAAGGTGGTAGCATTTGGGGAGAAAAGGAAAAGACACAAATGGAGAATTGGGGAATATAATATAGAGCAAGTTCTCTTTTACACTGAATTCAGTGACCCTTAATATAGATTAAATATGGATTGGCTTCCTTAAGAAGGAAAAGGAGAAGGAGAACCTTGATAACCTGACAGTCCCCTTCCCAGTTCCCACCCCAGCTTAAGTTAGGCTGAATAGACTTTTTCCCCCCAGAATAGCAACAGTCTATGAAACAATGCTGCAAAGTTTCAATGGAGTGATATGGTTTGAAACTGATTCTGTCAAATCACCATATCAAAAAAGTGCTTTCATTTTCAAGTTCAGAGTAGGTGCATTCTCTGGCCCTTTGATACCCCACTGCACATATGCACAAGCCACTTCCTTTGAGGAAAAGGAAATAGACAAGACAAATGGGTTGCATCTCAGTACTACTCCTGATCCTTCACCTCAAATGCTGAGTTTCATTGTGTTGCTACTGATGGTGAAAGAGAAATTCTGAGGCTAGCAGTCTTTACCACAAACTGTGATGACATCAACATGATGTAGTCATAATAATGCCATGATCGGGTATATGTGTCAAGATATCTGATGTAAATCTATAAATATGACCTAAGAATTATATTCATGGAACAAAGACTTACTAAACAGCAAGCATATTGGATTGTGCTTTGTTTCTGCCAGTTTCAAAAGAGTTCTTGAGCAAGTATGATATTTTCAGGGAGAGAATCAAAACAATTGAAGGAAATTGAGATAACCTATAAATAAATAAATAAATAAAATTTTGAGATAAACTAAAGAAACAACGAAGTTCTGATGGCATCTACAGGAGAGTTCTTAAAACATTCATATATGAAATTGCTGACCTCCTAGCAAAAATACATAACTTGTCCCTAAAATCAAGCTCAGTGAAATAGGTCTGTGAGGGGTTAATTTCATACAAGCATTTTAAAAAGAAATCCTGTGGAATTCCAGGAAATTACAAACTAATCAACAATTGTTCCAGATAAATTTGTGGAAATGGTAACCAGAAATAGAATAACTAAGTGTACAGAAGAGCATTCCTTGGTGATAAAATGGATACTTCAAAGGCAAATACTGCCTCAACCTTTCTATTTTTTTTTTTTTTTCCTTTAGAGTATCAACAACATGGGGGCAGAAATTACTCTGTTGAGGTAGTATACTAGTAGTTTCAAAAATGCTTTTGACAAAATTCCTCATCAAAAAGACTTGAGTGAACTAAGCAGTCATGGGACTGATAACTAGTTCAAAACAATTTGGATTGATAACTGGTTAAAAATAAAGTAATTTAAGTAACTATAGAAGTGATATAAAATGGAGCATCTGCTCTCATTCCTCCAATTCATATATATTGTTTACTGATGGAAACTGAGCTATTGTAATGAACCACAAGAAAAATCATAAGGCTATAGTTGATAACTCATAAAGATGTCAATTTATAAACAACTTCAGTTTGCAGTAAAGCAACTATCTAAAAGCAAATTTCATGTTTTGGTCATTATTTTATTTATTTATTTGTTTGTCACCCATCTCACACCAGATGACTCTGGGGATTAGCAAAGAGATTTAAAATAAAATTGTCAACATCATATTGCCATTGACCAAATTATAATTCTGTGTTTATGGAATCCAGTGTATAGTTCCAGTTGTCACCTTTGGGTGGGTGGGGGGAATGTTTCATTCAAATGTTTCTTTTTCTTCTTTCTGTCTTTCCACATCAACATTTTTTTTCAAAACCCATTCTTGATACTACCAAATAATAATCTGTCTCATCACTCTTGCATCATTCAGTAATATGCTGAATTTTAAATAATCAAATCAACCATGCTTTAAGATTTATAGTCATTATTTTGCCATGTAAATGTATGAATAGATGTATGGTTAAATCAAGTATCTGAAGTGAACGGATCTTTTTCTAAAAATATATTCATTAAAGAGTCATCATTCTCATTCATTTTGGGGTCTCCAAATGGCCTAATCATTTTTTTCAGTACTCACTTCCCTTATTCCCATGTCTCTACTTATTTCACCTAAGAATAATGTCCCCCATGCCTCCCCATCGCCCACCATCACATTCATTTAGATGGTTATGGGATTTCTTTCCCAAACTCATCTTTGCATTTTTATTACTAGACTATGTATTTGTTCCACAACAATGTAGATAATACAAGTCATACTTCCTGACATACATTGAAGTCCTTTCATTCATAATTAAACCAATCCCTTCACTTTCCTGCATTGTTCTACTCCGTAAGGTCTGTTCACCCAGCTATGGCAGTAGAAAGACTGTGATTTTATCACTGTGAATGGTACAGATACAGGAAAAGAGCGTAGCTACCCATCCGGTGCCACACTCATTGTTACAAGAGAGGATTTATTATACAAGAATAACAATTCTTCTTTAAACAACTTGATGATACCCACTTATTTTTAAATCTTATCACTATAGCTACTTGCATGCCTATACTTACATTTATATATATATACACTATGCTTCTAATTCTAAGAATTCTTATCTAACATTTTTATAAACTCCTTTTTATTGGTTTGTTTGTTTACAAGCAGGCTTGAATTGCTTACACCTGGGTAAATTACCAGGCTTAACTATCTCTGTCCTTGGCTGCTCTCCCAGCTGTGGACTGCAGGGAATCTCCTCAGGGAGTGCTCACCCTAGGTTTGGCTAGCCTTGCTTCTGGCTGACATTTTTTTGTCTTTTCAGCCAACTCTTGGTTGCCTCTGCCCTGAGCTGGTACAGGGACTTTAGCATCCCTTGCTGGGAGGGAAAAAATTTGTTGCCAGTTGCTGGCTGGCTGCTGGCACTTCTGGTGGGGATGGCATTGCTGCCAGGCTCTGTTGTTCTACTCAGCTTTCAGCTGTTTGTGCATCTGAATCTGTGCCTGCTTTCTCTGCATCTTCCAATGCCCATTGCATGCTGCACCACATTGACTTTGTCTTGGCATGACTTGTTTTCCTTCTCTTTTACCTGCAACCTCCTCTTTTCCTGCTCTCCAACACATGAATGCAATCTCCCTCTCAACACAGGCAAACACACTCCAACCCAGGTCTAGAATGCATTTACACTTTATAGCTGGAATGCAGGTGTGGTCCAGCTAATTCAGCTGTCTCAGAATCCTTGGTGGGGGCGGGGGGAAGCAAAATGGACAAAGTGCTCATGCTGACCATGTGAGACTTTTATTTTAGAATCCCTAAAAGTGTAAAAGTCAGAAGAAAAAGGAGGAGGAGGAGGAGGAGGAGGAAGGGGAGGAGGAGGAAGGGGAGGAGGAGATTAATTCTGGATTTTAATGTTCATTTTGGTGGGTGAGCCAATGGAAAACAGCTGTACCAGTGGTAAGTGCAGTATCAGGCTCAGTAAAAAATCAGTTTGAAATCAGATAAGGGACTTGTTGTGAGGGCTGGAACTGGCAACACAACAGCCTAGGAATTTGGGATTTCTGGGCACGTGTTTCATATCTATCCATCCTTTTTGGTTGGCACAATGAATACATGGAAAAGCACAGTCCCCATGGATTAGGCCAGTAATGGATTAGGCACCATTACTGTGAGGATGCTGTGTAAAAAGGCACAATCCCTCCTTCCCTTACCCTACTGAGGAAGTAGCTGTTCACCCACCACTCACACATGGTAAGGGGAGAGGTGACCTAGCTCCTTTCTTTCTCTCCATTGTTCTTCTCCTGCAAGCCATGGGGGGGATGGATGTGGTGACTTGGTCTCCCTTGTCTCACCATGAAGCAAAATAGGAGAAGCAGGACAGCAGAATATAGAGAAGCAGCAGAAAACAGTTCCTCTGGCACCAATTCTCTGATCCCACAGAGAGATCCATTTGTGGGATCAGAAAATTGGGAGCAAATGACCCACTTTATCTGTTCCCACCATTTTGCTTGCCAACCATGGGAAGAAAAGGGGGGGGGAAGGGGGAGCAAATTTCTTCTCTCCTGCTATTCTTGCCATGGGTGGCAGGAAAACCACAGGAGGATAAGTGGGAGAAATCATGGAGAATGCCTCTTTTGGTACCAGTTTTCTGATTCCAATACAGAACTGACAGCAGAAGAGTCACTTCCCACTTATATCTCTCCTCCCCCAATTCTCATGCAAACAAAAAATTCTATTCCATTTCTTTGCTGGGGCCTCAGAAGTGCAGATAAAACTATTTTAAAATGGCATACTTGTCTGCTAGCTTGAGTAGTGAACAACACTACACTTTAGTACTGTTATGAAAAGACCCCATATAGTATATTCAAAATCACATTAAATAGTTTAATTATCTATTTTTTCCAGCACTTTTTTTTTTATCCTTCAAAGGTTATTGACTAATGCCAGTCATCTAAAAGTACAAAAATGCATATAATCTGGGATTGTAGGAAGAGGGAATGTTGGCTCAAATGTATCACCCTACCTTTGCTTGCTTTTCTAGTGAGAAGTATATTGTATCAACACATTCTTTTCACATTACCTCACACCTGACATTTTTTCCCTCTAAATAAATTTTCACTTTTGGGAATAAACTATTTAATTAACTACTCTCAACAATATTAGAGATCTCTTAATTTCTATCATTATTTATTTATTATTATTTATTATTTAATAATTTCTATTATTATATTATGTATTAGAGATCTCTTAATTTTTCTTAAGGATATTAGACATATCTTAAGGATATTAGAAATCTTCAAAATAACAGGTTTGCAAAGCCACCTGGTGAGTTTACCTTCATTCCAGAATAAAAGAAAAATTAACTCAAATCTTAAGAATTTAAAGAATTTAAAATAAACAAAACAAACAAAAAGCTAAATAAGGCTTTAACTCAGGAAAGTTATAAATGAATTAAGGGACCAGACAAATTTGGAATATTAGGACTTTCGCTATAAGATTTTGGAAATAATTATATAAATAATTAGCACCTTCATGGACACTAAATTCTTTAGTCTATCATAAGTTATAACAGAAATTCAAGACTTTATGATTTCAGAATTTAGACACTAGAAGGGACTAAAGATTCCAGGCAGAAAAGTAAAAAGGAAAAATAAAAGAGAGAGAGAGAGAGAAAGTCTTGCATTTTGTTTTTAGTCAGCACTGGGACAAAATGACAGAAAATGGTATGACATGTGAAATACTTCTGGAGATCTTTGAAGAATGGGGTCAAAAAATAGCAGCTACAATGTCATTACAGTAAGATTACACCTGAAACAGAAAATGGATTCTGAGCACCCACAGAACACAACATGATAATATACTATCAGAACTGCAGTCTGTCTTTTCCAAGAATATACATATTGGAACAGTTCCTGTTCCTTGTTTCTTTAGTTTGAAAATACAGAAAATCATTTTGATGTATGTTTAGAAGAAGGAAAATGATATCTTTAAAAATAAAAGTGCAGGAAAAAATAAAATAATATTATTTTGTCATTGTTTAATCACTTTTTTAATTGTAAGCCCCCTAGAGTCACTTATACAGTGATATGGGTGGCATATAAATTTGATTAATAAAATAAATAAATAAAATAAATTTTGACATCTATCTGTTTTTTGGACTGTAAAAGTAGCACTTTTTCTCTAAAGTTTCATTTTAAAAATTCTGTAAAATTTACTTCAATTGTTACAGGGGAGGCATAGAAAAATATAATCCATATAAAATTCTTCTGGCCAAGAATAATCCTGGAAGTGAAAGACACTCTAGGACAGCAGCACAAGGAAGTGGGTGGAATTCTTTGTATTCATAGCTCTGGATCTTGTGGACTCCACCTCTGTCCTACCTGTTTGGTCAAAGCAGCTAGGGAAGAAATTGTGAGTTAGATCCTGGCAGTAGTCAACTATTCTTTAAAAGAAGGGGAGATTCCAAGAGCCTTAAAAGAGGTCCTGGTCTGCCCATCCCTCAAGAAGCTCAATATGAATCCAGTGGAACTGTGCAATTAGCAACCTATCTCCAATCTCCTTTAGGTAGTTGGTGGTTTGAAAATGGTTAGATTGCTCTGAAAGATATTGTTTATCTGGACCCATGGGAGTCTGGCACATGCTTTTGTCTAAGATAGAAACCACACTGGTCATGCTTGTGGATGATTTCTGGTGGGACTAAGATGGAGGGAGCACGACCATTCTTATCTTCCTAGACTTCTCAATGGCTTTTGATACTGTTGGACATAGTATCCTTTCAACCTACTTGTGAGGGCTGGAGTTACTCTACTTCAGGAGGTGAGGTTTAGAGGCTTTGCCCCTGGATGTTTTGTTATGGAGTGCCTTGGGTTTAATTCTTCTCCTTATCCCATTGAATACCTTCATGAAATCATTGGGAAACTTATCCACTGGCATGGAGTGAAGTATCATCAATCTGCCAATGATACTTATTCTTGGATCCAATGGGAGATACTGTGGGAGTTCTGATTCAGTACCTGGATCAGAATTAGGTCTGGGTATGGAGAAATCAGATGGTATAAGAGGCTATGGAAAGGAAATAGGGAGAAGTGGGGAGAAGTGCAGTTTAGCAAAAAAAAACACAGATTTGAGAACTGTGGGAAGCAAGTGTTTCAAAGAGACTTTACCTTAATTACCTAATTCACTATGTATCAGGATCCTTGGGGATGGTCACACATGTCCTTCTTATTTCTTGGTTATATAACTGTTATTCACTCTACATGAAACTGCCTTTGAAGACCATCCAGAAATGTATAGTTGTCTAGAATGAAGAAGCTTGTGTGCCTGCTGGCCAATAATGGTATTATCATATTATACCGTTGGTGTGCAGCTGCACTGGTTACTGAAGTATAAGCAGAAACATATAACCCAGGAAAATTGGAAGAGTTAAGATCTGTCATATATTCAAATTCAAAATATCATGAATACTACCTGCTGGGAGCACAACAGAAGCAAAAAGTATTACTTTTATGTTCTGGTAGGGACCTTTCTGGAAACACCTGATGGGTCATAATGGGAAATGGGATGTTCATGGTCTGACCCAATAGGACTCTTTTATACAAAGGATAACAGACTATCAAAGAATAGAAGAAGCAGGATTTACACATTTACACAAATGGGCAAAGAGATTAGGATAGGAGAAGCATTGCAAAGAAACTTAGATTCAGTCCAGATAAGAGAATAATGAAAAAGGGATCAATGGATGTGTTAGATATTAATCAAAAGAACCAAGAAATAAAGTGTAGAAAAACAGCATCATGATAAAACTTTATTAGTAGGAATGTTTTCATATGTTAAAAACAGAAGTAAGAGTCATTCAGAATTCCAAGCATCTTATTCAGCTTAATGTAGCCAGTCTGATACACAAGTTTCAATATTGATCAGCCAAATGTTTCTGCTGTGAGAAAAGTGGTATTCATTGTATTATGTGCTGTCTCAATAGGTAAGCATTCTTCTCAAAAAAAATTTCTTAATTAACATCCATCAAGTAAAAAGATAAAAAGCTATTTATTTAACAATGCATATACCTGACTTTCTGCCACAAATGAGTCAAAGTAGTTAAAAGAGCATTTAAAAAAAAAATTAATTTAAAGCACTGCTTTACCTCAAACAAGTAAATTAAAAACTCAACACCCTGTTACCCTTGATTTACTGACATGTATGCCTATGGACCAGATTTATAAACTTGTCAGAAGCTTTTTATACCATGGTTGCCAGTAAACATCTCATAACACAGCTTGGTCAAGGAGAAATCCCAAGGTGTCATATCAGGCGTTGCCCAACCCTAACCAAAAGAAGCTATAATTTCTAATAACCAAGACAATTTATGTACTGTGTGGATACTGATTCAGCTGGTTTGTCCACAGGTCATTCTTTCAGGCTCAGTATTATTACTGTCATTGTTGTGCAGAAATAAAGTATTTCCATAAATATCAAAGACATCTAGCAATAATTAAAGCAATCAGAATATAGAGGGAAGAGGGAATGGGCTTGAGGGACAGAAGGAAGAGTCACTACCAAGCAACAGTCAGATAAAAGGGGCCTGACCTTGGGCCAACAATGTAACATGAATATACATCTCAGACAAGCCACTCCTTAGTTCATACAAAAACAAAGGGATGGAAGTGTATTCAGACTTGCAAGATTCTGTTACTACAGCTTTACAGTAAAGGTACTACTGACCTACATGGCATGTAAACAGAATGAGTTTGCATCATCATCATCATCATCATCATCATCATCATCATCATCATCATCATCATCTATTAAAGTGTATGCTGCCTGACTCTCAATGATTCTGGGTGGCTCACAGCAATCAAACAAAGAATTTATAATAAAATCAATAAAACATAAAAAAATAAAAGATGCCAAGTGTGGTGAAATGAGGGGTTTCACTCTTCCATGTCAAAGGCCTGGGTGAAGAGCTTGTTTTGTGACTGATCTAGTAGAAAATATCTCACTTCAGTTGTTTGATTTTTTTTTTTTTTTGGTTTATGAAGAGCTATGTATATAAGCCCTAGTCTGTTCCTTCTAACTCTTGATGAAGAAAACATGAAATGAAAGTTTAACTACATTTAGATAGATACTTTCCTTGTTGTTCACAATTAAGAGCTGTCTGAAATGAAGGTTTATTCCAGTTCCATGGAGCTAAATATTTTCAGTTCAGACCTTTCTCATCAATGCAAGCAGTTTATTATATCATATGTCCCACCTGTGTTATTTGCTAAATAATCTAAACGCCCAAAGAACTGTATCACAGTATGAACAATGTAATGAATGATCCGAGAAGTACTATCTAGGGGTGATACATAAAGACATGTGACTGTGGATAAATAGAGGGGAACTTACAGTATGTTCTGCTTGAGAATTTGTGAAGTACAAAGCAAACCACAATGACTGAGGTACATACAAATTCCTACTGAAAATAATGGCTGCAAAGGATATTTGTTGTTGTTTAGCCGTTAAGTCGTGTCCGACTCTTCGTGACCCCATGAACCATATTGCGCCAGGCCTTCCTGTCCTTCACTGCCTCCCTGAGTTTGCTCAGTTTCATGCTCATTGCTTCAGTGATGCTATCTAACCATCTCATCCTCTGCCGTCCTCTTCTCCTTTTGCCTTCAATCTTTCCCAGCAGCAAAGGATATTGCTTGGGCTCTAATGATCAGGCTCGCTTAACAAAATGGATTGCTTGTACTCCAGCTGATACAGATGGTTTTGTGAATGTGTAAATGACATTGAAAGACATGGAATTCTGAGAGACAGCAAGCCCGGCAGTTCAAAACATCTCTAGAGTGAATTCTTTATTTATTTTTCCATGCATTAAAAAAAGAATCTGAATCCTTGAACTTCACTTGCAGAAGGGTACTCTTGGCTTCAAGCCTTTGCATATTGGCTGGGCAATATGCAATATTTATGTGGACATGACTATTAACTGGACCATGTCTGAAAATCTCTGAGCAATTGACATTCTCTGACATTCTGAGGCAATTCATTATCTGTCCTGATTGAAAAAGGTGCAAAATTCCCTGTTATCCATTTGCATATCGACTCCAGGCCTTCAGACAAATATGCACAATCCCCAGTTTTTGTGTGTATTTGCATATCAATTTCATTAATTGCAATATATTCACGCTGACAGTACATTACAATTCCTGTCTGCAGATCATATTACTATTGCCTTACTCTTCATACCATTTGCCACAATTAGTAGGTGCAGCATGAAGGGGAAGAATCCCATGTAGAATCTTAGGTTAAATTTATACAAGTATAAAATTTATAACATTTAAAATGTTTTAAACAGAGCTGTGGTTCAGAAGAACATGCAAGTTTTCAGAAATAAAAATTAGGTAAAGAAGATTAGAGATTAACAGCTGGCATGCTTATAGAATTTAGATATTACAAATGCTTGCAGATTTCTCTTTCCAGTTCAGATGTTTAGAGTGGTGGAAATGCTTCTAATGCTCAGTTAAATAGAATTCAGTTTTTGAAGATTTCTTTGTATAGCACTTGGATTTAAATCACAGGGCATTTCAGACCTGCTACTAAGTTCAAAGGAACTGCTGTGAAAGGATTTAAGAAAGATATTGCTACTGAGAAGTAAATACAGCAAGCATTCTTGTGACTGGATTTGAAATGAAAAAAGATTTTATACTTTTCTGCTAAAGCAGGAGTCTCATCAGACAAAACACAGAAAGAGATATTTTTATTGGTTCTACTTATTGGCTGGTTGCATTAATCACACATTTTATATGCTGGGTGTGCTTTTCTGTACAGCTACAGAGTTCTAATAAAATAGGAAATGGGTGCAAAAAATATATATTTATATTAACTTTCCATTTATTAAACATCTAAATCCAGTTAGTTCAATGCCTGACATTAATAGCTTGGAACATCATTGTTTAGAGGTTGTTTCTTTCATAAGGATCAAAGAACAATGGATAATTTTTAAAAACAAAACAAACCCACTCATATCTTTTAAAACAAAAAGACAATAAGATGTTCCTACAGTTCTTCATCTATCTAACAGATGGACAAACAGACAAATGCAAATAAGCATTCATAAGAATTTGTCAAAGTATGAGAAAAGTGACAAATTGTTACATTCTTTACCTCCCTTCCTCTCTGTATCATACATTCTGGCATACAGAAAGGAGAGAGAGAGGGAGGGAGGGGGGAGGGAGGGAGGGAGAGAGAGAAGGCATGCAGATTTTTATTTCTAATGAGTACAGACTAAACAACAACAGAAAAACAACCTTCTGTTGCCAGAGCTCCTATTCACATCCATTCTGGATCCCTTTTCAATTTCTTAAGAAAAAAATCTAATTTTTCTTTGGATAAGTTAGCTAGAAGGCATTTTTTCACTGCTCATTAGGGAGAAAAGCTATAATTTGTCCTCTTTCTGTGTTGTGTGTTTGTACCTGATCAACAGTAGTCTTCCTTAACAACATGCAAATAACAGTATGAAACAAATGAATTATCCTTGTCAATTGTTCCTCATCTGTTGGATCAGCTATTTGAAACTAGCAAAATTAGTCTAGGTAAACCATTTGCAATATAAGATACCAGAAGTACCTCTAAATTAGTCTTTCATGGCAAAAACAAAATGAAGAGGTTTTTTTTTAAAGAATCTTATATCTAACAAATTCAGTATTTTATATGCTTTCGTTGATCACAGCCCCACCTTTACAATAGCCTGACTTACAAAAATTAAGCCTTTTCTAACATGTAGTCTTACCCTAAGAAACAATTCATCTTTATTTATCTTTTGATCTTGAGGATAGTGGAGACTGAGGCTACACAGCACTGTGGATCACAGTTATCTGCTACCAACAGATTGTGGAGAAGTCTGAAGATGCAAGTTTGCTTTTTGCAAGCACAGTCCTACATGGACCTACCTGAAGAGGAAGCCTAAGTAGTAGAACAGACTTCCTTCTTTGGTGCATAGATAGTGACATTAGAGCAGGGAAATATCACTATTCTCCTATCATATTCATTACATAATAATGATAATAATTCCAAATCATGGAAGATTATGGACCATAATCTACTGTGCTGGTCCAGGGCAGGGTGGTAGATAAACTTATTTTCAACTTCGGCTGAAATTTTTGTATGGCATAAAGTCAGCCAACCTGCTTCTGTGCATAAAGGAGGACCAGGACCTGGTTTCCCTACTTCTAATTTATTACCTTAACCATTATACCACAGTATCTCTCAAATAATAATAGTAGCAGATTAAAGATAGATAGATAGATAGATAGATAGATAGATAGATAGATAGATAGATAGATAGATAGACAGACAGACAGACAGACAGACAGACAGACAGACAGACAGATAGATAGATAGATAGATAGATAGATAGATAGATAGATAGATAGATAGATAGATATTGGAAAGCAGCAAAATGATTTGATCTGCAACCTGCAGTGGCACAGTGTATATCACCATTTCATTTTCATTTTCTATGTCCTCATTCTGTTTCAATTATAGGCATGGCCTGAAGTCTTAAGAAACATCTGCCTTAATTTGCTTACACTGGGTTGGGAGTGTTTGAGCAGAATGTAAAACCTATCTTCCAATGTCTGCCATGTTTGCCTACCTACTAGTCTCTATGTGTTCAAGACAAAAATCTGCAAAAGATTCAGTAAGCATATTCATCTGAATGAGTTTGTGGCATTTCTGCAGTTAGGACAATTGATCACACTTCCCAGCTGCAAGGACTCTGTAACAAAAAGAATAGCAATGATAAAGCAACAGCTTTACATAGCTAAGAATAAGGATGCCTGTTTAGCAATAGTGGATATGGAAAGCCTCTCAGTATTGCTGTGACAGTTTTTGTGATTGCAGATAAAATCACTTATATTTGTTGGGAGTTGGCAATGACTTAAGCAATGCTGTTTGATATAAGAAGGGATTCTTTTCAGATTGTAGAGACTGAGGAAGTAGATAGGAATGTTTGTGCTATGGGCTCTGTCTTCTGTAGAATGGATTCTTCCACCTGTCTCTTTTGAATGGCTGGACAGAACATATGTGTCTGGATTCAGAATGGGAAACATGCATCTTTTAGAGAGAGGAAGGAAGCCCCTTGCCTGAAAGGGCCATTTCTCAAGTCAGTCATATTGGGCAAATTCTGCCTTATCTCAAACTTTCCATTTCCAAGGAAGATTATTGAGAAGATGCTGAGGCTTCAGATACAGAGGAACTCAGAGGAAATAGATTACACAGACTTTTTTCAGCCAGAATTAAAATTTGAAACAGATGTAGAAAATCATTTTTATCTAGAAGCACCTGGAGGTATGAATTCCTCATATATTAAATCACCTTGGCCAAGAATAATACATTTAAATTGGCCTATAGCTGTCAAAAATAGAAAGTTCCAAGTGTGATTTCTTCAATAGGGAGCATTCCATTGCACTGTTCAATGCAGGTATCACCACCCCTGGATTCAAAGAGGCATTAATACTGAAAGTATTCCCTCTGCTCCCTAGCCAGTACCAGCCAAGACAGAGTTGGATGTAGAAGACACATAGTATCCTAAATCATCTGTATGCCTTATTGCTTCCTAAACATATACAGGAGTAAACTGATTCAAGAAAACTAGACCACTTTAGACTGGCTTACTCCTAAGTTTATTAACAGTGATACCAATCTACTGATACAACTAAGTATAATTCATTAAAAAAAAAAAATTGCTCAAGAAGGTATTCTACAGCTCTAATGGGCTGCAACAATCCTTAAACCATCTGGAACAGCTCTCTTGAGAGATTTTGTACCAATGTATTGGTGGCAGAAAAAAATATATTTTTCTCCAACTTCATTGCAATGAATTGCAACCATATTGCAATTCATTTTTTTTTTTAATTTGAAGCAGGTGGAAATATTTAACTAGAAAGTTGTAATCATGTCAATTGCTTTTGTCTAATCCAGTGATTCTTAACCTTTTTGAAGCTGCCGCCCCCCTAAGGAGCGGAAAAATTTTCAACGCCACCCTTTGTGAAAATCCTGGGTATGGGGGGGGGGGGGGGTTACTGAATTATAAAAGGCAAAAATTTTAAGTAATTTTTTTCAGTAGACATACACACCAAATTTGTTCGATTTAACTCGATACTTTTGCCCTGGAAGGTAATTGCATTCCTTTTATTAAAATTAAAATGACTAATGCAAAAAAAATGAAGCGAACAAAAAGCAACTCAAGAAACGCGGGTCAAATCAAACATTCATATTGAAAGGATGCTCAATGCACGCACTGCGATTAATCGCGCGGGAAGACAGTTGACGCATGCACTGTGCTGGTTGGGATTGGAGAAGAATTGTAGTGTCAAGTTCTTCAAGGTCATCCTACCTAGAATACAAATTCATCTCACCATTCTTAGAAGTGCATGAGGGCAGCCATCATGCAAGTTCGTTTTATTGCTGGTACAAATGGTGTAAACCGGATAATCGATTTAATAAATTTTTTGGGGAGTTTTAAAATTAAGTTCAAATGCCAAAGCATGCTCATCGCCCCTCTACCACCCAAAACATGCCTACCGCCCCCCTACCACCCAAAACAAGTTCACCGCTCCTCAGCATCCTCCCACTGCCCCCCGGGGGGCGGTACCACCCCCATTGAGAACCAATGGTCTAATCCATGATTTGGATACTTATGTTAGTCCACATTGTGAGCCCATAGATGTTTGGTAATGTTCTACATTTTTGGCATCAAAGACCTAATATCATGTGCTCAGTTATAAAATGGTTCAAATACAATTATGTGTTGTAAACAGTTGTAGTTACATGATATTGGTCAGTTATGCAACTGTACCTTTGTGAAGTTAAAAGATTTCTTTGGAGCTCCTTTAAACTTGTAAATATTTAATTACCATACAAGGCAAAAATATATCAGTAAAAATGCTGAAAATATGTTATAATAGAGAGAAAATGGCATAAAGGAAGTGATGAAGCAGAACATTACCTGTGCTGTAAAAAAGCATAATGTGAGAATAAAATAAATGATGAGGTCAACTTCCAATTTCAGTGAGATCAAAGAGAGGTCATTAAGCACATTATCAGTAATTGCAGAGACAGAAAAGTTGCAAAATAGCAATATATATCTATCTAAATAAAGAGAAAATTAGTGGGAATAAATTAAGTAAAGCAATAAAATCAGAATAATTAATAATCACAAGCTTTTGTTGTAGTCCAAACCAAGATTGAAAACTTTGAAACAGAGAGCAAGCCACAACATCATTAACATTAGTGAGGTATTCTTTTGGTTAAATAAATTTAAAAAAATGGGAAACACTAATAGACTAAATGTCTTTCTCAGGTTATGGTGAAATACCAGCATATCAAAGGCAGATAGAGGAAGCCAGTAAAAGTTAGGAAAAGAAGTAAAAGCCACAGTGGTGTAATAAGAAATAAAACGAGTTACAGGATACAGAATGAGACCAAAGAAATAAGATATGCTTTAAATACCTTCCTATTGGAATTTGTTCCCCATTATATATTTTTTAAAAAAGCAGAAGAAAGAGTAAGGGATGTCTTAAGTAGAAAATTTATGTTATTGGTATATGAATATCTACATCTTCTGCACACAAGAACATCTGTCTCTATTGGACGGGGATTTGAGATTCTTTCACAAATGTATGCTATTTATTATTTATTTATTTATTTATTTATTTATTTATTTATTTATATGATTTTTATGGCTGCCTATCTAAAATCACAACTCTGGGTGGCTCACAACAACAATAAAACCCATAACTATAAAAATCATAAAACAGAAAACCAAAACAAAACCTGGAGTCTCAATCATTCCCTTGAATGCCCCACGACCAACTCCAGACATCAGGTTTTCATGATGTTCTAAAAGACTAAAAGGGTGGGGGCCTGCCAAATCACCAGGGGGAGGATACCCAAACTCCCTCCTATATATTTTGTTTTTGTTGTTGCTGCTGCTGCACAGAACCTCTCCTGAGTCTCATACTGACGTGCAATTGTCAACTGAAAATATTTATATATTGTGTAAATTGTGCACTTTATGTGCCTCAACATTTTTTAAATTTAGTTTAGGGATATCACACAAAAATAAATGTGTGATGGATTTCTCTGACATCCTTTGTTTGAGACAGATAATATTTCATAGACTTTAAACAAAACCCTGTGCAAGGAATGAAATTAGTTTTTTTTTAATTTATTAATTCTAGCATATATTTAAATTCCTCTTACTTATTTGGACAATTATAATTTTATACTACTGCACTCAAAATCATTCCACTACAGTTGGGATCAGCTCTTATATGGATACACCACAGGCTAACCTTAGCAGTTCATTGGTACTTTGCAAAGAAAGGACCATCTCTTCAACTAAGCCAATGAGTACCATGAACTCTAATAGGTCCTATTATTTCCTTTCCTCAGCAGAGCTGAAATAGCATAGTGGGTATTTTCTTTGGTTAGCAGACAGAAGATTGCTAGCTCAAAACCCAGTAGAAACGTTTGTTTGTTTTGATTTTTATTATTAGAAATTTTCTTTTCCTGGCCACCTCATTGTCCTCCTGAGATTTTTTTTTTTTTTTTTTTAATATCTAGTGGTGCACCTTTTTTTCTATTTTCCCAATCACTGGGATAGTTTCACCTCCAGCTCCCAGACAGTCCGTAAAAATGCCAAGGGTGAAAACAAGCTACTCAGGAAAAGAACTTTTACTGATCACATATTGCATCTGCAGAAGATAATCTGACTTTTCTGTGCCATGTATAATCAGCCTTGCTAGGTTTTTCAAATATTTCAGTGAAGTTTTTATTATTTTTTTCTTGTATAATCATTCAGATCTTCAGGAGGATATAACCTACTGCTTGTCAGTTTGTTTTGCAAACCTTCTTTGAAGAAAACATGCACACCTTCTTGCTTAAAGGAGGCAGTAATGATACATGTTTTAACCTCACTTAAAAACAACAGCTACAGCAACCATCACAGAACAGCAAATAAGAATGAACAGGGAGAAACATATCCAGCTGAACCTATTGTAAACTGATCCCCCCTCCCCCTGCTTCCAGCCTCTAGTTCTCAATAAAAGAGTTTCTACAGTAGGCCTTTCAGTTAAATTCCCTATTCTTCAGCCTTGAAAGTGATATAAAAAGTATTTGCAAGCTACCTCTCTTGTATGACAGTGCTGAAACAGTGGAGACACAATTCAAGGTTTTGTCATCAGTCCTATCTGAAGGAAGATATTGTAATATCCCATTTGCTGAGCACAGCTCTCTCTGAGGAATAGATGAGGCTGCGAATTGGGAAATGTTCTCTTGTACTGCCTATTTGTAGAGATAATTGACTCAGTTTTCTTTCTCCCTCTGTCTTTTAAGTAAAAATACCAGGCAGGTTTGGTGAACTTTATGTATTTTCCTTTCTATATCTGATCAAAACTGACCAATCTTTGATAGATACCAAATCTTGGGCCATCAGTTGTATAGATCAGTAACTGATTAGAATAATTTGACTAATCTTGATTATCAGTGGAGGCGAATCTTGATTATTTCTTTTTGCTTCTTTGCATATGTCAATGCAAAGGTAACCGTAGATAACTGTAAGTTGACGCAATATAATATATGTATTAGACCCTCTGGGTGGTATTTTTACTTACTGATTTATTTATTTATGGGGGGGCTGGTAAAACAGCATAATAAGGTTATGAATACAAATTGCATTCTTCTAAGTTTACTTACAAACAATTTTTTATTTCCTTTACTTACATGTAATCTTTTATCTAACAATTAGAAGGACAATACAGTCTTCTTTATATTACTGTTTCTCCTTAATTTCCAAATTCTTAAACTGTATCATTGATATGAACCCAATTTAATCCTTAATGACCTCCTTACCGCTTCTTACTGGATGATATGAAAATACAATTAAAATGTGTATGTATGTATATGTGTGTGTGTGTGTGTGTGTGTGTGTGTGTGTGTATATATATATATATATATATATATATAAAATTATGAAATCAAATCTTTATTACGGTCATAGACCAGCATAATTAAAGGTTTAAGTTATCTAAACTTTAGAGTGTTAATAATCTCCAGTCAATACTTATAAATATCACTGTACCCAAATTATTATTTAAAAAAAAACAAAACCCTAAATGACTATTTCCCTTTTAACACCCTAGATTCCTGGACTAGCCTTAGTTTAATATTCCTGTTTAGCTGATTTCCTTTAAAAGCTATATCATTTTCTTTGTTGAATATTTACATTTATTGTGATATGTATGTATTTATTCCTGGTACTCTTATACTGCTCTACACCAAAACCACTCTGAGTAGCTGTTTTTGATGCTTTAGTAAGAACAGCCTCCAAAATAACAGCAACCTTTTCTCAAATCCCAGCATGAAATGGATAGAAGTTTCATTCTGTCACCTACCTCCTTCCTTCCTTCCTTCTTTCCTGCCTGCCTGCCTGCCTGCCTGCCTGCAACAGTAAATGTCACTCGGCTTTTGATAGTATTACTTACAGCAGTGACATTTTATTTAATTGCTCATGGAATATTTTCATTCATTCATTCATTAAATTTTTATTTTTTGTCTTTAACTTTTAATATGCTGCCTTGATTTAAGATGTCAGTGAAAAGGAAAAACAAAGCAGTCCTTGTTTGTCCTTTCATTTGGTATATACTCCCCCCCTAAAAAAAAAAAAAAAAAACAGCAATAGACAAACAGATTAATTGAGTATCTAGGCAATTTAATGAGAACATTTATGTGCTGACAAGCTGGCTAATAAGAATGGGCAGTCAGAATCGAATATGTTTAAACAACAAATGGTTGTTTTTAACCCTGTCTTTTCAATTCAGATTCCAAGCTACTCTCCCTCAGGGTTTTCCAATCAACTGGGAAAGAATCCAATGACATATGTGAAATCGTTCCCTTCCACTTAACACTGTTTACCCATCCCATCAACTGCCTATTGAACAAGTTTAATGTATATCCTATCTGGATTTTGCACTCAATCACTTTTCTGAGTTACTGATCTGTTCTCCCCGCCCCCCATTCTTCCACAGTACTGATTTTTTTTAATGCTATTTTCTATATCTGTGTCATTGTGAAGGTCATTTTTTTTTCCTGCAGCAGTAAATGTACAGTTATATACAGCTCTAAGCCTTCCTTTCATGCTCTTTTCAGCCTCTCAGGAATATTGCATAATTTTTCATGACTGTTTCTGCCAAAAAAGTAGCATCTGGACTCAAAAATACAGATATAAGGAGTTCAGTAATCTTAAGTAGTAATACCTAAAACCTCTAAAGTCAGAGTGCATGGCTTAACTTCTACTCTTGGATGTAAGTGAGAAGAGATTTTTTAGCATTAGTGGCATTTCTACCACATCATAATACAGAACAACAACAACAACAAAAAAGAACGTCACAAGAAAACGTCAAGGTAAACCATGGGATATTTAATTTCTCAAAGCCATGGAACTATCAGTTGTATTATTTTCATGACCTATTCAGAATGAAGGAACTGCCCCAACTTACTGTTGGTAGGTCTGAAAGTACAGCAGAAATTCATCTATTATTTTCTAAACCTTGGATAATTCACTTCAGTTAGGTCAGGAATTGGAGAACTTGTTGAATTTCTTTGATATTTCTCTTCCACTTGAAATCTAGGTAATATACCATAGATGAATAGTTTAATCCTTGGATCTCTCAGAGTAACATAGGACTTTGGATCCAGTATATTGAAAACTATCCCTGCTTGTTTATCCTGTACACACCTACTATTCAGAAACAATTTTGAGGCACACCACCATCACAAAACATCATAGGAATCCCTCTTGGTTCTAACTTCCATCATATACCTGTATGACTATATCCATTCTAACTTCCATCACATAACTATATCACTATATTAGGATTGCATTTAGGCTATAATTTGTAGTTTGATTTTCTTTTTCTGGGGTACAAATATGATCTTGATCCTCCATTTTAAACTCTTGGAATCAAACAGGTCTCGAGGCCCATTTAGGACATCAAGCCCAGCAACCTGCTTAATGTAGAAATCCAAATCCAAACATATTAGATTGCTGCATAGCTTTTGTTATTTTTTAAAAAATAATAATTTTATTAAAAGTAACCATTAAAAAGGTAAAAACTAATAGAAACTAAAAACAGAAAAGAATAAAAAGAAAAAACAGAAAGTGCAGAAATAAAAAATAGAAAAATAGAAAAGAAAAATAAGAATATAGTGAAGAAAAGGAAAAGAAATAAAGAAATTACTTCTTTCTAACAACAAATATAAATAATTTTAGTAACTTAGCCCCTTCTCTTAAAATACAACAAATGATCTCTTCTTTCCATATCCCATCTACTATCTATAAACAAATCCTAAAAGCCTTGTCATTTAATCCTGATCAGCAAAAATTCATTAAGGGTTACCTGTGATGGAATGGAATGAGAGGAGTCAAGGACAAAAGCATCTCCTCAGCCCCCAGCGTGAGCATGGGAAAGCGAAGAGGATGAGACTGGCACCACCCTAAGGAATTCATAGTGTTTAGTTGCTGGCTTGGGGAGTTTAGAGTTAGTCTGGCGAGATTCTGACTAGCAGGCGCAAGCTAATAAAGTAGCTGAGCTGTTCCAGAACTGTCTCGTGGAGTTTCTTGGGCTTAACCTGACATTACCAGAGATAACAACATATCTATTTTAACCTTGGTCAGATAAACCAACTTTATATTCCTTCCTTTTACTTTTGACAATCTTCATCTTTAGTCCCTTCAAGTAATGTTCTAGATCTTTTTAAATTTTTTAAAATAATTGTATTGCTTTTTAATTAATAACAAAAAGGAAAAAAACACAAAAATAATAATACATGAGAAGAAGAAAGAAAACATTAAAAGGTAATATTAGAAAAAGGTGACAAAAATACAATAACAATAAAAAAAACTTAGTTTTTTTAATATCTGAATGAGTGTATGTATGATGAAGTGGTAATAGGAGGAGATTTTAATGAAATACTGGATCCAGAACTTGATAGAAAGACACCAGTTCAAAGAAAACAATCATTAGTGAGGGAAACAATTAAGATCTATATTGAAGAATTGAGTTTAATAGACCCTTGGCATTTTAAGTATCCAGCTAAAAGAGAATATACATTTTATTCAAATGTGTACCAGAATTTTTTTTAGGTTTGATTATTTCTTAATATCATCGACTCCATATAATCAAATTCAAGAATGTAATATAAAACTTTGTTATGTATTAGGTCATAGTACAATTACTTTGAATTGTGTGTTTCAGAAACTGGTGAAAGCATCAAGAAATTGGTATTTTAATGTTTCTCTTTTGAATTATGAAAAGGAAATATACCCCAGTGTTCTTTTGAAGGCACCGACCATGGTTTGAGCAAAAAGATGGCTAATCCTTCATCTTCCAGAGCTCCAAGCCCACCAGAGATTGCTGTCTTGCAGTCTCCTTGCAAGGAGCAACTGTATGGAGCACTTGTGGGTGATCTCAAGTCCTCTCCTTGTCTGAAGAAGAATTACGAAGAGCCAGTCTACTCATCAGCTCTTCATTCTGCTGCAGTTATTGGCTCTGCTTTTAGCAGAATTGTCTTCAGTTCATCATTTCTTCCCCAGGAGTCCCCACTTTTGTTATTTTTAAAATCTGACTGTGTGGTAGTAAACCATTTGAAAAATCTGTTTCATCCAATTAGTTTCAGTTTCATTAATGAATCTTGAAGATTTTTCCCCCTTCAATATGTAGCATAAAGGCTAAGATTAAAGAATAAAGGTAAATGATAAAGCATCAGAATTTACTGAAATAACCAAAAAAGAATCAAGGAAGAAAATAGCAAGCATTTCCAGACAGATGTAGGATCATGAAATGCTGAGCCATGAAATGGTTATGAAATGCACTGATTTTCCAGTATAAAATGCTGTCAAATGTAATATCTGAAGCTGTATTTTCTGGTGCTTTCCCAGTTGTATGATGGCCTTTCTAGACATATTTTGCTAGCTCTAACTCTGGTACATTAAAATAGATCTTGTTGCCTGTGTTTTAATTAACAGTTATATTGCTGCTGCTAAATTTTTCATGGTGTTATCTTAGTGGTGGCACTATCTTATTTTAGTTTTATGATGCTATCTTACACTTTTTTTTACTGTATTTTTACTGTATGCATTTTAAACTTGTAGATATCTTGCACTTATTTTTGAAATTAGGAAAGAAAGGGTGGCTTGGTTCCACCTAATACTTTTCTAGTCTAAATTAGTCACAGTTTAATCTCATTGAAGTAAATGGATTTAACTATTATAAATAATATAGCAATACTATTATATAAATAAATCAAATATATCAATTGTCAATGCATAATCAAAACATTAAAGACCAGTTATTTCTAGATACCATTAAATACTGATCAAAGTATCACTTGTCAAATGAAACATTCTACTAATCTCTAATCCAAGGATGTACAATGTATATAGTTTGAGATGCAAAGTTTATTTTTTATGCAATGTTTGTGGGTCCATGTATGCACAACAATCTAATAATAATTCTCTATCAGCTTGAATTAGACAATCCAATTGTTATGTTAGAATACAACACAGGGCAGCAATTTTGCATTAGAATGTAGCACTTGCATCTATAAGAATAATCATGTATTTTTCTTAAGAAAGCACAGAAACAAGAGATTTAAGTAGGGAGCTATAGATCTCAAAGGACAGTTATGTAGCTACATTTGGTATAGCACAGCCTCAATAAATCTGAATATTTTCAATAGCATTATGCAGCCCTAATTTTATTACATTAACACAAGCAACAGCTATGAGAGTTGTAACAAAAATGGGTTTTGATGACTAAGCACTTTTTTAAAGATGCCAATTGAGCAGAGATTTTGTGATTATCTTAAAATTATTTTCAGGAGCTTTAGCATGCACAGATAACATAATAATGTTATGGTTTACCTCAAAGTACTATACATGAGTAAATTCACTGTAGCTAGGAAATCATTAGAAATGGACCAGAATATAGAAAGAAGTTTAGCATTTAGATTTCTGTCGGCCACTGTATAAACTATAGAATCAAGACAGTTGATGAATACCTTTAAAAGGAGATGACCTTGAAAATATAAGGAAGGAAGGAAGGAAGGAAGGAAGGAAGGAAGGAAGGAAGGAAGGAAGGAAGGAAGGAAGGAAGGAAGGAAGGAAGGAAGGAAGGAAGGAAGGAAGGAAGACTCTCTACCTTACAATAGAACTCATTTCTGTATTTGATTTCCATACATTGGAAACATTATTCTAATCACTCAAATCTTAATATCCAAGTGAAAATCTGCAACTTCTCTATCACATTCTCTCTCTCTCTTTTTTTTAGATGATTACTTTCTTAAACAGTTCTCAAGGTACTTCATACAGTACAAACCTAGACAATAAGCAAATATGAACAAAAGCAAACAAATTATAAGTTAACACTTCTTAAATATGGAATGAAAACCATAATATTAAAAGCTTCATTACTGATAAAGTTTAGAAAAATATTGAAGCACTCAAAAGTCTTGTTCCTTCATGGTCAATTTCTGAATAGCCTAGATGGATTCTGATTCCAAACTGCATCAAGCTCCCCAAATGTGATTCTCTATATGGTTTATCCTACAAATCCCAGAACTTCTAATCAATTTTACAAATACAATGTTGGGAGTAGTAATAAAAGCCAACCTCAGGGTAGCACATTTGAGAATTCTGCACAAAACAACAGTATGTCAGATTTAAAGGCAAAAGGTTTTGGTGAACACCAGGGTATATCTTAAACCAGCTATGCTGTTTCCTGAATTTGTGCTGCTGCCTTCCAGCTGTTGCATAAGCATCTGATTGAAGGAATTGCAGAAAAATACTATGTTCCTGTGCTCCTGTATGCTCAGCAGCATCTTTTTGTTTTTGAATCTCAAGTCCTGAATGTTTCTGTAGTTCACTAATACATGTATGGATGTTCTTCCTTTCCATTAGTGTCAATTAGGATTAAAAACAAAAACAAAAACAAAACAAAAACAAAAACCTTGCATGGATCTCAGTAGAAAAGGATTTGCAAGATATGTCAAAATAAATTGTACTGAAGCACACATAACAGTATTGACCAGAAGGAATTGTTCTCTAACTTAAAAGGTGCACATAATGTCTTGGTTGGAGAGAGATTATTCTCAAAACATAAATTCTCAAAATTGCATTAGAAAAGGATAGTTATTCAAAAAAGTGTCTTATATTAATTACGTTAAGAATTTACATAAAAGTTTAAATTTTAATGTTAATAAATTTGCATAATAAAACCTATTTGGGGGGAGTTGCATATAAACTGTATGTTATGGAAAATTACATCTTGAACTGCACGGTTCTAGGGTCCACTAACTTTTTTTTTTTTTTTAATTCAAATGAAAAATTCATAGAAACAAAAAGCCATGATTTCAAGTTGACTGGTCTGGAGAAAAGGAACCAAAAAAAACAAAAACAACAAAAAAACAAAACCCTCCCAGAATTTGTCCTTCATGTGAAATCAGAAAACTGCAACAATTTGAGAACAGAAATAAGAGAAGAATGGGAAGGGCGGAGCTAAGATGGGGAAATAGCAGCAGCTTCCCCACTGAGTTCCTTATGATACAATATTTGTTTCTGCAAATGGCCTAGCTATACATAATTAATTTTTATCTTGTTTTATTTAATAAATATCTGTGAAAAGAATGGAAGAAAGAACATAGAAATCTGAAGTTTATTTGTGTTGCCCTGTTGCACTTATAGCTTTATTTCTATATTTGGATTTTTTTCATCTAAAAATATCTGCTTTTTTCCTTGAATATTCTTGTGCTCATGAACCCTCATGTGAAGGTCCCTCTAATCTTGTTTGTGAAATTGTTAGATCTGTAATGGTGCTGTTAGTGTAAATTTGAAGGCAAAGTAGACATCTGGACTTGTTGCAGGATGTGGTTTCTATGTTGTATTATTGTTGTGTCATTTGTTGTTTCTTATCAAAATCTGTATTACAAACAAGTCACAAGCCATATAGGACATTGATTTCCCAGGCAGTTGGTGGCAGATACATACTTTCATGCAGAAAATCACCCAATCTGATTCTCATAACCAAGAAGAAACAATAGGCATTGGACTTGACCATCAGAATATCATTCAGAAGTCAAGTTACTGCAAACAATGGCCAACTTTAAATTCTGTCTGATATTGAATGAAGGAGATTATTGGAAGACAAATGAGGAATCAGTTATGTAGGGCAACTTTCTCAAGGGCTTTAGATAAAAAAATGAAGCAGTGACACAGGTCAGTTGATCAGAATGGAACACAGGATGATCCAAAGGGCTTAGAGGAGGAGGAGGGAGGGAGGGAGGGAGGGAGGGAGGGAGGGAGGGAAGGAAGGAAGGAAGGAAGGAAGGAAGGAAGGAAGGAAGGAAGGAAGGAAGGAAGGAAGGAAGGAAGGAAGGAAGGAAGGAAGGAAGGATCTGGAACATTTGAACAAACCAATAGTTAAAATAAAATTTATTTGGCATGTAATGCAGGACACAAAAAGAGATAAAGAGTAGGATAAAAGGAAACAGGAAGGGAAAGGAATCAGCCAGGGAGGTATTGAATTGATAGGGATCAATTCAAATGCAAAGGCAGAAGAAGAAGATAAAACAGATGGCCAAGAAGAACTTGTGAAAGGAAAAGCATTAAAAAAAAAAAGTTACTTTGTAGGAAGAATTTTCCCAAATGATGTGAATCTGAAAATTACTGTATCAAAGACCATGGCAGTTGTACTTGACTAGAAAAATGAACTGAATAATGTCAAGTTATAGACATAGAGAGACTGAATAAAAAAAGAGTGAATAGTTTAAGATGAAGGAGAAGGCAGACAAAGTGTTATTTCAATGAAGTTCTTAAAAAGAGAAAGGTGAAAAGTTTAGAGAACAAACCAAAATGTATGAAGCAATATGTGGATGTATGAAAGCAATAATGCCTTGCAAAGATAAAAAGATATGGAGGCATACAGTGAATAGCTTGGTATAAATTAAATTTAGTGGTATTTATTCATTTTTTCTTATTTCATACTGTAATTACTTAGGTTTACTACTTCTTTCTTCTTTCCTATATTTTGTGTAACATTGCATACTCTTAAAATAAATAAAGGTTATGTGATGGATATGTATGTATGCATGCATGCATGCATGCAAGTATGAGGTTATCAATCACACTGAAGAAAATTCTCCCACTTTTCATTTGGGAATATAACTTTGAATTATCAAATATAATGCAAATATGATTGAGTACATAGAGCAATTCCAGTCCAAAATAGATAGATATGCCCTCTGCAGTCTCATGCCCTCTAGAATATTGAAAGAATACAATTCTTTGAGCAAATTCTATGACTCCAGCTTTGGAAAGTTTGTGCTAACCACTCAGAGTTCTTTGAATGGGTGTATGGCTTTGCTATCTTGCTTTCCTCTATCTTTTGAATTACTTAATTGCATATTTTTTTCTGTATTTATTTATCAGAAAATGTGAACTTTGATAGTTTTTTTTTTTTAAAAAAAACTATTTATATATATGACTCTATAGGAAACACTGTGCAGTGGCCCAAACATTTTTGGTTAGATCATTAAGCATTGGTATAGTCATATCAAAGCTTCTCTGCTACTAGAATGAAATTTAAAGATCCAATTATCCAATGCTGATCAACTGCTATTTTCCTGTAGCATTCTCCATTTAGCTCTCTGTGCTTTTAATAAAAGCAGTGTTAGTATGCAGTATATATGCCACCAGTAAATATGCAACTGGCATGGGGGGGAGGGGACTCTGAACTATTTTGGACAAGAGCTATTATCACTGAAGAAAAAAATCCTTATTAACAAACTTTTTCAGTAAAGAATAGGGCATATATTTTTGCTAATAATTCTGTATACCCAAAACATTAAAAAAAATACTGAAACTTTATTACTGCAAATACAAATAAATACTCCTGTCTTTGTGTCAGATTTATTAACAAATTTGACATGATCTGTTGTGTTAAAGCAAGATTTAAAATAATAATAAAAATGAATTACAAGTATATTTGTTATTACAATCCTAAAGTTATTGTTAATTACCTACAGTACAGATGTATGCATTAATGGTCATTTTTCTGAGCCTTCCTAAGTAGGTTCACTGTCTTGAAGGCCTGAAGAACCAAGATGGGGACAGTTTCTCCTGAAGAAGACCTATCTATGTGGTCACTAAGAGTTGACATTGACCTGATGGCACATAATCAATCCCAACTAGCTTGAGAAGGAAGTAAAATGGTAGAATGCTACTGTTGGAAAGCATCTTCCAAATGCAATTTTGGCTCATTATGGCCTGAAAAGAAAATTCATGGCTAGTGCATGACTTCTGCAATTTCATTTACAAATTAGAGAGAAATTAAATATGATGGAATTAAAGTATATACTTCTGTGACATCACAGATAAATGAATATTCAGTCTAACAGATTTACAGATGTCTCTGACTCATTCCTGTTCTACATCTGAAGATACCCATTTGAAACCTTTATCCCAACAGACATTCACCTGTATTAAATATATATTTGCTAGGACTACCATATGCAGGCTGCAAAAATCGAAGCCACCCATTAGACAGCCAAAGAAATGGAGTTTTATGTATCTCTTTCCTGCTGTATAATTGTAATCTGAATATTTGAATTCCCTCATCTGATCGTTTTACATCTGCACAGCTTTCTACAAATATAGCTGCATCTCTAGGATGGACATGCTTTACTCCCATTGGTTGAACATGCTTTAATCCCATTGGCTGAAACACCTATGCCTCATCCCAATTCTCTCAGGATATTGATCTAGGACTGGTTTTTAAACCACAAGCAAAATACATTCAAATTTAACATGTAGGCTCAATGCAGATATTATGCCAATATGTAGTCTGCCTTGTATATTGAATCTTGAAAGAGAGTGTGGCTTTTAGCTTGCTTTGATAAAGTAGTAGTTTGTCCTTTATATTTGATATATGTTTCTTCTGTGTTAGCCTCTGTGCTTTCATGTTTGGATCACTGTACAGCTGAATATGTAAAATACAGCATTTGTAGAACAAACTTCAGTACTTAATATGCCACCCCCCAAAAAAAATCCTCTGGAGGGGGAAAAATTAGTCTATTTATAGCATAAGGACATGATATTTGTAAAGTAACAATAGTTTCTCAACAACAGATAATTTTTATTATATTATTATGAATGGAAAAAACACTAAATATATTTTTAAAAGAGAAAAAAAAAACCAGTTGCATAATTTATTCATTTTTTAATTTATGTCAGATTTTTTTCACTGAAATATTGCTGTTTCTTTCTTAAAAATCTAAGTTCATTATTGACATTAACTGTACAATCCTATGCAGAAATAAATTATACTGCCTTCAAAGGGATTTACTTCAGGTAATTTTATTTAAAATAGAGCACAAATATTTTCAGGTTTGCCCAAAGATTTTATAGTTAGATCTACAGTACTTTTCTATAATAATCTAAATCATGGGAACAGCCTAAAGTTTAATAAGAAACAATTAATAGCATGAAGTCAGTTGTTACATGCAGCCTAAAGCTCATATTATCAAGCAATATATTACATATAAGAGTAACTTCTCACACATTTATCATCACAGAAAAAAATCAGTATCATCTACTATTAATCTAGACATGGTGATCTGCAGTTGAGACAAGTCACTTGTTAAGATGGCAGCCATGCAAATTGAATAAATAAATAAATAAATTCAAATGGAATATTTAAGCACTGCATCCTCATTATCACCATCATCATCAGTGGGTTCATGAATGGATTCATTTTGTTATTTTGTCTTATGCATATTTTATACTTCAGATGATATTCAAAATTCATAAGATGGCCTATATATATATTCAAGCTAACATACATAAAACATGCCCAGCAACTTACTAGCAGTTTCCTGCAACCTCTTTAAAGATGCAGTTCAGTAAAGATTTACTACAAACTAAGTCCTATACCAATAAGATAGGAGTGAGCTTCACTATGGGGTTAACTACTGAAAAAAAATACTTGCATAGGATGATGATGAAAATAAAGCTTTTGAGAACCTCCATCTAATCAGTAATAGGATGATGTTGTGTTAGGTAAAATATCTTTTTTTTTTTTTGGAGGCGGTCCCATTTTATTACTTAATTTCTCAGAACTGCAACTTGCCAAGACAGAAACTCTAGATCCTGAAAACAAATTGCCATCATTATACACAGTATTCAGAAACCCAATTTCCTAGCACGTGGCTTATAGTTTAATTTGCCAGATATGATTCTTGTTTTAGCTTTCCAAATATCTACAGGTTCAAATCTAATGAAATTATGAAAGTTGCAAAAGACATAGTGGAAATACTATTTATTGCTTTATTAATACAACTATGCAAGGGGTAGGTGAAAACAAGGGCTGTCTATGTTAATATGAATCCAAGAAAATGAATATTAACTTTCAAAATCAAAATAGCATATAATGAAATAAAATATTTCTATTTATAGCATTTTACCCCACTGAATACAGATAATTGCAGAAAACATGCCCCCTTGAGTTCATGCTTTTTAAGAGATCTCTTTAAATATGTTGTTTTGTATTTTATTACATTCAGATTTTTAAGGAATATATTTCTCCAAGCTTGTCAGCTATGTGAGGCTCTGATTCCATGCAATTTGTCTTAACTGAATCCATACATTTGAGGGTTCTTCCACAAGTATGGACAGCCTCTAGCCAGGATCAAATATTAGTACCATCCTTCCCTATCTCCCTATCCCTATCTGGATTTTCTAGCATTCTTCATAGAAATTAATTGCTGTGCCAGAAGAATGCAGTGTAGATTTGCTGCATATCATTCATGGTTGAGGACAGATGGTTCCACAGATACTGGGGTAACTACAGGTAGTCCTCATTTAGTGATCACAATGGGAACTGGCAACTTGGTCATTAAGTAAAGTGGTCACTAAGTGAAACTGTGACTGTGCTTATAAACTTACTTCAGCTTTTCTTCGCTTAACAGACCTGCAAAGAGAGTCAGTTTGGTCTAGTGGTTAAGGGACCAGGCTAGGAATCAGGAGACTGTGAGTTCTAATCCCACTTTAGGCATAAAAGCCAGATGGATGACTTTGGGCCAGTCACTCTCTTAGCCCAACTCAACTCATAGGGTTCTTGTTGTAGGAAAAATAGGAGGAGGAAGGAGTATTAGGTACTGTATGTTCACTGCCCTGAATTATTTATAAAATAATAAAGGTGGGAAGAATAATGATGATGATGATGATGATGATGATGATGATGATGATGATGATGATGATGATGATGCAAGGATTGGTTATAAAATTACTTTTTCATCATTGTTGTAACTGCAAATGGTTGCTAAACGAGGCAGTTGCTAAACTAAAACTACCTGTAGTGTTTTAGCTGTCCCTTTTGGTCAACTGAAGGCAAAAAAAAAAATTGTTTATGTTTTGAGGAGGAAGCCAGTGGATATCTAGAAGAGTGTCAGGGGCCTAGAATAATAAACTTTACATGTTCATGAAACCTAGTGTAAAACCTAGTACAAATTACAAAATTTGTGCCACATTTTGTATTTATGCTGTTCTACAGACCAAATCTCATGGAGATTTGAGAAATAACATTTTCATACAACTGTTGGTGACATTTTTTTTTTTTTTTTCAGACAAGAGGAGAAGCATTGGCAAGAGTTCTGACAAAATCAAGAGAACATTCATAGACCAAAATAAAAACACAGATGCATTTAAAGGAAATGGTATGGGGTTTATGAACATATATACATAAAACCTAATAAATATTACGTTGAAACTGTTTTTCATCTTTTTTACCTTTTATCTCAAAGTTCCAATATAAAGTCTCCCATAAGCCTTATTATTATTGCAAACTTCATATCTGCTGGAAAAGCAGTTCATTATTTAGGTAGGAGAAAAACATTATTTTTCTTCCTACTCTATTAACAGTTTATGGATAAAGGGAGGACAATCCGCATAATATGTCCACTGGAAATTGAATTTTATACCTGTTCTTGAGTAGTAATTGGAGGCTCTGCAGGGAGATTCATTGTATTGGCAGAGTGTAATTGCCACTATAAGCCAATTAAACAGTCACACACACACACACCCAATAATGGTCAAAAAGCCTTTTAAAACATTAGGTCTGACTTGCCTTCCTGTCTTTCTTTAATCAGAAAACACTAATGTAACTGTCACAGTGAAACCCATAAAGGCAAACGGCAACACCAAAAGTCTATTGGGGCCAAGCAGCAGCAACAATAACTTGTTAAGTTTTGTGTGTTGAAAAAAACAAACAGTAAAGGAAGCAAGTGATTGTATCTCAGGGCAGTATGTTGAGAATTATACTATTATAATAGTATAATCCTATAGAATAATTTTTTTTCAAAAAAAATATTTTTTTTTAATTTTCAAAAAAAAAAGTTGCACAACTTTCACTGACTTCATTATATTCACAATTGCTCTGTAGTATTTTACTTCATTGAAAAGATGAGAGGACTGCTGTGCCTTTACTTATTCGAAAGAGGGAGGATTTTACATTGCCCTTCATTCTAAGGTGACCCTCAAATAAAAAAACAATAATGCAACAATAAAATCCAAGCTGATCAATATTAACCAGAAGAGGAAACCCAACAAGTTAAATGGAGTACTTTTGAATTCACTCATTTGTTTGGAAGCTAAAACATGAGCTTCTTACAGAATTATAAATGTCATGTTGGTTTGCTGATATGACAAGTTGCAACTCCGGATCTTCTAACCTTAAACAATGTTTGAAATGCACTACCTATGTATTGCATGTATTCAGTGCCAGTTTTTTGCAATGAACTTAGGGTGCTGTACATAGGACAGTATCTAATAATAGCCAAATCAGTCCATTTCTGTTTCATGTTCTTTTTGCTTTAATAGTATTTTTTTTAAATTACAACAATAAAAAAAACTAATACAAACAAAAAATAAACAAGAACAAAATAGAACAAAAGAAAAAAAAGAAAAATGCATAAAAGAAAAAGAAAATAGAAAAACATAGATAAGAAAGAAGAAATATGAATATAATAAAGAAAAAGAAAAGAAATATATAAAGAAATGACTTTCCCCTTCTTCACAAGTATAAACATTTTTAGTAACTTAGCCCCTTGTCTTAAAATATAACAAGTGATCTCTTCTTCCCATATCCTTTCTCTTATCTATAAACAAATCCTTAAAAACCTCACCAATTCAGTCCTGATCAGCAAAAGTCCATTAAGGCTTACTAGAGGTAACAACATATCTATTTTAACCTTGATCAAATAAACCAACTTTATATTCCTTTCTTTTACTTTTAACAATCTTGATTTTTAGTCCTTTCAGATATGTCCTAAAACTTGATTTCTTTTTATTTTTTCTTTGTCCCTTCTCACAAAATTCTTCAAAGCTTTAACAAGCCTCTTTTGTAAATCCAGTATAGGAAGATTATCCAGGTTACTCTCTTGGTTTGTTATTTGTAGATCCCTTTTAATTATTAAGATGTCAGCCAGTTTCTGTTGTATGTCCAGTGTAGCATGTTTTTCTATATCATTCTTGTAGCTTGTCATTTTTAAATCCACATTCAGATCAGTCTTGTCTGATAAAACTTGTTCCTCTTCCATAACATCTTTTAAACACGGTCTATCTATAATGGCAGACACTCTTAAAATTAACTTCTGGGTCCATTGTTCAAAAATATTCTTCATTATTGATGGACTCATGGTCTTTTTTGCATGTGGTAATCCACATGTCTGTATATCTCTTCTGTCCCATTCTGTAAACTAAACAAAACAGGATTAAAACTATTTGCATTCATAATATAATGTAGATACACACACACACACACATACATACACACACGTGTGTGTGTGTGTATTCAGTCAAAATAGACCCTCCTAAATAAGATTGTGAGCAATATTTTTGACCCAGGAACTATACTAAGACATGATGTTCACCTAGGTCAACATCATGAAGAGATCTTGTATCTAGAAATGTTCCCAAGCTGCCTACCTACAGTTTGTGTTTAAGAGTGATGCCATCTAAAGAGCCAAATCTGTCAACATTTTAGAATTATAACAACTAACAATGAGGACTTCTGAATTCATTTGCAGTTTATTTTCCCTCATCCTGACTATTACTATTTGAAGGCAAACTTTCAGGGCATTCATACCATTGTTTGATAATATTGGCATAAAGAAAGGATTTGAACATTACCAATTTATAACAGTTAGTTCCAAATCAGCTGATGATATCTCCCAACAGAGCACAAATAGAGCCTTGATTCTAACAAAGACTGTGGAGTGATAGTCCCCAAACAATTTTAAGGGGCCACCTTTAACCACCTGGCACTTTTCTAACTGGTAGAAATGGATCTATTAAAGAATTGTCCTTCTAATTCCTGAAACTGCCAGCCAATCCAGAAAGATACCATAGTCAGTTGTATTGAAAGCAACTGAGAAAACAGGAAAACAAAATCTATTTTTGTTCAAATGAAGATGATACATCAGGCTAACCAAGGAAGTTCCTGTAGGCTGCCCTAAAGCCAGCATAATGTTGGTCTAGATAATCCATTTTATCTAGGATTGCCTGAGAAGCCACCACTCTTGCCCAGCCATTCACATTTAGATCCCTAGAGTGATCAAGGGAGGCTTTCTTAAGAAGTAGAAAGTGCCTCATTTGGCATTAATAATATTTACCTGAACCTCAAGGCAAGTGTATATAATCCATGTTGTGCAAGTATCAAGAGGATAAATAATAATCACACTGCTCCATGCAAACTATCCAACTACATCCATATGACTTTCAACTGAAACTGATATAGTTTAGCTTCATAAGAGGACTATTTGTCAGGTTTAGCCCAAGAAAAACAATGAGGCAATCCAGTACAGTACAGTTCCCTTATTAGCTTGCACCTAATAGACAGAATCTCGCCAGACTAAACCTATGCTAAAGCAACTAGTGGATATAACCCCATGAAACCCTAGGGAGGAGCTAGCCTCCTCCTCTTTCTATTCCCACACTCTTGGTGTAGACTGAGGAGGTGTTTGCTCTGGAATGTTTCCCCTCCTTCCTGATAACCTTGACCTTCCATTCCAGTATCTTCCTCACTCAAGCCTTCCATTACACTGTTTGTATACTACCATTCTGAATCTAAAATAGTGTTCTAGTCAGATCAGATCTGTAATAAGAACACAGTTCTAAATTTGGAGATAAGTAAGGGAAAATTAATCATCACTATCATGGCAGTTTGCAGAAGACTGGAAAACATACAAAAACTTCCTTGTGATTTTTTTTTCCAGAGATAGGCAAGTTTCTTAGCTTTGTTTTCACATGTAAAAGACTAATGATGCAGTTTTTAGCCAGTCTAGATAAACAAGCTGAGTGTCAAATATCCCCTGCCACTTCTCTTTATAGCAATGGAATGCAGCCTGGATTTATGACCGACTATTTTAGTATATCTAAGCAAACTACTGTCATGTTTGGAAAGTAAAACATCTGTTCCTAGCCTGTAAGTGTACAGTTACTCTTCCCTCCCAGAGCCAGAGTCAAAGAAGAATACAAATCAGGTTTAGGTTGCAGTTCCTCATGCTCACAGCACCTGATCTTCTTACTTCCATCTGCATCATGAGGATTTGTCCCTCATTGGCCTTCAGTAGTCTCTACTGAACCCTGACCTACCCTACTGAGGACAACTTCAGGAGTCTAGCCCAGTTTCCCCTGGAACCAACATGTCTTCAGTACTTCAAACCATTTATAATCTATCTTGACTTGCAGGCTATCATCTGTTTTCTCTCCCAAAGTTATCTCAAGTCTAGCCAGCTCCTTCTTTTTCTTTGTCAGCCCATCAATTCTCACCACCCCTTTTTCTTCTGTGAAAATGTATGCTTATGAGAAAAGTTTGTTATCTACCATTCTAGCAAATTGTATTATCAGAGCAAAATGATAACTTTCTTATCTGGGAGTTTACATGACAGCACTCAGTTGCTGCATAATGTTACAATCATATTTAAAGCCCCACTAATTCCAACCATGAAAATCAGGAGATTGGGAAATAGTTTTACCTTTTTCTTGGATCTGTTTAAATTCTCCTGTATTAAAAGCATTATTAAATATCCCTGTTCCAGAATTATGGAATGGCTTTGAAAGCAGTACATACAAATCTAGGTATGCCCTAGAACTGTTTCTGCCCTTTGACCTTCTGCTTCTGATAGTACCATATATATTTGATTTATGATTGCACAGATTTTCATGAGACCTTTCTTGGAGTGAGACTTCCATTGTAGAAGATCCTGTCCATCAGTGAGAGATAGGTCTCTTCCTTATCTTAATCAGCCCAGTTAGTAGAACTGGAATTTAGGATGGCTTTTCTTTTCTCATTAATGGATTTAGCAAGTAGCAGGACCTGGCCAACCTTGTTTGGACCAGGAACTCAAGTAAGATCAGGCTTGTTTAATACTTAAATAGGAAACCACCAGGGAATTTTAGGGTTAAAACCTATACTGGAAAATTGAAGGTGGGGGGGAACCAGCCAAAAACAGAACAGTAAAAATCCATACTCTTTTTAAGAAAACTTCATGGATGTGTCCTAGTAGTCACCAGCAGTCCAAAGTATCTTTCTCTTAACTTTATAACTGCAATACAAACTCTGTTCTAATACTATATTTTCATGTAAGGCCAAACCAAAACATGTTTATTTTGCCCTAACTCCAGAGTTAGGAATACAGTTTCTTATATAAATTGCAGAAAATTGGATTTGCTTTAATCTTTTTCCATGTTCTTTCATTTGCAGGTGTGTGTGTGTTTGTGTGTTTTGCTGTTTTTCTCCTCCAGAAGCAATCTGTTCATTGTTCCACAATAATTCATACTCCTTCTGACAAGCTATTAATATTTTTTCCTTAATATTTCTAAACTCATTTCCTATTATTCTTTTCCAGCAACTTGAATTATTTCTCACAAATCAAATTAATTTAGAGTAGCAATGCACATGACCTGCATTTCTGTGAATAATTTCTAGCTTAGGTTATCTGTTGGGGCAGATTCTCACCCATAGGCGGTTTGACCTGATAATTTGGCTTGTTACTTCAAAGGTGTAACAATAGTGTATATTTGAATATATGTTGATTCAGGCTATAATTCAGTAATTACCCCTTACTGGCAAGTAAAGCCATTAAACTCAAGAATTCTTACTTTTGAGTAGACTTGTAGAGGATTGTGCCTCCAGTGGACTGGTTTTCCTAGTGATGAATGCCGACTTGCTAGGGTGCTATTATAATCAAACTTTGCTTGCATTTTCAATTACCACAATTTCTCATGCAAGGTATAATGAAGGATAATGCACGTACCTTTAGAGCTCATTTTGAGTTTCAAAACAAGTTACAATGCAATCACCTGTTAACCTTTTCATCCCATGGGTTTTTGTACAAAAAAAGCTAATATGCCTGATAGCTCCTTGTTTATTTTCAGATCCATGAGCTGCTTGCCACAGCGACCTTGAAAGCAGATTCACACCTTGCAAAGTCCCTGACCTTGTAGTCATTAAAATCCAATCACACATTGGGCAGGTTTCCATATTCATTAAGACAGCAAGAAGATAGATTTGAACATGCCTCTGAAGTGACCAATACATTCATCAGCCAATTTCCATCTTCTTCAACAAATCCAGCTTGCTTAGGGATATTATGAGATTAATTGACACTGAAAATCTTTTGCACCCAAACACTAGCAATGTTAAGCAGATGCAATATGTTCCTAATTAAAAAGGTTGTGAACAAACGTAAGTTGTCAATTAGACTTTGTCCTATAAATACCTGCAGAAAGTTATAAGAACAGTCTCCTCTCTTCATCCTTTTGATGTAGTAGAAACAGTGTTTTGAAAGAAGAAATGGTTTGTAAAATGAGTTATAACCACCTAATATTTTTGATTAAAAAAAAAAAAAGATCAGTGCAGAATTACAGTATTCTCTTTGAGGCAGTGGTACAAAGTTCTTGCTCATTAATTTTGCTTCATCATCCAACTAGCCAGATTTACCCATGGGCCAAATCCCTGTATTGCTATGAAGTTATTTCTCAAAGCAGGGCAAGGGCATTAGTCCACTTAGGAAGACCACAGGGATCTTTTCAATCGATTAATGATGTAATTAGATTGTGCAGACATATCCCCCAAGTTTATTACACACACATATTGGCCTTCTTTGTTTCTTTACTTACATGCTTCCAATGTTTCTTAAGTGTTCTTCATTAAAAGGATTACATAAAAAGTTAAAAATAAGGAAAGAATGTACAATGAAGTTGTGAAAATAAGTATGTCAACAGCAATGGAGAAGACTGAAAATAATAAACAGCACATTACAAATTAAGTCATATATTTTGAAAATAACATATATTTCAGGAAATATAAAAGTTTTTTCCTGGTCCCCAAATAGACAACAATGTAGGTGTAATGTGAGGTTTTCCAGGGAAAAATTCCCCAATTAAGTTAGTACAACTGAAAAGACCCTCTAGAAGTCTCTTTCTTTCAGAAGTTCAGTACACTGTATAATATTAAATTATTCTTTGGAATAGTTTACCTCCCACAATCAGACTAGCCCTCACTTTGTTGTGTTTGGGGAGAGCTGTAAAAACCTTTTTAAGAAAGTCTCAGAAGGGGATCTGAGTTGTGTTTGGCCCTAGCCTTTCTTGTAATTCTCTCTTACTGTCTTTGCTAGTTTAGTTCTGTTATTTTGTTATACTGCTTTAGTATTTCAGTGTTTGTACTCTAAGGAGGCAATGGAAGCTACTCAAGGCCTGTTGGAGTGGAGTGCCATATATGCTCCAATAAATAATTTTTTCTGAATTTGAGAGAAAATGTATGCAATCAGCAACTAGTCATATAGTGCAAATATTCCGGGCTAACTGGGAATTTGTACCTTGGTCTTTATGCTCCTAGTAAAAGAATCCAGTACGCTGGGCTGATCATACTTCTGAAAGAATATACACCTTTATTTTATCCCAGTTAAGCATATAAATATCTGTTATTAAATCTGGAGCTAGCTGAAAATGATATTGAATCAGTAAATAATGAGGCCACCAGCATAGTGCAACAAGAGAGTACTGTCTCACTTAGTGAAGCAATCAGCATATGACCCCTTTTACTAAATGATACACATTAAACAAAAAATAGAAATATGAGAGTTATTACCACTAATGTCATATACAAATCTGGTAAGCTACAAATATTTTGATAAATATTTAAATTCCACTCATTCAGTGTGTATCACAAACTTAAGTTAATAAACATCCATTTGGAAAAAAAACCCACAATGTTGTTGTTGTTGTTGTTGTTGTTGTTGTTACTATTATTAATAATATAATAACAACATTATTATTTAATAATAATAAACCTTTATCATAAGCTTGTGTCTATGTGCCACTGAATTGCAAGCCTGATTCACATATCAAAGTAAGTGATGGTTTTGTTGCAATTAGTTTCCTTGCACTAAAATTGTGCAAAATATGTTGGAAGCCAATCTGAGAGTATCATTCTGAGACAGGGTTGAAATATTTTGCACAGTATTCTGCCATAATGAAATTGTTTATTTTTGGCTTGGTTTCTGGAACAAACATAGCCATTGTATTTCTTCTCTGATCCATGATCGACTATTGAATTGAAATTATCCTTTGAACTCTTTATCCTTTATATAATGATCATTTCAAAATAACATCAGCATAATTGTGAAAATTCATGAAAAAGGTGTCAAAGTTGGCAATTTTTTTTTGATAGAACTTTTCCTCCTCCTTTCTTCTATATGCTAACTTTTGTATTAGAGTTTGAAACACTGTTATCATAAAGTAAATCCTTATCTTCAAATACACTAATTTACAAATGTTTGATTGGCAAGATAATGGCATAGAAATGGAATGAGTTTTTAGTTCTTATTTAAACTGAGACATTAAGATAAAATCAATATACAGAAGCTTCAAAACAGTTGTGTTTGAATAAGATTGGTTGTGTTATGGAGTAATATTCATAGGATCAAATGTTCTGATTTTTTTTTTTTTAGCATTGTGAGATTGAATTCTAATCCAGTTGAGATATAACAAAGGTAAATGAAGTGAATAGATATACATTTAATATTTAAATTATATGTATTTATATTCACTACATGAGGTTTTCTCCATATTTCTCCAAATTATGATCTTAGTTGTCTGAACTAAGTTTGCTGTCTCCCTTTGTCTCTGTGTTTACTGTCTAGCCCAGTGTGGGCTAATTAGATATTGAAATAAAATACAGGAATAACTGATTTATAAGGATTTTCTTTTTTCATGTTGTTGTTCTACGTTTGTTTGCTTGTTTTTTGTTGTTTTTGTGCTCAGGCATTTTAAATTCTTCAAACTTAACTAACATTTTATTTACATTTTATGTTTCTTATAAGATCATTAAAATATTAATAAATTATATTCATGTTTCTAATATGAATACATGAATTTAAAAGGAATATTTGGCAACAAAACAAAAAAAAATGTTTAAAAACATACGGGAAAGAAATCATGTATTTAGTTAACATTGTCTTTATTTTTAAGGACATACTATCAATCAAAAAATTCTACTTCATTTATAGCGTGACATCTTAACGGTAATAGGAATATGGCCCCTTAGTTTTCTATTTGATAGGAAACTAATACTATGATATGACTGAAAGGATTTTCTTAGGAAATAATAATCATGTCAATGTGGATGTATTCAAAAATTCTCTTTAAATGTTCAGACACCAGAACTGTACATGCTTGATCCAGATTACTGAAGAGTTATCCAGGATTCAGTTTATTTCTTAATAACTTAATATCTGAGCTAATTTGAGTCTGCATTGAGTCTGCAATGAACAATTAGAAATCTGTCAAAAAATTAAAGATCACACCCAACAGAAAATAAAACACATGTATACATGTATGTGTATGTATGTGTGTATACATGTGTTTATACACCACCCCCACCCTCACATACCTAGGCACAAGAATTAATCTGTTAACAATTCTCATGTCCATACAATTTCAGTTCCATCTCTTTCCATCTTCAGAAACAGCATTTCCCCAGAGATAAGGAGAGTGCTCTCTCTTTAGGTTCTGGAAAGCTCTTAAAACCTGGCTTTGAGCCCAAACTGGGGTTGATGTATTGTTGCTGTTGTTGTTGTTTGGTGGGAGGGCTGGTTTGTTTTTTGGGGGGTTTTTGGTTGGTTTGCATCATTTTTGCATTGTTTTAGGTTTTATCTGTTTTTATGGATTTTGTTTTGTTTTGTTTCTAGGTTTTGTATGCTGCCCAAAGTCCATTAGATTTGAACAGCTATAATAAATTTAAATAATAAATAATAAATATGTTTGCTAGCTTTTGATTCAGAATTTCCTTCCTTCCTTACTTGGAATCTTTAGATCATTTACCTTCTATTTTATAGTAATCAAACAATGTAATAGATTTGTTCAAATATTTTGTTTCTGCTTATTCGGGATGCTACTTCTCCTAGTTCCTTAACAGTTTTCCTATTTCTTTTCTAAAGTCAGAATAAAAGAATATAGGTAGAATTTACTGTTCAATCTGGTAGTTATTTTGTTTTATAATATGAAACCAGGAGTTTTATTAGTTATAAACACATAATAACATTAATTTCTTTGGTTTTGTCATTTAGGCCATGTACACACAGTTGCATTGCCATGCTCTTCTCCTATCCTGGAGCTTTCTGGAAATCATCCCAACCTAAATTTTGCTGTTCCTTACTCCAGCCCCTGGAATGTGCTGCTTTTCATACATTTTTAACATGATTGATAGCTGCTTTGGCTGAAATTCCAGCCCCACCTAATTTCATCCATTGCATGAACAATCTCCTCCATGCCTAATGCATAATGGTCTGGTTGCTATATGTTCTGCATTTTTTTTTTCTGTCTCCCCCACCCTATCATACAGTTGACTAATATCCTGCCATGCAAGTTTCAGAAGTACAACAGCCATGTCCCTTCACATGTTCAGTTGCATATGAAGTCAAGAAGGTCTAGTCAACCAGTCTTTCTCTAGGTCATCCAGTCAACCATCAAACAGCATTTTCAAAAAGTTTTTTAAAAAGTGGCTGTAGAAGTACAAAACTAGTACCAAGACCAGGGAACAGAGAAAAGACACCACTTATGGAACTGCTGTCCCAGTTGTGGGCTGACCTTGAGATATAGGTGAAGGCATGAGGGCACATATTTTTGGTAATGATTGGTGGACACTATTTATGATGGGATAAGGGAAATGTGTGGATCTAGCCTTAGATACCATTTCCTCACACCAAAAGTATATTAAGATTATTTAGAAAAAACAGATGCCAATGGCTCTAGATGGCCTGTGAACAGGTGACAAATTTGAAATTCAATAGAATAGATCTAAAGCATACACATAATTAAAGGCTAAAATCAAGAGTTCATTCCTACACCTTCCTTGCCCCACCTCTCAAAAGTCCTAGTTATCATTTATGAGAACATGTCTTCACAATGGAGCCTCCATGTCAGAGTCATACTGCCACAAACCAGGGTGTAGCTGAATCCTGGTGATCAGGCAGGACCCTGGTGATTTACATGGGAAAAAGGGAATAAACTCTCCTATGCAAACATTTGGATTTGCATACAGAAGAATCTCAGGGCTGCAGTCAGCCTGCTGCAGACCTCTCCCCTCTCCCCATTTGGCTACAGGGCTGTATCAATCCAAGTCTATTGGCCAGAAGGGGAAAAAAAAGGGCCCAGCAGTCAGTTCCTTCACCTCCACTTTATTTTGGCTCTAGTAGCAATAGCGACATCATAGGACACTATTCCTACTGGAAAAATCTTTAGCCTTATTCAGAGCCTTAAAAGCAAGCAAGCACATTTATGGAATGTGGAAACTGCATAGGATTCTCTTAGCATATACTCTGGCACCCACTGGCTCACTATGGATTATCTCCTTTCTAATTGCTTATTTATGCTCCCTAACAATCTCCCTTTGTACAAAGTGGGAGCTTTGAAGGACAGTGAAAAAAGCAACAGCATTGATAACAATTTTGGTAAACAGTCAATCTTCTCTTCTACTGCAAATTCCATGTCCCACCACCATGGGTTTACCTTAATTTAATTCCTCAGTTAAGCTCTCCCACTGAATTTAGAGAGAGATTGCTTCTTTGGGGTGGGAAGCAGCACACAGTGTCCTTCCTGCTCCAGTTGCAGTACAAAAAGAGAAAATATGTTGGCTGGTGTGGGTCTTCCGGGCTGCGTGGCCGTGTTCTGGAAGTTTTGTTTCCTAACGTTTCACCAGCAATCCTAACGTTTCGGCATCCCCCCCACCACACCCCCCCAATCCCCCCCCCAGATCTCTATAAATACCCACAAAAGGGTCACATCATCCTGGGCACAGAGAGAACTGCTCCTGTCTGTGCTCCTGCTCTCTGAAGATGCCGGTCACAGGTGCTGGTGAAACGTTAGGAAACAAAACTTCCAGAACACGGCCACACAGCCCAGAAGACCCACACCAGCTATTGTATTCCGGCCATGAACACCTTCGACAATACACAAAAAATATGTTATTTTCTGTGTGGGAAGGAACTTTATAGGCCTTGTACTAGATCCCAACAGAAAAGTATATCTGTGAAAAGGCTGCAAGGTATATGGCTTTGTGAACTGAGTGAAACACATGTCTAAAGTGACTACCCAAAACATTAAAGCTGCTCACCCTTTCAAAGATCCAATATGGTGAAAAAAGCAATTAAAGCAATCCCTTGATATGTTATTATGTCTGCATACGTACATACATTTCTTGGGATTACAACTAAACTGAAATGGCAAAGCTAAAACATGCATATGAGTATGTGTATCCTGTGAAAATATGTTCTGATGTAATAAAATTGAAGATTCAGAATGAATGTGATGGGAATAGACATTGAGACTGAATAGTGAACCTGAGTATGTGGAAGTTGAACCTGCATATGAAGACATGTGTGGTGGGCTGGCATATGAGAATGTGTGCATCTGTGATAGAAACTGTACTCAGTGTTCTTGTCAAGAGTGATATATTACTTCCCAATGACATTCCGGTCAAGAGTGATGTATCCCTTGCTTGTTTTTGTAGTCTTTAAGCTTTAAATATAGCTATACTATTTTAATGCTTTCATTGTATCCTTGAAGATAAGTATGGTTGTATGATTTGTGATTTCCTTGATCCTATAGCAGAGATGGGAGAGACCAGTTGTGGTCAGTCTGATAAGAGGTCATGGTGGGGCAACTGACAGGACATACAAGATCTATATGCCTGTAACTTCAGCTGACAGAACAGACAAGATCAGTCTGATAAGGGGTCATGGCTTGGGCAATTGATAGGACAGACAAGATCCATAAGGCTGTAATGTTATTATCCTGATAGGGTTAGGGGAAGAGAGTTGGGGTTAAAATAAGCTTAAGATGGATAAGGAGTAATAATTAATGTATAGCCGGAAGGATGTCCATCTTTGGTTGAAGTCACCATGACCTGGTGAAACAGATGTTTGTAAGAAGTTAACCAGTTTCTTTGTTTAAACTGTCACGTGGATCCTGTGAAGAAAAAGTATATAAGCTATGTAAAATCTGTAATCAAGGCTCCCTCCTTTCGCTGGGAGTTTCCAATTTATTTAGAGCTCTGAAATAAAGTGGATAAAAAGTCTGATTTTCGTCTTGGTGTTCTGTTCATCTCGCACCAAGTCCCGAACCTGGTAATTAGGGTCAATTGGCTGGGCCCAGTGTGATTCAAAGATAAACCAATTCAATCTGAGCTGTTTGAAGTTATGAGATTTAATTTTAAAAATGACAATATGTTGTAGTGGGACAATTTCAAAACTTTGGACAAGTGATGCATTTAGAAAGAATCAGCTTGGCCACATTTCAGCCAGATTCTTTTATGGGCTTTACCAGCAAGATAGTTGAAATACCATCCCCCCCTCCCTCCCTCCTGGAATATCTTTTAGAGCAGCAACACCATGAAAGAAGAAAAGATAATCTCCAAATTGTCTAGCAAATGGCCTATGGATGTCTTGGTTGAATCAATGCAGAAAATGTCCTATTCTAATTTTAAAACTATTTTAAAATGTTTAAAATGTTTAAAAACTATTTTAAAGAGAAAGTTCTTACTTTTCTATAGCTTTTCTGCATTGAAAAACTTGTCATGATACTGAAAAAGGACCATGAAGTGGTAAAGTAACCTGTTGCAAGGTTTTTTGTGATGCTAAATGTGTTGACAAGTTTGGCTTCTCCTGGGGTATAAGGCTGAGGGTGGCACATTCAAACAGCTTAGGCTCTGGGCAAAATAATGGCTATTGACTTGACCTTATAGCTTTGTTCCCTGTGCAGGAATCACTGGAATTCCTTGAAGGCTCAGAGGAGTAGCTTGGTCTCTTCTGGGAAGGACCCTTTCATCATTGGCAGGATTCAGTTATACAAGAATTATAGTTTGCTAGCAATATGATATGCGAATTTGTTAGTAGGAGCAACATAAGCAGTCTGGCACAGTGAAATACAATGCTTTAGAGATAAGCAGTGAAAGGGAAAGTAACACAAAGAAAGTGACAGCCATAACCTTGTCACCTCCAACCCACCCATATTTGTATTAACTGTAAACAATACTGTGTCAGTCAATGTTAATTTGGCACATATCCACTTGTTGTAAGGTAGATAGTATGTAATATAGCAGTGTAAATAGTAGCATATGCCTTCCTGTATAATTGTGATGGAATGGAATTATGAAGGCCAGGCTCAGAGAGATAAACATTTTCTTAGCTCGCCGGAGAAGCGTTGGGAGCTACAAGAGGATGAGACTGGCACCTCCCTGAGGAATTCACACTGTTGTGGCTGGCTGACTTGGGAGATGGGGTTTCAGTCTGGGAAGATTCTTGCTAGAGGTTGTAGCTAATAAACATAGCTGAACTGAATTTGCATTGTCTCTTGGAGTTCCTTGGGCTAGGCCTGACAATAATGTTAGTGTACATTTTATTATCTGCTTGCAATCCTAGAAGGTAGGTTAGTGAGAAATAACCTGTGCCACATCCAGCCTGAATCATGGCCCCCTTAACTCAATCTAACATTCACCTGGATTTATTTATTTATCCATCCACCTTAACTATCATCAATTATTTATTAATTCAATTTATTCTTAGGTTTTTTACTCTGGCAAAAGTTTACATTTATAATATATTGTAGCAGGATTGCGGGTAAGTGACAGCAGTGTAGTGCCCAGAAGGACAACATCTGAGTTTACTTTGGCTGTTATTGACCTGCATGTACCTATCTTGCTTATTTCAAATCTTTTGAGTGATATTTATCCAATATCTTTTATTTGTGACAATTTGAACAGCTGAACAAATGGTGAAATAATGTGATGAATGAAACGATTTAAAATCATTTATCTGAGTATGATTTAGAAAGCACTGGATTTAGTGAATATTTTATTCTTTGTTGGAGTCATAGTGCCTCCTTCCTTTTTAAAGAAGAAATGAGCAGGTTTTCAATATTCTTGTCCAAATTTGAATGGACTTTTCAATGCTTTTCTAAGCTAACACTAGGATTTATTATGCCAGCAACAATCAGGCTGGAACTGTGTGTGTGCATGTATGTGTTTCAATTTCCCCAGTGCTGAATAACTGAAGAGCTTGTTCTCTATCTGGTTTCTGTCAGAGCTGATTGCTCATCTATTGTGTGGCTTTAAAATTATATGCTTGTTAATGTATCCAAGTGTTGTAAACCTATTTTAAAAGCAAAAAGAAAGAACAACTCACACATATGCCAAATGGACAACCCTCATCATCAACATAACATCAAATAAGATGTTAATGCTAAATATGTGTGTGTGTGTGTGTGTGTGTGTGTGAGAGAGAGAGAGAGAGAGAGAGAGAGAGAGAGAGAGTAAAATATTTTCAAACATTTAAATAATAAAGGTCAAATTAAAAAAAATGCATTGGTATTGCATATTAGAAACATGAAATAGGTTATTCCAGTACTAAACACTTTAAGACAGCCAATATGGTATAGTGATTAAGGCATCAGGCTAGAAACTGTGATGAATTCCACTTTCACTTTAGGCACAAAGCCCACTGAGTGACCTTGGGCCAGTCACTCTCTCTCAGCCCTGGAATGGAGGCAATGGCAAGCCACTTCTGAAACCTTGCCAAGAAAACTGCAGGGACTTGTCCAGGCAGTTGCCAGCAGTCAGCCTTGACTTGAAGGCGCACACACACACACACAAACCTTGAAAGAGAAACTAGGTATTTGCCTTTTTGTTACCAACCTATTTTCTTCTGAGATCAATATGACTCTGGTTGTTTTTATTTTTCACATGGGTAGGGTACTATTACAATGTTAGATTTTAGACAATAGATATTTTAAAACTATTTGTATTAGCATGAGGATTTTTTTACCCTATAATTTTATCAACATGCAGAAATTTGTATTATTATTATTATTATTATTATTATTATTATTATTATTATTATTAAAATTTATATGCCACCCATCTCCCCTAGAGGGTGACTCTGGGCAGCTCACAATTAACATCCAAAACATTAAAAATAGTAAAAATATAAATATCCACATTAAATTATATGCACCAGCTCCAATCTATGTGATTAATTATGTATTTCCACTTAAATCCTGATTAGCTGGGATAAGACAGTAATGGGAGGAAAATTTAACAATATACAATAGGGTGGTGACATAACCTCTGTAGTCCATTTTTCACAAGGAACAATTTAGTATTCTAAAACAATAAAACAATATTGTCAAGGTTTAAAAATGTGTTCTAATCATTTTTGCTGCCTTTGCAGGGACACAAAGACATAGAATTGCACCTTATAATATTCCTAAGTGAAACTGCTGAACATTATGTTTGCAATATCAGTATGTAACAATACATTTTCACTCAGACAGTGACATCATTCTTATTTTAATGGGAAAGAAGGATCATTCCAGTTAAAGGAAAAGTTTTTCTGACAAAAGATTTACTACCACCTATTATTATATGTTCAGACTATATATCTTAGAAATAGAATCTTGATATCATTTTGGGGAAAAAAATACTTTTTAGATATATATCATATTTTTTTTCTCCAGGAACTCAAGGAAGCTTCCATGAAATTTCCCTACATTTTATCCTCACAACAACAATAAAAACATGGGAGGTAGGCAGAGAGACAGACAGACAGACTTGTGCAAAGTTATTCAGCAAGTTTCCAGAGCTGAAGGTGGAATGGAACCATAGCCTAACAATATAGTTATAGCCTAACAGCTTAACCTCTACATCACAATGTCTGGTTCTCATTCTGTACTTCATTTCACTGTAGAAAAAGACCTCTATTCCAACTGGTGTCAGCACATTGTGGCAAAAATGTCCACTCCCTTCTGATCACTAGATGCTGTCCTCCACTGCATTTTTTAAAAACATATTTGACAATGGAATTGTGAAAAGATGGGCATTTATTTATTTAGCTCTAACCCAGTTTAAAGCATAGCCAATATGTTTGTTCTCTAGTTGCTTATTTCAGACTAAATGTGTGGCTCTTAAATATATGTCCTAACATTGATACGAAAGGTTGCTTGTGGTTACAAGGTAAGACTAGGTAACATGCAGGATTCTGTCTGAGGAATGTTTTGGTTGATATTTATTTATTTGTTAAATATATATCCCACCTATTGTTTCAGAACTCATGGAGATGATAGGCTAGGTCTTTCTGCTTTTTATAAGAACTCCACATGCTGAGCAACTGTTACCTGTTCTGCCCTTTTTTATGTATTAGCAATGATTTTAAAGCAATATCTGGTTAGGAGACAGCAGCTGTTGACACATTTCCAGATCTAGCAAAAAAGCAACTACAAAACAATCCTTCGCCAGACCCACTTCTTCAAGATTAATAGATGAAGTGACTCTCTTACTGCTACTGTGTATACCAAGAAACAAAATAATTTTTAGATTAACTATTGATACTTAACACAAATATATAAAAGTATTTTTTTTTTGCAAACATATATTTTTATATGAATTAATTAACTTTGGAGAAAGAGAGAAGGATAGGGGCAACCACCTACTTAGCTATTTTCTCATATGTTTAGTCATTGCTATATGAAGAGATGTGACCTAAGTTTTAGAATTCAGTCCTCTTAGTAAATTGATAGTTAGACATCTGGAAGTTGCCAAGGATCAGAAACACTTGTCAAACTGCTGAAGTGTTTTGCTTTTCTGTCATTTTTGGTACTCTTTCTGTTAGGTTAGAATTAGAATCTAATTCTCTAATCTAAAATAGAACTATATGAAAACTCTGCTTCTATTAGTATGACCACATAATACATTTAAAAAAATGTAACATTTTTTTTGGGACAATATTTTTATTTATTTACTTATTTTTGTGCCTTTAAGTCTTGAATCTTGGAAACTGCCTGAACTAGTTCCTGCAGTTTCTTGGCCGTATTTTTTCAAAAGTGGTTTACCATTGCCTGCTTCCTAGGACTGACAGAGAGAGTGACTGGCCCAAGGTCACCCAGTTGGTTTTGTGCCTAAGGCAGGGCTAGAACTCAGACTCACAGTTCTAGTCTGGTGTTTTAATCACTACACCAATCTGGCTTTTTAAGACAATATAAATTGCATGCAAAGTCATGTTGTTTTTAAAACTTTATTCTCTACATAGTATTGTCAGCTTTGTTCTCTATTGAAATGCATGGAAACATTCCATGAAAATTGAAATACAGCAGACTTTATTTTGCTAAGAAAAAAAGTTTAGAACAGACAAATGAAGGCCAAGAAAGCAGTGATGAACTTTCAGGCTGAATAGCTGCAGTTTAGTTTTATGGTTTCTGAGATTTCATCAGCAACTGTGGCTGGCATCTTCAGAGACAGTATGCTTCTTGGCAAATCACAGACAGTTGAACAGGGACTGGCTGGGTTCTTGTATTTGAATATGGCAAGTTGATCACTAATTGATCCATTTCATATGAGCCCAATAAAGCTGATTCCTGATGGATTCCTCATCTAGGTATAATTCCAATTGGTCTATTTTGAAGAAATTCCAAAAGAACCAGTTTATGGCTGTGGAGTCCTTGGGGTTCTCTGAGCTTGGTTGTTCCTTCCCCACATACAACCTAAAGTATGGATTCAGTATGTAGATGACACATTTGTTATAATAAAAAAGAAACAACTAGAGAAGGCACATGAAACCATTAACAGCATCTTCAAAGGAATAAAATTCACCAGAGAGGAAGAAAACAACAACATGCTACCCTTCCTGGATATCCTCATCAGCAGAGGAAAGAACAGGAAATTAGAAACCCAAATTCATCAGAAGACAATCCACTACCAAAGTAACAACCCAACCTCCCACAAGAGGAGCTGTGTAAGAACATTATTCAAGTGAGCACAAGCACATTGCAGAAACCCAGAACAGCAGGAAAAGGAAAAGGACCACTTATACAACATCTTCCAACAAAATGGATATCCACGGAATTTTATCAAAAAGTGCCTAACCACTCAACCTACTACAGCACAACCAACACAAGCTATGAAAAGGATCACACTGCCATACATCAGCAACGTCTCAGAAACCACCAACAGACTATTACAACCACATGGCATCTCTGTAGCACACAAACCAACAAAATCACTCCAAAATACCCTAAGTAAACTAAAAGACCCAGTAGCTCAAGAAGAAAAAACAGGAGTCATCTACAACATACAGTGTAAGGACTGTAACAACCACTACATAGGACAGACAGGCAGAAGGCTTGCAAAATGCATCCATGAACACCAACTAGCAATCAGAAGACATGATGAAAACTCCTTAATCTCACAACACATGGACAGACTAACCATAATTTTAACTGGGAAACTGTCAGCATCTTAGACCAAGCTAAATCCAAAAAGGCAAGAGAATTCTTGGAAGCTTGGTATTCAGACAAGGCAGCCATCAACAGGCACATAGAGATAAACAACATCTACACACTATTCAAAAGAGACAATAAAAAGGAAAACAAAAGACCAGAACATCTTCTCACCAGCAGTCATCACCCAGGTAAGCAGAGATTAACACCAAGATTATCACCAGACATACAATCAAGTAGTAAACAATACCCTAATCAAGGAACTATCAGAGGGGGAAAAAATAAAACATACAAAGCCTCCACCCCCACCAACACTGGCAGAGCATCCCACTGTATATAAACAGAGAGCAAACACCATTCCATTCTAGTGCTGAAGATGTTACCTAGCTGGGTAATGAAATGTTTGCAAGAAAACAACCAAGCTCAGAGAACCCCAAGGACTCCCCAGTTCAGTCCTGAGCTACACATATTAGTTTCTGATTGTCCTTGAACCAAGCTGCTGATTGTTTCTTTGTGTAGGTAACTCCTGATTGTTCTATTTCTAAGAAATCCAAGAAAACTGGTTCCTGACTGGCCTGTCTATGAGCCAAGCTACTGCTAGGTGTTCTCTCTGCTGATGCTGCCACAAATTATCTCTGTTGTTAAATAGTTAGGAGCTGTTTAGTCTTGGCATGGTGTAAAGTTGGGACCCATACTTTGTTGATTTTTATACTCACCTCCTTCCTGTTGAAGGAATATTGGAATGTTTATGGATCTTGATAGCTTTTTCATCAGATCATTGATAAGAGTTGTACTCTAGACTTTTAATTTCTAATATAATTTTAGTAATTATCCAAATTACTACCAATAATTATTTTTTAATTAAATATACACTGTATACTACCAATAAAAGGCCATTGGAATAAAACAAGATGTAAAATCCAAAAGGTTCGGGTTGTAACAACTGGCTTCTCTCTATTTATAGTCAATGATTTTTAATAAGCTTGAGATGATTGGATATATCACCTGTAAAAATACTGGTTGGCTGATTCAATGGCTGGTTAGCACTTGAATGACTAATTTACCCCATCTGATCAAAATTATGGGATAAATTGATTCATATGTTCATCTACATGATATGTTATAATAACTTCCAATGGGCGTGTGTGTGTGTATTTGTGTATGTGTATGTGTGTATACACACACATTTTCCTTCCTTCCTTCCTTCCTTCCTTCCTTCCTTCCTTCCTTCCTTCCTTCCTTCCTTCCTTCCTTCCTTCCTTCCTTCCTTCCTTCCTTCACATTTGAGACAGACATCATATTGCAGACTTAATGAGACTAATTTCTGAATAAACATACATTATATTGTACTGCCACTGGAAACAAAGTTGGTGTTTGAAAAACAGCAACAGCAACAACAAATGAACACCATAACTAGTTGTAATAGTAGTAGATAATAGCTGACTGTAGTCATAACAAAATCCCCTATAAATCGCCAAAAAATTATGACCCATGATTACTCTAGCATTAAAGATAAGAACTCACCATTGTATTCAGCTGGATTACATGTTCTTGCCATATATTACATAGTATAAGTATTCATCAGGGATAGGCAAAATGGTTTGACTATGAACTTTTCAAGCTTGTTTCCTGTGTCATGTCCATTTATATTTCGTATGCTAGAGATACCATACAATTTTGGGAGCTTCATATCCTGCCCCCCCCCCCCGAAATATACCAGTATCATTAAAATAAATTTCTTCACTGATTTCTATAGACAGCTGACTCTTCAATTGCTAGAGACTTTTTAAAATAGCTTATCTCTGTGATCAAGAAAATGACCTATCCAGCAAAATGGATTTTGCCTTCTAATCCTTTTCTATTTGTCAGTTTTGCTTCTTTTCCCTTTCCCTTTACAACTATTCTCTCCACTTACTTTCCTACCCAGTTGTCAGGTTTGTTTGTTTGTTTTCCCTATCTGAGATACAATAAATTGTGTGTGTGTTAGCAAATTCAGGGCCCCAACCAATCTTCAGGTATCAACATTTTCCATGTTTGGGTTGTGCAATTTTTTACTGTAATAGCCATTGGAATGAGAAGTCTTAAATAGAATAGAGGGAATGATTAATTTGGCTAATTTTATTATTGTGAAGAAATAATCACTCTGCTTTGTGGATAGTCTCATGTAATTCAATGCTCTTTAAATTATTTCTGTAAGTTGTTTTCATTGCAGGATGGTACATAGTTAAACACACACACACACACACACACACACACACATATATATATATATATATATATATATATATATATATATGGCTGAAATAGTCTACCTTTTCAAGCTTGTAGCAGGGGATCCTACCAATGTGAGAAATACAATTTTATGTACTTTGAATTTGGAAAGTGTGACACAGAAACAGAAAAGTGAGTTTTAACTGGAGTTTGATTAAAAACAAAACAAAACCTCAAGGTTGGGGTATAGGATTACAAAAGTTGCTTTCTGGGAATTTTTGAGAGTCTGTGTTGCTTTTCAGGTACTCTCCATGTATCTCTTTAAATATAAGCATCACCATCACCCCCACCCCCACCCCCCAAAATGAAGACAATGCAATTTTCCAATGCAATTTTCCTCACTTAAATGTTGAGTAATGGGATGAGGAAGAATACAAATATTGTGTTATCTATTAAAGCATGTGTGTATTCCTGAATTTCTCTTTTGCTATAGAAATAATTATTTCCAATTACAATAGTAACTGCTTGCAAATATGTAATTTATTTATTTATTTACTTACTTAAAGTATTTATATAACTGCCCAACTTGTACAATGTGACTCTTGAGCAAAAATCAAAAAGATTAAACAAAAAAAAATCAGAAATAAAAAATAAACAAGAATAATCAATAATAGGCAACCTGTCTCACATATATACCTTCTCCCAATGGGAACTAAGTCATCCCAGGCCCAATGACCAGGGAATAGCCAAGTACTTTCCAAAGGCCAGGAGGGTTGGGGCCAGCCTAACATCAGGGGGGAGATTCCAAAGACAGGTACTGCTACAGAAAATACACATTTTCTGAGTCCCATCAAGTGGCATTGTTTCAAAGAAGAGACCTAAAGCATATCCAGTCTATTAGAACAAGTGAGATGGGAAAATGTTTTTGGGAGAAGCAGTCCCACAAATAACCCAGTCCGGTGCTATGTAGGGTTTTATATGTAATAACCATCTGCCATGGCCCAGGAAGGGAGCCTTTTCTGCCATGGCACCCACCTTCTGGAACATAATTCCCCCAGAGATTAGACTTGCTCCAGCCCTGCTGGCCTTTTGCAAGACATTAAAAACCTGGTTTTGCTATCAAGCCTGGGAGCCTGATAATATGGGTCAGCCCATTTCTTGGTCGTGGTTATATTGAAGGTGTGGTGGCATGACAGTTCTTGGCTGCTATTTTATATTATGTATGTTGTTTCTAATTTTGGTTGTTATTCTTTTTTGACTCAGTTTTCATTCTATTTTAACTGCTAGCCACCCAGAATCATATATATGAGATGGGCAGCCTTGTAAATGTATTAAATAAATAAACCAACCAACCAACACCTTGTATTGTGCCTGGAAGCTGATAAGAAACTAGTTTTCAGCCTCTTTAGGTAGACCAGACCAGAAAATGAATTCCACAGGAAGGTAAAACTACTTCTGTTGAGATTGGCTATAAAAACAGAAGCTTGCAAATCTGATTGTGTTGTACTTCTTCCTCTTTCTTATAATCCTGTGAATTAGGGAGACATCTGCCTGACCTGCTTCCAAAGGTTATATTGTAGTTCTGGACTTTAAAAAAAAATGTTTCAGACCCTTTTGCCTAGGTAACAGTTCCATATCTCCGTCAAGGTCATCTTCTGTATTCTCTACACATTGCAGCTTGCAAAATAGTGGTGCTACATGAGTATACCAAAGTACATCTGTAACTACCCTCACCACTACAATTTGGACTAATTGTAGCATCTGGATGTCCTCAAGGGCAGCCCCATGTGGAATGTGTTGCAATAATCCAACTGGGAGGTGACTATAATGTGAGTGACAGTGAACAGGACCTCCTGGTTCAGGACTGAGTGCAACTGGTGTACAAGATCAAGTTGTGCAGAGGCCTTCCTGGCCATAGCTTGCCAACTCATCAAGCAAGAGCTACTATGAATCCAAGAGGACATCCAGACTGTGCACTAGTTCTGAGGGGGGGAATGCAACCCCATCCAGAGCCAAAGATGGAACAAATACAGTTCTGAGATCCTAGGGCCCCAAACCCACAGCCACTCAGGTTTGGCAAGGTTGAACTGAAGCTTTTATTCCCCATGCTGACCCTCATAACTTTCAGGCACTAGGATAGAACCTTAACAGCTTTGCTTGTTCAGCCAGGAGCAAAGATACACAGCTGCAGCAGCATACAGATGATAATGCATCCCATGCTGACAAACGACTTCATGCAGATGTTAAAAAAAGTGGGGAGAAGATATAGTCCTGAGGCATCCCACATAGGTCTTGGTCTAGACAACTCCTCCCCCAACACCAACTGGAACTATCCCTGAAGGATGGAAGAAAACCTAACACAGTGCCTCCCACTTCCTATCTCCTAAGCTGGTCCAGAAGAGTACCGTGATTGATGGTACCAAAAGTCACTGAGAGATTAAAGAGGTCCAGAATAGGTGCATTACCCCATCCTGAGCCTTCCAGAGGCTGTCAACAAGCATAATCAAAGTTGTTTCAGGCCTGAATCCCTCCTAAAAGGGTCTAGATAATCTGCTTTCTTGAGGACTATTTGGAGCTGCAGTCCCACACCTTTCTGAAAAACTTTCCCCCCAAAAGGAAAGGTTGGAAACAGGGTGGAAATTGTCCAAATCTGTAGGATCCAGTAATGGCTTCTTGAGGAGTGGGTAGACCACCTCCTCCTTCGGAGTTGATGAAACCACTCACCATTCTCAAGGAAAAATTGGCCACAACATAGATACATTTACATTCTCCTTCCCCAGGGTTTTAACCAACCAGGAGGAGAATGGATCTAAAACACAGGTAGTTGAACCAACAGCATCAGGAACCTGTCCACTCCCTGAGACTAACAGCTTCAAACTCCTCCTAGATAACAGCACAAAATGGTTTCTCAGTCAACTTCTAACCTGAAATCCAACTTTGAGAGAAAATAAGCAACTTTACCAAGTGTTGATAATATTCCTCTTGTAAGGATTTCCCTGATCTCTCCCTATCTAGGAAGGACTGGGTCACCCAAAACAATACTGCTGGCTAAGAATACACAATTAGAGGAGCAAAATAACATTTCAACACCCTCATCACCACAAAGAAGAAGAAGAAAAGCTCTTACCCATGTTCATTCAGAATTGTTCTTTGTCTTTCTCTAGTGGTACTATATGCATCTCTTCTACCACTTCATTCTCCAGAGGTCCTTGTAAAATGGGGACCCTCCCAAGTCTGTGTAGAGAGAATATACTCAGGCATGATCTGATACAGATGTGTCTGTGCCCTCCCATTCCAAGTGACAACTAAGGCCTCAGCTGGACCATACATTAGAACCTCATGGACAACACTTACAGCTCCTTCTGAAATATGATTGTGTCCATTAAAGTGCTGGGGTCAAGAGAGCAATTTTTTGGGTGGAGGCACATTATAAACCTCAGGGTAAGCAGGGACTCATCCATCCATGGTAAAAGAGTGATGGTAATATCCCTCAACACCAGCTCAAATTGCTACTGCCCTGAAACAAAAACCATCCTTAGATACTACTAAGGAAGGCTGTGAGAAAATAATATGATAGTGTCAGGTTAAACCCAAGAAACTCCATGAGACAGTTCTGGAACAGCTCAGCTACTTTATTAGCTCGCACCTGCTAGACAGAATCTCACCAGACTAACTCTAAACTCCCCAAGCCAGCAACTAAACACTATGAATTCCTTAGGGTGGTGCCAGTCTCATCTTCGCTTTCCCATGCTCACGCTGGGGACTGAGGAGATGCTTTTGTCCTTGACTCCTCTCATTCCATTCCATCACAGATAGCACTTACCTCACTCACATTTTATGTTCCTCAAGAATAACATTAAAATGATTTTTTAAATAAAGAATTCATGTTGTGAATCTCATACTAAGCAGGAATCACACCTGCAATAATGGAGTGTTACTTGGGGCCAAAGCTTATGTGTTCTAATACTGAGTTGTTTTAGTATATCCAGTGAAATCAGATGGAAAAGTTTGCAGGTTTTTTGTTGGTGTTTTACATAGCTCTCCTTGCAGTTGTCAAGGTTTGTTTTTGTTTTCTTGGCACAGTTTGTTTAAAAAAGACAGAGCCCATAATGGAATCTGTGAATATATGTTGAAGCATCTGCTTAATTTGCATTGATACTGTTCTGAAAAAAGATAATGTTAAAAGCGGGGGGGGGGGTTCTTTTGGGCTTGTCATCAAATTAAAATAACCATTGTCTGGTCTATTAAATACAATAGGTAATACTTAAATCAAGAATTATCAAGACTGTACTACAATTTATAATGTCCAAAGGTGTAGAAAGCCATGGTCCTGCACAAAGTAATAGTTAACCATGCGACTTTCCCAAAGGAGTCATTAAGAAATCTGTTCTTTTACACTTTAGAATCAGAGGAGATCTATGTTAAGTAACAACTGCTACTGATACTGATCCTATTCAGATTTAGTTAATTAAATGTGGATTGCAATTTGCTTATGTTTATACATTAGCCGAACAGTTATGATTACACTTCCATAAGCCCATGCTACTCTCCTTCCTCCGATTTTTTTTTTTTTTTAAGCCATAATGTTTCAAGGCAAGAACATTCAGTCAGGTAATCAGTGGTTTTATTTTCTGAAATATAGCTTCAACATATCAGCTTGAATTGCTATTTTGGAGGAGGAAACCACCTGTGTAATTCCGGATTTTGTTGAACTCCAATTCCCATTATCCCTCGTTACTGACCATGTTTCACAGTGATGTCAGTAATTAAAGCTAGGAACATCTGGAATGTCACAAGCTGCCTATTCTTTCTGAGTGATAGTTATGGGCAAAATTTAGGCACCTTTGGATTAACTGTATGTTTCAGTGATTCTGATTCCTAACTGATCAGAAGCTGAATATCTCTACATTATATGAGGTTAAACACAACATCTTTCTGCACATTTAAATGCATACTTACAATTTCTGTGCAGTTGTTAACAGACTGAAAAGAAGAAAACAGTAAACATGGCAGGTGCAGAAGTTTGGGGACACTCTGTAATGTATACTTCAGCAGAAATATCATTTTCAAAATGTTTGCTACAGTCAGTTAAGGATCTTTTTATTCTTCCTTTTGATTTTTTCCACTCTTTCATTCAAAGCTCTTCTAGTTTAGAAGTATTCCTAGATGTTTTTGCATGCACTACATTTTGAGGTCATCCCCAACAGATTTTCATATATATCCAATACATTTTTCATCATATATATATATAAAATATACATATATTATATATATATATAATTAATATACTGTATTTCTTTTCTGTAAGGTCTTGATAACTGCTTTGGAGGTATGTTTTAGAATGTCATCTTGCTGAAATATTCAGCCTCTTTTCAGCTTCACTGTCTTCACAGACTGTGATACATTAGCTTGAAGACAAAGAAAAATATCTTTCAGGACTGCCCTCAAAAAACAAAACCACAGATCATTGCAAACAACCTGCTGAAAAGTTTAGCAGACACAGCAGGTCCATCATATAGCATTGCTTATACAACAATGATCTTCATGAAAGAACTGTCACCAAAAAAAACCCCAATAACTTTTCTCTGACATTGTCACAAAATTCATTGTTTAAATCATACAAAATAAAACTTTGATAAACCTGAAACATTTTGGAACAAAGCATTCATACTGATGAAACAAGAATCAAACTGTTGACAGTATTTGGAGAAAAAAAGGTGAAGGATTTGAAGCATACCTTCCAACTGTTAAGAACCAGAGACACACAGAATCTGAAGGTCTGCATTCATAATTGTTCCATTGAGAAAATTGTTCATTTATTGCTACAATTTGCTTTTTCTTTATTGAAAACAAAACAAAACAAAACAAATCTTCTATGGATATACATCCATATGCTATGTTTTTGTGTTAATTTAATATCTCTGTTTATAGAAAACTAAAGCTGTGAGAAAACAGAAACAACTGGACAATCATTGCCTTTAAGCAATATCATTGCCTCCAGTAAAGAGGAGGAACTGGAAATTGTTTTATTTAAGACAAGACCTGTACCTGTACTAGATAATATATTTAAAGAACATGTAGGTGTTGCTATAGTATAAAGCCAAACTGTAGGAACAACTGTTATCTGTCCCTGACTACCCTGAGGTAGTCTGCACATACAAGTAGTCCTTGTTTAGTGACTGCCTCATTTAGTGACCATTTGCAGTTATGAAGGTGATGAAAAAGTAATTTTATGACCACTCCTCACTTTTGCAATCTTTACAGGTTTGTAAAAGAAAGGAAAGATGAAGTAATATCATAAGCACAGTTGTGGTTTCACTTAGTGACTTCTTTGCTTAATGACTGAGTTGCTAGTCCCAATTGTGGTTGCTAAACAAGGACTACCTGTATATGCAAACTTTTCAACTTGCAGAGAGTAGCAGCCATAAGAGTGGCCAAAACCAATCTGAACTGGTTTCTGAGGAAGTAAGCTGAGCAAAACACACATCCTCAAAATGTATATATAATCAATCTTATGCACATGACTAATGATCTAATTAGAATGGAAACATCAGATCATATAAATATAAAGTCTGTTACCTGAGTTGTCTTCAATGTTCCTTGTTATAAGAGGTTATTGACCTTTGGGGCAAGTAAAAGAAATATGCAGTCGGTTATCTCTTTATTAGGTTTGGAAGAAATTCCACAGCATTTTTTTTAACCAGCTAGCAATCCATAAAAGAATCTCTTGCATTACTGCCAAGTTTACAAGTAAGCCTTTGTTATGGAACTTTGTCAAAGACTATTTGAAAATCCAAATATTCAGTGTGAGATACTCATCTCAATCTATTGCCTGTTGACACCCTAAGAAAATACTGGTGAAGCATGTTGCTTTACTTTCAACAAGACTTATTCTTCTATATGCTTAATTATGATTTTTCTTTGATTAATATTTCTACCAATTTGGCCTAAATAGGGATTAAACTGATAAGCCTATAATTACCCAGATCTCCACACAATCTATTTCTATAGATTGATGTCAAGGCAACTACCTTCCAGACCTCTGAAACCAAGCCAAATTTGATAGAACTTTTCTTTTCTTTTCTTTTCTTTTTGCTAGAAGGACAGCAATTCTATATTTCAATACTTAAGAACTTTTGAGTAGATGCCATCAGCTCCTAGCAATTTGTTGCTTTCTAGTTTCTCAAGATATTTTAGAATATTTTCTCTTGTTACATCAATTTGCTTTAGTTATCCCAATTCTTTCCCTGAGGAAGCCAAGTACAGAGGAGAAGACTGGGGGTAGATATGACAGCAGTCTTCAAATACAATACTTGAAAGTATATTATATAGAAGAAGATCAAGGCCTATTCTCTGTGAGTGTAACATGCTAAAGGGCATAGAAAAATTGAATTAGGCTATAGGAAAGTAGATTTCAATTTAATGTTAGTTTTTTTTTTTTAAAGCTCTTGTTAACAGAACAGTTTGACAATGGAAATAATTACTCACTGAGGTGGGGACCCATTCCTGGATGTTGAAGCAGATGTTGGTAATCATCTGTTTGGCATTCTTTAACTTAAATCCTGTATGAAGCAGGGAATTGGACTTTATAGTTTAAATGGCTGCTTCCAACTCTATAATTCTATGTATCTTGGCCTGATTTTATTTTAAGTGGGATATTGATATAGCAAAGAAAGAAAATAACTCCATGACATATTCATTTGAAGAAGTAATATATAGAGAAAAATGTATAGGAACCTTAACCAAATATAAAGAATTGATGCTATTTCAAGAAATACAGTATTATCTCATACAAAAATTGCTGAAATTCAAATAGGCAATAGAATTCTTCCTCTAGGTTTTCCACATCACTAGAAATGACCTAATCTGAAGGACATACTGTCACTCTGAATAAAACAGCACTTTACAAAGCAAGAAAACAATATTCTGGGAGTTCATTAATAGGCAATTCTCACTATAATTTAGCATCTTTTGGTATGTTCATTTTTCTGGTGGCTGTGATGATGAGCTCATTGAAAAAGGTCAGACCAAGAAATGGGAAACTGAGAAGATGTGGAATAGAAGCAATTAGAAATAAATTGCATGGTGTGTTATTGTAGGAATCTGAGCATACTAGAAGTCAGGAGGATAACTGTGTGAGCCTGCAGCAGAGCTCAAGATAAATTTATAGTCCAGAACAATAAAAAAAGATTGGCAAATATATATGTCAACATGCATATCGATACCATTGTATTTCTTAAGAAATACTGTGATATTCCTATTTCACAAGTAAGGATAGATCTCTATAAATACATTAATGATTAAGGGTAAAAACGTTTAAACAACATATTTGTGACCAAATTATGTCAGTTCTTACTGAACATGCACACCCCTTTTTAACATATAATTGGACACCCTGAATATTCCATTATTACTGGTCTGTAATGATGACTGTGCTGACAAGGCAGGTTACCTACTTGCTGTACCACAAAAACACCTTTCCTTGAAATGCTTTTTCTATGATCCCTAATTCAATTTACAAGTAGGCTTCTATTTTTTACACACCCTATTTGCTAATATAGAATTTCATGATTCATGTTCCTCATTACATAGACCATTCTACCTAGCAATAATTTCCCTTTAAAAACAAAAACGAACAAGCAAGCAAAAACATCGACAGTAAGTGGACAGGATTTGACTGCAATAAGTAAGAATGAAAGAGACTCAGCTCTTTTGCATACAGAGATGATTGTGACAGTTTCTGTTTCAGGTTCTGTGTATATTTTGAGATACAACAGTGGATATTCACTGTTTCATATATAGGACATAATGTCACTTAACACTTGGCAGACTCTTTTAACTTACTGTACTGTTTCTGCTGGATTTTAAGAATATTAACGAAGAAGAATTACAGTTTTCCACCATGAACAGGTCTTGAAGATTTTCATAAAAGTAGAGCAATATTTTGTCGAAGGCTTTCACGGCCGGCATACGATGGCTGGTGTGGGTCTTCCGGGCTGTATGGCTCTGAAGATGCCGGTCACAGGTGCTGGCGAAACGTTAGGAAACAAGACTTCAAGACCACGACCATACAGCCCGGAAGACCCACACCAGCCATAGAGCAATATTTCATTATTTCTGGTAGTTTTAATCTCTATTTTCTTCTCACTGATTTTCTTTTTTAAATATTAGCCTCTCAGCTGATGTTGCTCCATAATACAGAAATAGAAATCATGATATATGTATGCAGTTACACTTGGTGAAAATGAGCACAGCTGATATATACTATTATTTTAATTACTTGAGCTTATATTTTTCATCTTCAAGAAATTCACAATTTGGGATGTAGCATATACTGTACTATTGCTATATATATATTTCAATGGTTATTTTTTTCTGCCTTGTTTTTATATCAGTTGTCAGGACAGTTTGGGTATTTACTGATGACACACTGAACAACAACAAAGCAGCCACATTTTAGTCTAGCATATTCTATGAACCTAGACATGCTGGTATTTTATGGTTCAGTGTGTCGAGGAAACCTAGAAAATTTGTTTAATTGAGGGCTCATCCATCTACATTTAGAACACTAGTATTGCAGCAGCCCTGCACCCAATTTTCTTCCAGCTTGGTATCCTAAAACTCCAACTACATATTTTGTGCCATGTGAGTCTGGGAAACTTTCTCAGAAATGGGAATGTCCACCAATCTTCATCTTGCAGTTCCATGGTTCTACCCCTTCTCTTTGAATGAGATGCAGTGGGCTGTGTGGTGTTTCCCAGGTGATTTGCAGTTGCTGTCATTATTATTATTAGTAGTAGTAGTAGTAGCAGCAATATTGTTTCTCCTTCTTCATTGGTCAGCTAGAGAGCTGACTGTGGATACTGCAGGAATGTCTAGGCTTGGGGAGTATATTTTAGTGTAACAATTTTGTCTGTATGAAAGCATTATGCATTATGAAAACATATAAATCTATGAAATATACAGTATAAACACCCTGTCCTTCCTCATAATGAGACTTCTATGTGCTTAAAAAAAACTGTAGGAGTTGCCTGTGCAATCCTAACCTTATGTTGCCAGGTTTGCATGCTTGAAAAATATTTCTCCTTGTTTATCTTCTGAACATGAATGCTGAATAAATTTCAGTCTAAAGCTAAGAGGAATCTTTCTTTTCTTTTTTTTTTTTTATAATGTTTTTTTTATTTTTACAACAAACACAAAACAAACATGAACAAACAAAAACATAAAAAGGCATAAAAAAGCATCTTCCATTTTATACCGTGTGTCAACCAGTTAAACTCGTTGGTGCCCCTTTCATAATCTTAAATTCTCATATCATCTATTCAAAAATATACTTGTATACTTATCAATTAACAATTATTAATCATTCATAGCTAATCTATAAAATCATATATTACAAAAAATTTTAACTTTCAATAGGATTAGTAATACATCTCCATCTATCTATTATATGTGTATATATATAATAATTAATATCAAATTTCTATTATAAAATTTCCTAATCTATTACATTACTATATTTTCTCATCTAATCATTAATAAAAACAAATCCCGTGTCATATAAAATTGCTTATCTTCTTACTCTAATTTCAAATCTCAATTTAACTCATCTCTGCACATTCCATAATTTTGAATAACTTCCTCCTGCATAAGTACTTTTTAATTTTTCCAATTCTTAAGAGTTACAATTCTAACCAATATCAGTTACAGTATCAATTACAATTCTAACCAAGTTACAGTTCTAACCAGATTTCACTACATGTTATACAATTTTTAACTATATATCTCAGATTTATACTTTATTCCAGCGCTTGCATAATTTTGAGTTCACCCTTTTCATTCAATGTCCCAAAATATCTGGCTGTTCATTCCTTTTTTCTATATTATTGGATAAGAGAAAGCAATAATAAGTGTCCTTTTGAACATTCTGCTTTTGGAAGCTTCTGTCAGTTCCATCATTGTTGTATTCCCCTGATTTTCTCTTTAAACATCTGCAATAGTTTCTTTCAATATTGTTTTACTTCTTCTTTTTGTACATTCTCTTAGTACGATTTTCCATTATAATCTTGTATAATCTTTTTCTCACCCTCAGTGCCAAGAACAAATCTGTCTCTCTTCATTTATCAGTTGATTAACCCTTTTAATTCTCAGTTTATAGGCCTCACAATAATTCCGTTTAATGTTTCTGATTTCTTGTACTATTTCTTCCTTTTCCAATGATCCCGTTTTATGTTTAATTAAGTCCATTTTAGCTTTAATATCTTTTTTCTTTTCTTTTTTTTTTTTTGAGAGTTTCTGCAGCTCTTCTTCCAATTTTTTATAGTCATCCTCAATAGTTTAAAGATCTTTTTCTGCATTGTGTTTCTCGTATAGTCTATTATCTTGATAAACCTTCATTGAGTCAAAGGATTCTTTATCTTTGTTCTTGCCAAAAATAAGAGAAAAAAAGAAGCAAAAGGAGAGAAAAAAAAAAAAAGAAGGAAAAATAAAAAGAAAAGGAAAAGAAGGAAAAGGCTAAGCCTCTTTAAAAAAAAAAAATCCATCTGGGGGGGGAATAGAAAGCAAAGCAGAGCTTCTAGCAGAAAAAAGAGCTACTGCCACTAATCAAGGCTCTTGTGACTGGCTCAAACTTTCCATCTTAATGTTTTCAAAGTCGCTTTCAACTCCACTTTCTTGTTTATAGTTACGGATGGCACCTGTATAAACATGCACATCCCACTATCTTTTTAGAAAGCACAGGGTCTTTGAGCGTGCGTCACAATTAAAAAAAAAGCACTAATTCGCGCCTCTAAATGGCAGTGCAACTTTCTTTCATTTACTTTCTCTTAACTCCACTTTCCCCATTTCAAAGTCAAAAAGATATAAATTTCTTATAACAATAAAAAAATCTTAGTAAAAAAAAAGGCTTAAAATATAAAGTTATTGAGTATTAAAAAGAGAAAGCCAATCCAGTTAAAAATATATTTTTTTTAAAAGAAAAACATCTTGTCAATTCCACTAAAAAGGGAAAGTTGAAAAGAAAAATTTTCTCCCCCTTCTTTTTTTTAATAGGGTTCAATCTCGCCGCTTAATCCACTTTTCTTCACTTTTAAAAATCTCTTTAAGTTACTTAAGGTGTTCTCTAAGAATAGTTGAATAGTAAAAGTCCATCTCACCCAGTTGACACCCTTCTCTTCCATCTTCCTTTGGAGCTGTCCCGGCTTTCGCAGCCATTTTTGGCTGCCTCTCCTCCGCCGGCTTCAAGAGCTTCTCCCCGGATCGATCTGGGACTTGCGGCGTCCCTGAGATCCGCGGGACGCGCCCTTTGCGTTCGCCATCTCTACGGGACGGCTTAGGTCCATCGGGACCGTCCGGGCGAGGAGATATCGGCTGCCATCCTGGGAGCCCAGGATCGCCCGCCGTATCGCCGCGACGCCAGCTCCGCCCTCCGGAATCTTTCTTTTCTGCAGAGGATAGGTCGATGTTAATCCAGAAGTTAGTATATTCACCAAAGTATACTGGAGCATACCATGGGCAAAGTGCCTCTTTGGAAGGGAGCACCAGCAGTGAATTTAGCACTTTTCTAGATCATAAGTTCTTGATTTGTTTTTACTGAGGTGCTTTATCATTCTTTTCAGGGTTTTGAAAATACTGTGCCAACATCTGTCTCCAAAAACCCTCTGTCTGTCTGTCTGTCTGTCTATCATCCATCCATCCATCCATCCATCCATCCATCCATCCATCCATCCATCTCTATCTATCTATCTATCTATCTATCTATCTATCTATCTATCTATCTATCTATCTATCTATCTATCTATCTCCTTCCAAAATAAGCTTCTGTTTTTCTATCTCATTTTCAAGTTTGCTTGAAATTTATTTTGAGCTTCATTTGGTGCTGTTTCTCTGCTTGCTTGATAGTTGCAAGACTGTTGCTGAGTATGTTGTTTCTTCTGTCTATGTCTCTTCCTCTGTCTCTCATTCTCTTCACTCCCAAAACCTTCTGTTATATGTCTCTTGTCATAGCAGCATAACTGGGCCTTTCATCTGCAAAAGTCTCCAAGTAATAGTTGTTGATATATCTGAAAACAATGGTAAATATTAAAAGAGAAGCTTCATGGCAGAGATTTAGTCCAATAGCAACAGGTTGCTTCAAGTCCTGGTTGGATTTTCTGTACAACCAAACACCTCTTTGGATAAGGGGGAAAAAAAATAATTTAAAATGTACTTATTTGGGCCTGATATGTTTAATATACAAACAGAAGTTTTAAAATACAACTATTAAAAAACCTAGGAGAATAAAAATGTTAATCTAATGAGAGTAAGGTCTTGGGTGTAGTGTTCAGATGAATTTTCATAATCTCATAATTTCAAAGCATAAAGCAATCAATAAGATCTCTACTTTTCAACTTCTGAAGATGGTAGAAGACCCTAAGCTGGTCATGATAGCAGCCATTTTATATATAGGAATTTATATATATTTTAATTTATATATATATATAGGAATTTATATATATAAATTCCTCCCTCACCCCTACGGATGGTATGTGTCTTCCTTAATCTTAGGTCCTCTACCAGAGGCCTGGGAGTTTAAGGGTTTTACACAGTATCTTAGCTGTTCCTAGCACTGCACTCTTCTGGACAGAGGGCTCTGTTGTTGTTCCTGGGATCTTTTGGAGCCACTCTCCCAGCTTAGGAGTCACAGCCCCGAGTGCTCCTACCACCACTGAGACCACTTTGGCCTTGACTTTCCACATCCTCTCTAGTTCTTCCTTCAGGCCCTGGTACTTCTCCAGCTTCTCATACTCCTTCTTCCTGATGTTGCTGTCACGTGGCACTGCTACATCTATCACTACCACTGTCTTCTGGTCTGTCTACTACCACAATGTCTGGTTGATTGGCCAGTACCTGCCTGTCCGTCTGGATCTGGAAGTCCCACAGGATCTTAGCCCTGTTATTCTCCATGACCTTCTGTGGAATCTCCTATCTGGACTTGGGGGATCTAGCCCATACGCTGTACAGATGTTCCTGTACACAATCCCAGCTACTTGGCTGTGCCATTCAGTATCTGCTGTTCCTGCCTGCATCTTACACCCTGCCACTACGTGCTGGACTGCCATGACTGTCTTTGAGGCCTCTTTGCACAATCTGCACCTTGGGTCCTGTCTAGTGTGGTAGATTCCTGTTTTTGTGAATCTGGTGCTTAGTGCCTGTTCTTGTGCTGCTATGATCAGTGCCTCAGTGCTGTTTTTTAGTCCAGCCCTTTCCAGCCACTAATAGGATTTCTCAATGTCAGCTACCTCAGCTATCTGTCAATGGTACATCCCATGCAAGGGCTTGTCTTGCCATGGCACTTCCTCTGCTTGAACTTCCTCCCATGTCTGCTGCTGCCTTAGGCATTCTCTTAGCAGGTCATCTTAGTGATGTACTCTTGGATTCTCCAGGTTTTGTCCAAGAATGAATGAATGAATGAATGAATGAATGAATGAATGAATGAATGAATATACATACATACATACAAACCCCCACATACATACATATACAGTTGCAAGAAAAAGTATGTGAACCTTTTGGAATTTCATGGTGTTCTGCATTAATTTGTCATAAAATGTGATCTGACCATCATCTAAGTCAAGAGTATTGACAAATATAATGTGCCTAAAATAATAACACAAAAACAATTCTGATCCTTCATGTCTTTATTGAACACACTCATTCAACATTCAAAATGCTAGTGGAAAAAGTATGTGAACCCTTGAGTTGACCTCAAAAAAGCTAATTGGAGTCAGATATTAGCATAACTGGAGTCTTGTTAAGAAAATGAGATTGGAAGTATGGACTAGAGCTACGTTGACCGATAAAAACCACTCAAACTTTTTGAGTTTTCTCCGCACAAGAAGAATATGCTTATGTGAGCCATGTCTCACCAAAAAGAGCTTTCAGAGGATCTACAATCAAGAATTGTTGATTTACATAAAGCTGGAAAGGGTTACAAAGTGTCAGGTTCAGCCCAAAGAACTGCAAGAGACAATGCCAATACAGTTCTGTTGCGTTTATTAGCTATAACCTCCAGACAGAAAATCTCCCCAGACTGAACCCTAGTTCCCAAGCCAGCCAGCCACAACACCGTGAATTCCTTAGGGAGGTGCCAGCCTCATCTTCTTGAACTTCCCACGCTCCTGCTGGGGGCTAGGAACATGCTTATCTCTCTGAACCCGGCCTTCATAAGTCCATTCCATCACACAAAGTGATTTCAAAGACCTTAGAAATTCACCAGTCTCCAGATCTACAAATGGAGACACTTTGGGACTGTGGCTACTCTACCAAGAAGTGGGCGCCCATTCAAACTGACCCCAAGAGCACAACGAAGATTCATCAATGAGGTAAAGAAACAATCCTGAGTGACAGCCAAAGATTTGAAGGCATCATTGGAACTGGCTAACATCTGTGTTCATGAGTCTACAGTATGTAAAACATTGAACAAGCAGGGTGTCTATGGCAGGACACCATGAAGGAGGCTGCTACTTACTACAAAGAACATTGCTGCACGCCTGAAGTTTGCGAAAGAGCACATTGACACTCCACAGTGGTATTGGCAAAACGTTTTGTGGACTGATGAAACAAAGATTGTACTATTTGGAAAGAACACACAGCACTACATCTGGCGTAAAAAGGGCACTGCATATCATCATGAAAACATCATCCCAACTGTAAAGTATGGTGGAGGAAACATCATGATTTTGGCCTGCTTTGCTGCATCAGGGCCTGGCCAGCTTGCAGTCATTGAGGGGAAGATGAATTCCCAAGTGTATCAAAACATTCTTCAGGATAATGTAAGAATGTCTGTATGTCAGCTGAAACTCTGTAGAAGTTGGGTGATGCAACAGGACAATGACCCAAAACACCGGAGCAAGTCCACAACAGAATGGCTTCAGAAAAACAAAATCCACCTTTTGGAGTAGTCAAGTCAGAGCCCAGACCTCAACCCCATAGAGATGCTATGGAATGACTTGAAGAGAGTCATACACATGAGACGTCCAAAGAATATGACGGGGCTAAAGCAGTTCTTCCAGGAAGAATGGGCTAAAATCCCTCCTCTACAATGTGCAGGTCTGATCCACAGCTACAGGAAGCGCCTGGTTGAAGTTACTGCTGCCAAGGGGGGGTCAACCAGTTATTGATTCCAAGGGTTCACTTACTTTTTCCACTAGCATTTTGAATGTTGAATGCGTGTGTTCAATAAAGACATGAAGGATCAGAACTGTTTTTGTGTTATTATTTTAGGCACATTATATTTGTCAATACTCTACCCTTCGTGTATGGCAACTGATTTTTATGCCCATATTCCCAAATAATAAATGTTCTATTCAAATATACGGTAGCCCTCCAGTAAGGGCCAGGAAAATCCCACAATCCACATAGGACACAACCAAACCAGGACTTTCTTACAAACATAAGAATTCTCTGAAGCTGCAGGGAATTCCACAGCTATGTGGGAGGAGGCCACTTTGAAATCTTCTCAGTGGGAGAAGACTGGCAGAGTCACTGAAGGAAACCCATGAATTCACTTCACTATTTTTAAGTTAGGAAACCAAATTTATTTTGCAAAGCAGCTTTGACAGGATATTTTATCTGAAGTATAGCAGAATTTACAAACAAAGCTGTTCAATCACCTTATTTCAGACAAGAGGTTATGGTGTCTGGGAAGCCTGTTTTCATCTATTGGATGTAAAACTTTACCTATCCTCTGCCCACCATACATGGTCAAATGGAGAAGTAGGGGGGGAAATGCCACCTTAGAACAATACATTTGTTGCTATGTAAACTACTGATAAATAATTGGCTTGACCTTTTACTTATGGTCAAGTTTGCTTATAATTAATCAGCTCACACTCCACTCAGTTGCCGTTTCAGACCACCTACGGCTACATTTATGGATATACCAAACTGAAACCGTTGCTTTCAGTAACTGTTGTGCTCCTCTTGGGCAGCAATAACTGCACCTAAATGTTTCTGATAACTGTTGATCAGTCCTGCACATCTGCTTGGAGGCATTTTAGCCCATTCCTCCTTATAGAACAGCTTCAACTCAGGGATGGGCTTCCTTGTATGAACTGCTCACTTTAGGTCCTTTCATAACATTTCTGTAGGATTAAGGTCAGTATTTTGACTTGGCCATTCTATAACATTAACTTTCTTCTGTCTTAACCATTCTTTGGCCATACAACTTGTGTGTTTTGGGTTATTGTCTTGCTGTATGACCCACTTTCTCTTGAGCGTCAGTTCATGGACAGATAGCCTGACATTTTCCTGTAGAATTTCCTGGGACACTTCAGAATTCATAGTTTCAAATGTAGCAAAGGTAGCAAAGCAGGCCCAAACCATGACACTGCCATCACCATGTTTCACATATGGGAAAACGTTCTTATGCTGGAATGCAGTGTTTGCCTTTCACCGAACATAACACTTTTCATTCAAGCCAAAAAGTTATATTTTGGTCTCATTCATCCACAGAACATTCTTCCAATAGCCTTCTGGCTTATTCATGTGGTATTTTGCAAACTGTAGAGAGGCAGCAATGTTCTTTTTGGAGAAAAGTAGCTTTCTTCTTGAAACCATGTTATGCACATCATTGTTGTCCAACGTTCTCCTGATGGTGGTCTCATGAACACTGACATTCACCAAGTGAAGAGTACACTTTAGTTCCTTAGATATTACCCTGGGGTTCTTTGGGACTTCCCAGAGTATTACACACCTTGCCCTTATTGTGATCTTGGTTGGTCAACCACTCCTGGGGAGGGTAACAATGGTGTTGAATTGCCTCAATTTGTACACAATCTGCCTGACAGTGGAGCAGTAGAATCCAAACTCTTTGGAAATAGTTTTGTAACCTTTTCCAGCCTAGTGAGCATTAACAACTGTTTTTCAGAGGTCTTCAGAAATCTCTTTTGTTTGAGCCATGACAAACTTCCACATATCTGTGTTGTGAAGATCAGACTTTGATACTGAATACCCAGAATTATGTTCTTTAAATAAGGGAAGTCCTCCCACACTTACACCTGATGATCATCCCATTGATTGAAACATCTGGCTTTAATTTTCCCTTCAAATGAACTGATAATCCTAGAAGTCTGCATACTTTTGCCACACATAAATATGTAGCTTTGGATCATTTTCCTCAATAAATAAATGAACAAGTATAGTGTTTTTGACTCATTTATTTAACTGGGTTCTCTTTATCTAGTTTTAGGACTTGTATAGAGAATAGATCATAGTTTAGGTCATATTTATGCAGAAATATTGAAAATTCAAAAGGTTTTCCAAACTTTTCAGCATCACTGTATGTCTGCTCTCAAATTATTCCTGGCAGTTCTCTATTTTGGAAGCCTACATTTTCAAGAACCTCAGACCATTCAGCATTTCCTGAAGGATAACCTAGATCATATGAAGGCCTTCTACAAGCATAGTGCTATCTTAATCAGAAATCCACCCCCTACACACACACACACACACACACACACGTACACGCAGACACATGCACACCATTACTATATTTGGGTTTTCATCACCCCCCCCCCGAAAGCTGGATAACAAGCTTATTGGACTATTCCCCATGATAACACAAAACAGTCTTATGGTGTTTTATTTGCAGCTTCCAGCCACAATGAAAATGCACTCAGTTTTCCAACATTCCTTCAAGGTTCTGCCACTCCATTGTCCCCCCACTACCTCAGTGATAGGTAGGTAGAGCATATGTTTGAGTTTGGCACATGAGGCAGGCTTAAAATTTTGGGATTGCATTGGTTGTGTCATATCAGTTTTGTACATATGGTTTCTCAATGCCCAGTTTGTGTATGCTGCTTATGTAATAACTGTTATGTTACTCTTTTTCTATGCAACTATGAAGTATTCGATTCCAAAGATGTCTAGAGCATGACTAAACACTGTTCTGGAAGATTCAGCTCCAGAAAACTGCCAGACCACTGAATGGCCAGATCAATAAGTTCCAGAAGAAGAATGGAAAATCTTGAGTTCCTCAGAATGTTCCATCTCAAGAATTCTACAGTTTTGTCTCTGAATAGCACATATCTAGCAAATATCCTCTCTGTTGTTGTTGTTGTTGTTGTTACTTTTCATTACCAGGAGATCTGCAGGGAGGATAAAAAAACTCAGGAAGGTTGCTATGGCCACAGTCAAAGCCCTTTCCTTTTTACATGTGTTGCAAGGCACATAAAAAGGGGTGGGGTTTAATCATGCAACTGATTTCACTATTTTGATTTTTACTTCCTTCCCTTGGTGGACACCCCTGCATTCTATGTAACTTATTTAAATATACTTAACTCTAATACCAGTTATTTTAGATTCAACTTTAAATGTATACACTGAGATTATATATAGTTTTCCAGATTTATACTGTTTTGTATTCTTAAAGAAATGCTCTTTTGTTTCATTGTGTTTTTTGATTAACATCCCAACAATGAAGAATGGCTGCCATCCTGTTCTTTGCTATTGTCCCCCAAAAGTGGAACATGGTATGGTATATTTAGCAAGGCATTTCTTGTAAAAAGAAATCTGTAGTGGATTCTTTTTTCTTTTTTTTTTAATAACCTAGTATGGGATTATTTTTGGAATAACTAGTAAAAGAACATTGCCATTACCAGTTAAAAGGTTTTTTTCCCCCCAAGATCAACTATTTTACATTCATATATCTCTTTCTTGCCATTTCCTGTTAATTATAGCAATTATCAGAGATATATTGAAATAGTGGGTGCTGTTGCCCAGCAGTGACCCTCCTTACAGCAGTCTAATCCTAGCACTTTGAAAAAGCCAGCTCTTTTTGCCCTGAAAGTTTAAAAGCCATTTCTTCTCATGTAATTTTCTTACCCTGTCAGAGAAGAAAATGGAGCAAAGAGGAACTAGATGACAACTGCCAGCAATTTTTTAAGAAATCATCCTTGAATCAGGGAGTCAAGTAAAGTTGCCAGCACGTAATTATCCCCTTCATGTGTCCCACTGATTTTAGAGTCAGAGAGCAATTCTACATGTTTAGTCTTGATTTTGATTTTCTATAAGTGTAACACCAGCCGTATTTCTTCATTAATGGGCAAGAAAAATCATTCAAATAGCAAGAAACCTGTATTCTGCCTTTCCTCATGTGTTCCTTTTCTGCTTCAGTTCTAGTGTGTACCTGTTCATCCTCAGACGCTCTGTTTTGAGGCTGTCTTGTCATTTCTTCCTGTTCTTACAGACAGTTTAACACCAGAAATGCTAGGTAGTCATCAGGCTTCTATTAACTAATACTTGTGCAGCAGATGGCAGAAATGACTAAGCATGCATTTGCTACAATATAAAGAACAACAGCAACAATAACAAATCTGCCAGCTGGCTTTTTTGAGTGTTAAAACATACCATCATGCTGTTTAAAAACATTACTTTTAAGATTGACTTTTTTGATGATGACAATGGTGTGATTGTGTAGCCCTGTTCTGAGTAAATGGGATATTTAATTGCATGCTGGGCATGCCCCTCCCCTTCCAATCTTGCTGTGTTGAGTTGCAAGACCTGAAAATATATTGTCTGTGTTTACTTAAAAACAAGTAGCATTCTATACACTACTGGGGATCAGTTTCAGTGAAGCGTTCACAGAGGGGTATGATAACCTTACCAGGAATGGCAGGTATGATGGCAAGAAGTAGCAATAGCTGACTGCCCCTGGCTATTATTATAGCATGAAATGAAAACCAACAGATGCTACTGTATGCGATAACACCATTGGTAATCATGTAATTCATTACAGCTTATGAGCTCATTAGTGGTCGAATGTCTCTTGGTATCTCCACTTCCTCCCACTTTCATGCCCTACTATATCATAACAAATATTATTGGTCTACAGTAGTGATTGCTAATGAGTCAAAAAATATCTGAGGTATTTTATTTTTTTGACTAGATGAATTGCATATAATTAATTGATTATATTTTGCCATGGTTGTCAGCTCCGCAAAAGCAGAGCCGTCTTCAGTCCACCATTGCTGTCCTCAAAAGCAAAGAAAAAACTATGGTCTCAATTATATATTAATCTTGAAAATCCTCCGAATCAGCATATGGATTTGAATCCAGAATTTTCTAGTATTTTTCGTGTCCACCAAACATGATAAAATGTCTCTTCTTGTTGTTCATATTTCTAACATAAAATTGAAGTGCCTTTATACATTCTAGACAATTTCTTTGGTGACATAGCATATCATCACAGCATATCATTTTATAAAAATTCTCTTTAATATTGTAACATATTGTAAATTTCAATCCTTTCAACCACATATTTTCCCATTGTTCCATCTGTATATTATAACCAAAAATTTTAGCCCACTTTATCATACATTCTTTCACTTCTTCTTCTTCTGTTTCAAATTTCAATAAAAGTTTATACATTTTAGCAATTACACATTCATCATTTGTACACAGTGCTATTTCAAACATAGCCCTACAATGTTCAAAACCATAATTTTTTTTGTCTACTTTAAATCTTTCTAATAATTGTAAATAAGAGAACCATTGACAACTATATCCCTCTGCCACCAGTTCTCCTGATTTTATTTTACATTCCCCTGACAAAATTCTAGTGTCTCACAATAAGTTAGCCATTTATGTTTACCTATTATTTCTCATCTATAAAATGCTTTTTGTGCTGAGATCCACAAAGGTGTTATTGGGCACAATCTGGGTTTGTATCTATTTCATATTCTCAGTATGGCACATCTAATATAATGATTTTTAAAATCCACATTGACTTTGCTGTACCACAAATATCCATGCCACACAAATCTTAGGTCATGCCCTTCTAACTCTAAGAGCCTGCTATTTCTCGACAGTACCGGCTCTTTCATCCAAACCAAACAGCAAGCTGCAAAATACAATTTCAAATCAGGTAAAGCCAATCCTCCTCTTTCCTTTGCATCGTAACACCTTATATTTAACTCATGATTTTTTTCCCCTTCCACACAAGTTTAGATATATCCTTCTGCCACTATTTAAATGGTGAATTAGTTGTCAAAACAGGTATTGTCTGAAACAAAAACAGCATTCTAGGCAAGACATCCATTTTTATCACAAAAATTCTCCCAAGCAATGACAGTTGTGATTTCTCCCATTTTAACAAGTCTTTTTTAACTTCATTCCATGTCTTAACATAGTTACTTTGAAATAAAATACAATTCATGTTTGTCACAGTGATACCCAGATATTTTACCTTCTTCTCAATCGTAAAACCCATTTTATTCATGAATTCTGTTTGATCTTCTATTTTCACATTTTTGTTAACATCTTCATGTTCTGTTTATTAATCTTGAAACATGCTAATGCACCAAATTCTTTTAATTTGCCCATTAATATTTCAATTCTCTTTAAAGGATCTTCCAGAACCAATATCAAGTCATCTGCAAAAGCCCTTGCCTTATACATTTCTGTTTAAATCTTTACTCCCACAATCCTCTCATCTTGCCTTATATCTCTATTCAGTATTTCAAGAACCTAAATAAACAGGACAGTGGGCATCCCTATCTTGTTCCTTTTTGCATTTCATAGGGTTTTGTTAGATCTTTGTTAACAATTATTTGTGCTTTCTATGAAGTGTAAATCAGTGTTACCCATTTATAAAGTTCTGTCCAAAATTCATATCTTCTAAAACCTTGAACAAGAAAGCCCAGTTCAAATTGTCAAAGGCCTTCTCTGCATCTAAGAAAATCAGTGTGGATTGTTTTTCACTATGTTGCTCCAAATATTCCAAAATGTCCAACATTGTACTTTAACTGTGTTTTATGTAAAAACCCACATTGATACTCATGAATAAGTTGCAAAATTATTTTCAATCTTCAGCTAGAATTGTTGTGAACAACGTGTAGTCATACAATAATGATATCAGCCTATAGTTTCTTGTTAAAGTCAAATTGTGTCCCTCTTTGGGTATTAATGCTATACTGGCCTCTTTCTAACACACTGAGATCTTTCTTTCCTGTAGGATAGAATTCATTGTGTTTTGTAAAGGTTGTAAAAGTTCATCTTCAGAACATTTATGATAAGAACTTGATAATCCATCAGGTCCAGGCACCTTTACTAGTTTAATCTTTTTTATAGCTTCGGAAACTTTCCTTATTGTTATAGGTCCATTCGTAGTCTGTCTCTGTTCCTCTGCAATCATCAGTAAATTTTGTTTCTTTTGATATTCATCTATTTTTCTCTAGAGAGATGTCACTTCTTTCATTCAAATTGGAATATGGCTACATTGTCCGTTAATACAGTGTCTCCCTCTTGTAATTTCAATATCATTTTCTCTTCTTTTTCTTTTTTGTAATTTATATGCCAGTGACTTCCTTGGTTGATTTGCAAACTCAACATTTTTGCTTTACATAATTCATTTTTATTTGTGTTTCTCTAACTGTTAACATATATAATTGTCATTGTAAAAGTTTAATTTGTTGAGAAATACTTATCTTCTCTGGAAATTTCTTTAATTCTTCTTCTTTTCTCTTTATTTCACCCAAAATACCTTTTGTTTTCCCTTGACTTTTCTTTTTAAGTTTACTATTGTGTTGTATAAAATAACCTGTATTAAAAGTTTTACTTGCATTCCAAACCATTCTCAAATCAGTGTCTTTATCTAAATTTTTTAAAAAAATCTTTTAATTTCTTTTTACAGTCCTCCACTATTGCTTCTTTCTGTAGCAAAAATTAGTTTAATCTCCATCTAAAAGAACTATATTTTCTTTTATAAACCAAACTCATAGGATTATGATCCAAAAAATTCTTTGATAATATCTCTACTTTAGGAACAGTAGTAGCCAAGTTCTTTGAAATACAAATTATGTATATTCTTGAAAAAACATCTATGTCATTCAGAAAAGTAGTATATTCTCTTGAATTGACATTTTTATGTCTCCATATATAAACCAGCCCTAAATTGTCCATCAAATCAAAGAAAACTTGGTAATTTGCCTTGAGTGATTTTAATAATTTTCTCAGAAATTCTGTCCAGTTGGGGGGAGTTCACTCTATTCCAATCCCCCATCAAACCCCAATTTTCATAAGAGAAAATTAATCTCTCTACAAGTCATTTATAGAACAATACCTTGTCCTCATTTGGGGCATAAATTTCCAGTATCAAAGTCTTAGTCCCATGCATATTAACTTCCACCCCAACAAATCTACCATGCTCATCAGTCAGTACAAGTTCTGATTTTAGTTGGGTATTTATATGCAAAACAATTCCATTTCTCCTTCTTTTTAAAATTTCTGCTGAAACTATTTTCCCAAATTTTTATAAATCAAATACTTTGTCCTTTTTTCTAATATGTGTCTCTTGTGGGCAAATTATATCTTGTTTTACTTTTTTTCAAATAATGAAATATGTTCTCCCCCCCCTTTGATAAGCATTTGCTCCATTTATATTCCACATTGAGCATTTGTATCCATCAAGCCAAAAATTTAGAAAAATTGATTCATGTAGCACCTAATTCAGCATAATTCCTTTCAGTTTTCTGTTGCACATTTTGGGGTTTATGTGTAGTCTCCTCTGACACCTCCATTTGAATCTCCTCCAATTTGTATTTGAATTTTTATAGAAATTTTCCTTGCCTTCTGGACAGAATTCAGTCAAAACCTCTGCTGTTTAAAAGTAAAAATCACACATTTCAATTTGTCCCATTGAAATAGATCTTTTTCTGCTTTAATCTCTCAATCAAAAAAGAATACTCTTTTCTCTTATGAAAAATTCTAATAGGAATTTATTTAAGAACACTTATATCTATATTGTCAATCTTCAATCTTGTATTGAAATGCTGCTGCAAAACTCGATCCCTTGTATTCTTCCTGACAAAGTGCACCAAAACATCCCTTGGAACGTTTCTTATTCTTCTATTTATTCTATATACTTTATGAATTTCTGCCTCTGTATCCATGTCATCCCAATCCAAAGAAAGAAAGAAAGAAAGAAAGAAAGAAAGAAAGAAAGAAAGAAAGAAAGAAAGAAAGAAAGAAAGAAAGAAAGAAAAGAAAGCTGAGAGTTTAATAAAATTTTCTCTAATATCTTCACTAGAATCCTCTGGTTATGCTCTAAATCTCAAACAAAATTCCTTCTCTCTCAATTCCAATAGAGCCAGATTATCTAGCTCTCTCCAATTCTCTGTCTATAATTTCTGTCTTGCTCTGCAAAAGTTCCACTTTATCATTAATTTGTTTTATATCTCCAGACACTTGTTTTACAGAACTTTCCATCTTCTTTCTTCTCTTCTTATCTTTACAAGTCTTTCATCCATTATTTTTCCCCCCAAAAGCTATCAATTTAGTATCAAGTTAACTTACTGCCCAGTTTCTTAAACACTTTCTGAAGCAAATCTGGTGTAATTCCTCTCTCTGCAGGTTGCTCTAGAGATCCTCCCCTCCCCTCCATTCTTACCTCTTATCTGGTGATTGCCATTATGATATTATAATCCAAAAATGAAAGTATCTCAAACAAAGGAAAAGAAAAAGGCAAACTTCCCTCTTTTTCTCTCTCTTTTGTCTTCCTGTGCCCTTAATACTTTTGTCTCAAGTGGCACTCTATAGTTAGTTAACATCACAGTCAAAATGTCCATAGTTACTGGCAGCATCACAGTCTGGCTCGTATTACCTTTTATTTTTTTGTTTTGTTTTGTAAAATCCACCAATTGCCTGAACTTTTTAATAGTAAACTGTTTAATAGTAAATTGTTTTCTTTTGTATATATTTTTTTAATCTTGGTAGGTAAAAATGGGATTCATGGGTGAATAGCAAGGCAAAAGGCATTGCTCACTGTGAAACATTCCCACAAAGGTCCTGTTCATTTGTCTAATTTAATTCCAATTTGTTCAAAAGCACTTGCACCAAAAATAATCTTGCAAGATAACTTTCTTTTATTTGTTTTAAAGTTTCTTACATCTACTTCTTGTTAAGCTTTTTGCCAAAAGTTTTTAAGTCTTTAAAACCTTTTTGTTTGTTTGTTTATTCCTTTAATCCAGAAAAAAAATTCACCAAGTAGAATTTTCTTATCCTGCTGCTCAAAAAATTTCTCTTTAGCTGTATATGAATTACATCCAAAAGTGGTTAAGAAATGAGGCTTGTGCAAACCTTATGTCCATATAGGCTGCATTATGGCTGTGAGCTTGATTGAAATCCTTTAACTCCCAGATGCTAAACTCATGACCGGACTGAAAAAACCTTAGTTCCTGCAATCTACTCACAAGGAAAAGCTGTCTGGGGTGCAAGTGGATGAGCTCATGATCTCTCCTTTTTCTGGAGAGAGTTTGCTGGCCAGAATTCACCATCTGGCCCCCAATCTCCATCATAATGCTATCCCTGCTACTTCAGGGATGTCTAGTTTGCCATGAATCCTCACTAGAAGTTCCAATCATATTGCTTCGTGATCCATTGCTAAGCCCAGGACAGGACACTAAAGACCTAAATTATTTAAATATCTCCTATATTATCTTGCCCATACATTAAACTTTGCAGAGGAGACTTTTCACAAGGTACAATCAGTGGAAGAATATAATTGTGCATATAGAACATGGTTTCTTGTGCTGAGTTTTACCATATCAGGTCCATGGAAACTAAATATTATCACTAGCGTGTACCTATTACCTGTGGGGGGAAAAAAAATAAATCTCAAGTATTAACCTCTGGCATGTATGTGCTGAACATCAATACCTGGTATTGATGACTGAACAAATATAAAAATAAAATTATACACTTCTTGTTAACCTTTGAAATAATTCACATTGCAATAATTTCATGTTCTATTTTTTTTCTGTTTTAATATTGCCATAGGTGAGCTATTATTTATAAAGAAATGTTGCAAAAATAATATCCCCTATTTTTTTCCCACACCTTAATAACAGTTCTTATCAATCCAAGCATTTTAGCTATTGAAGTTATTTATTGTATTTTGCTGAATCTGTTTCACTCCTGGTTTTTACATAGGTTTTGATTATGTTGTATAATACTATATTCTTTTCTTTTCTTTTCGTTTTTCTTTTCTGTTTTTTTTATCCTGCTGAATAGCATGAGTGAATAGCAAGGCAAAAGCCGTGGCTCACTGTGAGTAACATTGATGATTGTCTCAGATTCTTCCTCCCTCCCTGTCTCTCTCTCTCATATATATATATATGGAACTAACCTCAAGAAATATATGAGACAGATAGGAAGGCAGGCAGGCTTCAAATATTACTCAGCTGAATCAGTTTGTCATGGATGAATGGACCAACATTCCTAAATAGCAATGTCAGAGACTGATCACTAGATTTGTTACTGAATCTAATAGGTTAATTACTTTTTCACACTGAAAACGTATGTTGGATGAATTTGCTAATGAAATAAATGAAACAAGCACCAGACTTTTGTGTCATTCAAACATTCACATCCCTTTTATATCAGTAGACCAGTAGATCCCTTTTAGTGACAGGGAGACGGAGAGGGAGAGGGAGAGAAGTGGTTAAGGCATCAGGCTAGAAACCAGGGTACTATGGGATCTAGTCCTGCCTTAGGCACAAGCCAGCTGGGTGACATTTGGCTAGTCACTCTCTCTCAGCCCTAGGAAGCAAGCAATTGCAAACCACTTACAAAAAACCCTTGCAAGAAAACTACAGGGGCTAGTCCAGGAGTAAAAAAAACTGACTAGAAAGATTAGATAGATAGATAGATAGATAGATAGATAGATAGATAGATAGATAGATAGATAGATAGATAGACAGACACACACACACATACAGTATACAAACATACACATATGTGTTGCTACTTTCAAAACAGCTCTGCATGTCTGTTCTTCCCTTGAATTTGTACTGTCCTGAGATGTCTTGGTTTTTAATGGGCAATGCTCTGTGTAACAGCACTATGGCCTTTTTAGCATGTATAACCTAACCAGAATGTTTTATCTTTTGGGAGTTTATTTTGTGATGGCAGAATACAAACATGGAAAATAATCCCTGGGAGCTGTTTAATTGCAATGACTGGTGTTTGTTATCAGTCTTGTGAACAGCACTTATACTCTGGTATGCTTTTGCTAGGTGATAGCCCAGTGACAGTTGATATAGTAACAGCATTTGCAAAACCAGGGGATAATAACATTTCTAACAGGAGAGAATATATGTAGCTCAGAGTTGAATTGTTCACTCCTTAGTACTCTCTAAGCTTGGTTGTTTGCTTGCAGACATTTCATTTCCCAACAAGGTAACATCATCAATGCTAGTGAGTGTGGGGTTTGCTCCCTGTTAATATACAGTAGCTACAATAGAAAAATTTATATTTTTCAAACAGTTTTGGAAATCCCCAGCTGTAGGACTTCAAGGTCATAAACCTAGACTTAGCTGAATCAAGCAAATTCTGGATCTGAGCTCTCTTCTAAACTAAAACTTGATGACTTACATCTTTCCTTCATTTTATACTGTGCCTTATGCCTGCCTTATGGGTAAAACTATCCAAGCTTAGTAACAGGATGCCACAGTGAGCAAAAGGGGAAAGTAGAAGTATTCAAACAATGAAAGTTCAAAGTCAGAGACTATTTCAAATCTCTTACTGCTCAGGGAGAAAAAAAAGTCTTTCTTGTAATGTTACAGAGATCTGGCTTGCAACATTTCATTTGGTGGCTTTGGTAAATGCTTAGTGATTATGTATGGGTCCAGTTGATTCCTGATATTCAAATGACTCAGAAAGCCACATTGGCTATATATTGGAACAGAGTGTGTTATGCTTCTCTAAAATTGCTGGTAGGCTAGATGTTTATAACCATTCAGCCTTGGGATTTTTTCACTATTGTTCAATAGTTACAAAGTATAAAGTGTAGGTGAACCCCTTCCAGTCATATGATTTTTAAAGAATGTATAGCCCTTCAAGGTATTGGACATTTGGGATCACTCTAATGGTGAAACTTAAGCAATGAGTAACTTTCAGTTTACCATATATTTTTCCAAGCAGAAGATCCTACAATGCTGAAACTAGGTCACAGTGTTAGTGCTATTCTAGTAATTCTTTGTTCCAGTCAGAATATATATATTCTATCCTTTTGATATATTTATCATTCATTTCTTAATTTGGGAAACTGATTTGGAAAGAAAGAAAGGAAATAATATCATCATCACTACCAGTCTCTTAATTTGATACAAACAAAATCTAAGGGTCATAATATTATGTTATAAAAAGATAATCATAGAACCCAGATTTTTTTCTTTAAAAAAATGAGCTAAATTATACCCATAAGGACTAAGAAAAATAAATAATTTTGCCCAATGCTGAAAAGACAACAAAGTGCATGTAATATGGACTTCTGTGGGAAGATTCCCATAACTAACATAATATCATTGAAATGGGCTGCCTGACTCACATTATACAGCAGGGAAAACTCAGAGAAAGTCCCAGAACTGAAGATCTTAATTAATGAATAGGTATAAACAGGCAAAGGTGGTCCTTTAATTACTTTGGTCCGGAACTATGAAGGACTTTATTAAAGGTCAAAAACAGTACTTTGAATTGTACCCAGGAATGGACTGGGAATCTGTACATTATGTTTATAATATCCCATCCTAATTAATAAACTAGCAGACATAATCTGAATTGTGATTTCTGAATTATCAAAGGAAGCCCTATGTAGAGGTCATTAGAGATCACTTGAGGCCACACTATATTCCAGAACAATAGAATAGAAATGGAAGAAAGTAATGATAGTGGCAGTAGTGCAGGAAAATTAGTACAGGTTCCAGGAAGCCAAAATATGAATAGATGAAGTTTGCAGGAATAATGGGGCTGGAAATACACTTCATGTATAGAAGCAAATATGTATGTTAAAGAAACAATTAATCTGAAGGTGAGATCTGTGTAAATAGGGAGTAGAAATAGCAACAGCATAATAGTTGGGTGGCTGTTTAGGACTAATTGGGAAAAAAATGCAACATTTTTCTTTGTGTGCTTAAAGAGAATCATTTCCAAAATGTGAAATAGATCCACATTCACTTAGTTGCATTCTGTAAGAATTGAATATGTTTGCCATAAACTCCTTGGTAGTTCTTTCTGCTACCACCTATCTTCCAAGGATCACATCAGGCTGTAACCTTCCCGTAACCCCCAGTATGAGGGAGATTAAGCTCTCAGTATTTTTATTGCTTTCCTTGTAATAAAGTGAACAGAGGAAGTGGAGGGAAGATTACATACCATGTGGTATAAAGGTGTGTAGCTAGAGGTTTCATCCTTCCTTTCCCCTTTTGGGAGATAGAGCAATTTCACAAGAGGAAAAACAAAATCAAAACTTTTTTTTTTAAGAGATAAATTATTAAATTATTTGTTATATAATGTTAAATATCCAACCCACAATCCTTCAGTGTTGAAGGTGGTAGATATAGCTTAATTAAAATAGAAAATAAAATTTATCTGATAACATAATGATCTGAGTAGATTACAAAATAGTACTGAGTTTCTAAAAATTACATTTTTTCTCATTCCTATTTTTCTGATTCTGGGGAAAAAAACAAACAGAATCTCAAAGCGAAGTTCCCTTCTTTTCCTTAGATCTCTCCAAACTACTTGGGTAATTCCAGCTGTTTATTATTGCTGTGAAAGAGGTGGTACAATCTTTTTTTTTTCCCAGCTCAGGGATCACAACTTCCTTTTCTATTGGATAGATTGATTACTAAGCATACATGGGCTTCAAGGCATCTGTTTTGAAGACTTAAATTCATAAGAATTTCTGTTATGGAGAATAATGATTTCTCTTTTCAGATGTTATACAATCATCCATCAGTGAACAATCCTCAGTAACTTCCTTATAAAAGCAAATGGTTTTCATTGTGAAGAGATTTGTGCATGTGGTATCTATCAGTCTGGATGACTGGCTACTAAGAACAAATTTTTGGAATTCAAAACTACTATTCATTGTAGTCAACAAATACATCACTATAGATACAGTAGATGAACATGCAGTACCTTAAGGCCTTTTGATGATGTGGTGCTTCCTTTCTTCTCCTTTTACCTAATTCTAACCTCACATCATATAACACATTTTCTTTTTCCTTTAATTTTCTATTGGACAGCAGAAATGGTGAAACTGTGTATAGAAGCAGAACATTAAAATCTTACTTTTCCATCTAAACCTTACAGATTTTCCTAATGCAAAACCACTTCTTAATACCCTTAAGGATGTATGGAGGATTTCAAAAGACTAGTTAGGCCATCTCAGTCTCATAGCAAATGAGGCAGAATGGCTCTTTTGCCTGAGATGTACAAACTTGATCAGACTGCTGAAGCAACACACAATCTGTCACATCACTTTAGAAGTGTGTCTGCCTCTTGCCAGCAGCTGTTAGTCTAGTGCCTCGAGCTTGATCCCATTAAAAATTGTCAAAAAATCCTATCAACCCCAGTGGACATAGGATTGTGACTTAGATTTTTAGCCTGATAACTGTTTTAGCGTAGCCATTTTAGCACTTGTGAAGCTGACATGCTACTGGCAAGTAGGACTATTTTCAGCATGGCAGAGAACTACTCAATTCTTTTTACTCTCCTGTATGCATTCAGTCTATCCAATAGTCATCACATGCTAACATTTTATAATGCATTGACCCTGATGAGATCAGAAATGAGAACTGAAAATTATACACCTCAGGGGCTAAGTAGTTGCTACATGCATATGTGAGTGATAAAACTTTACTAATGTCTATCTCCCATCTTTACCCAGTAATGTAAAGGAAGGCAGAGGAAGAAAAATCTGTTTCAGGAACTCTGCCCATTTCATATATCAAATGCACATTTATAAAGGAAATGCAGCTCAAGATGCATAATTTCTGGGGAAAAGGGTAGTCAAAAGGTTGCATGTGCCTCTACTGATTTTCCAGGTTTCTTCAAAATAATTAAAAAAAAACCCTAATCTGAATTATTTTATTGTCCTTTTAAAAATATATACAATCTTCAATATTATCACAATGCATTTACCTTATAATCTGCATTATGATCACAATAGCCTTTACTTGCACAAACTGTATTATAATTAAAGCTGCTGCTGAAGTAGTAATAATCCAGGAGATTTAATTTCTTGTGCAGGTCTGTTTGTGCTGTTATTATTCAAACATACGATGTCCAATTTTATCCAGTTTGATATATGGTGTAAAAACAGAAGGGCTGGATGTTCAGGCCATTGCAGATGCTACTAGGAAAACCAGAATGCATGCTTGGTGGTACATACTATTGAATTAATTTGACAGCATCCACCTTTGAATGTGGATGCATTCAGATTCCTCCCCCCCTTCCCCCCCAAATTTGGAATTGCATTGAAAAGTGATTTTAGGGAAGTTGTTCTGATAAAGAAGAATATGAAATGAAATAAATCCTACTCCAGGTTCTAGCATGGCAATCAACAAGGCGAGGCCAGTTCTGATAAGACATACTAAGGAAAACAGATGTAAGTGAAAGCACATAAGGCAAAGTCCAAGCAAAGCATGCAGCACTTAGATAGCAAGCTCAAACTGAGACTTAAATTGACTACTAGCTGCATCTGGGCATGTAGGATCACATCTAATATTCTCCAGTTGAAAAGGGATTACTCTGCACCAGTTCCTTCTGATTCCAGCATTGGGAATACACTATATACTGTAGAAGCTCTTTGCTGAAGTCCTTGACCTCACTAAGCCACAGATAACTGCTAGGTGTTTCAAGTGGAATATTATGTCAGCCAAAAAGTCCAAGCTAGTTTATTTTATTGTATTAGCTAAATTAGCTTCTTCATAGGTCTACAGCTTGATACAACTTATTTTGATTCAGAATCAAAACATTTCCATCACTCTGTATGTTTCCCTTTAAGACTTCCTCTCTGCTTGTCCAGCTACTTGTTCAGTTCAGTTCAGTTCTTTTGTTATTTTAACAAAACAACAACACGTGTTTCATCATATTTCAAAATATATATAACAAAATTACATTTCAAAATGTGTTGTATGCTCCCCTTGAATTGAAACATAAGCTTTGGGGTGATGCAAACTTTTCATCAGTCAGCCAGACTGAGCTCTGATTTGTGGGGGAGCAGGGAAGGCTATTATGTTCTGCTGCTGGTTTGTGGTAGTAACCTTCACTGATATTAGATGAGCTAATATGACCCCTGGCAACTGTCAATGGAGGGTCACAGGATATGGGTCTAACTAGAAGTGTCCCTAGTGGCTCCAGAAGTTGTTCTTCAACATCTTGTCCTACCAGATACTTATCAGCAATGTTAGCTGTGACTACACAAATGTCTGTGATTCTCCCCCTGAAATTGTCCTCCTAGGATAATCATCTTCATCCATCAACCCATCAGATTCTGATCCAAATTCTGTGACAGGGTGTAGAACTAAAGATATAAGCATCTTCCATTTATCTTGGTCGTAAAATGCTTTCATACAGTACCTGGGTTTGGTTGAGATTTTAATGTTAAATAAAGTGGTGTTTTTGTCAATCATTTTATAGGAAAATTAATCTTTTTGTTTCTATTCCATATTTTTTTATTTCCAGCAAGCAGCTTTTGGACATGCATACATGCACCTGGCAAGTACAAACCAAAAATAGGCACTTTGCTATTGTTCAATGAATTGTTAAAAATTGTTTAAAATGCTACTGAAGTCTGTCAGCAACTCAGTACCCATACTCACTAAAATGGCTCAAGATTAATAGCAGCTAAACACGAAGGCCTCCTTTTTTTCTAAATAAAAGCCATAGAACAAATTCAGTATGATAAAGAGAAAGTTTCCTGATCAGGATTCAGTAAACTCACAGTTGTTTTAATCCTCTATGCCCTTTTAAAATCAAGAATTGATTCCTCTGTAGTTTGAGTCTGACATATGATGTGCTCTGTTCAAAATTGTTTTCTCTTAATCCTCTTTTCCCCCCTTTTTAATATAATAAAATGCCTTTGTCTGTACAAAACCCAGATAATTCCATTTATTTATTTATTGCATGCATATCCTTTTCCTTGTATGCTGAAAACAATGTACTGGCACAAGGAGTGTTTCTACTCATTTTAACTCACAATAATAAGCTTATTGAGTTAGCTGCAGTGAGAGAGTATGACTTGCCTAAAGTCACCGAGTCAGTTCTTTGGTTGAGTGGATGTTTAAATATGGATCTCCCCAGTCCAGATCCAAAACTTTAAACACTACATTATGCTATAAGTAGTCATTGGTTGTTGAAAACTGCAATAAATTAATAAACAAATAAATATAGATATCCCAATTTTCCCCCTTTTTCCATAACTTTCTTAGATATATCCCATTTTCCATTCAGCATTCCAATAGATAATTGATTATATCACTGAGTATGACTGATACTAGTGGGCTGAGTACATTTTCTCCAAAAGAAATCAAGATTAGACTCATTTTGCATTCAAATGGGTATGCTATATGATACATGCTCAGTTCCATTCTGAAGATAGGATGCTACCATTATTAGCATTTACAAAAGTAGCCATCTAGTATGTTATCCATCCATCCATCCATCCATCCATCCATCCATCCATCCATCCATCCTATTACGGTTGTATGAACTGGACATTCTCCATCATAAGAAGGTGCTCTATGCTCCAGAGATGATGCACTGTGCCTTAATAAGACACTTGGTGCCAAAAAAAAAAAAAAAGACTCTTGCACAGAGTGGTCTCAAGAGGAGCTTCAGTTGAATCTTTGATTAAAGCAAAATTCTCCTTTGAGGCTTTGCATTTCTCTAGAGACTGTTACTTTTTTTATTGAGTATGATCCCTCTGGCAATACTAAAGAATGTACAGGCTTTGGAAGGTGAGAAATCTAGGCCTAACACTACCATTTTTAAGACAGGCATATAATAAAGCAACTAATATATTTCTTCTTTCTACGTTATGGGAAAAGGAAAATTGGAAATAGAGCCTTTGTGGAGGAGACATTTCTCCCACTTAAGCCATCCTTCCAGCTATGTAGACCAGCAACTCATAGGTGTAGTTAATTACAGGATAATAATTTAGCAATATAATACAGCTCAGTACCTTCATAAGACAATACAGGGCCAATACAATATAGGACATGGCTCTTCCATATCTTCTGGACTTGAGCTACGAAGACCAAAAGCCAAGGTAAAGTACATATTCCCCACACACCCTTATTACTCAGCTCCCCTGGAAGTGGGAAGCTATGGCTATCCAGCAGTTCCTGAACTTTCACTCCCAGCAACCCAGCCATTATGGCCAATGAAATTCAGCAATATCTGAAAAATCAGAGGTTTTTCATTCCTGTGTTAAGACATCATTCTTAGCAGATCTTCTGGGACAAGATGGCCTCAGTGCAGGTCCTCAACCAATAGGTTTTAAAATAACATTTAAAAAGTAATGAAACTCTAAAGCTCTGGTCTTGTTATTTTGTGAAATTCCCCATTTGGGCCTTCCTATTGCTGCAACTCTGATGTAATGATTTCTTGATATTTGTTAGTCAGATACATGTCCCCAGTTAGCAAGTTGCATGGGAGGATTGTCTTCTATTTTGAGTATAATAAAATGTATAGGCCAGGTTAATAGTAATGGCTTTTGAACATTTGTTTTATGAAACATGCCCTGTAACACAATATGAACAAGGTTTACACACCAGGTAGATATTTCATCAAGTTCTACGGGTCTCAGCTGCTGCATCATTTTTATTTTCACACATCAAAGAAAGGAACACTGAAGCAATTAATCATGTTCTTGTTTATTGTTTTGGATTAAATGCATTTTACACACTTTTTGTTGTGGCATTTAATTTAATTACAAATTATTCCCACACGATTCTGTCATTACATTACTACATTAGCAGAGAGGGATGGATCAGAGAGAAATAAATGTGGTTTACTATTGTAATAAGGGTTATTTTTGGAATCAAAGGAAACATAAGACACATTATTTATCATTCCTACTTTTAAAATGATTTAACAGCAGAAAATCATTTGGAAACATGTTTGGCAATGTGCAAAAACAATTAAATTGTAAATGCTTATTGTCTAGTGTGCATGAAGGCTTATGGGTCTTTGCTATGGCAAACAACCAATTACCAGAGCAGCCAATTCAATATCTAGAATTCACTGAGAAAATGTGCTGAAGGGATATACACAACATAAAATTAAAACAAATTTTCTGGTTTCTTAGACAGATATGTCAATTAATAGAGGGAGAGTGCCTGATCACAAACACTGTACAGAACCAAAGACCATGTTGTCTAAGATTTTTCCTGAGGATTTACAAGGCATTTTAAGTAACAGTTTTAATACTGGAGAAAAATGTTATAAATTTTTCATCTTATTTATACTGTCACTCTATGAAAAAAATTTTTTATCAGTAACAACTTGGCCAAGAATACTTGTACAAAATTACTTTTCTGTTGCACTTTTACTGCCAACCATACAGCTGGATTATATAAGCATTGCCGAAAGAAAGAAAGAAAGAAAGAAAGAAAGAAAGAAAGAAAGAAAGAAAGAAAGAAAGAAAAGAAAGGACTTACTGATAAACCGAGATATGAATTAGTGAGTGAAGGCACACTAGAGAATTTGGAAAACTATTCCAACATTGTATGTTAGTGAATGGGTGGTTGGAGAAATTAAGGCATAGAAGTAATAGTAGTATGAGGAGGTTTTACTGCCTCTCTTCACTCTTACACCACTCCCAGTAGCTTCCTCAGATGCCAGCACCACAGAATCCATGCAAATAGGAACACTAAAATGATCCCTGTTCTCAGCAGAGAAACAGAGAAGGAGAGTTCATTTTTCTATTGTGTAGCTCCAGGACACCTAGCCAAGACTAAAATCCTACCATGTCATCATACAAAGCATTTTCATGCAATTCTGAATTACAGGCAATGTGGTATAGTGGTTAAGGTATGGAATTAAGACTAAGAAAATCCAAATTCAAGACTACCATCTGTCCTGGAAATTTATTACATTATATGACTTTGAGGCAGTCATGACCAACCTATCTCACATTATTGTTTAAAGTTAATATTAGAGGAAAGGCAAGGTATGAATTTAATGACCAGAGAAATGTCAAATGTCTTTTGATACCAAGTGTACCAAAAGTCAGGCCCCATGGGCCAATCACAATATGTTTTATTATTATTATTTTCTTTTTCCAGAGAAATGTTACTGGATTTAAGAATGTTTAAAGATGATTATGTGTCAAACAAGTAAGGAAGTATTTAGAAGAAAATGGCAACCATTTAATGTAAGTTAAATAATAAATTGTCTATGGAGCCTGAATTTTGGTATATCCTATATACATCTAAGCATATTTTGTGAATCTGAAATCCAGCTATACTTTCTATCTTCTTTTAGTTATACGCAAGATGGAAGAAAAGCAACCATGATGAAATCTAAGGAACGTAGAGTCCTTTCCTTCTGTAAAACTACACCATTTCCATTCCACATTAGACTTCCTGGAATATATTGATTGGCGGACATGAGATTATGTATTGGCAGAAGGACTTTTGGAGGTCTTTGAAGGCCCCCACATTCATACTGGAAAAGCTAGGTCCCCTCTAGCAGTCAGTTTCACTTGCATGCTTAGGCATGAAAAATAGCCTAAATCTGCTCTATGATAGTGTTAAATATGTTCATTTACAGTTCCCCTTTTCTCCTATTTTTGTGACTGATTTCTTAATATATGCTTAATTGAAAGCAAACTTCTGAAATATCTTTTTTATGCATCTTTCTTTTTTTCAAAATGTACACATCTTATACATGTGTTTTAAGTTAAATGATGCACTCAGTTCATGACTATAATCAATGTTATGATGGAGTTTACACTGGCACATCATGGCATGACAAATTTCTGTTTATACCCCTACTATTTATTGCTTAGACTTCAGTGTAGCTTTGATCAAGTCATTGCCTCTGCCCGCTTCAGCTCTAGTCTATAAAATAATCCCATGTTATAACCACAATGAATTGATTCATTCATGCATCTACCTTGATTCTTAACTCAGCAGCTGAATTACCTGTTAACATTTGTGGTGATTATGGTGAGAACATTTTTAAAGTAATTTATCTGAAGTATAGAGCCTTATTTCACACAGAACTTCATGTTTTACTCATCACATGATTAATATCTTTGTGCAAACATTACATTTCAAGTTTATTTAGGGGAAAAAGGTATGAAGAATTTATGACTTAAATAGAAAATACAGCCTGCAAGCTTAGCTTCAGGTTCCAAGACATCTGGCAAAATGTGTCAGTCAGTACATATAACAGAATTTAGAGATGACCTTGGGGAAGGGATATTAAGGAGGACTTGGAGAAATGATCTCGTGGTCCAAAGATTGAAGCAAGCATAAGGAAGGAAAAAACCAAACCAAACCAAAAAACCCTTCAAAATAACCTTGCCTTAATTTTGTTTAGCATAAGATGGGACAAAGAGAAAAACTTACACAGGCTTTCAACTTTCTGTTATTACATCTTACAACAGTAAAATAGCACTGCTGGATTCCTTGTGGTGTTTGTTTCTTGACCTGGCTACTTAAAGAGCCGATATCAATCTAAAAGTCTCACTACTTTCTCATCAAGCCTTGCTTTTAGATCTTGAAGATGGTAAGAGGACCTCAGGGCACCCTACTGTCTACAGAACAAGTTGTCAAGGTATTATTAGAACATCAACAGCAAGTGGATACTCATATAACCAAACTGCACAATGTCATGGTAGAACTAACACAGCAATTGGGGCGAGGGCTGCCTCAACCAGGGGGGCTCCACTACTTGCGGCACAATTAACACTGCTTTCTTCTCACGGAGGTCTAGCACTCTGTCTGACTCTTCTCTGCCAGGCTTGTCTACTGACCTTGTTTAGCTGCCAGTTTCCTTTGGAAGTGTGGTTTGGAAGTGTGGTTCTCAGCATGACAGCAATGCTAATGCCTCATTTTAGCTGACAGAAGCTGCAGATTCATGACTTATGAGGCAATAGCGCTAGTTCATCACCTGTTTGTTTCGTATCTAAGGATAAAGCAAATTTTCTTTGCCCATAAAGAGTATGTTTAGTGGTACTCAAATGCCTAATATGCTAATGATTAAATTTCCAACTCACAGCATGAAGAATTAGGTGTGAAGATACTATTAATACTAATGAGAAAGCTGTGCTTAATTTCCTGCATTAAGAATGTACATCTTAAAGAATGATGCAAAAGAACTGTTTGACAGTCCCATGCAGTTAAAAGGCTAATTTCACATTTTTCCTTTTATACTCATCAGTATTTTATTCACACACACTTTTAATATTCTTGTTGCCTAAATTGTATATTAATGGATTTTTTTTTTAGTTGCAGTAGCTGAAAGGCATGATTCCAGTAATGAGAGAAAATAAGCAGAATGCTTGATGAAGTGGTGGCTCAGCTACATAACAACAAGCAGACTGTTTTATCAACTTTTTTTTTTTTTTAATGCTTGGTAAAGCTGCCACAGATCGTCATCTCCTGGCCAAGATATAATATTTTATTATATCCAACTAGAACGTCAGGTTCAGATCAACCCAAATGTTGTGAAAGTATAAAATACAGTATGAAGGATAAGCTAACTAAAGAAAAACAAAAAACTGTAAAAATATGATGGCTATAAAATTATTTCACACAATGATTCTATTTCCAATCTTTCCTTCAGGAAGTCCAACCAACCAGCTGATAATACAGAAACTGCTAGGATCAACATTTACCTAGATGGAAGTGATTAATCCTTTTAAAACTAAATTTATGCAGGGTAAGTTTTTGTTAACAAAGCCATCTATACTCAGTGAAAGCAACATCATCATCATCATCAACAACAAAATTAATATTCACAAGCAGTTCATTCTACAAACACTCTACTGATAAAATGGAATCTGACGCATTTTTTTTCTTTCATATGTGAAAATAATTGTTTAAGATCATCTCTGTTCAGAACTGCTAATGAAAATTAGATGTTTTATATGAATAGTACCAGATCTATGGTTAAATCAGTTTGAACTACATTTGTAGTTTCATTTCCCCCTCAAGTCCTACTGTGCTGCCTCATCATTCCTGGGAGGGATGAGCAAAGAATGCTGAGAGTGTTTCCAAAGAGTATATAATCCCAGCAGGGTCACCCAAGGTATGAAGGTCATCTCAGCTGCCCAGCTAAGGCAAGCAGGGACCTAACTTGGGTAGCAGAGATATAGCAACACACTGGAAGCAGATGATCATTTTAGTAACAATGGCAAAGGCATCAATTCATACTGTGTGGGAGAAGACAATGTTAAACCACTCCTGTATTTTTAACCAAGAAAACCAAATAGATAGAAAATATAAATAGATTGATGATACAGTGCTGGGTAATGGAGCCCTCAAATCAAATGGTACTCAATGTGCTGCTGAGGTGAAGCTGAGGATCTTTCAGAGTACTAACTATGTTTATGACATGGCTTGATAAAAGCCTTTGGGATGTCTAGTTTCTGATGTTGCCATGAGGAAAAACAAAAACAAAACCAAGTTAGACAGAATTACAGTGGGAACTAAGAACACAAGAAGATAAACATGGGAATGCTCAACACAGTGAAAGATGAATGACTCAACCATACATTGTCAACTTAGGCATCAGCAAATTTACTACTCAAGACATGAAAAACAAAGAAGGAACAGTGTTTCTTTCATGGTCAGAAAGGATATAGCCAGGACAGTACTTGAATATAATGCAGTCAATGACCAAATAATATCAAATGGATTTTGTGGACAACCTTTTAATATGGAGATCATCCAAGTTTATGATCCAATTACTGTTCTAGAAAAAGAGGATGATGATGATGATGACTTTCATAATCAAGTTCAATCTGATATCCACAGAACATGCAAGCAAGATGTGTGGTTTGTGGTTGTAGGCTGGAATGCCAAAGTTGAAAATACTAAGGAGGAAAACATATACAGGTCCCATAGCATACCCACCCTGCTGGACATATAATCACAGACATTTGGTTCTGCAAATAACTTGGTCCCATTCCATGAAGGGCTTTATAGGTGTCAACCAGCACCTTGAAACCTATTGGGAGCCAGTGAAGTTAATGGAGCAGTAGGAGAACATAGGAACTGAGATGTGGCAAAGCATCCTGGATCAGTTGTAGTTTCTGTGTGAACTTTACTTGGGAGGTGATCAAAGCATGAATGATTGTGAGAAGTGCCTCCCAATCTGAGAAAGGGCACAATTAGCACACAAGATGGATTTGTGCAAAAGTCTTCCTGATCATGGCTGCCACCTGCTCTTCAAACAGGACCTACACATGTCCACTAGGACACCCAAATTCCACACCCATTCTGTCTGGAGCAGTTCTACCCTATAGATAACTAAAGATGGAAATCATCAGTCTATGGGACCCTAATACCCAAAGCTACTTGGTCTTGCTTGTGTTGAGCTGGAGCCTACTCTTCTTCATCCAGATCCCCACAACTTTCAGGCACTGAAAAAGAAATTCAACAGCATCACTAGGCTGGCCGTGACTAGGGATGTATAACTGAGTATCACCGGCATAGTGATGATATTTCACCCATGCTGGTGAATGACCTTACTCAGTGGTTTCATGTAGATGTTAAATTAGAGCTGGCATAGCATAGAGCCCTGAGGGACCCCACAGAAAAGAGTTCTTGGCCTAGGTCTTGCTCTCCCCTTCTCATCAACACCAACTGGAACTAGCCCTGGAGAAAAAAGGAGAACCAGCACATCACCCTGTTCCCCACTCTCAACCCCTTGAACTGGTCTGGAAGGATACCATGATCAATTATATTAAAGGCCACTGAGAGGATGGATGCACCACCCAATCCTTGAGTTCACCCTCAAGGATGATCAGTGCTGCCTTGGTCACATAGCCAACCCTCAAGCCTGACTGAAAATATTTTAGGAAACCTGCTTCCTCTAAAGAAAGGATTTTTTGGAGGCAAAACAAAAATTGTCCCATACAGCTAGGTCCAGCAGAGGTTTCTGGAGAAGACAGTGGATCACCGCCTCCTTCAACCTTATTAATTAATTAATTAATTAATTAATTAATTAATTAATATTTCAAATTTGTTGCCACTCATCTCACCCCCCACTCTCGAGGATGACCCCGATCTCTCAAGGATGAATAAATCAAACAAAGATGGAAGGAATAAACTGAAATTCTATATAATAGAGAGGTCAACATTCAAAAAACCTTGGAAGATATTCTCCACTTACAAGAACCTTTAGTACTAGAAAATGAAGCTACAAGAACACTCAGGTCATTACTAAGTCAGATGGCTTCAGGAACTGCTGAAACGCCCAGAGAAATATGAGAAACAATACAAGAATAATCAGTAAAATTCGACCAAGCTGTGACAGCAAATATGAAGAACAGCGGCCAAGAGATTGGAGGTTATCAGTCTACATACCAGTATCAATGACAGGAAATCACTGTCTGCATTACTGATTATAAAAACGTCTTTGTACTGATCATGCCAAGCTGTGGAATGTGCTTAGGAAAATTGGAACATGTCATTGTCCTTTTGAGAAACCTATACAGAAGGCAGGAAGCTGCAATCTGGATGGAACTTGGTGAAGGAGAGCCGTTCCAGGTTGACAAAGGAGTAACACAATGCTGCATAATCTTCCCTTATTTATTCAACCTATTTGCTTAATATAGAGTGAGGGAGGCTGGACAGGGGGGAAAAAAAGTGATTTTAAAAGTGGAGGAAGATGGAAATTGCTCCAGCATCTGTGTCCTGCAAAGTAGAGGCTTCAATACTGCAAGCCCCAAGTTTCCACTCTAGTATAGATGATGCTGATTGTAACTAGTTGCAGAAACTGGACTACAGAGGATCAATAGCTAACTATTGCTGAGTAGATCACTCCATAGTGCTCTTCCAAACATATTTACACTTGTTCACTTCTCTGCTCTGTGGTCCTCTACATGGTGGCAGTTATAATTTCACAGAGTACATGGACACAATTATTGTTCTATACTCAAGCTGCCAATGTTTTCTGTTCTTCCCCTCCTTGGCCATGACAGTGACATTTTTGCTTCCAAACACTGGGTCAGTTAGCATATTATTAGAAAGTGTCCACCAGCTATTCCCAGTTTTAATTCTAGGAGTAGCAATGGCACTGTTCACTGTGTGGGAAAGTGTCATTAAGATAAAAAAGCTACAGAATTCTGAAATGTGTTGCATATTAACAAAGGTATAAAAATCATTAACAAACATCTCACTGTATGTTGATTTCAAAACTGATCATCTGAAATCTTAAAGTGTGATTACAATAAATAAATAAATAAATGAAAATATATTTATTATTTTTATGTAAAAGATCACGTCCATGAAGCATAGATTGTTAAAACTGGATGCCTTTCAATTAATTGCTCTTCACTTCATCTATTAATTATTCATTATAGCTTATGCGTTTAAAGAGATCTCAGTTTGATATTTGCCTCATGTCCATAGTCACTGAACCTTGGACTGATAAAATACTAACATGAAAAAGTATTTTCCTGAAAGCTCTGAACATACCAAACATTTCTTATTCCTTTAACTTTAGGCATGCTTAACTGTGTTACTTAGGAAAACTAAGGATATAAGAACTGCTGGTTCTCTTTGCCTATTGAACCCACAGTGTACTAGATAAAGTACATTAAGGGGGAAAAAAAACAATAATGCAAAAACAAATCAATTTCCTTCAATTGTCCTTCCATTTTTAATGCTCCAGAATAGAAATGTATGCCTATATTAACTATCTGTGTAAATACCCACCAGAAAACTTTGAAATTGGGTTAGGCACATATCTGTCAGAATGGTTCTGTTTCATTCCAAAATCACTGATAAAAATTCTCCAATTCCTTTTAGGCAATAGAGTCATGAATTAAGCATAATCCCAAGATTATCAATCTTTGACTTCTGAACTTTGCTGTATGCATCTTTCCATTGTGCTTAATTTGTGATTCCTACAAATTACATTCACAGAAGTGCTTTCAAGAGACTCTGATAGTCATAGGAAATATAAAGCATGTGTGGGGAGTTTTATTTTAGCTAGAAGGTTAGCACTCCCCTTGGTAAGGATAGAACAGGCCCTTGTGGCCTATGCAGTACATATATGATTAAGGTGCTTCCACTTATGTTGTGGCATCTAACAAGTTTTTTTTTCTTTTTTTAAATTGTAACGTATTTGATTGTTGTATCGCCCAGTCATTGAGATTCAGGCACCCTACAAGTTTAATCCCCTTCATGGATCACTGCCTTGTCGTGGTGAAGGGGCTTGTATAACTCAGTGAAGCCATGAGCTATACCGTGCAGGGCCACCCAAGACGGACAGCTCATGACAGAGAGTTCTGACAAAATGTGGTCCACTGGAGAAGGAAATGGCAACCCACTCCAGTATCCTTGCCAAGAAAACCCCATGGACAATGTCAAAAGGCTAAAAGATATGACGCCGGAAGATGAGCCCCTCAGGTCAGAAGGTGTCCAGTATGCTACTGGGGAAGAGTGGAGGGCAATTCCAAGTAGCCCCAGAAAGAGTGAAGCGGCTGGGCCAAAGCCGAAAGGACGTTCAGCTGTGGATGTATCTGAAAGTGAAAAGAAGGTCCGATGCTGTAAAGAACAATATTGTATAGGTACCTGGAATGTAAGATCTATGAACCAAGACAAGCTGGATGTGGTCAAACATGAGATGACAAGATTGAACATCGACATCTTGGGAATCAGCGAATTGAAATGGACAGGAATGGGTGAATTTAATTCAGGTGACCATTATATCTACTACTGCAAGAAACCCTTAGAAGAAATGGAGTAGCACTCATAGTCAATAAGAGAGTGGGAAAGGCAGTAATGGGGTACAACCTCAAAAATGACAGAATGATCTCAGTGCGTATCCAAGGCAAACCATTCAATATCACAGTCATCCAAGTCTATGCCCCAACCACTGATGCTGAAGAAGCTGAAGTTGACCAGTTCTATGAAGACCTACAACACCTACTAGAATTAGCACCAAAAAAATATGTGCTTTTCATCATAGGGGATTGGAATGCTAAACCAGGAAGTCAAGGAGTAATCGGAATAACAGGCAAGTTTGGCCTTGGAGTACAAAATGAAGCAAAGGCTAATAGAGTTCTGTCAAGAGAGCAAGCTAGTCATAGCAAACACTCTTTTCCAATGACACAAGAGATGACTCTACACATAGACATCACCAGATGGTCAGTATCAAAACCAGATTGATTATATACTTTGCAGCCAAAGATGGAGAAGCTCTATACAGACAGCAAAAACAAGACCAGGAGCTGACTGTGACTCAGATCATGAGCTGCTTACTGCAAAATTTAGGCTTAAATTGAAGAACGTAGGGAAAACCACTAGATCACTCAGGTATGACTTAGATCATATTTCTTGTGAGTACACAGTGAAGGTGATGAATAGATTTAGAGGATTAGATTTGGTAGACAGAGTGCCTGAAGAACTATGGACGGAGGTCCGTAATATTGTACAGGAGGCAGCAACTAAAACCAAAGGTCAGAAGAAAAAGAAATGCAAGAAAGCAAAATGGCTGTCTGATGAGGCTTTACAAATAGCTGTGGAAAGAAGGAATGCGAAAAGCAAGGGTGAAAGGGAAAGATATAAGCAACTGAATGCAGATTTCCAGAGAATAGCAAGGAGAGATAAGAAGGCCTTCTTAAGTGAACAATGCAAAGAAACTGAGGAAAACAATAGAATGGGGAAGAGTAGAGATCTCTTCAAGAAAATTGGAGATATCAAAGGAACATTTAGTGGAAAGATGGGCACGATAAAGGACAAAAAAGGCAAGGACCTAACAGAAGCAGAAGAGATTAAGAAGAGGTGGCAAGAATACACAGAAGAACTATACAAGAAAGATCTTAATGTCCCTGATGTCCATGCTGGTGTGGTCACTGACCTTGAGCCACACATCCTAGAGAGTGAAGTCAAGTGGGTCTTAGGAAGCATTACTAACAACAAAGCTAGCGGAGATGACAGTATTCCAGATGAGTTATTTAAAATACTAAAAGATGATGCTGTTCAAGTGCTGCACTCAATATGCCAGCAAGTTTGGAAAAAGCAACAGTGGCCACAGGATTGGAAAAGGCTGGTTTACGTTCCAATTCCAAAGAAGAGCAATGCCAAAGTATGCTCAAACTATCGTACAATTGCACTCATTTCACATGCTAGCAAGGTTATGCTCAAAATCCTACAAGCTAGGCTTCAGCAGTACGTGAACCGAGAACTACCGGATGTACAAGCTGGGTTTCGAAGAGGCAGAGGAAGTAGAGATCAGATTGCCAAAATTTGCTGGATCACAGAGAAAGCACGAGAGTTCCAGAAAAACATCTACTTCTGCTTCATTGACTACGCAAAAGCCTTTGATTGTGTGGATCATAACAAACTGTGGCAAATTCTTAAAGAGATGGGGGTACCAGAACATCTTACCTGTCTCCTGAGAAATCTGTATGCGGGCCAAGAAGCAACAGTTAGAACTGACCATGGAACAACCGATTGGTTCAAAACAGGGAAAGGAGTGCAACAAGGCTGTATACTGTCACCCTGCTTATTTAACCTATATGCAGAGTACATCATGAGAAATGCCAGGCTGGAAGAATCACAAGCTGGAATTAAGATTGCAGGGAGAAACATCAACAACCTCAGATATGCAGATGATACCACCCTAATGACAGAAAGTGAAAAAGAACTAAAGAGCCTCTTGATGAGGGTGAAAGAGGAAAGTGCAAAAGCTGGCTTGAAACTCAACATTAAAAAAACTAAGATCATGGCATCTGGACCCATCAATTCCTGGCAAACAGAAGGGGTAGAAATGGAAGCAGTGACAGACTTCATTTATTTGGGCTCCAAGATCACCGCAGACGGAGACTGCAGCCATGAAACTAAAAGATGCTTGCTCCTTGGGAGGAAAGCTATGGCAAACCTAGATAGCATATTAAAAAGCAGAGACATCACCTTGCCGACAAAGATCCGCATAGTCAAAGCTATGGTTTTTCCAGTAGCAATGTATGGCTGTGAGACCTGGACCATAAAGAAGGCTGAGTGCCGAAGAATTGATGCCTTTGAACTGTGGTGCTGGAGAAGACTCTTAAGAGTCCCCTGGACTGCTAGGATGTCAAACCAGTCAATCTTAAAGGAAATCAACCCTGATTGGTCATTGGAAAGATTGATAATGAAGCTCAAGCTCAGATACTTTGGTCACCTAATGCGAAGAGAGGACTCTTTGGAAAAGACCCTGATACTGGGAAAGATTGAAGGCAAATGGAGAAGAGGACGGCAGAGGATGAGATGGTTAGATAGCATCACTGAAGCAATGAGCATGAAACTGAGCAAACTCAGGGAGGCAGTGAAGGACAGGAAGGCCTGGCGCAGTATGGTTCATGGGGTCATGAAGAGTCAGACATGACTTAATGACTGAACAACAACAACACAAGTTTAATATACTGTTGTTGTTATTGTTGTTGTTAACTTCCTAGTAGGAGAGTCTTCTCTGCCATTACCCCCACCCTATGGAATACTCTCCCCCTAGAGGTGAGGCAGGCCCTACCCTTCCAATTTTCCAGAAGACATGGCTTTGCCAACTTGTGTGGGGCAGGGAAAGATATAACCAAACCTGGGGCTGGCTGGTACCTTGAAGACGCTCTCTGAATTTCTTAACACCTAATGAACACCAACCTCTTGGAAGTATTATATAGGAAGTTTGTTATTGTAGCATATTTTAATTAATTAATTAATATTTGTCTATTTTAATTAATGCTTATTCTGTTTTTGTTGTAAACTGCCCAGAGTCACTCTGCAGTTAGATGGGTGGTGACAAATTTGAAAAATAAATAAATAAATAAATAACTTCCTATATTATCATGAAGAATGATGGGCCTCTACTTGTGCATAATCAAGTGATATTGCCAGGAAAAATATTTAGTATAAAAATGTTTTCAAATTCATACTTTGAAAATTAATATTAGAGAATAGAAACCCCTGTCAATCAAATTTTGCTTTTTGTTTTGGCTCACATTCAATATTATGAGACCAGAAATAAGGTAATCTGCAACGATGCTTAAGGAGAAAACAAGGAAATACTGTAGCATTTGAAAGGGAAAATGCACCTATGATGAGAGAGACAGAGAGACAGAGACAGAAAGAGAGAGACAGAGATAGAGAGAGAGAGAGTTATGAACCTCTACATCTTATCTAGAACTACTAACTCTGGGCTGTAAAAGTTCAGACAATCACCAGATGGTAGAAAAAGGTTAGTTTTTTCTGTATCTCTTTGGAACTATATAGTGCTTCTTCAGATTTTTGCAGCTCAGGTCTTATGTCATTAAGTAAGGACTTTTATTCAAGCAAAATATCCTAGTGAAAATGCTCAAATACTTTATGAATCAAGTATTTGTTTGCACACACCAGTCAGCATTCAGTATGAACAATTTGTTTTGAATAAACTTGATTTTTTTACAAAAATCTCATAGATCATTGTTAAATTATTTGATGAAGATTTTTTGAGTGAATATTTTATTTTATTGGAGTCAGTTCAACTTCTCCCCTCCCCTCCCCTCCCCTCCCCTCCCCTCCCCTCCCCTCTCCTCTCCTCGCCTTGCCTCACCTCGCCTCGCCTCGCCTCGCCTCGATTTGGATGGCAAGAATCTAAACTAACACTAGAAGGCAGCAAAGATCGAATAGGGGAAGGTTGTACAGAAGTTTGTAGCCTGGATCTGGTAGCTAGGAGTGAAAGTTGAACAAGGGATAAGTATAGTACATTAATGTAGCTTAAACCTCTCCCAGAATACATATAAACACTGAGCCCATTCTGAATTATGGAGAATAGTTTGTTCATCCTTACATTTTTTGGCCTCTCTCCCCCCCCCACCCCCGTTTTATTAAGTTCCAAAAGTAATATATAAAACTGTTATTGTTCAAGGACCCAAATCTTTTCCCATAGATTTACAAGTTTTCATGTCCAATGACTGTTTTAATTATGTGGCAAAAATTGCACAATATGTCATGCTAACCAACTATATTTCACCTTTAACCTCTTGGTTTAGATTTAATTTAAATCTTAATTTAAAATACATATATATATATTTGCATGCAAATAAATGAGTTCATTCAAAAAGATATTAAAGGTACCTTCTCAAATGCATACGAAGTAGACAAAAAAAGCTTTAGTTTGCAAGTGCAGACATGACTATTGATAAGATTCTAAATTAAAATGCATAATAATTTTATTTTAAATATGATTTTTATATTGGGATAATATATTAGATTATTAAGTAATTCAAGTAAGCATATACTGGTAGCATTAGAAGAAATTGTATTTTTTTTTCTTCTTCTCCAATATATGATTACTTTAAATAGTCATTAGATATAGGTGAAATAGTTTATGACAAGTTCTACTGAAAAAGTAAATTGCTTTCACTTACAAAGCCAATATGCTTCCAAAGTAATAAACTACATATATAATGTGTACCTCTTTGGTTTGTTTATCAATTTTATATTTCCCATGACATCTTCTATTTCTATCCTACTGTTATAACTATTTGTATTGTCTTGTGGGACAGGATTGGATGTAGAAATTTCTATGACTTGTAATAAAAGCATGAATTGAGTTGGGAAGTCTTGATGGGCAAAATATTCTATGCTTTACTTATTGATGCTGCACTATTCGGAAATACAAATATTATTTTCTTTAAATGCCACTACGTACATTATTATCTTGTTTAATTTTATCCTGTTCAGTTTTTTTTTTTTTTTAATTTAGTATAGCACAAAATACAACTACATCCTGGCTGAGTAATAGCACAGTGACTCCACATTCAACCTGAATTCTCTTTTCACGCGTCTCAGAGGGCTAAATCCCTGCACACTGATTGGAAGTTGAGTCATGGCAACTGGACTACTTTTCCTTTTGGTTAGAGGCTTTCTCTACTTGTCCAAGCAGCTTCTTCAGTCTAAAAAAGTTGGTTGGGGGACCCCATAAAAGTCTTTCAGGGTGGCTGTGTTTCTTACTAGCATGATAGGTTCATTGAGGGACAATAGGAGATGTGATTAGTAGAGTCTTTGAGATGTAGATGTCTACTCCTAATCCCTCACTCATCCCCAGGGGGATGTTAATTGTTGCCTTTCTGTTAACCTTTGAACTGTTCTTAATTTTCTTGAGGACTGTTGATAGGACAGCCTGGAAAATGGGGGACAAGTTGTGTCTGAGGCTTCCACCTCTATTGAGGGAAGGATTTTCCACTTTGGCATAAATGGATGCCTTCACTCCTCTCTCATACCACCTAACTTCTCTGTCCAAAATGTGAACATTATTGTCCTCAGATAAGTGTCCTTTTTCTTTTAGATGAAGGTAAACTGCTGATTCTGGTGCTGTGTTGTTGCTTTTCCTGTGCTGGGCCATCCTCTTGTGTGAAGGCTATTTGGTTTTCCCAATGTAGAGCTCTGAGCATTCCTCACTGCACTGCATTGAATACTACATTGCTTTCACACAGCCACCCTGGAAGACTTTTATGGGGTCCCCCTAACCAACTTTTTTAGACTGAAGAAGCTGCTTGGACAAATAGCAAAATGTCTCTACCAAAAAGAAAAGGTCCAGTTGCCATGACTCAACCTCCAGACCTGTAGTATTCCACCTGGATGACTGAGAATCTTAATAAACATACCTGCACACTGACATAGAAAAAGAAGAAATTATGTTCTGTTCCATAGAGAGGGTAGTTGACAAAGATGTCTGCCTTTTGGATCATTTTGGAGACAGGGAATCAAAGTATTAATAGGAAGTTAGAAGAGACAATGTTAATACCCATTAAATAAATTTACATAAACTTTGAGGGGACTTCAAAATATTCCAATGAAGTTGGAAGGATGGATACAAGAGCTGTATAACAATAAGAGGTAATATACACATGACCTCAATAATTTTCACAACATCTTTATTGTCTGCTGAATTTGACTTACCCACCTTATATTGGCTTTTATAGTGAATTTTGTAAATTTCACTGTTTTTTTTTTCCTCCTATGGTCTATGGAAGTTTACTAAATAAATATTATTATACCACATAACTTACTTAAAATAATATATATCATTTGCTCTGTAATTTGTGTTCCCAATGGCAATAATGTAATTCTCACATATCAGTTTTCACACTCTTTCTGTTACATAAATGTGTTCTTTAAAGGGTTTGGTACAAATGAGTCCAAAGTAACTTCTTTGTTGTCATTTTATTGCATCATTATTTCAATAATCTTTTTTTAAAAAAATACTTTTTTATAGCATGTATTCTTAATACAATCTATTGGATCATTATCAGGTATATTGAATTATGGTGAATATTCTTGTAATACATAAGGTTTGCCATGATTCTAAGCTCCACCAGTGAAAACCATATCTTCTTTTCAAAGAGATAAACAGAAGGGAAAATAAAATAAAACTCTGCAACACAGTCATAAGTGAAATTGGATGACAGCAAAATAATTAAGATGTATATTAACATTTTCTCTGTTCAACAAGAAGATAATATTTCAAAGGAAAAAAACATGAAATCTACAGTTGTGCATATGAGACTACCAGATAGATAGATAGATAGATAGATAGATAGATAGATAGATAGATAGATAGATAGATAGATAGATAGATAGAAGGATGGATGGATGGATGGATGGATGGATGGATGGATGGATGGATGGATGGATGGATGGATGGATAGAGTATACATGATATGTATTATATAGAATATTCCTAAATATATTTGTATGGAAGAAAATTCTACTGATCTTGATGAATGTTCAAAATGTTGCTAACTTGATAGTACAGTTACTTATTACTTATATAATATGAAGTTGTATTCATCATTTATGTACTTATTGTGGTTTGTAACATGCTTATTTACAGTATCTAAAACATATTCAAGATTCCTACAAGGGTCCTTGTCATACCCTATTTTACTGGAGGGAAGAGTCAAACAGGGCTGCTTACTTTGACCTTTTGTATTTAACTTTTATATTAATGATATTGTAGGGCTCATGAGGTCACAAAGGTTGTTGTTGTTTTTTCCCTTGCCCCTCACTTAATGGACAGAAAATTTCACTGTTGATGTATCTCCTGTACTGAGATTGACCTTAGAAGACTATTGGCCAGTTTATCTAATTTTTATGAAAGGGAAAAAAAAAACCCTTAGGATAAATTGTAACAAAACAAAGGTTGCTGTCTTTAGCAGAAGTAATACTAAACACAGATGGACAATTAATGCCTCTCCTTTAAATTCCCAGGGTTTCCAGTCAGCATAATGCCACAGCCTGTGGGCTCTCCTCGGACCACAAGATAGTTATGGTTAGAGGCAGTGTTCATAGGGCTGCAAAAACCAATCAATGGTGCCACAGTCTATTTGTTCTTCTAATCTTCTGTCATTCTTGGTAATATGACATACACTCAGAAGGTACCATTAAATGTCATCAAAGTTAAGAGTAACTAATTGGTGTTGGGGGGGGGGGACATAGCTCAATACAGAGTAGAGGAGGAAACAGTTTATTATGAGCAAAGATCATAATCCAACCAAAACAGATTAAAGTCCAATTAATAAAAAGAAAATTAAGCATGAATTCAACTTACTTTCACTACATTATTGGTTTTATTGAAGCGTAGGTGTGCTCATTGCCCTGAAATGATCCTAAACTTTTTCATTCAATAACAGTGAAAGTTACAACTGAAATTTAATTTTTGATAAAAGTTATTTAAACTTTCTGAAGCAGTTAGAGAATTTAACTAGTAATAAGGACAGTGCTAAGATTAGAAAGTATTAACACAAAAATAGCATAAATATCCATTTGTCTGACAAGGTTGGGGATGCCATAGTTTCCAAGTAATGCCTCAGTAATCATGATATTATTCTGGATTGTTGTCTGTGAATTCACCTCAGCTTGCAAATCAGAACCTTCCCCCCCCCCCTTCAAAAGAAGGGGACAAAAGCAAATATTTCATTGATTTGTTCGGATAAACACTTTCCCATCCCATTTCTTCTCTTTGAAACATTTCTTTATTTTCCCCTTTTAATGTCCCTTCTTTACTGTGTCTGAAAGTTTCAGCTCAGCTCTATTTATCAAAGAGAGAAAGAGGACAATGTTGTAATGTCAAGTAGAAGCTTAGGGCGCTCTTGTTTGTTTCTAAAGATTAATTTAAGCTAGATTTGTTTGCACATAGGATTGTATAAGAGCCTGGGGAGCAGTCAAATAACTTTTTTAAAAATCCAAATAACAACTGTTGTCTTTCAAAAAGCAGATGTTGTATCAACAGTAATTATTTCTTAGAACTTGCAAAGCGAAAGTGGGCTTTAATGCTGAAAAAGAGACAATTGGCTGCTTGTGAAACATTTCAATTAAGAGTGCATCAAAGGGTTTATCCCTGAGGATGAATGAATTTTCCTTGCCTTTCCTTTCCTTTCCTTTCCTTTCCTTTCCTTTCCTTTCCTTTCCTTTCCTTTCCTTTCCTTTCCTTTCCTTTCCTTTCCTTTCCTTGCCTTGCCTTTCCTTGCCTTTCCTTGCCTTTCCTTGCCTTTCCTTGCCTTTCCTTGCCGTCCCTGTCCCTGTCCCTGTCCCTGTCCCTGTCCCTGTCCCTGTCCCTGTCCCTGTCCTTCTTTTATTTCTACATGCTTTATGGTATATATCATTTAGACTTGCTGTAACTTCAGAGTTCAGGCCAGTTTTTATACCTGAGAAAATTGTGTAAAGGGAATGTTCCATTCTGTCTTTACCTCATTCCATTTTATAAGTCACCTTGGAATTAGGAAGATTTCCTTTTGAGGAAACTTGCTTATATGTTAGAGCACAGGAGGATTTATTTGGGAAAAAGCTTCACTGAACTCAGCAGGATTTACTTCCAAATAGGTAAGTCTAGCACTAAATTGTTAATGCTTGTTAAATAATTCTCTGTAATTATCAGTATGAAAACAGACAACAGGCAAATCTGAAGGACTTGAAGAATCTACTTTCCAAGACTTCTACAATGATTTGTAAACACATGAAAAATATAAAGTACTTATTAGGTATTTTTCCATGATATCATATACTTATAAGAATATAATGAAAGTACAGTGTTGCCAGGAAGATGTCCCCCTTCCTGCCTTGATGATTACCTATCTCATATTCACAGGATAAAGGCAGATGATACTTAAAGGGAGAAGGCACTATTAAAAGGGGAAAATCCACTCTGTATCACTGAGACTGAAGTCTCCAAAACAAATGTGTATGAGGTCAATGAATAGAAAGCTTTCTCTGTTCTAGGACTCTGCACCCATCTTTTTGGACCCCTCCCTCTCAGTGAAACAGGAATTTGACAGTGGTTTCTTCCTTCCCCTGATTGCACTTACCTCTACATATGGAGCTAAAATACTTTCCATATTTTCTTTGTCCCAATTTTCCCCCATTCTCATTAGAGGGACTTTTCCCTCGGTATAGGTTCTCTTCCCTCAGTCCGTCTTTCTTTCTTTCTTTCTTTCTTTCTTTCTTTCTTTCTTTCTTTCTTTCTTTCTTTCTTTCTTTCTTTCTTTCTTTCCCTTCCCTTCCCTTCCCTTCCCTTCCCTTCCCTTCCCTTCCCTTCCCTTCCCTTCCCTTCCCTTCCCTTCCCTTCCCTTCCCTTTCCTAGCTGGAATGGTATAGAGGTTGTCTCAGCCTCTTTTCACTTAGCAATTCACTATACAAACCTATTTACTGGCAAACGGACTTCAGATGGAGTTGGTACCTTAGACAGATCAAGCAGAGAAGTAGAACATTACACAGGATTTATAATGCTGTAATAATAAATATGTACACACACACAGACACACACATATACTGTATGTATGTATGTGTGTGTATGTATGTATGTATATATATATATAACCTGTGTACTCTTTTGGGAGCTGCCTGCCTTTTCAGACCTATGGTATGAGGTGGAAATATCACACAAACATGATTAAAAGAAAAAAGAAAAATGATCATATGGTGGCATTGCAAAAAATGTATGATATATATAAAATGAGCTTCAGGAACCATTCAGGAATAATTATTTCTATACCATGATCTGTATAGTTATGGCTTGAGTGACTCTTCGCTGCTTACATTATAGTAAAAACATTCATAAAACCCAAATATTAGAAAGCTTTAAAAATGTATTTAAAAATCAGGTGCTGCCTCCCGAACTGACTTTCCCAAAGGTCCATCCTTATGTATTATTATGTGTAATTTTGTCCAGAAAATAAATAGCAAACAGTGTCTTAGAAGAAGTACTTTATAGTTTTAACTAAAAGGATTCCATCTTGTACTTTCTGAACCAAGATCAGGGACTGGAGAGTTCATGCTTAGAAATGAATGTAGTGAATGAATTTGACACTTCCTGTGTAAGGGTAATTGCCATCTACTTGTTTGTTATGTAAATCTTCTTTTATAACATTGCTCTGGAAATTATTTATGTTATGCATTGTATCAGCAAGGAAATTGACAAAAGGTGGAAAACCCCAAGAAAACATGTTTTGTACAGCTTTCACAATATCTGACTTAATACCTTAATCTTTAATTCTGTCAAAATGGAAATAAGGAAGCATGTCAAAAGCTACAATTAATTAGCATGAAAGTTTTTTTTTTTTTTTAGGCTGGCAAAAACAAAATAATTAAGATGAGACACCATTTCCCTAGCCAATGAGAAAAAAAATGAAACAGGTATCCATCAAGCCATTATGAAAGAAAATACCCTTTTCCTGTACAGGTGTACCAAAAGTCAGGGCCCATAGGCAAAATCAGACCCCACAACACATCTTACATGTTTTCACAGTTCTACTGTGAAGTTGCCAAATAAATAAATAAGTAAGTAAGTAAGTAAGTAAATAAATAAATAAATAAATAAATAAATAAATGGCCATCAAGGGCAGGGACCACTAACTAGAGGGGAGGGAGCACAGTGGCCAATCAGAGTTGTTGTGGCAAAATAATTCACTAAGAAAGCTAACAGTGGTTCAAATTATTGCTTTATTATCCAAAGCTGACAGGTTAAAGTGATTCACTGGTTTCTTGTGCCCAAATGGGCTAACAGCAGAGTCACTAGGTTACATAGATGTTAAATAGAATGTTGATCAAAGACAGTTTGAACATACAGATATACACTAGTAGATGATCCCACATATAGAAATTGTTCCTTTACAACTGGTAAGGGAACAAGAGAACCAAAAAGAAAGACACAGATATTCTTCATTATAAAAATGTAATAAATACATTCCTTGCAACCTAACAGCTTTGATACGTATATGTATTGCGCCAAGTCTCTAATTTTTATTCTAACAAGTAGTTCCTATACTTTACTGTGGAAGGACATCAGATAAGAAAATTTCTTGAATCTACTACCTCCTCTCAAGAATGAACTTACTAATCAGTTAGTAAGTACAGACAAATACAATAATCAAACTTCTATTCTTAGGGACGTTGCATGAGACACAGCATAGGACAATAAACATGCATATATGCATATACAATATTATATTACAAGGTTATGAAACTGATACAATTTGAATTCTTACTCCTCTCCACACACAGTGGAGGAGGTTACCTACAGCGAAATGAAGCACAGCAGACAGTACTGCTTGATCTGGCACAAATTGGAAAGCACTACTTTTGACATGTAGTGTGAAAAAAATGGGTGGACATTACCTTTCTGGGGCTGAAGGCTGGTAGAGAATCAGATAATGCATTCTTGTCCTCAAGAAATAATCACTAGTCTGTACTAGCACTGAGGCAAGCTGGGTTGCAGTGCATTGATCCCATTTCTCAACCCATTAACATATTCATGAATCATATGTATACAAATAGGAAGCTTGTCTACCTACATTTTTAATGTCTTAAAGTTTTTACTTTAACATTTTGCTATTCTGAGATATAACTTTCTCTTGGCTAGTGGACACTCTATCTGTATACCAAGTTGAATCCCAAAAAGTTTTAAAGGATTGTTTGTTCAGTGGAACATTGGTTTATCTAAATTACTATCTTAGATCCAGCCTACATTCAGCAGAATTCATGTCATTATAAGACTTCCTGCATCCTTGGTCTCCACAAACTCAACATAATCCCAGGTTATCTCACAAGCTAAAGGCCAGGTATAGCACTGAGTGACTATATATGTCAAGCCTAACATTTCTTGGGAGAAGTCAATGATTGCCATGGAGGCTATGATATCCAGATCCTTCTGGATCCCTGATGCAGTACATGGAAGCCGAAGTCCCTTAAAACCAATAGTCTACAGGATTCTACCACCAGATCCACAAAACACATCAGATCCAATCCATCTGTTGGACACACACCTATTGGACTTTTTATTCAGTGTTCATTCCCTTGGACATACAGTGTAATTGTCTACAATATATTTACACCTGTTTGATATTATTATTCCACCAGGTCTGGCAGGAAGGGCATGTTGCAGACCCTGTTGGTTAAAGAATTTGACTGGCAGGATCGAGGAGGACAGCCATTTTTGTAATCATCCCCGCCCTGTGGAATATCTTGCCCCATGAGGTGAGGTTGGCCCCGACTCTTCTGGACTTCCAGAAGAGTCTTAAGATGTGGCTTTACCAACTAGCTTGGGGATCGAATGGGGGCTCCCAATATTGGGGGTGGCTGGGGCCTTGAGGATGCGCTCTCCATCTTTTAACTTTGTACTCTTTTAATGTGCTTTGTAGTTTTTAAATGTTTTTGTGTTTTTTAGCTGTGAGCTGCCTAGAGTCACTGATAGTGAGATAGGTAGTGTATAAATTTGATTTATAAACAAATAAATAAATAAATATCATCATCATCATCATCACCAACATCACTATCACCATCACCATCACCATCACAATTCTTTCAGACTTTAATTCCACTGCTTTGCTCATGGACTTTGAACTATGTTTCTATACCACTTTTTCTGATTTTTTTTTTCCTGTGAAAGATATAATAGTGGTATATATGAAAAAGAGAGAAAGCTATGATCAGCATTGTGTTAAACTACTGCTTACAGTATTGGATCTGACTAATACAACACAGTAGCTGAGACACTGAGGTATAAATTGAGAAAGCTCTGATTTACTATCTCCACCATAAATTTGCTGCATGAGTGAGATAAACCAAAGTCTTTTCACAAAACACTCCTTCTGTAAGGTTATGTGATATCTTTGCTAGATATCATGTGTTAGCAGGGATGATGGATTATATCCTCCACCCAGAATAAGCAGCATATGACTGGTAGCAATAGCACACTATTCAGAATTAAGGCAACATAATTATTAATTGCACCTAGTTATAATATCCATATACCTGGGATTCTGCCCCTTACATACAATGCACATAATGGTTCGACTGTATCCTGAGATCATTGGACTCACATTTCTTCAAGGATTCTTGATATATTTTTATATATGACTTATTAAATGTGCAATATTATTTATTACTGAAGTCTCTTGGTGATATGAAATAAAACATAAAGATTAAAAGCTGAGAAGTTAAAAACAATCCATTAAGCAATTAAAAGACTGTTTTTAAAAGTGTGTGTTTGAAGCCTTTTAAAAAGCCAACAAAGTTAGGAATCTCTATTCAGCTAGGAGTACATTCCAGGGTCTGTGGCAATTATAACCTCAGATTATGTCAGAGGATGGGGGATGGTGGGAAATTATACAGAAAAAGGTGTTCTTTCAAGTAATCTAGACCCAAGATACACAGAGATTCAAAGTTAATAATTCCTTTTAACATGAAATATATATTTAACTGGTGCCTGTCAACACTGTTGGCTTAGATTTTCAGTATCCTTTGACAAATTGTTCATCAAGGGTTCTTAGTGGTCATGGAATAGGAGATCCAGTCTTTTTATAGATTGCTAACTTCAAAAAAATAAAATAAAACAAAGCAACAGTAGCAATAAATGATATCTTATTTTCTGTTTGTTCTTGCTTGAATTCATTAGTATAACATTTTTACTCGTGGTTAATTGTTCTTATTCTTGTAGGTAATGACTAAGAGATGATGTAAAAGTTAGCCATTTCTCCCTTCCCAAAAGAACAATTTCAGCAGGTCCTGAAAAGCTGAGGATGTTACAATTAAAGGTGAAATTGCTGCTCTCTAGACATAATATGGTGATAGTTCACCAAAGGGACTAGAAATTGCATTTTTAAAAATCTGTGAATAGCTTTTATGAATTGATGTGATAGAAAGGCTACCCAGTAATTTGTCTGTAGAGGAAAAATGAGGTGATTCACTCATTAAACTACCATTTTTGGCAGTAACAGCCAGATAGGATTGTATTTGTTCTTAGTTTATTATTCTTTAGCTTTTTGTGTCTCTTCTCCTTTTAGACTTTAAGAAATTGGAAATAGAGACATTACAACTCTTAAAAAGTTAGGGGAATATGTTTTGACTTAGATTCATCTTCCTTTCCTGTTTGCTATCATTTTTAACTGAAAATATTTTGGAATTACATCCGAAAAATGCAAAGAGAAATTGCTATTTGTATATTTCTTATAAAGTTAAATTTTTGAAAGACACTGCAGATAAAATGCATTATTGATCAGTAATCTGGGAGACTATTATTATTTTTAAAAGTTTGTAAATTCAGAAACAAGAATGAAGTCTATGTTTTGCAACTAGTTTTTCCTGCACAGCTAAGGAACATTGTGCCACTGTGCCAAGAAAGAAACCCCCCAAACAATGGTATCATTTTAACATAAATATAACAAATATCTCTGGCTGATACCTTGGGTGTCTTCGTAATATATACTTCTACAGTGCACACTTTTTTTCATTTAGTCTGGCTGAGAAATTCATCACATACTGTAACTAAGCAGCACAGTTTTTGCATTGGGCAACATGATAGCTCACAAAAATGGCAACATTCTCCATAATATACAGCACACATTTTGAAATTTGGAAATTCGCCTGGAATACTCAATAGAAACAAAACAGACAAACAAAACAGACAAAGCAACATAATTCTTGCACATAGCAGACTGAAAGCACAACTACACAGCAACATAAATTAATCTACATGCATAATGTACAACACAGAGAGACAGCAATATTACATCACAACTCATGAACTGTAATTTCCCTATAGCAATATAGTTACCTATCAGAAAGCCATTGATCTATTTATTATTCTCCAAATGTTTCCTCTCAAATGCTGAACATGTGGTTAATTGATTTTTCCTTACTCCATCTACCACTTCTTTTCAACTGGCAGCAAGGAAACCACTATACTTGCATATATTTTTTTTAACTAACCAATGTATTTTCATAGTTTCCATGGGTGAGCATACAGTATGTATTCAATCATTGAGCACTGGAACATTTGAAATAATATGATCTAAAATACCCATTTCATTCCAGATTTATGACAAAATTCCAGGAAATAGAATGCTTTGTTCCAAATTCTAAGAAAACCCTGGAATACTTGTAAACTCCTGGACCATTTCATTGTCCTCATGAGAAACTTATATACAGGTTGGGAATCCTCACTATGGACAGAACATGGTGAAACAGTCTGGCTCCAGGTTGGCAAAGGAGTGCGACAAGGCTGCATACTGCCCTATTATTTATTCAGCCTATACACTGAATATACAGTATGTATTTAGGGAAGCTGGACTGGAAACAGATGAGCATGGTTTTAAAACTGGAGGAAGAAACTTCAGTAATCTGTGCTATGCTAACACTACTTCATAGCTGAAAATACAAAGGATCTGAAAGTAATAATAATTTTATTATTATTATTTATTAATATTACTAATAAGTAATAAAATCTGGTAATAAAAGTCAAGGAACACATTGAAAAAAATGGGACTAAAATTAAATATAAAGAAGACCAAACTAATGACAACAGGTAGAACAACCAGCCTTTTCTGTTCCAGGCCAAACACCCACAAGCACATGGGGAGGTGATTGCAAGCTTTACTAAATGGTTTTGCAAAATCAATAAGTGAGTGGCAAGAAGATGCGAGTGTAAACACACACACACACACACATGCAGTGGAGAAACAAGTCCCCCAAAGTTTAGCAAGCTTGCCTTAAAAGAGTTCCCATCCAAAACAATGGCCGGAAGAATGGTCAGGTGAGTCCAAGGGTCAAAAACTTTGTAGAAGATTCATCAGCTGGTCTGGTTCCAGAGTCAGGGTTATGAAGTTCACATATAAGGAATCAAGACACATGGAGTAGAGGTTAACAGGTGGTTGTCATCAATGGAGAGACTTGAGCTCACTGCTCTTCTAAAACATGAGCAGTCCTGATGTTGCTTACTTGGAAAGATGATGCTTCATCCTTGCAAGAAGGATGCTTCATCCTTGCTCTGCTCTCCACATGGTGAGCCCTTGAGCTTGGAGATGGTGGCAGCTGTGCCTGCTGGTTACCAGAAAGTCCCACCTCCTCTGCCTACAGCTGCTCAGACAGCAGTTCATCAGATAACTCTGGAGCTGGCTCATTGTTGGTCTCCTCCTCTGAATCTGAGCTCACCATGACATAGTCTTAGAATTGGCAATGATGATATCTAAATGGTGGATAGCTTCTGCCTTTTAGGATCAACCACCAATAGTAAAGGAATAAGCAGTCAAGAAATATGCTGCAGACTAGCACTTGGTAGAGCAGTCATGAAGGTCTTGGAAAAGATATTCAGATGTTGTGATGTGTCTATATATACAAAGATCAGAGTCATGCAAGGCATGGTATTCCCTGTGATACTCTGGAAGCCAAAGTTGGACTTTGAAGAAGCAGAATAGGAGCAGTATTGATGCTTTTGAATGTTGGTGTTGGAAAAGACTCCTGTTGGCTTTTTTTTTTTTTTGGCTTTTCCAACTCCTGTTGGAAAAGAGAAACAAATGGATCATCAAACAGATCAACCCAGTGGTTTCACTTGAGGCACGAGTGACCAGGCTAAAATCATACCTTGGACACTTTATGCAAAGACCTAGCTCTCTGGAAAAGGGTCTAATACTGGGAAAGGTGGAAATAAAAAGAAGAAGAGGATAACTAGCAGTAAGGTGGATGGACTCAGTTACAGTGGCGATGAGTGCACCATTGAAAGGCCTGAAAGACCAGGTTATGGACAGATCATTATGGAGAAAATCTATCTATGTGGTTGCTGAGGGCCAAAAACTACTTGATGCCACATAATCAATCAACATTGTAAACATCCTAATACTTTCCCCCAAGTGTTGCTTTGAAACTTCCAGCATCATTTGCAACTGCTCAGTTTGCCTGGCAATGCTAAAAGCTGCAATTCAGCAATATGGGAGGGTAATTCTGACAAACTGATGTCATAGAATATTTTATTTGGATTTCAAAAATAGGCAGCAAGAACTGCTTTGTAAATTACTGTAATTGAGCAGAGTTTTCTTATTCACAAAATGGCTTCCAGGGAGAATGGGGAAATCAGAAATATCTAGTTAATCAAAAAGCAAATCCCTTCTAATCTTCCCAGGATACTCTGTAACAAAGTAACCTTTGTATTTTTTCCCCCTTCAATTTGGTATTAAGTATTTCCAAATAACATGTTGCAGTCTCACACCATTTTTATTTTCCAAGCCTAATGTGGGTTTTCTATGAGTCCTACAGTATGGGTTCTGTTGTATGTAAATATGATACTAGAGGCACTTTGCTAGATGCCATATAGAGTTGCTAGTTGCTTATTATTTTTAATTTTCAAAGTCTTAAAAAAAATATTTGGGGGGGCAGGGAAAACACCTGATGGACACCATTGGAGGTGTCTACAGGGGCTTTGGTGCTCATGGTCTCCACATTACATTTCCATATTACAATTCATTCTTTTACACTCTGTATTCTATGTTAAAGAACATTTGGCTCTATTGGCTGTATGCCACTCTCAAGCTTATTAAAATTTATACTGATTCTCATCACTTGATAGAATCAGAGCAGCTTGCTACTGCTCATAGAAAAAACACCGCAGGAAGTGGCACCTGTTATCTTGAATAGCATTTTTCCTTTCTCATAATTACATGTATTCAAAATATTTGCATAAGTATCCTGATGACATCTCCTAAATTATAGGTTTTGGAGTATTGTCTTGCTAATTTTAAGCAGAGCCTGAAGAACACGACAAAGGAATTTTGTCTGATTTGAACACTGGATGTCACTAGCCATGTAATGGACAATCTGACAAAATATTTAAACATTTCTTTTAACATTTAAGGAAAATATAAGTAAAATATAAGCACATAGTTTTAAAGCATTTCCAGAGTTCAGATGAGTGAGATAAACTATTAGAAAATATAAATTTAAATATAGATTTCTTTGATAATTTCTATAATTAGCTTTACTTCCTATATTTTAAACCTAATATATTATAATAACTGAAACCTCCCACAAGATATTCAGATATAGATTTTTCATATACTACTTGAAATTCGTATGTCATGCTATGTTTATAAAAAAGGAGAAATACTCATATTCAAAATGTGTATGATTTTTTTCTCTGCAGAAGACAATAGTTGTAAGTAGGAATATCTCTCTGAAAAATAAAAAGGCACTATTGTCCATGTATACTCAGGAATGGGTACACAGTTACTGTAATGAACTGTTATAGTAATAAAAGGTATACAAAGTATCACCAGTGTTCTTGTTGGAATTTTCCTTGACCATGGATCTAAAACTGTGGCTGATTACAGGCCATTTTAACATACTACAGAAATGCGGGCCAGGATTCATTTGTCAAGAGGATGAATAAGGTGTGGTGTGAATTTTGTTCTTCTTCTTCTTGTTATATAGTTAAAGTAAATTGACTTACAAAATCTTAGTAAAAGTATTTACAAAGAAGAGGATGAAGAAGTTCTATACAAGCCAAAAGCTTTATGAATTTTAAGGCAAAGTCTGTTGGAGAATGAAGCATCCATCAAGAGGAAGGTGATGATGAATCTGGGGCAGTCACTGGGGTTGAGTTCTGAGGCATCTCTCTGTAGCTCACACAGCCTTGGTCACATGGGCCCTGTACTCTCTTCTTGTATGAGTGATTATAGGAATTTTGCTTCTAGGAGTGGATTCAGCTAAGTAGAGTTTCAGCCATGTTCCACAAAGATGCAGGGACATTCCTTTGGAACAAAGCAGAGATACATGAGGAAGCAGTTGCCAGAGTGGGGAGACTTTGGCTCCACTTGAACACTTGCATTGGAAGGTTGGCTTGTAGATTGAAAAGATTAGTAAAGGATACAGTATCTCTTAACATCCTTGTATCCTTTAGTAATCTTTTCAATCTTTCATTATAAAGAATCAAATCAATCATGCTTTTAGATTTATGCTAAGTCCTTTCATGTGTGTACATTTGAACTGATTTATGCTTGAAGAACCTCTTAAAATAATCATAGAACAGTTGGAGGACACTTTAAAGGTCATCAGGTCCTGTACTGTTTAGTACAGGATCCACTACAACATCTCTGAGAAATGGCCATCCAGACCCCTAAGTGCTCACACTCAGAGCTCTAATCTAGAGACCACATTACAGTGTAACATACTGTTGTCCACATTTCAGCAACTAGAAGTTATATCACTGTAATGACACACAATCAGGGAAGTATAGAAAAGGAGACTAGGTATAATAATGAAGTAAGAGAGGTTCTGGTACATATAAATAGAACCTGGTATGTATGTATGTATGTATGTATGTATGTATGTATATACACATGCACACACACACACCACACACACACACATACACAAATACACATATACATATACATAGACACTAAAAAATGAAGATGAAAGTTCAATTATTATTTTTTAATTAATCAAATGTGTATGCTGTTGCACTCACAAGACTCTTAGTAGCTCATAAAACAAAGAATTAAGATAAAATAAAACTGTAAAAATAGGCAAATGAAACCCAAGTATGATATGTGATGTCAGAGCCCAAAAGCCCTCTGGAAAAGCTCAGTCTTCAGCTTCTTCTGGAAAGTAGGTAATGTTGGGGAATTATTGTATAATGTGCGTAGAGAACATATATATAGAGAAAAAGGGTTTAAAGGAATATAGTCAAAGATAGCAAGGAACAATTACCAATAATTGTTAAGGGTTTCTATAATAAGATCCTTCAACTTTTCTACTACTTTACCTGAAACAACATTAAAATAATTCACCGTTGCTGCACTCCAATTCCTGTCTATTATTATAATGTTGAAGTCTTCTCTTTCAAGCAGAAGATGTTTAATTCTATCAATCCATTCTAGGGAAGGACATGTAAAGTTTTAGCCGTAGATGATAATAACTGTATGAAAGTTTTTATACTGTGTTTATGGTGGACCTTTCCACATAAGAATATTACAATCCCAAGTACACTTCCCTGACTTTAACAACACTGAATGTGAAATGTGGAAACTCTATTTAACATATTGCACAATGAAAAAATATTCTGGACTTGTCCTTTTGGGATTGCATCCTCTTCTTGCTCCTCCTCCTTCCAGCTCTCCCACATTTGTTAGGAAATGACTATTTAAGTCCTTTACTGAAGTAGAAAGAATAACGCTGAAGGCATCGTCATGTGGAAAGGAAAACATTAGGTAGAAAAGAACATGCTATAGATAACTGTTATGTGGGAAACATATAACAGACTGTCTTATGGAGGCAAAATAATAAACAAGGTCCTTCATGCAGTTATGATGGCCTAGATCAAGCCCTTTGAGTTTTGGGAAGCACTTAAACTATGCAGGACATACTTTTATATTATTATCATTCCATATTATGTTTTTTTGTCTATGTCTATGTCATTTCTATATGTCTATATGTCTATGTCTGTCTACATCTCTATCTACACACACACACACACACACACACACACACACATACTTCAAGAGAGTTGTCACAGATTTTCTCAATTCCAGGTCTTGGCAAAAGTTTGGAAATGGTTTGCTATTGCTTTCTTCTGGATTTTTTTTTTTTTAATTTCCCAAATTAACCTACAGCATTGGGATTTCCTGATGGGCTAAGTACTAACCAGGTCTTAACCAGCTTAGCTTTTTCAAGATCAGCCATGGTTGGTTTAGCTACCTGACTGTTTCTTTCATATCCTTCAATTCTATTTAAGGAATCTAAGGAAGACAGAGTTATATCACAGAGTACAAAATATGCTTATTATGAAGACTTGCTAATAAGGCAAATAAGTGTTTTTAATTTAATAATAGTAATAATGTTATACATTGGTTAATGACTATTCCAAATTGCGCTTATGGAAAATTGGACAACAAATTTCTCTGCATGCAATATCATGACTAAATCATATCATTTTTCAAAACAAACAAACAAATAATGTTCCACTTCATAAATTGCTGAGAATATGAATTAGTTAAAGAGAAACATAATACATGATATAAACTTGATGATTAAATACATGCTTTAACTTTAAAGAGAGCCAGTGTAGCGGTTAAGGGACTAGGTTAGAAGCCAGGAGACTGTAAATTCTAATTCTGCCTTAGGCATGAGGTCAGCTGGGTGACCTTGGTCCAGTCACTCACTCCGAGCCCTAGAAAGAAGGCAATGGCAAACCATTTCTTGAATCTTGAAAGAAAGAGCTATTGAGTTGACTCTATATATATATTTACAGTCCGGATCTCCTGGTGTTGCTTTCTACGGTAGTTGGAGTTCAAGAACATTTTTATAAGGGTTGGTTAGGGGAAACATAGTATTTCTGCCAGTACTGTAGGGCTTCAAAACCAAGATATCCTGGAATAATATGAAGAAAAGCTAGAGTACTTGGGATCCAACTCTGTTCTATTCTTCTAAAAAAAGCTGATTTGGACTCATCCAATATACTATTCTGAAACTAGGTAGCTAATTCTTTCACTGTGGTTTCTTCTATTGTTTTATATTTATTTCATGAATAGATTTATTAGAACCAACTAAAATGTTACAAGTGGTACAAGATTCAGGAGATGGGAAAGAAAGCAGAATCATTCAAAAACTGGGGCGGAAGTTAGATTCTTGATACCTGCAGTTCAGGCTCAATCTTAAAATGGAAACTGCAGACTAAATGAATGATAGTAATTTTGAAATATAAGATCACATTCAGCATTCCAGGACTAATAATGGTTCACTACTGCCCATGATAATGCTATCTTTTATTCTCCTATTGTTGTTGTGAGCCACCCAGAGTTGTGCTCTAAGATGGGTAGCCATACAAATTTTATATGTCAGTTGTATAAAACAAAAATACAAAAACAATGTTTGAGAAAGTTTTAATGTTTGAGAAAGTTAAACAGTTTAGTAACTTGAATCTCTCCTCATCTAAGTTTATGCTAGTAGCAATACGTAACTTGGAATATGGTTCATTTTGACATGATGTGATAGATGTAAGTTGCTATATGGAAACAGATTGCCACATAACCTACCCACATCCTGTTCAGTTTTGTTTTTTTTTAATCAACTGATAAAAATAACATTGCTCATTTTAAAATAGGCCATTGCTTTTTCTGAGAGGTCTAACTTTCTGCTAAATCAATTAGTTTCCTATGGAGATAGAATCTGGTTAGTTTGCTTGTTTAATTTTGTCAGTGGTCTTCTAGATCATCACTAGTTAGAGTATATGTAAGACAGTTACAACAGCCACAATCCAGGATTGTATGTCCAAAGGAGAAGAATGACCTGGTAAGAGATGGGACATAGTATTGGACACTGATCACATCAACGTGGAATAAACAATAGTGATGACAATCCACACATATATACCAGTTTGTAGTTAGGGTTTGTTTTCTGAGATATTTTTTCCACCAAATAACATAAATACCTCAGCTGATCTTGAGACCAATCAGTCTGAACTCTATATTCCTCCCATTCTCATGTAAGCCCCTAGCCCTGTGCCTGGCTGCTCCAGGGGATTGGAAAGCTCCATTTACTATTGCTTATACAGAGGCAATGAGAAAGACAGAATTCTTTTAAACTGCCCTTCTTTGGGAATTCTGATAACTACAAAGATTATAGGAGATGTAGTTTTCCTAGGACATCAGCTTTAGACTGCCCCATCAATGTATATATCCTACCATCGCTATACCAGTGATGATGATGCAGCAGCATTTTATGTGCTAACAAGAAATGAAAAGGGAAAATATAAAGGTATAGACAGGTAAAGGGCAAAGATAAAAATTATTGGCAAGGCAGAACCAGGTTTTCTTTTTTCAGGAGCCTAGAAGCCTTTTCTCTTTAATTTAGTTTATTCCCAATTAAAATATGTTGTTTCTTTCTCTTGCTGCCAGCTGCCATTTACTATTTTTTTCCCCTCAGAGGTGATGGCAATGCGTCAAAATGTTCATCTATATCCATATCTATATATTTCAATCAAAGTATTTCAAGTTTGATTGGAGTAAAAAAAAAAAAACAAGTATCAACACACAATTTTAAAATATTGAGAAGAGATTATACATTTTAAGTATGTATTTGAGACACAACAGATATTTAAATGTAAATGGTCATGCAGGTAAGGAAAAAAAGTGATTAAAGTGCCTTCAGTTAATGAAGAAATGGATGAAAGGAATGTACAAGTCTGTGACTCTGGGCATGGGAAAATGACATAAAACAAACACATGTGTTCATTCAAAGGTGGAAGCTGAACAAGAAGATTGCCCCCACTCCCATCTCAGATACAGAATTTGGTTTGGAAAACTATGGATTAAAGAGGGGATGCTTTACAAGTAAACCAATACAAATCACACTATTACACAGATTTGCAACATCACTGTTTGCCGGTGCATACATATGTCTCGAACTAGCATACTAAAGGACGCCAATGGACAGATAGTAATTGATTCAAAGATGAAACAAAGATGAAAGAAATATGCTGTAATACTGTACAGCAGAAATGTCAACATGCAAGATACCTTAGAAGATATTCTTTACTTACACAAAGTTCTAATACTAGAAGATGAAGTTAGATCAACACTCCAGTCATTACCAAGTCAGAAGGCTATAGGAACTGATGGAAACTATGCCAGCATGTGTCTGTGAAAATGTTTAGCTTGAAAATTACCTGTCAGTGAGACCAAGCACAGAAAATTCTGTCTTTCCAGAAATTGTTGGAAGATGTTCTGTTCCATCCTGACAATTTTTCCAGTTATGCTGATTTACAAATGGGCCCAATATGGGCACAGTGGTGGCCAAGGAGGATTGGATTAAAATAAAATGGGATTTTTTCTTGAACAGGAAGTATGTAAACAACTGTAAGACTAAGCTTCCATAGAAAAGCTGACAAAGTCTGAATATTAAGTAACATTTAAAATAATATTTATATGGCATGCATATCTGATCTGATTATGTAAAGGCTAGAATAATCTTATACATGCCTGATAAAAGTAAAATCCAGCTATGAAATGTTTATGCCCAAATTATTTCAACTGGAAAGTTAGGATTATGTGTTTGCATTAATGAGATATACTTCTCCTGGTGTAGATGGCACTGTAATTTGGATGTCTTAATTTCCTACTGCAAACAATAAGGGTTAAAACAATTTTGTTTTTCCCTCTCTACTTGGCCCATGTTTTTAAAAAATGCTAAAAGTAAGAAATCTGTGACACTCATCATGATCCTAAATTACAGCATCTGCATCCCTAAGAAATAAGATAATGAATGGTGACGGATACTGAGAGATGTTTAGATCACCTGGAGTAGGTTGCTAGCATTTACATTAACATTTCCACACTGAAGACTAGGTACAATCCAACTGAAGGGTTTGGGTTTTTTTTAAGAATAATTTTAATGAACAACATTAGAATATGTGCATTGGTATCTACTTAGTTTTAAGAATAAACAACAGAATATATAAAAAGATAGAGTAGAAGATAGAGAAAACAATCTCTCAGAATATGGGATTAAAACTGATCAGCAAAAAGAGTTCTTCCCATTTTATTAATGAGGCAATTTATGCATTTTGGGGGATGCCAGAATTTAATAAATGCTAGTTGCTGAGGCACAAGCAGCAGGGGAGGTCACAGTCTTTCAGAAGCATCTGGTTGACCCTTGTGGGAATAGGATTGCTTCCATTACTTTAAACTGAGGCAAAATACCACCTGGGCATCTTCAGATGTGTGGAGTTTCATTCCTAATGTTTTCCAGCCAACACCACCATTACTGACAATTCTGGAAGCTATGGAGCAATTCCACACTGCTGCATAAGTAGCTTTTCTCCCATGCTGCCCCAAGCTGTTTCTTAATACAATTTTAGAAATTCCAGCCCACTGTGCAGTACCTTGGCAGTAAGACTAAGCTGTTGTCAAGTCCTGACTACAGACCCCAGAAGACCTGATGGGTTGTTTCCCTGATGCTTGCCCTTGGCCTCTGGGTAGAGAAAGGTATACAAGCCTGACTGTCTGGGTCCTGTGTGGACCAGTTGACTAGTGCTTCCCTTTTCCTTTTAGAGATTGTTTCCTCCCCTTTCTTTCCTTTGTCTTCCTAGTTATTTGCCCACATGGATACTTGGGATCCCCTTCCCATATTATATTTTTCAACACCAAAACAGGTTCTTCTCTTGTCTTCTCTTGTCTTCTCTCCTCTCCTCTCTTTTTTTTCCTTCCCTTCTCCCCCTTTTACAATATCATTACTTCTCCAATAGTACAATATTCAAAGCAATAGGGAAAGTGTTCCTTCATTTTAAGTTAGGTCTATGGAAATTTTAGCAAGGAAGAACTGATAGTTTAGTTTCATAGAAAAAGTATAGAAACACTTCTATTTTCCATAGGAAAAAAAAATATAGAAACACTCCTATTAAGAGGCTAAATAAATAAATGGAATTGAAGAGAAACTTTGCACTGGTATGGGCAGTGGGTGGTAAAACAGGGGATACATGATTCACCCAGTGTGGGCAGAAACCAAAAAGGTACCAGAGAGATGCTGTTAGACTTGAAGGCAACATGAGCTTCTATGCTTGAAGATAGTTCAGTGACTTAATGGGCTGTCACTGAATCAATCACAAGGTTCCCCCCACCCCCCCACCCCTACACCATTTAAAGCACCTGCTAAGCAGGAGAGAATGTAGCTGCCTAGAAGCCCAGGATCACTACACAGGGCAGTGGCCAGCTGATGGAGGGGAGGGGCCCTGTCAGGCACTGCAGTTATCAGAGCAGGAGCTGGTACTAGGTTGGAACAAATCACTCTGAAGGGCTTAATTTGGCTCAGCTTAGAAAAAGTAGATTTGAATTAAAGCTGTAAAATAGAAGTGTGCAGTACATTTAATAAAATCATAGAATCATAGGTTTGGGAGAGACCTCCAGTAGGAGGTCTTCTTGTCCAACCCCTTTCCCAGTGCAGAAATCTTCAGACAATCCCAGGTAGATAGCTATCCAATCTTATCTTGAAAATTCTAGTGATGAACCCTCCATGACTTCAGGAGACAGGCAGTTCTATTGCTTAATAACTCAATCAGGAAACTCCTCCTTATTTTAAGTTTGGATCTTCTGTAAAGCTTCCAGCCATTTGTTCTTGTCTTACACTTGAGTGCTATGGGAAATAAATCCACACCCTCTTCCTGGTGACACCATGTCATGTATTGGAAGATTGCTATCATGTCTCCCCTTAGCCTTCTGTCCCTTAGGTTAAATATACCAACTTCCTTTACCATTCTTTATAAGATTTAGCCTCCAAGCTCCTTACCATCTTTGTTGCTCTTTTCTGCACTCTTTCCATTTCCTCAGCCTCTTTTTTGTATTCCGGCAACCAGAACTGGATGCAATATCCCAGGTGTGCTCTAACCAGTGCAGCACAGAGTGGTACTATTACTTCCATGGTATTGATATTGTACCTCTGTTTATGCAGCCCAAAACTACTGCATTGGCTCTTTTGGCAGCTGAGGCATACTGCTGGCTGTTGCTTAATCTGTGATCTACCAGGATATCCAGATTCTTCTTGCAAGTACAACTGCTGAACTAGGTACCACATATTATGTGCTTGTATACCTGATTTTTCCTGTATAAGTGCAGAACCTTACATTCTTCACCACTGAACAACATTTTTTAAAAAATAATTTTACTGAATTAAAAAAAAAACAATAATAAAAATCAATGCAAACTAAATTTAAAAACGGAAAGAAAAATAAAGAGAATAGAAAGTGTAAGAGAAAGGGGGAAAAAAGAGAGAGGGAAAAAAAGAGAAAATAAATATTTAAAGAAGTGACTTCCAATCTTCATCACAACAAGTACAAACAAACTTAGTAATTCTTCACCCCCCTATAAGGTTATATGCAAGTATCTCTTCTTTCCATAAACCACCCCTTATCCATACACAAATCCATAAATCATTAATATTTCAGTCCTGGTGTCAGCAAAAAGTCCATAAGGATTCCCAAAATTTTATGGAAATGTGTATTTGTTTAACTTTGGTCAAACAAACCAACTTTGTATCCTTTCCTTTTACTTCTAACAATCTTGATCTTTAATTTATTCAGGTGTTTGATCTTTAATTCATTCAGATGTTACCACTGAACTACATTTTGTTGGATAGGACCTAATGTTCAAGTCTATCAAGATCCTTTTCAACCTTGAGTCTATGTTCTGAAATTATAGCAATCTACCCCCAGCTTTGTGCTATCCACAAATTTTACAATCTAATCTAATCTAATCTAATCTAATCTAATCTAATCTAATCTAATCTAATCTAATCTAATCTAATCTAATCTAATCTAATCTAATCTAATCTATTTCATGTTATTTTATCAAAATATTGAAGGGTAGTGGGTCAAGGACATAACTATGAGGTGCCCCACTGCATATTTCCTTCCATCTGTCATAGACCCATTAGTAGGAACCATGTGTTGACTACAGTTATTCATCCAATTGCAAATCCATCCTGGAGTGGAACCATCCATCCCACATTTTTTATAGTTTATCAAGAAGGAGGCAATGGTCTACCTTATCTACATTACGCAATGGCCTGGAATTGAGGGGAGGACATTTGTTCCTGCACTCAGGAAGCAGGGGGTGGCCTGAACTGATGATGTGCCAAGCAGAAAATGTGGATATGTGCATAGCTTACATATATGAAGATTTCCAAGTTGGGAAAAGCCATCCTATCATTTAACCTAATAGAAAACTACACTAGAGAATAAATCTTGCAGAGTTACAAGTAAGAGGAAGTAATTTCTGAATAAACCTGAAGGGACCTTGTCACAGCTTCCTTACCTCTAGAAATTAATCTCTTCTCTCTCTCTCTCTCTCTCTTTCTCTCCTATCATCTTTGCATCAATCTTCACATTTTTATCCTCAAGATATAGTTAAGGATTATAAGCAGTGTCAAAAGCAATGGAATCATTGTGCATATTCTAAATTCTTATTCTGAAGAGATACAAAACTTCAATCTGATATTTTTTGTATACTGAAAAATGGTTTTATGTCTTTCATATAAGGTTCCCCTTTATATGGCATTATGCTTTTTCCTCCCTGAAAATAAAATTCCCTTAGAAGAGAAATAGCATATGTTCACATTAGTATCTAAGTAGATATGTATAGATACTTCATTTCAGGAGGAAAAAAAAAAAGATATGTACAAAGCATTCTGGGTCCCCCCCCCCCTTTAACTTTCTAAACTAAGCAAATTTTACTTACTTATCAGCAAATAAATTATTAGTAGTAGTACTTACTGATAATGTGGGTATTTTAGTTTTGTCAGACATCATTTGTTTTTCAGTACAAAAATAGATCTAAAAGATGGTCAGTTTTAATATCTACTTAGAGCTAATTTTCACCAAATTGCAGGATATATTTTAAGAAAGGCTGCCCCAAAATTCTATCTAGCCTCAACTTTCAAACCTACTTTTTGGCAGCATAATATTTGGACTACCTAGAAGTATTAATCTCTAACTTGGAAACTTTTTAAAATTTGTTATTATTATTCTTTGGAAAAGACTCATTTGTATCTCAGGAGTATGAAAATAAACTATTTTTTAGAAGAAAAATGCTGAGATGGGAATTAGAGAAGTAAGAAACCAGCACTTTTACAGGAAATTGCAACAATTCTGAAATTAGGATATTTGCATTAAAAAAGATTTACTTTGGCAATAAATTCATCGCAGGAACAGTATACCAAAGTTAACAATTTAATATCATGTACCTTAATGGGCAATACTCATGGGGCCCAATAGATAATATCTTGAACCAGATTTGAAGACTTTCCTGCTTGCTAGTGGACTCCTAGAAATACTTTGCTAAATAAATCAGGAGAAGTGAGGTCTTTTTAAAGATATTTACAAATGGTTAAAAATGCAATTTTTTACAGTCTACTTATTAGAATTTTAAATGAAGAAAAATTGAACAATGCATCTTCAATATAAAAGATTTACATTCTAATCTGAACATCTTAAACTTGTCACACCTGCCTTCATTGATATTGGCAGGCTCCAAATAAGAAACCTTATAAGCCTCCAACTGTCAAAAACTAATTACCATTTGATGCTATATCTAATGCCATCAGAACCTAAAAGTTAATTGCATGTTATCAAGAACTTTGATGTTTACAAAATATAGCTACTGCTGTTCAATTATAAAACGCTTTTAGATATTGTATAGCATGCAAACCATTACATACTTCAGAGTTTCCTTAGTTGGTTACTTGCTAAAACCAAACAAAAATTATATATATTTCAAAACCTTGTTTTGAGTTTGCCTTTATTACAAAGCAGTTATTTTGCATTTAAAATGGACTGTTTCAAACACTCCCAAAACATTCAAAGCAATTCATTTCAATTGTGAAGCAACTGTTTTGAGCTAAAAATGGGCCATTTTGAAATCATAATATTTTGCATACCAGTCAAGATTTCCCTTTTTCTTCTAGCAATTGAAGATTTAATTGAGGTATTTCCAGTGCAGTGAATACAGTAAAATTTATTTCTTCCATTGGAATGAAAGAAAGAACCTTTCCTGATATCAAAAGATGGTTTCAATTGTTATGAATGATATATTTAATTTCAATACTCGCATAATCTCACTGACTTCTAACTCTGCGTGTTTTTACTCAATTGTTTGAACTCGTTAGGACTTACTTCTGAGTAAAACCTGCTTAGGATTCCATTGTCAGATTGCCCCTATAAACCAATGAAGGACCTCAAGTATTTAGCAAAACTTTGAGTAACAGAAAAGATTGGAGTTCCTGATTCTGAAACATATCATGATTCTCACTCCTCATCCCCTACCCCCATCTCCTACCACCATAACACTGCTGCATTACATTGTTAGAAAACAGAAAGAGACAGAGACAAAAGACGAAAGACAAAGACAGAAACACACACACACATAGAATCATAGTGGTAGACTAGCAGATCTCTCTTTCCCAGATATATACATTGTCTCCAATCCTTAAACGTAAATACTTTATTTTATAGCTTATAGTGATATATATGAAATTAGTATTTGGATTCATAAGCACTGTATATAAGTACTTCGAAAACACTGTGGCTGATTTGCTTTTTTGAATAATGATCTCCAAATGTAGGTATTATCTTTACACCAGCTTGTTGAAAAATTTATCTTTGCAATGAATACTGATCATTGGTTAATATAATTATATTCTTGAGATAAAATTCTAATTCAGGAAAATAAATTTGTGTAATAAGCAGAAAGTGCAAGTAATACTTTCAGAATGTATGCTATTCTTGAGATATTATAGCCAATATATGGAATATATTTCACACTAAGCTGGCAGATAAGAAGAAAGGGAAATAAAATGAGTTGAACCTGTGAGATGTTCTCAGGATAATACAATGCATTTAATTTTGCATTTTAATGCCAATTTATTCAAAAAAATTCAAATCAGCAAGTGAATAACCAATATTTATAGTAGCTTACAAAATATAATAATATATTTGTATAAACAGGTAATTACAATTTATTTAACCACCCAGAGTCATTGGGACTCCTGGCAGTGTAAATAAGGATGATGATGATGATGGTGATGATGTGCCTAGAAATAACAGGAGTCAGTAGAAACATTAGAAGCTTTGTGCAAAGATAAATGGCACAATGGAAGACCCAATTGCTAGTCAATGGTGACAGACTGGGAGAGGTTAACATTACGAGAGGAATGTTTTAAGGAGACTCACTATCACCACTACTGTTTGCATTATACTGATTCCTCTGTCAACAATACTGAACAAGTCAGGCCATGGCTATCAAACATCACAAATATCTGCCAGGTTATCCCACCTCCTTTACATGGATGATTTGAAGCTATATGGAAAGGACCATTTGAAATGGAATCGCTGCTCAACACTGTCCAAATATACAGCCAAGACATTGCAATGGAGTTTGGACTAGACAAATGTGCCACCCTTACCATCAACAAGGGAAAAACAGTGAAAACTGAAGGAATCAAAATGCCCAATGGAAATAACATCAAGAGTCTGGATGAAGAAGATCACTACAAATACCTGGGCATTCTTCAGGCTGACAACATCAAGCACACTCAAATCAAGAAGGTTGGTAGTCAGAAGAGTGAAGAACATCTCAAAGTCCAAACTCAGTGGTGGAAATATCATCAAGGTGATTAACACCTGGGCAATTCCAGGCACTAGATATACAGCTGGAATAGAGATTGGACTCAAGCTGAAATAAAAGCCCTGGATAGGAAGACCAGAAAAATAATGACAGTGAATTATGCCCTTCATCCATGCAGCAACATTGACAGACTCTACTTATCAAGGAACATGGGGGGCAAGGAATGTTACAAGTAAACCAGATAGTTGAAGAAGAAAAAAGGACATTGGAAGAATATCTGAAGGACAGTGAAGAAGCAGCACTGAAGCTAGTACACTATGAAGGCTTATTGAATACCAAAGAAACCAAACTGGCCTATAAGAAAGACCAAATGAAGAATAAAAAAGAGACATGGCAAGAAAAAGTATTACATGGCCAGTACACAAAAAACAAACAAAACAAGAACAAAAACTAGCAGCAAAACAGGTAACAACAAGACCTGGCAATGAGTAAGAATAGGAAAGTTGAAGAAAGAGACAGAGGGGCTAATTCTGGCTGCACAGGACCAAGTCTTAAGAACAAATACATGTAAAGCCAGAATTGAGAAGACAGCAACAGACAGCAAATGCTGCTTCTGCAAAGAAGCTGAAGAACCAGTGGACCACCTAGTTAGCTGCTGCAAGAAGATCACACAGAGTGACTACAAATAATGGCATGACAAAGTAGCAACAATGGTGCATTGGAATATCTTCAAGAAATACCATTTGCCTGCAAGCAAGAATTGGTGGAATCACAAAACAAAGTAATAAAAAATGAAGAAGCTAAAGTGCTCTGGGACTTTGGAATTCAGACAGACAAGCACCTGCCACACAACTTCCCAGACTTCACAATTGTTGATAAGAAAGACAAAAAAAGTCTGGATAGTAGACATTGCAATACTTGGAAACAGCAGAATAGAAAAGAAAGAACTGGAGAAAATCACAAAATATAAAATATTAATATAAACACCTGCAAATAGAACTAGAACAACTACAGCAAAAGAAAGCAAAGAAACTACCAACAGTTATAGGTGCAATCCCAAAACATCTGGAGTACCACTTGAAGACCATTGGCATTAACAAAATCACCATCAGTCAAGTGCAAAAGGCAGCTTTACTTGGAACAGGTTACATCCTGTAAGATTCCTTTAACACCATCAAACAACAACATCTGCCTATCCCAGGTCCTTGGGAAGGATTCAATAGGTGGATAAAATTGCCAAATCCAGTCTAAACATCTAGGAGACTGTGCAACCAACAACAATAACAACAATAATAATACTAATAATACACTGATAACATTCAGATTTATCCTATTTTACTTGCCCTGTAATTCTTGCAAGTGCCCTATATGATAGGACAGTACAATTATCACCTTGTATAATGCTGAAGTCTGTAATCCTCCAACTATGGAAGAAAAAAAAATCACCATTCAAAATATTTGAAGGTCAAATGTCCTTCTGTGGTTAAGAAAATGCAAAGATACAAAAAGAACATTTAAGTGAGACAATGGTTTGTTCAAACAACTCTTAATAACAATGGAGCCATTAAAAAATGAAATGTACAATTCTTCATTGAACTTCTGTCTGTGGTAAAATTCTAGTATGTATTGTTAAGATTGAAAGCCAGTTTGGTGTAGTAATAAGGCACCAAGCTAGAACAAGAAGACTGCAACTTCTAGTCCAGCCTTAGGGAAGAAGTCATCTAGGTGACTTTGGACCAGTCACTCTCTCTCAGACCTAGGAAGTAGGCAATGGCAAACCATTTCCAAAAATCTTGTCAAGAAAACTGCAGGGACTACTATAGGCAGTGGCCAGGGTCAACACTGACTTGAAGGCACCCCCCCCCCCGCAAAAAGTTAAGATTACAATTATTAAACATACTTTATGACAACCTGTTTAGAAATAAGAATAAAGCAGTCTATCGATTAGTATAATTTAGTGTATATAATCCATTTGAATTTCCAATCTCTTTTCATCATTTCAACTGTGCATTCAGTTTATATGATCAGAACATTCAGAGAAACTTTCTTTCTGATTGTTTGCAATGCAGACTTTTGCCTCACTTGGAAGTTTATCAAAACTGTTTTACCATGCTTTGCCCATTGGGTTGGTCAGGTGGGGAGAGCTAAAAGAAAGTAAAGCCAAGTCAAAATAGATGCACATTTTCTCTCTAATATTTTTTTACTAATATAGGTTTAGAAAAAAATAGGGCTCTCTGGGCTGTCTTAGAGAAGAGACATACATATTCTACCACTTCTTACAGCCAACTGTCCTAACATTCTAGTTAGCCTTAATACTCCTTGAACTAAAAGTAAGACCCTGCAGCTTTAAGAAGCTTAACTTGAGAAGATATTGAAATGAACTTTCTCAGTTTAGCAAACTTTTTTCTTACCATTCCTTTTGCTTTCTCTTAATTTAAATTGCAAACCTGAGAGGAAAGGTTTTTAAACTGTCTGGGAAGGTGTTGTTGGCTAAAGAAGAAAGAAATGTTAAAAATAAAGATAAATAAAAAATATATTTGTCCAAAAATAAAAGATCACAGGACAATGTACATATAAATGTAAAACATAAAACAAAGATACCCCCCCCCCAAAAAAGATGGTGAAATAAAACAAGATAACAAAATATGCCATAGATTAGGATTTGGTACAGCAGCAGCTGTACAGCTGTACAGCAGCCATAAAGATCTTGGGGGGATATATACTATATTTATATAGTATATATATATTTATATATATATATATATATATATATATATATATATATATATATATATATATATATATATATTATATATATTTATATATATACTATGATGTGTCTATACTTACAAATATCAGAATGCAGGCAATGGTTTTCCTTGTGAACATCTATAGAAGGGAAAGTTGGACTTTGAAGAAGCAAGATAGAAAGACTATTGATGTTTTTGAACTTTGGCATTGAATAAGACTTTTGAGAAAACCTTATATAACCAAGAAAACAAATAAAGGATCATAGTTCAGAGTCTTCACTCAAGTTTTCACTCAAGGCTCAAATGGCCAGACTGAAATGATCATATTTTGGACTCAATAAGTGAAGACCTAGCTGTCTTGAGAAGGTTATAATGCTGGGAAAGGTGGAAGAAAGGAGAATATGAAAATTAGTAACAAGATGGATGGGTGTGATTACTATGACAATTGGTACACCACTGGAAAACCTGAAGAACGATGTTGGGAACACATCATCCTGAAGAAAATCTATTTATGTGGTTGCTAAGAGTCGACAATGACTTGATGGTACACAATCCATCAAAGTCCATATATTTATCACTCAGCAATTTCTCTGGAAGAGTACTCCAGAGATACAGTGCTACTTTTGAAAATGTTTTTTTCCCCCCTGTAGCTATCCACCTTATCTAATCTGGTGAAAGATATTGATTTAGTGTTTAAACAGTGTGAATATAAAGATACAGAAAATATAAATTTAATATAAATTAAACAGTGTGAATATAAAGATAGGGTGTTTGTCCTCCTCATAAATATAGCAGGACTTACAAAATGAACTTGCAGTTTTCATAGGAATATAACTTAAAATTCAGCAGAATTCATTTTATCTCAATATTTAATCTATATAACCTTCTGACTTTAACAGTGGTGTTAATTGATGTCATACTAATCAGGGGTGTTTTCCACAGGCAATATTTAAAGAAAGCTTTAATGTAATGGGCAGTTATACAATGTCACACACACACACACACACACACACACACAGAGTCTTAAGAATTTTGAAGGAGTATAGATTCAGTAGATCTCATAGCTATCTGGGTTTTAAACACATGGTAATGAGAGAGGCAAGTAAACTGCATATAGTATTTCTTTAGGGCTGTTTGAATTTTTGACATCCATTCTAATACCACTGCCACTATACAAAAGAAAAAGCAACAAGAAAAGAAGGCAACTGAGATAACAAAATTTGTTGAAACGTGGTATATCACCAACCACACAACTCTGTTATTGGGTCACCTACAGTATAAGAAACAAACAAACAAGCAAAAAGAAGACTCTCTTATCTTTGCAGAATATGATTTTTTACCTGTTATGCTATAAACATATTGTTTTATAGCTGAAATTATGTTATTGCCTATATTGTGTTAATATCATTTCACATCATGCATGTGGTTTGCTTGCTTGTTTAATTCAGGAAGGTTTTTCAAACTTTTACTTTATGAGTTCCTTTATCATATAAAATACTCAATTATTCCTCACTTCTTGACATGAAAAAGAAAACTTAATGTGATCTTTTAATTTATGGTTTTATTTGTTTTTTGCTTAGTTTAGTTCTGTAAATAGTGTTATATCACTAAATGGAATACAGAATATTACACTGGATGTAAGGACTGCAGTGCAAGTGTTAATGGATTTGTCTTATTCTATCGGGTCCAGTGTTTCTGGAAAATCTTTATATAGCATAGTGATTAGAATGTTGTCCTTTGATTGGAGAGACAGGGGTTTGAATCCCAGCTGGTACCTACCTTACCAGTAGGGGTCCTCAGGCAAAGCCCCCCGAATGTCTCACCTACCTACGTTACACCTAGAGTTACACGAACTATACTAAGACAGTCATGGTGGCTTGGATGTCCCCCGGATTAGCAAGGTCCATGCCAGATGTTGGGGAACCAGGACAACCTGACGATAAGTGGGCTAGTAGAACAAACCATACATGGACAAGACAACACAACCCGGAATTGATGGAATGCTACTAACACAGTAGACCTAATCAGAAGGGATATATGAAATATATGAGAAAACTATAGATGGACAGAAGATCTACATCCATGCTAACTGAAAAACAGCTAGTTACCCAATGCTTCAACAGAGTGAAGAGAACACTGCTCTCACAACTTGAGATAGACAAACTACACTTTACATCCCAAACTCAAGAAGACCAGGAAGAAGAACTGGATGTGCAGCCAACACCTGAAGCTGGAATGTCACTGCCACCCTCTCCATTACAGAACCCAGCAGCTAATATAAGATCATGGATAAACAAGCTACACTCAACCCTTGAGACCAATTACCAAGGTTCAGTGGAGAAGTACCATCACATAGAATGCTAGAAGATGTCAATAGAGCCCTCACAACGATCCCTACTACCAACATAAGTCAGACCAATGAATTGGTATACGCTTCTCTAATCTGGATTTCCTTGGCTACACAATCAAGAACAGCACTACATACCCTCTCTATAAAATGAGGTTGGAGACTAATATCAAGGCAACTTGGAGATAAGTTAGTCAGCTGGTAGAACTATAGAAGGGTGTGGAGATTAAGGATAAGACTCAGCTACTGAAAAAATACAAGGCCTGACTCCATCTGAAACCCTAGAGACTGCTAAACAAAGGCTGTCAGGCTAAGGAGATACTCTGGAGAAGCAGAGGCCAAGAAGATAAATGCCTTGTTCTCCAGAGAACCATCCAAGGTATACACTCCCAACTGCAGTGCAACAACACAGTAACGTCAGAGCCACCAACAGCAGAAACTGAGCAGTACTGGAAGAACATGTGGGAGAAAAAGAAGACACATAACACCAGTGTAAAGTGGCTGCAGGACCTGAGAGCAGACCCAGAAATCTCCCAGAATGGGAACCAGTCACCATCACAGTAGCAGACATCCAACAGCAGGTGAAGAACAGGAAGAGCTGGACAGCACCTAATCTGAACATGATCCACACCTACTGACTAAAGAAACTAACAGCAGTGCATGAATGCCTGGCAGCACAGATGAACCAGCTGCTAGTAGCAGGCTCCCACCCAGATTGGCTAATGCAAGGAAGGACAGTGCTGATCATGAAAAACCATCCAAGTACCAGCCAATAACCTGCCTCCCCACAACATGGAAAGTCCTATCAGGCATCATAGCCACCAAGCTACAGGAACATATGGGCTAGTAGATGAGTACAGCTCAGAAGGGCATTGGGAACAACACCAGAGGCTCAAAACACCAGTTGCTCATAGATAGAGCAGTCATACAAGACTCAAGGTCCAGACTGACCAATCTGAGCACAACCTGGATTGACTACAGGAAAGCCTATGACTCAGTGCCACACACATGGACCTGTGAATGCCTGGCAATATACAAAGTCAACAAGACACTAAGGACCTTCCTTAAGAACTTAATGGGACTGTGGAAGACAACACTAGAAGTCAACTCAAGGCAGTTCACACAAGTGCAGCATATGATGCATTGTCCCCACTGCTGTTCTGCATAGGCCTGAACCCCCTCAGCCAGATAATCACAAGAACTGGATATGGATACAAGTTCAAGAGTGGAATCACCATCAGCCACCTCCTCTACATCGATGACATCAAGCTGTATGCTAAGAGTGAACAAGATATCAATTCACTGATCTGCCTGACATGGATCTACAGTGAGGACATTGGGATATCATTTGGACTGGAGAAGTGTGGCCGGATGGTAGTAAAGAGAGGGAAGGTGGAGTGATGTGGTGGAACTACCAGCAGGTCACATAGCAGACATATAGACCAGCTACAAGTACCTTGGTATCCCAGAGTCACATGGGAATCACCATAAGAAAGCAAGGAAGACATCAACATCCAAGTACCACCGAAGGTTAAGACAGGTCCTGAAGAGCTAGCTCAATGGGAAGAACAAGATCCATGCCATCAACATCAGATCATCAGATACTCTGCCGGTATGGTGAGCTGGCCAAAGGAGGACATGGAGGCTGCTGATGTGAAGACCCAAAAGCTCCTCACAATGTACAGAGGTTTCCACCCCAAATCCAACACCAGAGACTGTACACCATCTGAAAAGAGAGCGGGTAGGGTTTGCTGAGTGTGAAAGCCACTGTCCTGGATGAAACCCAGAGCATCCAGGAGTATATCAGTAAGATGGCACCCAAAGATAAGCTGCTGAGAGAATGCCTGAGGCATCAGCAAATATGGGAGGAAGTTCAAGCAGAGGAAGTGCCACAGCAAGGAAAGACCCTGCATGGGGTGTACCATCAACAGATAGCTGAGGTGGCTGACACTGGGAAATCCTACCAGTGACTGGAAAGGGCTGGACTAAAAGTCAGCACTGAGGCACTGATCATAGCAGCACAAGAACAGGCACTAAGCACCAGATCCATAGAAGCAGGGCTCTGCCACACTAGACAGGACCCAAGGTGCAGGTTGTGCAAAGAGGCCTCAGACACAGTGCAACACATAGTGGCAGGGTGTAAGATGCAGGCAGGAATTGCATACACTGAACAGCACAACCAAGAAGTTGGCATTGTGTACATAGCCATGATGCCAGCATCCTCCTCCTCCACATGTTGCTAGTTGCCTTTAGAAACAATGACTCATTTTAATTCATGTTCACTGACTGACATGTTTATACTTGTTCCATGTGAATTTCATATGACTCACAAAACAAAGAAACCATGTAAAGCTGAAATTAACATAGTTTTCCATTTTTAGTTACACAGAAATGTCACTTTTAAGTTTGGTTTGCCATTAACAAAAATGGCACTTCATTTATTTTTAAATTCTGATCAGTTCTGTACTTAAATATTTTACTTAACCATTTTATGTACAAATTGCTAAAAAAATATTCTCATCTCTCACCACTATCACAGCCTTCAGGCACCTGATTACAGAATAAAGGAATGGGTAATCAGTCTCCATGTATGCATGTGTGTGTGTGTGTGTGTGTGTGTGTGTGTACATGCATGTGTGTGCACATGTTTATCTGTGGATTTTTTTTTTTTTAATTTCCCTGGTATATAGATTTTAAAGAGTTTATTTCCTTGTCATATTCACGATAAGTGACTCTGTTTCAACAACTGTTCCTTTCCAACCTTTGACAAAGCTGGTGTAAAAGTCAGATGCAAAATAACTCTACTTAATAAACCATAAACCTCATAAAATACAAATTTCACTGCAATTTCACAGAAGATGTAAATTTCCTTCTCCTCTGTTTTAACCTCCTCATTTCCATTTTAACTCTGTAGCTCCTGGATATTTCCATTTAAACTGCCTTTTCAGATTACAGTATAAAGAAAAATACTCAGAGTGAAATGAAGGAGCAACTAGAGTTCGTAGGCATATTTGAAGTCACAAGTGTTTTTCAAGCTGGAAAATATTAAAGGATTAATTTCCTGAAGGATACAGTCAGCTTATTGAAAGGACATGGTCAGTGCAAATCAATTACATGGATTGTAAGGGGGGAAAAAAAAGAATATTTCTGAAGGAACTTACTGTGACAAAGAATATGGTGGCATGTATCATATGTATGTTACCCTATCTTATTAAACCATAAAAATGATATATTCACATAGTGAAGAAGTATAGTACAATAAAAGTTTCTAGCTTCATAGTGTTACTAAGCAACTGTTCAATAACCTGTATTTTTTAAAAGTGTTTCTGTATATAAAGCTTTAGATATAAATCTAAAACTAATTTCTGGTTCTTTTTTTATGATTATTATTTCATAAATTAGTGCACATTTGACATATTTAATTTTCAGGAAAGGCATACACACACACACACACGTGCACACATACACACATTGATGGTAGCCCTAGGGTTTCACACAAAGCTGATTGAAAAATCATGGGGATATCATTGAGCCCCAAAGCAGCAAATGCATCCTACTTTCATACACTGACCACTTCTATAAAAAGCTCATTAAATCTCAGTTGGTAGAGAAAAAAAGTCTCACACGAGTTGCAAAATACGACATTCACATAGACTAAGTATGAAAATATTATGTTTCCTTTATTGAGTTTGCAGCATGTTTACTTTTAAGAACATTCTCTTCTCCCTTGTGTTACAACTGTATTCTCTGAAGTATCCACAATTCTCTCATGATCCTTACTGAGATTTCCTCTAACATCAGATTTGGGTGCTTCCATGTCTGTCACTTCAGCTATCCAAAAATATAATAGAAGATATAAATACTTGAGCAATGCCCTTACTGCAACGTATTAGTATACATTTTGTGTACAGTGTAAGTCAGAAACTGCAGTCTAATAGTGGAAGAGTAACACATTCCCATGTGCAACAACTCAAGAATCAAGTGGATTCTTAAAAAAAAAAAATGATCCAAATAAATTATTACAGCTTTGGTAGTGTAAACAGCACTTAAGCCTGATTGATTGAAAATCATGTAGATACTGTAGATTGTTTCCATGATGATTTGCTCCTAACCTGGTCCTTTCTGGTGCATCCACTGTTACTAAGTCCATCCATCTTGTTGCTGGTTGTCTTCTTCTTCTTCTCTTTTCTTCCACCTTTCCCAGCATTAGAGCCTTCTCTAATGTTCTTTTATAATGCATCCAAAATAGGATAATCTGAACCTGGTCATTTGTAGTCTGAGTGAGAACAATGGATTGATTTGTTTGATGATCCATTTGTTTCTTTTCCTGGCTGTCCCTGGTATTCTCTGGAGTCTTCTACAATAACAAAATTCAAAAGTATAAATACTCTTCCTATCCTGCTTCCTCAAAGTCCAGCTTTCACTTCCATAGAATGTCACAGAGAATACCATTGCTTGCACTATTCTGATGTTTATAGGAACAGATGCATAACAGCATTCAAATATTTTTTTCCAAGGTGGTCATGGCTGCTGTACCAAGCTAATCTGTGGTACAACTGGGTTCAGTTGGGTACATTTTAGAATGAACTTCATGCTATTGGATAAAGTGGCCTAAGAGAATTTCACGGTACACAGGTAAAACAGAAAATCAGCATGCTTTCAGAAGTGAGGATTTTATGAGTGGTTAGCAACAAGGTATGAATTTTGATATCTACCCAAATGCATATATAAATATGCAGACATTAAAAAAAAAAAAGCCAACGTTTTGAGATGCCAGACTCAGTTAAGCAATGGACATGGCAGTGATGAAGCATGAGGAATGACAGCATATGGGTCAGACTATATTATGGACCTGGGACTTGATTTTTATTTTTCCCCCAGTTTTTTTGAGGGCAGGAGCAATTGGCTTTTCTTAGGGGCTTTTTTTTTTTTTTCTAAAGTGAGATAACCTATTCCAAGAGCTCACACAATAGCTTTTCTATGTTTTTGGCAATGAAGTGGTAAAAATGCCATTTTCAGTCATAGAAGAACAATACAGTAATTATCTATTTTAAGTATCTTAATCTTTTCAGTTCCAGTTTTTGAGATATATATTCAAATTAACATGGAATTCACTATTATAAGATGAATTTGGTAGCCACTAGCACTGCTGGGATTAGAAAAGGCTTAGATAAATTAAAGAAGAATAGACCATTAGAATCCCCATGATGAGATACCAATTAGAACATGCTGGCAATAAACATCTGACTAATTGCACTTCAAAATGTTGAATATTCAGTCTCATTTTGCAGTCTACCTCTTACATACAAAACTTGTGCTATGTATGTAGTAATATATTGCAATATATTTATTATATTGTAATATACTACAATAAGTATATTGTAAACTGCCAAGAGTCCAACTGGATTGAGGCAATCTATAAACGTCTTCAATAAATAAAATATTTTCTTCATTTCATACTTAATTTTGGCTATGTTATGATGAAAAAAAAAAGTTAAATGATTTCCAGAGGCAGAGCCAGATTTTTACTTTGCAGTTGAAACTACCAATAGCTTCATGGCACTCCAAAAATAAACCCATTTTAATTTTAATTTTAATTTCTCCCCCACCCATCTTCCCCCAATGGGGTAACTCTGGGTGACTCACACAGAACACCAAAAGATAGATAGATAGATAGATAGATAGATAGATAGATAGATAGATAGATAGATAGATAGACATAAACATCAATTAAAAACATTTCTAAAAAAGGGAAAGGAGAGTCCAAGAAGATAAAAAAAATCTGAGGCTGAAGACAGCAGGCCTCTATGCAGCTAGCCATCCCATTAATAGTATAAACTTCTATGGGCTACAGTGATGCATCTAATGAAAAGAAGTAGAATTCATAAAAGTTTATACCATGATAAGTTTAAGGTACCATGAGTCTCTTTAATTGAAATACTTACAAAGTTCAGCTAGAAATATAAAGGTTGCTGTATAGCAAAAGACACAGGAATACAGTGTAACATCTTTTGGCTGTACTTACGTGTTTGTTTTTTCTCTTTTGTATCCTGTGTATTAACTTGAAATGCCTTCATTTTGGGGAGGAGGAATAAAATGGGGGGATAAAGCAACGTCCAAAATGGCCACTTGAATGCTATTAAGTATTCAGACTTAATTAACTCAGTTTTAACTGACAATTCATTATCTAGTAAATAATCAAAATATTTATATACAACATGTGTATGTTTCTTTCTATGAATAATCTATAAAGCAAGACATTGATGACACATTTTAATTTAAGTAAATTTAATTTAATTTAAATTTGAGCACATTTAAACTAATTATATCCACTATTATCACCATAGGAATCTGTTCTGAAAAAGACGGCAAAAATGATGTCATTGCACAAGTGGCACAATTTATATGCTTGTGTCATATAACAATCTTATTCAAAACACAAACTCATGTCATTTATGCAATCTTGACATGATGCACATGTTATTTTAATGTTAATGTTGGCTTGTAAGGGATGTTAAAGGTTATTATAACAGTATTTTAATTATTTTTGCTATAAAATGTTCATTATTTATTATATAGTACTGAAGAGTTTAAAGAGCAATTTACAGATTAAGAGCACGAGATGAAAAGGTGTGAGTTGACACAAAATACCAAACCTTAAAACCACGTTAATAAGTCACAATTTCTGCATTCATATAACATGTTATACCCAAACAAATTAATCATATTATAAGTTAATATAAGGATCTGGTTCACACGACAGCTAAGACAATGGGTGGACTCCTAAAAATATGCTAAACCCATTTTGATTTAATTTAGAATATTTTGCAAACTCAGCTGGCAATTTTTTTTTTAAAGTAAATGTGGGGAGGGAAGAGAGAGAGAAATATAATTTATTTATTTTGTATTTATTTATTTATATTTCAAATTTGTCACCACCCATCTCTCTGCAGATTTATAAAGATTAATTAGAGAGAAAATTAATCAGAATGTTAGCAAGAGATAAATTATTTGTTTATTAAAAGTATTTATATACAACTTTTTATTTTTTTAAATTCTGAAACTAAATGGATGGGTGAACTTTATTATAGTCATAAAACAGTATAAGACATAAAGGAAGCAAAAATGCTAAAACTGAATATAACAATTATAAAAAAAATGACTGAACAGAAAATAGGATTAAGAAACACAGTAAATAATAGTAGTAATAGTAGTAGTAGTAGTACTAATAATAATAATAATACCAAATCCTAAAAGAAACCAGTATTAATGAGGAGACATTATTGATAGAATTGCCACTGAGCAGTAGCAGACTGAGGCTAAGGTTCCCAGTTATTCAGAATCCAAAGCCTTGCAACAAGGTACAAGCCCTGATACTGCCCATCTGCTTTCCTCTGGAATGGTCATGGTTACCCCCCCCCCAACCATTGTTTCTCCTTTTCTGTGCAGAAATTCTCCTCCAAATTTCATCCTACTCCCTGGTATATCATCCCCTTTCAAAATATGTTTTTGTTTTGGGGGTGGGGCCTAGCTGAACTACCACTTAACAGCAATTCCCTTTCCACTACTCCATAAGATGACCAAGCTGGCTGGTTGTTGACATTCTGACCAAGCCTGTCCTTCTCTCAGGTCCTTTAGCTAAAAGACCTTCAATCTTCAGGACTGTGTATCACTCTATTCACTGTCTTCCTACAAGAACTCAACCAATTAAAAGAAAGAGGCATGCCCCATACTCTAAATCTAGGAGGAGATCATTCCCACCACTGCTGTCATCAGGGGTTGAGATACGTTCCCTTACTCTTACTCTGGAAACTCACCTTCCATCCAGGTCATATAGTTCTTGCTATCCATAGATAGCTTGCAAGTCTATAGGCCATCACAAGTGAACCTTGACTTCCTAAGAAGTTCCATTCAATCTGCTGGCTGACGTCTCTATTTTCTTTATGTTCTGAGAACATTAAAAGCATATATTTCTTCAGACTTCACAAGATTGCTATCAGAAAATCCAGGTACCTTCTACTTCCTGCCTAGATCATCTGTCTTATACCTCTTGAAAAATCTGACAAATATCACTGGATATTAATGGTACTAAGAGAGGGAAATATCACTGCTTCCATAATGGGCTCTCCCCAAACATAATCAATACATCTGTGTATATTAGCAAAATAAAAGGAGGGAATGTGCAGCTGAATTTCAGAAGCCAAATGCTGTGACAAATTGTACATTTTTAAAATAAATTTAGAAATTATTCCATTTAAACTGGAACTCATGACAATTCAACAATAGAATGGAAGAAATGAGAAGGGGAGATCCTCCCATGCTTAAGGTTTTGTTTTGCTGTTTTGGAAAATTATAAGTAATATGACCAGCAAGCATAACACAAACTACCTTTTCTGCTAATTGATACCTTTGTTTCCAATTCAATTTTAAATGTGTGAATATTAGATTTTTTCCCTGCTGGCCTACTTAAACTGTAACATAAAACCTTGTTCATGTTCTTAGTCAGCTGATGGAAAACAGAAACTGTGATCAACACATTTAACAATGAAGTTCTCTAGGAGGACACAGGGTGGGATTTTTGTTGTTGTTACTGCCTACACACACACACACGCACGCACACACTCTTCTCACTTTCTGTTTTAAAGGCTGCAGGGAAACTCCAGGAAATCCATCCAAGCATTAGGTTAGCTTTTGTACTCCTCTGGCAATTTCCTGTGCTACAAAAGTATCTGGGGGTTGCTGTCTATCTAATCACTCCTGCTTTTGTCTTGGCTTGCTTGCCACAGTGTTGTTACAGCAAAATAAAATTGTCACTGAGTCTTTCATGTTGCTCCCTCCTGCAGTCATGCATCTGAAAAGGTCAGTGTTCCATTGGATTTCCACTTGCCTCCAAAAATAGCCTATCTTCATCATAACTATAGCTGTCCAGGCATTCAAAGTCCTTTAACAGTACAAACTTTTTTTTTTTTCTGTATAAATGTTTTATAAATCTATAGCTGTATTACTTTTCTCAGTTTCTTTCTTGTTCAGTAGAAACATGTCTTTCATTTCCTTTCGGGGGGAAAAAAGAGGGGGAAACCACTATCCTTTTCAGGGGGGTTCTTTGGGACTATAAGTAAAACACTGATTGACTAATACTTATTAGTTCAGTAATGCTAAATATAATTTGAGGTTTTCTATGGCAATTATATCAGGACCCATTTGGATTTTACTGGGAGCAAAAACACCTCTGAAAATTCAGAAAAAAAAAGTCCATAAAAAATACACCCCACTCTCCACTTCAATATCTACTTTCTGGGATAGTTGACAGCCCACAGTTATGTGTGTGTGTGTGTGTGTAATTATTTCATATCAGCATTAATGGGACTGGAATCATTTATATAGATGGATTAGACTTGCTTTATTGTCCATAAGAGGTGCCAGAGGAGTGTGTTTCTAATTTAAATTCAAATGTAAAATACCTCATACCTTGAGAACAGTGTGTGTTCTTCTGCAACACTTCCTAGAATGGCCATGGGTTGGCACATGGTCAGTCCTAGAAGCACTGTAAGAGGCAGTGTTTCTGAAAAATAGCATTGTGACTAAGTGCACAAGGCATTTTAAGTGTTAAAAGTAAGAAAATAGAGATTTCATTCCTTTCTACCCAATGTGGTCAAAGAAGCCCAACTTTCTATGGACTCTCATAATTTTTGAACAGTTGAAAGTAACTAGCTTGGCCAATGGTTATCATTTAAATCATCAGATATCATCATGTATCTACTGAGAGAAAAAAAAAATACATTGCAAAATCTCACAACATTATTTAATATTGCTTTACTAAAATGATCTTTAAGAACTTCTGAGAAATTATATTGCTTGCTGTAGGGAAAAAAACAAAACAAAACAGAAACTGTTCAATGATGGACTGGTATATATTGCCCCTTCTATGAAACAAATAAAAATTATTCCAGATTCTGCAAATCACTCCAGAGTTTGGCAGAATGAAATGATTTTATTTTGCACAATAATATGCAAGGCATAGTAAGCCATAAGGCTTCATTAACATCAATGCACATACTGGCTTCTCCCTCAGAGCACCAAGCATTCCAATTATTAAATCACTGTCCATTCTGTTTATGGTTAAGCAAGTAATCTGACTGTGAATCAAAATTTATCTGAAGATCTTCCTGATAAATCTGACTAGCAGTGGAGAAATAAATGAACTTACCTTTTGCACACTAGTTTAGAATAATGCACAGTATAAAGCACATATTATTCAAAGCTGGAACCATATGTTTTCGTTCTATTCACTGTAGGAACATGATTCTTAAATTATTACTCTTACATTACATAGCGATTAATACAAATGTCAATGTTCATCCATTAGCTGTTTCCCTAGCTTTGTAATACCGAAATATTTCTTAAGACAAAATAGTTTCCTCTGTAAAATATATCCAACTCATTCTAGTATAATAGCTGTGCCTATGGAAGATACTACAATTCCTAAGATTTTTTTTTTTACATTAATATTCCTGCCATTTATATTTGCTTACAACTTGGACATTAATAGTTCATGCAATCTTTAGTTGGTTACCTATGACCCATATAGGTCTTTAGCAAGTTTAGAAGAGTTAGCAGTTTGGAATAAATTCTTAGAATATTTTCCTACAAGTTTCAAAGTTGTCAAATTTTATAAAATATATTATAAAATATATTGCAAGGACTGTAAATGTCTATCAAAATAGACCAAAATAGGGTGAGTATCCCCCACAATTAACTATTGTTGTTTTTATTTAATTTGGGGGCTTCTAATTTGTTCCAAGTTGTCCCTCTGCCTGGTCAGTTAGCTCTAAATCAGTGTTGTCTGGCTGGGGAATTCTGGGAGTTGAAGTCCATTCATCTTAAAGTGGCCAAGTTTGGACAACACTGCTCTAAATGCTGTACACATCAAAGGAACAGTAGAAGTTCCCATGAAGCATCTTGCTCCAACAAAGCCTAGTAGTCCCCTTACAAATCTATTCACTGTCACTTTTCTAAAATCCCCTTTCCTAGACTAATACCTTGGCCTGTATTTATTAATTTATTAAAGACTATCCTTATGGCCAGTACATGAATATAATCCCAAAACATTGTAATTAAAATTCCTGATTCAGTATTAAAAAAAAAAAAACAGCTAAAATCCAGAATACAATAAAGCTACTTCAGTAGAAAACTTGAAAGAACAAATGACAGCTTTCTTAAAAGCTACCACTGATGAAAGCTAATGTGGAATAAATGTCTTCTTTTCTGTGGCCTCCTATTTACCATGTCCCAGAAGCTTCCATGGAATATGTGAAAAAAGTCAAGATGATGATGATCACAAGTGCCATCTTTAGGTTTTTGACCAACCACATAGATGCCCCTACCATGTTTCCTATTTCATTAGCAGCATGATCTTAAGGAAAGGTGTCCATAGGTCCTCAGGTCAGCTCTGTACCAAAAGCATTATCTATTTCTCCAACAAGTACAGTTTATAGCTGCCATAATTTTGAACTCTTACCATGACAAGATACTTAAGTGAAGCAAGAATAAATTTAGCAATCTCATCCTTTTTCCAAGAGGAATTGTAAATGATGCATCAACCCATTAGTAATAGACAAGCCATTTTATGCCAGAAATGTCACTTGGGAGTTTAAAGTAAGGACTAGGGTTAACAGTACTCACAGGTTGTGAATTTGATCCTTAAAGAAGAATTCAGAAGACATTAAATGCCTAGGATATTTTTGTACAGTACATTATTTGTTACTTGCTTATTTAATATTTAACCAGCTGCAGTGACTGATGTTGTACCCTGTGTTATGGCAGCTGATATATCATTGCATTTAGGAAGGAAGACAGGAAGTGACCACATGTCAAACTGTCTTCTACTGTACACTTTGTTTTGAGACTAGGGAGCTGCCAGGAGATGTTGCAGGTCCTTGAGTTTCTTGTAAAGCTTTAGAAGATCTCACTGCCATGGCACCTCTCCTAAATGACATGCTGGGCTGCATCTGATTTAGTAACTTAGCACTTTAAACCATATTAGCAGCTTAGCCTGGAGGCACTTTGGCCAGCACTGGGGGAGAAGTTTGAGAAGACTGGCCTGAAGCAGTCTAAGGCCATCCAAATTGATTTGTTGAGCTGAATGTAGCAGTCTCTTCAGTTTGGTAAACTGAATCTCATTACTTACATGGCCCAAATCATCATTCACTGATTCAAATTTGCATCATTTCAGACATTTTGGTATCCTTTTTAAACTTTTATTTCCATTTCCATTTTGAATTTTTGTACAGGTACATGCACAATAATCTGATTCCTTTAGATATACAAGAGATGCAGAAGTGGAAAATTGTGAGAAACTCTGCTATGGATGTCTGGAATCCTAAATGAGACCATAGATGGCAGAATGTGAGAATTTTCTGTATTATTTTTTGTAATTAATTTGTAATTAATGTTGTAACAAATCCAACTCACATATACAATTCTAACCCTGTAAAGAGTATCAATAAATGTTTAAGCCAATTTTCATATTGAGCTGCTATAGAGAAAGAAGTACTTTTTTTTTTTGTCTTTTCCTCTTTTTCAAAGGGTGTATTTCCAGAGCAGTGAAGAGCAACAATAGCCTGATATGTAGATAGCAGACATGAGATGTCTGCTCACACTCTAGATTGATTGATTGATTACATACTGCCAGCACTGAGATCTTGAAAAATGTCCATCACCATCAATCATTTAGGAGGATTTACTCTGAGACATACAGATTATGAAGATTCTTGTTCAGTATGTTTTAAAGCCTGGTTAGTGTGCCAGTAATTCAGACCATTTCTACTTGCTCTACTTTCTTCTCAGTTACGAACTCTATCATATTATCTCCCTTGTAAATAGTAAATTCCATTATGCAATGAGGGCAGCATGTTAGAACAAAAGGCCACATGCCTCATATTAGGTAACCATACTGCTTTATGGGCAACTTGTGGTTCTCAATAAATTAAAGGTTTCATACTATCTGACACTTAACTAATTTTTTTTCTGTCTACCCACCTAATCTTAATTTCATCTTTGAATTAAAAGTCCAGGCTGGGTACATATGACAAAAGATATGATACTAGCAAATCATAACAATTCTTTTTCGATACAGTAATACACATTTTAAAACTGCTAACGGTGTATAATTTACCTTTTGCAATCCTTTGTCTTTACTGTACAACATCTAGCAATGTTTGTAAGGTTCTAGGTAATTATAAACTGCTGCCATGTATCCTCCACAAATATGAATAAGCTAAGTGTTATTAATTTAAAGAAACCTGTGGAGTTTAAACAGAGTATATTGCTGTTTGAATATTATTGTGCTATAATTCTTCTGCCTCCTGGCTTAAGAGATAGCATAAATCTGCAAAGAACGTGCCCAATGCCATATCTAGTCAGCAGAACACTGAGATGAAATTAAGGACTCATAAATCATAACTGTAAACATGTTTTATATAATATCTGTATTCAACTTGTGCTCAGGGAATACTCCTGTACATGTGTAATTAGCCAGAGAGTATTTATCCAATCATTTGATAATGTATTATTCGAATGTTATGAATGGAACTCTTATGGAAAGGTATGCAATTATTCAAACGTGATTTTCTTTAGCACCTTTAAAGAATCTTAAGATAAGTCAATAGCAATGAACTCACAACTGGGTTTTATTCCAAATGTGCATCCAGCTGCAACACAATATTAACATATTCTCAATTTCTAATATGCTAACTAAAATTAAGTGCTTGGAATGGAGACTCTAAGGTTTATCTGAAGTTTGTGCTGTGACTACTCTCTCTTCTCATGTAAATATTGTTTTTCAGTTAAATTATGTCTGTATATATTTTCATGAATGAAAATTAGTTTAGAATAGAAAGGAGAAATTATTGACATGAAAGTGTGTTTCTCAAGAATGTGATTTCCTAATCTTCATGGTTACTAAATTCGTACAACATGGTTCAGTGAAATATTCAAAGAATAATCCCCAACAAGAAAAATCTGACCTACAAGTGTGCCCTAACATGTTCTGTAAACGTCAGTTTATAATATGAAAGAATATTTCCTTCATTCTTTAAAAGTCACATATACTTTCATTCTTTTGCTTCTTATTCATCTAACTCTTGTTTTACTGCCAAACATCTTGCTTGACTGTTCATATCATATTTCATATTTCATATCATATCATCATATCACATTATAGTCATCTCCTCTCTTGATTCTCCATGTCTGATATTTATCCATTTCATTTTATCCATTTTAAAATTTGTTTGTTTGTTTATACTTATACTTCTGCCTTATTGTCATTTGGGTTATTTTTTCCTTCAGTTTCCAGGTTGCTGCAACAATATTGATACTTCTTATTTTGCCTATTTTCCTCTCTGGATTTCATTATATTTTCCCTCTCACAATATCTGTAATAAGTACATTTTTTGTTGCAATCTTGTTATTTTCACATTATATATATATATATATATATATATATGTGTGTGTGTGTGTGTGTGTGTGTGTGTGCGCGCGCACGCGCACGCGTCAGATTTAAGGCAGGATGGATGAGTCTGTTAGCTATTGTAAAGCTGCAAGTTAGCTGTTATTTTATTATTTTATCTGTCTTCTGGATTTGTGACTAAAATTGATTAATAGCATTTTATATGGCTGTACTGGGAAAGATTTCACCAGTCACAATTTTAGCAAAATTGTGCTTTCTAAAACGAAATGACTGCTAACATTTTGTACTTTTACAGGCAGGATAGCAATTTGTATTTTAATCCATATCTATCTTTAATTCAAAGCAACTTTATCAGCATTCTATAGCACTCTTCTAGGCTGCAATTACAGCATTAACGTTTAGCTTTTCAGACTTGATAACATAGTCTAATTTTATCCCATCTGGTTTATTGTGCAAAGTTTTTTTTTTTTTTCCCCCATGCCTGGAGGTGGCATTTTCTTAATCATTTCTTCTGCATGGATTTGCTGGCAGGAGCTTAAAAGGTTTTGTTAGCTACAAGGACCAACTGCAGGTTTCTTCTCCATGAGGACAATGTGTCAGCAGTTCTCTATAAGAATTGTCTAGAAGGCAATCATTTGAAAGTTCTCACTATACTGGGGAGGTCAGCAAACCAAACTGAACAAGCTTTTGATCTCACTTTTAAAAATATAGCTGTAATGTTGGAGTGACATTCACTTTCTAATGATTAGCTTTCAGAAAGATAGGATTACAGGCTGCCAGTTTAATAGCAGATGGGAAAAATAGGTGACTTCAGATTTGAATATAAAATGTCTGTCAAAATCAACATGATTCAAGGAAAAATTTGAAAAGTCTTAACAATAATATGGGAATATTGGCACAGAAGCACTTATTTCCCATTTTAATTATTTTCTGTATTTGTTTAACTCCTATATATTTATAACATGAAAAACTATTTTAACATTCCCAAGTTAAACTGTTCAGACTCAAAAATGCCACTTTTGACCAATCAGAAGATGCAGAATTTTAAGATATTGGAGAAGTACTGCCCTCCAGCTTTGCCAAGCCTCCTGCTTAATCTTTTATTGAAAAGAAGTGTTGGCAAGTCTTTACTGTCCCTTCATATGTCACCCAAGCTTTCTCTCCTTTTCACTTACACATATAGGAAAGGGACCCCCACACCACTCAGTGATTCCAGCAAAGACTGCACTTTATGGTTATAAAGTGCAGTCTTTGCTGGAATCACTGAGTGGTGTGGGGGTCCCTTTCCTATATGTGTAAGTGAAAAGAAGAGAAAGCTTGGGTGAATCACAGATATATAGGGCTCTGGTTAAATGTGTCATGAGCTGGGTACCTACATTGAAATACATACATTCAAATCAATGGGAATTAGATATTCTAAACATATCTGTAATACTCTCCTAATTAGAATGGTGAAATTGAAGAATATTTTGCTTTCTGTTTTATATTTTACATAATATAAGCTTTCTGCTTATATTATGTAAAATCCCTACACACTTCATCTGATAACAGTGAAAAACCTTGCTAAGTGTTTGGGCTCTTACACCCTGTGCTGACTATGCAGGTATTTTGTTTACTAAGCCCAGGATCTCTTAATATAATATTTGCTCAAAATGGAAGTATCCCTGAATTTAAGATGACTCCTCTCCAAATGAATTTTAGGTAGTAAAAATGTATTGTCCTCTGTCATTATTTACCAAGTGACAGAAGGGTACCACAGGAACCAAACCAATAAGGGTATAGTTCCATTTTCAGGGAATTATGCATGTATTTCCCTTGCTGAACTCAAAGTTAAGCTACAGATTTTGCATGTGGGGCTGACATTTTCAGTGCACATTGAGAAAATACTGGAAATGTTACTGTTAGTCATTCCTTGACTTTCATCACTTGCCCTGCTACATTTAGAGCTAGATTTCATTGAAATAATGTATTCAAATACACTATTGAATGGCCATAGCATACAGATGACCAGTTACAGCAGAATTATTATCTCTCCTCATATATAGTTCTTTAACAGACACCAAATTTCATCATTATTATACTATAGTGATATACATACTCCTTATCTTTATTTTTAAAAAATGGAATGATCCTTGGCAAAAAACATAATGAACGTCTAATAAAACTTTTCAATATTCTGAACAGGTGAACAATAGATAAAGGAAAAGTTATTTGGAGTCCAAAACAATTTGAGGAAAAAAAATCACTAGCAGCTTAATTGACTCTGAAAGATTCCAGATGGCACCATGCCATTTCAGAACAGAAATATATTCACAGTCGTAAAATGAGAACCACTAAGAAAATACCAATAATTGGAGAGAATTGTTTTATTTAAAGCTAGCAATTACAATGAATCACTTGTCTCCTGCTATCAAGAATGAAGAGTGCCAGAGACTGGGCAACAGAGTTCTTATACAGTCTATTGTGACTCAAGATGAGCATACACATACATACATTTCAGCATTGGCAAATAATTGTTTACAACTGATTAAGGCATACAGGTAGGAGTACACAAGAATCTGGACATTCCTGTGTCTAGAAAGAGAACATTTTGCAATGCAAGACGTAGCCTTTGAAAAGTATGAATGCCAATTGTGCTGATTATTATTCTGCATCCCATCTCAAACATAGACAGCTGTAAACACACCCATTATCAGCATCCTTGAGATTATTGCCCTTTATGGAGACATACAGTTTGTGAATCAAAGGCCAGTCATTGATGTAACAAAGGTTACAATTTTGGAAGAATATATGTTATTGAAGGAGTAGTTGTGGCATGTATACAAGGAAGATGGTTTACAAATTAAGGTTATTATAGCTAGATCCATTGACTTTTACATTAAACAGGCAAGCAAAGGCAGAAATATTCAAGGGTTGTAAGTGGCTTAGATGTGAGCATGTAGAAGAACAATAAAAATTCTATTCACACATATAAAGCAATTACATTGTTTGTTATTTATTATAGTTTGGGTTATTCCCCCCCCCCCTTCTTACTTATATTTATGGTTCTTCCATTGTATTTATACATAGTCCATTCAGTGAACAGCTGCCAGCTTTCATTAGACCTGTGATTTTATTTCATTACAGTTCCAGCTTGCAAACTAAAAATAAAAGTGCGAATCACAACCTATTTTCTCTTTTCCAAATTTTTTTTTTAAATTGTAATGAACAAAAAAGAGCAAGTTAAAATGTGCATTTGGACAAAACCTACAATATCACACTCTTTAAAAATTCAAGAGTAAATTGTATAATCAATAGATACATAATTTTTTCACTACTTGAAGCAACTACCAAAAGATCTGATCCAGATTAGGCTGTGCTGCTGATGGGAAACAGATTTTCCAACGAAATTCATTCATTCATTCATTCATTCATTCATTCATTCATTCATTCATTTATTTAATATATCAATACATCTATTCAGACTTAAGGTAGCTTACAAGAACAGCAACTAAAATGTCTGTGATATAATGACTTTCAGGACCTTTAACTGCAGAGCACCATTAAGGAAGCAAGATTCATACATACTTTCTGTAGTGAGTTTTAGAGCCAGGAATTAGGGGTTACTGTACAGAAAACTGAGAAGGGAACCCTCTACCCATCCTTGATTAGTGAGTTCATCAAGATGAAGTATCTTTGAAGCCTTTGAATCTATTTTTTCCCAGAATTCATGCATGATGGATAAGCCTGTAACAAGATTCTGTTATATCCTTGTTGTTTGTGTTTACAGATATTCTTCTTTCTTTCTCAATTTCAACACAATCTCTTACAAGAACAATATAAAACAAACAGCAGCTTAGCAGTATGAACAAGAATATAAAACAAAACAACAACAATATAAAACAAAAAGCAGCACAGACTGTCAGCAGCTTTTTCCCCTGCATGAGTGGAGGATCTATTATGATGATTCACCCCAAAGATGAATGCATTCTTCTAGATTCAGAGGTCCCAGAAGGAATTTCCTTATAATATGGCTAGTTGACCTGTAGAGTTGTCCTGGGTGATTGACATGATACTTCCTAAGTACCCTCTCCCTGACCACAGAGCCCAAACAGCACCTTGTTATAAGTGAAGACAATAAGTGAAGACAGTAAAGCAAGAACAGCTAGAATGCACGTGGAAATTCATGTCAAATGTGATTGAATGCAACTTAAAACCCATTATTACTGAGTGATAACTTAGTTGCTTGAATGCAACTTACAACCCATTACTAGGTGGCAGTGAGGAAGATGAAGAAGGTGACATTTGAAGCTCTAAATGGCTTAAAACCAGGTTACCTGAAGGTGTGCCTTCTTCTGAATGTACCTTCCTCTGCCTTAACATCATTTAGTGAGGCCCTTCTTCAGATCCTCTCCTACTAAAGAAGATGAGATGAGTCCCTATAAATAAGAAACTTGTTGCACTTGTTGCTGAATAACTTGCTGCTGCCTACTTTATACTGTGTTTCCATTTTCCATTTAATTAGATTTTATTGTACATGTTTTTATTTCCAATGTATCTTTTAGTTTGTTTTATTGTAAACTGTCCAGGGAGTTTGAGCTATTGGGTGGTTATTTATTTTTTTGTTTTTAATCCCCTCTCACCCCTATGGGTGGCATGTGTCTTCCTCAATCTCAGGTCCTATACCAGAGGCCTGGGAGTTTGAGGGTTCTGCACAGTATCTTAGCTGTTCCTAGCACTGCCCTCTTTTGGATTCTGATGTTGTTCCTGGGTTCTGTTGGAGCCACTCTCCCAGCTTAGGAGTCTCGGCCCCAAGTGCTCCTACCACCACTGGGACCACTTTGGCCTTGACTTTCCACTTTCCACTTCATGTGTGTGTGTGCGCGCACACACACACATATGTATACACACATACACACATGTGCATGTGTGCGTGCACACACACACACACACTCACATATCCATCCTAAAGGATCGCCTTTTCCCCATGAATTCAACCCATCCCACCCAATCACACAGAGAGGGCATGCTTCAGACCCCGTCAGTAAAAGAACTCCGATTAGTAGGGTCCAGAAGGCGGGCCTTCTCTGCGGTAGCGCCTACTCTTTGGAACAATCTGGCCCTGGAGGTGAAATTGGTCCCCTCACTCCTGGCCTTCTGTAGGGCTTTGAAGACCTGGTTCTGCCACTTGGCCTGGGGTGGGGAGGGAATACTTAAAGCGTGGGGATGACTAGCCCCATAGAGGCCTGCTGTGTTCAGCCTCAGATTTTTCATCTTCTTGGAGTCTCCTTTTCCTTTTTTAGTAATGTGTTTAAATTGATGTTTTATGTATTTACATATATTTATGGTTTTAATGTATTGTGTGAGTTGCCCAAGTTCCCCCATTGGGGGGAGATGGGTGGGGAAGAAATTTAATAAATAAACAAAAAATAAATAATAAAAATGACAATAAAAATCCACAATAACATTCTAATACAATAATTAATTTAATAATTACAATTAACTATAGTCAGTCCCATGACAAATTGCACAGCAACAATCTCACAGTTCACAAGATACAGCTACAAACAAGATGACATTCAACCATCAACAGCTTGCAGAATAGCAGTTTCTTGACTGATTTCCAGATGGCCAAAGGGTATGCTAATATAATATCCAAAAGGAGACTGTTCCTATAATGGTATGTGGGAATGACCTTGGGAGACAAGGGAAAGAGCCACAGCAAGGGAAATGGTTGGACAAGAGGCAGCTTAGCCCAGAAAAGGAATGTGGGTGTGGCAAACGTCTTAGAAGGGACCTTCCCTAGTTTCTTGGGCTGTAAAGGTAAAGGGGGAGAAAGGTACTTTCAGACCTGCAAGAGTCTGTAAATGTAACCTTACAGTAAAGTATTAGTAATCCATCTGGTCATGTTTCCTGTCTGGAATACCTCTCAAGGATCTGGCTTCAATCTCCTTTATCTTACTGAAGTATAGGATACCCAAGGTTTTCTTGGTTTTCTCCAGTTTTGAATACATTGAAAGGGTTATTCTGGTTGGAAGGCATGGTTCTTGTTATATTATTTCCCATGACAGTATGTGTCACACACAGAGATGTATATGTATGTATAGATGCACACAGTAACATCAACAGATGACTTGGAAGAAGTTGCCCTGTATTTCAAAGTAAATATAGATGCCTACAAACTGTAACTCACAAATAATGGAACAAGCTCTTCCACTGAATCACTGTGGGTATCCATATAAATTCCCCAAAGTAGGTTGTACAAGGGACATGCCATGACCAAGAAAAACAAGGAAACATGTCATGATCAGTCTACTGGAGTTGGGCAGCTAATAAACTGGAATAAACAATTAAATAAGTACATGTTGATCTTTAGATGAAAAATGAAATTATAGTGGCATACGAACAATAAATAGTAATAGTAATGGGTGACTTCAATCAGCCTTACATATGCAGAAAATGCACATTCTGGATGTGTCAAAGAGACCACATCCTAAATTATGATGAAGAGACCATATCCTAAATTATTGTGCCTGGAAAAACTTTCAAGAGGAGCTGCAACAGTATATTTAATTGTAAAAGGTATCCAATCTCTTGTCCAAATCTTCAGCATTATTGAACCACTTGAGGACAATGATAATAATGAAGTAACTTTAATGTGAGGATAAATGGACACTTGCCAAAATAAATCCAACATAGTGACCTTAGACTCCAGAAAAGCAAACATCCCCAAAATGATGACTTGGTGAAAAGAAAATTGACAGGTAAAGTAATTCTTCCTATAATTATAAGAGATTGTTTGAAAGTGCATTAATGGAAATCCAGCTATGTCAGGTAAAGTCCCACAAAGTCCATGAGGACACCAGAGTGGTTAATGAGCAGGATTAAATATGCTATTAAAGACAAAAAAGACTTCTTTCAAAAAATGGAAGTCTTGCCCAAACAAGTACCAAAAGGAACATAAACCTTGGTCAATATATATAAATAATATATAAACCTTGGTCAATATATATAAATAAGCAAGCAAGCAAGCAGGTGACAGAAGAAGAAGGAGGAGGAGGAGGGACAGTTACTACTACTTGAGCGGCATATAACAACAACAACAAAACATTAAAACAAACAACAAAAATCTCTTCATATATATTCTTAATAGGAAGCCAAACAGCCTGGAAGACCATTGGGTCACTAATATTGGCATTAAAGATGTACTAAAGGAAGATAGGACATTCACAGAGAAGCCAAATTAATTTTTTGTTTCTGTCTTTACTGCTAAGAAAATCAACAGATTCCATGCTTGAGCTGGCTTTTTCTGGAAAAGGATTGGATGAACAGGGAATCATGGAAGTAGTAAGAACTTATAAACCAAATTTCAAGTTGGGACCTTATGCATATAAAGCATTCGCTGTACTGCTGAGTTGTACAAAATCAGGTGCTTATCATATGCAACCTGAACTAAAAAAAAAAATGAATGTAGATTCTAGTTTAAGATTGACCATTAGAAGTTTTTGCTTTTATTCCTGATAATACTCCAAAGTGCATTTTAATATATTTAGCAGAACTATTTAAGGCTCTGTGAAAGTATTCATAGTGGAGACTTTACTATTCCAGTAAGTTTTCTAATATGTCTCCTGTGATTGGTAAGTAATAGCAGAAGAATAATTAAGTGAATCCAAGGAACATTAAGGGAAATGATGTATGGGTACATTAACCCCTTGAGTACCCTAATGACTTGTACAATTACATACTTAAGAAAAAAGAGAAAATCTCTCTTGAGAAACACTTTATTCTTTTGCACTCCTCAAATTCAAGATTCCACGATCTGTTATAAATTATTTATCTTTATGTTAGCAGCAATCCAGAAATTTAATGTGTTATATAACACATGTAATTCACAGCATTAAATACAGCAAGGCAAGTTAAGTGACTTACAATATGCTTTCTGAAGAAAAAGAGAAGCTGTTTCAAAATCATCATCATCATCATCATCATCATCATCATCAATCATCCAAGGAGAAATGAATAATAATGTCCAAAGTAAAGCATAAAAGCATTCAAGTAGCAATTAGGAAAGGGGGGGGGAGTTTTGATTGTCTCAAGTTTTCCTTTCCCTTTCCTACACAGATAATCTCCTCAGTTAAGAGTCATTTGGTAAAAGCACTGGTATTTGTGGAGACAAATTGAGAAAATTGACTGAAGTCCTTTTAGGCATTTTATTATCTGCCTTTTCAGCTTTTGGCCTATTCTTTTTCTTCCATGCTTCTTATCTTGCTTTTATTTAACTTTTTTTCTTGTTTTTCTTCTACTTTTTTCTTTTCCTCCTTCTATCCTCCCTTCCCTTCCCTTCCCTTCCCTTCCCTTCCCTTCCCTTCCCTTCCCTTCCCTTCCCTTCCCTTCCCTTCCCTTCCCTTCCCTTTCCTTCCCTTCCCTTCCCTTCCCTCTAATTCTAATTCTAATTCTAATTCTAATTCTTAGGTCATTTAAATTGCCCCACTAATCCTTCATCTGCTAGCTGCAATTTGGCATTCAGACTGATCAGCATATATGTACTATTTCCTGGGGTTTCATATTGAGATGTAGCTATCTACCACTTCTTCATCTATTCTTAGTAGTTTGCAGAAGACTCTAACATGAAAGTACATGATTGAATTCATCTTGATATTTGAAGACTAAATCACAGGGTATAACTGAGTGGGTCTCTCTCTCTCTCTCTCTCTCTCTCTTCTATCAAATTGTGAGGCTTATTTTTACTTTATTTTTTTTAATATTTTACATTTATATTGTAATCTTTTATAATGACATTTTCCTCTTTGTACTGATTACCATGCTTCAGTAATATTCTGTTTAGGCCAATGCAAATATAGGATATCATAACCATGACATTGTTGTAAAAAATTAGAATCAAATGTTTAACTAGGTAGCCTTAGAATAATTATGGTCATATATCTGTTAAAAATTACAAGCTAGAGGATGCCTTTGTTTAATGAATTAGTGGAGTGCTTGTGAAAGACACAAAAGTCTTAATTGTCCCAGTCTGATATGACTAATCACATCTTAAATATAGCTCCATGAATCTCATTTATGAAAAAGCATAAAATGTCTATTCTAACCAAGAGATAAAATTCTAAAGCCTAGCAATAATATGTTCTATAAACAGTAAATAACTAACTACTATTTCAGCATATATTTATTTACTCTTAGATATTTCCTACATCCCTATCTATTAGGCTAAATGAGAGAAAATCTAAAAGGAGCATATGAAGAATGATATGGTACATAGCCAGCTCCCCTTACCAAAGTACAGATACAATTATGTTATTTTATAAGAATTGGAACTGTACAGTATATCAACTTTGACAAATATATTTTCGCTCTTGGATCATAAGAAATTTTGTCAAACTCTTCATTTCTTCAATATGGTTCTCCAAAATCTATCTAAAAGGATTAGATACAGTAATGCAATTTCATCTTTGCTTGCCCTTCTATTACATAAATATCTTGCTATATTTCTGGGCATACACAATAAAATTTGGATGATGAAACTTCAGTCACAATTTTCCAGCTAATGTATATAGAAACTGAACAAGAAAATTAGGAATTAACCTATCAGGATCATAAGGCCACGTTATTAACTTTTCACAGGGTATTTATTACATAGCACAACTTTGTGGTAAGAAACCTGATGCTGCAGTCCCAGAATCTCTTTCTTGCATCCCTCTGAGCTCCCTCTGGCCATAATTAACAGAATACTTTTTCCGCAATTTTACTGAAGGAAACAAATTAAAACTCTGCAAAACAGAGCAAGCAAGCAAGCAAGCAAGAATATTCCTTTTCAAATACAGCTAACACTAGACAATCTGATGGTCTGTTTGATACCCTGTTTTTCTTTAGGCACTTGTGAAAATTTCCCAATGTACCTTTGTCAGGAATTCTGAGGCATTGTAAGAATTACTTTAAATTTTTTACCAGAATTGTTTACCATCTTCTACATTTTTTTTTATAATAAGCAAAAAGTTCTCATCAAAATAGTATATGATTTATAGATGCTTCAAAAATCAACCATAAAGTATTCCTGACAGTTGTATATTTATCATACATCAAAAAGTAAAAAAATAAGTTGTATAATATTCTCTATTTCTTTAAAAACTCTTCATTCTCTATCTATTATTAAAAATAGCCAATGTTTGTCTTAACAAAGGATTTTTTTTCTTTTTTAATGCATCTTGATTGGTAGTGTAAGGATATCAACATTGTTTTTTGAAATAATCTGGGTCTCAATACTTATGTAACTTATCAACCATCCTTGCCAAAACAATGGCTTCTGCACAGTACCTAAAATTAAGTAAAATGACAAGACACAGTATTTAAAAATATTTTTTATTATAAAGCAAGCTTGAAAGTTCAGAGAAGGAATAATATCAACTAGGGAATATTTTAAAGATCATAATTGGACTTTATCCCAGAAAAAGTCTAAATACATTGAAATATGTTTTACATAATTATGCATATTCTTATGTGATAAAAATAGATTTATATTTCATAGTAGCAGACAGAAATGTACAAGGGAATAAAAACAAGAAAAAAGAAAAGAAGCAATCAGAAAAGAAAGAATAATATTCTTCATATTCCTTTACAAAAGAAGTAGTGCATTACTTATGCAAATAATTTCAGTGATCTGACTATTGTATGTATATATCCCAGCTGACTCATTGTTGAAAAGCTATATAAAAACTATTCAGTTTAATTTAAGGGGGGGGGGGAAGGAGACACTATTTAGTATTTATTGAACAAAAGTTTGTCTTAAGTCATAATGGAATAATGGGTGATAGAAAAATCACATACTGTAGCTTTCATTTCTGTTCCAAGCCAGTACATTCAACATTCCATCTAATGTATAAATTCCATTTTAGTTATAGAAAGAACCTTACAATTCTTCAGAAGATAAATGAATGTGATTTACATGGGCAATAGAAGTCAAATCCTATGAATCAAATTTTTACATTTCTTTTGGAAGACTTATTACCCTTGTAACTACTATACGTAATCTTATCCCAATATTTCCATGTGTATTATTTCAGATGTGAATTATTCAGATAACTTTTACTTCCTCTTCCTCACCATTCCATGTTATACTATTATTATTATTATTATTATTATTATTATTATTATTATTATTATTATTATTGGATTTCTCCCCTGTCCATCTCCACCACAATAGGGGACTCTGGGCGGCTTACAAAGACATTATGTGTGATTAATGCTTTAGGAAAACAAAGGCCTGAGGTGCTTGGTCACTGAGCGTTTCACTTACGTTGGTAACCCTAGGATTTAATCAGTGGAGAGGGTTTTTTTATCTAAAAAAGCTATGTTAACACTGGAGTTTCCATGCATTTAGTACAGAAAACATGAGTAAACTAGACTGCCAAAATATTTTTATACAAATGAAAGAGTTCTAATTCAGCAGCTAACTCACTCCTAGCCTATATCCATGGATAGATATGTCTTCTCAGTTCTAGTTGGGCAAATAGTAGCAGTTAATTGTAGTTCTGAAGATAATGGCACATGCAAGAGGAATTACAACAGCTGATTTCAAAATACAGGGAAGTTTAAGTACCCTTTAAGTACCACAGTCTCAAGCTACTTAGGGCTTTAAAGGTGATGAACAGCATGTTGAATTGCACTCAGGAGCATCCTGGCAGCCAATGCATTTGGTTGGGGTAAACCCCAGAGGTGAAAAACAAAGCAATAAAACCTCATTACAGTACTTGATTTTCTCTTCTGTACAAATGCAAGACTTTTGGAATGTTACATAATTTTCAGACAATTAAGAGTGAATGATAATTAAAAAATTCTCTGTCCTCTCCCCACCTCCAAGACAAACTATAACCATTTTTTCTACGATGGAGCCTTCTAGGTGAGTTAGAATTTAACTCCTATTATGACACATGTTGGGACATACTGTCCCTGATCTGTAATTGAGGTATACTGTGATATCCACAAACAGAGCTGGATTAAATTTGGGTTTCTTCCTCCCCCTCCCCTGGAATCTACATATATGTCAATGGTTTTGAAGGGGAAGAAAGACCCTTTACAATTTTCTCTAGCAGAATAGTCCCATTTCCTGATTTTGTTAACGTCTATACCATTTTTGTACGACATATCTCCACCCTATTCTGTTTTCTTGTCAATTGTCCTTCTTTTTAAAAAATAAGATCAATATATTTAAAAGTCTGCTTACTTCTCTGAGTTGCTTCTAGGGCTCACAGAGTTGACCTTGTCAAAATTGTTATTGCTGTTTGTAGGCTGATTTTATATTTACATAAAATATATAAATATATGAATAATGTACATATTCATTCATATGTACATTAAAATCACAAGAGGAGCATTATGCACATTAAAAAACAAAATAAAAATGAAAACGAAAAAAATACAGCCAAGTTCACAGAAAGGTTTGTGGATATTTATGAACTTGGGCCAATTTATTGCATCTTCAAGAAACCAGCAATAGATAATAATTTGTACTGAAAACATCACTGAGATTCTTTTATAGTTAATAAAAGAAAAATAACTTATTTTTAAATACAGCAAAAACATTAAAAGTCATACAGACATTTATATAACAGAGTTAAATATACTAAAATAATACAATTTTGTTGTGTTTTGTTTTCATTCAGGTAAATGAAGTGAAAATAGAAAGGAATAAATTTATTAATGTCCACATATGAAATTACAGATGCCGGAGAGGATATTTGCTCTATCTAATACTAGCTGAGAAATAAAATACATTTGGTTATCAAATTCAGGGAAAAGTAAGGAGGTAATATTATTGCTATCATATCTGATTTATAAAGCTCCTAAAGAAACCTAGTTTACTTTTGTTAGTGGGGTAACTGGAAATGTAATGCATTAGAGCAGCTGCTATATGAAAGCAGAACAGTCCAAAGATGATGGGTGGGGAGGAGCGATGTAATGTTTGTTCAGGTGAAGCAGGTGAAAAGTTAGTGATTGGGGGATGGGAGTTGGAACTAAATATACTAGTTGGAGGACTGACATAACATCCCTCCAAAAAAAGCTGGAAGAATAAAATTTTACCAAACCGTATGTACATACATATACCACTTAGTGGTAGTACCACAAGATGCTAGGGGCCAGTTTATCTACACAAAAGTGTTTCATAAGAGTGGTTCTTCTAGTCTAAACATATAGTTCCTTCTTATAATAACTTCACAATCATGTGGCCTCTAGGCTACCTTAGAAAAATTATAAGCAATCATAACCTTGATTATATTATGACGATACTCATTTGTGTGTATGTGTGTGTGTGTGCATGCATGTGTGCATGTCTGTGGGTGTCTGTGAAAAATCATTGGGAAGGGGCTGAAAGAACAAGCTTTGGTAGTAAAATACAGAAAATACCAGGTGACAAATGCTGATCCCCCTCTCCAAAATGTTCCCCTTTTTTCAGACAGCAGCAATTTCACTTATAGTACTATAAAAATTAAATTCCTTTCAGGTCACTGCGGTGCCAATAATAGCTTTACTTTAAAATATTTTTGAATAATTCATAAGCACAAGAATAACATTCTGACATTTACCTGATCTATCCTAAAGATTAGACTCTAATGGGAAACTTGATCATATTCACTAGCTGTTTCTAGGGAACAGTGGTGGGGGAGGAAGACTCAAGTAGGTCTGAGTGGCAGATTGAGGCTACTGTCTCTTTAGTAAGGTCATTGTCATGTCAGGTGCTCAAATCCTGCATAAAGAGGTAAGATAATTGCTCCTGGGTCACCATGGCAGAAGCTTTGAGTTAACCCTAACCAGGATATAAGAGGTGAGAGAAGTATTGCTCTGAGTTCCTCAGATTTTAAAGCCAAGACAGACCATTATGATCAAGTGATATTACCCTCTGAATATTAGCAGTCAAAAATACTTTTTTTTTCTTTGTGTATCATAGTGGTATTTCTAAGAAAAAGAAAGTTTCCAAAACTGATTTACACATGACCTATTTTCCTGTGTACAAGAAAGTCTTCACTTGACATCTATTAGCATGGATTTGAAAGGATATTGTTTCATAGAACAGGACTGCAAAACTGACGTTCCTGGTTGTGTTCAAATTCTTAGTCTGTTTGAAATTGTTTCAGTTTGTAATTTTCACTGTGACAGAAAAGGAATATTATAAACTATATGGTGAATAACCCCAAGAAGAGTATTACATTTCATTAAATTTAAAGTAAAAAAAGAAAAAATGTGTTCTGGTCCTAGTCACTTCTTTGTTTTCTCTGTTTGCTTTTTGCAATGTGATCCCTTTGTCCAATGTAAGGTCAAATGAAAGACAAAATGAATGGACAGTAAACTTTTAGTCCTAGACCAGCCTTTGACAATGGTTCAGGAACTACAGCTGATTTAAAGAAAAAAAAAAAGCAAGTGGAATATCAACTTAAACCACACAACACAGAAGCAATACCAATACACTGTAGTTCTGGCATCTATGCATAGATAGACTGAGTACCTGAGGGACAAAACCTAACATACATTAAGATCTACCTTAATACCCATGTATTAACTTCTGCTCCCTATTGGAAGTTCTGTGAATGGTGATTAGAAAGATTTGTCTAGTATCAAATATATGAGTCTATTGGTTATGTTGCATGGTTTTCTTTTTCTTCTTTTCTTTTATCTTTTGCCTTTTGGAATTCTGTTGAGCTGTTCACTTCCATAATTACTGTAAAATATCTGCACCATGGTGTAATGCAGACAGTAATACTCTTACAATTACACAGAGATAAATATTTGAGAAGCTGACAAGAATTCTTTTATGTTTTTTCTACTATGTTTTTTTTCTTAGCTCAGGTGGCTTTTCTTTTCTTTTCTTTTCTTTTCTTTTCTTTTCTTTTCTTTTCTTTTCTTTTCTTTTCTTCTTTCTCAGTAGTGTCTCTTTCAGGAAATATGCTAACCTGAGTAATATTATGAAAGGCAAACAGATAAAGCCTAAGAAGGCAGTGCTTATGAAAAGTCTATAAACTCAGTCAAGGAAATTATTTCTATTGACTGACTAGACAAATTATTGAAACCAAACTAAATGTGGACCAAAATATGCGCTGAGTTTGCAAACAGCACAACATGAAGGGGGCCATAAATTAATGAAATAGCTGTTCGACAGAAGAATGTGCTGGCAGTGTTTCCTGAGTAACATTTCAAAAGCTTGGCTGGAAAGACATTTCTCATTATAGAGGATTGCTACTGACTATAATGACACTTTCATAAATATAGCCTGTACCTAAAACCTTTATTTCAACTTATTTTGTCCTATGATTTTGAATCTAATGTTGAAGAACTGCTAAGTTTCTGTCTTTGCATTCTCAAAAGGAAGTTATAAAAACAGAAGAGAACAAAACAACTTTAACTGAATATTGTTAATAATATTCTTCCTGTTACCAGATATCCATTGTTACTAGTTATCCATTGAGAAGTTCCAGGCTGATACCATTTAAGTTTTTTTCTTAATGGAGGAGAAAAAAAAGAAACTTAAACCATCATTGGAATCAGAAGAACGCTAATTATAAGATCAAGACCCCAAAAATGTATGTGGCATGTTTCTGTCATAGCTTTGATGTTTATCTTTTGAATTTACCAGAATGAGAAGCTGAAGAACAAAACTTAAGTCAAGTTTACTTTCATATAGAATCTATAAAACAGATAGAATCTACCTATATACTGCTAAAACTCTCATGCCTATAACCCTCAACTGGGCAACACAGTGTGTCACAGAACAACAATTTTTGAACCAAGATACCTCAAATGGGCTAACTTAGAGAATGCAACCTATTACTCCTATGGGATTGAAATTTGAGAAATTTGTGGCTACTTCAGCATGGCACTCCTGCAGTCAGCCTTGGTCATGTGATTGTCATGGGCATATTCCTGATATCTTTCCCACCTCCCTCTGTTTCCTACACCCAATCAGTTAGGCAAGTGGTGATTGGCTGCTTTGAAAATGAGGCAGAAACTTGAAATCTCTTAATGGCAGTTGGTGGCAAGGGAAGGATGAAGGAACAATTCGGATGCCTGCTGGCAAGGTAGGACTGGCTGGGGGTACCAGTGATTGATGGGTGAGCCCTGTTCTTTCCTTGAGAGAGGGGGCCTTTGGGGAAACAACAGAATGGTGAGCAGGGGTGCAGTTTTCTTCACAGTCCATGGCTTCCTTTGTTCAACCCCACACACACACAGAGCAAAGTGACAGGGAGATCCACAGGTCAGTTGAGAAGGAGGTGGATGAGAGGGAAGAGAAGGAGGAGGAGGTGGTGGCAGCTTCACAGGGGATCTCCTGAGGATCATAAGGAGAGGGCAAATGGTGCAAACCTATATTATATGTGGGAAGGAAGGAAGGAAGGAAGGAAGGAAGGAAGGAAGGAAGGAAGGAAGGAAGGAAGGAAGGAAGGAAGGAAGATTTCTGACAGCTTCCCACTAGCAAAGTCAATGGAGAAGCTGGCAGCAAGTCATATGTTGCTCACACTCCCAATGCTTTTTTGCCCTTGGTCATTCTTTTTCTCTGTTTAGGTAAGAATATATTTCTGAAATGATGACCCAACGGGTCATGGGTTGTCTAGTATACCACTAAAACTCTCATTGTGTTTATCTGTTTGTACCCTCAAGTTAGCCCAAATGGTGCATTATACCACAACCATTTTTGAATCAAGGTACCTAAAATCTGCTAACTTAAAGAATAAAGAATTAGATAAAGAAGTTAAAAAAACCAGGACCCATCACTCCTGTGGAATTGAAATGTCTATGATGTTCATACCATTTTGATTCACAAAATTGTGGCCATTGCAGTGTCCCTGTAGTCACGTGATTGTGATTTCCTACTCTCCTTGCCACTGCCTACAAACAAAGTCAATAGGGAATTTGGCAGGAAGTCAGAAGTAATTCCTGCTCCCACTGCTTTTTTTCCCACCTGTGGTCATTCTGTTTATCTGTTTAGGTAATTAAATATTGACTTATTATTGAAGTTCATTTACCACTATAATTATTTTTATATTTATGATATATACTCTTTTTAGAAGATCACAGGACTGTCCAACATTGGGGTAAAACAATATATGTATATGGTCAGCCTAAAATTTAATGTTCATTCTGGTCACATCAGGCTTCACTACCTTTCTCTCAAAGGATGACCCAGTGGGTCACAGGATTGACCAGTAAGAGATAAATGTCCCAATAATGTTGTTGAACATTGCTCATGGACATAGATAAGTTTTTTTTTTTTTTAAGTTATACAAAGAATACAGGAAGACTAACAGATTCAGCCATCCCAAACATAAACATGTATTACATGGCAACACAGAGAGATTGAGCTTCTGTATAAATCTGGGCAGATCAAGATATTCTGCTTCAAATGGTAGGCTTATGTTCATACTTCAGGTACAGATTGTTTGGTTTAGGTCATCCCAAACTTCAGAATGTTTACAATTACAAAATGTAAATAAATAAATAAATAAATAAATAAATAAATAAATAAATAAATAAAGTAACATGAGAGGGTTCCAGATATCCCTGTTTATATGGCCTTATATGTGCATTATAAAATTGGAGATTCTCAGCATCCCAGCATTTTGATAAACCCGAAACTCTGAAATGATATCAGTTTTCCATTGACATCCATGCATTCAATACTAAGAACAAACATTTTATATGAGCTAAGACCCTGCACTGGTATTATCTTCACTCACATGGATATCTGCAAGATGACAACATCATTTGAATAATAGTAAGAGCTCTTAATTTTATAACACCTGAAACAAGCCATTCTGATTTCTAGATGTGGTTCTACAGATTCATCTGTATTTCTACAAGCTCATGTATGACTCTATTGGAATTATAATCACCATTTTAATTTATGATTCTTATTAACTCCATCTGAAATTCACTTTTAAGAAATTGTGCTAAGAAATGAATAGCTTTCCACTTCAATGATTTTTCTTGAGAACAAACAAACCTTCATCCACTATCTACATATTACTTTTTTTTCTTTTCAGTTTTTTTCTTACTTCTTTCTTTAGAGAGATATAAGCAGCTCTAATTTAGGACTCTCATTCCCTCTCGTTCTAAAATTCAGTCATGAATATTACATATTATAATACTACTTACCTATAAGGACAAGGAATAAACAGATCAGATGTAGCAATACAAACAGAATTCAGGAAAAAAAATATGACTGAAAAATTATGAACATAGGTCATAGAGAACAAGCAACAACTTGGTGATAAACACTCATGGGAGTTTTCCCCTCTCTTATAACTATTAGATGTCTTCAATGAAGGTGGAGGCCATGCCTAGGGGAGTCTGAGTCTAGTTTTGACTTATGCACCAGTTGTAACCTATCTAGGCAGGGATGTCTGTGCAACAGTGACTCATGACCTCATAAGTACCTGATTATATTACTGTAATGCACTATGCATAATAATAGCAATATCCTGTCCAGTCTTGGGAGAGATATCCTACTGATTAACAGGCAGATAGAGCCTCTTGGTCTTTTATAACATTTATTTCCAAAATTATTTTAGGTTGAAAATAAGAATCATAACAATAACAATTGTTGATAAGAAAGATAACAATTATTGATAAGAAAAACAAAAATATCTGGATAGTGGACCTTGCAATACCTGGAGATAGCAGAATGGAAGAGAAAGAACTGGAGAAAATCACAAAATACAAAGACCGGCAATACAAATAGAATGACTGTGGCAAAAGAAAGCAAAGATAGTACCGGTAGTAATAGGCACCTATTAAAAACATCTGGAGTACCACTTGAAGACTATCAGCATTGACAAAATAACCATCAGTCAATTGCAAAAGGCAGCTTTACTTGGAACAGCTTACCTCCTGTGACGATACCATCATACAGTAAAAGCTGCCTATCCCAGGCCCTTGGGAAGGATTCAGTAGGTGGATAAAAATGCCAAACCCAGTCTAAACATCTGGCTGACCATGTGATCAACAATAATACCTCAGTGAAAAGTGAATTTTGAGTAGGAAGTCTTAATAATCATTCCGGTATTTTCTGTGATATTATTAATATTCATATGACTTCAGATATTAGCATTCTCTCAGTGAATCTTAGAAAGAAGCAATCTATATTTATGTCTATTTCAAGAATTTATAAAAGTAGAAGATGGTAGATGCTTGTTAGATTTCCACCATAAATTCAATATTTCCTTTTATACACATGTAATTGTTGTACAGTTGCTAGGCTGAAATAATGGATCCTTGGTTCATGTTGTTCACAATAGAGTACAACAATGGTAATCCTTAACAAATTTAACTTGGAGTAAATCCTACTGAATTCAGGAAGGCTTACTCCTGTGTAGATATATATTTATTTCATTTTTGAATCCATTTTTTTCTATTAAGAGTACTTAAAACAGAAACAAAACTGAGAAACTACAAGTCCATTTAAAACCAGTACTGAAAAAATCCATCCAAAGGAGGTGGAATTATTTTTTTTAAAAAAATCAACCAAGTTAGCCTTCAAAAGCAATGGGAAAGAAAAGGGCTACATCTGATGTAAAGAAATGTAGAGATCACCCTAGAGAAGGAATGGATTAACTGCTAAGAAAGTCCTGGGAAAGAGGAAGACATGAGAAATAAATTCAAAATAACCCTGCCTTGATTCAGCTTGGTATAAGATGGGGCAGAAAGAAACTCTTACAGGCCTTCAAGATCCTGTTATTATATCCTACAACAATAAAGTAGCATTCCTGGAATCTTGTGGTGTCTAACCTGGCTTACTTCAAAGGGCTTACAGATAGATGCAGAAGTAGCAGCAGCTCATAGCTCTGTTCCTCTTTCTCCCTATGAATTATCAGGCTCTGCCTCCTTATATGAATTTGGTTTCAGCTCTGACAGAACTCTTTGTTCCCAAATGGACCAGTACTCCAAAAATTTACCCACATCCATCTGATAAACTGTTAGATGCCTCCAGCTGCCCTTGAGGGGGTTGAGTCATAATCCCACTACCTTTGGTCCCAATGATGGCAGTCTTTGCCTCCCTGAACACCAATCCTCCTGGTGATGATGACATCTGAAAATAGCTGCTCCAGTTGCACATGTCAGTATTTTGCCCCACCAAAGGGGAGTGATTGATGAATGAGTATCAGACTTTGCCTAGACTAAAAGGCTGGGCACTTCACTGTGCTCCATGTTTTTAAATCCTGTGATGCTCTTGGATTTTGTCCTTGACTGTAATTTCAGTTCCTGTACGGCACTCTGAAAGACTCCTGTGCTCATACTGACCTGGATTGCCCAGACCAGCTTTTCATCTCTCCTATGGGTCTCAGAGATTGATGTTCAAATGTACAACCCTGTTCTCCTTTCCAGTAACCCTGTGTGCCAAGGTGTGTTACTGTTTCCTTTCCCACAGCTACAATCTTGCCTGCAAGCACATTCTCCCTTCCTTGTTTAGAGGCTAGGGAAGGAAGGGTCAGATGATACTTGATGTCTTCATGCTGAGCTAAAACTCTGAAGCAAACCTGTCTGTTCAATCTTTTCCCTCTTAATTTGAAAGTGAGGTTACTTCTTCCATCTTGCAAAAAGCTTCCTTCCATTCTCTTTCTTCCTTGGGTCACTCATTCAATTTTGGAAATGGAGGGTATCCCTGCATAGAATCCTCTCTTCTTTCCCCCCCCCTTTTTTTTTTTGGCCCTCAGAGTCAAATTTGTCTTTCTCTAAAACACAGTGAATACTAATGGCTGCAGTTATAGAAGTGCCTGCATTACTTGTTATGCCACTATGATGTTATACATATAGTGAAAAAGAGAAAGTATCATGTGTCTCTTGTCTAGTCCTATGTTGCATTCCCTTTGCTCACAGATTTTCCACATTCTTATGGTATGGTCAGCTATAAATATTACTTTGGAAACTAGGAATTAATTAAAACAAAACGTGTTTTCCAAGATCTTTCTGCACATGGTCAGAGACTATATATAGTAGGGAATGCCACATGCTGTCTCTTATGGAACCTACAGGGATGCAACCCCAACCCACTCTGCTGTTCATGCTCTCCTTTACAATGGCTGTATCCCAGTGAAACACTCTGGGAAGGGAGTTCTTGTGCAAATTTGATCGTATAATTTATTGTACTCCTGTGGGGAATTTATTTTGATATCTCTCACTTTCCTTCCCTGGATGGTTTGTTTGCTTATTTATTGCCTTGCTATGAATAAGAAAATTGTCCTGATCTCCCTTGTGGATCTCTTGCAAGATGCCAAGCTGGAGGGGGGGGGGGTCTTGCCTCAGGAAAGTACTTTTCTGTTTCAATATTATTTGTCTTGCATGCTTCAAAATTGCACTGGGGAGAGAGGTTGTACATCTTGTCTCTCCATCCTAGATGGGAGATGGGGTGGGGCATCAACTCTACAACATTTTCCTTCCTCTCCCACTCCTTTGGGTTGGCACTGCAATAAAACCTTGCCAACCTAGTTTTTTTTTTTTTTATTTGATATTTTTACTGTAGTGTAACATGTTGATACTGTTCTCATCTCAAACATTTTTTCTTGCCCATGCTCTTTCTTTCTGCCTTTCAAAGGATCCAGCAAACAGGTGTTTCTTTTGCTCACCTTGCCTCCAAAGGGCACGACATTTATTGCTTCCATCCACTCCAGCACATAAACTCCTGCCCTTTCAGGTTTCAGCTGTAGAGTTTGGTTTCCCCCCCCCAAGCCTATCCTAGAATGGGTTGACAGGGATTTTTAGGCACAGCCAGCAAATACAGTAATGTCTGTGGTATGTTTGATGAACTTGGGAAAGGTGAAAGGGGTGTGGAGGTTTGTGTTCTTTGTTCATTCTCTTGTCCTGTGCACAAAACCTTTTCTCTTCAGCTGATCAGACTCGGCTGGGACAGTAAGAAGGCTGAGAGAAGAGGGGGCTGTGTCATTTCCATGGAACTTCAAAAGATAATACTGAATGTTCCAGACAGACTAAAAGGAAGTAAAGGTAACATTAAGTTTGGAAGGGACTTCTGATTCAAGTAATTGTAGTTCACATATATGGCTTATTTCAACAAGTTGTTAGTTAAGTGTTCAAATGTCTCTTAGGGCTTAGTGTGTGCTCATTATCTTCATTTTATGTATGTATGTATGTATGTATGTATGCATTTATTGTACATGTGCAAAAATTTGTATACTTCTCTCTTGCTTATGCATCTCAACTCGCATTCTGTCCAGGTGTTTCCACCATTTGAGGCCTGGATTTTACATGTCTGGGAATTCATTGCTCTGCATTAATTTAATTAATTTGAATTAATATTATTGTTCGTGTTAATTTTCAATTATTTAATCTTGATTTTTTGTTTATGGTTCTTCTTTTGGTTTGAACAATTTTCAGTGTAAGCTTCCTGGAGTCTCTTAAATTAGGGAGGATATAAATGATGCCATAATTCCATTGAAAATAATAATGAACACCAATCTTAGATCCACTACATAAGAATTATCTCATATTAATTCTGAGATATATACCAGAGATCTTGGTTCATCAGATAAAGGCTTTTTTTTTTCTTTACTTTATGATAAGACCAAGCCAAGTGATCCCAGGAACTATCAGAGGAATAATATAACCCAGCCCATCAGCTATGGAACAATTAATTAGGTAATATCCCATATCCAGTAAGACTGTTGATTTGTCCCCTCAGGCTATACAGGATACATTTATAAAAATCCTCTAAGACATACCACTGCAAAGGTACATGTAAGATTAGGTTTAGATAAAAATGTATGTATATTTTAAATCTAGATTCTTAGCAGATATATTGCTTTATTTGTTTGTCTCACCATGGAGTTGCAAAATTGCGAACAGCAGGATGTTTCTGTCAATCTGAGAAAATTGCACAAGGCTGCATATTTCCAGTCTAAGAAGATAGGAAGAAAAGAAATCAAAGATCAAGGTGTTCAAACAAAACCAGTGAGTGAGTTTACTAAGTCAGAGAATTGGGAGAACAAATTAGGGTTTGCCAGTTGAATTCAGTGGGGGAGTTTAAAACATTGTGTTCATTTAGCTAACGTGAGAGCCTGGGAAGGGAGCAAGAAGAAATGAAAAACTTCTCTTGGTACTGCCTTAAGAAACAAAAGTGAAGAAGAATGAACTAGCTTCTGTTATGTTTCCTGTCTGAAAATGATGTGCTATATATTCTAGCGAATGCAGATTTATAGTGGCACTTAAAGAAAAAGCCAGAATACTAAAGTAACAAGTCGTCACATTTCAGCTGAAGAGAGTAAATGAAGGTTAATAAGATCAATGAAAAGTGATACTAGAACAAGAACTGACAGATGAAGCAACTCCATAAAGAAGACAACCAAGCCTAGTAGGCAAGTGGGACAACCAGAAGGAAGAAAAAGCTTTCAGCCTTCACCAAAAAAGCAAATATAGCAGAACATGAGTGGACAGGCCCTAAAGAGCAGAGGAGATGCAACTGCATCCTGCAATAAGACAAAAGAAGAGACTTGGTAGTCCATGACTCATTCCTACTAAGAACCAAAATAATGTGTGCTGACCTGACACAGCAGGGTGGGAATTGTCTGTCTGTAAAAAGCATAGATTAGGTGATTGCCAGAACCATTTTCAAGACTTTTCAAGTCCACCACAACAATACTTTCTGATAATCTATGTGGATACAAATAATACTACAAAGAAAATTGCAACTGTGTTACCATGAACTTTAAAAATTAAGGAAAGAACCTCAAAACCTTGGGGACTTATGTAGTCATCTCATCCATTTTCCCAGTTGATGGAAGAAAACAGGAAAGAAAGGAAATACTGCAACCAAATTATTGGCTATGTAAATTATGACAGTGGGAGAAAATTTGTTTCTGGAACCATGATCTGAATTATCCAGAGCATGATGGACCTTTGGCATGGGTTGCTTCTCATACAAATTGGTGAAAGTATGTTTGGCAAAAGCAAAGTTATCAGGAGGATAACTGGAATTGAATCAGATGAGGCTTGGAAATGAAAATCTTGAATAAGGATTACAGATAATGACTTGTTCACTGTAGAAGGAAGCAAGAATGTTTCTCTAATGAGGCCTCTTAAATCATTCGATGAAGATTCAGAAGTAAACTTTAGGTTATAAAGTTCATAGGCTATGTTAACTATTCACTAATGATCACAATATGGGGAATAAATAAGGTAAGCTTTAGTTCTCAGTACAGAAAGCCAAAAAATGATTTAATAACTGAGACCTGGAAACTAAATATAATCAAGCAGGTATCTTGGACTCAATAACGATTAAAATAATTAGGATTCTGCAACATATGGAGCTAATGGGAAAAGAACCTAATGGGAAATAAGACGTCCTTAAATATGAAGTAGCATGATTCTTCCAAGAATTTTGTGTCTTGTTTTACTGACAACTTTCTCTCTTTAACAGTGTGGAGGAAGGCACACAGCTGTCTTTTATACTTTATTCAATTAATGGAGATTTACTTCAGGAAGTAGAAGTAGCAGAAACACATATCCTAGGCTTAACATACATACACACACACACACACACACACAAAGTTTTTAACAGGGTATATGGTAGGAGCATGCCAGGAGCAGATTACATAAGTTTTAGACGCAATGAATTCAAAGCCCATTCATACCACAGAATACAGGAAAAAATATTCCAGAAACTAAGTGAAGCCATGTATTAAACAAAGAGAAAATATAGGTAGGGCAGATAAAAACATAATACATTTTCTATCTTGTCTACCTTGCTTGGTGAGGCTGAGAAAGGTATAGATCTTCTGCATGAACTGCTCTCTTAATAGTAGTGTAAACCAAGTCTGGTTAGGACATGACTACAGTTGTTGTTGTAGTTGTTGTTATATAAATGTGTACGTATCTAACTCATAATGGATTCACTGCAGCTTACGATATAATTCCCAGAGTAATAAAACACCCATGGTACAAAAATTCTAACAATGTAATACCCAAAAGTATTGTGGTGAGCAGGCAGAAAACTGTATTATAGAAGTGTCACAAGGTTTATATTATGGGATATGAGGTATCTCACTTCCCTGCTGAAGTTAATTGTATATGATTGAAATTCCATGAGGAAAGGATTCTTGCCTTCCTTGAGATTTAAACTCTATTATTGTCCACTGCATAAGTCACATCATTTTCTTTATAAATCATCAATGCAAAATACCATCCTACATATCAAGAAGCTATCACCAATTGCTTGCTTTTTGACAGTTGTTACACATTTATTTTCCCTTCATTGTTCACAATACTTTGAAGCTGGAAATGCAATTTCTTTGGTATTGATTTTGTCCTTTTTCATTTAGTAAGCTGAGAAGTGAAATGGATATCTATGCATCCCAATAGTAATCTGAGAGTTTATGCTTTTTTATAAATGGATATGTACAAAAACATGCAGATAACTTTTCCTCCTTTCTCAACAGTAGTTTTTGACTCACGTTGTATACATGCTGCCACACTTTGTATATGTATGTGTGTGTGTGTGTATGCATACAAAGTGTAGCAGCAGAAAGAGAGAGAGAGGGAGGGAGGAGAGAGAGACAAACACACATATAGAAAGGTCAAATGATATTTTTTTGGTTAGGAATACACACACACACAGAGCAAAAATCCAGATGGCCATTAGATGGCAAAAAAGTTTGCTGCCCTCCAATGTTTGCTTGTCCTCTGATGGTCTTCTAGATTTTTCACCCAGTATTTGGTACTCCTAATATTTTCATAGAACAAACTGCAAAATACATGTGGGTAAATATATTCCTTTGGAATCCATTTTGTATAGAGGCATGTTTCACTTTTTTCACTTTGAGCAGTGCAGAAAAAATCAACTTCATTCTAGATCTGACATGGAAATCACTTTGGTTTCCCAAAAATGCATGATAATTTCCTATGTCTATTATAGTTTCCTTATTATAAGAAAATGAGAACAGAGGAACATAAGCAGTGCCCTTCTGGATCAGGCCCTGGCCCATCTCGTCCAGCAGTCTGTTCTCACAGTGGCCAACCAACTGCACAAGGAAACCCACTGGTCTTCCAGCAGGTGGCCTTCAGAAGTAATCACACTGCCATCAGGTCTAATTGCCATTGATCCCCATGACTTCCATGAAGTTTTTTGAAATGGTAATATTAGTTTAAATTAGTCAGATGGTAGTTTCCTATTAGTAGATGAAGCCAGCAAAGTTTCAGAAATGGAATTTGCCATATTGAACCAAGCGACCTTCACATTTTAAGAGCTGTTTTTTTTTTTTTTTTTAAAGACTCATTGTGGGTCTTCTAAAGAGACTTTTGCAGGTATTTTCAAGCCTGTTCTAAATGTATGAAACCTGCAAAATTTCAGGAATATACAAGGGATTTTCTACAGAGTATGTTTGCCTGATTTACAGGGCAGGTGAAGCCACTTATTCCATTCCTCCCAGATATAAGTTTGATTGTAATTTCTACTTCATCCTTGATTGAATGAACATCTTGTGACATTTGAAACTGTATATGTGGGCTTGTTGTGCACTGTGTAATATTGGCCTCTCTCACATGCAAGAACTGCTCTAATGAGCCTTTGTAGGGGTTGGGTGGCAAGCAAGCTAGTTAACTATTAGTTTGCCTTTTGCTTCAGAGAAAACACTTCAAAGATAATTTTGCTGTATTTCTTTGGGAGCTGCAGGGGAGAACAGTTTTTGTTTCTTGTTTTTGTTTCTTGTTTCTGTTTTTTTATTTTATTTTATTTTTTTAATTATGGAAACTCCCATGTCATCTCAGCTCCTGAGATTTCTCTTTCTCACCATCTGGCAAGGCAGCAATATCCCCTATCATCCACAGTTGCTCCAAGGTTGGCTTTACTGTTTATACAGTGATCCATCAAGGTTTTAATTCTTTCTCTTTGGCATGAAAATAAATCATGGTGAGAGAAAGAATGAGAAAGGGGGTCAAATACTGTCTAGTTGCTGTATTTTGCATCCTGCCATTATCCATCTGGGTTCTGACTGACAATGTGGAAGGATGGAACTCAGTAGCAGGTACACTTATCTATTTATGATAAACTGCTACAATGAGTAAGATGAGTGAAGACCAAGCCTTAAAGAAATGTCCATAACTATATTCCATCTATGCAGTTTCACACAATGAAAAACACAGATACGGATGTAGAAGGCTGCTAAATTCCTGCTGTAAAGGAGGTATACCTATGAAGATGTAATGCTAAACATAATTGATAGCCCTTTTAGTTTAACATTATTTTGTCTGTCCTAGTCACCAACTAGTGACAGTAGTTTGGATAAGTAAACCTATCCAAAAGAAGTTTTTGGACATTCAAAATAATTGCAGAATTCAACATCAAGGAGAAATGTTTTCAACTGCAACCATTCCAGACCAATAATTTGCACTTTATATTTTAAAACCAACCTTTCTTCCAAAAAGCACTGCTGTGTTGAATGCAAACGAAATTAACATTTGCATTTAAGATACTGACTCATCTGAGGAAAAAGCTTCTTGGAGGAGCTGATTCATCATAAGCTGAAAATGTCAAGATGATATAGGAGTTTATCAGAGGGAATTTTATTCCCTCATGCATATCTTATTGAATCCTACCTGTTAGTAGCTGATGGGCAAATCTAAACGTTTTGGGAGATGATGTAAAGGAATACAGAGGTAACCTTGAAGAATGAATGTAGGAATGGTCACATAAAATCAGTTTAGCCCTGAAGTAAAAAAGAAAGAAATCCAAGATTGCCTGCCTTGATTCTCTTTGGTTAAAGAGGTAGGGAGAGAGAAATTCTGCCAGGATTTCAAGATTCTCTTATTATACCCTGCAACAATAGAGTTCCATTAGTCCTTGTGGAATCTGTTTTCTGACCTGGCCTACTGGAAAGGGCTGACAGGAAAAATCACATATACATTGTCACTCATGTCGTATTATTCATTTTATTCACCCATTCAATCTGTGATCTCTCTGTCCTTGTCGCTCTATTTTCTATGTTTGCATTACTGTTTGATTGATTCGATTTATATGGCCAGCCAACTTGTAGATCCAATTCTGGGCAGCTCATAATACATTAAGGCAATAAAAAAGTTAAAAGCAACAAAACATAAAAATCTACAATGGATATCAAGAATAAACTCAAATTGAGCTTCAAAACATTCTAATATTTTAGGGTGAGTTGCAGTGGTAAAAAAATGAAAATTCTTGAACAGCTTAACTTTTTATTTCAATGCCTCCCAATAGTAATTCCAGAATAGGCTTTAAGACATGGGGGGGGGGGGGGAATAGAAAGCTTCTGTTTTCAGGCACAAAAACTGAGAGTGAATAAAAGGGTTTTATATAGACCTCAGAAACTGAGAGGCTGGGACATGCCCAATTTGTTAATATACTATCAAGTGGCACGGTTAGGGCATACGATTCCATTTATTTTGGAAGAGTCTTCTAAACAATGGATTCAAACTGAAACAATGTTAGAGCCAGATAAGTTTATAAAACAATGGTTTTTTCATCCAAACTATTTTTCTAGAATAAAACAGATTGAAAATGTTTTTACTAAAACAATGCTTTAAATTTGGAAGAATACTGTAAATACATAGCTTTGATAAAGGATACTTCCCCTCTAATTCTTCTAATCAGGATAATTATTATGGCTTGGCTAAAATGAAAACTTTGAAAGAATATAATCTTTATAGACTGAAAGATTTTTATAGTAATAGTGAACCTCTCAATAAAGATCAGATAGAAAAACAAATAGGTGATAAGCTATCATGGCTTTTTTGGTATCAACTTAAATCCTTTTTGGGCAATAGAAATATTATGGCTTCAGCAAGACGGCCCTATACCAATTTCAAGAATTTAATACTTCATTATTTAGAACAACCAAGAGGAACAATTTTAGAAATGTATAGATTATTGCAATCAGCAATAGGAGATCCACCATATGGTTTAAAGGAAGTACTGATCTTGGTAATCCCATACAGGAGACAAATTGGCAGAAGTTATGGGAACCAGTTGGATTCACTTCAGCTTCAGTGCAAGAACTGCAGTGGAAGATTATACATCGTTGGCACTTGACCCCTGTTAGATTGGCACATACTGTATATATCAAAATTATTCTTCCAAATGTTGGAGAGTATGTCAAAAAAAAAAAGTTTTCATTTGTGGTGGTCATGTGATAAAGTTATATCCTTTTGCATATAATCTTTGGGGAGATAAATACTACTGCTAGTCAAAGAATTGAATGCTCCCCAGAGCTAGGCTTACTGCATTTATTTACAGGACCAAACCATAACCTTAAAAATAAAGAACTTATTGCAAGAGAGAGGTAGTTAGGCAGTGGCTTGGAAAGCTGGTAACTGTTTCATTCTCAGCCCCCTTCCTTCCTGGTCACTTGATTGAGAGTGAGACATACTCAGCTTGCTTGTACTTCTCAGTGCCTGCAGGAACACAAACATATTGTAATAAAGGCTTGGAAGGAATTCCAGATGCCATGGTCTCTATGGTTTCTCTATCTTCTTTTTATATGTCCTCATCATTTCATTGTCCATGGCTTCTCCCTGTCCTTATAACTCATTTTCTTCTCTCTTTGCTATGTCCCAAGTGATCTGAATGAAAGACTAGTGAAGAAGAGAATGTGGCAAGTGTGGGACCATTTAAGACTATCTGATAAATGTTATGAGGAGAAGAAGGAGGAGGAGGAGGAGGAGGAGGAGGAGAAGGAGAAGGAGAAGGAGAAGGAGAAGGAGAAGGAGAAGGAGAAGGAGAAGGAGAAGAAGAAGAAGAAGAAGAAGAAGATGAGGAGGAGGAGGTGGAGGAAGTTGTAGATGAAGAAGAAGAAGTAGAAGAAGAAGAAGAAGAAGAAGAAGAAGAAGAAGAAGAGGAGGAGGAGGAGGAGGAGGAGGAGGAGGAGGAGGAGGAGGAGAAGAAGAAGAAGAAGAAGAAGAAGAAGAAGAAGAAGAAGAAGAAGAAGAAGAAGAAGAAGAAGAAGAAGAAGAAGAAGAAGAAGAAGAAGAAGAAGAAGAAGAAGAAAGCAGTGATAGTATTCTAGTAGGGAGTCCATAGATTTCCATAACATTTTATCTTCTTAAGTTTTATCTTATCATTTTCAACTCTCATGTTCCTATGCATATGTTCCTATGCAGCTAAATAATGCTATGATTATATATATCATGTCTAAAGAGGAAATATATGCAGTTCACATGCTTTGCTAACACATTGTTACTTTCCAAGTTAATACAACTAATTAGGAAACACATATAACTGGCACATGTCTAATTTATCAAAATAACATGCTTTCCAATCACAGGACAGTGTTGTGCTATAACCAGTGATTTCAGTAACGTATGACCTAAGTTGCTGAATATCTTTTTCAAACAATGATTATATTATTATATAGTAATGTTAAAAATATGACCAATGAACATGATAAAGGCATCAATTTAAAGAGCCCTGGGTTTTAAATATTTGCTTATGCATTTAAAAACTTTATTAATATATTCTGTATATTTCCATTAAAGATCATTGTGGAAATGTCTAAGTGTCACAGGTGGTAATACTGCTAGAGTACTTAAGCATTTTGAATATGCTTTATACAATATGTTACTTTTAATTACTTGAAAGTAATAGCTGTTTATTTTAAAATATAACATAGAGATACTTCATTCTGTTAATGTAAAATGGTTCTGCTGATTAAGGGTCACTGTATTAATTAGATATGCAGAATTTTGATTTCATTGTGGCCATTTTTTCTTGTATTTCTTCTACCTGCATTATTAGAATCCTGTAAAATATATGGAATATATACAGTAAAATATATAGAAAAGCCTTCGATTGGGTCGATCATGTCAAGCTGTGGAAAGTGCTCAGAAAAATGAAAATCCCAGAACATCTCATTGTCCTAATAAGAAACTTATATACAGGTGAAGAAGCCATGGCACAGACAGAACATGGAGAAACAATCTGGCTCCACATTGGCAAAGGAGTGTGACAGGACTGTATCCTCCCCCCATATTTATTCAGCCTATATGCAGAATATATATATTAAGGGAAGCTGGATTGGAAGAGGATGAGTGTGTTTTTAAAATTGGAGGAAGAAACATCAATAACTTGCACTATGCTGATAACACTACCCTGTCAAAAATGGAAAGGATCTGCAAGTCCTAGTACTAAAAGTAAAAAAGCACAGAGGAAAAAAAGTGGACTAAAATTAAATATAAAGAAGACCAAACTAATGACAACAGGTAGAACAACCAGCCTTAAAATTGGCAATGAAGATAATGAAGTGATGGATAGCTTCTGTCTTTTATGATCAACCACCAACATTAAAGGAACAAGCAGTCAAGAAATATGCCACAGACTAGCACTTGGTAGACCAGTCATGAATGAATATTTGAAGATATTCAAATGCTGTGATGTGTCTATATATACAAAGATCAAAGTCATGCAAGGCATGGTGTTCCCTGAGACACTGTATGGAAGCAAAAGCTGGATTTTAAAGAAGCGGAATAGGGAGAGTATTGATCCCTTTGAACTTTGGTGTTGGAGAATACCATGGACAGACAAGAAAACAAACCAGTGGATCATTGAAGAAATCAACCCAAAATTCTCCCTCAAGGAATAAATGACCAGGCTCAAATTATCCTACTTTGGACAGATTATGTGAAGCCCTAGCTATTTAGAGAAGGCTCTGATGCTGGGAAAGTTTGAAGGAAAGAGAAGAGAATGACCAGCAGCAAGGTGGATGGAGTCAGTTACAGTGGCCGTGAGTGCACCATTGGGAGACTTGAAGGAACAGGTTAGGGATAGGTCATCATGGAGAAAATCTATCTATGTGGTCACTATGAATTGAAAACAACTTGATAATATATTTGGCACATAATCCAAATATATTATCCTTTTATATAGAGTATCAACCTTTCCAACTGAGTGCTGAGGACCTTTTTATTTAGAGGCTCAAGGACAAAAAATGTTAATTTCACTACTTTTTCCTTCTTATTGCATCTTATTGCATCTGTCAGTTTTTATCTTTATTTTTAACTTTAAAGTTGATGCTACTGTAAGATATTGGGGAAGTAAACTACTTCTTGGAATTGTATTATAATGGATTAATTTTACTGATTTTGAATGAAAAAAAAAATATCTATAGACTGAATGTAACCCACTAGAATGAAGCCAAATCTTATTGGAATTTACATTTAAAAGGTGGCAAAAGATGATTTTGCAATAAAATAAGATATATTGGGGGAAAAAAACCTATATGGGAGCAAAGAGATATAGAAAATTCTAACTCTTCATTGTCGCCTAAGGACTGACCAGATTTTTGCAGCCCAGATACAGGGCAAGGCTGCACTTCCAGCTTTGAGCCATGCACCATTTTGGGCATGCTTTGCTAGAATTGAACCTTCCCATTTGGTTTGGTCATCAAGAGAAGTCCTGTTGAAAGTCTTCTCCCCACCTTGCTGAAATTTCTGAAATAAAGCTGATTTATTCCATGCTTTCAATCTCAGCTGATTGACTGGACTGAAAAGGATCCAGATAATCTGTTTTTTCTGTAGTTGATTTCCCTAACTATCTTCCTGAAGACAGGAATGCTGAAGACAAGGTAGAAGTTGTCAAACATAACTGGATCCAGAGATGGCTTCTTCAAGAGACAATTCACACCATTTTCTTCAAAACAGACAGCATTACCTTTTCCCAAAATAAATATTGCTAACTTTTCAGATCCTGCTGTTCATACTCTGTCTAGGCGCCAAAAGGAGCAAGGAGTGGCATGAGTCCTATGTGAAGGTGGCAGGTTTAGGTGGCATAGGAGCCTATTCATTTCTTTCGGTTCCACAAGCTCAAAATAATCCCAAATCACAAGATGGAATTTTGTTCACAAAGGTTCTGCCCACCTAGCATCCAGCCCAGCATGGATACAGGCAACTGCACAGAAATTCATAAATTCATCCAGCATACCTGCAGACATTTTATCTTTTCCATCTTTCCCTATAAGGGTCTAAATAGGGCTGCCAGGTGGAAATATGCAGATGCAGTAAATGCAGGTAATTGTTACTTCTAGTTTTCTGCCCCTATTGTGCATCTTTTTAGATAACTTTGCATTTTTCTGATTAATTTTATTCTGTTACTTTGAGCCTATTTTTCTAATTGAGTAACATCATTTCTAGGGTATCAGCAATCCCAGCTGCTTAATTAAGATGGCAAAATGCTAACTGGTAACAATGAAAAATGAGAATTAGTCAACTCTTACTTTGGGGTTTTCCTTTTCCAACAAAAGAAGTGTGTGTTTCATTGGGAAATTATGATGAGCAAGATGAAGGGATAGTATTGAAGCTTGAGATTGACAGAAACCTGAGGAGAAATACCTTTTTATATGAATGTGTTTGAATCCCCAGGATTCAGTCAGCTTACATCTAGAGTCCTGAATGAACGAGTAGAACTCTAATGTATTTTCCATGAGAAATCCTGGAGACTTGGTAAAGTGCCAGATAAATGGATATGAGGAATCATTTTAGAAAAAAAGGGGAAAAATTTAGTAAATACCAGTAACATATTGACACCTGGAAAGATTCTAGAAATAAAAATATAAAGAAAAGATTAGTAAGCAAGTTAAAAAGAATGTTGAAATTACCAGAATACAACATAGATTTGTAAAGAAAAAAGTCTTGTTGATCTAACTTTATCTTGTTTTTTTGGTGGGTAAGTTCCATAATGAATTGTGAGAATGCCTGTCAAGTTGGAGATATAAACTGAGGGAAGTTGTCAGACAGATCAATCCTCAGTCTTCTACTCTTCAATAGTTTAATAACTTGAATAAAGATATGGAGGGAATGCTTATCAATCTGCAAATGATACAATATTGAATGGGACATATAAAGATGATTAAAGTGGGCAAGGTCACCAAGGAGGTGCATAAAGTTTCCCAAAATTTCAGAAACGATAGCAGAGATACGTAAGCTTAGAATGATTTTTTTGTCTTTTTTTTATTTTCAGAACTTCACTAAGCTTTTTGTGAAGCCTTCACTTTCTCTACTATTTTCTCCCTATCATTGCCATTATAATTTTCATGTTTTCTTTCTTTCCTAGAAATTCTCACCCATCATGAACTCCTTTTCCCATTAGCTTTTCCTGCTATGGAATTCTATTCGTCACTGATTTGAGTTTATCAATACAGATATTTGTTGAAGATCCAAATATGTGTTTGACTACATTCAGTTTTAGTGTCCTTTGAAAAATGGTAATTCCAACATTACATAAGACTTCCTGCCTTCCTGCCACTTCCACTTCCTTGGCTAAGACTTCACTATTGATTAGTATGAAGTCAAAGATAGCTGACCTTCTTAATAGTGATTTTTCCTGTTGGTGGGTTATACTGAGGAGGTGGGAGAGGAAGGATATGCAATAAAGAAATGTGTTTCCCTCCACTTACCTTATAAGGACCCTGTCCTTCCCTTATTTGGTATTCTACCCCTTTATAAGAGGTCTGACTAAAGAGGAAATGTGGTGGTGGTAGAGAAAGAAAAGAGAGAAAGAATCCAGAAGAGTCAAGAAGAGAAGGAGAAGAAGGAAGGAAGGAAGGGAGGGAGGGAGGGAAGGGGAAGGGGAAGGGGAAGGGGAAGGGGAAGGGGAAGGGGAAGGGGAAGGGGAAGGGGAAGGGGAAGGGGAAGGGGAAGGGAAGCCATAAAGGAGCTGAAGGTGCTAGAACTGAAACAAGTGAAGCAGCAACAGCAATAATTCAAGATGGGAAAACTGACAGCCACCAGTAGCTGAGTGGGAACAACAAACAAGTACAGTAACACCAGTCACCACAGTGACTCCATTGGTTCTATATCTGGCTCTTACAGTGATGGATGGTGGATTGTAGGAAGGTTCAAAAGACATGAAACCGCACAGACAGCTACTGGCATGCTGAACAATTTGACAAAAGAGAGTCCTGAATGAAAGCACAGCCATCAGCTGTCAGAGAAGCTAAATAGCTGGCAGCAGTAGCAGAGCTCAAGAAGCAAAGAAGAAACAGGCAATGATATCAAGTTCCACTTGGCACTCAGTCCACTGAACCCACACAAGTGACTGAGAGACAGTGGGACAGAGTGGGTGGTAAAGGATTGTGGTGGGAGAGGTGTAGATGAAAAGCTCAGAAATAATTATCCCATACAGGCTTAAAAATTAGATGAATATTAGAGCATTCTGTTTTTAGATTATAGAACCATAGATTAGGTAGGTGGATAGATTATAGAATTGTAAATAAAATAGAATGGGATAGAGAGTAAAATGGAACACTATAGTGCAAAGGTAAGAATAATTCCTGGAAATAACCTGACCACTCAACCTACTACAACACAACCCACACAAGCCATGAAAAGGATCACACTGCCATATATCAGAAATGTCTCAGAAACCACCAACAGATTGTTACAACCATTTGGCATCTCTGTAGCACACAAACCAACAAAATCACTCCAAAATATTCTAAGTAAACCAAAAGACCCAGTTGCCCAAGAAGAAAAAACAGGAGTCATCTACAACATACAGTGTAAGGACTGTAACAAACACTATGTAGGACAAACAGTCAGAAGACTAGCAGAACGCATCCATGAGCACCAACTAGCAGTCAGAAGACATGATGAAAATTCCTTAATTGCACAACACATGGACAGACTCAACCACAGTTTTAACTGGGAAACTGTCAGCATTTTAGACCAAGCCAAATCCAAACATGCAAGAGAATTCTTGGAAGCTTGGTATTCAGACAAGCCAGCAATTAACAGACACATACAGATAAACAGCATCTACATACTATTCAAAAGAGACAAAAGATCAGAAGATCGCCTCACCAGCATTCAATCACCAGCAATCATCTCCAGCAATCATCACCCAGATAAGCAAAGGTCACCACTAGGCACACAATCAAGCAGTCAACATATGCTAATCAGTGAACTACCAGAGGAGCAAAACAGAACCCCCATCCCCACCAGCAGTGGCAAAGCAGGCCACAGCAGATAAATAGAGAGCAAACCTCATCCCATTTTAGCACTGAAGGTGTTACCTAGTCGGGTAATGAAACGTTTGCAAGAAAAGAACCAAGCTCAGAGAACCCCAAGGACTCCACCATTCAACGCTGAGCTACACATATTCACCTCCATTGCATACCCTTTGTATTACATATTCTTTTTGTTTGTTTGTTTTGTTTTGTTCTTTAGCGTATCTTTATAATAAAATACCTTTTAAAGAGAATTTTTGGCCTTTTGTCTGGTTCTGCCACCATCTTCCAAACAGAAGGAGCAAAAAGAATGCTGGTGAATTCACTAGTCTCTGCCCTGAACCTGTCATGGTAAAACAGAATCTGTAAAGGTAGCACTACTCCACAGTGATATTACTGAACTACAGCAAAGCTCAGGCATGGAAACAGTGCAAATTATGTTACATGCTTTTCTACTGACAGAAGGATGGGAAGAATGTACTTTTTCATGGCCAGGAGGAAATGCCCTACATTTCCATAAGTGTACCCATTTGTTGTGTACAGCATCCTTGATTCATCAAGACAGTTCTCCAAACAAGGTTCTTATCTGATCAAATTATGGACATCCCTAAACTAGTCTTCTGGCTAATGTAAAGCTGATTGCTATTGTACCCTTGGAGCAACCTCTATGGAAACAAAATCATACACTTTCTCATTACATAATTTGAAATGTCATAGAAACATGTCTAAGTCCCCTATATTTATTGTTAGAACAGAATAGGGTTTTTTTCTTTTTTAAATTTTGCTGACAGTTTTTATTAGATTTATTTCTAATAATTCAGTAAAGTTTCAGTTGCTTCCCTCCAATTCCATATCATGGTATTTGTCTGTTGGTTTATTTAATTTTACTTTTATACTACAGTTCCAAATAACTCCCAGAGGTTTGCATCATTAAATCCACAAACATCTAAAACAATATTTAAAAGCAATGAAAATCAAACACAAGAATAACAACACAATAAACATAATGGTAGCCAGATTGTTCTTTAAATGTTAACCACAATAACTCTGTCTTAAATAATTTACAGAAGATCAGCAGCAAGGATGTTAGCCTAACCTCAAGAGGAAGACTATTCCTCTTGAGGTTAGGCTATGTGGACATCATCATCATCATCATCATCATCATCATCAGTATGTGGACATAATAATAATAATAATAATAATAATAACAACAACAACCACCACCACCACCACCACCACCATCACCATCATCACTAGCACCACCACCACCATAAAACAGACAAAGTAATAGAAAATGAAGAAGCTAAAGTGCTTTGGGGATTTAGAATTCAGACAGACAAGCACCTGCCACATAACACCTGAGACTGTTGTTGATAAGAAAGACAAAAAAGTCTGCATAGTGGACATTGCAGTACCTGGAGGCAGCAGAACAGCAGAGAAAGAACTGGAGAAAAATCAGAAAATATAAAGAAAAATAGAAGTAGAACGACTATGGCAAAAGAAAGCAAAGATAGTACCAATAGTTATAGGCACTTAGGTGCAATCCCAAAACATCTGAAGCACCACTTGAAATTCACCGGCAGTGAAAAAATCACCATCAGTCAATTGCAAAAGGCAGCTTTACTTGGAACAGCTTACATCCTGTAACACCATCAAACAACAGCATCTACCTATCAGAGGTCCTTGGGAAGGACTCAATAGGTGGATAAAAATGCCAAATCCGGTCTAAACATCTGGCTATGTGACCAATCATCATCATCATCATCATCATCATCATCATCATCATCATCATCATCACCATCACCATCCTGATACTGTCCATGAGGCCCTAATACTTTACTTCTCAGACATGGGATATCACAAGCAGGTTTTGATTGGGACTGTTACCCAGGTGCCAAGCCATATAGGATTTTCTATAGTAAAACCAAACATTGAATTGACTCTGAAACCTACTAGCAGCCAATGAAAAACTGAAAACAGATGTGACATGACTACTGTGATTCATTTCACCATACACGGACTGCTGTAGTATGTAAAATGAGTTAAAATAATAATAATAATAATAATAATAATAATAATAATAATAATAATAATAATACCATAATACCATAATACCATAATACATATATACCTTTCAGGATGTTTGGGAAATGAATAGTTCAGAACAAGATCCATACTAATTTGCTTTTTTATTTTATGTACATATGACCAAAAAATGGAAAAAGGACTTCCTTGTGTATGAACCCAGTCTTCCCCAACCCTGGGGACCTTCTAAATACATGGACTTCCTATTCCCAAAATTTCAGCAGAGCCACTGATAAGAATTCTTAAGTTAAAGTCCATATATCTAGATGAAACCTATCTACTGTAGATATAGCATGCCTATTGTTCTTAATATATGGACAATATTTATCACATTTGCCAGCCTAACAATAAATATCTTGAACAAGGTATAATTACTTGTACCATTCCAACACTTTTAATATATCAGAATCAGATGTCTTTTAAAGATATAATCTGAACACAGTAAAATATATAAAGCAAAGTAAAATGAGAGCACCTAGGGCTGTTGAAAAATATGGCACCAACCGAAAGAAATTACCAGTTAAAAACATGAACTATTACGAAGTGAATGGAAGTTCATGTTTAAATTCTGTAGCTTAAACAAGACTTTAAAGTGCCATAGGCTATTGGAGGTCAGGTATTTCCATCAAACTGACAACTCAGCCTGATTATTACTTTTCAGTTGTGAATCCCACATGTGATAGCATAAAAAACAAGGAAAAAGAACACTTGTTTTTGCCTGTAAGATATCAGAAGATCAATTAGGACAATAGGCAATAGTATGCATTTTAAGACAGTGAGAGGAGTCTGATGAGGATAGCATAAAGGCAGAATTCATTCCTTCCTTCCTTCCTTCCTTCCTTCCTTCCTTCCTTCCTTCCTTCCTTCCTTCCTTCCTTCCTTCCTTCCCTAACCCTGCAGGAAGGTAGGAAGAAAAGAAGAAATATAGAAGAAAGAGAAATACCATTGTTCATTCCAGAGTCAATATTAAACAGGACCATTTTTTTAAATTAAATGTATTAAAAAGCAATTAGGATAGCATATCTAGCTAGCTAACTGGATATGATTTTCTCAAAATACAAAAATATGTAATACATTATCTTGATATAATTTCAGTTTATTTTTTCCAAGCAAAGGGAAGAGTTTTAAAATTTTAAAACATGTTTTCTAAGTAGAAAATCTTTAAAGAATAGCTACCATTACATTTTAAGAACCAAAATTGTTATATTAAGTGGTAAAGCAGCCTTCTCCAAAATAATCCCTCCTGATGTACTGGAACTACAACTCCCTGAATTTTTAGCTTGTCAGGCTGTTGGAATTACTATTTCTGTAGCTATTTCATCAATCACTGAAGCCTTCCAACTTGGCAATGACTGGAGTGCTGTTCTTCATTTTCTAGAGCCAGACTTCTTATAAATTTCTTATAAGATATCTTAGATGTTGACATCTCTACTGCACCAAATTTCTGAATACTCCTTTCATGATTTTTAAAATTTTTTAAAATTTTCTTTCATTCAGTTTATCTGTCCATTAGCATTCTTTAACATAATAATTTGAGTATGGAAACTTGTTCTGAGTTTGGAGATTTTTTGGAAAATTTTCTGTAACCAAAGAACTTGTCAGGCTCCTCATCAACCTAAAGCTGGATAACCATCACATTACAGGGTTGTCCCTGAATTCTAACTGACATTACTTGATCATTCTGTGCATTGTACCCAAGCACTATCTTGAGCATATCCTTCATGAATATGAAAGCAATGCCATTCCTTCTTTGTTTTGCATGTCCTGAAAAACAGGATGATCTGATTGAAAGTTTCCAATTCCAGTCCATTTCAGTTCACTGATGCCTAAGATGTCAATGTGTAATCAATTCATTTATCTTTCATTGTGCTGAGTCTTTCTACATTCATATATTTTACATCTGTGTTCCCACTGTAATTCTGTCTCCCACTGTAATTCTGCACCTCTCTTTTCCTGAATGGAAAACCATCAACTAGATGTTCCAAAGGCTTTAATCCACCTGTGTTAAAAACATCATTAGTACTCCAAAAGATCCTCTGCTGTTCCTCAGTAGACTGCTGAATGTCATCTGACCTGAAAGAGCCCATCATTTGACACTATGAAATGAATTACTTTATATTATTTTTTCTAGTTTTCTGTTTTTATAAAATGCAGTAGTTGCCTTCTCCCACACTATATGAAATAATGTCTCTGCCATTGTCACTAAAGTTATAATTTGCCTCCAGCACCTTCCTATATCACTGCTGTCTAATATATCAACATATGTCTAAGATTAGACATATCAACATATGTCTAATATAAGTGTTTAGTAGCTTTAGCTGGGGACCTGGGATGACCTTCATGTTTTGGGTGACCTTGCTGGAAGTATACTCTGTTAGTGTACACTCTCAGGATTGTTCACTCATCCCTGTCAAGAACTGCTCCTCCTGCCGTTATGCCATCATCACTGGAAGAGTCACATTAATTAACCAAAACAACCGAAAAAGAATTTGATTTTTTTTTTCTTACAATTGGCAAATGATATGTTTTGCAACAAAATATTTGCTTTTTAATATTATGATCTTGCTGAAGAAGCATGTTACAGATCCCATCAGCTAAGGAAATTTAATCTGGCAGGATCTGGAAGAGAGCCTTTTTTGTTATTGCATCATCCCCTGGAGATAAAATTGGTCCCATTCCTGTTGGCCTTTTGCAAGTCCCTGAAACTGTGACTGTGTTCCTGAGCTTGGAGTGGTGGTGGTGGTCATATGATCAGTTATAGCCTATAAAATTGTTATATTAATTGTAGTTCAATTTTTAGAAAAAAATTTCCCCCCACCTTGCCTTCTGGTTATGTATTTTATTTTCATTGCTGGTTGCATTTTTATAGTACCGGTTGTTAGCCATGTAAGTCACCATTGTGAGACAGGCAGCCATGTAAATTGAATAATAGAAATCTTTATTGTCATTGTACAACTTGTACAACGAAATTAATGCCACCCCAGTGCAGCTTTAAAAATATAAAAACCATAAAACACATAAAACACATCAAATATTTCTGTATTGACAGCTATATACACTTAGGCTCAGGTAAGAAACATCACAAGTAGTAATGGCAGAATTCACATTGGCTTAGCTCAACATATGATATATCAAAGCACAACTTGGAAATAAAGCTAATCTTCTTCCAAGTGACACATATGCCAAGATATAATAGACCAATACCTATTATTGGCTGGATATACAGTTTAATGGAGCAGAACGTGAGAGTTCGATGATCCTGTCAGAGGAAAAGGGGGATGTTTTTGATGGATTCCTACCACACTGTAATCTCCTGAAATTTCTGTGGATAGTTATAGGAAAAGTTAGTTCAGGATGAAATTCTACTGAAATCTGTTAGGGGACATCTCTCTCTCTCTCTCTCTCTCTCACACACACACACACACACAATCATACACACACACACACCACTTCCAACAGGGATATTTTTCTGGCTTCCAGTTTTCTAGATAAACAAAGTCCTTTTCCCATGTTTTGATCTAATTAATCTTAACAGATGGGGGACTTATTATGTTGCCTCCAAGATTATTGATTCTTCAGTAAACTCAATTTTCTTCCATTTTCTGGATTTTGTTGTATGTCGTGGAAAAAAAAAATCTTTTTGCAAAACAGCCATTAGCCTATTTCTGGTGTGAACCAATAGTCTTATGGAGTCTTAGTTGGGAAAGCCAGGTGCCAAAGAGTCTGGCTATGAGGCTAGGGTGATATGACAGGATGTGAGCTGTTGGCTGAATCCAAGAATTTTATTAGCATCTTGTATAATTCTATCTACACCCTTCTGTGCACCTATTAGTTTCACAGAGAGAGCTTAGCCAGATGGGTAAGCCCATTATGCCATGAATATTGTTAAAGAGCTAACTGGAAGAAGATCCTAATTGAGCATATCCTATGTTTTCATAAAAGCAGATAAACTAATGAAGAGAAACAGGAAGGCCGCAGGTTGAATTCAACCTATGTTCAGTGATTGCATGGCTGCTCACTTAGCCCTGCTATTCTGGTTATTAAAAGGATGGTTCTAACCAGAATTCAAGTGTTGCAGAAATAAGAACGTTTGCTCTATAAGCATTATACCTTCACAAAAGCTACTTTGATTGTAGCATTGTGATTTTTTAAAATAATTATTACAATTAATTAATTTCAATTAATTTGAAATTGTATAGGGACAAAAAACAATACAACTTATTCATTAGTATAGTGTTATGTTTGTTTTTGTTTTTCCTTTTGTTTTTGTTTTCAGTGCCTTTGAGTCAGTGTTGACTCCTGGTGACTGCCTCGATAAGTCCTGCAGTTTCCTTGGCAAGATTTCAGAAGTGGTTTCTTCCTAGGGCTGAGAGAATGTGACTGGCCCAAGGTCACCCAGAGCTGGTTCTGTGCATAGGTAGGACTAGAACTCACAGTCTCCTGGTTTCTAGCCTGGTGCCTTAAGCACTACAGCAAACTGGCTCTTCTTATAATGAAATAGCAAGACTCAAAAACTAATTTATACAGTTTTACATTTCCAATTACCCTTTATAGTGAAAATCAGTTGTCCATTGTATACCAGTTTCCAATTAGAGTAGCCATTGATATATAGGTAGGACATAGCTGAGTACGGAAGCTGCTCTGTATGGGAAAAACTCTCGTACACTAGTATTGATAATAAAAACTTATGTCAATGTGCATATCCATGACCATGTCCCTATCTATATTTATCTCCTACTTATGAAGGCTTGATATTATCAACATAGTATTGTTCTTGATAGTGTGCTCAAGTTGCAAACTGGAAATGTTGGCTCATTCTATATGCTAGCTAGTAATTACACATAAGATTTGTGTTTGTGTGCATGTCTGTGCAGGTAAAAAGGTAAGTAAATAAACAGATAGGTAGAAAAATTCATTTCTAAGGAAAGCCAAATGACTGGAGAGTTCCAGACTGGTTTCTTTATTAAGCTAGCAAAGAAATATAGTACTTTACCAAGCTTCCAGCAAGCAAAGCCAAGAGCTCTGATTTCAGGGCAACACAGATCTTACATAGATTTTATCATACAACATCACATTTTTTTTATTGTAAACCTCCCAGAGACACCTCCTCATGAGATGGACAGTGACCAAATTTGAAATATAAAACAAATAAATAAATATTCTAAGAAGTATAGGCTAATCAAATAATTGATATAAAGAAGTAGAAGGTATCATCTTTTGGAACCAGGAGCGCCCGGATGCTCAGAGCACAGAGGTCACAACTCATTGCAATCAGTATATCATAGGCACAGATACCAAGTAAATCAAAAGGCATGGATACTCAGTAAATAATACATACTGTAGGTACTAGCTTATCAAAGATTCAGATGCCCTGTCAACTACCCCTTTGTATTATGGTAACAGTCTGACTCTCTTTTTCTAAACATGAGAAAGCCTGAATGGGTTTTATTATCTTTTATCCTTGAGTAAATCAGCAAAACTGGAGAACAGCTGACCTACATATCAAAGCTTCCTGTGGATACCAGGAGGATGTTAAAAAATGTGAGGCTAGCTGGTGTCATAAAGATTTGCTACTGCCATAGCAATCTGACCTTCCTACATATAAGGTGAGAGAAGAATGCTGCAAAGCAAGCAATTTATATGGACTGCTATCACAGCTTTTCTTTGTTCTATGCAACTTTAACAAAATTATTGGGTATACCTTCTGACATAGAGAGATGATAGTTAGATAGAGAGATTGATTGATTATAGGCATATAATACAATCAATTTTTTTTTAAATGACCTTTTGAAATTTTTCATTAAATTTGTGAGTAGAGAAAATAAGTGGAAATTTTCACTAGATTTTCTGAGAGGAATAAAATTGTCTCACAATTTCTGAGGGCAATATGTTTTCTTAGGAGATACACCATCATTGCTACGGGGGGGGGGGGGGAGCTCAATAGGATGATCCTTCCTGATGTCTACCTTTTGGATTTAATTGATGCATGGGATACCAGAGAGGCTGCAGACCACCAGAATGATGATTAAACAATTAAAGATATGACATTCATAAATCTAGGGATCTGTGAGACATTCTAAGTTCAAAACATTTCTGGCCATAAATGGCTGTTCCAATGTTCCTTGCATAAAACAAAACACAAAAATAACAGCAGCTTTTCATTTTAAAAATATTTTTAATCAGAGGGTGAAAGCAATTTTTGACAGAATAGACTAAGTGAATATATATATATTCTGGCTTTAAATGGATATGACTGACAGCATATCATTCATTTTTAATTTTACATGTGAAAATGGCCTATCTAAATGCTTCAGTCTTGAAATAAACCATCTTTATACTAAGAGTTTTGTTTGGAGCTTAAGATAAAATGCTATGGTTTCATCCTGTCTGGCTGTTTCAAGAAATATTGTTTCAGATAGTCTGGGGTGTTTGTACCATGTAAGTTTTTACTGAGGTTTGCCCCCCACCCCCACCAGCATAGCCAGGACAACAGCAGGGTCTAATCTTTTCCTTCCTGCCAGTGGCTTAGAATAGACCCAGTGATGTGGGGATGGAGTGCTAGGTCAAAGAAGCAGTTACTTACAAAATCATCTCAGGGCCTGAGGGTACCTAGTGCTGGAGAGATAGAACTAGAACTGCTGCAACTGACCAAGTGCAACTGCAGAGGACTGTTTGCTACTGCTGTTGGAGCTCCACCACTAAGTATCTGGCTGCTGCTTAATATTTTTAGATTTTAAAGCAATGTAAGGACAAATAGCCTAGAAGACACAGGGAGGGAGAAAAAGAGAGATCTCCCAACCTTTCACCTGCTTTACAATTCATTTTTCCTCCCTGTACAATTCCATTCTCAAGAGTCATAAGTGAAAAAAGAAGGAAAAGTGGCTGGAGGTTTCAGAGATAAGGTCAGGAAGTGGGAGAGTAACCAATGCATGGAGTCTTGATTTTTCTCACTTGCTCTCTTCTCTTTTTATTTGATTCATCTACTCAAAGTAGAAAGAATACTGCAGCATGTATTTCTTACCTAGTTGAGCAAGTGTAGCATAAAACAAGTGGAAATGAAGAATAAGGCTGCCCTGAGCTTCATAATGATGCTTCACAGGTAAAAGTTAAATTAAAATTTCTCTTTTCTATGTGTTGTAAGCTGTCAGGATTGATCAGATAAAATATGGAATGGATACTTCCATATGAAATATCCTTTATTTTGTTAGCGTAACAAGGGTAGACATACATCAGTTTCTTTGAAAGATTGATTAAGCAGATAATTAAGCAAGCAGACTTCAGGTAATGTCTACAAACAGAGCTATAGCTATCCTCAATTGTCTGCCTTCAAAAGAGGATGTAATGTAGCCAGTTAGGGCTTTTTTTTAAAAAAAAACATATACAGTAGTACCTCAGTTCACGAACTTAATTCATTCCGCGGCTCTGGTCGCGAACTGAATTGGTCGTGAACTGAATCAAATTTTCCCATAAGGTTCAATGTAAATATGGTTAATCTGTTCTGACCCCTTTGAATTTGGTCGCGACCCGATTTTTGATCGCGTCCCGAATCAAATTTCCCCATAAGGTTCAATGTAATTACGGTTAATCCGTTCTGAACCATATGTTGTTGTTTTTTAAAACCGCAAAAATATGACACAAAGTACAGTACGAAGAGAGAGAAAGCTAACCTTGTTCGATGTGACTTCTGGCGTGGAGGGCAGGAAGGCGGGTGGGGAGGCGGTTATTGCTTGGAGGGAGAGTCCCCCTCCCTACAGGAAGCCGCGACCACGTGTCACGGGAGGGAAAATGGCTGCGGATCCTGTTCGTCACCCGATGCGGAGTTCGCGAACGGAGGCAAAATTTTGCGACCGGAGCTGTTCGTGATCTGAATTGTTCATGAACAGAAGTGTTCGTGAACCGAGGTACCACTGTATCTAAGTATATGTCTGTCAGCAATAGTAAATCTTCTGCTAAAATGATAGAGTGCCTATTCTAAAATGTAATTACTACTAAATTCCTCAAAGAATTTAGGCTTCAGTTAAAACTTAGCTCTTCACCTCTAATAATTAGCAAAATCTGAATTTAATTTCTTGTCTTTTGAATTCTCTGCTCCTTCAGTATATCTGCAGAAGGTAGAAAGATCTATAAATATTAATCTCTATAGTGGTCCAGGAGATTGTTGCTACTATTTGCATAATAAAGAAAGTCTCTACACATCTATCCTTTAAACACACACATGATGTAAGAGATGAAATCAAATCAAAACAAAACAATCAACTAACCATAATCTACTTGAAATTAATGAATTTTAAGGATTTTTTAAAAAGTTTCACTATAACAATAAAGGGGAAAGTTTAATACATAGGAATACTATAGACAATATCAAAAAGAGAGGAGGAGGAGGAAGAGGAGGACATTTTTGAATTCTCCATATCTGAAGGTAAATAATTATCTTGGCGACTACTACAGTTATAATTACCTGTTAGCTACAAATACTTTAAAAAAAAAACAGCTCTCAACTTCAAATACCTGGTTTTAAAGAGGACTACAGTTAAAAAAAGAGTAACAGAATAACTTATCTTAATTAGCTTGATGATATCTTCAACATAAATGTTAGTTGGTATAATTTTCCTTCCCTGGAGTATTCATCTCCAGATGCATTTAGTTTAGTGTTGGTCAGTGCTTTGTAGTAACTCACTGTCCCTAATTTAAAGGGGAAAAAAAGCTAAAAGCTAAAAATGGGGTTTATCATATTATTATGTGAGTTCATCAGAATCCTGGAACCATGAAGTTTAGCTCTTTTACTAAAAGACACAGTTGCTTCAAACTCAAATAGAGGAACAGCGTACTTTAAGAGCTATTGAATTTTCTTTCACAGAAGCGTCCTTTTAGTTTTCACATGTGATGTTAATCAGGCTACCAATATTAATCAAGTGAAACACAAATAAATATAACCAGGATTGCATTTAATTGCATTTGGTTCTCTCCTAATGCAGAATACAATTAACAGCTTTCTTTCAGAGAAAAGCGACAGCTATACTTAAACATTTCTTTCCCTATATTTTAGTAAAAATAGAGGGATACTTGGCTTCTTGGCATTTATGGTATCTGAAAGACTTTTATTTTCTCAAATGCAGATGCTTTTCTAGTGGTAGATGCATCTCTAATAGCCTTTCCAAGTAAATTCGGAATACAGTTCACTAGCTGCTTTCTGTGGGCAAACCACATTTTATTTCAATAGTATAGGAAAAACATTAACTAGACTGTATTCTTAGACTCTTGAAAAGTAATAAAGGTCAAACCCATCAGCTCATATAATAAATCACTACAGCACTGTTTGCTCAGGGGAACCATTCTGATTTGATAAAGTAGAGATCTAGGACGCTGATATAACCAGATACTTTGATGCTATACTACAAAATGCAGCCAAGTATTACACTATCAATACCTCACAAGTCCTTTCTAATTTTGCTGCAAGCTTCAGTAATTGCAACTGGCAAAGTAGATAAATGCAAATATCTAAATATTCAGAGATTCTTTAGACCAAATGCAATTTACAGATTATTTGCTGCTTTTTATTTCTAATTTAGTAGTACAGTCTCATTTCAATACAAATGTAATTGCTATTAGTGTTGGACAATCATTTGGCCCGGTTATCCCATTTTCTGCTCTATTTATCTTAAGGTTCCTACTTTAATCATCTTGCTTCTTACTTCAACCTCTCTACATCAATCTCCTTCTCTTTCTCTCTCTCTGACTCATTCTCAATATTTTCTGTCCCTTTGTTTAATAGCACAATCATCACTTGATAACATCTGTGTGTCTTCTGCAATTCTGTCAAATTTACTAAGATGGAGAGATTTAAGTGCTGCAATTTCTCTCTGAGATCCTGCTGCTGCATCATTTCAAGGTACAATTTTCATCTTTTAGCCTTTCCCCTTCCCATCTTTTTTTTTTCACTTTTGTCCTCTATAAAAATGTTTTATATTCAAATACACTATGGAAAGAAACTTCTTTGCATAAATTACACACAAATGCAAGCATATGACACACAATATAAAAGGAAGCAAGGAATGCACAAATCAAGACAACCAGCTTTGATTGCCATAACAAATCCCCTCTCTTCAAATTCATGAGAGCTTTTACAAAGCAGAAGTCTACTCTCAGATGGGCAGGCTATCATCACAAACTTAGAAGAGTGCTTCTTTGCTGGCAGCACTAAAAACCTCTCCAAGAGAGATTCCAGTAGGTTCTTTTCCATTTTAACACTGCTCTTTCCTTTAGCGAGTATTTTAACAAAAGGTTATATCTTACAGAAAAAGCTATATTTATTATAGATGCTGAAATATATAAAGCATTTTGTATTTATTCTTTGTAACAGCTTGCTATTATAATCTTTGTCATGTGATTAGCTGCACAACATTATTACATAAAACATTGTATGTGACTTATTTATCTTTTGGTGGGAAAAATAAGCGAATTAATTAACGGTTTGGGACATAAGCAAGTTTATGTGATGGCATAAAATGAAATATTCTGAATAGAAGTCACTCTCAAAAAATACTTTGTTATAGAGCAGGAAGATCTGTTCAAAAGCAAAAATAGGTTTAAAAAGAAAAAAAAAACAGTTCATGTCCCAAGACACTGGGCAAAACCAATGACATCACTGGATCTGAACCAGAAGTTACCATCTGTGCAGTATGCATTCTACTTCAATGGATTACAATACCTCATGTAGAAAATCAACTGTGACAGAGTTCTTACTGACCATCCTTACTATCAGCAAAATAAAACATGCATCTCTTACCTGTGGAAGTTTATTTGTTATTACATTATCCATTCATAGCTCACACTTTTGATAACTGCATACCTTTAAACAGTTTATAAAAACTTCCAAAAGTGTAAGTTTCACAAGCAGTGCTTGACATTATGACAATCTTTGTGGTCTACTTTATTTTCTGATATTCTCCAGTAACTTCATTTTGCATCTACTGATGGCTTATCTTTTCTGATATTTGTTGTACACAAGCACAAGCTCCTCTATTTGCATACATTTTTCTTGAATGTTTCTTTGTGTGGTCTTTTTGTCAGCACAGAAGGGTGGGCACCTGCACTGGCTACTTAACATTTGCTGTAAAATATGCCAGATTTCTTTTACATGCATTCCTTAGTACAGAATTGCATTATTTTTAGTAGTTCAGAGATATTTAAGTACATAACTTTTCCAGGTCATTCTTTCTCACCCCTTGCTTTCAAAGAATAAAAATAGGCATTTTCCATGTCTGTATTGTGTCATTGGTATTTATTATCAATTCCAGTCAAAGTGCTTATTTCATGCAGTCTACTGCCCTAAGCACTTATTTTATTATTCCTGCTGTTAAATTAAAATCAGATTCATTTTGAAAGAGTAGGAAGCATTATAATATTAACTTTTAACATTTAGTATATGTGAAATAAATGTTCATTAGGATTGTTCCCAAACTTAAGCAGAACTGCCACATATATAAGAGCTGAATTAATCTTCATAATATAAACTGATTTTTTTTGCCTTAAGCAAATGTTCAGTTTTTTAAAGTGTGTATACAAGTAAACATTAACATAATGCCTTTATGACTCCACTTGTGGCTTTATTTCTTTTCTGAGTTAAATAAGGTAAATGAGGTAAATGTAGAATATATAAAATATTCTGATTTGGACATAAGCAATAGAGAAACACGCTGTCTTCAGCCATTATTTACAGCATATAAGGTCTCCAAAGGAGAAAGAGGGTAAAAAACCCAACTCTATTTCCATGCCATGTAATTACTTGTTCTATTTATAAGTTGCCTTTTCTCCTAGGAATTCAAAGTAGCATGGATAACATTCCCCATCCCCACCCACCACCCCCCTTTCAGTTTTATTCTCACAATAATTCTGTGAAGTATGTTAGGCTGAAAGAGTGTAACTGGCCCTAGTCAACTAGTAAATTTGACTGAGTATGAACTTGAAACCAGTTCTTTCTATAAACCAATTCCTATGCCATACTAATTCAATAAGTAAAGTATTATTGGAAATCAGATCTGGGCAACAAAAGATGCACTAAAATGCATACATTAGGGAAAGTTGTGAATGAAGATCAATATGAAATTTCTTACTCATTTAAAAACTGCCAAACAGTTGGATTTATGAACCATCTAAAACTGAAATTAATCAGATTTATGCTGATCCAAATGTATCTAGAATTGCATGTAGATTTATATAACATATATTATTAGTCTATATTCTGCTTTGCTAAAATTGTGGAAGAAACAGTTGTTCTAGAAGAGACAAAACTTGCAATAGTTGTTTCCTTTCTGCAGTTCCCTCCCCATTCCTTTTAACTGAATAGTCTGAAAATAAAGCCATAGAGCTACTTCAGTAATGGAGTGGCTCTTATAATCATGCAGTGAAAGAAAGAAAAGCTCAAATATGTGCAGTAGTGCTGAGAGGTTCCACATTCTTGACTAGCATATTCTTGTAACAGATTTGAAATACTGGAAGCAAACATAACACATGAAAACAATATTCTTATCTACTCTGGCTTAGTAAATAGGGGGAGAAATGAATGGTGCCTGATCTAAATCTGTATACAAATTCAGATGTCTGATTATCTAAATAAACAACCATGAATACATTATAGTATTGAATTGTATTACTAAATTCCTGTTAACATCATTAGGTAACCAAACACTTATTCTACAAACGTTTCTTGGCTACCTAATCAGAATCTATCAGAATGCTATATACAGTTCACCTTCCCTTAGACTCTCAGAGACACAGAGAGATGAATGTGATATAATGCCATATCCCCATGTAAGGCTAATATACTGTGTATAGTCATCTAAAGTGCAATGATCCATTTGTTCAATTCCCAGTAGAGGGTCCTGAACCCCATAGAAAAGATCTGGCTACATATACCTGACAAGTCCCAACATAGAACAAAGCCAGTCACATATTGCTTCCTGTTGGTCTATATAAATGAAAACACCATACAGGTATACACTGTGTAATAATAGCAAAAAATTTTCCCCTCCAAGAGAGTGGGCGAAAGTCATGTATAACTTCACTCATGGGAACATATCATAACATAATATCTATCTTTCTCTATCTGTCTTTCTCAAGAATAATGGAAGGTAAAGTGTAGATACATTCTGATAGGTTCTATATATACCTCCCAGTAACACCACTGAGCTAATGAACCTAAAACATTCCACATAGTCATCTAAAGTTCAACAATTACGGTGACCATATTTTTTTAGGAAAAATAAAAGTGCAAACCTGAAAAAGGGGCAAATATGAAAGAGGTTCAAAGGGACAAAAACATTAATGGTTTATATTTATAACTTTGCTTTACAAAAGAAAATTCAAGAGCAAAACCAAGAAAAACTTTTCAATATATTCTACAATATATACAATGCCACCCAGAGTCTTTTTTTGTTTTTTGTGTGATAATGAGCAGCTATATAAATTTGACAAATAAATAAATAAAATGCAATATATTCTAATAAAAATATCTAAAATCAAAATTAATTAAAAAAAATCCATTTCCACTTTTTTCACATGAATGTGAAAGACTGTGCATTAAGTGGTACCATTTGTAGGGCAAAAGTTACATGACCAAAATAAATGACAAAATTTAGTTTTTTGAAAAATAAATCTAAAGGACAGCTTTCTGAAATAAGCAACTGTCCTTCATAATAAAAGACATATGATCCCTGTACCAATAGTCCATGATTTCAATTCCTGGTAGAAAGTTTTAATCACATGAAATCTTGAAAATGGCACATGCCTTTCTAGATTTATGAGTATTGTTCTGGATTAGGATTCGATAGGTGATGTGCAATCGTCATTTTTTTGTTTTGTATTTTTTAACCAGAGTTGGAGAACCATTTGATGGTCAGGAGCTAATGCAAGGTAGGCAGATTATATTACATGGGATAGAACTGGAATTTCCTGAGGTAGTTGTTAGAGTAAGAAAGCATTTGTATGTTTGCATAAATGTTCCTGACAGCAGAAATCTAATCTGAGTAGTGATTAGCAAAGCAGGTTTTAAATCTAATGGAAAGGAGATGTATTAAGGAAATATATTATATAGGTAGTCAAGGCCTGGTATCTAGCTAACAACATGTTACTAGGATTAGAGTCAAACAGCATATGTTTTCTCTTTGTGTGACTGGAAACAAAGACAGTAGGATTTGAGACTTTCAGTATCATCAATAGGCAGAATGATAGATAAAAGAGGACAGAGAGTAAATCTGTAACTCTCTAAATACATTCCATTGTGTCCTGTAGTTAGTAGGTTAAGAGATGTTGTAGAGTCAGTGCTATTAAAATCACACTTTTTATGTCAGTTGGAAGGAAGTTTTTTTTTTTTTAATGTGTTAAGACTATTTTAAGATTTGCAGTGTCTCCTGCTTCAAATAGAAAGTAACTACTGCATGAATTTTCAACAGTCATATTGCTGAAATTTGGTACTGAAATGGGAAGGGCTCCAGGGGATTAAAAGTATTTATTTCAGCTTTGGTGCAGTTGTGTTATCTACTCTTGCTTAAAAAGAGAGTTGTATTATCCTAGCATTCACCAGTTAATCTGCAGCCAACTTTTGCATAGCACTTCCTTCCATATAAACACTTAACATACAGCTTTCTCTAATGCTTGGACATAACTTTGGATAATATAAGTATTGTATAAACTAGGAACTATTTCACAATTTGCAGACCAAATCTTATGAATGCAAATAGTATTATGCTACAATGTCAGGCAAACTGGGAAGTTTTCAAATTCAAAGGGAGTAACAGGGATTTAGACCAGGGTTGTTCTGACTATGTTCCACAGAACCCTAGGGTTCCAGGACAACTTGATAGGATCCTGTGAGATACTAAGGGCAAAACAAACAAACACACAAAAACTTCACTCAAACACAGCCAATTTTCTATCACTAGAGCTTTATCACTTGATCAAAGGTTATAGGCAACTTAAACAAAACAAATAAAAAAAAATTAGGTTCCATGATTTGAAGAAGTTTGAAAAAACTCTAATTGAAATAAAGACTACAAGGTACTCAGACATTCTGCAATTATGAACTGGTTGAGAAGAACAAAATGAATAAGTTTTTTTCTGTGTAATATAAAATAGTCTTATGGAAGACAAGCATTACTTCATCCTTAGATTAGTTTAATCAAAGATGGAACTTCTAGAGACATAAGGAGTTTCCATGGACAGTAATAAAACTGAAACAATGCTTCAGGACTGGGTTTTATTTTATGTTATTATTTGTCATTTTATTTATTTATTTAATTTGCCAGGGCATGAGAATGAATAATTCAAACTATTATCTTGTGGCCTTAATGGGTGATTGCGTTGTTTAATTTGGCAGGCACTATTCAAGCATTCTTTCACCCCACCCCACCTGGCAACACTTTCTTTCAATTTCATTAACAGAGGAAGTATGTATCTTTATTTAACAAACAGTGGAAGAGAATCATAGACAATGGCACTTTTGACAACACATTCCTTTTTTGCTGTTTGATTCTTGTTCTAATAACACATCCTTTGTTTGATTTTTTTTTTCTGAATCTTAAGCTTTGCTCTGTATGTTGGTGTAATTTCCAACAAAAGTACAAGGAGACAAACTTTACAGGACAGAATACCAACCCATCTGAATTATTCTCTAGCAAAATCTAAGCTTCAAAAAATCTGTCACCATTTCTATTCTAGCAGACTTTAGTAGTAAGCCAGGAGGTCTATCTTCACCTTAAATGTTGCTTCAAAATTTAATCACATTTTTATTAGCTTCCTTTTTTGCCCTTCCTTAAAACTCCCTGACCTTAGCTATCCATGGAAACTGCTTCTCAAACAACTTTTGCTGGACATAAGGGAGGCCTTATATGCTGGGTGAGATTACTTACTTTATTAACCTCATTCAATGGAAGTAAAAAATTCCTACATGGCCCACACTGGTTAATCATCTCTCAGGCAAACAGTCACGAAACTATAAACCACAAAGAGTAGAAGAACCACTATTGTTCCTGTTGTTGCTTTATTATACAATGTATAATATGATACATTAATTGATCTCAGAAGAAGATACAAAGAAGGAAAAAAAAGAATTCATAAACAGAAGTAAAACAATAAAACATAACATTGTCAAAATATCTATCCAATATAAATAGAAAATGAATAAAACAGAGAAAAGATCACTATAATACAAAGCATGAGTGAGCAGCCGTAACTTCAATTGGTGCTGAATTTTTAGTGCCAGACTAGCCTCTAGAAGAAAAGGATTCCACAATCGAGGAATGAAAGTCAAGGAAGCCCTCATTTATATCTCCGCACTGCAGAGACCATCATCTTGGCAGATCTTTGTCCTCTAAGTTCACTTAATCATGGTCTCCTGTTTGAACAGTGTTGATGGCACTTATTATAAATTCATAATTTATATTTTGATTCTGCAAGATATGTTTAGAGCAAAAAAGCACATTAGACTGCACATAATGAGATAAATTAATGTGTCAAGCAATATCAGTATACATTCAAATCAATATCTACATGCCATTATCTTTAACGTACACATTTTGGTAATGCATTCTTACTTATGGTATACATTTTATACTCCACTTCCTTTAACCTAATCTTTTTCCATAGTGTGCAACTGATATATCCAAAAATATAATCCTAAATAATTAAGCTACAGTCAGTTATCATTAATGTTTTAATAATGACAGTGATTGGCAGCTTTTGCTTTACAAAGTGCCATCTTGGTCCCATGTTGCAGAATTAGTGTCTTGATTCTTAATACTTTAAGACTAGCAAAAACAGAGTTAAATCTCCTTATTGTTTCCTTCCGAAGATTTTTTTTCCCCCTTTCATAAAGTGGGCATTTGTAGGGGCATCATCTCGTATTCATTATTTTAGATATTTTAGTTTGCCTTTGAGTTCTCTCAGTATGCCAAGTTATTGTCCATGGTTTTCAGCATTACTGACTTTTTGAACCTCTTTCTATCTATAATGCCAGTTCAAATATTTACAATGCAGGTGAACAATATGAGGCCTCAAGTACAACCTGGGTGTGATTTGAGAATCTCCTAAAAGTTGTCACTAAATTGCATTTTTTTAATGTGAGAGAAGGGGAACATTCTTAGATACATGATAATGATAATTTCATGTTGATTAAACTTAGGTATCAATTACATTAAATCAGTATAGAGTTGTGCTGTCCTTGTTTACTTTTTGGCATAGCCAGCAAGCTACTTAAGTTAGTGGAATTTTTAGCCTAAAAAAATTATTTATCGTGTCCTAAGAAAGAGAAATATCCACAAAATCTAACAACTGCCACAAAAGGATGAAACAAATGTGGTAAGATCAGCTGTTTCTTACATTTGTGCATGAAACTTCCAGATACATGTACTAAATAGGTGAAACTTGCACTACGCTGGCTCAATACACATCCCCTTACCAACAGACTCCTCTGCTTAAAAATTACCATTCCTCATTATCATACAACTATCCAATCCTTCTTCAGCCACTAAAATCATATACTTTCCCACTCACTAATGTGATAATATATTTTCTTTGCTTCTTTGTATTCCCTCCAATGGCTCTGATGGCTACCATCCATTTACCCACTACTCCAAATCATTTAACTGGGGTAGCAGTCTAAGAAAAAACTATCATAAAGCTAATTTTCATTCCCAACTTAGCACTTGAATGTTCTTATAATACGCACACAAATATTTGAATACTTACATAAATGCACACAGAGAGACACGACACACTTGCAAAGTTTACTGTATCAGCATTTCTAGATAACTTACATTGTGATGCATATTGAGAAACAAAGTGATTCACAGTTTATCACAGTTTTATCATTGCTATCTCTGAAATGCTGTATTTGTCTGATTCTTTCTTGGCACCAGTACACACTATCAAAGTACTGAATATATCAGCAGAAAAGCCTACCTATAAATGATTCACTGCAGATAAATTCATCCTGAAGACAGCAAAATTAACCCCAAAAGTTAAGAACAGAAAGTTTATAAGGCCATAGGAACATCATAAAAAGCTAATAATAAAACCACCCTATGGCTACTTATACATTTTTCATTTGAACTTTGTATAAAACCTAAAATGTGTTTTGTACAGTAAATCACTCATTTCTGAAAAGAAGCTGAAGATTCAGGAAAATTCAGATTATAGCTACTCCACTTAGAGAGTGCCATAAATTTAAGGGTTGACCTTAGCAGGTAATTTTGATGTAGATTATATGAGCTTGGCCAGAACACTATAAAATGAGGCTTTGGATTTTTGTTATGTGTAGTGAATGGGCAAATGTCTAGTCACTCAGGCAAGACAAAAACTTTTCCTCCCCACATTCATTCAAACATTCACTCAACATTCAAACATTCACCTATGCCACGTATAGGCAAAAGCCATATTATCCTAAGACACATAAACCAGATGACTGAGCAGACAGGTAGGAGTTTTATTAACTGCAAAATCCAAGCCACAAAGGGGTGGGGATAAAAATTACATATGCTTACCAAATGGATCCTCCCAAGCCTTGCTAGCACAAACCTCTGTCTTGAGATGAAGGAGGATGGAGATGGGGTATGGTTATATGAAAGGAAGCTGAGAAATGAGAAAGAAAACAAGGAGGTGATCAAGAAGAAAGAACATCTACAAGAGTCAGAATATTAGATTGATGGAAGATGTAGATACAGTGAAAAGCATTCGTAACATTTTGATAGAAGGTTGCAATCTATGGGAGACAGGGATTTGTCTGAAGCAGTGGACTGGTGAAAATCCTTCTTTCTGAATAAAATTAGAGTTTAGTCCAGGATCTGCATTCAGAGTACTTTGTTTTCAGGAATATTAGTCTGCTTTGAGAATTCTAATATTTTGAACATGCCTGCATGTCTGTCTTTTTTTGTATCAAATGTTTATTGTCTTTGTGTAAGCTCCATTTTTTTTTCCCCCATCTAAACTTCCTAGAAGATGAAGTTAGATCAGCACTCAAGTCATTACTGAGTTGGAAGGCTACAGGAACTGATGGAATAGCCACAGTAATCTGGCAAGCAACAGAAGGAGAATCAGTCAAGGTTCTAATCAAGCTATGCCAGCAAACCAGAAGAATGACACAGTGGCCAACAGATTAAAAGGGGTCAATCTACATTCCAATACAAGAGAGAGAGAGAGAGAGACCTAACAAAGTGTGCATATGATCACACAATATCCTTAATTTTAGATGCTAAGAAAATAATGTTTGGGATCATCCAACACAGATTAGAGCCTTACATAAAAAAAGAGATGCCAGATGTCAAGCTGTGGAATGTTCCTAGAAAAACGGGAACCCCATTAGAACCTCAGGATCCCCCATTTGTATCTGCATCCATTTTCCTCATTGCATCCTATGAGAAATTGATGTTAGAAGTGCTAGTTATGATCTTACCCATACTAAATGCCTTATTTCATTCAGTTATAATTAGGCATTTGATTACCTCAAGGTTAGCTTACTTTTCCTTCTTATTTTTAATAAAACTAATTTAAAAAACAAATCACAAGATTGATACTTTAACTTATATCTCCTCAAAATGAGGTGGTACTGCTCTTATGTCACTAAACTTCATTTCTGGGCCTTGAAGCTGATGGCTGTTGACCGGACATCTTTTTTCCTGGGAAAATCAGTTCTCAGTTTAAATTACCACATAGCAAAAGGAAATCCAAAACTAAAGTGTCCAAGAAGAGTTTAAATTTTCCCTTCAATTCAAGAACAGAAGGTGAAATATGCATCTTGCACACCTTTATATACTTTTTCATGCATGAACAGTCCTACATGCTTCTGTGCTATAAACTCTGTGCTATTCTTATATGGGTTATTCTTCACCACAGTCAATTCCTTCCACTGTGTGTGTGTGTGTGTGTGTGTGTGTGTGCATGCCCATGTTATATTCTGAAGAATATTCAGCAAATGTTGGCTGTAATTTAGGGTCAATTCAAATTTCATCCCGAAGCCTAAGAATTGTCCAAATATTGCTATAATATGTATATGAGTCTGAGCAAAGCTGTTTTTTTTTAACAAACTGAAAGTTGTAAAATCAAGTAATTCTATTTTTTCAGCTGTTTTGACAATTATATTGTTATAGCTCCTAATTAATGCCCCAATAATATTGGGGGAAACTTTGTTGGGTTTTCCATAACTTCTGATTTTCAGTTGTTAAGGCCTGATATATTGCAATCTTTTCCAGTTCCTTTTGAGCTATTCACTGTTATTTGGTATTGCCAAAGCTTCAACTACTGTGACTTCTGCTATAGAATGTTCTAGATATTGGTCCATCTGAATTTGGAAGACCCATGCAATTGCTAAATGGTCATTCTGGAACACTTTTTTTCCCCCCCAATCTTATGGTCATACCAGCATCAAAACCATATTTTTACATATATTCAGGTGAGATATTTTTGCTATATAATCTTGCCTTGTTGAAACAGAATTCTGGGAGTTAAGCTAAAATGCCCATTACCCAAATAATCTTCCCAGGAAAAACAAAGCACTAGTTCAGCTGTAATCAGTTAGGTGCTATGAATGCTCAGAGACAAAGAATGTTGCAACCAGTAAAATGAGATAATGAAATGCAACAAACGCTTGGCAATGTTAGCCTTTATAGATAGCAGTTACGGGAATGTAGTAGATTCAGAGATGGAATCTTCAAACCTCTGTTTCAATTCAAGGCAGTTACTGTATTTGGATCCGTTACCTCTCCTATATCACCTTATTACTATGCACAATAAGACAGACATGCTGTAACCCAATCAAAGATTAAATTAAATGTATATTATAATTTGCATAAGTCTATAAAGAGGCTGTAAATCCCCCACTCCCACTTTAGTCTTGTCTTCTCCTGATTACTAAACAAATTTATGCTTCAGTGAAGACATGCTGGTGGTTTAAACAAACTCAAACATTCTTCTACATAATCTGGGTATTTTTCAACAGTCACTTATAAGATGGACCACAGGTTCATATTCCTCTTCACATAATCTATTTTACTGTTGTTTCCAGTTTGTTTCTTCATTTCATTTTTATACCATTTATTGCTAGTGCTTGTCCTAATGCTTCAAATATTAATCCTTATGTTTCCTTCTTGAGGATCTAGTCTGAAGCCATTGTCAAGTTTTCACCTTACTTTAAATTTCTTGCAGGCATTAATCATATAGAGGCTTTTATCTTTCCAATGTTTTAATTTGTTGTCATAACTGTTTGGTTTTGTATGGGGCCTTTGATTTTATCACATTCAAAATATTTCCTTGCAAACATTTATGAACATCTACTTTTTGCTTGGCTTTATGAACTGTATGCCTGTAGACTTCCAATTTAATCCTCTATTGTGTGCTTCATTTACAACAAACCATGAGCGCCAATTTCCTCAGTAAACACAAATGAACTATGTTGCTTTTTGGGTGTAGTGTGTGATGTATTGTCATAACTTTTCAGGTCTTGTGATCTAAAGCATCTAGTCTGGCTTTTATCCAGTCAACAATACCTCTTGTGTAGTGTATTACAAGGACACCCAAGGATTAATGGCTTTGATAGTATTACCACCATTCAGCCTTGATTTTAAAACTTCTTTAACTCATTTTATATACTTGGACCTGGTATTCTTTTTCACTTGTGCATGCAAAACATTGTTTACTTGTAAAATAGCCCAACACTTATAGCTGTCCTTTATTGTAAGTGCTTTGATTTTATCATCATTCCATAGTCAGGTCTATCTGACTATTCATTTTTTTATTGCCAAAGTTGCACCCTTATCCAATCCTAATCCCATTTGATGTGCTCACTAAAAAATTGAACTATATTTAAAAGCGATTGTAATTCTCCAGAAACTTGGAATATAATTTCAAATCATTCTAGTAAAGCACATATGAAACTTTTATTCATTTTATTTTAGAATAATGTCATTTTATTCAAAATTATAATCAATGGAATCAGAGTCATATTCATTACTGCAGCGAGATTATTATATACACAAAGATGGAAAGATTTGGCATTGGTCACCATGGAGGAATGGTTGGTCATAGTGACAGAACCTGCTGAGATGGACAAACTGACTTCTTTGATTAAAGAAAAGACAATATCTACATTTACTTCTGACTGGAAACCTCTTATGGACTTTTTATGTAAAAATGAAAAAAAAATGAATTCGTGATTAGACAGGATAGAATATAGAAAGAAGTGAGACATGATGTAACTTTAGACAGAGAGATTAAAATGTAATTGTATGTATAACTGCTTTGAAGAAGATAGAAAACCACTTCTTTATATCTGTCTTTATATATATTTTTTGTCTACTTTCATCTACTTTTCTTATTGCATTTTAGCTTTTTCTATTATTTCTCCCTTTCCTTTCCTTTTTTTTTTTCCCCTCCTTTGGGTTCTATTTTAGTTGGTATTAGTTCTTATTTTTACTGTTAAAAATTTAAGTTACACGTATATGTATATAAAAGAGAATCATAGTCATATTCAATAGCAATGGAAACAAACAGTCTCCTTGGAAAAAATCCTTCACTTATTTGATTATCCATGTTTGCTTTAAGTGTTGTTTTCCACTTTTTCATTGCATTATAAAACGTAATACTTTTTAAAATTAATTCCAAAAGTTTCCAAACATTCTTAATCTCACTATGGGCTAGTGAGTGCATACATACATACATACATACATACATACATACATACATGGAGAGGGAGAGGGAGAGGGAGAGGGAGAGGGAGAGGGAGAGGGAGAGGGAGAGGGAGAGGGAGAGCGCAAGGCTGGATAGTATAGTAGTTAGAACACCGCCTTTGACGCAGGAGACCAGGGTTAAAATCCAAGCTGGTACCTACCTTACCAGTAGGGGTCCTTGGGCAAAAAACCCTAACGCTTCACTTGCCTACCTTAAATATGACAGTCATGCTAGCTCGGATGTCGCCCAGATTAACAAGGTCCGCGTCAGATGTTGGGGAACCAGAACAATCTGATGATAAGGGGGCTACTGGAACAAACCATATGTGGATGAAACAATAGAACTTGGAATTGATGGAATGCTACTACAACACCAGACCTAATGAGAGGGGATATATGAAACGTATGAGGGAACTATGGATAGACAGAAGGCCTACATCCACACTAACTGAGAAACAATTAATTACCCAGCGCTTCAACATAATGAAGAGGAAGCTACTCTCACAACCTGAGATAGACCAACTCCACATTACAACCTGGACTCACGTAGACCTGGAAGAACAACTGGATGTTCAGCCAATACCTGAAGCTGGAAAGTCACTGCCACCACCTCCATTACAGAGCCCAGCAGCTGATATGAGGCATAAGATCATGGATAAACTAGCTACAGTCAACCCTCAAGGCTCATTACCAAGGCTCAGTGCAGAAGTCCCATTGGATAGTATGCTAGAAGATGCCAATAGAGCCCTCAAGACAATCCCTACTACCACCATAACTAAAACCAATGAACTGGTATACATTACAGCTGCTGTAATCCTGGAAATGCTTGGCTACATGATCAAGAAGAACATTAGTACATACCCCCCCACCCCAGAAAATGAAGTCAGAGGCTAAGATCAAGGCAACTTGGAGAGACGTCAGTCAGCTGGTGGAACTACCAAAGGGTATGGAGATTAAGGATAAGACTCGTCTACTGAAAAAATACATGGGACTGACTCCATCTGAAGCCCTAGAGACTGCTAAACAGCACTGGCTGCCAGGCTCAGGAGATACACTAGAGAAGCAGAGGCCAAGAAGATAAATGCCTTGTTCTCCAAAGAACCATCCAAGGTGTACTCCCAACTCCAGTGCAACAACAGAGTAACAGTAGAGCCACCACCAGCAGAAACTGAACAGTACTGGAAGAATATCGAAGAACATATGGGAGAAAGAGAAGACACATAACACCAATGCAAAGTGGCTGCAGGACCTGAAAGCAGACCACAGCAATCTCCCAGAACAGGAACCAGTCACCATCACACTAGCAGACATATAACAGTGGGTCAAGAACATGAAGAGCTGGACAGCACCTGGCCCAGACATGATCCACACCTACTGGCTAACTAGTAACAGCAGTGCATGAATGCCTAGCAGCGCAGATGAACCAGTTGCTAGAGGCAGGCTCCCACCCAGACTGGCTAACACAAGGAAGGAGAATGCTGATCACGAAAGACCCTCAAAAGGGAACCGTACCATCCAACTACCAGCCAATAACCTTCCTCCCCACAACATGGAAAGTTCTATCAGGCATCCAAGCCACCAAGCTACAAGACCATATGGGCCAGTACATGAGCACAGCTCAGAAGGGCATTGGGAACAACAGAGGCTCAAAACACCAGTTTTGAGAGAGTCACCTGAGACTCAAGGTCTAGGCAGACCAATCTGAGCACAGCCTAGATTGACTACAGGAAAGCCTATGACTCAATGCCACACTCATGGATCTGTGAATGCCTGGAGTTATATAAAGTTGACAGGACACTAAGAACCTTCCTCAAGAACTCAGTGGGACTGTGGAAGACAACACTGGAAGTCAACTCAAGACAGCTCGCACAAGTGGCCATCAAGTGCGGCATATACCAAGGTGATGCAGTGTCCCTGCTGCTGTTCTGAATAGGCTTAAACTCCTTCAGCCAGATAATCACATGGACAGGATACGGGTACAGGTTCAAGAATGGAATCACCATTAGCCACCTCCTCTACATGGATGATGTCAAGCTGTATGCTAAGAGTGAATGAGATATTGACTCACTGATTCACCTGACATGGATCTACAGTGGGGAGATTGGGATGTCATTCGGACTAGAGAAGTGTGGTTGGATGGTAGTAAAGAAGGGGAAGGTAGTTAAGACTGATGGAGTGGAACTACCAGTGGGCCACATAGCAGACATAGAGACCAACTATAAATACCTTGGTATCCCACAGTCACATGGGAACCATGATGAGGAGGCAAGGAAGACAGCAACATCCAAGTACCACTAAAGGATAAGACAGTCTTGAACAGCCAGCTCAATGGGAAGAACAAGAGCCATGCCATCAACATGTACAGCCCTGCCAGTCATCAGACACCACACTGGTATAGTGAGTTGGCAAAAGGAGGACATGGATGCTGCCAATGTGAAGACCCAAAAGCTCCTCACAATGTTTCCACCCCAAGTCCAACACCCAGAGATTGTACACCAGCCGCAAAGAGGGCGGGCGGGGTCTGATGAGTCTCAAAGCCACTGTCCTGGATGAAGCACAGAGCATCCAGGAGTACATCAGTAAGATGGTACCCAAAGATCAGCTGCTGAGAGAATGCCTAAGGCAGCAGCAGACATGGGAGGAAGTTCAAGCAAAGGAAGTACCATGGCAAGACAAGCCCCTGCATGGGATGTACCATCAACAGATAGCTGAGGTGGCTGACATTGGGAAATCCTATCGGTGGCTGGAAAGGGCTGGACTAAAAGACAGCACTGAGGCACTTATCATAGCAGCACAAGAACAGGCACTAAGCACCAGATCCATAGAAGCAGGGCTCTACCACACTAGACAGGACCCAAGGTGCAGGTTGTGCAAAGAGGCCTCAGAGACAGTGCAACACATAGTGGCAGGGTGTAAGATGCAGGCAGGAACAGCATGTACTGAACGGTACAACCAAGTAGCTGGCACTGTGTACAGGAACATCTGCACAGTGTATGGCCTAGACCCTCCCAAGTCCAGATGGGAGATTCCACAGAAGATCATGGAGAATAACAGGGCTAAGATCCGGTGGGACTTTCAGATCCAGATGGACAGGCAGGTACTTGCCAATCAACCAGACATTGTGGTAGTGGACAAGGACCAGAAGACAGAGGTAGTGATAGATGTAGCGGTGCCAAGTGACAGCAACTTCAGGAAGAGGGAGTATGAGAAGCTGGAGAAGTACCAGGGCCTGAAGGAAGAACTAGAGAGGATGTGGAAAGCAAGGACCAAAGTGCTCCCAGTGGTGGTAGGAGCACTTGGGGCTGTGACTCCTAAGCTGAGAGAGTGGCTCCAACAGATCCCAGGAACAACAATCAAAGCTCTCTGTCCAGAAGAGTGCAGTGCTAGGAACAGCTAAGATACTGCACAGAACTCCTTCAAACTCCCAGGCCTCTCGTAGAGGACCTGAGATTGAGGAAGACACGTACCACCCATAGGGGTAAGAGGGGAATTTATGTATATGTATATGTATATCTGTGTGTGTGTGTGTGTGTGTAATCAAGTAATATAAATGTTTGTTTTATGCCTTTAGAGTTTTAAAAAAATGTATAATCAATAAAAGTTAGTCCTTTGTACCTCTAGAATTTTAAGATTCTCTTTTTCTTCTATAGGCTACAATGAATCTGTGATCAGGTATTTGTCGTTACACCACATTTGCACCTTTGGTTTACCTTCCCCATCCATTTCACATACACACGCACACACACAACCACAACCACAACCACACACACACACACATTCTTTTTGGTCATCTTCTTCTTTTGCAGTGTTGCATGATGAATTACAGTCCTGGGAATTTTCCCTTATAGTGAGTGTCCCTCAGGAGACAGTCCTGAGTCTGAATTTTTGATTTTTTATAATCTTCCTTCAGGTGTCCTGATACATAATGACGATTTCAGTACCATTTTTATACTGATGTTATTCAGATCTATTTATCTGTTTTTCCATCCTTAATGATAATCCATGGTCAACCAAGATAGATTATGTTATTAGTGATTTCTCTTGGATGTCCCCCCATCACCTTAAGTTGCATGTAGATAAGGCAAATGTTGTGATTTGGCCTTATTAACCTTCCTATCATCTATTGTGTCTTTCCCTTATTTGTCTCCAAGGCTTCTTGAATGCCCCATTTTCTCCACTTACAGCCTGAGAGTCTTGATTAATGAGAATCTGAGAGGGTTACTAACATTCATTTGGTAATTATTTATAGTATCTGGGGGGCTATAATAGAAGAGTCAGAAGCTTTCTTAATACATGCCTTGGTTGTTTTATGCTGAAACTGCTGCTATAGTTTCCTGGCAGGTGTTCCAGTTTCTCTCTCTTTCCCTGAATTTAGTCCAGAACAGTGCCATTTGGGCTGTTCTAGACATTTCATGCTATTCTCATACTCCAGACTCTACACTAGCTTCATTCAATCCAGTTTAAACTTCTGGTATTTGTGTTAGGATTCCTCTGTCTGCCTTTATTTATCCTTACAATTATATTTGTATTTATATTTTTATTTATTTATATACAATTATATTTGTATTTATATTTTTATTTATTTATATACAATTATATTTGCTGCTTATGTTCCTCTAAGTAGGGCAATAGAGTGAAAGTGATGGGGATGATGATGATGATGATGATGATGATGATGATGATGATGATGATAGTCTAGGCTTGGCTGTAGCTTGGTGATGGCACTGATAGAATAATTTATTAGTCAACTAGAGGGAGAGTACTTTTATTCACTGTATTCTTACAGGGTTGCCAGTATTCCAAGGTCAGTAGTTGTGAAGGCAGTTGATGGTTGCTTTAAAGAGCTTTGGAAGCATTGCAAAATGGAAAGGCCCATGGAGACCCTTTATGGCCATAGACAACCCTTTAGATCAAAGCTCTGTGTCTACATATGGAGAACAGAAGCAGGCTTCATACATACTAAAATAAAATATTTAATTATTTGTTATAACAAATTATATAACATCTCAAAACAAAGCATCAACTAAGCCTTTTTTCACTGTTCTTCTTACGTGCTGCAAAATTATTTTAGCAAGAAATGTTAGGTCCTAAAATAGAGCAGTCCTGTTTTTGTTTCTTCAGGGGGAAAAAAAAAAACACTAAAAACAGTAACTTCTCACCATGTGCATAAAATCCTGGAACAAGCTGTTTGAAATACCACTTTCTGTTGATCAGCCCACAAGGATGGTAATTTTAAGGTTACAGTATAACATTTATTAAACTGCAAATATCTAGTGCTAAGAACAAGGAACTGTCTTAGAAGGCACATTTTTGGCTATCTTACAGAAGTCTTCATTATTGTTTGATAACTGTAAAAAAGAGTTATGATCTGATTCACACATATGATTGTTTGCATATGGGATCAGAGTTCAAGATACAAAGCTTTCCAATAGAAATAGTTTACACATGTAGCTATGGATTTTCAAGTGAGGTGATAACAAGTGCTTGGATCTCCATTAGTGAATCAGCCCGAAGTCTGATATCCATGGGGGCAGATATATAAGGTATGAAAAGTGTCTAGAGAGATTTATGCCCCATTGCAGTTGGGCAGTGTCAAAAATAAAATAAACAAGTGAGCAAACAAACAAACTTCTTATACCATTTTGACTGGATCTAGAAAAAGCTATAAATTATGATCTGTGTATGATAGATGTCAATCAGTGATACTGAGTCTTAGCTCACTATTTCAATACAGCTTTGTGCTAAAAGATGTTCAAAGCTAATACAATAGAAAAAGAGGCTCTTAGACTGTATATACACACACATTCTTCAAAATATCAAGTTTAGAATCAAATTAGAAAAAGGGCATATCCATAATAAAATGTGACCACACAGTACAATAAAGCAATGTGCGCAATATTAGCAATAAGTCTATGATAATAATGATTTATTATACTCATGTACATTTTTTCCAGTTTAATGGGACAGATGTTGCTCCAGTATAAGGAACTGACATAGCTAAAGTTGCTTTAGTTTTCTTCCCTCCTTCTCTTGCTGTTCTTTTGGGAAAATTGACCATTTTGGGAATTTTAACTTCCTACATTTTTCATAACTTTGCCATGAAAATACTTTCCATCACTTGGAAGGAATTATTTTCTGGTGGCTTGTGATTTTTAAAAGCTTAAATCTTGGACTTCAAATTTTCCACAATTTATTCAAAGCTTGGCAAATGCAACATGTGATAGCAGATAGTTCCCTGAATACTAAATATTATAGAAAGATGTCTGAAAATATATGCTTCAATAAACAGCAGGCTTATAAACATATTCCAATAGATGGCTTCATGCTCTTAATACAATATTTTTCCACACCAATTATATTTAAAAAATATTCATGCAACCACACTGAATAAATATCACACATTTTTTACATACTATATCATTTTACATACTATAAGGTCATTTTTGCAATTAGTGAAGCCTGACCAAAAAAATGTTCCAGTAAACAAAGTTTTGTACACATCGAAGAACTCATACTTTTAACATTAATGCACTTAACATCCTCTCCACAAGATATATAAATGTACTTGGAGATCTAATAGAGCAGAAGCTAGGTGACAATCAGTTTATTTGGTGACATTGGTTTCACAGAGTGATATAATGAATTGGATTTAAATATAATACAATTTGTCTTGATTATGCTATTTAAAATGTTCATATAACTAATAAACATCAGGTCGTAACCATAATATCACTTCCTATTACTAGTGCTAAATACTTGTCTGATGTAATTCTGGGATTACACCCATTGCTTATTTAGCAACTACCTGGGTTAGCAACCATTTGCAAATACAACAGTAATTTTAGAATCATTTTCTGTCCAATGAATGCATTTATGACCAAATTTTGTTCACCTGACAACAACACATGCCAGAGTGAGAGTAAGGCTGGCATAGCTGTATGAGAGAACTTCTCTTTCATCTGAATGAGACAGCAGCAATCAGTGATCTTTGTAGCATCTCTCTTTCTCTCTCTCTCTGTGTCACGTGTTCATGTAGCAACCATTTAATCTAATGGGATATAATGAGACAGACTGATGCAATCAGAGAGAGGTGGTCCCTCAGATAACCCAGCCCCATGCCATGAAGGGCTTTAAAGGTCAAAACCAGCACCTTGACTTGGACCTGAAAGCAAACCAGCAGCCAGTGCAACTTGCGAAGCAGAGGTGTAATATGTGTTCTTCTAGCAGACACATAAGTGCCTGTGGTGCTGCATTCTGCAGCAGTTGAAGCTTCCGGATACTCTTCAAGGGCAGCCCCATATAGAGTGCATTACAGTAGTCCAATCTGGAGGTGACTAGGACATGAGTGACTGTGAGCAGATGGATCTTACAAATGGAAGAAGTGAGCCATTTTCTAAGTCAGAGATGAAGATGTAGAGAAAGAAAACAAATCCATTTCACCAAAGCAAAAGTTTTAAAAGTATTACAGATATAATTATAGGCAATAAATTGATGAAGGGAAGGAAAAAAGATGATTGACTACTTACTGATTTGGCCCTGATTATGTATAATATGCAGACCTACCACCACCACTTAAGAGGATATTTCTTTCAGTCCCTAAAGATTACTTGCTGCAACTTTGAAAATACCCACCCAAAACAGAACTCATTCAACTTAGTTGCCAGCTGTACTGTACATGCCAACATTTCATCACAGACATTGGTTCCATGTGCTTCAAGTCTACATTTACCATTGTGTTAATGTTCAGTGAGTATAATGCGTTCAGCACTTCTTTGGGGTTTATAGTGTCAACTAATTGATAGAGAAAGAAGAAAAAAGGTTCTGATCTTCTAAATAGATTCAGAACATACAAGCAGTAGTCTATGTTCAGCTTTCCCCCATATTACTTTCAGCTCAAGGAGAGGTTAAAAAGCTAAAATATGGACATAAAATCAAGAGATTGGGTCTGCCACTTAACAGATTATTTAATTTACATTAATGGGTGGATTATAAATATAAATAAAATAAATAATAAAATAACAATTTCTGAATATTCATTGTTTAGTTGCTATTGATTGGAACTTAATGGATTAGCATCTCTCAACTTTCTGCCTTAAGTTGCAACTGTCATGTGAACATTGGCTCTACAAAGTTATTTTGAATGGAAATAATTTAGATTTCCAAATGATCTAGTTAAAAAAGATAATACAATAATTAAAAAAACTGGGACAGAAAAGGAAGAAACAGGCAAGGTATAATATATTTTATAATAATGTAATTTAAATATTTTTACTTCCTTACAGATTATGCACTACTTGACTTTTTTATGCTTTTGCCATAACAAAAGATGGCTATTGTATTCCACATTCTAAACCTTTCAAGCAACTTTTCCTTTTAGATCCATAGGATATTATTGGCTACCTTTCTAATTATCCTTTTCTTTGATTCCATTCCATTCCTCACATCCTTCATTTTCCTCTCTCTCCCTTTTTCTTTTTTCTTTTATTGCTCCCAACCTTTAAATTAGTAAAGGAATAAGGATGTGACAAAATGACCCCAAAAATACAGTATAAAATCAAACATAGATTTATTGGCAGGAATGAGAAGTTAAAGAATAAAGCAATAGAAATAATTTTTTGAAGGGAGAGACGGATAGAGCAATAAAGCCCAAAATGAATGATAATAAAAGATCAAAGAGCCCAAATTTGAACAATTTAAGTCAAAGTCAAGCGGTCAGCATGGAACATAGGGAAAGACTTAGTTTGGCATAAAGGCAGGAAAGATGCTATAAAACTTTTTGAAATAAGCCAGCACACTGAGCTAAACTACATAATGATTCAGAGATGATATTTTGGGCTGTGGAGGAGGTAGAGGATCTGAAGATATCAAAGAGGGACACAATAGTTTCTCTTGAAGCTGACTACAGCTATACTTTTCCACCTGTCCTTAATTTGATAAGCCAAGTATGTGACCATTATTTTTTAGTATATTTAACAAGCAGCTTGCTTCCCCAAGAGACTACCACTTTGATTTTATTTTACCCTGACACAAATTAGAGAACTCATCCATGCACAACATTGCTTTTCTCCAGGCCCTATTGCTCACAAAAGTCAGTCCTTCTAGTTCCTTTCTTTGTGGTGTGCCCTACCTTCCATGGTTTGCTGTTGTGTCAATTGCTGGATTTGCATCTCTATTTTCTTTTCCTTTTCATCCCCTGACTGTTCTTTTTATGCATGTTTGAGCTGAGAGGTGTGTCTATTGTCCTGTCTGAGCAGTGAGATGAAATACTGTAGTTCTCTGTGAATAGAAATCTGCAAAACTCTCACTCGACCTTCAAAGTGTCTCTGCTGAAATCAGAATGTTCCTGCTCAAAGATGTTTTTTTTTGTTGTTGTTATAATATTACAAGGAATTATTAGAATGTCTGTAAGGGAAATTTTTAATCTTTGCCTTTAAATTTTTTTCCCTTGCTTTATTTTTTTGTTAGTTAACTTATATGCAATGTACTCCTGCAGTTTTTAGAGTAAAAGGAATCTGGATGGATCCGTGGGAATTATTATATTGGTCAAGTTGTTGTCACAACAAATTACTTAGTACATAAAAACAATGTTTAGGCTCAGATAAAAACATGTACTTTGCTGAGTTGGAGAGATGATACTTCATGCAAGGGATCTACATTGCTGGTCCTACTGTATGTCAAAATTCTTGGTAAGGATAGCCAAGAGTCTGTTACAGAAATGGGTGAAACTTAAAATATTTTTGTGAGCCAATATCTATTTATTTACTTTCCTCCAGCAACTTCTGTGTTCTTCTTTTATTAATTTTCAGCATGAATATATCAGGAATAGGAAAGGGGTTTTTTTAGATATTGTTTTATCCCAACTTTATTATTTTTATAAATAACTCAAGGCAGTGAAGATACCTAATATTCCTTCCTCCTCCTACTTTCTCCACAACAACAGCCCTGTGAGGTGAGTTGGGCTGAAAGAGAGTGACTGGCCCAAAGTTACCCAGCTGGCTTTCATGCCTAAGGCAGGACTAGAACTCAGAGTCTCCTGCTTTCTAGCCTGGAGCCTTAACCACTAGACCAAACTGGCTATTTTCAAACATTTTCAGATATCAATCAATCAACCAATCAATCAAAAATTCCATCACTATTTCCAATAAAACAGAAGTTTAAAATTTAAGGATAAATAATTATAGGAAGATTCTGAAAAAAATCCCCATATAATAAACTATTGATAGTTGGGCCAAAATACTTGAGGAAGCCAATAGGAAACGAAGTGTGGGAGGTGGTATGTGGAAAGCAGGTAATTTAACACTAGTATCAGTTATGTAATAAATGGTTATATAGTAGTAAATGCTTAAATCACCCTCCCTTGGAAGCTTCAGCTGACAAGAGTGACAGTTTGTTTAGTCCCAAGTATCAATAATCATAGAGGAGCTGTGTGCTTGGCAGAATGCACCAGTGAAAGTGTTTTGCAGATAACCTTAGAAACAAATTCAGAAACTGAACATATAAAATATTTCGTCCAATGTGAAGTTCAAAAACATAATTAGCATACCTTGGACTCTTGGTGAATTTAAAGAGCCAGTAAAGTGATGTAGAGAAAGACAATAAAGAATTGAATGTACAGCAGGAAAACTTGATATAAAAAGTAGCAACAAGTAAGGAAGGAATAATAGATTACACAGAAGATTGGAAGAGGGAAGTAACACTGAATAAGGTTGACAGCAATGGTGGCGGGTGGGGGGGGGGACCTGAAATTACTGTTGGAATTAGAAGCAAACAGTGTGATTCAAAGAGAGGAAAAGTATTACAGCAGCAACTGAGGCTAGAATCCCAATTGTCTGAAGGACAGTCCCTGAATGCTTGCATCATCACTCCTGTGAATAATTTACCTACTCTATTACAAACCTCTGTAAATTCTACTTTTACTTAATTTGTAAGTCTAGTCAGACAGAATAGATTAGAAAGGGATAATTTGTCATTGTGGGAATAATTGGTTGACTACTGCATAGAGGGTTAGGAATGGACATTTAATTTATACTTTATAGATTAGTTAATTCAAATACCTCATTTCTCTCTTTTTATCCCATATAAAAATTCCCCTCTCACCCCTATGGGTGGTATGTGTCTTCCTCAATCTTGGGTCCTCTACCAGAGGCCTGGGAGTTTGAGGGTTCTGCGCAGTATCTTAGCTGTTCCTAGCACTGCACTCTTCTGGACAGAGAGCTCTGATGTTCCTGGGATCTGTTGAAGCCACTCTTTCAGCTTAGGAGTCACAGCCCTGAGTGCTCCTACCACCACTGGGACCACTTTGCCCTTTACTTTCCACATCCTCTCTAGTTCTTCCTTCAGGCCTTGGTACTTCTCCAGCTTCTCATACGCCTTCTTCCTGATGTTGCTGTCACTTGGCACCACTATATCTACCACCACTGCTGTCTTCTGGTCCTTGTCCACTACCATAATGTCTGGCTGATTGGCAAGTACCAGCCTGTCCATCTGGATCTGGAAGTCTCACCAGATCTTAGCCCTGTTATTCTCCATGATCTTCTGTGGAATCTCCCACCTGGACTTGGGAGGGTCTAGCCCATACAATGTGCAGCTGTTCTTGTACACAATGCCAGCTACCTGGTTGTACCGTTCAGTATATGCTGTTCCTGCATCTTACACCCTGCCACTATGTGTTGCACTGTCCCTGAGGCCTCTTTGCACAACCTGCACCTTGGGTCCTGTCTAGTGTGGTAGAGCCCTGCTTCTATGGATCTGGTGCTTAGTGCCTGTTCTTGTGCTGCTATGATCAATGCCTCAGTGTTGTCTTTTAGTCCAGCCCTTTCCAGCCACCAGTAGGATTTCCCAATGTCAACCAACTCAGCTATCTGTTGATGGTACATCCCATGCAGGGGCTTGTCTTGCCATGGTACTTCCTTTGGTTGAACTTCCTCCCATGTCTGCTGCTACCTCAGCTACTCTCTCAGCATCTAATCTTTGGGTACCATCTTACTGATGTACTCCTGGATGCTCTGTGCTTCATCTAGGACAGTGGCTTTGAGACTCATCAGACCCTGGCCACCCTCTTTGAGGCTGGTGAATAATCTCTGGGTGTTGAAATTGGGGTGCAAATCTCCATACATTGTGAGGAGCTTCTGGGTCTTCACATCAGCAGCCTTCATATCCTCCTTTGGTCAGCTCACTATACCAGTGTGGTGTCTGATGACTGACAGGGCATATGCGTTGTTGGTGTGGATCTTGTTCTTCCCATTGAGCTGGTTCTTCAGGACCTGTCTTATCCTTTGGTGGTATTTGGATGTTGCTGTCTCCCTTGCCTCCTCATCGTGGTTCCCATGTGACTGTGGGATACCAAGGTATTTGTAGCTGGTCTCTATGTCTGCTATGTGGTCAACTATATATATAATTGCTCATGGAAATGCACAAAAACATAATCAAACTTACTCCTAATGAATCTTTTAAACATTATCTGTGATGATGTCACTCTGACACCATTAACAAGCTATTCAGGGCTAGAAAAAAACTATGGAAGAAATTATTGGTATTAAAATGAAGCTAAGATTTTGTTTATGTTCCAATAGGACATCATCTCCTCTATTTTCAAGTTTGGGTTTTTCCGCAATGTGCTTATGTGCTTCTTCATCTAAACGTAACCCTTTACCTATTAAGAACCAAATGTGTCTAGCAGCTTTCAAGGCTGGAAATAAAGATCCCTGTTTAATATTTGTTGTTGTTGTTCAGTCGTTAAGTCGTGTCCGACTCTTCGTGACCCCATGAACCATATTGTGTCAGGCCTTCCTGTCCTTCACTGCCTCCCTGAGTTTGCTCAGTTTCATGCTCATTGCTTCAGTGATGCTATCTAACCATCTCATCCTCTGCCGTCCTCTTCTCCTTTTGCCTTCAATCTTTCCCAGCATCAGGGTCTTTTCCAAAGACTCCTCTCTTCGCACTGTTTAATATACTTGGACCTTAATAACTTTCCAAGACACTTGCTTTCCCAAGGAACCCAAAGAGGGTGATATTCAAACTAAAAGTTCTCATTCTAGAAAAATATCAAACCCCAATAATACAACTGAAAGTCTGGTAGGTAACAGCTACCTTCATCATAAGGCAGCTTCAATTTGGACAAAGGTATTGAGGGGTTTTGGCCTGCCTAATCATCTAATATGTATATAAACCTGGATCGTGTTTGGAATAAAATTCCTCTAGTTCTAATCTGATTATTTTTCAATGATAAATGTTACAAAGTGATTAAACAATAATGTCAATATCAGAATGACAGACAGACTGACACATAGAGGTACATTGCGACTAATTAATATATGAAAATATTAATTTTATCAATAAGAAAGCTGTTAAGATTCTTCTGCATAAATCCAGATTATGAAAGCAAAACACATTCCGAATATACCAGATGCTTTGTCTACCCATCAGTAGCATTGTGCTAGCAGTAACCCTCACTCCTGCTTCCTTTTTTCTTTCTCCTGCTTTTTTTGACTTTTTATCTTGAATTGTCCTTTTAATTCAGTAACTTTTAACTTTTATGTTGTTGGAACTGCTTCAAAAATCCTAAAAATGTCTTTTTGCTACCTGCCCAAATTGGGAAAAGGAAAAGTTGAGCATGCATGAAATCAGGATATCCAAGCTCTATCAAAACTACCAAACAACTGAAAATTGATGCATCAATTCCATCTCTGGACACTAATACAGTAAGTGTAGGTATTCCCTTTATTCTATGTAACTGTTTTAACCCACAAAATTGAATTAAAACTGAACCTATTGAACCTATACCAATAAATGCTGAAGTTATTATTTTTTCCTCCTAAAAAGAAGGCTACCCTTCAGACAGATCTCTGAATAACCAGAGACAATACAGTATCTACAAGCTCCTCCAAATAGTGCATTCCCTTCCAAAGCTATTGGCAGAGCAGTGCTCACTTGTGGCCAATACGTCTTTGATATACTCAAATTTAAATTCAATCAATGAAAAAGATTAACACATTGGTTAACTTTTTGCAACACAATTACCTTATATCAGCTTGATATTTCTTACCAGAATCCATTGATAGTATAATTAGAACATGATCATGAAAGCGCATTAAAAGTTATAGACATGTCAGCCTTATTAATATTGAAATAATGAAAAATAATCCAGGTGTAATCATGTGCTATGGGGAACATATATATATATATATATATATATATACACACAGTATATACACACACACACACACATATACATACTGTATACATGTAATATAGTACGTGTGTGTGGATGCACGCATGTCTATTCTTGTTGAGTTGAACTGAATTGTCTCCATTATCCAGATAATGGTGAATAACAGTGTAATACCAAACATTAGACTTCACTGGAGCCTTAAACAATGGTTTCCCAGGACTAAATTTAGGGGGAAATTTATAGTACCTTAAAATTAAATTTCAAAAAAATCTACTCCACAACTAGATATAAAACAAAAACAAAAACCTCCATGTTTTCTTGACAGTTCCATAATCACTGTGAGGAATGCTGCTGTTTTTCAACATTATCAGAACTTATTTTCAAATAATTTGAAGCAATATTGGGATCATTTTTTTTTCTTCACTATCCAAAGATAATCAAAAAAATTGCAGGATAAAGCCTTTATCCCTTTTCTTGCTCTCTCACAAACAGCTAATTTTTTATGATTTTTAACAACTTTGGAAAACAAATCAGAAAATATCATTACTTTTTTCCCAGCGTACTCCAAAGAAGTAGCTTTCCTGGAGACTTGAAAGGTGTTGACATGTGTAGACCTTTGAAGAAATTCCATCAAAACTGGATTTGGTCAATGATGAGAATGAAATCTTGATATGACTCTATAGGCTGCAAGAAGGTTGTCAGACCATACAGCTCCCAGAAATATTTCTCCATAACAATCACAGGAGGTTTCTCATCCTTTAAGTACAGGAGATTTGATATTCATAAGGCTTTTCTGCACATTTGACCTTGACACTGTGCCATGCCCTCATGACAGGCTGCCAACTCCTTTCCTATTGCTTTGTGTTTGGTTTCTAATGTGTGGATTATTTTCTCAAGAGATTCAAACATTATCTTCCTAAGCTTCTTCATATTGTTCCGTTTTGAATCAAAATTTCTTTCAAGTACTTCACTGTTTAACACATATTTTGTGAGCCTTCTTCTTATGGCTTGCATCATGATTAGCAGCTCAAAATTAGTTACTTCTCTGGAGTCAATTCCATATAGTAGCTGAGGGGTTAAAACCGCTTGCTGCACATCTATCAGCCAAAGCAATTGCCTCTTCTGTTGGAGTCAAACTCTTAGGCACAGAGATAATTGGATCAACAGCTGGTAAGGATTTTTCCGTCTTTGTCTGAGATGGTGCCATCCCAGAGGGTGAAATAGAAGGAAGAAGACAAGACTGCTTCTTATGTTTATGAGGCATATTATCTCCCCAAAATTTCAAAGTTAATAGAAAATGGTTTAATTAACTTTTTTGCTTACCAATTATTTTTAACAAGCAGTCCAGATGTAGTTTTCAACAGCTCACAGAGGGAGAGAGGAAAAAACTGCAGCTCAACATCCTGGCTGTAAGCCTCCCTCCCTCCCTCCCTCCCTCCCTCCTTCTCTTACTTGTTGCCTAGTCACAAAAAAATAAGTTATACCCACTGAAAACAATTGGAGTTTACATATAAAATCAACCATTATTTCTCATATTATTAGCATCTCCTAAAGATATACAAAATAGTTATTTGGCAAGGCTATGCTTTTAAAGTTGCTAAGCTATGTTTTGTTTAATTATGCAGGCCTGCCATACAGACACACACACATCACACAAAATTGATGTGTTCCAGATATGAAGCAAACGCCATTCTTTTAAAGAAAAGAGAGGGTGGGGACAATGCTAATGTATCTACAAGTATGTGGATTAAGGGGGCAGAATATTTTAACATGAGTTAGCCAATCTGTTCTGCTCTCTTCAGAGCTTCTGTGCCATCTGAGAATTCTATGAGCACTTCTCTGAAGCAGATCTGTACATACAAGTGTATGTCTGGGCATTTGCTGAAGAGGAGAAAACAAGATGTTCTGCAGCATCTTTCAGAAACAGATATAGCAATATGAATGTCTGCTCTATTATATCCAATTCCTTTATTTTCCAGATGGAGTAGAATTCCACCAAGCAATGCCTTAGAGCTTTGAGACTTTCCCTCTTTCCTTTTTCTTCTATAATTCCTCTGGTTGCACTTCAGCTGATCTATGTAGCTCTTTCCAAGTATGCAGGAAGGGCTATCTACAAACCAGAAGGCAGAACTAATTTGTAAAGAGGATGTCCAGAATGCCTGCTGCCTTTTACAGCCTCTAAGGCATTTATCTTGCCCAATCCTAATCATTCCTGAGTATTCAATGTAGCATCCAAGACTAAAGTGTTTTCTCATAGTTCTGGGACATTTATTTCAAAGCAACAAGAAGATTTTGCCAGAAGTGATTGTATGTATGTGTATGGGTGGGTGCTTTAATCTTATTTGGTTCAAAGTTTTTGAACCATTCTGAGAAAGAGAGACAGAAACATCAAAATAAAGAAATACTTCTTTGCTTTTTTCCTTCATGGAAAAGAGAAAGACAAAGAGAGTGAGATCTGACAAATCCTACAGCAGCTTCAAATGATAGAAAAAATAAACAGCACAACTCAAGGGGAAAAGTGTAAAGCAGAACTTTACTTTGTGAATTGGGATGGAAAAGGGTAAAGAAGGCCACTGTGAAAAGTCCAAACTCTGTCCTCCAAGCAAAGCAAACACAACAGGATCCAAAATTGTGTCTGTGTGGGTACACCAGATTGGGACTGCTGTTCTATAGATTTTCTAATAAACATGTGTAAAACATGGAGGGGGTCCATGCTGCTTTCCCTTCTCCCATGTGTTCAAGTTACCATGAATGAACATCTGTAAAACGCTACAGTCTCAGCATGGCAGTCAATACAAACTCATTGCCCACAGCCAATTGAAAAGAACCCATGCATTATTTTTTACTGAGGTCATATAATTATTTTTTTGTTTATTTGAGCAGAAAGTTTACAAAGATCTCTCTCTCTCTCTCTCTCTCTCTCTCTCTCTCTCTCTCTCTCTCTCTCATTTTTTGGTTCAGTACATAAACTGAGATTAAACAAATTTCACAGGCATTCTTCTATGTACAAAAACAAACAAGAAAAGGCAGTTCAGCTAAATTGCTTCAGGAGCACTCTGATCAAATCACACATCACAGGAATTGAAGATTAATCAGAGTCTTTATTTGAACAAAGTTGTATTTCAGCATCACTATATGCAATGCTATGTCTGAGCTGTTTGAAGGAATCATACTAAGTAAGCCTTTTTTCTATTTTAAAATGAATGAGATCTTATTTTATTTTTATTTTTTTTGGTGGCTCTTCTTTCAGGATATTTTTAAAAATAAAAGTGATTGCTTCTAATGTGGACTTTAGCATGCTTAAATTTAAGGTACCCATTTTGCCCGTAAACTCCCAAACTCTCCAAAGCACAGAAAATTCAAGATTTTAGCCCTAATTACTTCAGTCGTGGTTCCAAAGCTTCACAGTAGTGCTAGAGAACCATATGCACCTAAGACAGAGATTCCAAAATTTATTTGGTTGATAGTGCCCTTAGTGTCTTAGTAATTTTTTCATGGTGCCCCTAGGCAAAAAAGATTGCTGAAAACCCAACTTTGCAAAAAACATGACATTGCAAATGGATATCACAAACGTTTAAAATGTCCTATGGTATCACTGCTATGTCCCAAGACACCATAGTGCTATCTGGGAATCACTGTCCTAAAGGTTAAAGTCTGATCATAGTTGCATAGGATTGTGGCCACTAGTAACAATACATTATTCAGGAAATAAATGTAACTGTTAAGCAAATTCCTGAATTTGAATGATTAATTAGGGCCAGAAGGATCTGGGGTGATTTTAAAAAATCAAGATGACAATGATACCAATGCAATTGAAGCCCCTCTCCCTTTTGTATGTGCATCAAATTTGCATGCATGATCAATACAGTGCTGCCATCTTGTCTTTTTTGAAACCCCTTTCTCCCCCACCCCCCATAAGCACTGCTGACTAGAGCTATATTATGTTTAGCCCATCAACATTCCTAAAGGTGTGATCATTTGACATTTTCACAGAAGTCTATGAGTTACCATGTGATAGGACAAATGTGGAAAAGTTATGGTCAAAGAAAATAAATCTGACTGCAGTAAGTCACCCCTTCCATCTTGTAGGGCCTCCCTTCCCAAAGAGAGAAGTGCCTTTCCCCAAGGATCAGTAAAGCCAGCTTATAGGGAGGTGGTGTTTAAAAGTGGTCCCCCATGAGATTACTGAAGCCATTGGATAACATCTCTCATTTCCACTTTTGCTCTCTATTCCTCTTCTCCATTAAAAAAAAACAAAACAATTGGCATTAAATGAATGCATAGAAAAATGTTTGGGGATGAAAATGGCAAGGAATGGGGAAAGAGAAAAATGTACATTTTCTAGTTAAATTTGTTGCTAATAAAAGTAAAAAAAAATAGACTTCCTGCATCATACACTGTATAATTACAGATACATTCCATGGCACTTAACTGCACTGGCGAATGCTGCCTGGGGTGAGAAGAATGGTTTATAAAGTGCAGAATAAATGATCTGTTGATGATTGCTTTCTCAAGGAGCAAAAAGCAACCCTCCCCAACTTAGACATTCTTCAGATGTGTAGACTTCAACTCCCATAAGGGTCCCACTAAGAATACTGGGTAGTGTAATCCACATATCTGGATGATTCCTAGGTTTGGGAAGGCATGTCTAAAAAAATTTACTCTATGAACTATGTTCACTGTCCTCATCTGCAAAATCATCATCATCATCATCATCATCATCATCATCATCATCATCATCATCATCTTGACTAAAGCATCACTGCATAAATAGATACAATAGCAATGCAGCAATATTTAACAATTGCTATCAGAGACACAGAGGATCAAGAAGCTAAATCTGGGATGTTAAGCAGACCATGGTTTTATTGAAAGGGTTCCTAAAGGACTGGGTCAGTTTGGTCTGTGTAATCAGTCATTTTGCTAGTTGCATAGACAAACAGTCCCCCAGATAGATAGACCTTGAGGCTGATCTTAACAATATAAACTATATAAACTACTCCCCACATATATAAGAGCAGGGTGAATGTAGTCTAATTGCCTTAAAATGGAATTGCAATTTACATGAAAATATAAGGAATGATGGAATACCTCTTCAAGAAATTCCTAGACCATTAACTATCTAGAGCCCCCCACCTTTTCCTGCTCCATTATGACTGCTCAGATTAAGCCAAGTTGTTTAAAAAAATGCAATCAAGCTTGACACAAATTTCTCCCCCCAGCCCCAGTCTAATGTTCAGTAGGCCCAAAGTTATGAGAGAGCAAACTAGGAAAGAGGGCTTTATTTAAAATAATGTGAAATGTAATAATGTTCAAAGAGGCAAGAGAAGACAGAATAAGAAAGGTGCTGTCTTTAAACAAGCACCTATATCTCAATTCATATAATCTGGTTAGTAACTGATCTATCTATCTATCTATCTATCTATCTATCTATCTATCTATCTATCTATCTATCCATCCAGCTCTAAATAAAGCAGCAGGTAGCTAAAACCCTTTTAATCATATTTAAGAGTGGGAGAGGAATCTTCAAGAAATAAACAAAGAAAAAGTAAAATCAATCTGGACTAATCCTGTTCTGATTAACCAAGCAGGATGATTGACTCCTGGATATTTCAACCAAGTCCCACCTCCCTGCCCCCCACCCACCCCCACACACAAAATCATATCCATGTGCCATCTAATGAAGTGGACTGTGGTCCAAAAATAATACATGTGTTAATTTTTAAGTATAACAATCCTCTATAAAAAGCACCTTTTCTTCAAATGCCCTTCTAAAGCTCACCTGCAACAATGATCAGACATAACAGAAAGTTACCTGAGGAGCCTTCAAGTAACAGCCAATGTAAAAATGCAGATGAAGATACAAGTATGTAGTTTTCAAATTAGGCATTTGAAATAGTAGATTTATGTATCAAAAGGGCTGATTAGGCATAAAAGAGAGGCACACATCAAAACAGTTTGACAGCTGGAATTACAAACTGCCACATATCCACTTAGCTGGTTCTTCATGTGGCAGAGCTGCTGTTCTTTAAAGGCTACAGCTGATAGAGAAGAAGGATGTGACTACAGATCAGATAAAAAGCCTTCTGTTAACAAAAGAAATAGGGATTACTGAAGAAATGGGGACATGATTTCCCATCCAGAAGTCTCCTTAAATAATTCTTTGTTCTGCACAAAGCAGAGCCCATTGGTGAGTCTCAGCCTCTAAATAGACAAGGTTAAAACGAATTTGTCACCAAATTTGTCTCCAAATTGCCCAACAGTTTATTATCAGCAAAGCTGAAATAATTGCTGTAGATATCAGCCTCTCTTCTATTGTGCACAGTGGTTGCTACAGAGTGGCTAAGATTTCAATGGCCCATATTATCAAATGTTACCACTTTTTTTCTTTTCTTCCAGTAATAGCTATTTGGTAATTTTCTGTAGCAAATATCTATGTGGGTCGTAAGACATTCATACTGTGAAAAATATTCATGCAACAAAAGGTAGATGGACAAGAAGATAAATAATTGGGAACATACAGGGTTTTGTTTGTTTAAAAGCCATGACCTGTTCTCTTGTCCTGGAGTATTATAATGGCCAGAGATGATTTTAAAATGTAGCCTACTCATTCATTCCTTCTTCAGAAGGAAATGCTGCTACTATAATTTATAATTTATTTTAACAAATAATTGATATGTAATACAAAAGTAAATTTTCTTCCTCCTTATCAGCAAAGAATAATAATGGTGAAAATGGCAAGAAAATTATGATTATAAAAGAAGTTTACATAAATGGTTTATTAATAGTTACTAATCAGGTTGAAGAAAATGTTGAGCTTGATGAACAATGTCATGGGGTAGGGAAATAAAGATTGCAGTATGAATGAAGTGAAAAAGGAAAAATCTAAAATCAGCATTATTACATGATTACTGAAAGGACTAGAATGACAGAGTTGCAGAATATAGAAAATATGTAGTTGTAATTGTTATAAAATTCAAACTGATCTACTTTTTCTTCACAGCTATGTCAGTTCCAATATAGTTTAAATTGGAATGTATATCCAGTAAACAGTGAAACAGCAAGATCAAGATGTGTAACACTAACATAGCACTCATGTTTGTAAATAGTCTTTGTAAACATGGACTTATGTTTAGTAAGTATCATTAAAATATTCTGGGGTCACAGATAGTTGTATGCATTGATCTTTACTGTGCCATCCAATCTTAAAGCACTGCCCAGGTGGGCGGGGGGGGGGGGGAAGGAAAGTAGCATTTTCTTCCATTTTTCTGATATAAATGTCTGAGCAATTTTGGGAGAGGAGAACATCTGTAGAACTACCCTGATTATTCATGGGTGTAAGTTAGTACATTAATTTTGAGGCCTTTACGTGCCAGATGTGGTGTCATGAATTTCTTAGCATAATGCAAATTGGTGCCTCAAGGTTTGGTTATTTGTTTGTTGTTTTAGGAAAGGGAAATAACCAATGAAAGGCCCTGATTCATTGCTTGTATCTCTATAGACATCCATATCTGAAAATGTGCTGAATTTCAAAGCCACATTTTTTTTTCTTTGTGGTTGATCTTCCATTTTAACTGCTAATAATCTGTTGAAACCCTGTGAATCACAGAATACAAGCAAAGCCAAGAGCTTTTCACACTTACCTAGGCAATGTGGTCTATTTACTTCCCCTGTATAAGTTATAATTTTGGGAATCAACACAATGTGTCTGTCAACTACATTTTGAGCCGGAAAACAATTGTTAGAAAGAATGGCTGATAAGAAACCAAATACATTTTGAGTTAAGTCAATCACAGCTATTAATTTACTGCTTTTAAACCTATAATTAATAAAATATATACATTAATATGCTCTGCTGAAGGTCAGCTAGACTTTTGTAAGGGTACCCTATGGGCAACGGGCGTTACAATAAAGCTGTGTAAATAAATAAAGCTGGTACCGTGCGACTTTGCTACAAAAAGCAAAAGATACCTTAGATTCTAGAAATCAGGATGGGCTTTGAAATTAACTGGATGGAGGATAGAGGCCTTAGATGTCAGTGTAAGCAGGAGAAATCAGGTAAGCAGATCGCAGACTGAGATTAGGGACTTTTAGCAGACAAAGTGGAGCTTGCAAGGAAATAAAAAATTTGAAAGGAGGAGACATATGCCCTAAAGAACTGATAGGAAGACATGTAATTTCAAACTGGAACAAACTGTAGAATATGTGGAGTTGTGGAGTGCTAAATAAGTAAGTAAGTAAGTAAGTAAGTAAGTAAGTAAGTAAGTAAGTAATCACAGACTGAGGGCAAGGAGCAGACTAGGAACTCATTTGATGCAGACCAGCTTGACCTACAGTAGATCATGAAATGGAAAAAGACAAGTAAGTAGTTAGCATAGGAAAGCTACCTGGAGGAGTCAGAGATTAAAAGTGAGACAGAAACATTATTTAAAAAGAGGCAGCTTGAAAAGACAAATGGGAAATAAGAGACAAGGTATTCCAGTTAGGAGAGAGATTCAGAAAGACAACTTGTGAGCAAGAAGTAAAGAGAGAATGTACAAGGTTCACTTCCCCTCCCTGCTATGTGTCCTTTTAGTATACCTAGCTATAACTTGGGTTCCAGTGAGTTGGACTGGATAGCAAACTCCACCAGTTTATTGGCTGGGGGAATGATTTAGGTCAAGAGAATGAAAACTGCCCAGTTTGTGACTGCTGGGGAAGTGGGCTGGGATTAGCACAGCAAAAGAGCCTAGGAACAATTGACCAGGATTAGGACTGGAGCCAGTAAATAGGAAATCCAAGAAAATGTAAGGCACTAAGAAAGAAGTCTTCCTTCCTTCCTTCCTTCCTTCCTTCCTTCCTTCCTTCCTTCCTTCCTTCCTTCCTTCCTTCCTTCCTTCCTTCCTTCCTTCCTTCCTTCCTCCCTCCCTCCCTCCCCTCCCCTCCCCTTCCTCCAAAGCAGCCATAGCTAAGCATTCTTACCAGGGGTAGGTCTCCATTGTGTACATGTATGGGCTATATGCTTCAAAATGTTTTGTTGTTATAAGAAAACTGTTTGAAGATGCTGAAGCAGCCTCTGAACACCCAAATTCCAGGCTATTGAGTTCAGTAATTATTGTCGTGTAAAGTTATTCTTGTATCTGTGTTAATCTTGTTGTAGGTCTCTATTATTATTGTTTTAGTGTAAGCAACATAGCAGAACTCCAATAGAAAAGAATATACAGTATGTAGCTCAGGGTTAAACTGTGGAGTCCTTGGTACTCTCTGAGTCTGGTTGTTTGCTTGCAGAAGTTTCATTACCCAACTAGGTAATGTCATCAGTGAAAGTGACTGAGGTTTTCTCCCTGTTTATATACAATAACTTGCCCTGCCAGTTTTGGCGGTGGTGGTGGTGGTGGTTTTCTCCTTGGTAGTTCTTTGATTAGGGTATTGTTTTCTGCTTGATTGTTTGTCTGATGTTAATCCATGTTTATCTGGGTGTTGGTTGCTGGAGAGGATGTGTTCAACATAGTAGAACTGTTATTTATCTTAGATTCCATTAAGGTAATACAATTAGGCTGCTTATTTGTTAATTATTGAAACTGGGGGAGGGGGGATGCTCATTAGTTCTCCCTGCTGGTTGAAGAATTAGCAACTGATGTGGTTGGAGGATACTGGATAAGAATTAGACAAGAAACTGACAGGGTTTCTATAGAAGGGAATTTTCCCTTAAGGGACAATTTCTCAAACTCAGGGACAGCCACTGTGGGGGTGGGGGGGAAGTGTTATCTAAAAACAACTACACAGATAAAAAGTCCTTTACTAACTATTTTTGAATGACAAAAATTAGAGATATCCCCAGCTGGACCCACCAGCAGATGAGACAGGATGGTGCAGGGAAAGAAAAGCAAGATTGTCCTTTTGTATGAGTGGAATTATACTATATTACATCATAAAGAGAGAGCCCATAGAGTAGAATGATTGAAAGATTATAACCTTTGATCTTCAGAAAGCTCAATTCCTTCATGAAATAGTTTTGAGTAAATTTAGGAGTTGGTCATACAAAGTTATAACATTTTATGATTCAGTGAGTAGTTAAATATCTGAAATCAGAAGGTAGGAAAAAGTACACATTTTTCACAATGAAGAATTTTAAAAATAACATGTGTGATGTAACAACACAGCATTAGCAGACTTGAAAAGAGAGAAAATTGGTGCACTCTGAATTTTTTTTTTGAAAATATATAGAAAATAATGTTTCACGTAATAGGTTCTTCAGAATATAACTATATATTCTATATTTCTAGCCTAGTAATTTCAGAAACAGTAAGTTCTAGCTGAGATGGGGGTTGCTTCATTGAAACATGGTGGAAAATCACTGAATCCTCACCAGTCTCTGAGGGGAAACAAAGGAAATAAAATATGTTACGTCTTTGAATAGGCTTATCACATCTAAAAGGCAGGGAGGCAGGAAGGCAGGCTATTCAGAATTAACACAAACTTGCAAAAATATTGTTTAAGCCACTTTTGTGACATTACTGACCTAACTGAAAATATCCCAGACATAACTGAAAACTGCCAGAATGTTACACATCCTTGATCTATGCCATTTAATAACCTTTGCCTTAAATATGGGTATGGGGTTCAAGAAACTGCAGAATCTCCTCTGTACATTGTATGGACAAAAGCCCACATTTGCAGACACTATCTCATGGGATAAGTAGCAGCTTCAGTTGACCAACCCTTCATTCAGAGCAGTTCCCTAAAAGGTCAGATGAAATGTATTACCATATGACTAGTTAGTTCATCAACCTTCTAAACAATTCTATAGAAATACTTCCTTGTAGCCCCTGTCTAAGCTAAAGCTTGGTAATAACTCTGCATAACTTTCCCAACTATATATTGGTGTTGTTGTTTTCCTATTGTTATTTAGAGAATTAGTTGGAACTCATTATTATCTTTCCTTTGATTCATATGAATTGATCATTTTGTAGTTACTGTTCATCCTAATCAAGAGACAAAAATAATACCCTTTTCTTTATACCAGCAATTTACCTTTTTAAAACATATACATATATGCATATACTTTCCCCTTAAGAAAATTGGTAAAGCATTACTGTTAACAACATGAATTGGAGTTATTTGAAACAGGTTTTGTGGTTTTGTTTTTACATGATGAAGTTTAGCAAAAATCAGAATTAATGTACATGATTAGGATAACAGATACTTTGTATGAGTGAGAAAAAGAAAGCTGAGATTCTTCCTATGGCTACTTCAGACAAAAATTCATTAATTTCAGTAAGGATTAAAAGGGAATTGTAATACAAATAATACAATGAGAAGACTATATGTCATATAGAAAAGCAGAGTAGGATATGTGTTGTGAATAAATGTAAACCATGACATGTTGTCAATTTACTACATGAACTATCTATTCAAAGAAATTGTGCACAATAATTGTGCTATTGTGCTATTGTGCTATTGATTAATTGAAAATTTGAGTCATGGATCATACAAATGTTAGCCAAATGTAATAAGTTTTATTATTAATTCTTATTAATGATATTGATACTTATTAATACCTGTTAATAATAACGGGGAAAATCAAATCTTTGGGGGGGGGGTTTCCCCTTCTTCTTCTTTTTCCATTTCCAACAAGTTTTAGAAAAAACTTCATCATGTATGAAATATATGTGTGCAGTTTTTAATATTTCTTGTTACCTGAACATGACAAACCACTTCTGAATTGCAGCTAAGAAAACCTCATGCATACAGTCACAAGAGTTAAGCTTGACTTGAGGGCATCTCAACTTTAAGATATGATGGAAAAGCACTTCTACTCCCATAAGTATCATAGATTTATACTTCCATAAGGATTGGTATTAAGGAATTTCAAGAGCTGAAGGTAGAGAAGAAAAAAGGCAATAAACAAGATGCTTTAGATTTATAGCAGTCTGGCTTCTACTTTCTTTTAATTGCTACCTGGTTGCCTTGGTCATCTTTTTTTTTATCAACCAAAAGGCTTTAATTTATTAATATAGCTGATCAACAGTTTAAGAGGTCAATGAAGTAAGTTAGCAATTCAGGGTCATTATTTTACTTAAGACTACAGTGAAAATTTCTGTACAGTCAACTAAAAGCAAGGAGGAAAATTGATGACCACTTATTGAATGAATACTTTACATGCTTCTTTCCAAAATTCAGCAATGCTTTTATTAGGTAATAAGACTTTGTGAAATGTATTTTTATTAGGCTATTTTAAACATTCATATTCAGGTATACACTATATTTTCATCAATTAATGCCTAAAATTTCTTATATGAAACCATGAAATCAGCAAAATTAAAACTAACTAAATATATCAGTATAATAATTAAAATAATTAAAACAATCCTTAAAATAATGCTAGAGGAGAAAGCAATAAAAATGCTTCTGCCGCAGCATAAAAATCTGGACAGGTAACAATTCAGATGTATTTTGAAATGCAAAAGAGTAGATGCCAAATGAAACTCACTAGGGGTAAAATGCAACAGGGAAGGACCCTTCCATAGTCACCATATTCCTTATCTTAAACATTTGACTTAAAAAAAATGTTAGTAATTTTACTGCATTGGGTAGAAACATACTTATATTAGACTGCATTTTCACAAACTGTTAAGCATAGATTGGCATTAAGAGTTGTTATGGCAGTCACCCACAAACATATAATAACAAATCATGATCAACAAGTTTGATTGGTATCCCAGCTTCCATGGCATTGTCTAGTTTTCACTCATGAATAGTCTTGTAGACATGGATATTTCAGCCTTTGATTTCTTGCAATTAATGAATAGCACATGAGCCTATACAATGCAGTGACTTATCCTTCCCTTCAAAGTCAATAGTGACTCCCTTGCAGTCCAGAGAATTAGTAATCCAGTGATCCGTGTAAAGAATTCAGTTCTAATTTAATCATGGCATGTATGGGAAGGTCCATCTGGTTTGACTTAGTATGTTCCAAACTCAGATATATATTACTGTATGAATGATATTAGCCACATTTGGTAAATTTGAATTATTCTTAATTAAAAAGTAAAAACCATGATTTTATGTTGTGTGAATGCAGCTTATAAGTGACCTTATTTTTAAATGATAGTCATCATGGAAATAGCATACAGTGCTATAGCAGCAGCAAGAAAGTCACTCCTGCAAATTTTTCTACTAATCAGCTTGTGGTTTCCACTTCCTACATGTTCACATTTTAAAAGTAAAGGATCTATTAAAAAGTTAACTTTCCCACACTGTAAATGTTGTGGATCTGCACTTGATTGGCCCACACAGATTTTTTTGGTTGCTTGAAGATACCACCCACCCATCTATCCATCCCATGAAGTGTCAGCCAGCTAGACTTAAAAGGAGGGAGACTGGTCAGTTGTGGATGGCTGTGGTTAGTGGTGGTTTCTGAAGCACATGTGATGGGTTCATGCACATCTATAGCTAATATGAAGCTATGTTCAGTATGTTATAAAAATTGAAAGGATGAACAGTTGAACCAATTCAAGTGTATGAGGCTGTTCAAAGTTCAAGGAAGCTTGGTAGGTTAGCTCTTAGTGTCTTCATCAAGTCTGCACATATAAATACAAATGTAACGTCAGTTAATATAAGTGTATAATATAAATGTCAACCAGTATTATACCGAGAGCAATATCAAGATCTATACAGTATATTAATTAGGGTTGATTTATCTAAGATTGAACACTGATTATCTTTCCACTCTACTGCATACTCTACTGCAGACTGGGAAGTTAAGGTGGGGATTTTTGTTGTTTGATTAACTGATTCATTAAAGGCATTTATTCACTACTTATCACCGATTACTACAAGTAGCATTTGTACTCCTTATAGCTATCACATTTCTTCACTACTTATATTAAAGATGCCAGAATAGGAGGTGGGGGAAAGAAGAGCTGTTGCCAATCACTATTGACCATACTGGACAATATGGATCTTTGTGCAACACAGTGTCAGATACTCTCTGTAGATTTCTTGCTCCTTCAGCCGTTTTAGCCATTGATGTTTAGGTAACATCAACAAAAAGGAAGTTGGGAAGGAAGGAAACTAGAAAGGGTAAGTGATGCACACATTCATGCACAAAGACACACACAAACACATTTTATTTTATTTTATTTTATTTCAAAATAAGAGTCACATATGTGAAATGAGTGGCCATGTAAATCGATGAAATAAATTAATTAATTAAGATTTAAGTTCTCAGTGAAACAAGTTCTTCAAAGAATTTCTAGCTCAGTTCTGCTCTAATTTTATTGCTTTGAATATGTTTTAAAGTATGTCCTATATGAATACATTTGTGTTTCTTAGTCTAGATCCCTATTTTTTTCCAAAGGAACAATCCTGTATTTTACCAGCCATCTGTCCACTGTGGCAGAGTTTAGTTGGTGGTGGTGGTGTATTTTTTTTTTCCCAGCCTCCCTGTCTATGTTAAGAATACTTTCCTTTTTTCTTAAATATTTAATTCTTGAAGAAATTAAATTGCCTTAGATATAGAAAACTTCAAATTTCCCTGAGGGAAAAACAGAATACAAAAAAAAAAAAAAAAGCATGTTAGATCATTTTATATCATTTTATTTTGTTCTCTGTTATGAACATTATCATCTCAAACTCTTCCTCCACTTTACATTTGAATAAAATGTACATGTTTAGGATGCAAAATTACAGGATTTTCTTTCGGATATTTGATCAAGACATACAGTATATCATTTGAAGATACATCTGTACGTTTAAGTAATGATTTCACTGTGAGAATGCAGTTCAAAGACTGAAAAATTTGGGTCTTTTTATACAATCTGGTATGTAGTTTGCTTAACTAATAAGTATCCAATTGTAAATATATATATATATTTGGCCTCAGTCAGATATGCCTGTACACCCAACAATAAAGTTTATTCACTTTTTTTGTGACTTCTTTTTCAAAGTATGTTTTGCATAATCTAAATTGGAAATCAAGCTGCTGAGAAAGCACATGCACAGAAGACAAAAATGTCCCCCTAGACTTTATTTCATTGCAGGAAAAGAGCTGTGTCAGTCTATCATAACAAAACAAAACAAAACAAATCACAAAGAGTCTGGTAGCACGTTTTTCAACTAACAATTTTTATGAAAAGGCATAAACTTTTGTGCGCTGCAGCTCGCTTCATCAGTTGCATAAAGTGGCTAGACTGATGTAAGATTTGAATTGAGCCAAGGTGGGTGGTTAAGGAGGGAAGGAGAGGGAGAGGAAGACAGGTTGGTTATGCAGATGCAGGTTACATGTGAGACACTTTAAAAGTACCTTATCAATTAACAATTATAATGTGTTAAAATCTATTGTGTTTATTGAGACCTCTTGAGATTACCTGATTTTTATTTTATTTTTTTTGGTATGTATGTGAGTTCAGAAGTCTCTCACTCAATGGTGGTGTTAAAGTTTTGCTTTTCCAAAAATGGTCACTTTGAGATCTACTATAGAGAGTACTGGTAGGTTGAAATGCTTTGATACTACTTTGCTCTTGTTTGTCAAATTTGTGTCCATTAATTATTTTGTGTAAAGTTTGTCCTTATTGTCCTATATAGAATCCTTAGAGGCATTTCTGGCAGATAATGGCATATATCACAATAGAGGAAGAGCACATAAAACCACTCTAATGTTGTGGATGTACTTGTTGAGGCTTATAATGGTGCTGTTGGTATACATGTGGTGGCAAAGTAGACATCTGGATTTCTTGAAGGGTCTGGTTACCATATTAGATTTATTGTCCTGTTGTTTCAGATTGGGTGGTTGTCTCTATGCAAGCATGGGTCTGCTAGTCAATGCCTCAGAAAATGCAATGTCATTGTGCAGCATGGGCTGTCGCCCATTAGTAATGTGTTTGAGTGGATTGAGCTGTGATAGAAGTGTGATGTTTTGTTTTTGCGGTCTATCTTTTTGATCTGGCTCACTTAATGTGTCTATTGACCTCTTGGGGTGGTTAGTGCAGTCTCCTGAATCAGTTGAGCACCTTTATGTAGAAGGTCAGAACAAATGTGGTTTCAGGGTAGAACCTGGTTATAGATGATAGACTGGATGGTGTGCTCTTGGTGGAAACTGGAGGCACAAAGGTTCCCTGTATATGTCCACTGAGTGGTTTTAGAGTGATATCAAGGAAGTATACTTGTTCTGTAGATAAGCTGAGGCTGAGGTTGATGGTGGGGTGAATTTTTTGAAAATGGTACTTGATGAGAGATTCCTTTTTACAGGTCCAGCTGATCAACACAGAATCTCAAGTAAAGGAGGGGCTGAGAAAGTGTTGTTCTAGGATATCCATGAAAATGGAACCATGCGTGTGCTTATGGCTGTGTACTGATTTGCATATACATGTTACTGTCAAAGATAAAGTAAATAAGGGTGAGTACAAATGTGTGCTGTTTTGGCATCAGTGATGAAGTTCTTGATGGCTTGAAGTCCATGTTTGTGGGGGTGTTGGATGGGTGTTAGATGTTGTCTTTAACATCCATGGTGGTTAAAATGGTATTGTTAGGGAGATTGTGTACGAATTTCAGTTTTCTTAAGAAGCCTGTGGTGTCTCTTATATAGCTGAAAGTACTGGTGGCATAAGGTTTGAATACAGAGTCCATAAAACTTAATCTTCCAGCTGAAAGCATTTGAATAATCACACTTGAGAAAATGGGATGGCCTAGATTGCCTGGTTTGTGTATTTTGGGAAGGAGACAGAATATGCCTGGCTGGGGGTCCTTCAGATTGAAAAGGTACCATCAGATTTCAACATATTCTCTAATACATTGTTGTAGGGTCTGAGGAGAGAAGTTGGCAGAATGGGATGTAGGAGAGTTGCTTCTTGGCTTTCTTGATGTAATCTACCTTACTCATAATAACAACTGACCTTTCATTGTCAGCTTGTTTGACTGTGATTTCATTATTATTCTTGAGGTCTTGGATGGTATCTCATTTGCTTTGTTGAGATTATTGTGTTTTTTATTGATGATTGTGGCTTTAGTTTGTTGGCAAAAGCATTCAGTGTAGAAATTCAGTTCAATGTTGTGTCTATCTAGGGGTGTCCATGAGTCACTGTTGACTCCTGGGGACTGTTTGGAGTAGTCCCTGCAGTTTTCTTGGCAAATTTCAGAAGTGGTTTGCCATTTCCTAGGGCTGAAAACAGTGACTGGCCCAAAGTCATTCGGTTGGCTTTGTGCCTTAGGCAGGATTAAAACTCATGGTTTCCTGGTTTCTAGCCCAGTGCCTTAACCATCACAGCAAACTGGCTCTCATAAATACATGAATTTGGGATTTATTTGTAGCAGTATGATGTCCCAGGATGTGTTTCCTCCAGCAAAAGACCACTACTTTGAAGAATTTTAACAGAATATTATCCAGTTGTTTTGGCTTTAGCATTTTTCCTGCATTACGTCCTGTTTCAATCCCGATATTGCAGAGAATGGGTACACAGCCTGAGCCTAAGGACTAACTACAGCCCACCCACAGTTTTTATAGTACAATTCTCAACCCCAACTTGATATGCCACCAATTTTCATTGTTAAGCTTAGATTTAGTCATTTTAAGATTAGATGAAGTAGAACTGGATAGGACATAACAAAGTTATGGGTGTTTCACAGAATAATAGAATTGGAAAGAATCATTCAGGCCATTGAGTTCAACCCCTTTCTCAGTGCAAGCATCCAAGCATCTTAGATCTTAGGTTCACTACCCTCAGTCTGGACAAATCCAGTGAAAAGAAGCCACTACCATTTTGTCATTGGTTTTACAATTAAAGTGCTTTTACCTTAGGGATTTTTGTTCCAACATTACATTGGAATCTGCAGTCTTGTAATATAAACCAATTAATCCATGTACTGCACTCTGAAATGATAGAGATCAGGTTTTTATCTTCTATACTTCTCAGTCATCTTTTTTTTCTTCCAAAATTAAGCATACTTTGTAATTTCAGTCTTCATTTCTACTCTGAACCTATTTCAATTTCTCTGAATTTTCCTTAAATGGTGATGCCCAAAAATGCATACAGTACTTCAAACAGGGTCCAACCAAGGCTGAATAGAGTGGAACAAATACTTCCCATGATTTGGAAATTATACTTCTGTGGATGCAGCCAAAAATTGCATTTCTGTGGCCTAGTTATGCAGCCACTTTATTGTAATTCTGTTCATTACAATCATTAATCAGCATACCATAGGATACTTTGTCATATGCTTAGATGAATTTAAATGATTGCTAAACAAAAAATTGGATGTGTTTAGTCTGGCCAGATTTGTTCTTGGCAAATCCATGCTGACTTCTGGAAATCACTGCATTGTTTTCAAACAGCAAATCACAAAATTTGCAGGCTGAGTTCTTGGGTTCATATTGAATTTCCAGTTGTTTGTCAGATATGTGGGGTTGCATGATCTTGGTCTGACTGACCAGTTTCGGGAAGAACTAAAAAATGTATTAGTAAGGCAAAGGACACTGGAGAATTTGGAAGAACTGTTCCAACAATACAGTATATGATAAATGATGGGTTGAGGCAGAGGAGTTGAGGCATGGTAGAAATAATAAGTAAAGGAGATTTTACAGCCTCTCTTTGGCCATTCCCCCTGCCCCCATAATCTCACTGAATATCAGTTCAAGATAACCCATCTAAATAGGGACAGTGAAATGATTTTTTTTTTCCTCAGCAGCGAATGTAGGAGACCTCAGTTTATGTTTCTCTTGTGGAGCCCCAGGACACCTAATCAAGATTTGCACTGCTAAAGCATGAAGTCAAGTATGAAGTGTCACACCTGTGGAACAGCAGGCCTCTTAGCAAGCAAGTGTTCAAATCTCTCCAGAACCTCATATTTAGAAAATTTCACAGGTTCCACTCCCAAAGAGCTTGGCGGGGGTGGGGTGGGGGTGGGGGCTCAGATAATTAAAAAGAGTTTATACAATTGACAACAGCCAAGTGCATCCTCAGACTTAGAAATACAACTCTCTACTCTTTTAGATTTGGGTTCAGCATCCAATTTCATAGTTGAGAATACAGTGCAGTATTTTGAATTGCCTACAAAGTTACTAGAGAGACCTATACTTGTGGAAACACCTGATGGACAGGCCCTTCAAGCTGGTCTAATTTTGTAAGGTAGAGCACCTTTGTAGCTGACAGCAAATGATCATAAAGAATTATTGCCATTCTATGTTGCAGCTTCCTTACATGTTCCTACAGTGCTGAACATAGATGCTCTGCAAACACATGATCCAGAACTCCACTGCAAGCCAGGGACAACTTCTTTTCCACCTTAAAGATTGGGAAGAAGGAGAAGCAACTGACTTGTCTCCTCATCAGGTATGTGATTGTACCAGATCACAGCTAAGAGACAATACCCTATGTTAGTCACTTGGAAGGAGTTTATGAATGATAATCTGAAAAAAAAGGTTTTATTTGACGCTCTAAATCTCTAGCATCTATACCCATGTTTTTCATCCCTAAGAGGAATTATTATTTTACGATCATTCAGTCCTGTCAAAGGAGGAGGTGTGACAAAGAAACTGAAAATAAATTCACCTTGAGTCTGTTTGGTATAAGAGGGGGCAGAGGAAACTCAGGAGAGTTTCAATATTCTATTTTTATACCCTAGAACAATAAATCTTGGGCTGTCTGTTTCTTGGCCTAACCTACCTCAAAGATTTGACACTTACAGAGCACTAAAGAGTATATAGAGTGGAATTTTCAGGTATCTCATTTTAAAAGAAGTGTGAAGTAATAAAGTAACAAAAAGGATTAATACTGAATGTCCTGATGTGTTACTCACCATTGTGATTTAGGCCCATTCAGATTATATTAATTTAGATTTTTCTGGCTCCCCTCTCACCACAGCAACTCTATGGTGAACAAAGTCCAAACAGAAACTATAGTATAAAATCTTAAAATACAATGCAAACATATAATTCAAAACAAAAATGGCAACTGAGACCAAAAGGCAACATCATATATTAAAATATTAATTCACTGGGCTTTATTAATTTCACAACTCCCATGCCTGGGCAAACAGCCAGGTTTTCAATACTTTCTGAAAGGCTAACAGGATCTTTAATATATGATGGTGTTATAGAAGTTATATTTTATGAATGGGATAAAATATAAGCTTTGGCTTATTAATCTATGGAGTGGTTAATAAGTCACAATTGTTTGGATTCACACAACACATTAAAACCTAAACCATGGTTTCCAAAGCACAATGGCTGAATGTAAGGTATACATATGTTAAGTCAAAACTAAAGAAACCACAGAATATCTTCATGCAATGTGTGGTTCCATCCATTTGGTAACTCTATCTTTTGAAGTACAACAAAACTGTCTGTTAACGTTACTGATCGTTGGTGTTAATGCAATCATAATGCAAGTTTGTATGTATATGAAGACTCTGTGTTGCATAGAATTGGATTATATCTGTAGAAATAGGCTTTCCAGTGACATTTCCAGAATGATTTTGGGGGGGGGGGGAGGACCTGATCCCCATTCTTGCATGTTTACTTGTACATGGGAATGTATTATTTAAACTGTGCTACAGCCAACAACATTCTGATATTATTTCTCACATTGGTTTATTATCCAAGTAACAAATATTTCAGTTCTGTGAAGGCAAAATGTAATCTCCAGTTCAGAAACTGTTGAAATGTGGTAAAAGATCTATCAGTGAAGGTCAAATACTAAGGTATTTGCCTTCAGCATATGCATTTTATTGCATTATCAATATTTTAGATATTATGTTAGGATAGTAGTTAACATTAAGCATCCTATAGAAGTTTGCTGGTACATTAAGTTCAAGGTATTGAGTTTTTTATGCTGAATAAAAATGTTGTCTTTCTAAAAATTATCAGTATCAACATATTAAAATGGAAGAAATTACTTAGGGAAGGTTTTTTGAGATATTAAATATATTTTATGAACAATACACGGTTATAGGTTCCTGCTTTGCAGATTATTTTAAAAATAATATTATTATCATTTTGATCATTAGACTTTCCTTACTAGATGACAAAATTCAACACCTTAAAAAGATTCTTCCTTGCTGGAGGATAAAGCTTTTTTTCTGCCTATTTGCCAGCCTCAGTATATAACCTCAAGGCAGAATGGTGGCAGAATATAGAGAAAAATGTCAATTAGAATAGCTTAATAGAGTTGCTTAGTTTAAAAAAAAAAGTGTGCTTTAAAAACACAGAAACAGTGTTTCTGAATCCAGAATGATTGTGCCCAATACATTTTAATATCTATTGTACAAATTTATGGAGGATATAAAATTGCAGTAAAGGACAATTAGTAGAAGGCTTTTTTTTCATTTTTTTAAAAATCAAAATAAATGCATATGCATGCCAATAAAGCATATTCATTAAATACAATATTTAAATATTCAGAGTTATATGCAACTTCAGAATTCTCTATAAAAAGTTACTATACTATTAACACTGGAGTACCTCTAGGAATCATTCCCTAAATAGGAAAAGGAAAACAATATATCTTACTGTATCTATTTCTCTGCAAGGTGTCTTTGATTCTTTTGGTTGGTGTTCAGCATCTTATTTACCCCAGTCCTTTGCAAAACCTTATATACAGTATCTCTATTTCAGCTTCATCCCTTTGTAAAAAAAAAAAAAAAAGCCGTTTTGTATATTATGTGATCTTATTATACACTTGAGAAGAATTTTGTTGTTGTGTGAAGCTGTTTCTTTTCTATTATTCATATTATTTATAAGCTGACATTTCCCAGTTCAGCAGCAAGAAGAAGCTCATGGTCTCTCTCGTCCACCTCCCCCATTTACTCAATGCACATTAGTGGACAAGCAAATTTGCTTAATTGTGTTTTTATTCTAAGTGGTGTGAAACTGTGCCAGGTTGTTAGACATGGAAGACTGCTTAATACCAATTTTGTCCCCAACTGGGGTCTCTAAAGACCTGGTTGCCAGGAAACACAGAACCAAAGGTACCTCAGGAAACACTAGCAGGATATGGTCACATTTCGGAGTACTCTCCAGATCCTTAATTACTCAGAGAAGTCAGTGATCATCTGCTTATCTATTCCCAGCTATACAGCAGTCGCTGGGTATCCCTCTCAACGCACCTGATTTTTTCAGCCACATCAAGCATTTCTGCTGCTCTATTGAGCATGTTTAGAACTAATTCTCTCCTTTCTATTGTCATGTCTTAATTTATGCAGTTCATCCAATTAATATGCACTATATTAAAATTCTTCAAAGTAAAACTCTTGCACTTACTTTGAACTTTACTTGTTTTTTTTTCAGAGACAAATGAATGAGCTTAAATGAATTCTTCCCCATAACCAAATGCTATTTCTTGCAGACATTTGAATACTGTATATTGAACCATCCACATTTTTTTTGACAGCTTGAGTACATTTCCAGATGGTGTGTAATCACCATTCCTTTTTAAATCTGTTTTTATAATGGTGATAATTAAGAATTATTTTCTAGGTCTGAATAGAAGATACATGCAAATTGCTAATTGGTCAAGAAAGTAGCTGGCAACAAAGGTGTTAGGCTCAAATCTATTTTGGTAGTTCAGGAAAACAGCATTATGGTGGATGTAGCTGAAACAGAATCCCATTAATTAGCCACTTGAAGGGCCAAAACCTGCTGCTTTAGATACAGTGCTGATATGAAGAACACAATTATTTTGTCTGTTAAATCAATCATCTCTTAAAATTCACAATTTATAAACATTATTTTTATGGTAATTTGATCAGTCAGGAAGACTGCATTGTATAAAATACATTTCCAGCTCAACAAAGTTATATAGTCTTTGCTTTAGGAAAGTAAGGCAGTAATACATGTTCTGCAAATTGACATGAACAATGATTGAAGTTCTACTGTTTCTGCCAGACTTCCAAACTGCTGATGCCAAACTTCTGATTTATTCTGAAAGACTCATAGCTATAAATGACAGAACTGTCAACACACATTATATTTAATTGTGTAACATCATTCCCATCTATTTAACCAATTAATGTGGTTCACTTGGTATGCAAATTACTGAAATTTTGAAAAATCCAAAGCATAGTCATTATTGTCTTCATCAAAGTTTGAGTTACTGAGACTTATATTTGGCATTCAGTAGGAACTGAAAACAACCAGCTAGATGTCTTGTTCAGCTTTGGAAGGACCAGAAATATTAAGAGGTCACTGGTATAAAATTCAAGATATTGTAATGGGCTTTCATGTGGAAATCCAGGTTCAAATGTCTGCTTTGCTCAGCTGAAATATCTCAGTCTAACATTGGAAAGGTGTTGTGAGATTAAAATATCCCAAGGGGAAGTGTTAGAATACAAATTTAATAATGGAAGAATAAAGACTTTCATATATGGAAATAATTTGTCCAAAATAAAATAATCAAATGTGACAGACATTCCAATAGTGTGGTATGTTCTCAGAATTGAGTCTATATATTATTAAATTAAGATTTATTTTCTCAAAAAGGGTCATTGCAAAAAAGCAAACAAACAAATCCAGTAAATCCCAGTGTGTAATATACTATTAAGCACATTCATGCAAAGCTATATCCTGGAGGAGGAGTACTACTACTACTACTACTACTACTACTACTACTATTATTATTATTATTATTATTATTATTATTATTGACAGAATTTGAAGTTTTTCTTTAAAAAGTCTCTTGCACACAGTTTGAGCAGTATAAAATATGATAGAAACAGAGAATGGACCAAATATAAATTCAGTTTTCTTCCTTCTCTCTTTCACAATGACTGACATTACAGTGATAATATCAATTTGCCAGCTTTTTGATTCAACAATAAAAGTACTGTTGAGAACTAGGGTTTAGGTATGATGTGCATTCTCATTCCAATACAAATTTGGGTGGGTGGGTCATAGTGTGTTAATTTACTTATTCAGTGTTGGACAGTAATCTCTAACTTGCCTTATCTCCACTTCAAAATCCTCTGCAGAGCTCTGCCTCTGATACATAATTTGGCACCTTGAACATCAGATGCTGATTTTGAGGGCCGTGGGCGGGGTGAGTATGCTTGATTGTATAAAATGCTACTTGGGTGAGGAGGAAAGGCAAGTACTGAATTCAGAGTGAAAACTGAAATTTATTTTTATCATCTTTGTTCTATTTTCTCTTGAAATGTGTAATGCTCATAATTATATACATTTCATCTTAATGTTGTCTCTGATAAACAACAACAACAACAAAAAAGTTATAAATTCAATATCCACTGATGGGCAGTGTCTTTAATAGAATTAATTAAAATGATTTTTTAAAGTTATGCAGAGTCCTGCCTTGATAGGGAGACAGTTGATTTATGAACTCCATCAGTTTAACTTCCTGTTTTATTGCTTAATTGATGTGCAAAATGCATGTAACAGGGTGAATTTAAATTATTCCTTAGATCATAATACCAGTTAATTTTCATACATGGAAATGGTATTAGTGTTATGCTGGGGTTTTAATAACTAGATATATGGGAATTTTTTAATCTTTAATAGAAATAATATCCTTTTCTCCCTCAGTTCTAGATCAGACCTGTTCCTGACCGGATTATTCCTTAATAACTTGATCCTTAGTGGATTGGATAAATGTAATATCATAGTCCAGTATAAAATGCTTTTGTGAGCATATTTTATTTACCAGGTGATATACCCAAGCATTCCTTCTAAACATGGAAGGAAGGAAGGAAGGAAGGAAGGAAGGAAGGAAGGAAGGAAGGAAGGAAGGAAGGAAGGAAGGAAGGAAGGAAGGAAGGACATAGCTGAGCTGGGAAGAAGGCTGTACAAGTGGGGGTGGAGGATATCATCTTCTCAGCAGCCTCTGAATGCTGTCTCTCCTAACATTTGGAAGAAGTCCAGAAGCATTTCTGCTTTGCAAAATTGCTATTTTCTGTAGAAATAGATAAAGTCTGGAAGGGAAAGGAAATAGTGTTAGATTATTAAGTTGTGGGTAGCACAGCCAGCCAGATGTTTAGACTGAATTTGGCATTTCTATCCACTATGGAGTCCTTCCCAAGGATCTGGGATAGTCAGATGTTGTTGTCTGATGGTGTTAAAGGTATTGTTGCAGGATATAAGCTGTTCCAAGTAAAGCTGCCTTTTGCAATTGACTGATGGTGATTTTGTCAATGCTGATGGTGTTCACGTAGTGCTCCAGATGATTTGGGATTGAGCCCAAGGTGCCTATTACTAATGGAACTATCTTTGCTTTCTTTTGCCATAGTCATTCTATTTCTGTTTGCAGGTCTTTGTATTTTGTGATGTTCTCCAGTTCTTTCTCTTCTATTCTGCTGGCTCCAGGTTGCAATGTCCGCTATCCAGACTTTTTTGTCCTTCTTATCAACAACTGCTAGGTCTGGGATGTTGTGTGGCAGGTGCTTGTCTGCTTGAATTCTAAAGTCCCAGAGCACTGTAGCTTCTTCATTTTCTATTACTTGGTCTGTTTTGTGGTCCCACCAGTTCTTGCTTGCAGACAAATTGTATTCCTTGCAATGGTGCAATGCACCATTGTTGCTACTTTGTCATGCCATTGTTTGTAGTCAGTCTCTGCGATCTTCTTGCAGCAGCTAACTAGGTGGTCCATTGTTTCTTCAGCTTCTTTGCAGAGGCAGAATTTGCTGTTGCTATCTTCTCAATTCTGGCTTTGTATGCATTTGTTCTTCTTCTTATCATTATTTTATTATGTGTGTGTAAATCTAATGTCTTTATTTCTCTGTTCAAATCAGTATATTCTGTACCTTTGCTTTGTCTTGTATCCTTCTGTGGAATAAATGAATGTTATTCATAATCTTCTAGTAATCAGTAATATAAAATTCCTACTTCTCTGTTCTCATGGAAAAAATACATTCATTGGAAATAAATAAATAACTGAGAAGGGTATTAATACTTTAGACCCACTAACTGCTAATCAAGCTTTTAAATAATCTGAGTTATTTACACACACACACACACACACTAAAAAAAATGGTGGGATGGCACTGTATTCAATTAAAACACCTTTTAATTTCACAATTTGGTCTTGAAATATGAACAGCATTTACTACTCTCTCAGCACTGAAATTCCAAATCTATAATCAGTTTTTACAGACATTTAATGAGTATTGTGAAGGTAAATATTAGTAATTGGCTAGAAATTTGAAATAAAGCATTCAAACTTGCTATATTAACAAATAAATGGTTAAGTGTCTTAAAGAATATTCAGTATTTAGAGTACTTACATTTCTGAACTGAACTATAAGTTCTTATGATTCACGATATATTATTTAATACAACATAATTTTGTACACATAATTAGATATCTCAGAGAATATTTAAAATTGTTGGTTGTTGACTTTGTAATAATGAAAGTGTAAAATAAAAGTGTGGATGCACATATACTATAAGGGCTTACCCACTATTGTCCCATAATATGCATGAGTTGTGGAACTGTGAAAGGTTGCCTTAAGTTCATTGATAGAACAGTGAAGTGGTGGGTTTCCTTCCTTCCTTCCTTCCTTCCTTCCTTCCTTCCTTCCTTCCTTCCTTCCTTCCTTCCTTCCTTCCTTCCTTCCTTCCTTCCATGTTTTCATAAGATGATGGACATGTCTTATTTTCTTTTTTGTACAATTTTTACAATTTAAGTGATGGAATGGTGAAATTGTGAATTCTTTCTCTGTCGCTCTCTCTCTCTCTGTTTCTCTCTCTCTTTCATCAGGTAAAAATGTGTATCCCTGGATTCTGAGATGAAAAGATTAGTCCATCTGGTGTCAGGTACAAGGGGGAGTCAATAGAGGTGCTCTCATGAAAAAGATCCATAAATGGAAATCATGTCATTGGAGCTTGCTTTCCCCAGATGGAGGAAATGATGGAGGGGTAATGAGGTGGGCAAATATACCATTTGGAGGATGTGATAACCATAGTGTAAAAAGAACACTGAGTCATCACTATGGCAAAGTGAAGGGCAGTGCTGAGATTTGGAAAGGGATTTCATAATTTAACTTCATTTCTAGCCTGTTTACAAATGGGAGTGAGAAATCACTATATGTGTATCCTTAAATAGAGAGAATATATATGTTTTAAAACTATTTTAAAATATTTTAAAACCAAGACTGAATTAAATATTCATATAGCCTGGTTTTCATGTACTTATATACACAAGCTATAATATCTTGGATTACAGAAGGTCAGACTGAATGTAAACAGACAACATATATGTTAACTTGTGCTGCTAAGGACACTTTGGGCCCATCAACTGCTGAATAGCTCTGTGTGGTTTCTTATGTACAGAAATCTTTTCAATGTAGACTTCATGTAGCTACCTTTATATTTCTTGTCCTCAGTTAATTTAGTAGCATCATATTCACAGCTTTTCTCATAGAATTTTAAAGCTACCTTTTTCCCTTCTGATAAAACAGACAGAACAGTTGTGAGCTGATTAACCTTGAAAAGGAGCTTCACTGACTGCTTCCACGTATCTTCTCAGATCGCTCTGTGACAGATTGTAGCAGCACTTAACACACTGTGCTGAGCACTTATAAATGGAACACTGATTTTGGATAACATGGCCCTGTAAATGTTCACTGAATTAAAGGTCCTATAATCTGACTCTCTGACATGTTTATAAGATATATGTATTGGAGTAGCTGAAAGCAGTTGTCTATGCAAGAAAGTAGGCAAATATTTGAGAGCAGATGTTACAACTAATGAAATAATCATAGTATTTGCATTACAATTCTAGGAATGCAGGAAGTTACATTAAATCATTTGCCCATTTAACCCATAATTATCTCATCTAATGGCAAAATAATTCTCCCAGGATTCAGAATGTTCTTGTGTTTTCATTTTTTTTTTAAATCACATTTACCTAGTTCTTTTAACAGAGGTTATGAGAAATAGCAGAATTGTAATAAACAAAGCTCCTATAATATCTTCCTATCATTCAGTAACTGAATATAGATAGATATAGATATAGATATAGATATAGATATAGATATAGATATAGATATAGATATAGATATAGATATAGATATAGATATAGATATAGATATAGATATAGATATAGATATAGATATAGATATAATCTATTTCTATTGGAATTAGGAATACAGTAAGAAGAAAAAATTCTATCCCTGGAAAAGTTTAGGAAAACAAAAATGATATCTAAAGGAATTGGTGATAGGAGCTAATTTTTTCAGGAAATGGCTCAGCAAAGGTTAGCAAGTGTTTAGAAGCAATGGTAATCCAAGGATACCAAGGATTGACACTAATGCATACGTTTGCAGGTAAACTTAACCTTTTCCTCTCTTTGAGGAAAAAAAAGTATCAGCAGACTTGCAAACAATTTGTCATTCTATTGAGTTTCATTGGAATCTCACCAACTGATGTATCTTGAAACTGTACTGTATAAATAGGTTATTTGATCATTTCAAAACATATATAGTATTTTTGACCCCTAAAGCCAAACTGGTCAGTAAATGAAGGTACATTGAAAAGAGAATGTCATGATCAGTGCATGCTGTTAAAGCTTTAATTTTCTTTTCCACTTCTCCATCTAAACTAATTAATCTTATTTTCAATGAATATATTAGATCTCAAACACTTTTCCCTCATTACCCAAACAATTATTATATAGAAAAATATTCAATTTATGTCTGAAACAAAATTTGCCAGCACTAATGTAATTGCTAATTAAATTAATCCTGAAAAGATAAAAGTCATGCTATGCATGTTATTTAAAATCAAGAATAGTTAGCTGGAGTGCTTGCTAATTAATGGGCAGTATTGTATAATCTACTCATTTACAGATGGGGTAATATCAGAAGAGAGCCTAATGTATCTAAGTTGGATCTACTGACTTAAATATACACATTTACAGTATACACACTTATCTAAAATAAGTCTTGTACTTTGTATGAAAAAAGCAAAACAAATGCATTTATAGATACATTGTTGAACCAGTGTAAGGAATGATTATGAAGATTAAGACTTTCACCTACTAGCACTTTTAAACATAGACCTTTCATTCCTAGAGGGGGGAAAAATAAAGCTTGCAAAAAATGCGTAATTTTGTGGGTTGTATTAAAGCAACAAGTCTAGAACTTATATTTAGCATGCAGAGACTCCCAGTTTTGATTCCTGGTCTCTTAAAAGCATCAGGCAGTAGGACATGGAAAAAACTACATTGCCTGTGATTCTGAAGAATTTCTATCAAGCAAATTAGACAATATTTTGCTGGATGTCCTAATAATGCAGCCTAGGAAAAGCAGATTTCTGTTTCTGTGCGTTATTTTGACAAATAAGTCTGAATTAGCTAAATGTTTTTTGTTTTTGTTTCAAAAGTTCAAGCTTATCACATCTGTCAGTTCTTCTGTAATTACTTCAGAGCATTTCTCCCACAGCAAACTTTAAGTTCTAATTTGGGTATTATATGATAATAGTATGATGGTTGGAAAAGACCCGACAATGACACAAAATTCCCCGAGCTGTGAGGTGTAAATTGGTTTATGTTAGCTTATATTTTCAATACAGTGCATTATAGGCATCTTTCTATTTAATGCAGCCTGAGGATTGCAAACTCTCCAGATGTTGATTTCATGATTACAAAGAAACAATTAGTAATGGAATCTAAATTTGAATTCCCTGACATGGAAGAATAAAACCCCCTGAGACCAAACTTGACTAAAGGCTGCATAGACTCAACAAGAAAGTTTCAAATCAAAAAGCTGCTTATACAATTACAGATGAACTATGTTTTATATATTATTAGTTCTGTGTGTGTGTGTGTGTGTGCGCACGCGTATGTGCACGCACATATGTATTATGAGTATGAGCTTATTATACAATTACAGATAACTATGTTTTATATATTATTAGTTTTGTGTTTGTGTGGGTAATATTTATTAAAAAGATCCCAAATTTCACTACGGAGGCATGCCCTAGGGATGGCAGGTTGAAATCCCCCAAGACTCGGGAACTCCACCACCATCCCTGCAATGGCCTCCAGCAGCTCAGGCAGGGAGGTTGCTATGCAGCAGGGAGGCTGGTACAGTGGCAACAATCCTAATTGTTCTTGAGAGTCCAATTTCAGGAACAGGATCTCAAAAGCGGCCCCTTGTGGAGCAGTGCCCCTGAAGGCCAGCAGAGAGTCCTGAGTGGCAACTGTTACCCCTTCTCCCCTGCTCTGGGGTCTTGACTGGTGCCAGACCATGAACCCAACTGGTGTCAGGGAGCTCCAACTCAGACTCAGAGCCAGAGTCTGAGGAGCAGGGGCTTCCAGAGGTACAAACAGAAGAAGAGTCGGTGCAGTCAAAGGTACCAGACGGACAGCTGGCTCAGCAGCCAGAGGAGGTGGGACAGGGCAGTGAACAACAGACGCAGCTGGCCCCACTCTCCAATAATGAGGCAGAGAGACTACGCTGTTTGTTAAATCCTATTTCAAGGCAAGCTTCATAGACTCTGGGACTTGTTGGGAGCTTTGTCGGTATTGTTTATAAGTATTGCTTAAAAGTACAAAGGCAAGCAAACTCCTCCATTTGTGTGTGTGTGTGTGTGTGTGTGTGTGTGCTGAGCAGGATCAGGACAGCTGAGTACATTTCCGAAAGAGGCACCCCCCTTTCAGGACCCAGCCAGGTGTCGGTGATACACGCCAGGCCGGCCCACTCTTCAGTGATCAGATCACATATAAGAGGGGCCTTGTTGTTAACTGACCTGGAGTTAAAAAGCAGCACCCAAAGCCAGGTCCTCTGTAAATCTGCTGTTCAGGGCCTGGGTCTAAGTCTAGAGGGCTGGAACATGCCACCAGTAACAAACACCGGGGGTGTCATCCCCTAGAGCAGCCCACCCTCTGATTACTTTCATAACATCCCCTTCCTGTCACCACCTGAATGGTACAACCTACCCTAAACCCCTCAGGGACTCCAGCTCCTCCTGATCCTGGACCTCTGGCCTCCATAGTTAGGGGACCCTCCATCCTATGATACACTAACACACAATCAGGGGGTGGAGGTGGGCTCCCCGACACTTTAGCTCCTGCTCTCAGTGCTGTGTTAGTCCTATCCATCACCCCCTCACTCACTGTGCCCCCTTTACCAGCTTATTTCACTGGCCAGTAGGGGCACCCACTCCATCTCCCCCACTCACTTTCACTTAGTATCCTCATTCAAACACACTTACCCACACACTCAAACAAATACCGTCAGACTCCCCTCCCTGTCTCTCACACTGGGGAGAGAGGCCCAGCTATCATCCACTGGAGGGTCCCCAACACCCTTCCTGGGATTGAATCAACTGGTCTTCAACTCCTTCGGTTCCCCTCATGTCACAGCCACTGTTTGGGTGCCAGCTTCCAAACTGGTTGCTCAGTCAATGCCCTGACTTTTGGCCTGCGCAGTCAATCCAGCCAATTTTTAAGCTCATGGACTGGCCCAGCATCAAGCTCAGCCATATTCCAGGCCACTGCAGTCCAGGTCTCTTCTCTGGTTGCTCACTAACTGTGCCACCCAGCAGAACTGCAAAGCTCTGCCTGCCCCCACCAGCCCTTGCTGAGCTCCACTGACCTCTGGGCATATGGGACCTAAGTTTGGTGCCAAAGTTCTTCCTCTCCCTGGTTCTTGCCACTCTCAGTCTGTCACGCCCCACCGCCAAAACAGTTACTGCTCACTGTTTGCCACCAGCACAACTGTGAAGCTCTGCCCAGCCACACTGCCCCCTGGCAAGCTTCCCCAGATATATGGCACCAGGGTACCCCAAGTCTACAGACTAGCCTCAAAGAGCTTCCAGGGCACTCAGGTAAGCTCTCAAACACGAATCCTTGCCCAACCTAGCGTGTTGGCCGGCACTCCCTCCCAGTTGCCATCTTGAACTCTGTGTGCATGTGTATTAAACTCACCTCTCTGGTACAAAAATGGTCAGTGTAAATTTTTTATTTCTTCCTAAAGCTATAATTGGAATGGATAACAAACTTGACAGCATAATTAATACATATTCATATTTTATACATTTGAAAATGGCTAATTCAAATGTTTCAAATTTGGGACAGAAGGAAAGAGCTTAGTTGAGATAGGATGTTGTTTGGACATTTTTTCAGTACTAAATGATGTTATTAGTTACTCAGCTATAAGTCAAATAATGTTTAACAGTGGCTTAGTGTTTTTAATCACGTTTAGTGCCTTAATATACCCCTTTGATAATGTATATGTTATGCTTCTTTTAAGGCTAAGATAGGCAACCTTTTCATCCTGAAGGACCACACTGATACCCAAGTTGGAATCTTGAGTCTGTTACCAGTGTGCATCCTCAAATATATGCACATATCATGTATACATAATTCTGCTAACATATAAATTACTCCCTTTTCCACCTCTCTCACAGAGATCTTAAACAAGTCAGTGAAGGAAAAGGGAACCAAAGAAACTATTCATGTTCCCTATGACATGCACTGCAGGAAACCAAAGATGAAATCAGACATTGGGAGAAAAATGGCAAACCTAGTCTCCTCTCTCTTAGATGGTCAATAGAATGGAGGAAAAAGAAATATAAATTGTGGCATGAAGAGCAGTTGAATAATTTTATTCTTAGCAACTCTACACCAGGAGCTTTTGAGAAATTTCAAATGGCGACTTGCAGGTCTAGCAGCTCTCATTGTAAGGCACCTCAGACCCCATTGTAAGGTAGCCTCTGTTGCTGGACCCTGTTAAGGTATTGGTATACAAAAATTCAATGCTTTATGCTGGACTTGTAGGTATTAGAATGTATTAGAATGTTCATAGAAACACACAGATTTCATTGAATACATTGACACTGAACTAGGTGTTTGGATTTGTGCACACACATATATTTATACCTTTATGTAAGTTGCCTTCATAGTTTTAGAATGGGAAAATGTAAATGGAAGATGGATGGGAACAATAAAGACAAAACATACTCATCTTTGCTTTCTATTGTTATTCCCTCCTTTCACCATACTTAAAAAAAGGAGATCTTCATTAAGAAGGAAGAAACTGCAACATAATGTTTTTCTTTTATCCAGAGAGATTTAGTAACTATGTAGCCTCAGCAGAAGAAACACTGGCAATGTCAATGAAGTACATGGGTGGCCTTTTCTAGCCATAATTTATAATATTAAAATATGTCAACATCTTGGCAACCTTGAAATACTGTTTTCTTCTACCATGCTTAGCAGGACTTCTTCCTTTCAAAAATGTGTTAGCAAAGGTTAACTCATAAAGGCAGAAAATGTAGTTGTATTTTCAAAAATGGCAGTAGTAGTCTAGTGTCTGCTAGTTTAATTAATATTCCTTAAATATATACCTGGTGTCCCACATTTGTCACTGTGGATGCAATAACTTTTAAAAAGCAGCTTTTCTTTCTTCATTTTCCAATTTCTAAAGTTATACTCTGAAGAAAACTTTAGGCATTAGATTATCTCTTATATTTTTTCCTTTCATTTGGAAGAAAACAAAGTACAAACAAAATAAAATTAAGACTAATTTTAAGGAAAAAAAGACATTGATAAGATGTAATAAAATAAAATAATTTTGTCTCATTAAGTAATATAATGGAGAACATTTAGTGAGTAATACAAGGGGGGAAATGTTTACCACTTAAATGTTAATGCATATTGAGAAATCTTTTATGAAATCATTTCTTTCCACATATCAAAAAAATGTATATGACAGACAACTGAAATGTTTTGATTGGACAGCTCACAATATAAAAACAAAATACAGTAAGATAATAAAAATACAGTAAATGAAATAACAAACAGTAATTAACCAAAAGGCCACTTGGATGACTCACATGAAAACATATATAAACATGTCAAACAGTTCTAACAAGAGGGTTCCATCCAACCTATTCCAAAATGTGAGAGAACAGCCAGGTCTTTAAGGCCTTTCTGTGGTGGATAGCAACAGAGAGCAAGGCTATCAGGATGGAGGGGGTGCATTCCAGGAGGGGAAAGGACACAAAAGACAACATAGTCAGCAGGAGGAGTGTGGGAAGCAATAAGAGGTTCAGGATAGCCACTCCCTAGAATCTCCCAAGGTTGGTTGGTTTGTTTGTTTATTTTATTCATATATCAAATTTATATCACCGCCCAACTCCCCCCAAGGAGGGACTCTGGGCGGTTCACAACAAAACAATTTAAAATCAGTAAAAACATAAATGATACAAATATAAAATACAATTATTGTATATCCACTGGTTGCAGAAGTATAGATTTAGTCTGGCAAAATTCTGTCTATATGGTGTAAGCAAATAAAGGAACTTCTCAACCGAACTATTTCACCATTGTTGTTGGGCTAGACCTGACATTTCCTGAATGCCATCAGGGTAGGAACTGTTTTGATCTCAGGGGGGACTTCATTCCAATAGTGGTTAAGCCCTTATAATATAGTGTATGTTAAGTTATAACACAGTGTAAATTTTATCCCATTCACCCACATTCTCTCCCATGTATCTATCTGTATATTATAACCAAAATTGGTAGCCTACTTTCTCATACAATCCTTAACTTGTTCCTCTTCAGTTTCAAATCTTAACATTCATACATTTTTACAATTACATGTTCATTATTTGTACATAGTTCATTTTCAAATTCCATGTGTATTTTTCAATTCCAATTACCATTTTGTTTATATTAAATTTTCTTTTAATTGTGCATATGAAAACCATTGAAAACTATGTCCCTCTCCAGTCAGCTGTTCTTTTGACTTCATGTTAAGTTCTCCATCTTCCTGTATTAGTAAATCTTGATATGTTAACTATTTTTTCTCTATTGCTGTTTCTCTTCTGTAAAATGCTTCCTGTGCTGAGATCAATAAAGGTATTTTCAGGCACAATCTGGATTTGTATTTATTCCATATTCTTAGTTTGGCACTTCTCACATAATGATTTTTTTTCTTTTAAATCCACATTAACTTTAACTTTATCATACCATAAAAATCCATGCCAACCAAATCTCAAGTTAACCTCAGTTGTACTTCCACCAATTCTAACATTCTTCTATTTCCCAGCAATACCCAGTCTTTCATCCAAACCAAACACCATGCTGCAAAATACAGTTTAAAATCAGGGAAACCAAACCCTCCTCTATCCTTTTCATCCTGCAGAATTTTATATCTGACCCTTTATTTCTTGCCTTGTCATACAAGTCTGGATATATCTTTTTGCCAAATGGTACATCATTTTTCAAAACTGGTATTGCTTGAAACAAAAACATCATTCTAGGCAACACATTCATTTTTATCATAGAAATTCTACCAAACAATGACAGTTGCAATTTTTCCCATATTAAACCTTTCTTAATTTCATTCCATACCTTCACATAGTTATTCTGAAATAGCATACAATTCATGTTAGTATAGATACCTGAGTATTTAACCTTTTTTTTTCTCTGAAAAAAAAAATCTTCAATCTGAAAGCCAGTTTTCCCAGGCAATTCTTTTTTATCTTTTATACTCATATTTTTGTTAATATTTTAGTTTTGTCTTTGTTAATTTTGATTCCAGTTAATGCACCAAAATCATTAAGCTGCTTCATTAATATATCTATTCCTTCCAGAGGCTTTTCAACTATTAAAACCAAATTATGTGCAAATGCTGTTAGTTTATGTACTTTTTTTTTCACCTTCAACCCAGTTATTATTTCATCTTGTCTTATGTCTGTATTAAGAACCTCCAGAGCCAGGATAAACAACAATGATGAAAGTGGGCAACCTTGCCTCATGCCTTTCTGTATTTCACATGGTTCAGTCAGTTCACCATTCACTGCAATTTGTGCTGTTTGTGATGTATGTATCAGTTTTACCCATTTAATAAGATTGTTTCCAAAATCCACATTTTCTAAAATTTTAAACAGAAAAATCCAGTTCAGATTATCAAATGCTTTCTCTGCATCAAGGAATATTAGCTGAACTTTTTTTTTTAATTATGCTGTTCTAAATATTCTATAATATTTATAAGGTTCCTTTTATTGTCTCTCAATTGACTTTTAGGGGAAAAGCCACACTGATCTTCATGTATAAAATCCTGTAAGACACCTTTCAGCCTTTTTCCAGGTGGGTACAATTCCAAGAGAGGAACATAACCTCCAGACGCAGCCAGGTTTCTTTTAGACACCAGCTTGGCACCCTCATCCATATTAAGATCACAAATAAGGGCAGCCTTATTACAAAGCAACCTGGAATTCAAAAGAAGCAGCTGGAACCAGGGCCTCCAAGGGCCCAATAGCCAGGCATTCAAGGTAGATCCTGAAGACCAGACATTGGGATCACTTTCAGTGTCCCTGGTGTTTCCAAGTACAGCCAGACCTTAGGTTCCTGCCAAACATTTTTTTAAAAAATATATTTTTATATTGATTGTTATGTATGTACAGTATGTGTTGTTTTTTATAGGATTGTTGTAAGCCACCCAGAGTCACTTCTGTGAGATGGGTGGCTACACAAATTTGATAATAAATAAATAAATAAATACCTCCCTCCCTCCCTCCCTCCCTCTTTCTGCCATCTTCTTAACATTCCTGCCTGCCGTCTCAACTTCCCCCTTCCCCAATCCCACCCCTTGTTTCCTTCTCCCAGGGTAAGATACACATTTAAACACATAATCAACACACAGCCAGGCCCTAACACTCCTAGCCACTCCTGCATAAGCAGTCATGGGTCTTAGGATAGCCAAGCCCCTCTGGGGAAAGAATGCCAAGGGGTCCAGCAGCTACCCATCCCCCTATCAATGGGGAAGATCACATTAACCCAAGGACCAAACAGACAGAAAGAACCTCCCTCTCTGGCTCAGAAAAGAACCCCAGTTGGACAGCACTGCAACCCAACCAGAATTCCAAAGGCCAGGCTGCCAATGACTTCCAAGGAGGCAGCTGAGGTCCTAAGTAAACACAGTGCTCCCCAGCCTGATGCCTCCCGGTGCCATCTGACAATCCCTGCCCTTCCTCCCAAGCATCCCCCTTGGATCCTCCACCAAGGCATAAGGATACTCTAGGCAGGGCCGAAACAGCCCACTCCCTATGAGTCCAACATCCAAGAGGGAGCAGATGAAAAGGATAAGGAGCCACATATGATCTCTCACAGTATCTTCTACATCTGCTGTGTGCAATGCAGCAGCCACAGTAGCACAAATAAAATATAAAAAGTATTTGAGGTAAAGAACAGGTTAAGAATTTAAATTTTTTGGACGCAGAGTCTACCCGTTACTCTTGACGCAGATCTAGAGTGAAGAAAAACATGTGTCTGTCTTGGAATTAGCATAGATATCTTCCTTCCCACTGAAGTCAAGGAATCCAAGTTGCAATATTAATTCTTTAACCTAACAGATTAGGTACATCTTTAATCTTTTACGTATTTAATTTAGATTTACTGATAAATAGAACATACCATTGAACTTAATGATACATAAGTGATTTTGTTAGCTTATTTCAAATCAAAGTAACTAGTGGCAGAAAGATGTAATATTCCACAATCTCTGTGTTATAATCTCATTCAACATTAGAAGCATTTGTACTTCCTCTTGAGTAAAACAAAAAAGGTGTAAAACACAAATTTTGATTCTAGCTCTGGTTCCAGTTTAGAAGTCCTGACCAGGTTATTCCTATTGATACAATTTCTGTAAAATAAAATAATTTTAGGTCATTGATTTATTTTTCTTCTTTTTTGTTGTTATCATTCTTTTTTGGATTAAACCATAGTCATCCAAATGTGAGACAGAGAAGAAAATTTCAAGAGGAGAAAGAAAAGAAAGCACACATTCTACCTGGGCAGGGAGTCAAACAAGTAAGATGGCATCCATTACTACATGATTAAAAACCTGACCCTTTCTATGTGTGTTTGATATTGACATGTTAAAAAAAAAAAAAAAAGGAAGGGGCTTCAACTATGCAGTTGTGACTTCCATCTTGACCTTTTGAACCCCCTTGTAGATACTCCTGCTAATGTTTAACCTTGATTTGACTATGATTGTTGAAAGAATATCACAAGAAACAGAGAAGAAGCTGCCATAGCATCAGTGAAACAATTAATTTAAACATACTCTAACTGAAGTTTCTGTTAGATGAATAAAGTACAGCCCTTGATGTTGATGATTATTGAATTTCACTAAGAAGAGATTGTTTCTAGATTTATTCTACTATTGGTTTTGGTTTTTGCCAGCAGTGATTCAGAAATAACTGGAAAATCCAAGAGAATGTTGAAGATTCTATAAGTTGTTGTTTTAACTATCTTTTGATCCATAATAATTCATAAAATATTTCTTGAATATGTAGTGCCCAAACATTTATGCAATATAGGATTACTTTGAATTTAGAGAAGGAAGAGCCAGAAGATAAAAATCCATTTATAGTTATTAAACTGAAACAGTGTCCATTCTAGCCTGCATGGAGGACTTTAGTAGTGCTGCAATTGGTAGGCATTTTGAATTATTGTTATTGTCATTAAGATAGAAAGTAAAATTAAACTTTCTTTATGTTGCATTGTTAGTGGCTAACTGCTGAATTTTTATACCAACTGGAACTTCTGAGCTTTTTTTGAATAGTCCCACATAGAGCACTTTAAAATAATGAAGACAAGATATAATAAAGCTAATCATTACCATATCCAACTTGCTCAGGAAAGGATATAACTGATGGAAGTCTAGGGACAGCCTAAAGTCAAAGAACACCCCACAGTTTATAAAGCTGCTTTTTTAAGGAGAGACAGCACCAAACCAAGCAAGATGAACCTCAATCCCAAATCCAATTTCTTATTACTAATAGTTAATGAATTACTTAATTTCAGCTTGTTTTTCCACATTTAGTCCATTATTGTATTTAGGCAGCATTCAAGAGTACAGATTGCTACCATGAAATTGGCTGATAAGGAGCAAGAGAGTTGGGTCTTATTGCAGTTTAAATATTAAATAATATTAATAGTATTAAATAATTTTGGGGTTTTGTTTCAATATGTTTTGTTTTGTTTAATTCTTCCAATCTCTCACAGCGTGAAATCCTTCTACAGTTTCCCAAAATCTGGTCACATTTATTCTTATTTGTAGAATAACAATTCAACAGCTGCACTATGTAAGAGATGTCTGTAAATTCCATTTGGGATTTTCTATGAAAGATCTAATGAATTGGGGAAACTTTTTAAAGTTAAATATATCAGTCATCACTATTGTGTAGCAGTAGCCTTGCTGGCCTTGTTGTTGTTGTTGTTGTTGTTGTTCAGTCATTAAGTCGTATCCAACTCTTCGTGACCCCATGAACAATATTGTGCCAGGCCTTCCTGTCCTCCACTGCCTCCCAGAGTTTGCTCAGTTTCATGCTTATTGCTTCAGTGATGCTATCTAACCATTTCATCCTCTGCCATCCCCTTCTCCTTTTGCCTTCAATCTTTCCCAGCATCAGGGTCTTTTCCAAAGAGTCCTCTCTTTGGTCATTAGGTGACCAAAGTATCTGAGCTTGAGCTTCATTATCAGTCCTTCCAATGAGCAATCAGGGTTGATTTCCTTTAAGGTTGACTGGTTTCACCTCCTAGCAGATCAGGAGACTCTTAAGAGTCTTCTCCAGCACCACAGTTCAAAGGTATCAGTTCTTCGGCGGTCAGCCTTCTTTATGGTCCAGCTCTCACAGTCATACATTACTCCTGGAAAAACCATAGCTTTGATTATGTGGATCTTTGTCAGCAAGGTGATGTCTCTGCTTTTTAATATGCTGTCCAGGTTTGCCATAGCTTTCCTCCGAAAGAGCAAGCATCTTTTAATTTCATGGCTGCAGTCTCTGTCTGAGGTGATCTTGGAGCCCAAGTAAATGAATAAATAAATTGCTGGCCTTAGGTACTCATAAAGATTAGGTTAAAATAAGGACTTTTGGAGAAAGTGATCTTGTATAGGGCCATAAAAAGAAATGTTTAATAAGAAAATATGAATTTCACTTCATATAGCTAAAATATTCTGAAACCAGAGTTAGGAAACAAACTTTGTATGGAAAAATCTTTGGCGATAATAGTTGTGGTTTATGTATTTTCTTTTTCTTCTTACAAGGAAATGCAAAATGTGTGGGTTTAAATTCAATTGTCTTTCTCCAGATGGACAGGATAAGATAGGAAGGAATTTCCATTTATGTAAGAAGTTTACTGGAATGGGTGGCTATAACCAATTTATGGTAATAAGAATAAGAATCAACAGGTGCACCAAGCCAATTTTATAACTTTGATTTAATAATCATATGCTCTCTTCCCATCATCACTCCTGGTAATTTCAGAATTAGCACTATTTTGATAAAAAAGTAATATTTTGTAAAGTAAAACAAAAACAAAACTAGTGTTTTTGACTACAAACCTGTCAAGTGGACTTCTACTTTTTAAAATAATAATAATAATAATAATAATAATAATAATAATAATAATAATATACAAAGTAATAGAAAATGAAGAAGCTAAAGCTCTGGGGCTTTAGAATTCAAACAGACAAGCACCTGCCACGCAATGTCCCAGACTTAACAATTGTTGATAAGAAAGACAAAAAATTCTGGATAGTGGACATTGCAATACCTGGAGGCAGCAGAATAGAGGAGAAAGGACTGGATAAAATCACAAAAAAGACCTGCAAATAGAACTAGAATGACCATGGCAAAAGATAGCAAACATAGTACCATTAGTTGTAGGCACCTTGGGTGCAATCCCAAAACATCTGGAGCACTACTTGAACCCCATTGGCATTGACAAAAATCACCATCAGTCAACTGCAAAAGGCAGCTTTACTTGGAACAGCTTATATCCTGCGATGATACCTTTAACACCATCAATCAAGAACATCTTCCTATCCCAGGTCCTTGGGAAGGACTCAATAGATGGATAAAAATGCCAAACCCAGTCTAAACATCTGGCTGCCTATGAGACCAACCATAATAATAATAAAAGAAAGGATGCTGTAGTGAACAGAATTATCTAGTTTGCCCTAGGGTGGTATAGCTAATATATCAGATGTATATATTCCAGATGATTCTGATCAGTAAACAACAATTAAAAAAAAGAAAAAGAAAAAACACAACAGTCAACCTACAAGAAGCAATCCACAATAATGTTCATATTCATGTCATTGCAAAGGAGTCCTGAACTCACCCTAGCACAAAGCCTGGGGAAAAAGCCAGGCCTTCAAAGCTCTCTTGAAGGACAGCAAGGTAAGGGCTGTTCTAATACTGGGGGGTATGCTGTTTCAATTGCAGATGCTGTCAGAAAAGTCATTCTTGCAGAATCCCATCATTTGACATTTCTTAATAGATGACAACACTGCCTAAATAGACAGAACAGGCAGAAACCATGGGAAATAGGTAGTCCTGCTACAGCTGTTCCAGAATGCTGCATTCTGGAACAGCTGTAACTTCCAAGTGATTTTTAAGGGCAGTGGCATGTAGACTGTATTGCAATAATCCACATAGAATGTGACCAAGGCATAAGCAACTGTAAAGATGGCCTACTGTTCCAGAACAAGTGCAATTGGCATACCATATGGATCTTGTCAACATACAAGCTGAGAGTTGAGGAAGACTTCAGGTTGCACACTAGTCCTGATGTGACTCCATATGGTACATATGAAAGCTCTCCATATCCAGGTGGCCACAACACCCAGAGCCACTTGGTCTTGCCAAGGTTGAGCTTGAGTCATTTTTCCTCATCCACTCTTATAGTCTCTAGGCAGTGGAACAAAACCTTGACAGCATCGCTTGGTCTGCTGGGTTGAGGTATAAAGTTGATGATACCAGACCCCAAACTGCTTCATGTAGATGTTGAACAGAGGGGTGAGATTATTGAGACCTATGACACTCCACAAATCAGGGGTTTCAGCTCTCAAATCTCAAATCTGAATCGCTCCTTTCCTCTCTTCAAATCTTTCCTTTCCTATCAACTGGAACCAGGCATAAAGAAAAGAGAACCACCACAAAACAATGAGTCCCACACACAATTTCCATAGGCAGCTCAGAAGGATACCATGGTCAATGGTATTGAAAGCTGTTGAGAGATCAAGGAAGGCCCGAACAGTTGTATTACCCCTGTACCAGCTTTTTCAGCAAGCACAATTACCTTTATCTCCATACTATGTCCCAGCCTGAAACCTTACTGAAAAGGGACCAGATAAAGCACTGAAGCTGCAGCCTAACTTCTTTCTGAACAACAGCTCTTAATATCAAGATATGGTACTTCAATCTTATCCAGTTAAGAAAAGGATAGATAATATGGGTATTTAAAAAATGCCATTAAGATATTAAATTTCAAACACTACTTAAAGATATATTTGTTAGGTAATATGTGTATATGAATGTACATGTATGTACATATATGACTGTTTAAACTGTTTGTAGTTATGAATATTTATTCTACATTTGGAAAGTATTCTCATTATATCTAATTGAGAATAAGTTGTTTTTGATGGGGTCTGGTGGGGGGGGGGCTTGTCTTTATGTAGTAAAATATTCATGGCTGGGATGTGGTGTTGTTATCTTTATTTTTTAAATTGGCCAAAGAATGTGCATGTCTGTCTTTTCTTGTAAGTCACCTCTCCACAGTATGCAGTTTCTCTGGCTTTCCATGTTTCATGTCAGGTCTGGAGAAAGAAATCATATTACATGTGATTTGTTTGTTTTGTTTTTGTTTTTGTGTGTGTTTGTGTCTGTGTGTGTTTCAAATCAGAAAGCATGAATAAGAAGGCAGAGGAAAGGATTTCTCTAGGACTTCTCAAACTGAGGTGCCACTGAAAGATGGATAGTCAATAAACTTCATGTTGTATCAATCAGAGGTAGAATAATTGCAAGAAATAATAGATTATGAAGAGGAGACAACTTTTTTTTTTTTTTTTTATGACCAGACAAGATAAGAGCAGGTTGGTTCTGTCTGCATAATCAAAAATAGAAAGGCAGATTAAGCTTAAAAGAAGTTGACTTCACTCCTTGTAGGAATCATATGCCACTAATTTGGAGTTCTTCTCCAAGTGTGATGGGGAATAGAATCTGTTGTCATGCTAATGCTCTGAATCCTCATTGGAATAGAGTCAATCTTGTCCTGAATTGGTGGATAACCAATGAAAGTATATTCGGGCTCACTAAAAAGAATGAGGTATTTTAGCTAGATTTAGGGTTTTTGTGCTAGATTTTAAAAAGAAGGAAGCAGAGAGATTATGTTATCCTGGGACAAAACATCATAAAGATATGAAGAAAACTGAAATTGCTGTTCTCAATGTTTCTTCCTACAAACTAACACTCACAAACTTTCTTCCTTGTGGTGTATCTTCAAGTATCACTTTTGGCATATTATAGAAATGTGTTTAGTCCACTCCTGCCAAGTGAAAACAAAGGCTCAAATAGTTATTAAAATACCATTTGGACTGCAGGGATGCCCTGTGCCTCAAATGAGGTGGTGGAAAATGGCTAAATAATTGCAATGATGTGGGGGGGAGGGAGATGACATTTTGATAATATATTTGATGATAGCCAAATTCATTCATGCTTGAAAAACGCTGCTAAATATACAAAAATTTAATAAGTAAACTGGCAGCTGTAGTAAGAATTAGAATAGTAGGTAGCAGAGATGGGCAGCAATCTACTTTATGCATCAGAAAATTTAACACAATGTGGTATCTTGGAGAAGATCATTTAGAATTTGTTTTTCATGTGTTGAACTACATACAGAACAATGTTAAGCATATCTAATCTGAACCAAAAACCACCAGGTTCATAGGGGTTACTGCTAGGTAAGGATGCACACAACTTCAGTGTTGAGGAAGATGTGAGTGAAAAATAAAATATCTGATTGAAGGGATCAGTTAGTTATACATGTTTGTTCTCTGTTGAACAAGTAAGACATAAGATAATTGCTATACCGGTAGTCCTTGTTTAACAACATCTCATTGAGAGACAGTTTGAAGTTACAAAGGCACTGAATGAGGATACTTACAACTGGTCCTTGTACTTGGGGCCATCACAGCATCCCTGCAGTCGTGTGATTGCTATTCCAGCACTTGGCAACCGGCTGCAACTTAATATGGTTGCAGGGTCTCATGTTCAAATTATCACTTTGCAACCTTTACTGCCAGCTTCTGACAAGCAAAGTCAATGGGTAAGCTGGCAGGAGGTCGCAAATGACAATCATGTGACATTGCGCTTAATGACCACACAGGATTTGCTTAACAGCAGCAACTGGAACTGCCTCAGAATGTATGGCAGTGTTATCAGGCACTTTTTGATAAAATTGTAGAACACACACAAAAAAAAGGAAACAGACCACATATACAACACCTTCCAACAAAATGGTTACCCATGCAACATTATCAAAAAGTGCTGGAGCACTCAACCCACTACACCACAACCCACACAAGCTATGAAAAGGATAATACTGCCATACATCAAAAACATGTGAGAAACAACCAACAGACTATTACAACCACAACATATCACTGTAGCACACAAACCAACTAAAGCCCTCCAAAACAGCTTAAGTAAACCAAAAGACCCAGTATTCTGAGAAGAAAAAAACAGAGTCACATACACCATACAGTGGAAGGACTGTGACAGCCACTATATAGGACAGACAGGCAGAAGTCTAGCAGAGGGCACCCATGAACACCAACTTGCAGTCAGAAGACATAATGAAAACTCCTTAATCTCACAACTCCTGGATAGATTTAACCATAGTTTCACCTGGGAAACCGTGAGCATCCTAGACCAAGTAAAATCCAAAAAATACTAGGGAATTCCTGGAAGCTTGGCATTTAGACAAATCAGTCATCAATAGACACATAGAGATAAACCACAGTTATACACCATTCAAAAATAAATAAATAAATAAAAACACTAAGAAGAAAACAAAAAGACCAGAACACATCGTCCCCGGCAACCAACACCCAGATAAGCAGGGATTAACACCAGACGAACAATCAAGCAGAAAACAATACCCTTATCAAGGAACTACCAAGGAGGAAAACCACACCCCCACCAACACTAGCAGGGAAAGTTACTGTATATGAACAGTGAGCAAACCCCACACTCAGTACAACTGATGATGTTACCTAGTCAGGTAATAAAATGTCTGCAGGCAAACAACCAAGCTCGGAGAGAACCAAGGACTCCACATAATCAATTGAATGATTTTAATAATAATTGAATGATTTTAAATAAAAGAATAACAATCATAACAGCCTGCAAAAGGTCAACGAACTCAGCTTAACCACCAGAACGTGTGAACAGTTCACACAATGAACATACTAATTACCCCCAGCAGCCCCTCGTTAACAATTCAGTAGAAGAAAAAACCTGCCTAATCCCCAGGAAGATACAGACAGATTCTGACACCAAAACAAGTAGCCACTCAGTAGCCCTCCATCCCCCACCCCCCAATCTCCCCCTCCCCCCCCCAGATCTCTATAAATACCCACAAAAGGGTCACATCACCCTGGGCACAGAGAGAACTGTTCCTGTCTGTGCTCCTGCACTCTGAAGATGACGGTCACAGGTGCTGGCGAAACATTAGGAAACAAAACTTCCAGAACATGGAACATAGCCCGGAAGACCCACACCAGCCACCAATCATAACAGTGTTTGTTCATCAGAAAAAATAAATTCACAGTTGGTTTATGGTTTTACTGTGACTAACTAAAGCAACATAAAATAACCTGCAAACTTTCTGGATAATGTTGAAGCAGTTACAGTACATTTTACTGTATACAAAACAGTCAAAGAATTACTTATTATGAAATAATTGAAATTCACAATTTGCAGACTAACACAAAGATCTTAAACAGTTAACAGTCTCAAGGTTGATCTTGAGTGATTAGCAGCATAAAGATTAACACAAATTGTAAGTTACAATGATCATTGCACTAGATTGGTGGTAGGAAACATAGGAAGGAAAGTACATAAAACAAACTTAAGAGAAGGAAAGAAAAGACTTTTTGCAGAAGACAACTTCTTGGGGAAAACTTAAGAAAAGTACATACAAAAGAAATTACTTAGTTTCTGTATTATTTAATAAAGGTAAATTGGTTATTTGTCCCTATCTGAGGGCTTGCATGTGATGGAAGTTGGCTTACCTTCTTTTGGATAAAGAAATCAGAATATGGAGAAAGAGACTGATGAGAGTGTGGGAGATTGAAAGGATCCTTGTTTTCCTGAATAAAAATGAGAAGGGAGGGAGGGAGGGAGGTGGCTGGCTGAGGGCCATTTTTATACTTTTCTTGGGAAATTTAGCAACAAAAAGATAATAAAACCATATCCTCAGCTCAGGATTTTGGGAACTCACAAATACATTGTTAAACAAAAAGAAGAAAAGATACTTCCCCCCCCCTCGAGCTGAGTGGAGAGGGAAGAATAAAAAGATTATTTAGCACAATGAACAATGATAGACAGGATCTGTCAGTTATTATTCTTACTGAAAGGCTTTATTTCAGTAGAAGCTGATAAACTTGAACACTTAAATTAAAGATTGTCTCAAGATTTAGTCTATTTCTTTCACATTCAACACTAATATATATAGAGAGGGGGGGGGGCTGGTTTTGTTTTATTTTTATTTATGCAATGTATTTAGCCACCCAACTTAAAACTGTGATTCTAGGTGGCTAACATAGGATTACTCAAAGCATACAAAAGGTGTAAGCAATAAAACATTTAAAAAGCACAAGGCACAACATAAACTGAAGTAAAAATATAATACAGTATGTTCCAACTCATTTATCAAATGGGCTTATCCAATATCCTGGCCAAAAGTCTAGCAGGGGGAAAGGGGAGGGAAAAACAAGTTATGGAAAGCCAACATGGTCTGGGCCATCTGAATGTTAAGTGCTATCCCAAAGGGTAGGTAGCTCCTGAGTCCCCCATTTCATAGAAGAAACTTGAAGCATGCCCACTTTGTCAGATATCAAGGGACAGACAGACAGAATTCGACATAGGCAGAATAACTGCAAATAACTTGGCACAATATTATGAACTGCTTTATAGATGGTAACCAGACACTGAATTTCACCCAGAAGCATATCGGAAGCTAGTGTAACTTCAAAGTAATGGTGTTACATGGACATATTGTGGTGTACCCATAACTACTTGCACCACTGCATTCCAGTCCAATTGTAGCTTCCGGGTGGTCTTCAAGGTAACCCCATGTAAAGTGTGTTGCAATAGCACAATCAGGAGATCAAGGCATGAGTGACTGTGAGCAGGGCCTCCCATTCAAGAACAGGTGCAATTGGCATATGATGGATTTGTGCAAAGGCTATCTTAGCCATAGGTACCACCTGCTCTTAAGTAGGAACCAAGACTCCAGAAGGACTTCTAAACTGTAACCAATTCTATTTAGGGGAGTACAGCCATATCCAGAACTAAAGATGGAAAGTCTCTAGATCCAGGGGGCCTAAAAGCCACAGCCACTCAATTTTGCTTTGGTGAGTTGAAGTCTAGTCATCCCCATCTGGATCCACATGACCTCTAAAGGGGGGGGGGGGGGACTTGACTGCATTACTTGATTGGCTCAAGGTAGAGATATATATTAGAAGGATGATCTTGCCCAGAAGCTTCATGTAGATGTTAAATAGGAACAGAGAGTATGTAGAAAGCCATGGTACCTCAAACATATGATCTAGGACTGAACATGCCCTGAAGGAAGGAAAAGAACCCCTACAATACTATGCCCCCACTCCTAACCTCCAAAACCAATTCAAAATGATACCATGATTGATGATATTGGAAGGGCCATCCTGGCCCTGCCAAAGGTCACCTACAAGTGCAATCAATGTTATCTTAGTATTATGTCCTGGCCTGAAACCTGACTGAAAAGGATCCAAATAATCCATTTCTTCCAGGACCCCCGGAGCTATAAACCAACCATCTTCTGTTCCACTATAGCCTAAAATTATTTGCACGGACACTATTATTGCAATGGGATAAAGTACAATAAAGTCAAGCTGCAGCCTATGAGTATTTTTTCTACTTTGGCTGAAAAAAAAAAGTTGTTTCCTCCTGTCTCACTTCATAATTCTTCTATTTTAAGTAGATCTTGTTTTAATGGAAGCTTAAGAACAGAGAGATAAAACAAACCCAAAACACAACAGATACAGACTTTTATATTGTGTTGGCCATTTGGAATTTAGGAAAAGATATATAAAACAGCACCCACTGCGTTAGAGAAACTACAAGAATGGCATGGGAGAGAAAATTCAGGGAAAAGAGTAGCTAGTGAGGCTTCCTAGTATGGAGCTAAAATTACAAGAGGAAATAATGATTAATAAATTAAATGGTTGCATTGTGGTTTTCCGCTGGTATAAATAAAAACTATTAAAGAAGCTAATAGGGGTTAATAGACGATTTCTTCCTTTCTTTACCATAAAGAGTCCAAGAAAAGTCCAGGGTATTGTTGCAAGAAAACTACTAAATCTGTCATTGTTTTAGCAAGGTCCAACAATTAATAATGCAAATAAAGAGGGAAAGAATGTACATTTAGGTCATATTTTGCCTGCAAACATCTATCTTAGGATCATTTTATTTATTTATTTTTTTATTTCCTACCACTGACAGAATAAAAGAGTGGTCTAAGGGTGTTCCATTTTCCTATCAGACAGAGATCCTTTGTCATTTAACTATACCTGCTTGACAGCAATTTTCTAACACGTAAGTGGGCCACTTTTACACTAGGAGTGCTGCTTGTTGCAAACTGTGATGTTGGCCTTCTTGGCATAACTGGAGAATTGGAGTTGCCAAGCACTGATCCAATTAGGGATCCAACTGGGGATCAGGGGGTACATTTTTGAGAAAGCTAATAAATTAGTTAGCAGCTTCTTGGACAACTCCAGTACAGTGTCCTTTCCAGGTAGGAAATTCAGAAAAATACATTGTCTATGAATTTGAAAGCCATTAGCTTTAGGAGTACTTTCCTCATCTTTTCTCTGGCAGAGATTATTTTCTGAGGACTAGACACATTGAAAGTCCAATTGAAATGGATATAGGTAAGCAGTATTCTTAAACTGAATATGCTTTATTTGGTGGCCATAATTAACTGTTTTACACCTAATGCAAGCTTTCATTATTATGAAAGCTTTATTAAATTGTATTATTAAAAGTTTATTAAACAATGCCTTTTTTAAAGAACCCATTATCCAGAGTGCTCAGTGTGTGAGTCTTTTGGATAATCCTTCCACAGGTATTCCTTTAATATATCAGCAGTTGCAGGCACTTTCATGTTGCATACAAATGCCTGCAGAATTGAAACCTTCATGCACACTGCTATGCTTGTATAACTTCCACATGAGCTATGATCCTATAATCTTATGAGAGAGGTTCCCGAAACTCAGTTCGTGACACCTTTAGTGTCTTAGTAATTTTACCCCACCAGTGGTTCCCAAATAAATGGAACTCACTAACAATTCCATTTATTATGTAGTAAAGTATCCTGTGGTGCCCCTGTGAGTTTGCTGCAGCACCTCAGGGTGCTGTGGCAGATAGCTTGGGAACCACAACTCCATGAGACCTTAAACAAGTTGTCTAGCCAATATTCAATATGTGACTATATATATAGTCATACACATACACACACACATACAGAGAGAGAGAGGGAGAGAGAGAGAGAGAGAGCTGTAAATATAAAAGTAAAAGCTAGCACTGTTATATAAAAATCTAGATGACTTGTCATTTGCATCCAATATTTTAGAATTGGTTATTATTTGAAATCTAGCATCCGGTATGAGGATTCTCCGTACATGAGGAGAAAAAAAAAAGTGAGGAAAAACAATTGTCTCTTCATGGACAAAGTTGATGCAAAAGTTGTCTGTGGTGCATCAGGATAAAAGTCCATGATCCACTGGCTCATTACATATTGATGTTTTCCTACTATCAGCAGTGGAAAGATTTTTAAGTTGCAGCTTTGTTCACCTAGCAAACAAGAATAGATTACTAGTTATACTTGGTTGAATTATGTTTGCAGATCACCCTTTAAACTAAGGTTCTTAAATTTATATGTGGGTGTTGTGGAGGGTAGAAATTGTATCTCCAAATAGAAATTGAAAAATGCTTTAGAAAAAAGTAAGTAGTATGTGGAGATCTGCTTGTGAAGAGCACTACATCATTAAAGGAAAGCCACCATTATAGATATCTGGAAAGTGTATTATTCTCAAAGCTGTCAGCCTGATAAGGTGTTGTGCAAATACTCTGATGATATGAAGTGCCAGAGTTTAGCAGTCAGTTTTCATTCTGGAGAAAGTGCAGCACAAGTATTTGACTTTAACTCATGTAGTGCCATGAAAAGTGGAAGATTAGATTGTTCATTGATTGGCTAATCATGAAATTGTTGAAGATGATATCCTTCTCCCTGTCTTCCCAATCCAATTTTGTCATCAACTGAATGTTTTTAAAACGTTACAAAATAGACATGGTTATAAATTCAATAAACTGGAATTACAGGAATTTCTCTGAGTGTCTCATTCAGGAGGAGAAATAATGGCATAGTTCATTTGGCTCAAGTTGACAAGAAGGTTCTTATACATAGGCATGCTTCAGAGAGGTCATTCTCAATATCCTAACTGCTTTGTAAACTGTTTTGAAATTTTCCATAGATCTTAAGCCAGTTTAAAGGACAGGTGCCCTCTCAAAATTCACAGTTGGCATGCTCAAAAGCTAGCCCTCTTTAACCTACTAATTTGAAACAATGAAAAAAAACCATGCTGAATCCTTCCATTTCAATATACATATGCATATGCATATCCATATCCATATCCATATCCATACAGACATATATTTAAAGGGAGGAGGGCGATGAACGTAAATAGTGATATAGTAAAGGCAAAATGGTATTAAAGTAAGTAGTGACAGAATATTAAGTTAAATTTTAGGGTCTCTTTTTTGTTTACATAATTAAGTACAGTGTCTATTTGGGCTTTTCTTGTTCTCAGTTGCTTATTCCAACTTACCAGTTACATATTATATTCAATATTCTTTTTATTTGTTATTGGTGACTTTATAACTCTTAAGTGTTCAGGAAAATGTTGATTCAGTGATGATTTCATATTATTATTAAGTCTATTGAGCAAATTTATTTGATTTACTTCCTGCCTTTATTTTGTACAACTCAAGATAGTGTACATAATTCTCTTGCCTCCTTTTTTCCACACAGCAAAAACCCTGTCAGTTGGGTTAGTCTAAGACAGATGGACTGGCCCAAAGTTATCCAGCCAACTTTTCTGTGTAAGTAGGGGACTAGAACTGTCAGACTCCCAGTTTTTAATCCAGTGTCTTAATGACTACACCAAACTGGCTCTTTTCCAACTGCTGTATTCTGGAAAAAACACTGAGTTTTCTGAGGTTGATCTTCAGAAATATTTTAACTAGTGTCTAGTACCACCTCTTCCACTGATAATACAGCTGTGTGTTCATATCAATCAGATCAAACATGACCACTCAGCTATGCAGCAAAACATTTAATTGCTTTAAGAACGCTGTGATTAGCCAACAAAGGGAAAAGTAGGAAACAGCCTTCTCCAAAAGGTGATTGGACTCAGTAAGAGCAGAATTTGGATTTTATTTAACTTGGTTTTTGCCACATCTTAATGTGTTTTAAAATAATGCCTTAATAAAGTTTTGATTTATTTGTTAGGCCCTTTGAATACTATCCATTGGATGGAAAGACATAATATAAATCCAATAAATAAATTAACATGAATTTTCATAATTCATATGTCATGGACTATAATACAAGCCTGTTTGTTTGTTTTGTACTTTATATTTTGTGCTACAGTTTACAGGCTGAAAAAGCATAACGTTTTCATATTTTAGGATAAAATGCAAGTGCAAAAGACTATGTTAGCAATAATGTAAACGTTTACCTAGTATGTTTGTTTAGAATGTCTAAATGAAAGATACAGGGAAGCAATTGTTTTTCCTAAATCAGTGGCTGCTGTAAAAGGTGGCTTTTAATTCAAAGTTTGAATTTTCAAATTCAAAAAACAAGATCCTGAAAGCAAAAGTCTGAGTGATAAAAAAGCAGATGCAATATTGGAATCCCACTTGAAGGGGACCCTGTTATAAGTATACTTAGTAAGAACTTGGTGCCTGCTGCAAAAAATAGGTATACATGAGGAGTTGGCTCACCTCAGAAAATGTTGTAAGTCTTTGAAGGCCCAGAGTCTCTTTGTGTGCCAAAGCAGCATGGCCTCTATTTTGGCAGGACCCATCCAGATTCTTTCTGGAGAAATACAATAACCCACATAAATATAAGACAAACATTTCAAAGGCACATTTCTACAGCTTTGCATGGAAGCTGTATTGATAAAGCATTGCAATACAATTTCAGTGCTGAAAATTAGGGAAAGAGGGACAAATATTAATATAGGGACAAATGTTAAATAAATGTTATTTTCCTCTATTTTACGAAGTTAAGCAAGAGAAAAATGTGTAGAATGTTCAGCACAATAATTGTAAGATGTAGGATTGGAAAAATTACCTTGATTTGGGGGACAACAATACACATTGTTATAAATCAGATAACAAAGACTCATGGCAATTATGAGAGTGTCATAATATAGATATAAGGGTAGATGTAAGGGCTGAATGGAGCATGAACTTTTACAAGTGAGGATAGTTAATTTACTTAACATCATTAGATCAGCTACAAGGTTATTATATATGCGGGGGGGGGGGAGAGAGCATAGCAGCCTGGAAACCCAGGTTGAAATGGCTGCACAGGGTAGCGGTCAGCTGCTGGATGGAAAGGGGGATGCAGGCACTGCAACTGGGACTGCCACTAGATTGGAACAAAATGCTGAAGACCATTTCTCTGAAGGGCTTAAGTCTGGTTGAAAAACAATAGCTTTTCCAGTAAGATCTGTGTTTCCCAGTAGAATCTGGAAATCATAGATAAAGACTGCATTTGCAATGGACTGGAGTGGGAAGAAGATGACATCATTCATTTCTACACTCAGGAAGCAGTGAGCTGCCCATGCTGGCAGATCTGCCCTTTGATAAAGTGTGTTAGCTGAGAATGTCATCATTATACTGTTCTTTCAAGTATACTACTCTCGTATAGTAGAGAGTATGCATAAAGTATGTATCTTTTTCATCCTGATAACAATCTTAATCAATCAGATAGTACAGGTAGGCCTCATTTAGTGACCACAGTTGGGACCAGCAACCTTCCATGCTGGCTTCCCACAAGCAAAGTCAATGGGGAATCCAGAAGAGGTCACAAGTCACTCCTGTAAGTCGCTTCTGCTGCTTTTTCTCTCAAGGAGCACCGCTACAGAGTATGAGATCCTAGGGATCTCCTACTCCATAACACTTCTCTGCCCACCTGTGCTTCCCAGCACCCATGCACTGCCCTTGCTGGTCTGCCCACTAACTTTGCATGCCTGCCTGCCCACTGCTCTTGCTGGCCTGCATGCACTTTCCAGGGCCTGCACACTACCCTTACTTGCCTACCCCCTCCCCTTGTCAGCCTGCCTGCACTTTCCAGGGCCTGCATGATGCCCTTGTCTGCCCACCCACTGCCCTTGGCAGACTACTTACACTTCTCAGGGCCCACATGCTGCCTTTGCCAGCCTATCTGCATTTCCCAAGGCCCATGCGCTGCCCTTGCCTCCCTGCCTACTGCCCTTGCTGGCCTATCCATGCTTTCCAGGCCTACCCACTACACTTGCCAACCTGCACATTACCCTTGCTGGCTTGCCCATACTTCTCAGCACTCATGCACTACCTTGCCAGCCTGCCCACGCTCCCCAGTTTCCTGCCCACTGCCCTTACCAGTCCACCCATGCTCCCCAGTGCCCATCTGCAGAACCCCAATCCCCCTGCACTTCTTACCTAGTACTCTCACCTCTTCCTGCTTAATGACCTGCACATACCTGGGGTTCTAACAGCAATGGGGACTGCCATTATGACTACATCACTTAGTGATGGCAATCCAGTCCCAATTGTCTTTGTAACCCAAGGACTACCTGCATGAAGTAATGACTCAGCTGGAATCTTTGCTAGGCACTGCCAGTCAGTGTCCCCCCATTTCCCACAAATTTTCCTTCCTTTCTTCTTTCCTTCTGTCCCATGAGTCTTGCAGAGACATTTAATTTGTGTGCTGATGGAAATATCAACCTACTGGTAAACATGAAGTTTATCTTCCACAAAATTGGCACTCAATCCAATCCAAGAGTCCATGAGGTTGCTAACATAGAATGTTCACATTGGAGGTTTTCTTCCATTTTCCCTGAGAAAACATTACTTTCCTGCTGGATAACCTTGATCTAGCTTCACCCTTCCACAGCAGTGGGCTGGCAGAGAGATAGAGGATCTGCTGTTAGATATGTGCTCTGCAAAAAATAAGTGGGATATTTTCAAGGTGGGTATGTAGTAGAGGCCATTGCCTTAACAGAGAGAAGGCCGAAAGATTTTCATGTTGAATTTATTGTAATAGATTTGTTGATTATAAATAGAGGAGAGGGCTAGTATAGAACTTTGTACCAGTGGTGGAGTACTTTAGATACCTGATCCTTAGTCATATTAGACTTCAAGGATAGACATTAGGATCCTAAATTAAGTTTAGAGGTAAAAGAAAACTCAGAGAAATTGCTTCAATATTGCTTGAAAAATTGCTTTAATGTGGTTAAAAAACAAAACAAAAATGCTGACTTAGTAAATCAGCATGTCCTAACCTATTGCCCTTCAGATGGGTTGGTATACTGTTCTCATCATTCTTGGTCAGTGAAAATGAATTACATCTTGCATCTGAATAAGCATAGATGAGGCAAAAGGAAGCTTTATAGGCATACTTCTGAATAGCCTAACATAGTGAATGAAGTACAATTATCATGTGATAGATCATTTGACACAATGCTACAGGTTGGATTTATGCATAATGATTTTTTATACTCTTATTGTAGCATATGTTTATGACAACAGCTTGCATATTGCTAGATTATCACAGTATGAATTGGCTTATTACAAGGTTATGTGAATTAGTTACAGTTAAGTCTTCTTTGGCTATCCTTTCTGTTCCCACTGGCAATACCCCTGCAACAGCCTTTTAGAGGATGTTGGTGACAAACCTCCTAATAGTTGTGCCTTTGAACAATATGACAATATTGTATGAAATCCAGTTCTCTGAATCATTTTTCTTCTCTAAGGATTTGTGCTTTTGCTGCATTCCCAGAAGTGTGTCGGTGACTATAAGCTTAATTTCTGACAACTACTACCAAACAAGAAGACACTAATCTCAATCTATTACCAGTCAGTTTTTCCAACATGCCTTTTCTCTTCCTCTAATGGGCAAAATCATTAGTATAGGTATTAACTGAGGCAAATGTTTTTAGGATCACCGAGTTACCAATCTAAAAAAACCAGAGCAAGTACCACAGTTAACTGTTTTATGTTTTTGATAGACCAAGAAATGAGAAGAAATTTCTCATGTATCCAGTAGGGAGTTTGACTCTACCACCTGCATGACTATTTCTTAAGAATCTATTTATTTTAAATATTACTTAGGATAAAATGATATGTTTTCCCAACAATAAAATCCACTGGGAAATTATGGTCTGTTTGGAAAAAGAACAGAATAAATTATACATTCTACATTATTCTGGCTCATGGAATTGATCTCTCATGATGGACTGCAGCCACTAATATTCAAGCAAGAGGGTTTTTTTTCTGCAAAATGGTCTCACAGTATTCATTTGTGCTACAACTCCCACAGGAATGGCTTCTTCTCTTCCTGACTGGCAAACACACTTACTATATTATATATTTAACTCTTCACACAGCAAAGAACATGAAGAATTTGCATAGGCACAATTACATGAAAACAACAGTGTGTACTCAACATAAACTAGCATATGGTCTTTGGCTGCTCCCAAGTTATAAAACAAGTAAAGAGTCTTGACATATGCCACTATGAACTGTCTTTACTGCTACATTTTGCCTAGCAATGCCTCTTATCTCTGGAGGGTTTGCAAGCACTCTAGTGCAGTAGCCAGGACTCTTTACTCCTGGGATCGTTCCCAGAGAAACACCATTAAGAAAGCACTTCTACAGTAGTTCTAGTAAACTCAGGGGCAAATTACATGCACACATAACATTGGGTCCCTGATCAATACTGGGATCAAAGCACATGGGAAGGGGAAGATCAACATTTTCCTTCCCAGTAATGATTCTCCTCTCACATCTCTCTCTCTCTCTCTCTCTCTCTGCAATGTGATTAGCTCTCTAGATTAAGTAGAACATGATGCAATTCAGAAAATATCCAGATAAGCTTTCTGTTGCCTATGAGAAGATTTCTGGTATATAAAACCTATATATTTTCCTCCTGCTTTTGTAGCGCTCACCATCTGGCTTGCTGTATAACTTAATCAAGGTGCGGTATATGAAATGAACTCTCTTGCTTTGAAAAACAGTATTCTGCTCACAATTAAATCTGAAATTTTCATACTGCTTGAAGATGTTCCCTCACCATATATGCGATAGCAGCAAGGATATGAAAAGATCAGATTCAAGGGCAAAAAGGAGAGCTTTTTCTGTACTGGCACCTCATTTATGGAACTCCTTCCCAGAGATGCTTGATTGGGGCCCAGATTAGCATAATTTCAGCACCAGGTAAAGACATTTCTATTTTCCCAGGCTTTTAAATTGTATTTGAATTAATATTGTTTAAATTTTTGAATAACTGCTGTGATGCTGCCTAATTTATGTAGTGCTGTTATTTTATATTTTATTTTATCATATATGTTTTTTACTCAGCTTTGTCAATTTTACAAGAAAGAAAGAAAGAAAGAAAGAAAGAAAGAAAGAAAGAAAGAAAGAAAGAAAGAAAGAAAGAAAGAAAGAAAGAAAGAAAGAAAGAAATTCATGGTGTATGGGCATGCATTTAACACCTGTCAGGAACACCTTAAACCACCTTCATCTTTTCCTGGGTTTCTGCCTCTGCAATTCCAGAAACAGACTTAAGGTGTTTCCTTCAGGTTAAGGTAAAACCAAGCCTTCTCTGCCAGCTACCATTTATACAGCGTATAGCATAGACCTTGGTGTCCCTCCTGATACCTCTATACCATGGTACAGGTAGTGTTAGAATCTGTGTGTGATTTTTTTTAAATCAAACTAATTACAACTCCTGAACATTTATTGATAATGCTTTCCATTTGCAACTTAGTGCTATTAGACCAGAGGGAGACTCACCCATCAGTAATTATAAGAAGGTGAGCTCCAGAATATTTTAAGTCTTCCCTGATGTAGTTACAAGCTGCCTATTCACTTGCTGAGAACTGTTGGGCTAAAAAAAAATATACATATATACACATTCAATTCATTACTTTAATAGCATCCTGGCCAGGAGGATTATTATTAAAAAATTAGAAGAAGGTGATATCACTATAAATTGTAGAGAACATTTGTGCTAATTGGTTCAATGCTAAACTGTAAAAGTTTGACATTCATCACATATCATATCATTGAAATAAAATCCATGCCGACTGCATAATGAAAACAGAGATAAATGCAGTTAAAATAACAACAACCAAAGATAATTTTGCCTACTTAGTTTCTGAGAATTGTTGGGTTAAAAAAGTACATATTCAATTCAAAAGACAGACAGACAGATAGACAGACATTCCTGGTGTATGGGCATGCATTTAACACCTGTCAGGGACACCTGCTGAGAACTGTTGGGTTAAAAAAAAAAATCATATTCAATTCATTTCTTTAATAACATCCTGGCAAGGAGGATTATTATAAAATAATTGGAAGAAGGTGATATCAATATGAATTATAGAGAACATTTGTGCTAATTGGTTCAATACTAAATTGTAAAAGTTTGACATTCATCACAAATCATATCACTGAAATCAAATTCATGCCTGCTGCACAATGAAAACAAAGATAAATGCAGTTAAAATAAGAAAGACCATTCAAAGGTATTTTGAATTACCAGACTTTCACAATACTGCAGGACATTGGCCACACATGGGATAAATATCCCCATGCAGGAGAGTAACTCTTCGTCCAAACTCTATGTTTTTTGTATCTTTATTCTGATGTAAAAAATAGTTTAAAAGCTTGTATAAATAAACAATAAAATACTGAAATAATAAGAATGAGAAATACAATTTGCCTGCAAGCAAGAACTGATGGGGCCACAAAATAGACAAAGTATTAGAAAATGAAGAAGCTAAAGTGCTCTGAGACTTTAGAATTTAAACAGACAAGCACCTGCCACACAACAGCCCAGATTTAACAATTGTTGATAAGAAAGACAAAAAAGTCTGGATAGTGGACATTGCCATACCTGGAGACAGCAGAATAGAAGAGAAAGGACTGGACAAAATCACAAGATAAAAAGACCTGCAAATAGAAATAGAATGACTGTGGCAAAAAAAAGCAAAGTTAGTACCAATAGTAATAGGCACCTTACATGCAATCCAAAAACATCTGGAACTCCACTTGAAGGCCATCAGCATTGACAAAATCACCATCAGTCAATTGCAAAAGGCAGCTTTACTTGGAACAGCTTACATTCTGCGACAATACTTTTAACACCATCAAACAACATCTGCCTATCCCAGGTCCTTGGGAAGGACTCAATATGTGGATAAAAATGTCAAATCCAGTCTCAACATCTGGCTGACTGTGTGACCAACCATAATAATAAAATAACTGCTGGACTGAGACTGGGAAAAAGTAACATTTGTTACTTAGATTCATTGCTCTTTTTACCTAAACTTCTCTCTTCCTGGGATTCCATACTCACATATTTTGTAACTTACATAGGTAAAAAGAGTAGCCAGATTCTTTAAAGTATGGAACTGACTACTTTGGGTGACAGCTCTCAATATTTGAAACTCAAAGTATGATCTGTTGCAATGGCTGGGCAAAAAAAAAAAAAAAAAAGGAAGAAATACAAGGAAGCTAGGAGGCAGTGGAACAAGACAAAATCATAGCCCAGATTTATCTCATGACCATGTGAAAATAGTTCTGGGAATTAGCAGTTAGGCAGTCTTAAAGGGGACCTGTGGAGAAGCAAGAAGCTCAGCACAAGGGACGAAGCTGGGGGAAGAAGGGATGACAAAAAGGCATATTTCTTTCTCTTTCTTTTTTTTCTTTGAAGTACTAAGCAACCAGCAACTTTCCACTGTGTTCATAGCTGTGTGCCAGAGCATCAGAGTACAGTGTCAGTTATGTGAATTGTGTCTAGAGCAACTATCCATGACCTCAGCAGTGGGAGCCTTGGGTAATAAACCCTATCTAAAAAAAAAAAACTTTGTACAGATCCATCTGGTATTCCAGATGCACCCATTACTAGACCAGAAGGTCCTTCCAATAGTCAGTCATGCCCTAATCATCTCAGGAATAGACTATTGCAATATGTTCAACATGGGGCTCCCCCAGAAGGAAGCCACAGGTTCTCCAGAGTATGGTGGCTCAGGCAATATTAGGTGTGTCATGGTTTTCTCATATATCACTAATGCTCCACAAGCTGAACTGGTTGCCAGTTTGGTTTCTTGGTGCAATTCACTGTGTTGGTTATCACATATAAAGCCCTTCATTGCACAAGAACAGGTTATTTGAAGGACCACCTATCTCCAATAGTTTCTGCCTGCCCAGAAAGATCAAGCAATTAAACAATCTATCCTGATGTCATCTATCAAGACCTAAGAAGTGTGACTCTGTTGTGTCATCTGCCCTCTGGAACAACTTCCCTCCAGAGATCCATATGGCTTCTACCCTGATGATGTTCCAAAAGTCTTTGAAAATTTGGCTTTGCTCCCAGGCCTGGGGCTAGGGTGATTGTTGAGCCTCTGTTGTTTTTTTTCTTTGGTGTATTGTGTTCGTTTCCTCTAGATATGCATGATCTTTTTCTTTTCTTTTAATGTTTTTTTAAAGTACAAATCACCGAGAGTTGTTGGAGCTGAGTGACGTCTAAATTTAAATAAATAAATAAATCTAGCCCAGTTTTGGGACATAAACCCATTTAGTCCAGCATTCTTTGTCATGCAGTACACAACTGGATGCATTTGGGATCTTATAAACCTGGAAAGAAGAGTGGTAGCCCCTTTCCACTATCATTTCCCAGAAACTGGTATTCAAGGCATGGCCATGGTTCAAGAGCTAGTAATAGTGGTCATTGATAGCCTAATCCTCCATAAATCTCAACAATTCTCTTTAAACACACACACACAGACACACATGTTCAAATTAGCTGCCATTACCATAACTGTTAGAATCAAAATCTATAATTAAATTATATGTTGTGTTGGGGGGAAAAAAAAAGGCCAGTCCTGTATTCCTAGATTTAGTTTCAATAGGTGACTTCAAAAAGAGTGAAGAGGAGAGAAACCCACCTTATGTCCTTGATGACATGCTTGATTTTGATTTGGAAGAATTTATATATTTATTTATTTGATTTATAAGCAGCCAAATTTCAGACAGTTCAAGGGGACTTTATTGGCAATCAGAATTACTTAATTCTAAGATGTAGCTCATTATTAATTTCACAGCAGTACAGTTTAAATGTGTAATAAATGACTTAAATTTCTATATTGGGATCAAGAAAAAAATAGGACAAAGCTAGTTGCTTAGAAGCCACCTACATTCACCACTTTTTTTTTCTTGAAATAGAGTTTAACCCAGGGCAGAAGACAATAGTGCTGCAGTGAAAAAAGAAAGGCTGGTGGAGGTTCATTCTATGCTTTGTAATGAAAACTTGATTTTATCATTAAAGCTTTAAAATTCTTCCCAAAGAAAGTGCTTTTTCATTGTTGCCATTTTCTTGCTACAGATTTGTAAATGATGGGTAAACTACAATATGCAATGCAATTGTAATTAATTCTAAAAGGATTCCAAGCCATTTCCAAGCTGTATAGTGGTAGTAAATGCAGACAAAAATTATGCTTGTTCCTTTAAATGTAACTTTATATGTCATTTACCATCCTGTGTGGGAGCTAATGAGGTACAAATAAGTCAGTCTGTAAAGCCTCCTAGCTATCAGGCTGGCCCCCCACCCCACCCCAGCTCTGACAATATAAATAGTAAAGTTTCCTTCAAGTCAAATTTGAGTCCTGTTGAGAGATAGCCATGCAGTGGTTTCCTCCTGTATTCTTCTGAGGTCTTTTTCAACTTCCCAGTTTAGTCTACAGTCCTGGTATTCACCTGTTCAGGTGCTAAATCAAGCCCTCCTTAGCTTCTGAATCTTGACAAGGGCATGCAAAATGAAATAAAAATAGAGTAAACCCTGGTATATTCTTCGGCCATGCGGGACAGTTTCTCTACAATTGTTTTCTATGAAATGTGAGATAGCTTCAGATTTATTTGTTTGTTCATTCTGCTTGCTTTGTTTCTACCTCTACCAGTTCTTCTCCCCATTTTTTTGATGAATAGGTAAGTTCCACCTCCCTCAGCCAAATATCTCCCAAGTAATAATGGCTTTTTTTTGGGGGGGGGGTCTGTTTTCCTTGACTCTCTGAAAAGTATATACTTATTTTTCCCTATGCTCCCCATAAGTACAGGGCTAAATTATCTGTGCACCTCCTCATGTTGTTGAAATTCAACTCCCAGCAATCGAATCGAATCAAATCGAATCAAATCAATTCATCAAATCAAATCAATTCTTTATTACAGTCATAGGCCAGCATGAGCAACCTCATCTAGCAATATTAATACCAAAAGTCGTCCATTCTTCTCAGAACAAGGACTAAAAGCATTGCCTCTATTTCTGCCCTCCCTGCCCCCATGACGCTTGCTTGCTTGCTTATTGATTTCATAGGAAAGACATTGATTCAAGCTGTGTGATTATCCTTTTACACTGGTCCAATGTGCTTCCTAAACTTTCTTTAAAAAGTTCTGTTTTAGTCTGCTGACTTTTACCTGTCACCTGACTTCCCACAGTGCATTCCCATTTCTGTTATCCTCCATGTAATTCTTTCTTAGCTTTTGCCATTTGACACTAAGCTTTGCTGTCAGATGCAGTACTTGAAAATATTTCAATTCAATGGATGACAGGTAATGTTTTCATTACTTATTCATTCTTTTGATGTAGCATTATGCAATCACAACAATTTAAAATCATAGGGATACTGCACTCTCATATTCATTTGCTTTCTAACTAACAACACTGAAAGGGGTGATACCAGGACACACACACACATAATGGACAGATATGGAATTGTATATTTCTCAAATTACAGAGGTAGAGAAAACCATTTGATGGTTTTCCATTCTTCTGGTTCTTCTCAGGTCTAGGTTAGTTATGTTGGCCAACATCAGTATTTGTAATGGGTGTGTGTTCAAAAATGTCAAGATGTGGAGTCCTTGGGGTTCTCTGAGCTTGGTTCTTTTCTTGCAAACATTTCATTACCCAGCTAGGTAACATCTTCAGTGCTAGAATGGGATGAGGTTTGCTCTCTGTGTATATATAGTAGCTTGCCCTGCCTATGCCTCCCCCCCACCCAGTAGTTCCTTGATTAAGATATTGTCTACTGCTTGATTGTATGTCTGGTGATAATCTTGGTGTTAATCTCTGCTTATCTGGGTGATGATTGCTGGTGAGGAGATGTTCTGGTCTTTTGTTTCCTTTTTATTGTCTCTTTTGAATAGTGTATAGATGCTGCTTATCTCTATGTGCCTGTTGATGGCTACTTTGTCTGAATACCAAGCTTCCAGGAATTCTCTTGCAATTTTGGATTAAGCTTGGTCTAAGATGCTGATGATTGAAGGCAAAAGGAGAAGGGGATGGCAGAAGATGAGGTGGTTAGATAGCATCACTGAAGCAATGAAAATGAAATTGAGCAAACTCTGGGAGGCAGTGAAGAACAGGAAGGCCTGGCGCGATATGTTTCATGAGGTCACAAAGAATTGGACACAACTTAACGGCCGAACAACAACAGCAAGATGCTGACAGTTTCCCAGTTGAAACCATGGTTATGTCTGTCCCTGTGTTGTAAGTAAGGAGTTTTCATTGTGTCTTCTGACTGTTAGTTGGTGTTCATGGATGTGCTCTGCTAGCCTTCTGCCTGTCTGTCCTACATAGTGGTTGTTACAGTCCTTACACTCTATGTTGTAAATGATTCCTGTTTTTTCTTCTTGGGATACTGGGTCTTTTGGTTTACTTAAGATGTTTTGGAGGGCTTTACTTGGTTGGTTGTGTTGTAGTAGGTTGAGTGGTCAGGCACTTTTTGATAAAGTTGTGTGGATATCCATTTTGTTGGAAGATGTATAGGTGGTCTGTTTCCTTTTTCTGCTGTTCTGGGTTGCTGCAGTGCATTTGCACTCATTTGAATAATGTTCTTACACAGCTTCTCTTGTGGGAGGTTGGGTTGTTACTTTCGTAATGGAGTATTTGGTTTGTGTGGGTTGTTTTCTGATAGACTTGAATTTCTAATTTGCTGTTGTTTCCTCTGCTGGTGGGTATCCAGGAAGGGTAGCGTGTTGTTGTTTTCTTCCTCTCTGGTGAATTTTATTCCTTGGATGATGTTGATAGTTTCATGTATCTTCTCTAGATGTTCCTTTTTTATTATAACAAAGGTGTCATCTACACATACTGGATCCATACTTTTAGTTGTATGTGTAGAATTGCTCTAATTTCTAGGTGTTGCATTACAATCTCTGCTATGAGTCCTGAGAGTAGTGATCCCACGGGTGTACCTCTGATTTATTGGTATATTTGTCCATCAAGCTAAAAATAGATAGTGAGGCAGCAGTTGATGAGGTCTATGACCCTGGGTGTTTTGATCTTGGTGTATTTGGTTAGGTCAGGTGTGTTGTGTAGTACTGCTGACATGGATTCTTTCACTAGTTCTGGGTTTATGGATATAAAGAGTGCTGTAACATCAAATGACACCATAATTTCATCTTCATATATGTGTACACCTTTGATTTTCTGGAGGCACTGTAGTGAGGAGTTGATAGAATATTTGCTCCTCTCTGTCAGATGGCCAAGCTTTTTTGTCAGGTCTTTTGCTATGTTATGTTGGAATTTCTGTTAAAAATACAATTGGTCAAAAAGGTATGTCGGGGTTGTGTTTTTTTGGTTGTCCATAGAAATGTGGGAGGATGGGTCCACTGCTTTTCATCCACCACTGTTCTTCTTTTGTGATATGGCCTTTATTGATTACGTTATTAAGGGTTCTCTTGATTAAGTTGTCTAGTTTCTGTATTGGGTTGGTATTAACTGGGATATAGGTTTCTTTGTCCTCTAATAATTTTTTTGGCTTTTGGCAAGTATTATTATTTATTCATAATAACTGTGGTTTGGCCTTTGTCTGTTGGGAGGATGATGATGGTTTGGTCCTTCTTTAGGCTTTTGAAGGCTGCTCTGTCCTCTGCTTTGAATTGGTGCTGATTCTGTGTTCTTCTGATCTGTAGTATAATCGTCTACCTTATGTGTTCTTGGGTCTCTGTGTTAAGTCCTGTAGTTTTAAATGCTGCTTCTAAGGCTGCACAGAATTCTAGCAGATTAGCATTGTCCATTATAGTTGAGGCCTTTGTGGAGGCCTTTGTGTTCTGCAGCAGATAGTGGTCGGTTGGACATGTTGATTACCTATTCATGTTCAGGTACCTCTTTGTTTCTGGGTTTAGTCTGAGTAGTTTAGTTTGAAGTTTTGTTTTTCTTTTCTCAGCTTGTCTTAGGGATGTGGTCTTGATGGTGATTGTCAGTATATTTGTGTGCTCGGGGGTCATGGTTTGTTCCAGTTGCTCCTTGAGGTTGTCTATGGTATGCTAGTATTTATAGTTTATAAGTTCCTTAAGTCTAGGAACTACTGGGGGCAGGGGAGGGGAACCAACACAGGCAGGGCAAGCCACTGTATATAAACAGAGAGCAAACCCCACTCCATTTTAGCACTGAAGATGTTACCTAGCCAGGTAATGAATTGTTTGCAAAGAAAACAACCAAGCTCAGAGAACCCCAAGGACTCCACAGTTCAACCCTGAGCTACAGATATTCTCTTCTATTAATGTCAAGATGGTGGTCATGACCTTGCAATCCAAGCTCTATTTCTTTGTATGTGCATGCAATGTCAGCACACATACAAAAGAGACAAGACTTTAATTGCATGGTCATGATTGCCATTTTGGGTTTTTGATATCCTTTCCCACCTCCCCTGGTTTTATGAATTTGAAAGTAAAGCTGGACATGATTCTGGGTGAGTTAGCCAATCTGGTTGAAAGAAGAATCTCCTGTGTTTGTCTATTATGTTTCAAAAGTTCAATGGCTGGTGACTTTGTGGCATTCACTTCCTAACTGCATGGATCTACAGACACTAGGTTTGCAGTGTTCATAACTGAGGATGGGTATGAAAAAAACAAGGCAGAGATTTGGTTGGAATATACTCTCTTCTCAGAAGAGCCATCTCTTTCCATGTACAGCTATCCTAATGCTGTATGCTGTTGTTTGAGAAGTATCATGCCTGGGGGGTCTCTCTGTAGAGGTGCTTTTTAATGTGGAATAATTTTCCTCTTAATTTTTAGTTCACCAGCAAATTGAAATATTTCTCCCTAAGCAAGTATCTGTTGTTTTGCTTAATTTAATATATTTGGTGTTAGTTTTGGTTCTTTGTGATTTGTCTCTGTAGCTGATTTAAATACATTTTAATTATTGGTTATTGTTATTTTTATGTTTTTTAAGCTGTATACATAAAGTAAAAAAAAAAAAAGTATTTCTGACAACCTTTCACACTTCCCAGTGAGAAGTATTTATTGTTCACCTTTTTCAATTTCTGAAGGGAGGAGGAACTCATTAAAGAATTAGTGTGTGAGTTTCACTGAAGTGAAAAACTAAGATAAAGAAAATGAGGTTCAAATCTTTGCTGAGCCCTAACTCAGTGTACAAACTCAGTTTTCTCTGCAGAATTTGATTAACTGAAATGTATATCTGACCTTTTGCTATGGTTTGTTACTTGGTCTAAGCTGCTGTTACTTCTCAGAACAGATTAAAGCTTTTTTAAATGAAAGTATATACATCTAGTATTACTATGGAGCATTGCAGTTCATTACAGTTGACAAACACTGGAATTAAAAAAGGAAACTTGGATATAATTATCATTTAAAAATACACATATGCCCAGTTGAATTAGTATATACAGTATGTACTACTAAACTGAATGAACAGCTTCTCTATAGGAAGGGAACTATCTTTTCTGCATGGATGTAGATTTCTGATGGTGGAAATTAATTATCTGGGGGAAAGTAGATATGTCTTTGGCCTATAGAACCTAAAACTGAGCACTGGAATTAATACTGATCAGTCTATATTGAGGTTCAAGGGAAATGTTTGGGAAAATGAGTGCAGTTTTGTTTGTTCTTTCCTTCAGTGTTTATAAGTAGTTCCATTTGTCACCTAGCTTACAAGTATGCCAGCTGAGTAAATGGCCACATTAGTTTTGGAATCTATTGTGGTGGTCCAGACTGAAATACTGATAATACTGTCTGATTATCTGTCAGAATTGATGGCTGTCTATAAAGGAGAAGTGAGATATAAAGATGAACTGGCAGTTGGAATTCAGCTTCTAAATGCAGATCTCAGTCCTCAGTTCACTTTTGTTGGATCCACTATTGCTATCTCCTTTGAGAGTTGGGATGTACTAAGAAGGGAGAAGTTTCTTCTCTCTTGATGTGAATGATTTTCAAAATTCTAACCATCAGGGCTGAGAGACAGTTTGGTGTAGTGGTTAAGGCACCAGGCTAGAAACTTGGAGATCGTGAGTTTCAGTCCTGTCTAAGACACAAAGCCAGTTGGGTGACTTTGGGTCAGTCATTCTCTCTCAGACTGAGGAAGAAGGCAATAACAAACCACTTCCAAAAATCTTGCCAAGAAACTGCATGGACTCATACACATAGTTACCAGGCACCAAAAAAAAAAAGAAGCCATATAAATCAAGTTAGTCTTTTCAGAATCCTGTTGTATTACTCTGCATTAAGAATGAACCTCTTCAGAATTGGCAGGAATTGTATAGGACTATGAGATGTTTGTGGAACAGTTAATCTTATCCTTTGCTATTGTTTGTCTTATAATAATGAGAGAGGTCTATTGTTGTAAGGATTCTCTCACGTGGGTGTTTTGAGTTCACTTTTTAAGTGCTTAATAACAGAGTAAGATCTTTGCAGCTCTTGTGGGTATTTTTGCAGGACTCTGGGACTGGTGATTGGTTGTGACTAACTGAATGTACAAATTCTTTCAGTAGAGTTGACAATACATAATGCCCTCATTTTGTCATTATCCCTGAATAGAAAGTAACAAAAGAAGAAAGAAACCCTGGAGTTTAGTTGAGAGAGACTGGTGGTGTGATTTCAGCTGATGTGTCACTCCCTGATGGGAAGAGGAAAGAACAGGGATGAGTGGAATTAATGGTGCAGTGGTCTACTTACGTTGAAGTCTACTCAAGAGGAATAGACTGTAAAATCAGGTCTCCTCAAGCTGTAGTTGATCCACTGGATATCTTTCTCAAAATACAACAGTATAATGTGATTTTCAAAGAAGTTTGCTCTGTTGTAATATATGTATTGTTTGGTTGCATTTTCCCCCCTTTTAATAAATAAGGCTTCCCACAGTTTTTGAACTCTGCAACATATAGGCATGATTATTTCAACACCTCGTGAGAAATAGAGCATTTTTATTTTCTAATACTCATCATCGTGCCAAGAAATAGCATGCTAATATTAAAAATGTACTGCCCATCTATCTAAAGGTGTGAGTTGCTACCAAATGAGAAAATTTATTTATTTATTTAATGTTTATTTTTAAAAATACACAAAAGGTGTGGTAGATATCACAAAGTGGACAGCTTGCCCCACTTTGTGCTATCTACCACATGCATATCTGTGGTCAGTTGTATGTATATCTAGTTTGGAAATGTTACTCATGTATTGATACAAGCTTTGATGGAATGAATACATAGCTTAGTTCATATTCACAACTAGATCAATAAAGTCTGCTAGAATTCTGAGGAGCCAATTATTTGCCCATTTAAATGTAACTACAATATAAGAAGATAATGCACATGTTGATTTAAAAGTGATCCTGCATTGATTTTTATTTTGTTTAAGTTTTAAATGAAATATTTTCTTCAACAATATGGTAAATTGGATGGCAGCAGGAGAAATGGCTAGCTGTAAGTAATGTGACATGTTTTAAGTAAATTACACCTGTAAGCAATCTCTAAAATCAGTCAGCAAGCCTATGCATGTTTGAAAATATTTTCCTGCTACAGGAATACATGTCTGGGTAGAACATAATATAAGCAAAATAAGTAAAACACCAACAAATTCTTAAAAAGAAGACTTTAACAAAGTACATATTTGAGCCACTTTACAAGAAGATCTTCATTTTAATGACAGCAGAGTGAGAAAAATCAAAACAAAAGAGCATATTAGGACTGCTTCTCATGGCCAAATATATTCATTAAGATAAAATATCAGGAGTGAGTATTAGGGATACTAATTGTCAATTCAATCTGATATGCCCATGATGGTGTCCAGTAACTGCAAATGTGGATCAGTTGAGGAGGGTTGATTGAAGTATTGGGATTTTTTTTTTTTTTTAAGTTGGTTTTACTGTTCTGATGGGTTTTACTATGTTTTTGTGACTTGTGATGCATAAGATGGGTGGCCATGCATGTCAAATAAATAAACAAATTATATTCTTCACATTTTTGCCAGCAGAACCATTGAAAGGCATTATTTTTTTTCTTCTTTTAGCCTTGGTGATGGTCCAATTTTCACAGCCATATGTTGCATTTGAAAAACCCATTGCTTCACTGTATGTATCTTTGTTGTCTGTGTGATGTTACTGCACTTTAATGTTTTGCCCAGATCTATTATAGTATTTTCCCAATAGCATATATATCTTTATGTCATGGCTACAGCCACCACCCTTGTGAATTTCTGAACCAAGAAAATCAAAATCTGTTATTATCTTTTTTTATTTTTTTAACTTTCACCTATTTGCATTGGGTTGATGCTGCATGTTAATATAATTTGGGAGGGTGAAGGGGACAGTAGCAGTAGCAAACCAGTTTTTGCACTCTCTTCCTTCATCTTCAACTAGAGATTTTTTAAGTCTTCCTCATTTCCAGCTATCAAATTGATATCACCAGCATATCTGAGGTTGTTGATATTTCTCCCAGTGAGCTAAGATTGTATCCGTCTCATTCATTCATTCATTCATTCATTCATTCATTCATTCATTCATTCATCTTTAAATTTATTCTAGTCTAGCATATTCATGATATATTATGCATATCATTTTTCCCAGTTTTGAACCACAGAATCATAGAATGTAAGAATAGGAATCTACCCTGGAGATCATCTAGTCCAATCATCTGCTCAATGCAAGAATCCACTACCGTAGCATTCCTGGAAAATGATCATCCACTTCTGTTTAAACACTTCCAGAAAAATAGAATCAACACCCACTGAGAACTGTTGTTTCATTGTTGAACAGTTCTTACTATTAGCACATATTTCTTTAGGTTCAGCTTAAATATGTATCCTTGTAATTTAAGCCCATTGTTCTGGGCTTGTCTTTTGGAACAAATTTGAAAAAGTCTGCCTCATCTTCTGCATGAGTGTCCTTCAGGTCCTTGGAGAAAGCTATCAAGTTTTCCCTCAATTCTCTATTCAGCAGGCTAAACCTATGCAATATCTCTAACAATTCCTCATAACTTTTTTTTCTCCTTCCAGTCTACTTATATATTGGTTGTATTTTCTGAATGTGCTCCCATTTGTCAATATCCTTCTTAAAATGTGGTACCCAGAACTGGATATATGCAGTATACTAGGTGTGGTTTGATCAATGAAGAATAGAGAGGAACAATGATATCTCTTGATTTTGACACTATAATTCTGTTGATGCACCTAGGAATGTATTTGTTTCTTTCTTTCTTTCTTTGTTTTTCACACTACTGGCTAGTGTTTAGTATTTAATCTGTCAAGACCCCATATTGTTACACACATGCTGCTGACTGGTATTTTCTCCCCCCCAGCACCACCAATACTCACACAGCTGACAAATCTGTAGTTATCTGTGCCTTTCTAAAGGCAGGCACCCATAAATTATCACTTTGTTTATATTGATTTGCCATTCCTTCCATTTCTCAGTTGTTCTCTTTTAGTCCCATGAAAAATAGTTATTCTTAGTGCAGGCAAAGACTTTCTCCATCACCCCTAGCTATTCTATCATCTTTTCCAAACAGCAAGCCCCCTCCCTTTCCCCCTTCTTCTTTCTGTTGACACAGGCAAAACAACTATGGCAAAATACAGCAGCTGAACACATTCTGTCATCTTATCATGTGATTACCTAGACATACACTGTGTTATGGTACTCTTATGATCTAGCTGGGAAGGAGATAAAAGTTTTTACCCTGTTACACAACAGTTCTCATGAGGGGAAAACAGGAAATTAATGTGGGCTAAGCTGACTGGCAAGAGAAGGGTAAAGAGGGGATAGAAGGAGAAGAGTTGGTTTATGAATCATGTTTGATTAGATAGCTTTGCAGCTGTGAAGACTTCCTATTCCAGAATAGTTCCAAGATTGCTTGCCTGTTCCAGAGTGGACTGCTAGAAGACTATCGAAGCATTCCAAATTGGTCCATCAAACACAAAGATGAAGGATCAGAGCACTCTTGGTTCCTACACAAAGGGGAAGGAATTATTGTGTTCTGAAGGAAAATTATAGAAGACAATATCTGTCAGCCTGAGAAGTTGCCAATCATGCATAATTAACATCCTTGTTAACTCTAAATGGGAAGGGGGTTGCAGACAAAAATATATACAGAAATGAATACTATATAACTGGCTTCATATGTTTGAAAATGAAACTAAGAAGCTATGTTATGAATAAAGGCATGGAAATTCACAAGAGGTGTCTTATGTTCTGAATCCGATTATTTCCAAAGAACCCAATAATTTGTAACAAAGTTGGTGGCACTGGCAGGATTTCAACAAACAAGCAGTCCTGTGAATAACAAACCATGGCAAACAGAGTAGGAAAAGGAGAGAATATGGGTCTCATCTTCTGCTGACATCCAGATAACCTTTGAAACTCTGGAGCTGAGGGGAGATTGCATACCTATGCTTTCACTAGGCAGATAGCTGAAGTGCTAGCCCAACAAAGTAGGGCCAAGCTAAAATCTGAGAAAGTTCTTCCTGCCCCAATGGAGGAAGAAGAGGAGTATTAGTCAGAAATGTTTAATTCTGAGGGGAAAAGTATCTTTATCCTGGCAGAAGTCAGGCAGCCCTTTGGCAGTTGATCCTAGTAAGAAAAAAAGCATTGTGATAAAACTTTCTAGTGACACATTCTTCCCTTCCCTTCCCTTCCCTTCCATTTGTCTCCCATCTGCTAACCACAATTTAGATATTTATACTTTAGATATCGAACATTAAGAATTGTTGCTAGTGTCTATTTAAGTACTTTCTTCTGTTATTTTTAATTGGTCTCATAACTTCTTCCTAGCAACCATACTCCAAATGTCTAAGATTGCCTTGCTTGTAATCAATTATACAGGAGGAAGCCATTCCTGCTTAAATTTGATTATGCTTCTGTTATGCATATCTACTGTCAATTTTGCCATTGCTACATATTCTCCAATTTTGGTCTCCCAATCTGATATTGTTGGCAAGTTCCTCTTTTCCTTTTTTTTAAACATAATTTTTATTAAGAATTTTAATTACAATAGTAAAAACGAATACAAACTAAACTTAGAGGAAAAAAAAGAGAATGGAAAAAAGAATAAAAAGTGCAAAAAAAGAGAAAAAGAAATAATATAATAAAGTCAATTTGTTATTGCAACAGACATAGATACAATGTTACATTCTGATCTATGTCAGTCTTTGCCAAAGCAGTAGAAAACCAGATGATAAAGACAATTCTGCAGTGTAGTTTAGTCCAGTACAATGGATGTAGCAACTCCTACAGAATCTAATGGCAGACTGCAATCTCTGATATATAACTGACAGCAGAAAAGAGACATCAACTGTCTGGCTATGTCTGTCATAGACAGGGAAGAATAAGAATTCAAACATATGCAAGTCAGGTTAGGTGTGTTGCTAATTATAGGATCTTAGGAATTCATCTTCTGAGATTGTTGCTGGTAGGTACTAAATCTTATAGCCTCATAGAACTATTCTATCCAGACTGGGGAATTTGTATAACTTTTATAGAAGATTGGTTTTCTTTATCACATCAGTTATTAGCTGGAAATGGCTACCCTATTGTAGTTTCCTCCCTGTCATCAAAGACCACATACACCATCTGTACTTTATCTACAACCTCAGTTGTTCCTCTCCCCTAATATAGATGGAATGACAAACTACCCTAAGCCTGGTGGAGGGCCTTTCTAACAATTCTCTGACATCTATCTCTGCTAATATGCCAGTAAGCAGGGCAAAATGGCTGTGCGCAAGTCAAAAGCCCTTTCCTGGATCAGGATCCCCTTCGAACAGTCACTCATGCCCTTGTTATCTCCCAGATAGACTACTGCAATGCGCTCTACATGGGGCTACCCTTGAAGAGTATCCAGAAGCTTCAGCTGGTCCAGAATGCAGCCGCGCGAGCAATTTTTGGGACCCGAAGAAGGACCCATATAACACCTTTGTTCCGTGAGCTGCACTGGGTACCAGTTTGCTTCTGGGTCCAATTCAAGGTGTTGGTTATCACCTTTAAAGCCCTACATGGCATGGGGCCAGGCTACCTGAGGGACTGCCTCGCCCCCATGATTTCAACCCGTCCCACTTGATCTCACAGAGAGGGCATGCTCTGGACCCGCTCAGTAAAAGAACTCCAATTAGTGGGATCTAGAAGGCGGACCTTCTCTGCTGTAGCCCCTGCCCTTTGGAACATCTTGCTCCCAGAGGTGAGACAGGCCCCCTCACTCCAGGCCTTTCAGAGGGATTTGAAGACTTGGCTCTGCCATCTGGCCTGGGGCGGGGAGGGAGGATGTCAGAAATGGGGTTGGCTAGCCCCTTAGCAGCCTGGTGTGGCCTCTATCAGCCTCTTGGATCTTTTAATCTCTTTTTTATCTTTGTAAGTGTGGTTCTTTTATAACTTTTAATCATGTATTTATGATTTTAATTTGATGTGAGCCGCCCAGAATCCCCCATTCTGGGGAGATGGGCAAGGACAAGTCCACTAAATAAATAAATAAATAAATAATATGCATCTGAGAAAACAGCAGCTACCATAATAACTTTTGGGATTTCAGATGAAAATTAATCTTCACACTCTGGTAAGGTAGAAGTTCTGGATCAGGATCAGTTATTCTAAGATAGTTGGCAGGGCGGGGAGGAGGGCTAGACAACAAACTAGACCTGTTGTAAAAACAGGGATAACCTTGTAAGAGATAATGCCAAATAGAACTCTCACTCTTAGGAGTTGGGAGATGTGATTGTTTTCTTCATTTTATGGTTCTTAACTTTGCTTTCCCCAATTATTCCAGATTCTATATTTTTAAAAAGTTGAATATTTAAAAGAGGTTGGGCAGGGAGATCCATCTGGGTCCTAAGACATTATGTATATTTTTTGCCCTATATTTAGCACATGGATTTTTTTTTTTAATTGCTAATTCTTCAGTAACCTGGATAATCCCCTTTTTTCCCACTAAATTGCAAATCAGGAGTTTAAGGACAGCCATAGTTATGCCTTTTAATAAAATGTGTTAGCCTAAAAAGGTGCTACCAGAGGCCTTCTGATTTAAGGTGGAACCAGTAATTGAAATTTACCATCAAATCTGTATTTATGTGCTGAAAAAGACATTACTGTGCCTGCTTTTACTTTGCAGATTGCTAGTGACAACTTTAGTATTAAAATGAAATTATTTTCTATTCATGATTCTTTAGACTATAGAAATGCCTCAAGGGACTATTATAAATTAATCTCCTTTGTAATCCCCCTGCAGAAGACAATATAGTACTTCTATGATTACTTTTGCTACAAAAACAACTAGAAATATGCCTCTGTCTGTCTGTCTGTCTGTCTCTCTGTCTATTTTTCTCTCTCTTTCTGTCTCTTGGTATCTGGAGAATATTAATGGGAAAATGTCTGTGCTATTCATTTTTTTCCGAGACTAGAGAGATACACATTTATTAGTTCTGAAATCATGGTGGCTGTGGGATTCATTCATTCTAATTGTCTGATTTTTGTGCATTTAAATTTCCAATTATGGTGACGATGTCTATTAATATAACTTTCTTGCAGCATGTTTCTTGGGAAATGTAAAAGAAAATGGTTGTATATCATCATATTACATACCTATTCAGAATTCCCAGTTCTTTTCTTTATCAGATTTTGATGTGGTGTTTGTTACAGACCATTAAGGAAAGAGAAAGACAGAATAGGTAATAGGTATTTTATTTTTAAGATGAAAATGTGTTGCACAGAGAGAAAGAGAGAGAGAGCTCACATGAGAACATTGTTATATATTATGATGCCACATGAAAAGGGCGTGGTCCAGACAATGAGAAATCAGAATCAGAGCTTTTCAAATTGAGTCTGATATTTCTTTCTTCTCTTAATGACATTTCAATAGCTTTTGGATTTCTGCCATTTTTTTTCAGTCCTCCAAAAATCCTCCGATATATAGGTACATTTTGGCTACATATATCAATATTCCTATAGGAAGAGAACATTGTTTACTTGGTTCTTGAAGTAAAATCCTGAATTAATGTCCTCCTTACTTTAGAATTTGTATTATTAGTAGTGCATAATAAGCCTAGCCATAGCTCAGTTGTTTCAGATTTATCCTTCTAGGATTTCACTTGCTTGAGTCTTTGCCCGAGGAAAGTCACCCTCACCACCATTTCTGGCATTAATGAATTACACAAACACAACTAGACATCAAGATTCCAACAGCTTTGTGAGGGTTCTGACACTAACGGATGGGTGTGTCAAAAGAAGAACAAAGCCACCTGGATGTAGTTCTGCTTGGAAGACTTTTATATCTGTTTACATTTCACTCAATTATAATTGGCAGTTCTGTCGTCATTTCTTCATCAGTTCTGGAGTGTATTGTTATAGCTGAATACATATAATAGCTGTCACTTTTCTTTTCTCAGCACTTAGTTCTATTTGTTATTTTCCTCTGCTTTTAGTAGCTTAAGTCATGTCACTTATACTGCATGTGCACTGACAGGTTTTTGACTGATGCCCAAATTAATTCAGAGGAAAAGAAAGGCAAAAAAACAAAAAACAAAAACCCTCTTTCCCTAACTCTTTTATTTTTATTTTTGCATGCTGTCTTTGACAGGCTTTAAAATGGTGTTCACATTTTTAAATGCATATTTAAATAAGAGAAATTTGCTACATGAGAACTCCATTACTCCTCGTTTTTGTTCTTCAATTTGTTCTTGGCTATATAGGAAAGATAGAATCACAAAAAAGCCATCCTAACCCACTTATATTTAGTGCTTATTAGCTTATTAGCAAGAATCCTTAAAGTGCCAGCATTTTATGTCTTAAAATATTAAAAATATATGATCACCTAAAATTATGCTTCATAACAATATGATCTGAAGAATGCAAAATGTGGAAACAGAGTATTTACAATACAATGTGCCCAAATCCTAGAATAAAGACTAAACACTAAACATTTGATGCAGCGAAAGGTCACAGGTATCAATCATTATTTCTTAGGGGATCTGCAGCTTGAGAGGTTGGTATTATTTAAGAGAATAGGGACTTATTGCCTATTCCAGAAGAAAGGGGTAGGTAGGTTTTCCTTCAAGAATAAAAAGAAAAGATAGAAAGCACAGAAAAGAAAAGAGAGTAGAGAAAGAAAAAAGAAAAAAAAAGTATACAGTAAAGAAAAAGAAAAAAATATATAAAGAAATGACTTCTCTCTTCATCACACGTATAAACAATTTTAGTAACTTATCACCTTTTCTTAAAATACAACAAATGATCTCTTCTTCACATATTGCATCTCTTATCTATAAACAAAACCTTAAAGCCTTGTCATTCAGTCCTCATCAGCAAAAGTCCATTAAGACTTTTAAGAGATAGCAACACGTCTATTTTAACCTTGATCAAATAGATCAACTTTATATTCTTTCCTTTTACTTTTAACAATCTTGGTCTTTAATCTTCAAATAATGTCCTAACACTTGATTTCTTTTTTCTTTGTCCCTTCTCACAAAATCCTTCAAAACTTTGAAGGTTTCTTTTGTAAGTTCAATATAGGAAAGTTATCCATCTCACTTTTCTGGTTTATTATTTGTATATCCCTTTTAATTATTAAGACTTCAACCAGTTTCATTTGTATATCCAGTATATCATCTTTTTCCATATCATTGTAGCCTGTCATTTTTTTTTAAATCCACATTCAAATCAATTTCAGTCTTGTCTGGTAAAACTTGTTCCTATTCCATAACATCATTTACACACTGTCTATCTATAATGGCAGGCATTCTTAAAATTAACTTCTGAGTCCATTGTTCACAATTATCCTTCAATATGTCCAATGTTAAAGTATTCTTTCTTTCTTTCTTTCTTTCTTTCTTTCTTTCTTTCTTTCTTTCTTTCTTTCTTTCTTTCTTTCTTTCTTTCTTTCTTTCTTTCTTTCATTAATTTCAATAGCTGCCCATCTTAACCAAGTGACTCTGGGCAGCAAACACTGCTAAAACAGTAAAAACAGTTAAAAATAACACAAATATATGTATGTATGTATGTATGTATGTATGTATGTATGTATTATTTCTAACTGTTTTTATTGATAACCAAGAAAAATATAATTTTCTATAGAGCCAAGAGACAGGGCCCTTAACACATTTAGGGCCCCAGGCCTGACAACAGTCATGTCTTTAAAGTCCTATGAAAGGCCAGCAGGGTCTGGGCCATCCTAATCTCTGAAGGGAGGATATTCCAAAGGGCAGGGGTTACAGCAGAGAAGGTACATCTTCTGGTCCCTGCCAGCTGACAATCCTTGTCTATCAGGACCCATAGCATACCCAACCTGCCAGACTGGATTGGGCAGGTAGAAACTATTTGGAAAAGATGGTCCCTCAGGTACCCTGGTCCCAAGTCATGCAGGGGTTTAAAGATGACAACCAGCACCTTGAATTGCATCCAGAAACATACCAGCAACCAATGCAGCTCGCACAGTAGTGGTGTTATATGTGTTGCATATCCGACACCATTTACTACCCATGCAGCTGCATTCTGTACCAGTTGAAGCTTCCATAAGCTCTTCAAGGGCAGCCCCACATAGAGTGTGTTGCAGTAGTACAAGCAAGAGGTCACGAGGGCATGGGTGACTGTGAGCAGAGCCTCCTAATCCAGGAATGGATGCAACTGGTGCATCACCCAAAGGTATGCAATGGCCCTTCTAGCCACAGGTACCACTGTCAGAATTTGCCAGATTCAGGTCCCAACAAAGAAACTCTCAGCTGAACCCTTAGTCTGACATGCTGCCCCTCCAAAAAGTAGGATTTATGAAGTGGAAGACACCTAAAAGAAAACAGAAAAATTAAATATTATACACATTAAAGATTTTACACTGGCTTGTCAGGATACTTTTTATGAAAGTTTTTAAGAAGATGAGGTGCCCTAACATATTTGCTAGCTACCCATTAAACTTGCCCTCTAGGGAAATGTTTGAACTAAATACTGCAATTCCCTTCTATGTTTCTAGAATCCAAAATCTCTTTTACTTCAAAATGTTGTTCTCCTTCAATCATCACAGGTTCAGGAACGGGGGAGGGGAGGTATTGTGCCATTTTATGGATTCTTTATACTCCTTCAATCAGTTACAGTGGAACACAGGATGAACCCTTTTAAGGTTTTTTGGCAATTGTAATCTGTACGACCCAGGATTAATCACTTTCTCGATGACATACGGTCCCAGGAATTTGAGAGCTAGTTTTTTCGATGGTTGAATAGTCTTCAAATGCTTGGTGGATAAATAAACTTTATCTTCCTCTTTCCAAAATTTCTCAGGGGATCGTTTACAACCAGCATATTTTTTTGTAATCTTCTCTTTCTTCTTTTAATGCATTATTAATTAGTGGTCAGATCTTTGTCAGTTTTCTCATCCATCCATCTGCTGACTCCACTTCCATAGGTTTTTGAGGTAATTCAGGGATCAGCACAAAGTCCTGTAGCAATTTTAAATGGAATGAAGCTGGTGCTTTGATGTACTGTGATGTTATAGGCTACTTCAGCAAACAGCAATAAATCCACCCAGTCATCTTGCTGATAGCTAATAAAACACCTCAAATACTGTTCCAGAACTGAGTTCAGATGTTCACTCAATCTGTCTGTCTGGGGATGATAACTTGAACTCAGAGCCTGGCTCTATCCAATTAATTTAATAAATGCCTGCCAAAACTTAGACATAAACTAGACCCCACAATCTGAAATCACCATGTAACCTGTACACATGTTGGATAAATATTTCTGTGAGTTTGGTGGCAGAAGGCAAGGTGGTGCATGGAATAAAATGAGCTTGCTTTGAGAACAAATCCATGACCACCCAAATCACTGTTTTCTTTTTACTCTCCGGTAGCTGTACAATAAAGTCCATAGTGATTTGCTTCCAGGGTCTTTCCAGCATTGCTACTGGTTGCAATAGCCCCATGGGTTTTCCTCCCTTCTTTTAGCCATCGCACATGTGGGACAGGTGGAGACATAATCGGCTATGTATTTTTTCATCAATGGCCACCAAAATTGCCTTCTAATGATGTGTAAAGTCTTCACAAACCCAAAATGCCCTGCTGACTTGTTGTCATGGCTATGTTCCAGGATTTTCTTGTGGGAACCCTCAGGGACATATAGTTGGTCCCCGAGCCACCACACCCCCTTTTCCTGGGTTAAAGAGTCCTTCTGTTCTTGGAACCATTCATCGGTCTCCAAATCCTTCTGCAAGTCAGTTAGCAGACTATGTTCTGGGATCTCTTTGTGCTGTTTACCTCGGGACCAGGTGATGATGGCTACCAGAGCTGGCTGATCATTCAGGATGATTGCCGTCACCACCTCTTTGCATTGGCTATTATGCTGGGGCAATCTAGACAATGCATTGTCCAAGAAGTTTCCCTCCCTGGGATATATTTCAAAGTAAACTTAAAGAGGCTGAAAAACTGACCCCATCTGACTTGTTTCAAAGACAACTTCCAGGGAGATTTCAAAGCCTCCAATTTTTATGTTCGGTCCAAACCTCAAAAGGTTGAGGCGATCCCTCAAGTAAATGTCTCCATATCATAAGCACCCAGCGAACAGCAAAAGCTTCTTTTTCCCAAACTAACCAGTGTCTTTCAGTCTCCGTAAACTTGTGGGAAATATAAGTGCAGGGTCATAACTTATCCCCCTTACCCCTCTGCATTAAAACTGCTCCGATGGCCACATCGGAAGCATCAGCTTGGATCACAAAGGGTTTCTCAGGATCAGGGTGCTTTAGAACTAGTTCTGTTGTAAACAATGTTTTCAACTGCTCAAACACCACCGGACATTCTTTAGTCCAATTTAACAGCACTCCTGGCTTTTGAGCTTTTGCTTTGTCTTTTCCCCTGGTTTTCAACAAGTCAGTGAGCAGGAGAGCTACTTGAGCAAAGTTAGGTATAAATTGGTAGTAGAAATTAGCAAACCCCAAAGAGCTCTACAGTTGCTGCTGAGTCTTCGGCACCTCCCATCCCATTACATCCCAAACCTTGGCTGGATCCATCTCGTTCCCTTGATTGACTATTTGGGGTACTGCATATCCAATCTGCTCCTTATGAAATTCACATTTGGACAATTTAGCATACAGCTGTGCTTCCAGTAATTTTTTTAACATTTTCCTCACCAAAGTCACATGCTCTTCCATGGTTTCAATATAGATCAATATATCATCTAAATACACCAAAACCCCTCTGTACAAAAACTCATGCAATACTTCATTTATCAATTGCATAAAGACACCCGGAGTCCCCAAGAGCCCGAATGGCATGGCTTTGTACTGGAAACTCCCTAGCGGGCAGTTGAAAGCAGTCTTCCATTCATCCCCCTCCGGGATTCACACTCGGAAGTAAGCATTCCACAAATCCAACTTAGCACATTTGTAGAAAGGGAGGATTTTTACTAACAAGTCCTTCATCAATGCAAGGGGGTATTTGTTTTCTTTGCAAATGGCATTCAACCCACAGTAGTCAGTACACAGTCTATAAGAGCCATCCTTCTTTTCCCTAAACAAAATGGGCACCCCCAGAGTCAATTTCGCTAGTTGAATGAAACCCCAGTTCAAATTTTTGTCCACAAAATCACTTAAAGCCTGCAATTCCTTGGGGGTCATGGAATAAACTTTTGCCTTGGGAAACTTCACCCCAGGTTCAATTTCAATGGCACTGTCCGTATCCCAGTGGGGGGGGGGGAAGCTGGTCTGATTCCACCTCACTGAAAACCACTTTCAAGTGTATATACTGCTCTGGTATAGGAGTGGCATCAGCACCCCTTTCCCCAGCTAGTTCCAGACCTGTTGCTGCCATCACTGGCTCTGAAATCTGATTGTCATTCCCCTTCAACTGCTGACCAGCACCAGCCTTAATCTCCATAGACCCTAACTTCCACCATATATCAGGGTCCCACTGTTTCAGCCACGATAGTCCTAAAATTAGAGGGTGGCCTGCAATGGGAGCCACCAGCCACCTAAGAGTCTCTGTATGGGTTCCAATCTTCATTTCTACAAGCTCAATAATCAACTTCACAGGACCCCTTCCCATGGGCAATCCATCCAATTGGGTGAAAACCACTGGATATTTTAAGTTCCACACCTTTAGTCCCAAATCATCCACAACCTTTGGATTGATTAAACATTGGGTGCAACCAGAGTCAATTAATGTAGTCAACTCTGCTTTGCAATTAGTTCTTAACACCCTCAGTTTTACGCCCACTGTCAGAGGACTCACCATGCCCTTGTCACACTCCGTTTCACTTCCCAATGGCTGCCCATCATCCTCAGAGGACTTGCTGTCCCACAAAAGTGGACCCTCCTCTGATCCTGCCACCACCTTCCCCTTCTTTTTGGGCTTGTCTCTCGGTTCACGATCCTTGGGCACCTTTTTCCCCATAGACGGTTTGGCAGTGGGTGATTTTTTGAGTAACTAGCATCAAAGTGACCCTCTTCTCCACATTTGAAGCATGTGCACCTCCCAGGTCTCACCTCTCAGACTCCCTTTCTGGGTTTCCCAGCCAGCTTCCTCACTCTGGATCTCACCTCTCCCATTGGATGGCTGCTTTTGCCTCAAACCTACAGCCAGTCTGCCTCCACTCTTCCAGCCAAGTTAATCCACTTGTCTAGTGTCTTTGGATTCCCTCGCACCAGGGCCCATTCCAACAGCTCAGGTCTCAGCCCCTTCTGGAAATATTGCACCTTTAACTCCTCAGGACAATTCTGAAATTTCTCCACTAGCCCCTTGAACTCCAGGGCATACTCTGAAACTGTTTGGAGACACTGCTTCAGGTTCTTGATTGCCACCTTGACTTTGATGGTCACGAAGGGGTCTTCAAACCATTTGTGGAGGGCACTCATGAAGTCATCCAGACTTCGTAAATCGGTAGAGCCAGCTTCATGCAGGCACATCACCCAATCAGCCGCTTTGCCTTCCAGTGAACCTGACACATAAGCCACTCGCTCTGCATAATTTCTGAACAGGTGCCTGCATCCTTCCAAGTAGATCCACACCTTGGTCACAAAACAATCCAGCTGATCAGAGTGTCTGTTGAAAACCATATTCAGACCCCACTGCTGGAAAGGGTTTTTCTCACCCCTCTCACACCTTCCTGGAGGGGCCCCTTCATCTTCTTCTCTGCTAGATCCCAGACCCTCACTCTCATCACTGCTCCTCCCTGATGACAGTGGGGAACCAGTTCAGGGTGGGGGTTATGCTCTGTCTCTTCCAGCTTGCAGCTCTTGGGGTCTGGGTCACAATGATATCTCTAGCAAGGTCTTCATGGTGTGAACTTCATCCCTCACAGCAGACAACTGCATCTTCTCCATCTTTCCCTCCAATCTCCCGATTCTCGACTCTGGGTCCTTCTTCTCCCTGGGGGTTTGATCTACTTTATTGTCTCCAAACCCCAGCAACCACCTGGGCTTGACCTTTTTCCTTGCAGGCTTAGCTGGTGGTTTCTCCTCAGTTTCCATGACCTCCTAGAAATGAGTTGCTTGGGTAGCTGGTTGTCAATCTCTTCTCTGGACCACCACCGTAGGTTCCAGCAGCTCTGAGGGTCCAAGTTGTAGCTCGTCTAGCCCCCCGGTGGCCCCTCCAACCACTCTGGACTCTACTTCTTTGGCATTGTCACCCATCTTGAGTAGCAGCAACTTTTTGAACCTTCCTCGAAAAGCATTTGCTCTGGGAAAGATTTGCTAAGGACTCCTGGCAAAATGTCAGAATCTGCCAGACTCAGATCCCAATGAAGAAACTCTCAGTTGAACCCTTAGTTAGTTTCAAAACAAAGGAATTATTTATTAAGAAGTAGTCTACAGTTCTAAGTCATTGCCAAGACTAAAAGCCCATGTATGCCAAAACCCTTTTTCTTTCCCCTTTCTATCACCCCCCCTTTCCCAGTCCATCCCTTTCTTCTTGATGATCTCAGTTCTTCCTGGGTCTCAGGCTGGTATGACCTTAGTTGTCTCTGGGATCCTGATAACAGTCCACCTATGCTTAATGGTTGTCTCCCTCTCCCCCTTTTCCATAATGGCAGAAACAAAGCAAGCAAGCTGATTAACTATTTAATTGATTGTGAGACTTCTGACAACCACCTACTGTTCAAGCAGGAGCTATACATCCAGGAGGACCCTCAGATTGCGTACCAGGTCTGTCTAGGGCAGTATTACCCCATCCGAAACGAAAGGTAGAAAAATCCAAGAGCCACTCAGTCTTGCTTGGGTTGAGTCAAAGCCCATTGCACCCTGTCCAGACCCCTACAGCCCTCAGGTACTGGGACATCTATGGCATCACTCAGAGGGTCTGGGGTAGAAATATAAAGCTGGGTATCATCAGCATATTGATGATACCTCATATTTTGCTCCATTCTGTGTTAGTGAGTCAAATTTAAGTGTTCTCCTTTAATTATAATCTTTAGTTCCTTCTGGTTTCCTCTAGTATCCAGCCTTCAAAGTCTCATCCTCTCATGGTTTTCTTTTGAATTCAAGAAAACAACAATTTCCTATGGGAAGGATTCTTATAATTTCAGAATCTTATTTCAAAGCCATCTGGACCCTTAGTCCCTTTATAACTTTTGAAGATCAACACGCTAATCAACCTTTTGCTGTTTATTCAAAAAAAAAAAAAAAAAAAGCACACCAAAACCTGAAGTCCTTAAACTTATACTTAAAACATCTTTCACTAAGGATTGAAGGAAACTCACACAGTGAATGCCATTAAACTTGCCATTTTGAAGGTTTTTAATATTTGCAAAGCAGTAAATAAATTCCAAAAGTGATTAAGAAGTGAGGCTCAGCTGACCTTTATGTCCATATAGGTTACATTACATCTGTGAGCTTAGATGGAATCCCTTGACTCCCAGCCACTCCACTCACAAGCCAACTACAAAAACCTTCGTCCCTGCAGTCTACTCATGAGGAGCAGCTGTCCAGAGTACATGTGGGCAATCTCATAATCTCTCCTTTTTCTGGGAGATTTTGCTGGCCAAGATCTACCACCTGGCTATCAGTCTCTGCTATAATGCCATTCCCATGCCTTTAAGGACATCTAGTTTGCCATGTCTTCACAGGAATTCCCTGGCAGAATGGTAATCTCTTGAGTATACTCTGGCTCAAGATTTTCTGGCAAAAATAGAAAGTTAGATCTGAACCTTTAAAAAAAACCCTTTAACCCTATAGCACATCCACACAGCTACTCAACTTTGCCTATTGTGAAGACATCCCACTGGCCATTTCCAGACAGCTCCTCAAGCCACTGCCTAAATATGACCATTCACATGCAGCTGAAGCAATACAAAGATGGATTTTGATGCTCTTTTGTGGTGTATTCCTTCTTATCCTGATACAGCCATGCATATGTAAAGCCACACATGTGCACCAAAGTACCAGGAATATTAGCAGTCTATCAACCTCTACCCAGCTCTGTACATTGTCAAGGAAACAGGCCTGTAACATCTCAAACTTTGGAAGATACAACCCTGAGGCATTGGCATGAGGAGCATGTAATTCCATCCATCACAAAACACACACAGAGACCCTGAAGAGCTATAGCTATGATTAAGAGTTGTAATGGTATCTGGGAATGACCTTGGGGACAGAGAAAGAGCTGCAGCCTAGACAATGGTGTGTTAAATGAAATTTGAATCCAAAGGAGGAGGGATGGTGAAAGCAGCTCAGAAGGGACCCTCCCTAGTTTTCGGAGACTAAAAGCCAGGGGTGGGAAGGATACTTTCAGATTTGCAAGATTCTGTTAATGTAACCTTATAATAAAGATAGAGCTAGTACTCCAGGGTGTGCTGCTTGTCTGGACTACCTATTTAAGTTAGGTGCTACACCCCAATATTTTTCATTTTCTACCACAAAGGTTCATTCCAGCTTCTTATTTAACATCTATTACAATTCTGAAATTTCGCAAAGCTTTCACCCTAGCTAGAATGGACGCATTGCCCTCAGTAGTCCTTTTTGGACGTTTTAAGGGCATTTCCATGCACCTTCGATTATGCCCATGTGGAGATGGCTCAATTGAAACACTAAGCCATATGCTACTATATTGCTCCCTATATAAGGATTCTAGGCAGATATATATATATATATATATATATATATAGATATATATATGCATGTATGTATGCATGCATGCATGCATGCATGCATGCATGTGTATATGTATATGTATGTGTATGTGTATGTGTATATGTATATGTATATGTATATGTATGTGTATATGTATATGTACCCGATATTGAAGAGATTTCCTGGCAGGGAGTGTGACTTCTATCTAATGCTACTCATTTCGGACAAAGACCCGGAAATATCCTCCCAAGTTGCCGGGTTCTGTGCTACCATCTGTACAATACACTCCACCATTATTTAGAGTTAAATTCCACAACATAGTAGCCTACTTTGATATATTTTAGCACTGTTATTTTAATCACTAGATTAAATAATATTAATTGTTTTGTTGTATAGATATACAGTATATAAATGTAAGATGGTTGTTACTGTATATTTTGATTGTATCTGGCCTTAGGGCTGTAATAAACATGTGAATGAGTCTGGACTGCCTCACAAGGCTGACATCAATCATTCTCAAAAGTTTCTGAAAGGACAAACTCAAAAATCCTCATCAGAATTGTCCTATATAAACTGTGAGTAGCCATAGATTTAGATGGCAGGAGATGGAGCTGACAATGATGTTAATATTATTATATTCACTGATGATGGCTATTAGCAATTTCTAACACACATAGAATTTATGTGGAGTATTTTATAGACATCTATAAAATTTCAGTCATTGAACACTCATTTTCTCTTCCCTGAGAACTACAGGTGTTGGTTTATTGGATTAGGGGTGAGGCTTGCAAACAGAACAATTCCTAGAAGCTGAAGTCCCAATTTTGGTTTATATTTTGAAAGCTAAGCAGATCACTATTTCAGTAACAAGCAGAAATTTCTTCCTGGATCTCTTCTGCTTTGGAAAAGCGGGTGTTTTGTTTTGTTTTTTACAACGTTCAGTAATTCTGAAGTGTTTGGCAGTTAAAAATTCTTTGCTTAGTCCATCCATCTATCCATCTTCCAAATAATTGTCCTGCAAAATTGAAATGTGACACTGTCTGAGGCCAAGGTAGGATTTTCACACCATTAATAGCTGTGTAACAGAGGGAATTTGAACAAGGATAGATTGCATCATAAGGTGCATTAACTGTCATTCCCTTTCTTTCACAACTGTTAAAAGACTTGGGATTCCTGCCCTCTCTTGCATCTGGCCACCACAGGCTGGATGGATGGGTGGACTTTAAACCTGAACAGCAAAATCTCACCTATTACACATACAGCTTACAAAAAAAAGCTTGATATTAGAGGTGATGTATGCATTCTTTATATATTACAGAAGTCAACAATACATTTGGACTATTTACTTATTCTTTAATGGCACTATTTACTTAAAACATTTGTTTTTTTCTGATGCAAATGTTTTTGTTAATTATCAAGAGTTCCTAATGCAAGCATCATCATCATCATCATCATCATCATCATCATCATCATTTGAGTGGTTTAGATAATTAGCTGATTTTAACACATTTTAGAAGCATAATCCCAGACCATGTTATCATGTGTTTTTAATAAGAGATCTTTAACCTTCACAACTATGCATCTTGGTGAATTTACCCAGTAACCACACATACATCATCTGTTATTCCAGAGATGAGCATTGCTGGCTACCACCATCTTGAAGTCCCCTCCCATATTGACCCAGTTTTTCTCCAGGATTCTCTGCTCCTTGAATCACAGGTGCCAAATAATGCAAAGGGTGCTGTTCTTTTGGGGCTGTTTTCTATATGTTTTTATATCTGCCAGGGACATATCTAGCAGACAGTTCTATAGTACTGAATTTGACATAATTTTAGAGTGGTGCTCTGCACAGTGAATGTGCTTCACTGCTGCCATTCAGTACCAGACAGCCAGACAATCCAGATGACTTGTATGTAGCAAATCATTTCTGTAATAAGAGGAGACAGTGTCTGCTTTACTCTCACTGTATCAGAAAGTATAATGCCACACACATGCTTGCCCACCAGTGCATGTGCATAGTACAACCTTGCATGTGTATGTGGATTTCATAAAAGTCTTCTTCACTAGCAGCAAGGAAGAACAATCCTCCTCCAGTTGCATTGTTGTATTCTTCTGCCTGGGACTGTGCTTTGTTCATCTTGCTGGGAACATATTGGCCTGCTTTCTCTTATTGGCCTTTGTCAGATGCCAGCAAACGTCCAAGTTTGCATAAGTGACTGCCACCTTGGCCATCTATCAAAATGATTGCCAATCACAAGAGTACTGCAATTGCCATATGGTTTCTCTGTTGAGAAGGTGGGAGGAAAACATGTTTCTCTATGTGGGAAATTAAGACCACATCCTCCAGCTGCAAGCCAAAACAGAAGCAATTGAGATTGACCAGGTAGACAGCAAAAACTATGCCAGTTTAGTTTTCTGCTGATTTACAGGTGGGAGACAAACACTGTAACTGAGCCATGGGAATAGTTCTAAGGCTAGAATAAAACTGAGTGGACCTGTAATAATCTTTGTCAGTAGATAGACTGAACTAATACAAATACTTGAAACAATATTGCACTAAACAACTTAGATGCTCAGTTCTCAAAAGCAACACCCAAGAGAAAAAAAGGTATAGAATATTAAACTTGTTCAGGTATTTAATTTAGCAACTTCTTTTTTTAATTAAAACATTGCTTTGATACCATGGAGACACCATAATCAGTTACCATTTGTCTATATGAGATATTTGACCCTTTCAGATCATACTTACATTACATTGGCAGCTCCCCAACAGATGGGTCCATTGTATGAGCTAGTTCTCAAGAGACAAATGATTGCATTCTGAATTGTATAGACAGACAACCAGTTGCACATGTGTTTTTAAAAAATCAGAGAACTCAGAACAAGCTATTAATCAGAGAGGTATACAGCACAGTCTGGACTGATTGGCAATTTTATTTTATTTTTTTCCCAGAGAACCCCAACTGGAAGGAAATAAATCTGCTTTGGAATTCCTATTAAGTGCCTTTGTTTGGCATTCAGTCTTTTCAACATGTTTTCCAGCCAATATTTTTAACACAAATCAAACTTGTTTGGACTCTAGCAACATATCTGCACTATAAAAAATATCTATATTGCTTCCTGCAAATCCTAACTCAGCATTATTTCAATCCTCCGATGACAAAAGAAAAATCTATGAGTTACAAAATCACTACACATACTTCTCTCTGTAGATGCTTGGTTCTTCTTCTCCTTCTCCTTCTTTAATAATAATAAAAAAATCATAGGATAAGGGATGGAGATTTGGAAGGTCATCTATTGTTGATTATTCAAAAGTGCCATTGGATGATGTAGATTCTAGGACAAAGTAATATTCTGCTATAAAGTTTGATGTTATGAATAGTTTTGCTTCATTCTTCATGCTAGGAATTCCCATCCCAAGGACCATCTTCAAAAATCAGTCAGGATTTAGTCCTTGTGCAAAAAAGTGAAAGTGAAAGAGAAATCTTAATATTTGAATTTGATTTTTTTTCCTTTATTGTCTCTTTTTAAAAAAAAAAAATCTTAATACATACTGCAGATGGTATGGGTCTTGATCCAAATGTACATTGAAACTTGTCATTTTTTGAAGACATAAAATACTACTGCCATAATCTTATGTCCCCTGTTGCTATGGAAATGTTGATGTTTACAAAATATTACTCTAAAAATATAACTTTTTTATTCTTCTGTGACTGAAGGGAGTGTTATACTGTAGTTCTGTATGTTACCAGCCACTTCTGTTCTCTTATTATTTTTTATTTTATTTATAGATACATAAAATCTAACCATTCAGTTAGTGCATTATATAATCTAGTGGGGTATTTATGAACAGAAAACAAATTACGCCAAAGGACTTCACTAAGTCCTAGTTCTATATAAAGCAGAAAGATAGTGATCTATCTCTGAATTCTATCATTTCAGATTACATACAAACAGAAAGGTTATCTTTGCAAAAAACAATCTCTTGTGCTTGTCAAGGAAAAGGTCCTTCTCCTGATACCCATATTTTGATATGCCAGATAATGTGTTTACTGTGTGTAGAAGAGTACTTTTTACTGCCTTAGATGCAGTTTGAAATGTTTCATTCCAGGAACCAGTGGGCCCCCTTCCATTATGAACCATGGCTACCTAACCATGCATACCATTGAACCATACTCACTTGTAATATGCTTTTAATTTTTTTTAATACACATTTTAATTTTCTCTATTATCATGCTCTGTTTATATTACTTCTTATATTCCAAGAGAGCAACTAGTTGAAAGTCAGCCAGTAAGCTGAGCAGAAGCTTTTAACCTGGTTTTACCCAGTTCTAGCTGACACCCAGGGGATCAGTTCAGGGAAGAGAACTTCTCCTATATTATTTCCTAGAATTATCTGAGACCTTGATTAAATAAAGTTTTAGAAATTCTCATGGATATAATTTTTGTGTTAATCTAATACAACACACAAGAAGTATGTAAATATCTTGTTTTACATGACAAGATTTCTTCAACAGTCTGCACTCACCATTTGCTGTTTCTTCCATGAAATCCCAAAGAAGCTATCATAAAGAAATTCCTCCCATTTTTTTTTCACCACCTATAATGCTGATTAGAATGATTAGATTAGATTTTATTAATTTTAGTGAGTGACCAGGTTAGAAAGAAAGAAAAAGTGCAAGATGATCAAGTGTACAAACAGGTGGTGAATAAACAGAATAAAATAAGTAATAACTATGCTGTAAAATAAGTGATACAACAATGTACCCTATAATAACTAAAATTATTGGATAAAATGTATCCAAATCTAAAATGGGAAGTAAATATTCAACTTATTGTAAAGTAATTTAACAATATAAAAATAAATCATCCCATAAATTTAAAAAATCGGAGGTTAAAAATTATAACTTATTTATTTATTTATTTAATTTGCTTATTTGATTTACTGTATATTACTACCCATGTAACTCTGGACAGGCTACAACACATTTCAGACAATGAAAAAAGAATATCAACAAAACATGAAAACTTACAACTGATGCCAAGAATAAGTCCAAGGCAATCAGCAGGAGAATAGCAATGCACAGGCCACCTAAGCTTCTGACTCTCATGTTCAGGAGCACATCTAGGTCTTCAAGCTTTTTGAAAGGCCAACAGGGTCAGGGTGAGTCTAATAACAAGAGTTCCAGAGTTCAGGTGCTGTGACAGAAACAGACCACTTCCTAAGTTCCATTATGTCAGCACCATTAGGTAGACCAGACTAAGAAATGAAATCCAAGGTAAGACTAGAAGCACTTTTATTGAGATTCGCTATAATAATAGAGTCTTGAAAGTCTGATTATGCTGTACCTCTTTCTCTGTCAACCCTTCTAGGTAGTCCAGTCAGGAAACCAAATCCATGAGTACTAATACTACCTTTATTGCAAGATTACAGTGACAGAATCTTCCAGGTCTGAAAGCACTTCTCCCCTCCCTGCCTTTACTTTCCAAATGTTACCACTTTGTTCTGGACTTATAAAATATTTCAGCCCCTTGTGTCTAGGTAACTGTTTCTGCATAGCATTCTCAAGGTTATCTTTCTTACTCTCTACACAAACTCACCCCAAATAATGAGGACTTCAGTCACTTCCATGGGAACTCTCTGAAGACCAGAGTCCTGCTTGTATTCAATCTGAGCAACTTTGACAGATGCTTTGAATATTCCTTACAGTGGCCCTAAAGTAGCACTTCTGGCTCAACCTTCCCCAGGAGAAGCCAGGTCCCCATAAACAGGGTCGCTGGGGAGCTACCTGCAGATGCAATAATAGTAATAGTAATATTGTCATTTTCTACCTTTACCACCATTACGTAGGCCTTAACGTGGGTCTAAGTCATGTTCGGTCAGGTTCACTCTGTGTTGCCCTCCAGTCATACTTTGGATGTCTCTTCTTGTGCTTCATCTCTCTCAGATCCTTAGTAAACCAAGTGAGTCCTGGAATCCATGAGAGGAGAGAGGCTGCATAGGCACAATTCAATCTAAACCCCAGCCACCCTCTTATTCCAAACAGCAACTAAGGCTTCAGTCGGACCATGCATCAGATCTTCAGAACAACCCCAAGCACCCTTGAAATCCAATAGGGTCCATTAGCAGTCTAGGGTGGCTTCATCTAGATGTTAAATAGTAATGGGTAAATAAGATACAATTGGTAATTAACCAGAAATAATTATTAAAATACAAATAAAACAGTAATTGCTAATGCAAATCTGAGACCAGTTGTTTGTACACATTCACAGCTGTTACACAAAATTTGGATATGTTGTATGTGATAGGACTTTTCTTATCTGATAAAAGAAAGTTAATGTAAAACTTTTCAGGACAAGCTGTAACACATGGTAAGAAAAGGAAAGAGGAGTCTTCTTCATATATTGTTGTAAAACAAACAGTGTAGCAGTATATGAAGAATATATTTGATTGGAAGCCCACCAGAAAAACAAGTTTCACTACCCATAGGAATTTTACTAAATCTCCCATATTAGCAGGCTGTTGAATCTGGCACTAAACAAGAAGAAATTAATGAATTGATTTAATTAGCTGAGTTCCATATGGGGTGGTTAAACTGTACCTATTTCCATGATCTGGGAATAAAAGCTCTGGAAGCTGTTCTTCAGTGACTTTCTTGGCCTGAGGTAAGATTCAAAGGAAAAGCCACAAGAAGGTTTTTGTTTTTGTTTTTTTAGGATTGGTTGGGACCACAAAGTTTGAGATATGTCTGACCTTGGGGCATGGAGCAGTGCTCTGATAAACCTAGTTTACACCACTTCATTGACCTATAACATGGACAATGTCCTAACTGGAAACCATAAAGCAGCTGACCCAAAGATTTAGTTCTGAATCTTGCTTTCAGATTTATATTAATTCCTTTGTAGTCTGTACATACGGACATCTTTATGTCTGAATTCAGTGCAGGCAGTGATGGGCATGTTACGGTATGCGCATACCTCCCCATTGCTTTGCGAGATGCACTGGCTGCTAGTTGACTGCTGGATGCAAAGTGTTGCTTATCACCTATAAAGCCCTTCATGGCATAGGACCTGGCTATCTGAGTCACCACATGACTCCATATGTTTTTGCCTATCTGGTGAAGTCAGCTAGAGTGGGCATGCTCTGGGTCCTGTCAATTAAGTAGAGTCACTTTGCAGGGCCCAGGAAGTGTGCCTCCATGGTGTTATCTCTTGTCCCCTGGAATGATATCTCCTAGTACAATTTCTGGTTTTTCCATCAGCAGTGTCCCCTGGAGTGTAATATCCAACATCCAAGTATCATTAACTAATGGATTTCATTTTCATACACATCCACATCAACTCCATTCTCCACAAGATCAAACCACCTATTATATCCTTTCCCTTTCACAGATATACAGACACATATAATTTTTTTTAAAAAAATCATCCATTAATTGTTAACTATAACAATTATTAACATTTTTAAAAACATGGCCTTGGGAAAAAAAATGTCTGCCCTCATTTAAATTACAGTTGTTAAGGTAGCAAAGAATTGTGACATATTTTAAGCCTCTCATAATTATATTTTTAGTTGACTTTTCTTCACTTAAATTCTTCCTTAGAGGAACTGAGACTTGATTAAAAAAAAAAAAAAAAAGATCATAATTCTTTAATTTCAAGCCACCTAGGTCAAATGATATGGGATATTCATATATTAACATGAAAATCTTGCCTGTTGTCCACCAGGGAATACCCTGACATTTCAAAATGGACCTTGAGATTATACAGCTGAAATTTAGATTTTTTTTGGGGGGGGGAGGAATAACAATCTATTAAGGATTCATTTTAATCCTGTAATTATATCACATTCAATATTTATTTTGTATGTGGCATTAAAATAAATTGACCTAGATTTTCAGAGGTCTCATAGTTTATGAGACTTATGGTGAAGTTCTATATTACATCTGTTTATCTGTCTTGAAGAATTTGGTATGTCTTGTAAAAATTATCCATAGTTAAAATATATTGAAAAATATATTGGCAAATTGGATACAAAAGTGGCCTGTGCAAATTGACTGCTTAGTATGTTTGTTGAGACACTTTGATTGTTTGTTTGAATGCCTAGAAATCAAATCATGCTAAAACAGAAGAAAGAAAGACAGTGGCAGTGGACAAATCTACCTTTACCATTCTAGCACCTGCAGAAAATTATTTCCTGTCTTTCACTGTTTTTGATGATACTTCTCTTCTGTCCTTAGTGTAATGAACTCAGCATCACATAAGTGGTTCTTCATTTTCTATTATTTTTCTGAGGTAAGCTAAATTTAGAAAGTGTGATTGACTAGTGGATATTTAGCCAGACTCTTAAGACTATAACATTCTAGATCAGGGTTTCCCAAACTGTGAGGTGTACTTCCCTTGGGGAGACAGACAGAGTCCAGGAAAGGTGCCAAGAATCTTTTAGTTATATTGTTATAATAAATCCACCTTTCCCAAAGTGTCATTGTATTGTTTTCATTCTTCATTTGTGTTCATATTGGTGTTTGGATTTTTAGAGGAGGTGTGCACATTAAGATTACGCTTAAGGCAGGTGAGCTGGCAAAAAGTTCAAGAACCCCTGCTCTAGATGATAGGTGAAAATTGTTTTGGTGTTATGGAATGTATCTATAAGAAGGAAAGTGATGTGGGAGATCAAGGCTATCAGGAAAGAGGGTGTGCATTCCAGCAGCGGAAAGGAGACAAAATACAATACAGTCCACAGGGGGAGTGTGGGAAAAGTAAGAGGTTCAGGGTAGCCGCTCCCTAGAATCTCCCAGGGTATATTCACATATGTAGTATAGATTTAGTTTGACTAGATTCTGTTTTTGAGGTGTAAGCAAATAAAGGAAGTATACTCGACTGGACTGTTTCATTGTTGTTCTTGGGCTGGGCCTGACATCAGGCTTCAAGACCTTCAGTAGGTAAGTTAGTAGTTAGAAGCATCACCAATATCTAATTCATATACATATGCACAGATATGCAAACATTCTTTCCTTCTCTCTTTCTCGCACCACCACACTTCAAGGCCAGCCCTAACATGAGGCAGTACAAAGCATACACTTAAGTGGGCTCCATTAGGGCCACATATCTACTGTCTCATGACCACCACAACACTTCATTATGCCTAGATGTGATCCTGTCACCTCGCTATATGTACTGATATATATAGAAAACTATCATGGCCACCTAACAAGTTATTGTTCTGAGAACCCCTTCAATCACTTCATATAGAGCAAATGTTTAGTAGACCCTGGAGACCTAGGGCTATGTCACTTCCCCATTGCCAATAGTGACTGGAATCAGCTCTGGAGAAACAGGAAGATTCACCAGAACAACATGCCCCCACCTTTTGAACCTGTCCAGAAGAAAAACATGATTGATGATATTGAAAGGACCAATAGTTCAAAAAGGACCAAAAGTACTACCCTCATCCCATGTGTGCCAGATGTCATCCACAAGTGCAATCAATGCTTTTTAGTATTATGTTTAGGACTGAAACCTGACAAAACAGGGTCCATATAATTTTGGTTAGTGGAAAGGTTTCCACTCAAAGTCAGAGTCTCTTTTGTCCAAAACTGGGATAGTGAGCTTTGCTATTGCCTTTATATGGGAACTAGGGCCTGAATCTTCTAACTATTTAAATGTTTTCTCCTGGTCCTGCACCTTTTTTGAGGAGGACTCTTAAAACTGGAACATGACATTTTCACTACTTAGTTAATCAAGTAATAATTTGTGTGGCAGGTACAAGATTCCTTGTTTTCCTGAATTTCTGGCAACAGCCCATTTCCTGCCAATCAGCTTATCATACCGTAACTATACCATGTAAAGAGGTGGCAGGACTCCATGATTCTTTGGATAACATTTTGGTAGTTGTAGTCTACAGCAAAGTGGTCTGGTGTTCCCCAAATGTTTTGGACTATAATTCCAACCTTTCTGGTTTTTTGTTCTGTTTTGTTTTTCTTAACTGTCCAGGCTGGCTGTGGTTGAAAGAAGTCAGGTCAAAAGATACTTAATAAAGATACAAGTTGCCAATCTATGCATTCATTCAGATGAGGGGAAAAAATCAATTATGTGGCAATGTGGTTTATATATTATACTTTGTCTTCCATTTTTATATGTGGCTAAGCATAGGCATTATTTTGTCTGACAGAGATGTTATATGTATCTGTTATTTTTCACCTCCTGTTGTAAAAAACTGCATATTTGGTAATTTGAATAAGTCTGCTGAACAGGCAACAGGTTTCTGAATATTTCTTGGAGTTCCATTGCTAATAAAGAAAAAGGTAATTGGATGTGCAGGCTGTTACGTAATTAAGCTAACAGCCCATGTGATCTGCAATAATTATGCAGTTCTTCATTATATTGCTTAGAAAGCTGCCTGTGCTTTTGAATGATGAAAATGATTTACAATTTAAGCCAATTGTGTGTAGTAATGTATGCTTGATGCATGGCATCAATTCCAATTTGTTTTGCAAAACACCCCATATTTGCTTTTGCGAGTAAGTATGAGTAAGTATCTCAAATCTGAGATGACAATGTCCAAGGAAACTGAAAATATACCAAAAAAACAAAACAAAGCAAACAAAACAAAACAAAACAAAACAAAAGGACAGGATTTGCACTTACTAATTACTTTGGTATATAAACTCAAAAGAAATAAAAATTTATGAATGAAAAAGAAGAAATGAAAAAAAAAATTCCAGCACTTAGTGAATTAAAATTTGTTTTATTTCCAGAGCCATATTACTTCTCAATTGCAGAAGTGTTGCGATCATAATTATGGCCACTAAGAAAAGCTAAGGGAAATAGGGGAGGGGGCTGACTTCCTGAATGAAACTTTCAGACTAGTTGCATCCTTCTGAGATATCTCCAATGCTAATACATATATAAGGATAGATTACTGCAGCTATTAATACAGAGACATAGACTTATAGGCATATTTTCTCTACACTACTTATTTTCTCAACACTCAACAATATAGGCTTATTTTCCTGACACTGCACGTTTGTCAAATGGTTTTACCATGAACACATTTCACAGTAAATATAAGCAGTTTAGTAAGTGGATGCCACATTATATCTTTTTCTTATCAGATCTCATGAATTGAATGAAGGAAATAAAATGAAAAGACACTTGATATTGGCTATATATGTACAATATCATTTAATAGACATGCTTTTAAATTTTGTATAGTATTCTGTATTAACACAGGACTTTGGCTGCAAGAGAACTTCATCAGATTAATTTGCCAACTGTGCCCAATTTCCAAGTAAAATATCCCTTCCTCCTTAATCATCTCTGGTAGCAAATCTTCATATCCCATTCATTTAATAATGCATGCCCAGTGCCTCCCCCCCCCCTCTCCCTTATACTATTACATCATCTTTATATATCTGGCAAATCAGTGTTTTCTAGAGTGATTAGGGATTAAGATAGTATAACATTTTGATACAAAGATGCTCTAGCAGGATGCACGTCAAATTCACTGAAACACAAAGAAGAATACAGATAAATAAGCATTTGGGGAATTTTGACTTTCTAAGGAATATTTTAAACGGTATCTATATTTTATGAATGAAAGAATAATAAATGTGTTACCATAGAAATGACAGCCAAGTAGGATATGTTACTATAATGCTAATTAAAAATGATGGGTTAAATTCCACAACCATTAAAAAATGTAATGCAGTCTCCTCCTCCTCCTCCTCTCTTTATTACTGTGCTAAAAATCTTCATAACTGTTATTAGGATATCCATAGATCATGTTTGAAAAGACATGTCCATCAGCTGTTTTGATGTTGCATCAGCCAGTCAGCCATGCATGCTACCCTTCCAGAAGAGGAGAGGAGAGGAGAGGAGGAAACAGGCTATCTTTGCTATACACAACTCCTGTGTAGGTTACTGATAAACTGCTAATGGGCAAAGCCCTAACTTCAGCACATCCACTTGAGCATATCCTCTGTAGTAACACCCCATAGATATTTTTCACAGTTAAGTCAGTGTGCAGACATAACAGAAAGTACTCTTACAATACACTCCCTTAAGCACATAAAATGCCATGAGTTCACACATGAAAATTACCAATCCCAAAATATAAAAGGGTGACCATAGAGAGACTGTAGTGTTTTCCTCAATCTCTGCACCTACCATTGTACTCTATGGTGGTTAAAACTATACATATCTTGATGTAAAATTATACTAAAATTTAAGCCTTAGAATGTGTAAATTGATATGTGATATCAAACCTTGCTAATTGCTATACTGAACATTATTTCTTTATTTTATGTTCTTGGAGTATTTATGATTCTTTTTGCTAAGTTCTCACTAAAAAAGAAGTAAATTTCTTTCTGCTCACTAATGAATTTCATCTCATGATTTTTTCTTGGTATGGCCATTAACTATCCTATACATTGAAGCAAATAGAAAGAAAAGCCATCAGGCTTACAACAACAATATATTGTTTGCTGTGTGACTTCCATGGAATACCCCAGTCCTCAGCAAACACTTCAAGTGGTGACTGAGAAGAGGTATTGTGACAGGTTGAAGTGCCTGGCTAAAAGAAAACAGTTCGCCTGTGCCAAGTTCAAGAGATTTTTTTTTTTTTAAATGAAGACTGATGACTCAGCACAATACCAAGAGCATGTAAGCAGAAAAGGGAAAATGCTGGAAGGAACCTGTACAATGGCATGTATAAAGTATGTCCTGGATATAGCATATCAAAAAAGGCAAGAAAAACAGAGAAAGGAGGGGTTTGTATTGCAGGACATGCTCCTGGAGAGGACATCACCTGATAAATGTGGAGTGAAGTGAGGCCTGCAAATCCTGGAGTAGATTGTGAGAATGGACTGTGTCATGTTTAAGGAGTTTTGGATACTGGACAGTGGAATTGTGTGAGTTAAAAGCTTTGTTTAGCATCAGGAGAACTTATAGGTGTTCCATTATCAGCCACTGACATAAGGAGGGGGAAAGATGAAGCCAAAAATACAGCAAAAGCAAAACTGAGTGAAAGAGAGCTCAGAGCTTGAGAAGTACGGAGTATATGTATGTGTGTGTGTCTACACACACACCCACACACACACATATCCCCTCTCACCTCTTTGGGTGGTATGTGTCTTTCTCAATCTTGGATCCTCTACCAGAGGCCTGGGATTTTAGGGTTCTGCATACTATCTTAGCTGTTCCTAGCACTCCACTCTTCTGAACAGAGAGCTCTGTAGTTGTTCCTGGGATCTGTTGGAGCCACTCTCCCAGCTTAGGAGTCACAGCCTGGAGTGCTCCGATCACCACTGGGACCACTTTTGGCCCTTACTTTCCACATCCTCTCTAGTTCCTCCTTCAGGCCCTGGTACTTCTCCAGCTTCTCATACTCCTTCTTCCTGAAGTTGCTGTCACTTGGCACCACTACATCTATCACCACAGCTGTCTTCTGGTCCTTGTCTACTACCATGATGTCTGGCTGATTGGCAAGTACCTGCCTGTCGATCTGGACTTCTTTGTTTTGTGAGTCATATGAAATTCACATGGGACAAGTATACACCAGTACAGTCAGTGAACATGAATTAAAATGAGTAATTGTTTCTAAAGCAACTAGCAACATGTGGAGAAGGATGATGCTGGCATCATGGCCATGTACACAAAACCATCTACTTGGTTGTGCCCTTCAGTGTACGCTGTTCTTGCCTGCATCTACAACCCTAACACTATGTGTTGGAGTGTCTCTGAGGTGTCTCTGCACAACCTGCACCATGGGTCCTGTCTAGTGTTGTAGCTCCCTGCTTCTATGGATCTGGTGCTTAGTGCCTGTTCTTGTGTTGCTATGATCAATGTCTCAGTGTTGTCTTTTAGTCCAGCCCTTTCCAGTCACTGGTAGGATTTCCCAATGACAGCCACCTCAGCTTTCTGTCAATGGTATATCTCATGCAGGGGCTCATCATGTCATGGCACTTCCTCTGCTTGAACTTCCTCCCATTTATGCTGCTGCGTCAGGCATTCTGTCAGCAGCTCTTCCTGTCCTCACTGTAGATCCATGTCAGGTGGATCAGTGAGTTGATGTCTTCTTCATTCTTAGCATATTGTTTGATGTCATCCATGTAAAGGAGGTGGCTGATGGTAGTTCCACTCTTGAACTTGTATCCATATCCAGTCCTTGTGATTATTTGGCTGAAGGGATTCAAGCCTATGCAGAACAGCAGTGGGGACAGTACATCACCTTGGTATATGCCACATTTGATGGCCACCTGTGTGAGCTATCTTGAGTTGACTTCCAGTGTTGTCTTCCACAGTCCCACTGAGTTCTTGAGGAAGGTCCTTAGTGTCCTGTTGACTTTGTATAGCACCAGACATTCACAGATCCATGTTTGTGACATTGAATCATAGGCATTCCTGTAGTAAGTCCAGTCTGTGCTCAGATTGGTCTGTCTAGACCACAGTCTAGTCTCATGTGACTGGTCTCTCTATGAGCAACTGGTGTTTTGAGCCGCTGGTCCTATTCCCAATGCCCTTCTGAGCTGTGCTCATGTACTAGGTTCATGTATATGGTTCTGTAGCTTGGCAGCTATCATGACTGATAGGACTTTCCATGTTGTGGGGAGGCAGGTTATTGGTTGTAGTTGGATGATGCTGTTCCCTTGTGAGGGTCTTTCATGATCAGCACTATCCTTCCTTGTGTTAGCCAGTCTGAGTAGGAGCCTGCTGCTAGCAACTGGTTCATCTGTGCTGATAGGTGTTCTTGCACTTCAGTTAGTTTTTTTTAGCCAGTAGGTGTGGATCATGTCTGGGCCAGGTGCTGTCCAGCTCTTCATGTTCTTGACCCACTGTTGGATATCTGTTCTTGTGATGGTTGTAAGGTTTACCCCGTTCGACAGAGAAACTCCCGTGACACGTGTGGTTCACAAAAGAGGTTTACTCATGCGTAACGTAGCAGTCACAGGCAAAGACAGGACTGGCTTGGTACAATTGCATCACTCGTTATATTCCCCCCTTCCCGTGCTTTTTCTGCCCCGCGATCGCGTTACCGCTGCGGATTATCGGCCCCCCAATAATCCCTCTTGATTGTCCATGATGGCAGGTTCGGTCAGGGTCCATTGTCCTTGATTGGCAGTCCCCCTCCGGCTTGGGTTGGTCCCCCCCTGTTACGTGCAAGCCCGAGGGTTCTGTGTTGCACGGCGATCTTGTTTCGCTGCCTGCGGCCCCGTTCATTGTTGGCTCACGCCGTTATCAGTGTATAGTTAAAACCTCCACTGCGGTTTTCCTGTTTGGCTGGGCGCAGGTGGCCCATTAATTAGCGGCGCTTTCAGTTCCTCTTTCCCTAGCTAGCTGCCGCCGGTGGAGTTCGCGTGGTCTGGCTGCGAGCTTCCCCAAAGCCCCGTGCTGACCAAACCTGACATACCGCCCCCCTGAAGACAACTCCCCCCCCCGACTTTATTTCGGTTTCCCGGGGTATTTGTTGTAAAAGTCCCGCACTAGGTCCGGCGCTCTTATGTGGGTTTTGCTTTCCCATTCGCTGTGGGACTTGGGGAAATGTTTCCATTGCACTAGGAGCTGGACCTACCCCTTGTGCCTCCTGGCGTCCAGTATCTGGTTGATCTCAAAATGCTGCTTCCCACCGACCATGATGGATGGTGGCACCCCCTCTGCTTTATGCCAGGCATTCCCCGGCTGGTGCAGCTTTAGCAGGCTGCAGTGGAACACTGGGTGGATCTTCCCAAGGCTTTTCGGGAACGTCAGCCTGACGGTTACTTGATTGATGACCTCTGCAATGGGGAACGGCCCCACAAACCTCGGGCTGAGTTTTTTCGATGTCTGGTGTGTCTTTAGGTTTTTGGTTGACAAATACACCTGGTCCCCCACTTTCCACTGCTCCTCGGGGAGTCTCTTGCGGTCTGCGTGTTTTTTGTAATCGGCTTTGGCTCTTTGCAATGCCGCGTGCGCCGCTCGCCGGGTGGCGTCGATTTGGGCGAACCAGGCGTCCAGGGAGTTGATTTGGGATTCTGGCTGAGGCAACTCTGGCATGGGGACGAAGTCTCTCCCGGTGGCTACTTTGAATGGAGAAAAGCCGGTACTTTTGTGGACGGCGTTATTGTATGCTACTTCCGCAAATGGCAGTAGCTCCGCCCAATCGTCCTGTTGGTGTCCCACGTAGCAGCGCAGGTACTGTTCGAGCCTCCCGTTCAGGCGTTCCGTGGCTCTGTCCGTCTGCAGATGCGCCACAGAGGAAAGGGCTTGCTTCGTCCCCACCCGCTTCAGGAACTCCCTCCAGAACCGCGCGATGAAGTTGCCACCCCGATCGCTGACAACCCGTCGGGGCGCGCCGTGCAACCGGTAAATATGTTGCACGAACAGCCTCGCCAACCTCTCTGCCGTGGGGACTCGCCGGCACGCTACAAAGTGCGCTTGTTTGGAGAATAAGTCCGTAACCACCCAAATGGCGGTCTTCCCCTTACTCTCCGGGAGCTCTACTATGAAGTCCATGGCGATCTCTTGCCATGGGCCGTCGGGCTCCGCTACCGACTGGAGTAACCCCCTAGGCTTGCCTTTGGCCCCTTTCACTGTCGCGCACACCGGGCAACCCCCCGAGTATGCCTCCACGTCCTTCCGGAGCGTTGGCCACCAGAACTGCCACCGAATTAAGTGGAGCGTCTTCACGAAGCCATAATGCCCCACGTTCCGGCTGTCTTGGGCTCTTTCCATGACCCCCCGTCGGCACCCCTCAGGCACGTACAACTTCCCTTCGTGCCACCGCAAACCCTCTTGGCTGGTTAGTGCTCCTCGGTTTTGCTTGAGCCAAGCGTCCTGCTCCGCCGCCTCCGCAAACCCTTGCTTTACCTCAGGCGCCGCGTCCCGTCGCTCCCCCTTGGTCTGGCTCCGGGTCACCGCCTTTGCAGCCAGCCTGCTGGCAGGGATGATGGAGTCCACGATCTCCTCTCGTAGGCTGGCGTGCTGGGGCATGCGAGACAACCCGTCTGCTAGGAAGTTGCGCTTCCCGGGGATGTGTTTTAGGGTGAACCTGAACCTCCCGAAATATTGGGACCACCGCGCCTGTTTGGGGGATAGCTTACGCGGGGCCTTCAGGGCCTTGAGGTTCTTGTGGTCCGTCCACACCTCGAATGGTTCAGCTGCCCCCTCCAATAGATGCCTCCACGTGGCTAGCGCCCACTTGACAGCGTACACCTCTTTCTCCCACACCATCCACCTTCTCTCTGTCTCTGTGAATTTGCGGGAGGCATAGGCGCATGGGTGGATGGCCCCCTCCGGGCTGAGCTGGAGCAGGACCGCCCCCGTTGCCACGTCTGACGCATCTACTTGTATGATAAACCGCCGATCTGGGTCGGGATGGCGCAGGATTGGCTCCGCTGTGAACCACCATTTTAGCTCCTCAAATGCCCCCTGGCATTCCGCAGTCCACGCGAGTGTCATGCTGGGCTTGGGGGGTTTTCCAGTGCCCTTGGTTTTTAGCAAGTCTTTCAGGGGAAGGGCGATTTGGGCGAAGTTCGGGATAAACTGTCTGTAGAAGTTCGCAAACCCCAAGAAGCTTTGAAGTTGCCTCCGGGTTCGTGGCGCTTCCCAGCCCAGAACATCTTTTACTTTCGCTGGGTCCATCTCAATTCCCCGACTGGATATCCGGTAGCCAAGGTAGTCCAGCTGCTCCCGATGAAACTCTCATTTTGATAGCTTCACGTACAGCTGTGCCTTCAGCAGTCTCTGGAGCACCGTGCGCACCAGGCTCACGTGCTCCGCCAGGGTTTCGGTGTAGATGAGGATGTCGTCCAGGTAGACCAGGACGCCCCGGTAGAGTAGGTCATGCAGCACCTTGTTTATTAGCTGCATAAACACCCCCGGGGCCCCTTTTTATCCGAACAGCATCACGGAAAACTGGTAGCTTCCGAGCGGCGTGTTGAACGCCGTTTTCCACTCATCTTTTGCGCGGATCCTGACCCTAAAGTAAGCTTCGCGCAAGTCCAGTTTTGTGAACACCCTCCCCTTAGATAGGTGCGACATTAAGTCCTTCATCAGGGGGAGGGGGTATTTGTACTCGGTGCTGATTGCGTTCAGCCCCCGGTAGTCCACGCACATCCGGAGTGAGCCATCCTTCTTCTCCCGGAACAGTACTGGGGCCGCTAATGGTGACTTTGTGGGTTGGATGAATCCCCACGCTAGGTTTTTGTCTATGAACTCCCGCAGAGCCCCCATCTCCCTCATTGACAGGGAGTACATTTTCGGTTTGGGCAGCGTTGCCCCTGGCTCTAACTCGATGGCGCAATCACTGGGTCAGTGTGGAGGGAGCTGGTCGGACTTCTTCTCCCTGAACGCCGCTGCCAGGTCTTGATAGTGCCTCGGGATTCCGCCGCTCATTGTGGGTTCCCCGGACTCTGTCCCTCGTTTTGCAGTTGTTCCGCCAGTCGCCGCTGCCTTCCCACGCCTCGGGATCGTTGCGAGTCTCCGGGGTTCCGGCGCTGCTGTTGCTACTGTTGCCGGCCGGGTCTCGGGCTCCGTCTGCTCTCGTCTCACCTCCCTGTGCCTCGGATCCTCCACTTGCCTGTCTGTGGTTGCAGTCGCGCCCGTCACCACGGCCTGGTCCCCTCTGCTCTCGCACTCCGCCGGCCTGTCGACCCCGAATCGCACTGCCTCCACCGTCCAGTCGACCCGTGGGTTCCGTCGCCGCAGCCACACCAAGCCGAGCACCACCGCGTAGTCGGCCACCGGGACCACCACAAATCTTAGTTCTTCCCGGTGGCTCCCGATCATCATCTGGACTGGCTCGGTGTAATACTGAGCTGGCCCCCCTCCTGCCAGCGAGCCGTCTAGCTGGCTGAATGCAATGGGCTCCCGGAGGCGCCTCAGCTGTAGTCTGAGTCCCGAGACCATAGCTGGGTGCATCAAGCAGTGGGTGCAGCCTGAATCCAGCAGCGCCCCCGCAGCTGTGCCTCCCCTCTGGATCTCACCCCCGGATGTGTATCCTCACCCGGAACGGAGGGCAGTCCTCATCCCCAATTGGGTCCGCGCGTCTTGGTTCCCCTGCTTGCACTGGGATGCCGTTCAGTGCGAGCGCACCTCGTTTCCCACCAGCTCCGAGTCCTCTCCGGAGGACGCCGTCTCCGGGGTCGACCACCCCATCCGTCCTCCTTCAGTCACCGCTGCCACTGCACTCTTCTGTGGTCGATCGCCGGCCCTTTTCCCGGTAGGACGCGGGGGCTTGACTTCGGGCCGTGGTGAGGCTCCTTCCCGCTCCGTCGGGCACTGCGCCGCTCGGTGGCCTCTGCCTCCACATCGGAAGCACAGGTTCGGGGTTCTGGTTGCCTCTCGCCCCCCGGTGGACTGCCGCCGACTGCTCTGCCTTTCCTCTGGGGGTCTCTTCCTCGGCCGGTCCCTCGTCTGGTCCCGTCGCCTCGCGCTTTGTTGAATCTGCCGCCACGCCGATTCCGCCGTTCTGGCGAGCCAGATCCAATCTTTCACTGTGGACGGGTCATCCCGTCCCAGTGCCCGCTCCAGGATCTCTGGATTGAGCTCCCTCTTAAAATACTTCACCCTCAGGGACTCTGGCCAGTCTGTGAGCTTCTCTACCAACCTCCGGAACTCCAGGGCGTACTCCGATACCAACTTGTCCCGCTGTCTGAACTGCAGGATGTCATCTTCAGCCCGCTTGGCGCTCAATGTATCCTCGAATCTGTCCCGGAGCGCCTGCATGAAGTCCGGGAAACTCCGCAGTTCCGCCGCGTTGGCGTCGTATAGTCCGATCACCCAGCTAGCCGCTTGGCCGTCTAACAGCTCGGCCACGTAGGATACTCTATCCTCGTCCCTAGCGAATAGGTGACCACCCCTCTGCATAAAACCCCTGACGTGCGTCAAGAAGTGCGGCAGCTGTACAGGGTCCCCTGAGAACTTCCCGGTGATGCCTCGAAGTCTCAGGGCGTCCGCCGCCCGTCGGTCCACCGACTAGGGCATCGTGGGTGGTGCCGGCTGGGGTGCCAGGCTGCCACCCCTGTTGCTCGTGCCATCGCTCACTGCTGATGGTCCCGCTCTCTGTAGCAAGGTCTGGAGCATCGCCTCCATGGTGTCTAGGCGCCGCCCGACCCTCTCCTCTAGTCGGGTGAGCTCCTCGCCCTGCTCGCGGTTCCGGGCCCCCAAACCCCAGGTCATCATGATGCCTGAGCTGTCTGGCCCTTGGTTCACGTACATCGACCACCGCTCCGTTGGAGGGTCCCCGGCCCTGGCCGCTGTCCCATTGCTCCCGGGTGGCTCTGACCGTCCCTCCTTGAGTCCGGGTTCCTCATGCTCCAGCTGACCCATGGATTCCTCGTCGCTGGTCATGCCTGTATTAGAAAGGGAAACGCTCCTTGGTGGCACTGGGTAGCGTTAACGGTGAGTCCTGGCTTTATGTAAGCTTTGCCCCGTTCGACAGAGAAACTCCCGTGACACGTGTGGTTCACAAAATAGGTTTACTCATGCATAACGTACCAGTCACAAGCAAAGCCAGGACTGGCTTGGTACAATTGCATCACTCGTTATATTCCCCCCTTCCCGCGCTTTTTCCGCCCCGCGATCGCGTTACCGCTGCGGATTATCGGCCCCCCAATAATCCCTCTTGATTGTCCATGATGGCAGGTTCGGTCAGGGTCCATTGTCCTTGATTGGCAGTCCCCCTCCGGCTTGGGTTGGTCCCCCCTGTTACGTGCAAGCCCGAGGGTTCTGTGTTGCGCTGCGATCTTGTTTCGCTGCCTGTGGCCCCGTCCATTGTTGGCTCGCGCCGTTATCAGTGTATAGTTAAAACCTCCGCTGCGGTTTTCCTGTTTGGCTGGGCACAGGTGGCCCGTTAATTAGCAGCGCTTTCAGTTCCTCTTTCCCTCGCTAGCTGCCGCCGGTGGAGTTCGCGTGGTCTGGCTGCGAGCTTCCCTGAAGCCCCGTGCTGACCGAACCTGACAATGGTGACTGGTTCCTGTTCTGGGAGATTGCTGTAGTCTGCTTTCAGGTCCTGCAGCCACTTTGCACTGGTGTTATGTGTCTTCTCTTTCTCCTGTATGTTCTTCCAGTACTGTTCAGTTTCTGCTGTTGGCAGCTCTGCTGTTATTGTGTGGCTACACCGCGTTTGGGAGTACACCTTGGATGTTCTTTGGAGAACAAGGCATTTATCTTCCTGGCCTCTGCTTCTCTAGTCTATTTCCTTAGCCTGGCAGCCAGTGTTGTTGAGCCTTTGTTTAGCAATTTCTAGGGATTCAGATGGAGTCAGGCCCTCATATTTTTTCAGTATCCAAGTCTTATCTATAATCTCCAGACCCTTCTGTAGTTACAGCAGCTAACCTGTCTCTGTTGCCTTGATCTTAGCCTCCAACCTCAATTTCCAGGGGTGGGGGGAGTTATGTACTGCTGTTCTTCTTGATCATGTAGCCTAGCACATCCAGGATTACAGTGGCTGTAGTGTATACCAGTTCATTGGTTTGAGTTATGGTGGTTGTAGGGATTGTCGTGAGGGTTCTAAATTGGCATCTTGTAGCATACTATCTGATGGTACTTCTCCTCTGAGCCTTGGGGATCAGTCTCAAGGATTGAGTGTAGCTAGTTTATCCACATTCCTATGCCTCATATCAGCTGCTGTGCTTGGTAATGGAGGGGTCACAGTGATGTTCAAGCTTCAGATGTTGGCTGTACATCCAATTGTTCTTTCAGGTCTTCTTGAGTCCAGGACATAATGCATAGTTGGTCTATCACAAGTTGTGAGAGCAGCTTCCTCTTCAGTATATTTAAGTGTTGGGTAACTAGCTTCTTCTCAGTTATTGTGGATGTAGGTCTTCTGTCCATCGATAGTTCCCTCATTCGTTTCATATATTCCCTCTTATTAGGTCTACTGTTGTAATAGCATTCCATCAATTCCAAGTTGTCTTGTTTCGTCTATTTATGGTTTGTTTCAGTAGCCCACTTATTGTCAGATTGTCGTGGTTCCCCAACATCTGTCATGGACTTTGTTAAACTGGGTGACATCTGAACCAGCATGACTCTCTTAGTTCATGTCACTATTTGAGGTAGGCAGGTAAAACGTTAGGGGGAGCCCTATTGGTAAGGTAGGTACCAGCCAGGATTCGAACCCCAGTCTACCATGTCAAAGGGCAGTGCTCTAACCACAATGCTGTCCAACCACTATCTGGTTATCTACTTACTAGATTTTGTAAATTATATTTTCACTTGTGTATATTAGCTCACACTATTTTATTAGTATAAACAGCATTTAGAATAAACTCCCTCATTTGTTTAAGTGCTGTCCATGTATGTGTCTATATCAGCTCCTATCCAGGCTAGCAACTTGGAGACTGTGAGACTTTCTATTTTTATCTGATCTTCTTGGAATAAGTTAGCATCTGTCCATTAGTGATCTTTAGCATATCAATTTGATTTTGGAAACTCCTTCTGAGTTTGGAGAACTTCTGGAAAACTTTCTTTGTTTTATGTGTGTGTGTCTATGTCTGTGTTGTTTCCATCTTCAATGCCTTTACAGGTGTGTTTATAATACTGTTTCTTGACCCTTTCTAAAGATGTCTGAATTCCTTGTAAGTTCCTTCCTGAGTTCCTTGTCTTTCTTGGCTTTGGCTTCTCTTCTCTTCTTGGCCATTTTCACTGTTAGTTCTTAGATCCAATTTGGTTTCTACTATTTCTTGGTCTTTGGCTGTTTCTTTTTACATACTGTATACCTTCAATGATTTCTTTAAGTTCATTCCACAGTCCATCTGGTTTTCTATCAATAAGGTTCATGACTTCAAAGTCATTTATCATGTTCTCCTTGAAAATGATGGATATGTGCTCAAAATCATATCATAGAAACTGATTGGTTTCCTTTCTCTACTTTAGTCTGACCTGGAACTTGCACACAAGAAGGTTTGTGTGCAATGGCCATATCTTTGCTGTTACAATTGAGTTTTTCCACCTCCTTGTACCAATAATATCTTCAAATTGATTTCTGTGAACTCCATCTGATGATGTCTATATATGTAGGCATCATTTTTGTTTGTGTTAACAATGAGGACTACTGTATGTTAGCAATGAAGGCTGTGTTAGTAATAAAGAAATCATTGTATTAGCAGTAATCAATAAGTCATTCTCCTGCTTAATTTCTGTTTTCTAGGCAATACAATCCAACCATTTCCTCCTTAATATTTGCAGCTCTGATGTTTCAATCTCCAACCGTAAGCAGCACATCTTGTTTGCATGTTCTCTCAATTGTAGAATGAACTCAACCATATAGTCTACCACTTCTTATGCATTAATGGTTGAAGTATAAACTTATGTAATTTTCATATTAAAGGGTGGTCCATAAAATCTAATTGATATTATTTGGTCATTGAGTACATTGTACCCAACTAATGTCCTTGCTATATCCTTCCTGACTATCAAAGCAATGCTGTCCTTCTTTGTTTTTCATGTAATAAGTAGTAAGCAGCATGATATTACTTATTTAAAGTGCTTCATTTCAGTCCATTTCAATTTGACAATGATTAAGCAGTCAATGTGTAGTCAATTTCTCTTTCACTGTGTTCATGCTTCTTACATTCCATGTTCCCACTGTAATTTTGTCTTTGAAGCATCAGATTTTGCATGGCAACATAGCAACTAGACATACTGAGGGTTTTAACCAACCAGATCATAACTACTACTACTATCCTGGAAGATCCTTAACTCTTCACATACAATGCATGCATATAAAAAGTGATGATCCTGTCCACCATTTAAAACCCACAATCACTGTCCACATCACTGTGGACACCCCAATGCTGCCAAATTGTAATGAAAAGCTACAGCAATGTTTCCTACCATTTTTAAAACTACAATGTAAGCCAAAATAAGTTTACATTTTTTTTATCTCCCCACTTTCCCTTAAAATTTTCTGTTTCCCAGAAAAAAAAGTACCCCTCACCCCAAAAAAACAACCCACAACCCATATACCTCTTTCACAGGAAAGGAGACTTCTGAGAAAGGATAAGGCAAATTTCAGCACAGTGTAAAGTGGGGGGGGGGACACTGTGGTATTCAGTTTGCAGTTAATGAAACTCAAACTCACACCAAATGGCCTTTATGTCATCAGTGTTTTAATTAGAATGTATAGGGTTTTTTATGTCTATGCTGAGAGACATGGATGCCTTCTTTAAAGATGAACACCTGCTTTTTTATTATTTTCAATTAAACATTTCCTTTATTCTACTTCCTGGAATTCATTACCAGGAATTGGTGATAACCCACCTATGTGGTCAGCTTTAAAAAGGATCATATAAAATCATGCAGCCAGGTTTTATCAAGGGGCTACTTCTCTGAATCATAATGTAGGGGAACAGTTATAGCAGAAGTGTATGTCTCAATCTCCTTCTTGGAAGCACCTCAGAGGCATCTGGTTAGCTACTGTTAGAAACAAAATACTGGACTAAGATGGCCCTTTTCTAGCATAGCTATGAAGATTTATATAAGGCTTACACTGAAATAATTACTTTGCTTATTTATTAATTTATTATAAAATTATATGCTGCCTGACTCTCTGGGTGGTTTCTGTTTTTCTTTTATTTTTATTTACTTTTATTAATTCATTTGCAGTCTAGTTTTAAATATTATTCAATATACTTAAATATATATAATATATACAGTATATTATAAAATAGATACTTAAGGCAAATATAAAAAGAAAGTAGATTTTAAAAGAGTAGCTGTACTCAAGGTGCATAAGACTCTGAAGTCTCATTGCATAGGTCATAAATATATATTTAATTTCCAACTGTGAATCAAAGTAAGTTATACCTGTGTAAAAGTGGATGATGTACACTGAGCTGCCGTCGTTCCTCTCCAACCCAGCTTTAAAAAAAATAGATTTAATTGCTGCCATCTTCAAAGAAACTGAAGAATAACCAGAAGCTAAAGAATAGATGCATTTAATAATTTCAGTAAGCGCCATCTCAGAGCCCTCAAAGGCTTTGACAAGGGGCTAATGAAGGCAGCTGAAGTAATCACTGGATCTGCTTTGCAGCAGCTCTATTAATTTTTGTAGTGAAGAGAGCCGGTATACAGTCCATGTTTATTATTTCATTATAAGTTGGTCCATCTACTATGGCAAATTAATTTGTACTGCAGAATTTTGGTGGGATCCAGTAATTCTAGAATCCCTGATATGGTTCCAAAAGCAACATATGCCCATGAACATCTTTTGTGTTTACCAATCCTCTTGCTCCATTTTACTTTTTAAACTTTATATATTATTTTAATGTAAAGAAAATTAAAGGAAAATTAAAGCAAGTTGCATCCTGAAAATAAATCATCAGCCTCTATACTTATCTTTATATTTTATAATACCCTTAGATTTCATATAGGCCTTGACATGGTTATGTGATTGGCCATACCCTCTGTGACTATTTTACTACTACAGTGGTACCTCGGGTTACGAACTTAATTTGTTCCGTGACTCTGGTCGTGACCCGAATTGGTTGCAACCTGAAGCAAATTTTCCCATAATGCAGTTTCTTTGGAGCCATGCTAACAAGCACACCAAAAACCTTCCAAAATGCCATGAAACACACCACAAGCCTCACTGAACGTCTCCTTGCTACCGCGATCTTGCCCACAGGAAGCCGCGACCGCGTATCAGCAGGGAAAATGGCCGCATATCCTGTTCATACCCCGAGGCGGAGTTCGCAAACTGAAGCAAAATTTTGCGTCCGGAGCTGGTTGTAACCCGAAAAGTTCGTTAACAGAAGCATTCGTAACCCGAGGTTCCACTGTATACTTAACTATAACTTGTTGGCAAAATGTTCAATCTGCCCATTGCTCCCCAGTGTTGGAGATTCTTGCAATAGCACTTTATGTTAGTCAAAAAGTATTTTGCAAGTTGAAGTATCTAATTTTTAGTGGTTCTCCTACTTAATGCAGTCCTTTTCATCACATGCTATCCTGTTTCAGGAGTTTTCCATCAATTTGTAAGGAAAAGATAGAATGGGAGGAAGAAGTTGGTACCTGTCAAAACATGAAATACTGTGATTCATGCAGGCAGTATCAGTTCTGTAAAGGCAAATCTCCCATTGGATAAAAATGGGCATTGACTACAACAATTCATCATTGGCCTACTTCAACTTAAATCAAATCATAGACTGGTTTGTCTAGGACTGTGAGCTGAAAATGGATTTGTAAAATGAGATTTGCATTTTTTATTAATTAGCATGTGGTAAATAAAAAGAGTGATAACAGTTCCCCCCCCCCCAATCAGTTGAATAGGATATCTGCAATTACTGATTTCTATTAAATTGCTCAATTCTATTTAAAAAAAAAACATGTTCAGGGGGGTATAGAGTCAAGACTGTTGTTTTTGTTTTTGTTATTATTACTGCTATTATCTGGGCTGACTTTTTTCACATTTTACAGTCAGATCTAAATAGTGTATGAAACATTATGACAATCCAACTTCAGTTCTGATAACTTCAGAGGGATACTGTTTTATTGTACAAAACTACAGAATTTACCAAAGTGGCTTGATTTATCTCAATGCACAATCCTCAATACAATCCTCTGCCTGTTCATGCCCAGTTATGAAAATGATAAATTAGAAATGCTCAAAGAGCCCCTAGACCATAACTGATTGCTCCAGAGAGAAATTCCATCAAATATACTTTTCTAGAATTCAAAACAAGGTACATAGGCTTCACCCCTTCCCTTATATGCTAGCAACAAAATAACAAATCTGTGATATATATTGACTCAGGATAGTAACTGACCCAATGTCATCAAGTGATCTCTGTATTTGTCTGGGAGCATAACCCTGGGTCTATCCGGTCTCAGTCAAAAGCTCTAATCACTTATCACCTTATCCAGACTTGGAAATAACTCCCTTATTTTTAAGTTCACAGTTCCCAATCTGTGGAAATCTTTCAAGAACTACATATGGAACTATTTGTTAAAATGTATGCTTGGTCTAAGAAGATCCAAGTTCAAGTCCCAATTGACTGTGGAGCTCTTTGGTTAGAGGTAATGATGGAGGTAAAGGCTTACCTGTCTCATAAGACTGAAAGGTGATCCTAAGAATGTCACCTTGAGCCCCTTAACAGGATATAAACACAGGAATTCATTAAATAAATTATAAGAAATAATTAAGCAATGAGCAACGTTATGGATTTTTGGTGTTTGGGGGTGGGGGCTAGTTATTCTAAACATATATGTTTCTGTTGTTTCAGCAGTTCCTTCCTTCCCAACTGTACTCATCTTTATTTTATTGATGTCACTGTGAAGAGTCCATAATTTATTTCCCTTGCCACTTTTGTTTACTGTTTTTCACAGAATGAACAAGTGAAACTATTTGTTTTTCTTGCTTAGAATTAACACAGACAGCTGGTTAGAAGTACAGACAACTGAAGAAAATTAGCAGTTTTAGTAGTTTTCCAAATGAAAGGCTAGTTACTTACAGGAATGTTATCTCGTAAGGACAATTTCATCTTACTCTGTGAATTGATGTCAAGTCTCTTGCACAGTTTGTGGTAGTTCAGCATAAATAACATATCATGTAAATTCATCCCAGCATGGGACATCTTTTGGTCTGAGAATAACATATCCATGTTTGTCAACTCAGATTGGTGGGAAGTGTATCTGGACCGTCTGCCCTCTGCCAAATTTAAATTGGAAAACGGTTTAGTATATTTGTTTCATAATGTATTGTTGGCATATGACATTATGAATAACTATTTTCTTGCATGTCTTTGTTATTTTACTGAGCCTAGGAGTGGTTGATCAACTGCTGAAGATGAGTTTTCTCATATATACTTGTTTGCATTTTCTCAAGATGAATTTCAATTTGATATTTTCTGCCTACTATTCCAATTTCACTGGATCTCATTTATATCATATCTTTGCCCTCTTCGGTGTTCTCCTTGCTTTCTAATTTATCATCTGCAAATTTCATTAACATGCTTTTCACTCCCTCTTGCAGATTATTAATAAAGATGTTACATAGAATGAATATCTTCAAGATCCTCCTAGACATTTTCCATCATATCAAAAACACTAAGCTATGGCATTTTCATTCTAGGTTTTCTGTAGTATATATATCCAGATGAAGTCAAAATAAAGTTGACTAGACAATATGTGTAATAGATTTATTAACTTAAATTTAAAGAATTATTTTGCTATTTAACTAAGGTACATAGACATTCATGTCTAATAGACTTGTTGTGTCACATCATATACTTCCTGCTTTTTGATTAATTAGAAAAAAAAAACATAAATACTGTCATGCGGACAGTATTTTCTGAAAATCTATTGAAACATTTTTCATCCATGTGACTTATGTTTCATGTTTTCTTTGTCTTCATGTGATAGCCCCACAATGTGCTTCCAAGTTAGATGACAAAATAAATTGACCTAGCTCCTGAGGAGCAGCTAAGCTCACAACAGATTCAGTTGTAAATATAATAGACAAATGTTATGTGCTAGACTTCCTAAAGACAACGAAGTCAATGAAGTTGTTTGTTTTCTGTTTGAGAAGCTGCTCTGATATTTTCCTGTTGTGAGAAAAGCTCCCTATTCAACCCCTTTTCCCCATTTTGGGAGGCAGCCTTTTCTTTCATATTATTTTCTTTCTTTCTTAAAATGATAACACATGTTTTCTGATTCTCTTCTGTATTCAGTTTTTAGTATTTAACTTACAGATGATAAGTACAGAATATATTAGCATAGTCCTCAAAGCAGATAAATCTCTCTCTCTCTCTCTCTCTGTGTATGTGTGTGTGTGTATACAGTATATGTGTGTGTGTGTGTGTGTGTGTGTGTGTGTGTGTATATATATATATATATATATATATATATATATATATAATGATTTTCAAGGCTTATCCCCTCAAACTGCTGTCTTTCAGATATGTTTGGACTACATGGTTGGAGAAGGAAACAACTGCAGGAGAAGAATTTAAATTTGGCTCTCCTTCCCTATTCACCATGAAGCTCTACCACTTTTTATTTTATTTTATTTATTAAACCAATTTTTATAACTGCCCATCTCACCACAGGGAACTCTGGGCGGCATACAACAAAGCTAAAAACAATAAATACATTGAAAATATAAAAAGCAAAATAAAACAGAGAATAAAAGAATGTTAATATTTATTTATTAAATCAATGACCACTGCCACCAATAACTAGGTAATGCATGCATGCATGCATACACACACACGACTGATTATAATTAATGGGAGTGGAGCTGCTCACAGAATCAGAGATTAATATTGGTGGGGATATCAGGCAACAGAAGTCCAGTTTTATCATAGTCCTCATTCGGATGCCAGCTGAGCAGATCCCAATGAAGTGAATGAGGCTGCATTTGTAAAGTTATCGGAGAACAGTTTTATCCTGTTGCCATTGAGGAAGAGAACAGGATTATTTGTTTTGTTTTGTTTTTTAAACCTTTATTAAGATGTATTTTAACTGTCCTTTTTATATAAATCAGAATATAGAAAAGAAAGAAAATAGAACTAAAAGAAAAAGACAAAAATTAAAATAGTGAGATCAAGTAGACAGATGAAACAGAAAGTGACTTCTGACTATCTCCAATACAGATATGAGTACAATTTTTTAAAAAAGTTAATCTCTTACCACTAATTAATCCAAATTCACATTATTTCTATCAACACAAACCATCTAATCATTAAATCCCACAATCAAAGCTTCATTTTTTCCCAACCCAAGTACGTAATCTAGGAAGGGTTGCCAAGAAGAGACAAATTTAGAAATGGTATTGTCTCTTATTAAAGCTGTTAACTTCGCCATTTGAGCCAAATCCATTAATTTGATAATCCATTCTTCCACTGTAGGTATTTGTGAGTCTTTCCATCTTTGCATGTATAACAGTCTTGCAGTTGTGGTCATGTATAAAAGCAAAGTTCCATGTTGTTTCTCTAATCCTTTCTCCATCAAACCCAGTAGGAACAATTCTGGTTTTTTGTGGGTTTTTTTTTAATGTTCACTTTAGGAATCTTTTGAATAGCAATACATATCCGGTCCCAACATTTTTTAGCCTTTCCACAAGTCCACCAAAGATGTTAAAAGGTTCCTTCACTCTGTGAACATTTCCAATAAACATTAGTTATGCCAGTACACATTTTTGATAACTTATCAGGCATTAAATACCAGTGGTACATCATTTTATAAACATTTTCTTTTAAATTATAATTCAACATAAATTTCAAACCTTTGTTCCACATATTTTCCCATTGTCCAAACATGATATTGTATCCAAAGGTTTTAGCCCTTTCGGAAGAGGACAGGATTCTTTGTGATGTTGGTTCTGCTTTTCCAGTTTAGTTCCCTGTCATCACTGAAAGTTTCCAGGAAGCCTCCAGAAAGGCAACAAGAGGCTGGATTGGGGCACTGGTTAATGCACCCTTGAGAGATGGTGTGATTCCTTGAGAGAGAGTTTTGAAGGAGATCATGGTATATTCTTTCCTCAAAGAAGCATCACAAACAACCCAGCAATATTGAACAAGAACCATTCAATCATTTGAGATTGAACCATTCAATATTGAACCATTGAACCATTAATTTTGTTGTTGAGAAGGTGCTAGATCTATGATTGCAAAGAGCCCTGAAAGAAATAGATTATCTGGACCCTTTCCAGTCAGACCTGGATGTGCTACCAAGACCACATTGATCACTCCTGTGGATAATGTTTGTTGATACTAGGATAATGGAATAAGGTCTTGGTCTTCCTGGATGTCTCAGAGTTTTTTATAGCATCAATAATGGTATCCTACCGGACCATCTGAGGGTTGGGAGTGGGAGTTATTGTTTTGCAGTGTTTCTTCTTCTTCTTAAACGGTAGTTTACAGCAGATTACAGAATTTGTTGATAATTGTTTTGTTGTTATAACTTTTTGTTTGCTACCCAGAGTTGAATGCCAGGTGAGTGGCCATACAAATTGAATAAATGAATGAATGAACAAGCAAACAAAGGTTTAATCCCAGCAAGATGGAGAGACTGTAGGTTCAGCAGCCCTGTGGTTTGAGAGGTATTCCTGGGTAGCATTGTACTATCCAAAGCAGAATTAGTTTGTACTTTAAGCATCCTCTTGCATGTCTGCTTGAAGAGTAGATGGCAGCTATGGCTAGGAAGGCTTCTAGTGTACCACTTACAATATGTTCTGGCCCCTACTCATGGTCAGTCTGCTTCTAACTCACTTCACACCAAGGAAAGATGGTAAATTTAGAAAGGAATAAAGAAGATGAAAGAAAGAGCTATACAAGCACCAAAAAAAAAAAAAAAAAAAAGTTTGAAATCAAATGTTATATTGGGTGTTTTCTTTCACTTAATTTCTTTTTCAGAGACAACAAACCTCAGTTATAAGTGCATGTTATTAAATGTGCTTACATTCTTAGTGATGCTTTTACAAGGATTGAACTGACAGGTATCATATATTTTAATTACTTATAATTTATGCCATAATTTTTTAAAAAATCTAATTAATGTTTACAAAATTCCAAGATATATGTTATTATTTTATAAAACAGGAAGCAAACACTTAAAAATTATTTCCTGTTTATCCCTTAGTAAATTTTGCTTCTCCAGGCTTTAAATTTTATAGTATTTGTCCAAGCCTGCCAAACCTGTTTTTCAGAATATAAAAAACAAAGCTGGTATTCTGTTGTTTTAGTATCCAATTATAAGCCCAGAAGAAGTCTACAAGCAGGACATAAATTGTATAGTTCTCATTTTTAGGCAATAGACAGAATAAATCTCTGGCATTACAATTCAGGTTTGAGTTATTTAGCATTTCTCCTTGAGAACCCATTTCCTTCAAGAGCACAGTCCTTCAGTATCATTTGCTTTTTGTAAGTTTAGTCGGTTACACATTTCTGAATGTTAGTATTCAGAAAATGTGACAATACATTTCAGTAGTTGACAGTCTTTTCAGACTCCTGGAGATCTTGTGAGATTTCATATAAGAACGGCAAAATTATATGATATTTCATGAGAAAATGACAAGGTATTTAACCATATGTAATACAAGGTTTTGGGGGAATGAAGATGTCATTTTAGAGGACAACTGACACCCAGGCACCATGGTTACTTCTTGCTGACTTCTGGTATAACTGAAACAATATAAGCTTAAAGAGTAAAAAATTCTGACATGAATTATTTGAAGAATGGTCCAGATTTTATAAACAATGTATGAATTCCAGTTCTTTGGGGCAGGGGCTCTTTGTCTGCCACCACTTGTGCCAAAAGAGAATAAACTAAGGTACACTTTGTGTATTTTGCATTTTTAAGCAAAGCAATTTTCTTTCTATCATGAATAAGAATGTCAGGAACTGAAGTATATGGATTTGGTGGAAGCGAGGATGGATTGTGAAGATAAAAAGATATGGAGAAATATAGTGAATGGTGTTGAATTAGATTTAGATATATTTCCTTTTCTTTTTCTCCCCTAAAGTCTTTAATTTCTTTGGTTTACTATTTCTTACTACTTTTCAGCACTTTGTCGAATATTATTTACTCCAAAAGGGAATAATGTGATGGTATGTAGATATGAATGTATGTATAAGGAAATTATTTATTCTAAAGTGGTACCAATATAATTTATCCATAGATATGTATATAAATTCTTGGCCCAAGTTACATAGGTAACAAAACAGAATAGGCAGCTTGCAAAATATATAGATACTGTTTCTTTGAAAATAAAGTTGAAAACAGATGCTGCCAGCAAATATATCTATATCAGCATTACCACATTTGTAGTATAACTTCAGTGAGCTGAAAAAGTGAGACAAATGGGAACTTCCATGACTTGCCCTCAAGAAATAATGAAAGGATCAGCAAAGCATCTATTGTCAATACTGCAAGAATTATTAACAGTATCCAAGGAATTCTTCAGGAAAAAATATATATTGCCACGAGTCAAAATTGGAGGTACTGCTGGCATTGTTTATGCACATAGGTTTTCAGCAAAACATCATTCAGACTTGACCTAATGATTCAGTGTGGCATTTTCAACTGCCAAACAAGGTAAACATTGCTTGGCTACTCACAACTAATCATCTTCAATTGCAATACAGAATAGACCCTTGCAGATTTAATTCTCAAAATTTGATGTGTTCTCTAGACTATATTAAGATAATTGACTCCACTATTGAATTAATAACTTGCAGTCTGGTTGCATAAATAGTCTTGCTGCTAAATAGCTCTCCTAATGTTTGAGGGCCATTTTAAGCAAAGGCTGAAACATGTTTATTAAACTGTAAATACATTTTTTTTGAGTGAAGACTATATTTTTTTAAAAAAATAGAAAAGAAAAGAAAAGAAAAGAAGAAGAAAAGAAGAAGAATGTGCATGAATATTTGTTATCCATAAACTAATTAGTATTCATATCATACTATACAATTAAATTTCTATATACTCCTCCAGTAGAGACTCCCAACAATACAATGTTGTTCAAATATAGAAAGAGATGTAACTTCCTCAGACACTGTATAACATATGAAGAGTGGGCATCTTTCCAATTTTGTAGAATAGAATTTTGAAAGAAACAGCTCTGAAATATCCTGCTTCCTTGTGAATTGGGTTTCCCTCAGACATGATACATGCACTTGTTAAAAGCAAAATTCTGAACCATTCCAGAATGTGCTGATCTTCCATTCCTTGGTGGTTCTGTGGCTTTCTGCCAGTAAAGCTATTGGAAGTAAAGTAGGTGTTTCAGACATGGAAATTAGGAAAGTTAAACATAACAATGTTAATAAGAATTAGCAGAACATTTTTTTTTTCTCCTGAATCTGTAAATGTCTGAGCCTAAAGATATGGGCAGCTACATAAATTTGATAAAACAAACAAATTTATAATGGGAAGATAGAATTTTGCATAATTAAATTGACAGAAACATCCATCTCAAATTGTAGTTACCTATATCAGTTCTTCAACCTTCCATATTCTGAAGTTGAAGAATCCTTGAATTCTTGGTTATAGAAGGAAATCATGGAGGATGGAACTTTTGATTTTTAAAAAGGAACCTGAAGGGGATCCATAAAATTATAGTTTAATGTCTGTTCCAGACAAATTGTTAGAAATGTTGAAAGACAGACAGAAAGAAAGAAAACCTTGCTGAAGTAAAATTTTCCTGGGTATTCTGTTGCATATTCAGAGTTGGCAACAGATCCAAGACATTGATTTCTTTTATCAAAATAAAAGTTACTTTTATTACTACAAATAAATTTTTTGGAGTTAAAAATTTGTAATAGGGACTTAGAAGTAAGTGCAAGTGATCTAAGTTCTAATATGTTCTCAGATATCCTATCCTTACTACTCTTTCTAATTGTTCTTAATTCTATTTCTGCTTTAGTTAGTATTCCTTATTCTTATAAACTATTTCTATTCTTAATCCTATAATTATTGCTATTATTACTTCCTATTAACTATCTTTGATTTTAATTGCCTTGCTTTCACTTTTTGTCACTGTGCTTTCCCCTGTCTTCCACTTTCATAAGGCATTGCACTTGCCCTTCTCCTCAGAGACAGGTATGGGTTGGGGGATGAAAAACCTAATGGAAAACTAGTTTTCTTAGAGCTAACATCAGACACAAACCACCCTCCTAAAATATTAGTACCTGAACCATCTTCTGCAGCTCTTCCTTTGTTCCATGACCCAAGACTGTCTCTTCAGCACAGCTCATTCAGTTCTGCTTCTTCCTCAGCTCCATGTCTTTCATCTATACACTCCTTTGCTGCTGGAGCCAGAAAGGTCCTGGTTAGCAATGCGCTCTGCTTGCTTTCTGTGGATCCTCTCTGCCAGTTGCATTGTATTCCTATTTCTTTCTGTAGCCTCTTCAGGTGCTCTGCTTCCTTATCAAATGGACAGCAGTTCTGGAAAACTTGGGGGGGGGGGTAAACCTTTGTCTTGACAAAGGCATACATATCACTGGGCAAGTACTCCAAGGTATCCAGAATCCTTTTTGATGCAACTACATGGCTGAAGTCATGCATCTGGCACAAACATGCACACAAACACATATACTACAGAGGAAACACACACACACATCTCTGCTATGGTGGGTTATTATTATTATTATTATTATTATTATTATTATTATTATTATTATTGATACAAATTGCAAATGCAAGTGTAAATGTAGAATTGTGGGGTTCATTGGTTATATTTATTCTGTTTTTAATGAATATTATTTTGAGCAGCCTAGGATTATCCATATAAGATAGGCAACCATAAACGTTTCTAAATAAAATAAATTATAAATACATTAAAACATTGGAACATGACTAGAATGTTTGAGACTCTAGTCTGATTGACATGGGACATGGTTGGAATACATATGTAAAAACATGCAGAAAATAGGAAGCACTTTTTCTCCTTTCCTCCAGATGCTAGGACCAAGGCCCTTCCAGTGAAGCAGATGGAAGGAGATTTAAAACAGATTAAAGGAAGCACTCCTTTACAGATCTCATAATTCACCTTTAGAATTCAGTACTATATGATGTGTGATAGCCACTAATTTTGGGTAGCATAAATGGGAATTGGATAAATTCATAGAGGACAAGTCTAACAAGAGTTATTGGCCTTAAAGTCTCAGTGTTGCCTTGGATTTTTTGTGCAGTATGCTTCCAAATCTTCATTGTAGGAGAATAATGATGGTAGAAAGGCATGTTTCCACACTCTTCTTTGCAAACACACCAGAAGGGTGACAAAGAAAGTGTTTGTGAGATACAAAATACTGAACTAATTAGGGCCTTGATCTGATCCAGCAGGGCTCATTTCATTTCATTTCATTTCATTTCATTTCATTTCATTTTTATTGTATTTATTTTTTGTGATCAGTAACATTATTAATTATCTTTGAGAACATTAATGGAGATGTCTGTGTGATATCAATGATTAAAAAGAAGTTTTCTGGAGCTTATACAATTCTCGTGTCTTAAGACAGAATGAATGTCATATCACTACAGATATAGTCCCAGTCATAGTTACGAAGGTCATTATTTATCATTAACAGTCTTGAGTCTCCTAGTAGGGGGAACATTGTGTTTTGTGTGGTAACTTTTATACTTACTAATTAAAAATTGTATAGCTATACACGCACACACACATACACACACGTGGGACTAGATACCATGAGAAATTAAGTCATCTCTAACAAAGATGTGGCTATCTTGTTAACATTGATTCATTTTCCAATTTGTCTGTAGGTTAGTACTCATAATGAAGTATGTTAAATTGCCAAGAACCGGTAGTCCTTACTTAGCACCTTCCTCATTTAGAGCTGTTTGTAGTTATGATGGCGATGAAAAAGTAACTTTATGACCAATCTTCACATTTATGACCTTCACAGATCTGCAAAGCAAAGAAAAGCTGAAGTAAAATCATAAGCACATTTGTGGTTTCACTTAGCAACCATTTCACAACAACTGAGTTGCCAGTCCTAATTGTGGTCACTAAATGAGGACTATCTATAAGTTAAATATCTATTAAAAATTTGAATGTGTAGGTCATATCTACAACCATGACCCTATTCATGAAATTCTGCCTAAATCTGGGAAAACCCTACTGTATAATCTTGATATAAAATTGTGGATTTAAAGAATTCCATTGATTCTTCAGGACATAAATTTAAAAGGAGAACATGCACATACACAAATACACAAGTTATTTTCTCTACTTTTCTTTGTAAATGACATCTGTGCTGTTCTTTCTTAGATATACATATGCTCGTATGCAGTATCTGGAAGGTAAAACTTAATATAAAAAAAATGTGTGTGTGTGTGTGTGTGTGTGTGTGTATGTATGTATGTTTTAATTTGGGGAAGGGTTTCCCACCTAAGACTTGCTTTGACATTCTTGGCACAAAATGTAAAGCTTTTTTTTTTTTTTTTTAATCTAACTACATAAATAATAGTAATATCCTGAAAGCTGTAATCACGTTAATGATGGCATACCTGAATTCACAGACTTCTCTGTGCTGTATTAATAAAGAGCAATGCTGATTGACTTTATTTTCATATGTTTTAGCATAATGTTTCACAAGAAGCCAGAAGAATAATGTGTTTATATCTTTGGTGTTAAATCATTAATTTGTTACATTGTATGCTTGACATTGTATTAGAAAAGTCTTTTTTCCTTCCTCTGGTAAGTCTAAATTGTTTGAGAATTGAAATAACTGAATGCCTTTCTTTGAAGTAACACATGATACCTCCCTGAAGGCAAAGTTTATATTTCTTAAATGTGTTTCTCTTGAACTATGCATCTTCTTCATTACTTTTAGTGCCATTTAGAAAAAGCTCTAAATGCTCATCTTCAGTTCTGTTTAATAAATCATTTCAGGTGAGATTAGTTGAACTCTTCTCAGATTGTTCTCTTTTATTATTTTATTTTATTATTTTATTTTCACTTCTTTGCAAGTTATCTTGGGCTTTGCCTTTGCTTCAGTATAGGAATTTGGAACAGGGGACCCTTCTGGTTTGGTAATATTCTAATAGACAGTAGCCACTACCAGCATAGCAATTTTATTTTAACAATGAGTGGAAGGTCACAGGTTATTTGCTGTTGTTTCCATATTGGCACAACATGTATTGTTTCACATTCCCACTGATAATGTCTGAGATATCTGTAACTAACCAGGAAAAATATCTTGAGGACATGGTGCATAGGTGAATTATGTTCACACTGTCAACTCAGTGGTAGAGCCAAGAAGGAAGAGGAGCAGCCAGTTGGATCTGGGTGAGCCAGTGTCATGGTGGGCTCAGATGTGGAGTCAGAGGAGGACACTGGTGAGCAGTCAGCTCCAATAGTGTTCACAGACAATGAGCCATCAGCTTCAGAGGCATCAGACAGACTGCCATCTGAGCACGCTGAGGAGGTGGGGCTGGCCAACAACCAGCAGACACAGCTGCCACCACTCTCAAAGAATAAAGGTGCAGAATTACCATGACTTCCCAATGCAGGAGCTCGGTGAGCTGCAAAGAGGGTACAGCAAAGGTGCTCTGTGAGAATACTCACAAGGAAGGAGTCTCACCTCACTAAATGAGCTACACTGGGGTTGCTTCTATTAAAATGGAGCAGCAAGTTCAACTTCTCTGTTGAAAACAACCATCTGTTAAATCCTGCTCCATGCACCTTGATTCTGGACCTGCAAACTTGACTCTAGACCCAGACCGGCTGACAAACCTTGTACCAAGTTTTGACCTTTGGACTTCGCCTGACTTCTCTCTCTCTCTCACTTTAGACTGTACTCGCTAAGGCAACTTGGTAAGTGTTAGGGCTTGTTGCTTTACTATGTGTATATGTGTTTCCACTCATATTTATTTTACCAGCCATTTCTAGTAAAGCGTTGCAACCACCTCTTCATGTGCATGTGTGTGTTGGCCTGGAACGGGACTGTTTATCATTAACCCACCCTTTTTGGGGAAAAAGGGGGTGGTTGTTAGCTTGGCCAGCACAAAAAAAAAATAAAAAAAAAATGGAGCAGCTTCTTGCCAAGAACACCCAGCTTTCACAGTAAGTTGCTCTCCTTACCGCTCAGCTGAATCGGCTTCAGTCTTCGCAAACTTCAGCTGCAGCACCTGTACTCCCGTGCCAAAAATGCCCAGTCTTGTGCTGGAGAAATTTGATGGGATGCTGGCCCAGTTTTCTGATTTTTTTGCTCAGTGCAAATTTTACATGAGCCTTTGGCCTCATGACTTTCAGACAGATCACTTCCGAGTGGGATTTCTAATTAGCTTGCTTTCTGGTTCCGCAGCCAGGTGGGCTGCTCTGTTGCTTATACAACAGAGCCCCCTGCTGGACAATTTTGATGAAGCTTCAAATTATGTATGAAGATCCTGTAATGACTTAGACTGCGAATAGACACGACAGCTGAAGCAGGGTCATCAGCCAGTAGCCGAGTATATCAGTGAATTCCGTCTTTTGGCCCAGGATTTGACATGGAATGATGCTGCCTTGATGGATCACTTACAGGAAGGTCTGTCATCAGAAGTATTAGATGAACTGGCCTGGCCTGAGTATTTACAGACTCTGCATCAATGCCTTCGTATTGATGGCCGCCTTCAGCAATGAAAGGTGATGAGATGCTCCTCAGTGGCATCTTTACACTCACCATCTTGGGCACCCATAGATTTTTCTATGGAAGAGCCCATGCAAGCTCAGTCCCATGTTACCCAGGCCGAAAAAGACAGATGCCAGCATGAAAGGCTGTGACTGTATTGTGGAGACCATGGTCACCTCGCTGCAACATGTCCCTCCAAGAAGTCCAGACCTTCTCAATTGGGAAATGGGCTCAAGTCCAGTCTAGAAGGGCAGCTAGACTGGTCCAAGTTGGCAGCTAGTCAAACTCAGATGCCCATTGCCATGCCAGACATCTTGTTGTGACTGTTTCTTTACAGATACCAGGAAGGCTAGCTTTACAGGTCCATGCCATAATTAACTCAGGAACCAAGGCAAACTTTATGGATTATAAATTCACCAAAGAGTGGGGTATTCCACAGCATGCTATAGTGCCTCCTCTGTTAGCTGAGACAATCAATGGTCAGCCCACTTTGGACCAGTATTCTCATCAATAGACATAGTGCAAATGCAAATGGACAGTCACATAAAATGGATAGAATTCTACTTGGCATCTGCACCCCATTTCCCTATTGTTTTGGGGATGGAGTGGTTTCAGGCATGTGATCCCCATATTGTGTGGTCCTCAGGGGCCATTACACTTAGGAGTCTTTGTTGCAAGACACATATACTAAACACCCTCATTGCAGGGAAACCAGGCTCACCTCTCCAGGTGCTTCCTCACCAATTCATGGACTATATGAAAGTTTTCAGTGAGAAAGAGGCAGACCAGCTTCCCCAACATAGGTCCTATGATTGTCCCATCAGTCTGGTTCATGGTGCCAAATCCTGTGGGCTGCATATAAGCTTTGTCAGAACCAGAACTGGCAGCCCTAAAAGATTTTATTGGAAAGAACTTGAATAGGGGTTTTATAAGACCTTCCTCTTCTCCAATGGCTCCACTGATGCTGTTTGTAAAGAAAAAAAATCAGGCAAATTTAAATTATGCTGTGATTATCGAATATTAAATGACATCACCATCAAGAATTGGTCCCCTTTTCTGTTAATCCCAGAGCTCTTGGAACAGCTGCATAGTATTCAGATCTTTACCAAACTGGACCTGTGTGTTGTATTTAATCTAGTGAGGATCCAGAAGGGGGGATGAATAGAAAATTGCCTTTCACATCTGGTATGGACACTTTGAATATACCATGATGTCGTTCGGGTTGTCCAATACTCCTCAGGTCTTCATGTATTTTATGCATGATGTGTTCAGGGATCTCCTGGATCAGTATGTCATAATTTACCTAGATAACATATTAGTCTTCTCCTCCTCTCCAGAAGAGCGTACACAGCACATATGAACTGTATTACAGCACATCCAAGAACATTGCCTCTATGCCAAACTGAAAAATTGTGAGTTTGCATGCACAATCATTGACTTTTGGGGGCATTGGATGTCTCCTACCAGCATCTCCATGGACCCGGGTAAGACTGAAGCACTTCAGATCTGGCAACCCCGACATCATGCTATGGATATGCAATGCTTATTGGGGTTTGCCAATTATTAATGTATGTTCATACCCCAGTTTGCTGAACTTACCACCCCTCTGACCAAATAGTTATGAAAAAGAACCAAGTTTACATAGGATGAGGCCGTGCAAATTTCAATCATCTTTTGAAACCCTGAAGAATGCCTCTGAACATATCCTCCAGCATCCAGACCTCTCATGACCATTCGTAGTAGAAACAAATGCTTTGGATGTTGCCACTGGTGCTGCATTACTTCAAGTGGATCAGCAATCAGGTAACCTGTTTCCATGTGTTTATTACTCCTATAAGCTTGTGCCCATAGAGAGAAATTACACTACTATAGTAGCCAGGAGCTCCTGGCTATTAAGGTGCATTTGAGGTTTGGTGACACCATCTGGAAGGGGCCCAACAACTGTTGAAGTTTGAACCAGCCACCAAAATCTGGAATACTTAAAGACTGCCAGAAAACTAAACCAATGACAGATCCAGTGGTCACTGTTCTTTTCCGAGTTCAACTTCAAAGTAACCTATATTCCTAGTTCCCAGAATCAATGAGCAGATGCTTTTTCCCGCAAATCAGAGTACAGACACTTGGAGACCCAAGTACTGATCCATCATTCCTTTGGAAAGTTTGCTGCTACCCAGGTTCTGATAGATCTCCTCCAGCAAATTTGAGAGTACTAGAAACAAGATCCCTATGCCCAAGCCCATAGGCAGGAACTCCTGCAGTTACCTGAAGATCAATCCAATCCTTGGACTTGGAAAGACAACCTATTGTGTTTCTGTGGATGCTATTATGTAGTAGCTTGCTCACTGTGCAACATAATCTTATGACTGTGCCACGACAGCCCTATAGCTAGCCACTTCAGATTTTTTAAGACGTTGCATTTAATTTCAAAAGATTTTTGGTGGCAGCACATTTGGAATGATGTAAATCAATATGTAGCACCCTGTCCAACTTGTCACCAAGCCAAGAACGTAACTGGAAAACCTTTGGGTCACTTGCTACGACTCCCAACGCCAACGCGTCCATAGGCGGCTATATCAGTGGTCCCTCTTGGCTCTGGCAGTGCCAGGCAGTTCGTACTGGTCTGTGCCACCTCCACCTCCACCTGTCAACATTCAAGGGGAACCTGAATATGAAGTGGCCCATATCCTGGACTCTCATCTTTGCCTGGGACACCTTCTTATATCCAGAAGAATATTCCTGGGAAGATGAGAGTGATGTGCATGCTCCCCTTCTTACATATCTGTTTCACCAGCAATGCCTGCAAAAACCTAAACCTTGAACTCCAGGAGAAGGGGACCATGAGGGGAGGGATAGTATCATGGTGGGCTTAGATTTGAAGTCAGAGGAGGAGACTGATGAGCAGTCAGCTCCAGAAGTGTCCACAGCCAACGAGCCATTAGCTTCAGAGGCAGTGGACAGACTGCTGTCTGAGCAGGCAGAGGAGGTGGGGCACAAGCTTGCTAAGCATTGGGACTTTTGTTTTACTACATGTGTGTGTGTGTGTGTTTGCACTCGTATTTACAAGACATTACTATAAAGGGTTGCAACTACCTCTTTGTGTGCATGTGTGTGTCCTACTACATAGGACTTTTTGGTACAGCAGCATTGGCTTTTCAAGGAACGGAGAAAGAGTTAAGATGTCAGAATGCATACTTTGTTACCTTTTCAACTAAATAGCCTTTCAGGACACCAGGATTCATTTCACCACCCTCTGCCTTATATTCCATAGTTACTGTTAGGGGCTGGTATCAGTATATTAATGTGGATTCAACCGCTATTGTTGTTTGGTAGTATTTTTATACTGAGCATCTGTGTAATGGTGTATATAGAAGAATATATAGAAAAGTTAGTGCAACCAGTCAAAGAAGGAAATCCTGCTCAAGTAAATAACCACTGATTTTCATCTTTCTCTTTCTCCCTGTCTTTCTTTATCCAAAAGGCGATAAGCTATTTCCATCTCATCCAAGCAAGGGACGCTAAAGCAGCCTTGTGCTTCCAGAAAAGGTATTTCTTTCTGCCTCTTTTTTTCTCTTCCAACCAGAAGTCATTTTTTCCTTCTATTCCAAAAAATGTAACCTCCTCTTTGCTTATTCTCTGTTCTTAAAATAAACCAGGCTGATCCAAAGTGCTCCCTTTGGTGTGTATGTGAAAGGGGTAACTTTATACCACTCATCTTTTTTGCTGTAGCAAAAAAACTTTGATGCTATGTCTTTAAACTTCTTGCTTTGTTTGCCTGGGGAGAAGCCTCATACTTTTTCAGCTTTACTCTGAACCTTCCACTCTCTTGCTTTGACAAGAAGTCTGTAGTGTATTTAGTCTCTCATTTTATTATTCTGTTTTCTCCAGCTCTAGTTTAACCCTGTGTATATTCTATTAAAGTAAAATATTTCTCAAAATCCCCAGCTTCTACTATCAGATAAATCCACCCTTCATCTTCCTTTAATTGGATTGAGTGTATTAAATTCTCTGTAGACTATTAATTATTTAATCTGTCTTATCCTGCAAGATTTTAATTGTAACTATAGAATACCAAGTGATTATTTCATTGTTTTATATGCTGTTAGCTTTAAATAATGTTTAATAAATTGTATTGATTTATTAGAGCCAGTTTGGTGTAGTGGTGAAGGCATCAGGGTAGAAACTGGGACTGTGAGTACCCATCCTGCCTTAGGCACAAAGCCAGCTGGATGACCTTGGGCCAGTCACTCTCAGCCCTAGAAAGGAGGCAATGGCAAACCACTTGGAAAAAACCCTGCCAAGAAAACTACAGGGACTAGTCCAGCAGTAGCCAGGAGTCAACACTGCCTGGAAGGCACAAAAAAAAAAAAAAAAAGATTATTCATTCTAACTGCATATGCCTGTTATTAACTTGCAATATCTGTTCTTAATAGAATTAGCACTGTCAGAGGCCTGGCTTAATTACAAAGGGGTGTGGGCAAGAGAGAAGAGAAAGTAATGTAAATCTGTGGATTTGATGTGCACAGATCCATTGCTTTTTCTGTCCTTTCAGAACCCTTTGATTGCACTTGATTGAAAAGAGAAAGCATTCCAGACTAAAAATGTTCTCTATTTTTGTACATTGTATCCAGGTATAATCTATAGGCATGTATAACTCCACAAGCCATTCGTTTGGTAACAAAGGTGGGAAATGTGAAAATTAGTACATGTCTTCTGAAAATATTCTGAAGAGCAATTTTCTTCTGTTCCTGAACACTGCTTCACAGTAATTTAAATGGATTCATCTGATAGGAGTGTTTTGCATTCCATTAATTATATAAAAAAATATAAAGAGTATAATCCACTCCCAGTCAAGCAGGTTTAAGCTGCAATGATTTTGTTCAATACAGTTAACAATATATTCAAATAGTCCTGTCTGTCTATTTTTCTCTTTTCCCTCTATGATTATCTATCTGTCATCAGCAAATTTCTGTTTCATTGTCTCAATTTAAGGCAGTCCAGTTGAAGTTGAGCATATACTACAGATATAGGGGTATTTGAAAATGCAGTTTGATGATTTGGTTTGAAATGTGAATGAATTACTAAATCAAATTGGAAATTTGTATCAAATAATATTGAATTAAATTGATTTGACAAATTGGGAGGGCTTTTAAGCATGCATAAAATAACTTTTTTTCTCTCTAAAAATCAGATTGAACGATTGAATCAAATTGAAACAATATTCCATATTGATTCTATTTAGGTAGAATCAATAACCTGAATCAAATTTGTGGTCCAATCCATACCTCCTTAATCAATATAACCATAAGACATCTTAGTGTCCTGTGGTATGGTATGTTTTACAATTAATGTCTGTGCAAAGTGGCTGAGCTTGATTTTGTGCCATTTATAATGGAGACATTGTGCTCCACTTCACATTGTAATCCACAAGGCAGGGAGATTATGTAATTTTTTTCATCAAATTGCTTTATGTCACTCTAAGACCTTCATCTAATAATTCTAATAGTTGAAAATGGTTTCCATAGCTGAAATGAAGTGTCAAACAAAAACGTCTACACCTCTGATGCAGACATAATTCTGTGTTGGTAATAAGCAGATCTGCATGTATATGACTTCTATCTTATTTGCAGTAAAGCAACTTATCTAACTTCTGTGTGAGTGTCTGATGAAAAGAAGTTGTTAATTATGGGATTCAGTGTCTGGAGGGTCAAAATTCATTGTTGAGCTTTGTCTGAAGTCTGATACAGAATCACTTCAGTTCACTAGAAGTAGTAGAGGAGAAATAGGACATCTTTCTTCACAAAGCAGCTTAGCATTAATTTTCACTTAAGAGAAGCATCATCTTGTTTTGCACAGTCTTCTTACAATTCTTATATATTTACTTCCTCACTAAGACCTGTTAGTATAGTGGAAATATAAATGCATAAAGGTTTGAAAATGGGAAGAGGATGCAGTCTTACACATAATCTCGTGCTTTATTCTGTCCATTTTCCCACATGATCATCTGGGAGAATTTAAGAGAAGATCTAAGTGTATTTAGTATCTAAGAGATTTCTATTCTATAGGTTACTATACTGTCTACTTATCTCACTATTTTTTCCACATTAGAAAAGACCTACACAACAACTTTTGCTAATTATTTTAGATAATATCTCTGCTTACATTAGTTGGGAAATCATATTGATCAATGATAATTAGTTGTGCTGGGAATGAGAAATGCAATAAAGGGACAACTTAATTCAACCTTTGATTCAATAAACCTATGCAATTATTGTATTGTGTATTGTTGCCTTCTGGGTCACCAGGGACAAATATCCTGAGAGTGGAAGAAGTGAATTTTCTATGTTTTCCATCCTCTACCTCTATCCTCTACCACATTGAAGTTCTGGTCTAAGCCTTAAGAAAATTTATATCTAACATCTGAGTCAGAAATGTTAGATAAGCATTAAATCCCAGTGCCAAGCAATAAGGAATTTTGAGAATTACCTGGAATGACTTTTTACTAATGAAAAATCTTCAGCTTGCTTTTTTCCCTTGGAAATATATTCACCTTCGTTATGGGATGTGACATATGTCTGATATAGTAGGTGATTAAAAGTCTTTTATTTCCATAGTAGTGAAAATATCAATAACATCCTCCAGAAGAAGAAAAGAGAGACTATCATAAAGAAATTGTATTGTATTGGCATTTCTTTTTACTTTATATGCATGCCTATGTAAGACTGAATGAATTATTTATGAAAAAACAAAATCCTCTGTGCTTCAAGTTCTCAGAAAGTGAAATAAACCTAACATGGCTTGAGCTGATTTGGTACAATAAGGCTTACTTTGCAATCCTATAAACAGCTACCCAAAAGTAACTCTCATTGAATGCAATAGGTCTTAATTACAGGGGAGTTGGAAATAGGATTGCAGCCTTAGGCAAGTTTCACAGATCCTCATGGATAATCTGTAATCACATTATCAAGATATTTCTGTAGATATTTTCTTCAGTTGGCCATTACATTTATTTTCATATGGATACCCTGATTAAACTACACTTTTCTTTCAAAATGTGTGAGAGTGAAACTAATATTCACACCAGATGGCTCCACAATACTTACAGGACAGCCTACAGTTTTATATATATTGTATATATTATATAATACACACATACATACATACATACACATACACACACACACACACACACACACTAACTTTTGCTAATTAATTTAGATCATATTTAATATTTAACTTTTGCTAATTAATTTACATAATAACATAGCAAGACAAGCCCCTGCATGGGATGTACCATTGACAGATAGCTGAGTTGGCTGACACTGGGAAATCCTATCAGTGGCTGGGAAAAGAAAGTACTGAGGCACTGATCATTGCAGCATAAGAACAGGCACTAAGCACCAGATCCATAGAAGCAGGGGTCTACCACACTAGATAGGACCCAAGGTGCAGGTTGTGCAAAGAGGCCTCAGAGACAGTGCAACACATAGTGGCAGGGTGTAAGATGCAGGCAGGAACAGCATATACTGAACGGTACAACCAGGTAGCTGGCATTGTGTACAGGAACATCTGCACAGTGTATGAGCTAGACCCTCCCAAGTCCAGATGGGAGATTCCACAGAAGGTCATGGAGAATAGCAGAGCTAAGATCCTGTGGGACTTCCAGATCCAGACAGACAGGCAGGTACTGGCAATCAACCAGACATCATGGTAGTAGACAAGGACCAGAAGACAGTGGTGGTGATAGATGTAGCAGTGTCAAGTGACAGCAACATCAGGAAGAAGGAGTATGAGAAGCTGGAGAAGTACCAAGGCCTGAAGGAAGAACTAGAGAGGATGTGGAAAGTCAAGGCCAAAATGGTCCCAGTGGTAGGAGCACTTGGGGCTGTGACTCCTAAGCTGAGAGAGTGGCTCCAATAGATCACAGGAACAACATCAGAGCTCTCTATCCAGAAGAGTGCAGTGCTAGGAACAGCTAAGATACTGCACAGAACCCTGAAACTCCCAGGCCTCTGGTAGAGGACCCAAGATTGAGGAAGACACATAACATCCATAGGGGTGAGAGGGGAAAATACACACACACACACACACACACATACATACACATAGGCGCACACACACACACACACGCATACATACATACACACACAAAAAATTAAAAAACCATAATTATACATATACCTGAACAGACAGATGCACTCATAGAGATACCCAAATGGCTTCAATGTGATGATTTGATTTGTAACCTATTTGATAGATTCACCTCATCAAAGCAAATAAGTAAAGCCACTTAAGCAGAGTGAAGCAAACTGAAGACGAAGGCAACTTTGTACCCTCTCTTTGGCTATTTTTCTTGGCCATTCATTGGTCTTCTCAATATAAACAGTACATGAGTAGAAGCTATCTGCCTCTAAATGAAGTGGCTGGTCAAGGTGGATTAACTTCAGTTCAACTTCACAGAATATCCACACTTTCCACAGACATCTGTTTCTGCAACTAAACCTGAATCTGTACTTTTATGTAAACCTTTATCTATATCTACAAGCTTCATGCCATGAATCAGCTTCTCAGAATGAATAATGGGTCTGTATGAGATAACTTCAACTTTGCTTAATTTCAATAAGGCAAAAAGGCAATATTAATTCCATCAGTGTCACACTTTTCATTGTCTTGCATATTCCACTATTTACAAACACTGAGAAAGGTTTCTGTGCATCTCTAATGTTTGTGCAGCAACCTCTTCCAATTAGTGGAAGGGTTAAGGGAGACAAACAGAGAAGGTGATATACATTTATATGGCCGCTTCATTTTACTCAAAAGATAAATTTTCAAGCAATACACTGCTTTGCACAACAAATTCTAGAGGATGTATTGCTTGAAATTTTATCAAAGTGAAACACCCTTTGGATTTAATGAATTAGTAATGGCTTAAATGTGAAGAAGAAGAAGGAGGAGGAGGAGGAGAAGAAGGAGAAGAAGAAGAAGAGGAGGAGGAGGAGGAGGAGGATACCATGCAGAGTTTCTCAAAATTTCACAAGTGTACAACCATGACTGAAAAGGCCCTGATATTTGCAGATATACTTGAACCTAGCAACTGGCCACAGAACAATGTCTGTGAGTGTAATCTTCAGGCATGTTGATATGGGCTTCAGTTGACCTTCCTATATTCTGCTATCTCTGGCTAGCTTTATAGGTTGAAGCAAAGCCTATTCATTCCCCAGTGGCACAATTATGGTAACATTTCTCCCCCATTGGTGGATTCCATATAATGGCAGTGGGGAAAACAAAAGCACCTCCCTATTCTATTTTTTCACTTGTATTTTTTTCCATCACAGCCTGCATTCCCTTCATCCTCATCTCTTACATTCCTTCTTTCCAAATTTCAAATATTAGAAGCTATATCTGAAGCAGACTGTTCTTTTTTTATCCTTCTTTTTTTTTCTCCATCCATTTTCCAAAGTCCACCAAGCTACACCTGTAGAGGCTGTTCCTGCTTCCTCCTTCCAGCACTTCTAAAAATCTACAATTTGACCAAAACCTCAAATCATTAAAAAACAAAACTCTATCACCATCATTACCATCAACAGTAATTTATGTCTTCTTGAAGCTTGCCCCCCCATTCCTGCTCCCAAAATTCTATGGGTTCCCATGTGAGCATCAGTAACCATGTATATGGCCAGCAAATAGGCCACATATATATGGGAAAGGATGCTTCAGTGAGGAATGTACATTCTGATAGATTCCAGCATTCCCATACTAACTTCAGGGACTGAAACAGGTAGTCCTCATTTAGTGACTGCCTCATTTAGTGACTGTTCAGTTACAATGGTGATGAAAAAGTAACTTTGCAACCAATCATCACATTTATGACCTTCACAGGTCTGCCAAGCAAAGGAAAGCTGAAGTAAGATGATAAGTATAGTCATGGTTTCACTTAGCGACTGCTTTACTTAACAACCAAGTTGTCAGTCCCAGCTGTGGTTGCTAATGGAGGACTACCTGTCTTGGATCAAATGGTCATTGTCTCATCACATGGAATATTTCTGAATAGTTAATCTGTGTTCCATTTGTTAAAGAGCATCCCCAACCACTGCATTTGTAAAAGAATACTTCAAAATGCTGGCATAAAAATGCCTTAGAATGAAATCTCCCAGTTGTAGTCAGAAAAAAAAAAATGATAGTTTTACTTCCTTTCTTTCTACAGACTTTTCAGAATTTGTGCTTGATAGAACTTGATAGAACTGGATAGATTTTTATTGTACCTTAAACTGGTTTTAATTATTACTTCAGCACAGAAAAAGTGGCCTACAGATGATAAGTATAAAGGGAGCTTGAGCAGCAACAGGAAAGATGCAGTTAAAATGTGTAAGCTTCTATGTCATTTCATCAGGAAAGATGTTTTTATGTTCGTAGTTGCCAAAAAAATGTTCAATAATTCAACCATCTCCCTGGAACTAGTAGATGAAAATAAGAGGTAAATTCATGGCTGGCTGGGGAATTCTGGGAGTTGAAGTCCACTCATCTTAAAGTGGCCAAGTTTGGACAACACTGGGGTAGAGGAACCATTTGAATACAATACATTCATCTCCCCCCTCCCCACCTTCCATTGTTGGAGCTTCAGTGCTGGAGAGATAAGGCACTGGACATATCTTCAAGGACTGAAGAAAGCAAGATTCTTTCCTCCCAGTTTGGCACTTTCTCTCAGTATTTGATGAAAATGTCCAAAATATTTTAAGTCCCTGGGCATTCAAGAGCCACAATTTAACCTATTTAATAAAATTCTCTGGTGTCATACTTGCATCAACATTATTTGGCTTACTACAGTTTTTTTAAAATGTGTGTAACACTTATAACACTTCAAAATACTGCCAAATCTTAACAGACTTAATAAAAACAAATTTAAAATGGAAAACAGGGAATCAACCAATATATTAATTAGTCAGAAAGAAAAAGGGCATTCTCAACTACTTTGTTTGCACAGTAAGAAAAAAGTCACTGTTTATTCTAATCAATGATGTATGAAAATGAATGCAACCAATTGGATGGAAAGCATTGCTCGAACAAAGGAACAGAGACATCCTCTGTTTTTTTAACAGGACTAAGGGAACATTGGAAGCTGCCTGATATTGAATCAGACCTTCAGTCCATCTAGTTAAACATTGCACAGACTGGGAATGGTTTTCCAAATTTCAAACAGATGTCTTTCCTCATGCAATAAAGATAAATAAAACAATACATTGCAACATCTAATCATAGTGGCACTCACTTTGGCAAAACATTTTAACTGTGAGTTCTGTAGCCAACCAGTAAGATCAGTCTGCTAAGTTATAAAGCTAAGCAAATCTGTCTGAATATAAGCTTCACTAAAACTAATTTACATTTTTTTTTTTTCTGAAGCCAACATATAATGTAAATACCCTTTAGTTTAAATCATTGTGACTGAAATCTCAGAATTGGAATATGACACAGGGTTTTGTAGATCTTTCTACAGATTAAAATATATGCTATGTATAGTTACACAGAATGCTCTTTAGGTATTGTTTATAAAAGAATATTATTTTACACAATTCGGCTAAAGTCTATTGTAATACCGCCTGTAAAATCTAATTATTACTGTCATTCATATCCGATATATATTACAAACTGCTTATCAAAAACTAAATTATTTGGGGATAGCATTGCAGAAAGAAAGAATCCAAAAGAGCTTGGATAATACCACCAAGTTATCATAGAAATATAATCTAACATGTGTTGAGAATTCAATAATGGATTTGGTTATATTTTGTGGAGATATAGTGAAACACAGATAAGTGATAAGAAAATCTGGACAAAACCTGACATTGTCAAGTTGAAATACGGACTATACATCTGATTGTTGCTTTGATTCAGTAAAAGCATATATTTGAAGTGAAATAGTATTATTAAGAATTATTTTAAGAAGAAAAAAAATGAAAGGGCTTTTTTATATGTATAATGGATTGGTCATTTTTGTTTGTACACTGCAGAGCACTGTGCTGAACAAAATATTAATATATATTCACTGTTCATTGCTACTAATGTTTCTTCCCTAACCCTATTTAACTGTACAAGCTACATAACATTTTTTAAATGACAAACATATATGTGATTCTTCACATTTCTTAGTTGTCCAGGTAATATTGTACGATCAACTGCAATCTTACCCATCAATATGTTCATCCAAGAAGTCCTTTCCCAGAGTAAAATATGTTGGGTAAAGTGATCATAGACACCACCATATAATCCAATATATAGTGTACATGAAATCATAAAGTATGCCATTTTCAGCATTCCCTCCTGCCCGCTCCATGGAAAGTGTCTGGGCTTGAATTGCCATTTGCACAAAGAAAGATTAATTGGATCTGCCAGACCAGTGACACTGGCAAAAAATCAATGCCAGCCTATTGGATCAAGAAAGAAACATGATTTTCTTCCATTTCCTATTCCTTGTTACATAAAAGCAGAAATCACTCTTAGACAACCCATCTTCCATCTGACAGTCCTCTTCTGCTAGATACAGTTCACTGTTCTGCAGAAGGGTAAAGTAGACAGGTAATATAGTATTGCTAATCCTACTAGGTACTGTATCTTGCATACAATCTCCAAATTGAGATTGTTGCTTCAGAAGCCTATACAAAACTGCCTTCATCTGATTTCAATATATAAACATAGTGCATATGAACAACATAAGCTTTCTCTCTGCAACCTGAAGAGTTCTCAGCTGGGCAGTTAAGAAAATACCACTATTTCAGAGCTTCTGTTAGAAATATCAGGACAATACTACTGCTAATAGCATGGGGCTAAATTGTCATCTCAACTGGGGGTCAGTGAGATGGATGCTTTGTCATAGCAACATTATAAGATAATATAGTGAGAGTGTGACATTACCCTATAGCTAGAATGGCTAATGCATGTTCTCTCTCTCTCTCTCTCTCTCTCTCCCCCTCTCCCTCTCCCTCTCCCTCTCCCTCTCTCTCCCCCTCTCCCTCTCCCTCTCCCTCTCCCTCCCTGTCACCATTTCAGATGTCTTTTGGTCTGTTTTGACTATTTGTTAAATTATTTAAACAGCTTGCAGTCCATTTTTGTCAATAGGAAAGTCCAGCACATCTTCAAATGATATTAGCTCTTTTGAAAATCACATATTTTAAGAGTGTGCTATCAACATACATCATATAAAGGACATGTGATGGAACTTTATGTGTATGTGGTTATTTTTAGGATGCATCATAGAAATGATGCATGCATGCACCTGTAAAAATGTTCTGAGTCACAATCAAGCAGGTAGAATACTGGTGCAGAAAGCTGCTATGTCAATACCAAGCAGCGATTCATACTGCCTCTGGGAAGTTCTAAGAATTGCATAGATATATTTAAAAAAATATATATTCATAATTAGTTTTTTTTAAAATAGATATTCTTTCATTACTTCAGGCAAGGCATGTAACTTCTTAACAAAATCAAATATACCATAATAAAATCATAACACATTTTTACAACTTATGTTATGCTACATTGCCTTAAGTGAAGACAGAAAGATAATGTAATGGGCATAGGTGAATAATTTAATAAGATATGTCTGATCTTATAATAGGAGTACAGTCATTACAGGTTGTTGGGCATTCATAAGGCTAGCCAGTAATATAAAAGAATTTCCAAGAAGAAGTTCAGAGGCATGCTCTGTGAGATCTTTTACTTGAACTTATCTGAAAACACAAACATTATATTCACAAAAACACAACATTTTGAAATATCAGTAACTTTTTCTACTTCCTTATCCCAATGACCCAAGTACTCAGACCATCTACTTGGACAATAGCCAAGAAATATATACTGATTCCAGCAACACCACTGTTATGCTAAACATATGTATGAACAATGGCTGCATTCATGGACTCTCAGAGAAAAGCATTAGTCACAGAAAGCACAATTTCTTATTTCTTGCTGTGACATTTGCCTCTGAGTGTCACAGGTCCCAGACACTCACTCTAAAGAATGGATAAGAACCCAACTCTTAATAGAGCCATCAGTGGCATGCAATTATTATTGTTCTACAATGTTAATATTTTTATTTGTGCTGTGATAGATTTACATTATGGTTGAATATTCCTGAATTATGTAAGAGTAGCTATTCAAATTGTTATCCATAATGATACGTTAAAATTAATTTTAAAGCAAAACTACAAATTGTTCTTGAAAAATCCCATATGAATGATCATAAATTCACTACTGAGAGAAAAAATGAAATGGATTTTAATGTATGAATGTTTATTTCAATGTTGGCACCATTGCACTTTCAAATAAAGTGCTTTCAATTGCCTGGATATAAGATCTGAGATTGAAATAAATGATATGTTGGATGTATTTAATGGAAATTCTTTTAAATCCCATATATAACTTTCAGTATTCCAGCTATGGTACTTACCATTTACAGCAGGCATATTTAATGGAGAAAATGTGATATTTTAGTTTAGTAATTAGAATTCTGTCAAGTGCAATCTTAGTTCCAATAAATTTTGCTTTTTAGCCAGGGCTCTAACTATGATGTGATATTGTAAGAGCACTAAATGCTAGAGTTTGGTATTTCTTATTAAGAATTTTAAGTTTGTTTTTAAATAATAGCATATTCTAGTTTGTGAAAATATGATAAAGAGTAGACAATGCCTAATGAAATTTTAATTTTTACTGGACATACACTCAGCCAATTTATCTGGAGTCCCTTCTAATGAATAGGATAAGCAGTCATCTAAATTTAAAAAAAGGCAGACAACCTTGATAAAATAAGAATAATCCAATAGTACTTTAAAGCCTGTTGAAATTAATAATGTAGACACCTATATTGCTTTGACACATTCTTACACATACACATTGCAGGGTTTACTATGGATTAGAATTAAAGAATGGACATGTGGAAGAAAGGAATAGACCAACCACCCCACTTCAGAAACAAAGCTTCTGTGTGGGATGGGGGTAGGGGGCACCAGGATGATTACAATGACGCTTAGTTGTTACATTTTTAAAAATATATTTTTATTAGATTTTAACAAACATCAGGTAACTACATTAACATAATTCCAAGATATATAGAGAGAAAAGAAAAAGAAAAAAATATAGAAAATACAAAAGAGATCTACTCCAATGAGAATAAAGAGACAGGTACTGTAAATATATATATATACATATACATATAACCAGATTAAAAAATATTGTTATTGATATAAACCATAAAACCTATCCATATTTGATAGAATTGGGTTTCCTGTCTCATTAATTTAACTTTGTTTAATTTTTTTCTAATGTAGAAATTGAAGACGTCTTATTAATCCACAACTCAATTGTTATATTATCTAGAGTTTTCAAATGTTGCATAATTATTATTATTATATACTAAGATTAAATAAATGTTAAGTTCTTTATTTTTAAGCTTATGGTTTGGCCTTATAAATAAATGCAGTAAGCCTAGCTCTGAGGAGCATTCAATTCTTTGATTAGTAATAGTGCATATCTCTCCAAAGATTTATACCAAAACAGTATCATTTTATTGCATGACCACCACAAATGAAAGAATGACTCGTTTTATTTTTTTGACAACCTCTCCAACATTTGGAAGAATAATTTTGATATATGTGTACCAATCTAACAGGAGTCAAATGCCAACAACGTATAATCTTTAACCGCAGTTCTTGCATTAAAGCTGAAGTGAATCCATCCAGTTCCCATAACTTCTACCAATTTGTCTCCAAGATCAGTATCCCAAGCTTCCTTTAAGCCATATGATGGGTCTCCTATTTCTGATTGTAATAATAATCCATACATTTTTGAAATTGTTTCTTTTGGTGTTCTAAATAATGAAACATTAAATTCTTGAAATTGGTATAGGACCATGTTGCTGAAGCTCTAATATTTTTATTACCCAAAAGAGATTTGATTGATACCAAAAGAGCCATGGTAGTTTATCACCTATTTGTTGCTCTATCTGATCTTTATTGAAAGGTTCCCTATTACCATAACAATCTTTTAGTCTATAAAGATTATATTCTCTCAAATATTTCATTTTAGCCAAAGTGTAATAATTACCTGATTGATATATGCTATAAGAGGAGTTAAAGGGGAAGTATTCTTTATCAAAACTGTGTATTTACTCTTCCAAATCTGAAAAACTGTTTTAGTAAAAACATTTTCAATCTTTTTTATTGTAGAAAAATATTTTGGGTGAAAAAGCTATTCATTAATAAACTTATCTGCTCTAATATAGTTTCAGTTTGAATCCAATGTTTAGAAGAGTCTTCCATAATAAACAGGATCATATGCCCTAACTGTGCTGCTTGATAATATATTAACAAATTAGGCATACCTCAGCCTCCCTGTTTCTGAGGTCTATATTAAATCCTTTTATTTACTCTCAGTTTTTGTGCATGAAAGCAGAAGCTAGCTCGCTCTTTCTCTCTCTCTCTCTCTCTCTCTCTCTCTCTCTCTCTCTCTCTCTCTCTTTCTTTCTTTCTTTCTTTCTTTCTTTCTTTCTTTCTTTCTTTCCCAATGTCTTAAAGCCTGTTCTGAAATTACTGCTAGGAGGCATTAAAATAAAAAGTTAAGCCATGCAAGAATTTTCATTTTTACACTGTAATTTGCCCTAAAGTATTGAAATGTTTTGAAATCCAGTTTTTCATTTCTTTGTTTAATTTCTTCCATGTTGGTACATAATTATTTGTAAAAAAATTATTAATATTTTTAGTAATAGTGATGCCTAAATATTTTAAAGATTTCTATACTATTGGAATCCCTAGAACTGTGGACATTTCCTTTTGAGTTTTTGGGGGTATATGAAAAAAAAATCAAATGTGATTTATGAAAATTAACTGATAGTCCTGACACCTTTGCACATTCCTCTAGCTCCTTCTTAATATAGCTAGCTGAATAAGAAGTATTTGAGAGAGTCAAGATCATATAATCTGCAAATAGATTTAAAAGATACACCTTATCTCCCGTTTTTATCCCAGTTAATCTGATTATTGGATCTAAGTGCTATTGCCAGCACTTCTATAGCTAGGATAAATAGTAAAGGTGATAAAGGACAACCCTGCTTAGTACCTCTTAAAATCATGATGGGATCTGAATCATAATTCTTAACTCTTATCTAAGCTTTAGTTGGTCTGTAAATATGTTCAGTGATTTTACAAAAGCCTCCCCCAAATTTAAATTTAATTAATATTTGTTTTAAAAATTGTATTTCCAAAGAATCAACGGCTTTAAATATATATAAAGAACATATGGCTAATGAAGATCTATTAATTTTACTAATTTTCATAATATTTAATAATTTCCTGATGGGGATAGATATATTTTGGATTGGAATAAAGCCAGATTGGTCCATATGAATAATTTTACCTATAATCACTTTTAATCAGTTAGCTAACAGTTTAGTATGCAGTTTATAATCCAAATTGAGAAGTGAGATCAGCCTTTAAGATGCCAAATTCTGGGAATGTTTACCTGATTTAAGGATCAAAATTATCTTTCCAAGATTCTGGTGAAGGTTCCCCTTGGGGCAAAGTATTGCATAAAAATAGAAATTCAAGTATTAAGTTCTCTTTAAATTCTTTATAAAATTCCCTTGACAACCCATCAGGGCCAGGAGATTTTTCATTCTGAATAGTGTTAAAGTGATTTCTGAAATAGAAAAGGGAGATTCCATATGTTGTTTATCTTCTGGAGCCAATTCTGTGGAATGTTAATCAATTTAAATATTGATTAATTTTTATTGGTGATGGATTATTTGAGGAATATTTCAGCCCAACCCACTTGGTCCAGCAGAAGGGACATGTTGCAGACCCCACCAGTCAAGGAATTTCAGCTGGTGGAATCTAGGCAGGGGGCCTTTTGTGCTGTGGCCCCTGCCGTATGGGACAATCTGCCTCCCGAGATCCTGTGTGCCCCCACCCTCATGGCCTTCAGGAAAGTGGTGAAATCCTGGCTGTGCCAGAAGGCCTGGGGGCCGGATGGGGGGTCTCAGGAGTGGAGGTGACTTATGGGGTGATTGACCTTGTGTCCCCCCCCCCCCCGTCATCTTGAATGTTTTTAGTATTTATGTACAGGGTTTGTTGTTTAGATTTGATTTTTAGTGGATTATTTATTTAACTATTTATGGGGGGATTTTTAATTGTTGATGGGGTTTCTGATTTTAATTATGAGCTGCCCAGAGTTACCTGTTGGCGGGAGATGGGTGGCTTACAAATTTAATAACAAACAAACAAACAAATAAATAAAAAATAGTTGGAAAAAAGTTTGAATTGAATTGTTCACTTATATCTTAATTTTAGACACATTTTGCCCACTGTTACTTTTATTTGCACTAATGTATTTTTTTTTCTCCTTAGCTTTTTTCAATTTGTTTGCCAGTATTCTAGAATCTTTATTATCATAGTAGTACCTTTGTTTAGCAAAAATAAGCTGAGAGGAGATTTTATCTGTCGCCAAATAATTCCAGCTCTGTATTTTTATTTATTATCTGTTTGTAAATACTATCTAATCCAGTTCTGTTATAGCTTGGTAATAAACTGTTAATTTCCAAATAAAGCTTACTCACTTTTTGTGCTGATATTTTTAAATTATGCTCATCTGGTGTATACACTTTCCTCTTAATAGTGCCTTCATAGCATCCCATCTTGTTTTTACTGATGTTTCATGTGTATGATTTTCTCAAAAAAAGTTTCTCAAAGTTTGAATTAGTCTTTGCTTTGCTGCTGCATTGTGTAGTATCTTTATCCACTAAGTTCAAATCAGAGCTCAAGTCATTAATTTTAGAAATGAGATAAGTAGTCAGATTGGTTGCTCCAGTTTTCTTTGACACTCCTTTGATCCTTAAGTTATTTCTCCTGCTATGATCCTGTAAATCTGCCAACTCAAGCTTTATTTCAGCAATACATTTTTAAGCATTGCCTATTTTCACAGTATTGTTTGGAGCCGTATCAAAAGCTTTGCTGGCAACCTGAGCTATTCATGCTGTTTGCTGTGACATTTCCTTAAATTGCTGATTCATTTGATCAGACATACCTGCCATGTCTTTAGTTACTTCCACAGCATGTTTATCCCATTCTTTTAAAAGTTTTTTTATTAATTGTCCAATTACCTCCATATCAAATGTCTGTCCGGGTCTGTGGGCAGAGCTTTCTTCCTCCATTGCTACTTCTTCATTGCTGGGAAGAGGTACTTCCTCACCCTCCTTCGGGTCTTCCAGATAAGCTTTGATCCCTTTTCCTTTGCACAGAGTCTCCTTCCTTAGCATCCTTTAAATTATTTTACTATTTGATAAGATATTTAATGAGGTGAATTGACTATATTAAAGAAAATAGCTAGATCAGGGGAAGAGCAGAGAACTCAGCATACCATCCTTGTCTGTGTTTAGCCACCCCCTGCCCTTTGTTGTTACTTTTGTTGCTCTTGTTGTCTTTTTTAATGTTATGTTTGCTGCCCAGAGTCACAACTGCAAGATGGGCAGCTATATAAATTGATATAATTAATTAATTAATTAATTAAAACAAAACTAGGGTTTCTATAGACACTCTTTTTTCCCTATCCACCTGTCAGCTGACTATGAGTAGGAAGCCCTGAAACTCATTAGTCTGTCCCTATCTTAAGGCATGTAATTAGGACTGTAATTGAAAATTCCCTTTCCAGTGGCTAATGCCCTCAGGAATCCTGGTTGCTCTGAGGTGCAGTGGCTGTGGTTCTTCCTCCTGTCTCCCAAAGTTATTCCCACAGCCCATTACAATAACAGTGAAACCCTTGAAAACTCTCAGTGGACACTTGAGGGAGTAAAAGTTTTCTAAACTCTACCTTGTCTATTTCCATTGTATTTTATTAACAAATGAAGTAATGGTGCTTCTCTCTTCTGATGCATGGATTAATACATTTTTTTAATTGGATTTCAAAATGGCTTGGGCTGAATTGCTTTCAAATCTCAAATCATAGAAATAACATAGATTGTACCCTCTTCAAGTCTTAAATTATAAATTAAAATTAAATCAGAGATAATTCACAGAACTCTACTTCCTCTCAATATAGTATCCAGCTCTTCTCAGTTGAGGCACTTGTGTGGATGTGGGTGTGTGTATGTACATATGTCTGTGTACATATATCAGTGATTATATATATTAGTATTCTGATTCATTATCTATGCTTCATTTTACAACATCCAAAAGGAGCTGCTTGAGCAACTATTTTACAAAGCATTATTGTAGAGCTGGTTAGACTATAGAGATATCATTTTGATGTGGTTCTATGCCTCCCAGTTGGAATAAGGAGAAAGATTTCTACAGATGGAATATCCCCTAAGGTGGCTTTATTTACAAGTCTATGGTGGTTTGTCAACAGATGCATGATATCTTTTCATTATACAGAGTATATGTTCATCACAAAGCTTGATTTCATCCTAGAAGTTGCACAGGAACTTCAAAATGCAATCTTATGAGAGAAGCTATTGAAGAATTGTTATAATTCAAAGAACTAACAGAGACGCACCTGCCAGGAGAATTCACTCTTTCCTTGGAGTATCAACTACATAATTTTATTCACCCTTACCTTTTAATTCCATTGTTATTAAAATAAAAGAATCTGTACTATTCAGTGTAGGAAAGTTCACTTCTCTTGGCAAGACCATAATATTTTAATTTCATTCTGTACTATCCAAGAAATCCCATTCTTCAATAAAATGTCACTTTCTATTGAACCAAGCCTTATTTATCTTCTTAGTTGTTTAGTTGTATGGTATTTACCCACCTGCCTGTTGCATCTCCCCTCTTCTTACATATCACCCATATTTTTATATCAAAGTTGAAGGGTTTCGCAGGGTTCTGGATGCTAATGATTGTCAGTATATAACTCATTTTTCTGTCAAATGGCATGGCATGTGGCAATTAGGATCAATGGTAGCAAAGAATATTCCAGTGAGTGACATGGAAAATCTATGACAGAATTATAAGAAGCATTACATACTAATCTCTGAAGAGGAACAGATCTGCAAGGAACCATTTTTGTTTGTCAATGTATCAATATGGTAGCTGGTTTCCACTTAACTGACTGTAGAATAACATTTCTAGAAGAGATTATCATGTGTATGTATGAATGGTTTTATATTTGATACTGAAGACAACACAGCAATTTATGAAGTAATCTCAATAAGGCAATGTGAATAGAAAACAACATAGGACTAAAATGAGCTTAGATCTTTAATTAACATTTAGATAAATCATATTTTTATCTGTATTGTCTGGATATTTTACAATGTTCTAAAAAAGTTACTTTAGTTGTACCAAAACCTTATGCTAAGCTAGTCTATATGAATTTCTGAGACCCTTTTCAACAATAGATGTTAATCCATATATTATATCATATCCTCCCATTATTTCAAATATGTTTCTTGTAAATCATTATTAGGTGCTATATGGTATTGACATTTTAGATATAAATATATCTAAATACTTCTTGATTTATTTTTTTTAATGATCTAAAAGCTAAGTCAATCTCATTCGGAATGTTTTAACTTCAGCATTGTTATTTCAGCTTTTTACTTCTGATGGTTAGATTTGGATCATTAACATACCTTTAATAGAAACATAAAAGTGAACATAAACTTGAAACTAATTATATCTGAGAATAATGAATTTGAATATCCTATCCTTTAAACTACCTAAATTATCTGCACCTAATTTGTCCCTTAGAATACCTCAAAACATTTCCACTTAATCATAATTTAGAATGACAACAAGGGAAAATTATTAACTAGACATGGGGACTAATCATATGAAATATATTAAATAAATTTAATGTAAACGTATAATGATTAAATTTTGTTTTGTTGTGGCATTGCCCATTTATTTATTTTATCCCTGACTGGTTCTTTGAAAGCAGTCCCTAGCAAATAAATATATTTGCTTGCTGGGACCTGGCTAAGATATTAAACTTAGATTAAGGACATTCAGGTTCATATCTACCCTGCACCATGCTATGTGACATACTCATTGTCTCTCAGCTTAACCTATTGCCTAGAACTGTTTTGTGGAAACATTGAAGGAGTTAATGCTATATATTTTATTTAAGATCCAGGAAGATCTAATGAACATAAAACATAATAAATCTTTAAATGATGTTAATATTACAGACATTTCTGTTTCATGTTTATTGAAACCTTAGAGAAAACTTAATCAGGGCACGGCTATGGAATTTTAATTTCTGGACATGTAATCTGAGAAACTGAATGTTTACTATATATGCACTTGTCCTGCTACTGCTTTCTTTTAGGCTAACATTCATGGCATTGTTAATATGACTTTTCAGCAATTAAAGGTTTAGTTTCCATTCAGTCAAGCTGAATCCCTGGTGATTTCATAACTATGACATGTAGTTTTATTCGCAATAATATGACAGCAACAATATAGAATATGGCTTTCTGGAGTCTGTTTTGTTTTATTTCTATTTCATTTTTTAAAATATAATTTTGTAAAAGATTTTTAAAAAGGAAAATAAAAACTAATACAAACTAATATAAAGTAAGAAAAAGAAAAGAAAAAGAAAGAAATCAACGAGAAAACAAAGTAAAAGAAACGGGAAAAAAAGTAAAATAGAAAAGAAAGGAAAAAAAAAGAGAGATACAAAGAAGTGGCTTCCAATCTTCTTTACAGTAGTTTTAAGCGGAGTTATAATTTTACCTCTTACTCTATGTTAGAACATAACTCTGTTCTTTCTATAATCCATCCTGTCTAATCACCAAAACCATAAATCATATGTTCACTATTTTTCTGTTTCATGCAAAAAATTGTCTTTTCTCTGATCAAAGAAGTCAACTTAGCCATCTCAGCAAGTTCCATCATCTTCACCAACCATTCCTCCATGCCTTGTGGGTAATGCCAGATCTTTCCATTTTGTGTGTGTGTGTGTGTGTATTTCACATTGTAGCCTACAGTGCTGGCATTTTCTAGTGGTCTCCATCTAATACTAACCTGCCTAGTTCTGCTTACCTTGTCAAGATCAGTCAAGATTGATGCACCCTAGGCTTCCAACGATTAATATATTTTATATACATCATTGATACAACAAATTTATTTCTGATTTATATCAAAGAGTAACTGATTGTCTATGTTCATATTTATTTATTTATTTGTTTGTTTGTTTATTTTGATGGAAAAGGAAAATGACTGTAATGTAACTTGAAATAGCAGGAGAGGCTAAAAATGATCACATAACAAGAAAGGTGAGCACTGTTATTAGTAAATCTATCATTACCTATTATTAGATTATACCTATTATATTATATTACCTATTATTAGATTATGCCTATTATATTGTATTAAAAAGCTACATTATACAGTAAATAAAATGAAATATCTAACTAGTAGCTGGAGTAACTGATCTACTTGACTTGATATGAATTCATTGTGTTTGTATATATTATTCTATTAATTTATATAGCATTCATACTTTAGATTTGGTGTTTGTAGTCTACTAGTGTTCATTAATTTGGATTAAATTGTCATTTAATGTTATAATGTCATTTCATATTTATACTGATTTTTTATTTTATTTTAATGCATTTCCCCCTTTTTTGTATGATTAATAACAAATTAAATAATTAAACATTTAAGAATCACAACCCCAAAGTTTCTTAAGTATTCAAAACTAGATTTTAAGTACGTACAAACTGACCATGATTCATTTTGAATGTTTATTTAATTCCATTTAATTAGATTTGTCAATCTGATATGTTCTAGTAAGATCTCTATCTCTGTCTCTGTCTATCTATCTCAGATTGGTTTAGGAGCATCTGATCTGACTATTCAATCTGAATTATAGATATAACTTAGAAAGTCAATTAAATTTAGTTATTTGTTCAAATTGCCTTGAATTCAAATCTCCAAATAGCCCTGTTAGTTATATGATTCTTTGATTATCTGTTTATCCACTTTGGCTTATTTTATCCAGTTAGAAGGAAAGGAAATTTACAAAAAATGTATTTTATTTACTTTTCTTATTTATAGCCTTCTTTTGTATTACCTCTCTCTTTTCCTTTTCTCTTTTATTCCTAATTTATTCTAAAATCCATTGCACCCATCTTTTCAGTCCAAGACTGACTGAATTAATTTAAAATTAACATTTTTTAGAATTACTTCTGTTGACGTCTTTCATTTAATCTTTAATTATGCATCTAAATCTGTGATTTTCCACAAGGAAAATTCATATATATGTTACATGGAAGAACACCAGTTTAATTCTTCAGTAGAAAATGTCAGTGCAACTTGATTAAGCCAGTATAAATCACTTTATTTATTGAATATTGCCAGTTTAAGGTGTACTAATGTACACCTTTCCCTGCTGCTCTTCCATTATTTTCAATTAACATAGAATAGACTTTTATCTCTTGGTGTTTGCCTGCCTGTTTGCAGCATCTCAACCTCAATTGCCTTCTCTGTGCCAATTATTCCTTTCCATTAGTTATTAGCATTATCATAATTACTGAAAAACCCACCTGTTCTGCTGCTATAAATACTTCATTCCACTCTTTGTTCATATGGCACTTTCTTCTCGGTATTGTGCTAGTTCTAGCTTTTGGAGACTAATTTTGTGATATATCACCTGACTTTGGATGAATTTTAAGAATATAATTGTTGTAATCCAATCTTTAAAAACAAGCAGTTATTTCTCAGTGACTATTATAACTGATTACCAAGGGACCATCATAGACAGAATTCCATATATATTCTCTGATATTATCTCAGCTGTAATGTTTTATAATGCAGTTTATTGCAAATACAGTAAAATAAGCAAGGTGTTTGGATATAAGAACTAGGGACAGGACTGTTTAGCTGATGGGTGCTGATGATAAAATGCTTCAAGTTCCTTGCAATAATAACCGACTAGCATTCTTTAACTAGAAGTTATCGACTCTCCTCTGAAAGTTGCATCAGTCATTTCCCCATTGCTTTAAATCAGCCAGCTGTATTGACCAGTTGCAAGTGAGGAAATAGCAACCAGAAGGTTTGACATCTGGATAGCCTATTCCTTTGCAAGAATAATAAACAGCCACTATTCATTAGAGGTTCCATTAAGGCCTCCAGTGAATTGAAGTAGCTAATCAAGTTTTATTGGATATTTAGACTCATTTGGCATAAGTAAGAGAAAAAGAAGCATACTATCACACAGAGTATACAGGGGACAGGTTGATAGGGGATAGTGAAGGAAGAATCTGTACATTGAAAATACATAACATCTTTAGTCAGTCCCAGGAAAAAAAAAATACACTTTTGATGTTCAAAATTCCTTATTTGATATATTACATACTAGCTGAAATCCAGAACTAGAAAGTAAATCTCTTAGTTCTGCTCTTCTGATGCACTATATGAATTTAAAGAATGATATCAGATACTTGAAACTATTAGTAACTTTCAGAATTATACAAAGACTTATAATGTGATGCTTGAAAATGCTAGCAAGGAATAGTAAAATGTATGTATGCTTACAATTTGTAATGTCTATTGCCATGAAATAATTTTTTTCATTACCTTCAATATTTTATTTTAACTCTTTTGATATCAATGAAAATATAGCTGCTACCTATAGCTTAGTAGCATTTTATTCTTAATAATAATTAATTAGAAGATTTAAATATAAAATATAATAACTGACATTTAAATCAGCCACAAATGCAGAATACAAATAATGTTTAAAAAGCTGTTGCCAATCACAAATATTAGTTTTGTGCAAACTTGATAGCAGTGAAAATTTATGGATATTTATCTTTCTGCCATTTTAATCCATATTATATATAAAAGGACCACAAAGAAATATCTGAATTATATAAAATTATTGCTGAAATATACAGGTCTCTATGCTCAGGCTAACTAACTGTATAACCAAGAAGTAAAGCTAATGAACCTGTTTAACTGAAAAACTGCAGCATAAAGGATGATTTATAGTACAACTAATACTAAAAGAAATGTAGCATAAAGACTTATTTGAGGCTGGATACTTCCAAACGGAAAGGTATTAGAAATCTGTGGCCAATCAGAAGCACAAAGTATTTCTAAACCATGTATCTTCTTCAAAGAAAGAAAATAACAATTATGTCTAGCATGCAAAGCTTGAAAGTCAGTGAAACACTTGTTAAATAATTGAATATTAGTAACAATATACATCTTATTGTTCTAAACACTAGCTCTATCAAGTAAGAGAAAAAAATGTCCCATAAGATTATGTACCATGCAGAACAGCTTTATATAACTGTATGGCATAGGGCCTGGATATCTGAGAGGCCACTTGTGTCCAACTGTTTCTGCCTACCCAGTACGTTCCAGCAGAGTGTTTGCACATCAGGCCCCTCTATTAAACATTGCCATCTTGTGGGACTGAGGATGTGTGCTTTTTCTGTTGCAGACCCCACCTTCTGGAACAGCATCCCCCCATAAATGAGGACAGCACACTCTCTCCTGGGGTTCCAGAAAGCTTTGAAAACCTGGCTTTGTTCCCGGGCCTGGAGGTGATATTTATGATTTGTTTAAGTCCCCTGTTTCATTTTGTTGATTTGTTTAGTCTGGGTTGTCTGCCTGATTTTATGTTTTTATCTGTTTTTATGGCTTTTCCCCCCTAGTTTTGCATGCTACCCAGAGTCCACTGGAGTTGGGCAGCCAATAAATTTAAATAGATAATAAATAATAATGTAACTTGCTATGTAAAATCAACGTTATTCAAACTGAGTGAAATAAATAGCCATGAGAATAATGTGTAGAGTTCAGTAGAAAAACAAAGAAGGTTATACTATGGATCAATTAGTTTAATTCCCAGCTCTACACAAATTCCATGCAAGTATTTGAGAGTTTTTAAGAGTGATGGTTTACACCTGTAGCAGCAGCTACAGCCAGAGTACAGAACTTGCTTTGTGGAGTCCTTGGGGTTCTCTGAGCTTGGTTGTTTTCTTGCAAACATTTCGTTACCTTGCTAGGTAACATCTCCAGTGCTAGAATGAAATGTGGTTTGCTCTCTGTTTATATACAGTAGCATGGCCTGCCAGTGCTGGTGGGGGTGGGGGCTTTGTATGTTTTATTTTTCCCCCCTCTGGTAGTTCCTTGATTAGGGTGTTGTTTACTGCTTGATTGTATGTCTGGTGATAATCTTGGTGTTAATCTCTGCTTACCTGGGTGATGACTGCTGGTGAGAAGATGTTCTGGTCTTTTGTTTTCCTTTTTATTGTCTCTTTTGAATAGTGTATAGATGTTGGCAGCTATATAAGTTAATTAAATAAATCCCTACATTAGACTGTGGTCCATATTAATGGCTATTAAAATAAAGATTATGAATAATTTGAACATTATCTCAGCTGTGTAGAGAATGTATGTGTGTGTGTGTGTGTGTGTCTTACAAGGTCCAGGCATTTATTGAAATAATGACTTGGCTCTATACTGCAGAATTCACATTGATCCCCTGATCCTCTTGAAAAGTGATGCACAGTCACATCATTCTGGTGATGTCTAAAATAATGTCAGCTATGCCGAAATTTCTCACAGAAAAGCCTCTTCCGCATCAATAAACTCTAAACATTCCATACTCAATGAGCAAAACAAACTCCATAATGAATATTCAGTTCATCTGCCTCTAATCTATATTTGAAATAATGATGAGACCAGAACCTGCCATACATAGGCACAAGGTGAAATAGAACAAAAGATTTCGACTTTGTCATTATTTTGAACAAAATGGTCCAAAGTGACTAAAAAGATTATAAAACTACTGCATGTCAGTAACAGGCAGCTTATTGGCAGGTATTGTTCAAAACTGAATGCTAAAAGTAAAAGATACCCTACATCTATTGACTCTAGTGCTTTCATTATGACTCAGAGCTACTAGAGGCATCATCTCTGGTGTCTGACAACTACAGAAAATGGTTAGGCAGAAAATAGAGTTTTATAGGCATCAGTCTGGCAGCAGCATTTGCAATCATAGACATGAAAACCACCTTGGTTTCATTTCACCTTGTGCCTATACACTGCAGGTTCTTCTTTATACCTGCTTGGTTTTGTGGATAGAAGGTCTAAGTTAATAAATCAAATAGCTAGGTGATATAACCATTCTTGCCCATATAGAATACTGTACTTTTAAAGAAAGCAAGCTGTAAAACCTCCCAGCAGTATTAGCCTCACAATTTCTGGGATCAATGTTCCTGATATTATGGTCTTTACCCATTCCGCTAGCTGCTGTTTCTTTCTAATTATGCTTAGGGAATAAATGCAGAGGTTAGAAGAGTGTATACAGATAATATTATACCAAGCTATATAAATATCTCTTGTATTTCATACTTCAAGTATTTGTTACTATAATGAACACTCTCTGTCTCTTCTAGAGAAAAGTCTCAACCAGGAATTCACTATTGAAAATCTTGTTTGACTGTTCTGATATTGCTTCTGATTACAATAATTGATTGGTAGAGTTACAGATTGCAAGATTGGTCCTATCAAAATTCTCAACTATGATTAACATTGTTAACATTCTTAACTATGATATTAATCTATAATTTAACTGGTATACCTATCCTCAATGCCTGGGATATGGTACTTGCTCTCTTGCTCAACATTTCTTCAATTGCACTATCATAAAGAAGAAAGGAAAATCAATCCTGAGCAAATATTATTGTCAGAGCTTCATGAGTAAAGCTTCAGTCTAGGCATATATTAATCTCTCATTAAAATCTAGTTGGGTGTTCAAATCTGTCATCTAGAAATGAGGGAATTTTTAAAAAGTTATAGATTGTTTATACAATGTATCACATAGTATCCTGATCAGATTTACTTTTTATTCCCATATAATTAAAGACATTCTCTGTGCAATGAGATTATAAATTCATAAATACATTATCAAGTTGTCTCGCAAGTACGATATGAAATCAGAATCAATTGTTATGATGGGAAGCATAATTTGCTAATTAAGAACCACTTTTAAGTATTAGTATTGCTGAGACTTGCTAAATATTTGTAGGTTTGGCTCTTCATAGATGCAGCTAGTAGCTTTGTAACTGAGAATAATTTCAAAGTCATATGAGAACACCATATTTAACATGATTTGGCCATTGATTTGCATAGACTTATAGAATTGGAAGGGACAGTTTAGGTCATCAAGACTAGCTTCCTACTCAGGGCAGAAATTCAAATTTAATCATCCCAGAGAGATGTCTGTCTAGCCTCTGCTGGAACACATCCAATAAAGCAGAGCCTACCACCTCTGTGTTAAACTGTCCAACTCTTCTTGCAGTTTTTCATCCTCTAACATTCAATCAAATTCTATCTTTAAAATAAATAAATAAATAAATTCATTATTCCTTGTCAAGAATTCTAGACTAAGAGATAACGAGTCATGACCTTTTTCTATAAAATATTCTTTCACATATTTGAAGGGTGTTATCATGTCTGTCTTCAGTTATATTTTCTCAAGGCCAATTCCTGGTTCCTTAAATCTCTTTGTATGAATCTCTTCTAGTTTCTCTGAATCCTTTTTCAAATGAGATGTCCATAATTAAACAGAGAATTTCATGTGAGATCTGATCAAAGCAGAATAATGTGGAGCTGTTACTTCCTATGAGTTCCAATTTATACTTCTGTTGATGCAGTCCGAAATTGCATTTGCTTTTTTTTTTGGGGGGGGGGGGGACATGTAGCATTATCATATACTGTTAAATGACATTCAGTTTGGAATCAATTATTATTCCAGGACTTTTTTCACAAATATTACCAAGCCAAAGACCATGCCTCTTATAACTGTGTATTGATTTATCTTTGATCTGTCTCTGGTAAAATTTGGTTCTATTATTCTCAGCACATTTTATCTAGTTTATCAAAATTGTTTTGATTTTTTATTTCTGTTTTCAGTTCCACCACTTTTGTGTCCACCCACTTTTGATAACTGATTAAAAATGAGATAAGATCTACTTAAGAAGTATTTGTATTTTTCTGGTAATTACGTCCTTGTTTTCAAGATGCTTAAAGCAGCCTGCTTAGGCTAAGGTCTAGAAGGTCCCCAAATATTGGTATCAGAGTGACTGGTCTGTAGTTTGCTGGACTTTCTATTTTCCCTTCTATTTTAAAGATAGTTAAACAGTTGCTCTCCACCAGTCATCTGACACTTCATTCACTGTTCAGAATTTTAAACAGTTCATATATAAATGTTTGCTCAGGTAATCAGCTAATTTATTTATTCCATAGTATGAAGTATGAAATTTCTCTCTGTTTCTGGATATCTGAAGTAATTCAAGGGAAAGAGATATTCCTTGACTATGTACATAATTCATTATATCCTTTTAATAATGTTGAATTTATCTAGTCTCAAGAATTTGAAAAGCAGGCATAGAAGGATTAGGATAGGATAGGATAGGATAGGATAGGATAGGATAGGATAGGATAGGATAGGATAGGATAGGATAGGATAGGATAATGTTCTAAAACATTATTTGGCTGTTTTATTACAACACATACACCTCTCTCTTCATAAAGAAAAAGAAATATGAGTGCAAAGACATTGTAAAATTGTATTAATATGAATATCCTTAACTCCTTCTCCACCCACCAGGAGTGGCCAATCAAAGTCAATATCTGGCAATTTAAAATCTTGAAATGCATATAGGACTTTACTCTGTGTCATTCTTCATGATGATAAAGGGTTAATTCATCAATTGCTATAATGCCATACCATTATATATTGCATAATAAGAGTTTAGTAAGAACTCAGTCATAAGTAGCATGAATCTGTCAATTTTGGTCTATTATCCATGCAACATAGAAATGTACATCACAAAAGCACCATGTAATTTAGAATAATCAGTAGGCTTTGCCCAGTAGACATCCTAGAATTTCTGCAATTTTCTCCTGGAGGAAAGCAAATATTATCATCAGAGAAAAAATAGTATAAATGTTGGGAAAGCTGTTGATGGTGTGAGGATTATTTTACCACTGGCATTCTGGGAAAAAAATTATTAGGCTTTTCATGAATACATGTAGCTTACCTAAAGCTAGAAACATTGACAGCTCAACATCTTTTTCATTATTTGCAGCTCAGAAAATGGAGCTGAAATTAAGTGCTGTTACTTACTATGCTATGACAGTCAGAGTATTATAGCATCCAAAGCAAATAATGTAATACTGGTATACTAAACTGAAGAAGTGATTAGGTGATCTGTGAACTGGGTTCTTGACATATTCAAAAATTACTAAAGGAAATTACTTCTTGAAATGGGGGATAATTATGGCACTAGTCTATTTCTGAGAAGCAATGTAGCCCTCAAACAGGTACAATTTTTATAGGTGTCCCACATTCTAATTTAAAATTTAAGAGAAAGCTATGCAAAACACACAGCTTACAACATTTTATTATTTAAACCAAGCACCTTATACCAAGACAAAAAACCAAACTAAAATGTTTTATTTGATATTATTTTTGAATAAAAAATCCATCAGATTGTTAAATAATCCAAACAAGATGAAATGTGTTGCTTAATTTATTTAGGAAGTAGAAGTCATTTACACTTGAGAAACCACTTTTTAAAGCAGGTGGGTATTTCTTTATAATAGCTTAGATGAACTGGCTTGCTTCATTTGCAAACTTTAAATCAAATTAGTATTTATTGCATCATTTCTTAATGTGAGAACCTTTGCTTCATTTCTTTGGAAACTTACAACTCAAAACATTATATTGTATTTTCAATTTGTATTCCTAGGACTACATAGTTGGATAATTATTCCAGCTGGCATGTATTGGGAAAAGACAGAAACATTGGTTCTTATACATGCATGTAACACTAAATCAGAGATCAGGACCAGAGGTCCTTCAGAAATTATTGGAGTCTAATTCTCATCAGCACAAGCCAACATAGATGAAAAACTATACTGATAGGAGATGTAGTACGACATCTCCTAACACCCACAAATTGTTCAGTCAGGGAAACAAGAGCTTTTAAAGAAAGAAAAGAAAAAGTCATTGCTATGCTTCTCTTTGTAATGCAGAGAATTTTGACCCAATCATAATGAGATTTTCAGCAAATAATCTCCCTCCAGGCAAGAACTGTGTCAAATTATTCCAGCTGGTTTTGTTGGGGTTTTTTTTTGGGGGGGGGGTGTTAAAGAACAACAACTATATTTGCATTTATGCTATAAATACAATGAGCAAAAAACATGTATTGATAAATATTGAGATTAATAAAGGACGGAGGTTAGTGCTGCAATTCCATTCAAAATCAGCAATTATTAGGGTAGTAACAGAATTTATAACACAAGTGCTATAATGATAACTACACACACACACACACACACACACATCCTCCTGTCTCTTAAATAGCATTTTCAACATGGGTATTGGAGTAGTACTTTATCTTATAAGATTAAGTATTCTAAACACTTTAAATGTGTATATTATTCATATTCATATTAAAATTATTACTATTAAGAACATGCCCAACATAAAAACATGCAATTTTTTTCAAAGCTTTTCATTTCACATATATGAATGATCTACTTGTGAACTTGACTCTGTAAGGGAATCAACATTACTATCCCATAGATGTAGAACACACTGAGGTTAAAAGATAGTGGCATGTTTAAAGATACTTAGTAGTCCAATTCCCCTTCATGGATCACTGCCTTGTCGTGGCGAAGGGGCTTGCATAACTCAGTGAAGCCATGAGCTATACCGTGCAGGGCCACCCAAGACGGACAGGTCATGACAGAGAGTTCTGACAAAATGTGGTCCACTGGAGAAGGAAATGGCAACCCACTCCAGTATCCTTGCCAAGAAAACCCCATGGACAATGTCAAAAGGCTAAAAGATGTGACGCCGGAAGATGAGCCCCTCAGGTCGGAAGGTGTCCAATATGCTACTGGGGAAGAGCGGAGGGCATTTCCAAGTAGCTCCAGAAAAAGTGAAGCGGCTGGGCCAAAGCCGAAAGGACGTTCAGCTGTGGATGTATCTGGAAGCGAAAAGAAGGTCCGATGCTGTAAAGAACAATATTGTATAGGTACCTGGAATGTAAGATCTATGAACCAAGGCAAGCTGGATGTGGTCAAACATGAGATGACAAGATTGAACGTCGATATCTTGGGAATCAGCGAACTGAAATGGACGGGAATGGGTGAATTTAATTCGGGTGACCATTATATCTACTACTGTGGGCAAGAAACCCTTAGAAGAAATGGAGTTGCACTCATAGTGAATAAGAGAGTGGGAAAGGCAGTAATGGGGTACAACCTCAAAAACGACAGAATGATCTCAGTGCGTATCCAAGGCAAACCATTCAATATCACAGTCATCCAAGTCTATGCCCCAACCACTGATGCTGAAGAAGCTGAAGTTGACCGCTTCTATGAAGACCTACAACACCTTCTAGAACTAGCACCAAAAAAAGATGTCCTTTTCATCATAGGGGATTGGAATGCTAAAGTAGGAAGTCAAGGAGTAATCGAATAACAGGCAAATTTGGCCTTGGAGTACAAAATGAAGCAGGGCAAAGGCTAATAGAGTTCTGTCAAGAGAACAAGCTAGTCATAGCAAACACTCTTTTCCAACAACACAAGAGACGACTCTACACATGGACGTCACCAGATGGTCAATACCGAAACCAGATTGATTATATACTTTGCAGCCAAAGATGGAGAAGCTCTATACAGACAGCAAAAACAAGACCAGGAGCTGACTGTGGCTCAGATCATGAGCTTCTTACTGCAAAATTTAGGCTTAAATTGAAGAATGTAGGGAAAACCACTAGACCACTCAGGTATGACTTAGATCATATTCCTTGTGAGTACACAGTGAAGGTGATGAATAGATTTAGAGGATTAGATTTGGTAGACAGAGTGCCTGAAGAACTATGGACGGAGGTCCGTAACATTGTACAGGAGGCAGCAACTAAAACCATCCCAAAGAAAAAGAAATGCAAGAAAGCAAAATGGCTGTCTGATGAGGCTTTACAAATAGCTGTGGAAAGAAGGAATGCGAAAAGCAAGGGTGAAAGGGAAAGATATAAGCAACTGAATGCAGATTTCCAGAGAATAGCAAGGGAGAGATAAGAAGGCCTTCTTAAATGAACAATGCAAAGAAATTGAGGAAAACAATAGAATGGGGAAGACTAGAGATCTCTACAAGAAAATTGGAGATATGAAAGGAACGTTTAGTGCAAAGATGGGCATGATAAAGGACAAAAAGGCAGGGACCTAACAGAAGCAGAAGAGATTAAGAAGAGGTGGCAAGAATACACAGAAGAACTATACAAGAAAGATCTTAATGTCCCTGATGTCCACGCTGGTGTGATCACTGACCTTGAGCCAGACATCCTAGAGAGTGAAGTCAAGTGGGCCTTAGAAGCATTGCTAACAACAAAGCTAGTGGAGATGACAGTATTCCAGCTGAGTTATTTAAAATACTAAAAGATGATGGTGTTAAAGTGCTGCACTCAATATGCCAGCAAGTTTGGAAAACGCAACAGTGGCCACGGGATTGGAAAAGGTCAGTTTACGTTCCAATTCCAAAGAAGGGCAACGCCAAAGAATGCTCAAACTATCGCACAATTGCACTCATTTCACATGCTAGCAAGGTTATGCTCAAAATCCTACAAGCTAGGCTTCAGCAATACATGAACCGAGAACTACCGGATGTACAAGCTGGGTTTCGAAGAGGCAGAGGAACTAGAGATCAAATCGCCAACATTCGCTGGATCATGGAGAACGCACGAGAGTTCCAGAACAATATCTACTTCTGCTTCATTGACTATGCAAAAGCCTTTGATTGTGTGGACTCACAACAAACTGTGGCAAATTCTTAAAGAGATGGGAATACCAGACCACCTTACCTATCTCCTGAGAAATCTGTATGCGGGCCAAGAAGCAACAGTTAGAACCGGTCATGGAACAACCGATTGGTTCAAAATAGGGAAAGGTGTACGACAAGGCTGTATACTGTCACCCTGCTTATTTAACCTATATGCAGAGTACATCATGAGAAATGCCAGGCTGGAAGAATCACAAGCCGGAATTAAGATTGCAGGGAGAATCATCAACAACCTCAGATATGCGGACGATACCACCCTAATGGCAGAAAGTGAAGAAGAACTAAAGAGCCTCTTGATGAGGGTGAAAGAGGAGAGTGCAAAAGCTGGCTTGAAACTCAACATTAAAAAAACTAAGATCATGGCATCTGGACCCATCAATTCCTGGCAAATAGAAGGGGTAGAAATGGAAGCAGTAACAGACTTCATTTATTTGGGCTCCAAGATCACCGCAGACGGAGACTGCAGCCATGAAATTAAAGACGCTTGCTCCTTGGGAGGAAAGCTATGGCAAGCCTAGATAGCATATTAAAAAGCAGAGACGTCACCTTGCCGACAAAGATCCGCATAGTCAAAGCTATGGTTTTTCCAGTAGTAATGTATGGCTGTGAGAGCTGGACCATAAAAAGGCCGAGCGCCGAAGAATTGATGCCTTTGAACTGTGGTGCTGGAGAAGACTCTTAAGAGTCCCCTGGACTGCTAGGAGGTCAAACCAGTCAATCTTAAAGGAAATCAACCCTGATTGCTCATTGGAAGGATCGATAATGAAGCTCAAGCTCAGATATTTTGGTCACCTAATGCGAAGAGAGATCTCTTTGGAGAAGACCCTGATGCTGGGAAAGATTGAAGGCAAAAGGAGAAGAGGACGGCAGAGGATGAGATGGTTAGATAGCATCACTGAAGCAATGAGCATGAAATTGAGCAAACTCAGGGAGGCAGTGAAGAACAGGAAGGCCTGGCGCAATATGGTTCATGGGGTCACGAAGAGTCGGACACGACTTAACGACTGAACAACAACAACAAAAGTAGTCCAATTTAGAAATAAAATTGACTTGGACACTTCATTATTCATAGAAAGCAGTGGACTCATAGAAATAGTATTAATTCAAATTTTCAGAAAAGTAAAGTGTATTAAGTCTGGCAATTTCAGAGACAATAGCTAGAATGACTGCCCTTATTACACATGAAAACTGCCTATTTATATATTTGTGTTTGTTTAAATAGTTCAGAAGTTTAATCCAAAGTTATGTTAAAGGAAATGATATTTTTCTGCACTGTAAAAGGAATATCTGCACCATTTCTGACTTTTTTTTGAAAAAAGAAAATGTTATATCAAACGTGCATGCAAGGGGTACTGCCCGATTACTCTTTGATGAGATATATCTATATTCATCAAAGGCTGCCCTCTTATTTCTATCAAAAAGTATAAGCTAGGTCTGTAGAGGCCATTGAATAGGGTAGATGATAAGAGTTAGCTTCTGTGATAGATAAATCTTTCTCCTCTGGTGATCAAAGACAGCTGAAATTACTATATCATACTCAGTAGCTCAGTAATATGAGTAGAATAAAGTAGAATTATAATCTCCTCAATTTCATTACTTGGCATGATAGCTCTATTTTACATAGACTTGATTTTAACTTTAGTTTCTATTTAGCATGCTAGCCTCAGATCATATAGTCTTATGATTATTGTTTTATTTCAAATATTTGTCACATAGACTTAGCAATTAATGCACAAACAAAAGCATGAGAAAAGGAGGAATAAAATAATCTCTTTCTATCATCCTTTATATTTCTTGCCTCTGGCTTCTCATTTAATCCAGTCAGTATTCCATCATATTAACCTCCAGGGTGCACTAAGATTAGGAACTTTTGATGTTTCAAAAAGGGGGAGAGAGAGAGAAGGAGGGAGGGAGAGAGGGAGAGAGAGAGGGAGGGAGGATAAGAAATCTTCTGTGGATCTCACCGAAAGCCTCTCTAGTTTAGCAAATGTCTTTCTCGTGGCCTACCTGATGTCAATGGCACAGTGGCCCTCCCTTGTTATTGCTCCCTAACAAATGATATTCAAAGCATGCTACCACTAATACTGGAAGTTCTATGTAGCTATTATGACTTTGGTAGTGATAGCTTTACTTTTTATCAAATCTCACACCATTGTGCTTCATTGCATTATCCTAAATTCTAATTAGACGTATCTTGGGGGGGAGGGAGAAGTGTCAAATGACAACATATATCTATTGATGTCATCATTCAAATGACACAAGTTACATACTTGTTCCAATGTTATGGCATCATAATATAATTATGCAACTACTTTTTTGCTGTAATTTTGATGCCGGCATAATTGGTTTTAATCTTATGAGAAGGTTCTTTTTTTTCCTTATCCACTTTTTCCATGTCACACAGTTTTATACACTTCTATCATGTTGTTCCCGAATTAAGCTCCACTGAGTTTAGTGACTTTATTATGATATAATTCTCATTAACTGATTGAATTATACTTCTTTGTAGAATTGTAGATTGATGCTATATCTGAAGTATAGTATAAATATATGTATTTTTAAATATTAGTATCACAGAGAGTGAACTTTTCTGTAATATGTAGCACATAAAGAAAACATGCTAGGAAATGTTGTCCTCTAATATGTAGTGATATTTATTTATTTATTTATTTATTTATTTATTTATTTATTATTAAACTTGTAAACTCTCAATATAATAATTACATATTAAAAAAACTAACTTTAATCTAAATTATTGGCATCATTTGTATTTTAAACTTTCCAACAATTTGAAAATATATAATCCACAAACAACTTTGTTTTCAGTTAATTTCTAGTGACTACTGCACAACATAATATTTACAACAATTTTTGAAGAAAAAAACAAAACAAAAAAGCCCTTCAAATGATTTATAATCAGCATGTGCAATAATGAGAGATACTGGGAGTTAGAGTTTCACAACAGCTAGAGGGTAGGTAGCTTCCCACCTCTATTTTAAGTTAGTATTCATTAGTCATTCGTGACTATTCAAGTTTTTATCACTGCAGCGTGGAACAAAATAGCAAGCCGATACAGCTACACTTTTAACTTTTTCCAGTTATAGCATGTTCCCATGTAACCTAAAAGAAAACTAAGCATTGTTGCAATATGCATTTTCCTCCTGGAGAAGAACCAGAATATAACTCTAATCTAGGAAGGGTAAAATTACCTTTATTCAAGGCTTCTGAATATTATCTCATTTCTCAAGACTTAAAACAATATTTTAGTCTCTTTTCCCTAACTAACAGTTTATGCAAATTTACATCAGGCTCATCTTCCTTGCTCTCTATGTTTACCTACACACACACACAAACACGTGTATGTATGTATGTGTGTGTGTGTGTGTGTGTATGTGTGTGTGTATGTATGTATGTATGTATATATATATAGTAAAAGGCTTCCCAAAGAGGTTAAGAATCATGACATTTTCCAAACTTCCAAAGATAGAATTGGTACTGAATATAATACAACATAATCATGTACCATTGCTTTTAGAACTATAGAGAAGAAAGTACAGCAGTCTACTTGAAAAGGGTAACAACTTTTCTAGTGACAGTTCCAGTCCTGCTTTGAAAATACTAGAAGACTCTTGGAGTAATTATCTTCATTGAGATTCACAAGGCCTTTTCCCTTCTGTTACAGGAAGTATGCAAAGATACACTTAGTTGCTCCCCAGGCATATGAAGCAGCGTCTGAAGTGTTAGATCACACAGTGATCTGGTACACAGTAGGAAAATCTCAAGGCATCTTATACTCCTACATGCTAAATGATTATTGTTGAAAGTTAAATTGTCTATTTGCTAACGTTCATATTAGTAATACAGTATAAGCAGTAATTTGTAATGTAATGTCATTTTTCAGTCCCCCAAATTTAGGCTGCCTAACATGCATATTGTATATGTCTTTCTCTCTCTCATTTTTTAATGGGTTTGTCTTATATAATTTACTATATTCAGAATGATAACTGGATGCAATAATCAGTGAAGGGTATGGCTTTATGTTGACACTGAACATTAGAGGTGCATTTAATCAGATTCTCCTTTGTTGTATTATTTTTCACAAAGGAAATTATTGGCTAGAAATTCAAAACAACTTCACCAATTTTCAGTATGATCCATTTCTACATTAAAATGCATTTGAGAGTTACAGCACCATCCCCATCACACAGGCAATATAAAGATTATAATGATAATCAAATTGGCATTGGTAAGGATTTTTTTCTTAATAAAATATTGCTTTTCTGCTGGAATAGGAACAAAATCAGAAATTGTATGAACTTCTGTCCTTAATACTAACTTTGGTATAGACGAGAGTTATACTGTTACTCCATTGATTTCCATAGGTCCTTTCACAATCTAGAAAATAAAAAAAGGACATTGGGAAGGACATAGCCAGATTTCACCTTTTGATAATAGTACTGTGGCTCAAATGCTTCCCCCCCCCCCCGCCTGCTTGTCCATCTCATTGCTTTCTTTAAACACCAATCTAATTGTGATATTTCATAGGCTATACAATGGGTGGTAGAGTAAGCTTATTTTTCATCAAATGGCTAGAAATAATAATGCCTGAACACTTTATCTCCTAACATTGATTCTACAAAAGCTGGAAACTTCTCTTTTTAAGACTAAAAGCTGGAATCTAGGCCAGTTACAGATCAAATGGACATAGTGCCCAATTGTCTAGGATCTGAGCAAAACTTGGGAAACCAGATAATATGGCAACTGTGTCTGTACAAACAGTGTGACAAATTGTAAAGCAAGATGAAAAATACTTTTAATTCAAAGAAAAGAAATAAGGAAAGCAAGTTATTTGTCTTACCTACCTAAAATCTAAACAGAACTTGTATACATACAAATATCTATCTATCTATCTATCTATCTATCTATCTATCTATCTATCTATCTATCTATCCATCCATCCATCCATCCATCCATCCATCCATCCATCCATCTTGATCTGACCTTTACCACTGTGCTTTTGGTATACATATTTCCACCACTTCCAATAAAACTTCCATTCACTTCTCCAATTAATCACTGTTTCATTTGCTTTGGAGATAAAGTAATATTAAAATTAGCTGATGTATATAAAATCCCTTAAAAAATGATTGTATCATATTTAAGTGGAAAAAAAATATTTGGACAGTAGGCATGTTTCTGGGTTTTTTTCTGCCATTTCATTTTGGGTCATCACAAAACAGTTCGCAATAAAAACCAAAAGATAATAAGACTCCAATTAGATACAGCCATTCATAGAATTTTACTTCAAGAGTTGCAGCAGGACACCATGTCTGTCACCCAAAAGAAGAGTTTACCTAAATAAAAACTGACTGCGTAAATTATTCTCTTCTCATCCTATTTCTTCCCTTTATGATCTGCTAGTTACAGTAATTATTTCATTGTATTTGATAGTAAAGTGAACCCTGATCCCATTGCTTGTGAAGAAGAGGGAAATGACAATGACACAGAAGTAGAAATCTAAGGAAGTCACATATTGAAGGGGGTGGGGTGGGGATTCCTTGTAATATCTATGTTTGTTTGCCCTTGTTGAAAATGAGTCAAATTGTTTAGGTTTCCTGGACCCTGATGTTGCTGGAACAACTAGAATAGCAGAAAGGCAGCTGGAATACTATGATAAGTAACAAGAAATATGGCAGCACAGCCTCAACATTTTCCCTGCCACCAGGTCCCCCTGCCCCCCTCTTCCTCCTCCTCATCTTTCTCTTTATTCAGTGATATGATTATGAAAAGTCTGCTTCAATAAGATTTAGGACACAGTGCTCCATTTAAAATTGCTGTAGATATTAAATATATGAGATGCAGAAAATATTGTGTATTAAAATTGTTATGAAAAATAGATACGCTGAGGTTTTTCAGAGTTTAATAACATCATGACTATTTTAATGTATCAGCAGATAATATTGTTTTTGTAAATATATAAAATATATTGTATCCTCTTTAAAGATCTTGTAAGATATTTCTTCAACATCAGTGGAGAATGAATACTAGCAGACACAGTTAACAATGGATGGGATCAAAATCAGATGCCTTTTCCTTCATATGACAGCTGAGTTATCTGAGGGCTATGAAAAGCACATGACAGTTCTAGTTTGGGAAAGATTATAATCTGCTGTACATTGACAGAAATAAGGCATATGCAGTAAAAGTTCCTTCTTAGTAAGGATGTTTCATCTGGCAGACTTTCACACACCAGTATGCAGAAAGGCTGTAGTAGGAACAATAAACAATTTTTTTGACTTAAGAAATTTGCTTATACACATTTAGACCACTTATCCATCTACCTCAAGACTGTTTGCCCTGGATATTTAGGTCCTCAGGAAAAGGTCGTTTCCATATTCTGCTAACAGATCTCTTTTAATAAGAGTGGAGATGCCAAGGACTGAACTTTAGATCTTTTGCTTGTTAACCATATGCTGTTCCTACTGAGCCATTATCCATTCCTGAGTTCCAAGGAAGTGTTTTACAAAAGGAAAGAAGCGATTTAGGTCAGATATTATTTCTCAAAACATTTTCTGCTACACTGAAAAATGTTAAAAATGTTACCTGGCAGTTCCAGGGGCTGATATTGCACATCTTTACTTACATAGATGTTTCACATTTCTGTACTTTAAAAACTCTTGAATGGATACCAATAATTCTTAATCAATTTAATTATCTATCCTGGACTAGGTTCTCAGACCTCACCACTTTCTCTGGGTATATGCATGATTAAACATATGTTATACTGGTCCCTGAACTAGCAAGCTATATGGAACTAACTTTTTTTTTCTAATAATTCAAATTTGGTCTTTGTACTGAAAGGCTGGAAATGTGCAGCACAACGTCAACTATTTAAAATGACAAATTATAGTTTGGTTAGTTTTATTTGACAAACATGAGATTCTGTTAGAGAAGATGGCAAAATGTGAGCTGGACTACACTACCACCAGATGCATACAGAGTTAATTAACAACAAACATATATCAATGACTCCATGTCAGTCTGAAAGAAATTGTTGAATGGCATATTGCAGGGCTATGTTCTACATTCTGTGCTGTTGAATACATTTATAAATGACTTTGATGAAGGGTTATATAATATTATCAACACATTTTCAGATGACACAAAGATATGGAGGATATCAAACATTTTAGAAGACATTATCATGATTCACAAAGACTTTGGCAAACTGGAACAATGGGGTAAAGCTAGCAAGATGAATTTCAAGAAGCACAAATTAAAGCCCTACATTTAAGTTTAAAAAGGAAAAAAAATATGGCTTTAGGAGAAGGGGCAAACTGGACACAGTATACTGTGATGTCACTAAAAACAAAATAAAGAAACAAAAGCCAATGCAATCATAGGCTACTTCAAGAAGTATAATACATTATATTTTAGGAAGAATAATGAAAAAAGCACATCCATAAGAAAACAACCCAGGTGATAAGGGGTCTATAATGAGAAACATATGAAAAATAGTTGGAGGCATTTGGTGTATTTAGCTTGAAAAGCGAAGATTGCAAGAAATATAATAGCAATTTTGAAACATCTAATGAGGCAGAATTGTCCAGAGATGTTTCAGAAGACAGGGAAAGAAAAAAAATGGACTTAAATTACAAATGAATAGATTCTGGGTAGAATTAGGGAAGAAAAATACCAACAGTAGAACAGACAGCCTTGGAAAAAGCAGCCCTGCCATTACTGGAGATGTTTAAACAGAGGCTGGATAGGTATCTATCAGGGATTCCTAACAATACATTCCTGAATTTGGCAGGAGATTGGTGTAGGTCACCTTCAAATTGTTATGTTCTGTGATTCTATTACTACTTCACTGGTTAGGTGAATTTGGAAAGTTTATTAAAGACAGAGATATCAAGCATATAGAAGGCCAAGTCACTCACTCATTCATTCATTCATTCATTCATTCATTCATTCATTCATTCATTCATTCATATATTCATACACACACACACACACACACACCCATACACAGAGAGAGAGAGAGAGAGAGAGAGAGAGAGAGAGAGAGAGAGAGACATGCATGGTAAAATTCCTGCAACAGTAAATCCTATTTCCTAAACTTATATGAGGTTTTTGAGTGACAAGGAATATGTATACAGTGGTAGCCCAACTGGTAGCATTGCTTATATGGGTTTCCAAAGGGCTTTCAACAAGCTTGCCACCTGAGATTTCAAATGGGTAAGAGAAAATTAAAATCCTATTATGACCTGTAACAGGTTAAAAAGAAGGAAGTATAAAGAAGGAATTATAAGATGTCATAATGAAAGAGTGTAAATAGAGGGAAATATTTTGATCAGTACTGGAACAGATCATAATTGATCACAAACTGGTTCATCAAGGATCTGGAGTCAGTCATAAACACTGAAATGGTCACAACTGTTGATGACACTAATATGAGCAAAACAAGTTCCAAAAGGACCTTTCCAAATGTTGATTGGGGCTCATAATGGCAGGTATGAAATTGAAACAATGTAAGCATGTCTTAAGAGTCCCCTGGACTGCTAGGAGGTCAAACCAGTCAATCTTAAAGGAAATCAACCCTGATTGCTCATTGGAAAGATTGATAATGAAGCTCAAGCTCAGATACTTTGGCAACCTAATGCGAAGAGAGGACTCCTTGGAAAAGACCCTGATGCTGGGAAAGATTGAAGGCAAAAGGAGAAGAGGATGGCAGAGGATGAGATGGTTAGATAGCATCACTGAAGCAATGAGCATGAAACTGAGCAAACTCAGGGAGGCAGTGAAGGACAGGAAGGCCTGGCGTGATATGGTTCATGGGGTCACGAAGAGTCGGATACGACTTAACAACTGAACAACAACAACAAAGCATGTCATATATTGCAGCAAATGTTTAAACCACACATACATTTTAGAGGCTTTTAACTGATGGAGAATCTCCATGAAATAAATCCTAGAATTCAAGTAAAAAAAAAATGATGAGACCTAGTTTGTGGCTACTTTGGAAAAAAAAAAAATCACATAGGAAAACTATGACATTAATTTATAAAATAACCAATATTATAATGCTTTTATACAAATATAGTATAAATCTAAAAAAAAATGATGTTACAAAACTGTAAAAGTTGGAGAAAACAATAGTCAAAATACTAAGGCACTGATACATCTTTTCTGTAAGAAAAATATACGTATATGCATAGCTTTTTTAGTAAGGAAAAAAAATAATTGTAGCGAACAATAAAGGAATAACAGTACATAAGTTCAAAATTATGCATGATATAGATTTCCCCAGCATTTCAAAATGCTAAGGATCAAAAAAAGTCAGAATAGCAGCCTCAACTCCATAATCAGCTACTCCCTTTTTTTAATGACTTGCTCATGTAACACATGTAAAACAAGGTTAGGGCTTCAATTGCATGGTTGTGGTTATCATACTGACTTTTTGCTTCCTGCTGCAGATGTCCCTGCTGGTGAGAGCTTCAGTGCTGGTAAAAAGGAATAACTCTTCATAAGATGCATAGTTAAGCTATAGAATTTGCTACCACACATTGTAAGGATAATTTTTAATAAACAATTAGGCAGATGCACAGAGGGTTATTTTGTCAATTACCATCAGACTGTGATGGTAATAGCACTGTGCAGACTTTTAAAGGACACTTCATTTCAGCAGCTATCCAAGTGAAGCACCTATTTGAAATGCCTCCAAAAAGCAAAGTGGTGCCTCATAGAACATACCACTTCACTTGGCAACAGTAGTTTCTATGTGTGCATACTGTATGTGTAAAATTGGCTAATTACAAGGGAGATATTCCACTTAAAGAAAATTGTCCCTACTTTAATTCTCCACAAAATTGAGATGAGGCACATTATCACATTGAAGCAGAATAACACATCACTGGAAGGCACAGAACCTCCAATAATGGGCCCATATCCCCTCAGCATTCAATCGTATCTTCACTATCACAGGAAGCTTGTCTCTCAATATATACTTACAGTCCATCTCTTTACCTGCTGGGCAAGAATGTCTATTTGTATGGCTGATGCCTATCAAAATCATTAAGACATAAGATATGAGGACTGGTCATGAAGCTGTTAAAGAAATAATGCCAAAATGCTGTAGAAAGATTGTCAAAAAACAAACAAACAAAAATGTGGAGTACTGAATGAATTTTAAAGGCATGAGAAAATGTATATTACATGTATAGTCTACAGTTGATTTAATTATCTCATTATTGCCTTCTGACACCAACTTGCAGATTAATACCTTTTCCATCACTGGGAAGAACTGGTAATGGTATTTCCAGGGACTTAACTATATACTTTCCAGATCAACAGTTAAAACTAAAACTGAGTTACCACCTACATAACTATGGCTCACTCCACAAAAACATAACTAAAACTTTAGATTAAAAGTTTATTAACGCTACTGTTTAGGTAAATAGAAGGTACTATTAACTTAAAAAACAAACCACCCAGTTTTTGTCTGATACCCTTATTATATCTAGTGTGGGTTGATCTCAGGTAATGTTGCAAGAATAGAAAGGAATTTTTATGAATAATTGACTATTTAGGTTGTTATAGACCAAAATCAATAGTTAAGACCAGCACTATAAAAGGTAAAGGAAACTAAGGTCAATACAAAGTATATGGACTATATAGAAAGCTTTTATTTTCCCTCTGGATCTGGAGGAAGACTATTTTACTCTATCTCATCCAGAGTGAAGATGCACACTAGGTGGGATGTGGGGGAAAAAGCTGTTGAAAATAATGTTCTTACAATAGAGGTACAAAACAAAATTATTTTATCCTGGATCAGCATAAGCACCAGGTACATAGCCAGTGTAGACTAAAAGCTCAGTTTGGATGTGCTAGATTGCTCAGCTAAAGAAGAGAATATGTGTTTTGATACATATGGTGTGATTCAGATAAATCTGGCCTGGAAAATCAAAAGAATCTTTCTTAGAGTTGAGATTCCTAGGAAGAAAGGCATAACCTTTTGTTGCTTTCCTTACTGAATGAAAGAAAACAAAAAAAAATATTTTCCTGCTTCTTTCTGTATTCTGCCATTCTCAAGAGTTCAGTTGCCCAGCATACACCATAAATGAAGACATGAGATACAAGCTCTGGATATAACTTTGAATGTGGAGCTAACTTGCACCATTTGCAATACAAGCAGTTGTTTCTCTCACTATGGGTATCACCTTCATATCAAGTGAAAGTTGATATTATACCTGAAAGAATCTCTTCACATGTTTCCCATTAAGATTGAAAGGATCCATGGGCATTAAAAGAGAATTTATGCATATCTTTGACTGTCTCATAACTAAATAAAAACAAGAAAACTACACTTTATCTATGAGGATTTCTCCAAAATTGTCTTCTCTTTTGAAAGAATTTCTAAAGCAAATTATCTTTCATAAGATTATAATTAAAAGTAACTGAAAAATATAGGACAATTTCTCTGCCTGGCATTATCAAGGAAAGATTTTTCTTTTTTCATAACCAGATTACAGAATAAATATATTACTACCTTTCTGTTTTAAGTCTGAATGGGACTGTTTTATTCTTATACATTCAAGCATAATCAACTCTTTTAATCTGATACTGGCTCTAACCTTTTAGTTTATATCTTGGACAAAAGCTTATCATTTTGCATATATTAATACTGCTTTTGCAGATAGATATTTCTTATCTTTGATATGCGGAGGACAGATTCACCTAGCATTATGACACTTTCTGTCATCTTCATCCAAACAATATCTGGAAACAAATACTAGGATGACCTTTCAGACCTGGTAGAAGAATGAATATGAAGGGGAAAAAAATCAGTGCCTAAATCTGGAAAATGTATCACATTTTCTCACAGTGTGAAAGAATGCATGTTAACTGTTTTAACACTTTAAAGAAAACATCTTCTCCAGGATAGCCTCAGGCAGTGTTTAATGTCAGTTATAACATTAAATCAAATAGGAAGGAAGGAATAGAATGGACAAGTCTCCAATAAAGCTTTGTATGTGAAGATAAGTGTTTGCTGAGGTACTTTCCATATCTGATTGAGCCTAACTGGATGATCACCCTTCAGAAATCAAATACTTGTCTGATTCAATACAAATTTAAAATATACAGGGGAGAAAAGAAAACAAATTCCCTTCCTTCCTACTATATAAAGGCTGGCAGCCTTTGGTAAGCAGGGGTAAGATCTAAATTGTTTTGTGGGGTATTGAGAATTACAGTGATTGCAGTATTGCAGGCTAGATGTTCCATGTGTTATCAGGCCTGTACGTGGACAGAGGTTTAACTTATCTTTGCCTTAGACCAGCTGGTATGTGATCTGGATAAGTGATATGTTAGTCATTTGCCATGATAAGAATAATTCTTGGTCCAGTTGAGATTCATTACTCAGAATTTCTGAAGGATGGATCGGCCTATTAGAACTGTTTGCTCAAGGATCTAGTAGTATTTCAGGAATACATGGAATGTTCCAAACAATCTGACAAGCTATTCTGCTGAATGCTTGGCGGAGCTTTGGTTTCAATAAGCAGCTCAAGTGTTTGATCAACTGCTTCCAAATGGTTTCTGTCTATGAAAGAGCAACTTGGTGGACCAATGTCTCCAAGAAATGAAGAAACAGAAGTAATGCCTGGGGTAGTGGTGGCAGAAGATGAGCATATTTGATTAAGCATAGGTGATAGTTGTGTTTCAGCCTATACTACATCAATAAATACTGTGAAGTGAATAGGTATTGGCAGGTTGTCCTTTGGCAGCACTGTTCAGGATCGTCCGTTTTCTGATGAAGAATGATAAAAATCTCCCTGAAGGCCACTGCAATTATTTTACTTAACAATTCTACATAAGGTTGTTCATATTCACAGAGGTTTTAACTCTCCATTAGCAGTGAGCAGTAGTGACTGGGAAAGCATTTTGAAATATCATGTGGTGCCCAATGAATTGGATAGAATGCTCCTGGACATTGGACCCATGTCACTCCTGGCTCCTTTGAGCTGTTGGTCATTAGGTCCAGGAGATCTCCACCCATCTCTGAGGTATAAGTGATACCTACCATCTTGAAAGAGACATCTCTAGCCTCAGCCATGTAGGATAATTATCACCTTGTCAACAACCACCCCTTTTGGGGGAAAGGTTATTGAGAATGTAATGGGGATTCAGTTACAGAATATCCATAGGAAAAATTGTTATTTGTACCTCTCTCTAGATTCAGAGCTGGACATGGGAAGAAACGGTAGTGTTCACTGGCGAATTATCTGAATTGTGACCTGGAAGTTGGCAGTTCACCTCTTCTAGCACTTTTGGGCCTCTCCATAGTATTCAGTACTTTCAACCATACTCTTTTGAACTGCCTGCAAGGACTGGGAATTGGATACACTGATTTGCAGTATATCTGCTGCTTCCTGACCTTGGGAACAGAGTTTGGCTTGATGGACCAAATTCTTGCAGAATACTGCAGGGCTTGGTCTTCTGCCTCTGCTTTTTACTTTCTGAATAAAGTCACTGGGTGTTAGACTTTTGAGGTAGTCCATGTATGAAGCACAATATATTAGTTGTATCTTTATTGTAAGGTTACATTAACAGAATCTTGAAAGACTAAAAGTATTTCTCCCCTCTTCATCTTTTATTCTCCAGAAAACTAGGGTGGGTTCCTTCTGAAATGCTTTCCATCCTTTTCCTCCATCTGTGGACTGAGCTGCCTCTTATCAGACTGTTGCCTATGCTGCAGGTCTTCATCCTATCTCCCAAGGTCATTCCCACATACCATTACATTGGGAAAGGTCACCCTTAAATTTAAGATGAGGTATCATCTGTATGCTGATGATACTTAGATTTACATCACCACCCTGAGCTAAGCTAGAGATGTTATAGGAGTCTTGACCTGATCCTTAGCTATTGTCAGGATTTGGATGAGACAAAGCAAGGTAAAGTTAAATCCTAGCAAAATAATGTTGTTGCTTTTCCAGCATAGTTCTCAGCCTGCTCCATTTTTAATTCTAGGAGCATACTCCTCTTGAAGAAGCAGGTATGTGATTTGGCAGTTCTCTTGGACTCACAGCTACTGCTGGATGGACAGGTATAAGCCATGGCCTAGGAATGTTTTGCCCAGGTTCACCTGATGTATCAGCTTGTACCTTTATTGGGAGTGGGTGGTTGTATAAATGGAGACTCATGCCTTCATCACCACTTGTTTAGATTACTGCAATATGTTTCTAGATGGGTCTCCCCTAAAGTTCACCCAGCAACTATTGCTGGTGCAAAATGCAGTGACTTAGTTACTGGTGGCTGGAAGCTGTCATGGGTACATCTGCTACTGACCGTTATTAGCTTCCAATAGATTTCTGGGTACACTTCAAAGTATTGATTTTAAACTCTATTGCTTGGCTCCCAGGTATTTTCAGAACAATTTTCTTTATGTTCTCATGGGAAAAGCTATTGCTGAGGAAATAGGAGCATGTGCTTAGAAACATTTCTTTTCACTTTTTTCAGTAATGACCTCTGTCCTATGGAAGAACCTCCCTTTGAGACTAGGCTGGCACCTATCTGAAAGCTAGTTGAGGCTGAGTTATTTTAAAGAGCTTTCAGGGAAACTTGAAGTAGATTTTCTTGGTTTAGGTATTAGATTATTTGTTTTATTTCAAGTTATTCATTATCTTATTTTGTTCTATTTCTGTGTTTAAATGGTTTATTGTTTAGAGCAGCGTTTCTCAACCTTGGCCACTTTAAGGTGTGTGGACTTCAACTCCCAGAATTACCCAGCCAGCAATGGCCAGCTGGGGAATTCTCAGAGTTGAAGTCCACACACTTTAAAGTGGCAAGGTTGAGAAACACTGGTTTAGAGGTTCTTATGTGTTTGCATCATCTACAAAATAAGATAGATAGATAGATAGATAGATAGATAGATAGATAGATAGATAGATAGATAGATAGATAGATAGATAGATAGATAGACAGATAGTATATGTAACTTGCTTCCCACAGTTCAAAAGTACCTTCTGTTTTTCTTGTCTGTATATCGTGTGTCATGACACTTTGGAGGTCTGGAAATGATATGTAATTCAGTGCACAAAAAAATTCTTGGCATTTCCCCCCCTATTCTTTTTCATAATACATTCAAGAGAAGCAGCATTTATTTCAGCAATTCATATTGCTCTAAGTCAAGCTGCATTTCAGCTGAGGCATTTAAGCAATCATCTCTGCTGTTTTTCCCCTTCTTTTTTGCCTTCCTGCAGTCTCTGCAATAAGCAAGCAAGCAGAAAACAGTGATTTTGCTGTGCTGTTTCAAGCATTTCAAAGTTAACTATTTTTTCTACTAGCAAAGTAAAGCTTCTGCTTCTGGAAAGTCCATCATGTTACACGTGGTAATCAAACCGGAAAGCAAGTTTGCTGTAATGGTTAAGGTGATAGTCTAGAAACCACAAGACTATCAGTTCTAGGCCTTCCTTAGGCATGAAAGCCTGCTGAGTGACCTTAGGCCAGTCACTGTCGCTCAGCTCAACCCACTTCACAGGATTGTTGTTGTGGGGAAAATAGGAGGCAGAAGTATTAGGTATGTTTGCTACCTTGAGTTGACTATACTTGCTGGACTTGATCTTTCTCAATCTTTCCCCAGGCCAGCTGCACAAAGAAGACAGGCCCTTCCTTCTTATAGGCCTTTGGGCCATTCTGGAATGCTTCAGCAGTCTTTTTCCAGGCACCTTGGAACCCTTTAGTAGGGTTTGGTCCAATACGGAATAAACAGGCTTCCAGAAGTTCCAAAGTGCCTAGTCCAACATGGTTTATCAGCTATATATTCTCCTTCTCAAAACTCCAGTGCTATGTGTTAACTGTTCTCTTTTTCCCAGAACATGAGCCCAATTTTTCTCTTTCTCCCTATTTCATGTGAGAAAGTTTCTATGTGAAAGTTTGTTATTGATTAATCTCCCAATCTGCCCTTACCAGAGTACAAAAACAAAGTGTGTGTCTGGATGGTCACATGGCGGTAGACAGTGCTCAGCTACTAAATTCTGCCATATTATGAGTTCATGCATATGCATGCCTACAGTATAAATGGATCTAACAGTGTCATGCTAGTGCTGCTATTTATCATTTTCATTTCTTATCCCTTGAACTGGAATACTGAGCAAGAGAAATGAATCTGAAGAACCTGCTGCGTAAGTTGAAATATTACATCTAATACCAACCTCTTATTTTAGAACTATACATTCTTATATAGTCTTTAGGAGATGTACTTTATCATTAACAGCAATTATTGTGTTCTTTCTGTCATAGTTCTTTGGATTCAACTCAAAATCACAGACCTTAAAAGGTGATCATTCCTAGAATATCCAACTGTGAAGCATAGGTTACAGTTCTTTATTTGAATCTTTATGGAAAACCAAATACTTTTAGTGCATAATCTATATAATATATAGAATCAGAGAAATAGCTAACAATATGTCTCTCTTTGACTTTTGTAAGCTTTAGTTAGCACAGCGAATTATAATGTTCCAATGTTGTTTGTTAACCCAGCTCTAAGGAATAGTTTAGATAGAATTGTGTTGCTCTTTAAGTTATTTTTATAGACAGACCACAGGCATGCTTTTGAGCATTTCTTTTATATTTGTGTGAGTGCATGAAAGAGACACAACTGCTTCTACTACATTTTAATATGACCACGGAGGATTTTACAATCAAATTTTAGATTTCAAGTATTGTTTTGAGCAGTTAAATTCTGGTAGAAAGTGATTTCAGCCAACTTGCCGGAATGAAATGGTCCTTTTATTATTTAACTGACTACGTATTTCATTAATAATTTCTATAGGGATTACAACAGCAGTAGATGTTGTAGTACTGTAGATTAAAACAATGACAACAAGTAAATAAAAGCAAATATATTTCTCCTTTAAGTAAACCAGTACTACAAGGAAGAAGATACTAATCCAACCGAGCATAGATGTGAATATGAAATCATTTTAAGAATCAGAGATATCTGTAAGATCCAAGGCTTTTGTCAAAACTCTGAAAGGAGTATCATAATGCTCACTCTGGCCCTGTATGTGCATTTGATGTCACAACAAAGGTACAAAACAGGAAGAATTTACATAGCATTGAAACAATGCTGTCTTTGTTTTGTTTTTTTCATTTGCCTGCCTGCAGAAACCTCTGCTCAGAATGTAAATGTTATCAGGATATTGTGTTATACAGTCTCAGATCTTAACTCAGCATGATATATTGCATTCATTGCAACTAGTAACCACTACTACAGTACCACTCAGTCTCTTCTACACATTGTGCAAGTTAAAGCCCAATACAGTATCCTTAACTGCAACAGTGGAAAATATATGCATCTCAGGATTGAATTGTTGGGGTCATGGTGTTCTCTGAGCTTGATTTTCACTTTGCAGATGTTTCATTACCTAATAATGAATATTACGAAGAAAACGAAGCTCAGAGAAATCTAAGAACCCTACAGTATCTTTAACCTGGATCCCATACAAACTGTAGTTGAAGGTGGATGCGTATGATATATTTGTATCAAGTGTCACTTCTGTATGGATCACCATTTTATTATTTTATTGTTGATTATCAGTTTATGTATTCTGTTTTTTATTTTTTTTGTTAGGTTTTGTTGAATTTTCTGCAAGTGACCCAAGGTCACTTTGGTTGAGCTGGATGACCATACAAATATTTTAAATAAATAAACAAATCAGTTTATAAGGCTGTATTATAAAGAATAGTACAGTGAATTTCTCATGCCAGTAAAAGAGTTTCCATGAATAGAAAGAAGAGAGATTATCTTTCTCTCTTGTAGCCCCCAGCTGAAGAAATATTATTCAATGGCAGAAGAAAAAGACACATTGCATGAGCATACTTCTGCTAGTGGAATGTTGAATTTCTATTCTCTTGTTTAGGATTTTTATTTATTTTAGTTAGTTTATGAATTAGTCAGACTGTTAAGGTATTTTAATTGCATAGTTCTAACCAGTTTATACAACTTGATCCAACATAATAAAACAATAAAATATAACACAATTATAGGTATAAATATAAAAACATATAGTGAAAAAATACAATACTAATTTGGTAGCTCTATAAAATCCATTGCCTTAGCATTTGTAACACAGTGCCATTGCAGTCATGCATTTTGCCTTTAATTTCCAAAAGCTCTGGACAAAAATAGTGTCTTAACTGCATTTTGAAATGTCAGCAAGGAGCCATCCAACTCCAGGGGTTCCAAAGGAGATGTGTCATAACATATGGGCCCTCTCCTATCATGTCTTCAAGGGGGTGGAAATTTGTAGCATGTCCTCTATGTTGGATTACATCAGGCAGGCAGATTCTACTTGGAGTAGAATCCCTTTAAACTACATGGAAGCTGGGGCCAGAAAGGATCAACTCCTTTTAATGTATTTTAGAGAGCAAGGTTTTTGCATTTAGGACCTTGAATCCAGCTTTAAAAACATGCAATATTCACACAGGCAATCTTGCAAAACAAATATACAGTGTAATTAAGTATAAAAATTCTGAAACTAATTTTAGAATTAGCAGTGACCAAATGTCCTCTAATATATAATTCCACTGCACTTACTGAAATACACAATTACTTTAAGCAATTAGTTGCATATCATCAGGATAATGTGCTACAAGCAGGAGACTAAAGTAAGCAAGAGAGAAATAGGAATAAATTTAGTGACGCTGCTTGAAGAAAATAACAATTCATATAATCTGACTATTTAATTTTTTTTTTAAAAAAAGAAGAAAAGTAAGGGGACATCAGGACAATCTCTGCTACCAAGATCTGTGAATCAATTTGTCACAATGAATATTATATTCCTGAACTCATTTTTTTTCCTCCAGGTTTATTGTTCTGAAGGGAAGATCAGTACACTTTAATATCCAGATTATTAAATACGTTTTTAAAACAGTCATTCTCAGCCAAAGTAGAATTTCTAGTCAATATAGTAAGAATGAAAATATGCTCCTTTTCAGAACAGTTAAGATGTTCTATGTTCTCAAATGATTTCTCTTTCTCTTGCTTTCACTAAAAAAAGAAAAGTATATATTCTAAAATATATTACTTTAAGGTCTTTGGAAAGTTACTGGTATAACAAACTGTTCCTATTAATATTACATTCCTTAATGACTACTAAACTTGTCATTCTTAAAGAAAATAAGTATTAATTCTTTACCAACAATACATTAAACCCATTGAACTGAATGTTTTTTTAAAAAAATAGGTATATAGGATGGTAGTGTCATCAGATGTTTATCTAAAATTATGTGAGATCTTGAAAAGAAAGTAGAAAAATTGAAATAGTTATTGCTTCTTTTGTAGATACAGACAGTGTCTGGGTTAAGAAAGAGATCTGTTCCTGAGTTTGTCTTTAAATCAAATTTGTAAGAATGTCCGACTTATGGACAACTCATACTTACGAACAGGCTGCCTGTTACTAAAAAAATGGTAGATAGTGTTCTCCTTCTTTGAGCCAATGAACTGCTGAAGCTGTGCAATGTTTTCATGAACCACTGAAAACCATTGAAAACAGGCTGTATATTAAAAACATGTGGCTTCAATGGTTCATGAAAACATTTATGGCTCCAGTGGTTCATCTGCTCAAGGAAGGAGAACACCATCCACAATTTTTAGTAATAGTCAGCCCATTCATAAGTATGAGTTATCCATAAGTTGGTCATTCTTAACCCAGGGACTGCCTGTATATCCCTCTTGGCATAAATGCCTCAGCTTCAGTACATTACTGAGAAGCCACTAAGCTGCAGTGGTTTTATAAGGCCTTAATTCTAAATATATATGCTTAGCGTAGGAGTGAAATAAATTTCTGTGGTTTAGTCTGAATTTTTTCTGCACAAGGTGGTCCCCTGGCAGAGTATTTCAAGGCAGTTAAGAAGCTGTGTAGAAACATCATAGAGAAATGGCTCATGTTAAAAAGCCCATCCACCTGTGTTTCTCTCTACTGTATATTGCATTACTGAAATCTCACAGGAATGTATACTAAGGAGTGAACACTGAAGCCAAAATCCATTTTGATGACTTTTATAATTGTTTGCAAAAATATACCTCCTTCCTTGAATCATATCATTCTTTTTTTTTTCACATATTAAAAGATTTATTTGAACAAACGGTATCTTAGTAGAATTGGAATGCTTGAGTTATTAGTATGAGTGAGCTAATATATTGACATAAAAATTATCAATGCAATGGTTATAGAGAAACAGGGAGATGTAGTGAACAATGCTAGAGCAGAGGAGTTCAGATTTATATGTCTGCTTAGTCAAGATGCTTAGCATCTTCTGATTAATTTCACCTACCTCATAAAATGATTATGATGTGAAAATGAAGGGCAGGGAAGTGGATTCATATATGCCTATATGAAGAACTGGAATATTAAATAAATACATGAACTAAATGTTGATATGTCATAGCAGGAGCATGAAAGGAACAGAAACAAATGGTCTAAATTATTCTGGTTTCATATGACTTTTTATGTTTCTATCTGAACTCCATCATTATATCCAGTAGTTGTACTGCATTTATGTTGGTGTTTAGTTAAACATCTAATGAACCATTTCCAGTGAATTGTGAAATAAATAATTTGTGCATTAACTTTCCTTTTTATTTGACTAGCTCTGTAGATTGTCAAACATTATCAGCAGTTCAATTATTTAAGGCTTTTTTTTTCCCTCACAGTTTTCCATTGTATTATTCATGTATTTCTCTTATTATTCTACTATTTTTATTTTGGTATTTAGATTGAGGACTTATACTTAGATGTTATACTAAACATCTGAGATCTCTGCAACTATTCATCTTCTAAACCCTGAAATGCAGTTGAATCTAAAGATTAAAAACAGTCTGACTATCTGGTCTGAATCTGAACAAAAGTCAAGGGAAAATAGGATTTAGATATTCTACTACTATCCAGTGCATTTGTATAATATGGTTACAGTAATAAAGAATGAAAAAAAGATACTAGTTTTCAATTAATAAGTTATATATCATCACTTAAACTGGTGTTTGCCAGAGTAAGACTCAAAGAATTCATGTATAATTGCAATCTTAAGAATACACTAATTTTGTTCATTATTTTACTACTTCATAAACCTAATCATTTAAATGAGAAATGGATGAAATATTAAATGAGAAATATTTAGATCCATTCAAAATATTGTATTTAAAGAATATTCAAATGTAATACCATTGACATAGTAATCAAAGAGACTAAATCAGATAAAGGCTTCATTTTATTTCTTGACCGAGTATAGTTTTAATAACAATCAAACAAAAACAATTGTCTGTGGTTAGTGTCCTGAAGAACCTAACCTTCATGAGGAAGGCTAACTCCATGCCCCCTCCCAGTCACATAACACTTCGATAAGGAGACAAATGGAATATCTGTAGCACTTGCAAAATAATCTCATATATCGAGCAGCTCTGGTGTTTGCTGTAGGCAGTCCCTGGAACACAGTGGTTGTGGCCAACTGGAAACCTCTCTACTAATAATGTGCTAAAGATATTTCAGGATGGCCATCTCTGGCAAACATTGAAGGCAATCACAGAGTTACCCACCCTAGAAGTAATTTGTCCAGTGCTATGAGAATAGGAAGAGAAGTCATGTATCATGGCACTGGCTTCTGATGCTCTCAGACCATCTGAATAATTTCATTGTGGAAAACTAGGTGGCCTTTTCACTTTAGAAAAGTGGATCATGACACTTCCCTAACCAGATTACTTCACTGAAGGAAACAATGTCACTACATACAAGCCTATCATGTATAAGTATGTAACAAGTATAACATGTATAATAATGTAACAAGCCTATCATGTATAAGATAAGGCTATAAAACAGGAGGTGGTTTTCTTCCCTGCAAGTGGAGATAGAATAATGAAAAGGAGAAGGAAAATGTGAAACTGCTCTACAGTTGTTATATATTTTGGGGGCATATTAAAAATGCTGAATCATATTTAAGAGAGAGAAGGCAGGTACAATATCACCTAAATAAAGAATCTACCCAACAGATTGGGTAGAACAAAGGTCTCAGACAAGATGAATTTATGAAGGTAGCTTTATCAAGAAAATATGAAAATGACAGCCTGTGGATTGAACCTAATGGTTCCCTTTCTCCAACAAATTGAGTTTTCTCCAGCAAAGAAATCTCTTTCTGTTGGAAGAAGATAGCTTATTTATTACAACTTACCCATCACAAACTGCAACTGGTTATTCAACAGTAAAACCAACTGTAGTTCAATCAGATCTAAATGATCCCAATGTAAGTGTTCTAAATGTTGCTAGACAATAACAAAAAAATATTTTTTTTTCCTCATATATAATTTGTCTCTGAAATTAAAATGTATTGGTTTAGCACCCAAAACCGTTAGTGATCCACTCACTGGGGAGAAAACAATGGGGTCTGGGGAAATGCTGATGGAAACTAAAAAAAAAAAAAAAAAAAGCAACCACCCAAAACTGACTTACACATTTAAAGTTCATATATTTAATAGTCATGTTGGAATCATTGAGCTAAAACACTGTGCATAAGAAACTGAGATTATTCCGAAATCCAAATAATAGTAAAACACAAAAACCGGTCTAGGTATGGCTGAATTGGTCAAAATAGATTTTACTCAGATTGTCTTTTGTCCAAAATATCTACATTATTTTCTAGCTTTATTTTACAATCACACTTTTCTATATGTACATTTCACATGCTTTTCCTGGACTTTTTTTTTTTTTTTTGGTGGTCATTTTTGAGTGACAAACTCCATCACAAAATTCAGAAAATTAGAATGACATTTTTATTTCAATTTAGATGGGATCATTGTGAGTTGCTGCTCCTCTTGCTGTCATTACTGGATCTTATATTACACTAATAAATAGAAAGGAGAATTGGAGAGTTAATACAGAACTAGGATGGGTGTTATAGTAAACAGGAATGGTAAACTGAGCATTCTTTCATATGTATATTAATCTAACTAGAGAATAATTAACTAGAGAATAATTCCTAATTGCCCATTAATCTTGACTTTCAAGTACTCCCAAATCTCACAAAACAAAACAGGTCTAACATTTTCCACCTGACCCACCTGATCAGCTGCATGCAGATTGCTATTGACCTGGCCCTGCTTTAGGACATTTCCAGTCTGGTTGTAAGCATCAGACCAACCAATTTGCCAGTCTGATCTTTTATAATTTGCCTATTCTAAAGGCAGACATAATAGCCCCCCAAATTTTCCAGCCCATTAGTCATTGGTCATTGATGCATTGCTTATTTGATCTCCAAATGTACTCATTCTCACATCTTTTGAGAGAGAGGACAAAGCTGCCTAAATATGAAGGCATCATTCTGCCTGCATACAAATCTGATAGATAGATGATAGCATTACATTAGCTTTACAGGCAGTTATTTTTTGTAACTGCTACAATCCTGGCTACAAGTTGTGGTATAGACTTAATATATGTATGATCCAGATAAGAGTTCCATGAACATTGCTTATATTAGAAAGAAAAATAAAGGTGGGTGGACTTTTTTTTTTTTGGCAAGGATTATAAAATTGACTAAAATGATTAAGACCAGGATTGCTGATAAGGGTGCCTGTAAAATCAAGTTCAAGCAGTGGAAGGCAGAAGTTTGTGCAAATGGAGTAATAGTCTGCTGCAGTGTCCATGAAACTCTAGCACTGCCAATCACAAAATAATAGTTTTGCAGTTTGAACTGTGCCATAGCAGAGCTGGAAAAAATTGGCTGCTCTGCCAAGAAGAATGATAGCAAGTGATCACAGGGCATGTTGCCAATGAGGGAGATATGCCAAAGTGCAGAGTGGAAATGCTATTAAGATAATTATTGTAGACTTAAGGTGGAGTCACATAGCACATAAAGTTATGGTTTGATTAACCATGCTTTACTGAATAATGTGTAATTGCCTCAACAAAGCGTAAGTATCAGATATACCATAATCTTCAATTACTCAAGTATAATGAATAAGCCAGAATTGATTAATTATTCAATAAAACGTGGCTTTTTTTTTTTAATAAATAATGTCCTACCTTGACATGTGGATCCAGCTTTTATATTATTTGGCACATTATATTATTATATAATGTATTTATTGTGCTCAAACATAAAGTTTATCTGTTAATCTAACTATAACATGCTTATGTATTATCCACCTTGGATCCTCACAGTAGTATGAGCTAATTATCCAGATAAATGAGCAAACAAGCTAATCTTCTGAACTGACAAAATCAGTGTTTTAGGGCTAACCTATCTGGGAGAAAAAATGTGTGTGTCCACACACCCACAAACATATACAGAAGGCAATAAGGATGTACTGTAGGTATTATTCAGAAAACATTATCCATTATATGGCAGTTCAGCTTATAACTGTATGCTATGAACATTGGCTGAGATGAATAGGTCCTGATGAGCTTTTGGATTCAATACCACTGTGAATCCAAAAGGAGGGAGTGGAGGGAGTTGACACGAGTCACTTTGGTATTACTGCATCCCAGGGATCAGGGTGTGCTTGAGCCTTAAAGTAATCTCAAGTGGATTCTGCCAGCCATACCAGTATTCTGAGAATTGAAAAGATTCTGAAGACAACCTGACAAATCACATCCCAGGCGGTGCTTTTTAATTGTCGACACAATTCTTTGGTATCCAGGCTAGCCAATTTAATGCCACTTATAATTTCTGAAGCAGACAGCAAAGTATGTAGATATTTTCCTGTATTACTGCATATTATACACACAGTAGCAGATGTGAGTAACATCACTGGAGTAAACACTTCACCTGCACTTCAACAATTTTGACTTTTTCAGTTAAAAAAAAAATGCTGTTAAGGATGTGCAGCTCCTCAAATCCTGGTACTTAAATTTCACTGAAGTTTTTAAAAAACATTCCTTTGGAGCTGGGATGCAAAGCCACAAATTCAACTGTTAAAATTTGGAGAAGAGTGGCCACCCTGCTTCTAGTGGAGAAAAATAATGACAGTCATTTATTGAGCATTTATTCTCCATGGTCCCTGAGGATAGGCCAAGACTCAATGGGCATAAGCTTTACAAAGAGAAACTCAAACTAAGAAGGAATTTACTGACTGTGAGAGGTATTAGCAGTGGAATAGTTTATCCCTCCCCCCCCCCGAGAATTATGGGTGCTCTATCACTGGAAGTTTTCAAACAAAGATTGGACAGCCATTTGTCTGAGTTAGTCTGAGAAATCCTGCCCTGGGGAGGGTTTTGAGCTAGACTTCCAAGGTTCCTTCCAGCCCTATGATTCTATGAAAGTAAAACAAAATTTATCTGGCAAAGGGCACATACATTTTCTTTAATCTGTTATATATTAAATATCTTTAATATTTTGATTTTACTATTATCTTCTTAAGTAATATCAAAAAGGTAAAATATTTATATTAGATGCTATAAATTCTTCCTTCTCATCTTCAGGAACAGTTGAAAAACTGGCTCCAATAGTACCACTGCTTAAAGGAATTGGAAGGAGATTTGTTGGAACATGTCTTTGGAAACCAGCTTCATCTAGTCTTCAGGAGAAAGCCATAAGGAGCTTTATGACTTGCTTTTGTTCAGCCTTGTCTTTTCAAAATGAAAAGGGGAGAAGGGACAAAGATCCCAGAAACTGCTACTTGAAATGTGCCTGAGTGTGGTGATGATGCAGTGACATTTTTATTAGGCATTTTGACTTCTAATTACAAAGGAACAGTAACAGAGCAGCTCAGTTCTGTAGCAGACTGTCACCTGAAGTGGTAATGTGGCTTTGTCTGTGGAAAGTGAAAATGAACACCTGAATCTTTGTCACTGTATAAAAATATGTCTATATAAAGTAAGTCCCCTCCCAAACATTCCATCTGCTCCACTTCAGTGTTTGGTACCTGCTACTAATATTTAAAATAGTCTTAATATCTCTTGTCTCTATGCTGCATAGGCTTTCTAAATATGCAGAAATTTCAAAGGACTGAACATTTGGTTCAGCATTAACTCAGATGCCACAGGCAACAATTGGTTGTTCCAAATCATGCAGGAGTTGAAAGCTTGCATTTTCTCTGCTCCTCCATCAATTTGGACACTTGCTACAGTAAATTCTCCTTTAGAGAATTTCCACTGTACCTAAAGTAGGTCATTATAAATACTGGTAATAATGAAACAACCATATTTATTTGGCAAACATTCTTTTTTCAACACTTATGTATTCCATACATAACAGATAGCAACTATAATCAACAAATTATATTATTGATTGGACTTTTCACATATGATTTTTATTTCAACATTCCTCAACCTGACATATTCCAGAGATGTTGGAATACATTTATCTTTATCATGGCCAGCACAACTTGTCAAACACATATAAAAAGTTGGTTAAGCATTCTATTGGATAAAGTTAGCTTGTAAATCTTATAGCTACAGTATTTTCAGCTCCTGGAGATCTCAGAGCAACTTCCTTTACTGAGCTATCCATTCAGCTTCTCTGATTAAGAAAATGCATCCAATTACATAGGTGTATTATTAATGCTCATCTGTAGTTTGGTAAAATTAAAATTGCAATGTCTCCCAATCACTCTCTAAGCTGTGCTGTAATCAAGCATTAATTTAGCAAGTTCATTTTTTCATTATACTGTTTTCATCACAAACTTACCATATTAATACTTCTAGAACTCCACTGTCGAGTCTTATTTTAGCAAGTCTAGTGAAAAACTGTAAATGACAGATAACACCGTGTACAAATAAAGGTCATTTCTAAGGCTTCATCATCTTAACTTGGGACTGTATTTTTAAGTAGAAAAGGACTGAAATTGAAAATCCCCAAACATTAACATTTATTGAAATGTAGACAAAGAAGAGCACATGTAGAAAGAGTTCTCAGTAACTTAAATACTATATTTGAAATATTTCTTTCTCCTGTGCTCCTATTGATATTTTCCCAGTGGGTATATCATATTTGGTACTTTTCTTACAAGATTCTTCCACTTGAAAGCAACATCAGAAGGCTCAGTACTTTGAATCAGGTTTAGGTTTGAACTATGACTTGAATAACATAGTTAACTGAAAGAAAGCCTCACCCCTAAAAACTGCTTGTTATTGTTTTCCATCTACAACCAGTAGTATTTTTAAAATGATGACTATAATTTAAAGTACGTAACATGTGATTCAAGCTGGGCTCAATTCCTGATGATTCCTAAGGCACACTCACATTGTTATTTGGGCAGCAATATTAGAAGGGATTTGTTCTTGCTTTCTTCTGTAAGATTTCTTTGACTTTCCAGTCTAGTTTACAGCCTTAGTATATCCTTGTGGTCTCTATCAAAGTACTAGCCAGTTGTGACTCTCCTTAGCTTTGCTCAGATCAGTTCAGATCAGTTACATGCTGCCACTTACTGTGAGTACTGAATATAAAATGGTGCATTTAGAGAAAAAGCTGAACATGCAACAGTTAACATTTAGGGTCTTTAAAAAACAACAACAATTAAATAAATGGAATCCTTTCTATTGTTTATATGGATATTTACTCTTCAGTAAACTCCAACATATGTAATGGAAAATCATATATATTTATGATTTTAAGCTAGATGTAAGCAGTATGGTGTCATGGACCCCTATGTGCTTCCAATAGTTCCCTCAGTGACCACAAGAATCCATGTCCCACTTGAGGGTTTTTTTTTGGGGGGGGGGGGCGGGTTGGCATATTGGAATGAAAAGCATTAGCTTCCAGTATTATATTTATCTGAAGAAATGCCTTTGGGGCACATAACTTTCCTACTAAAATGATACAGAATATACTGGGAGACTTCCATCTTCTAATAAATTTGGTTTTTGACTGGCTATTCTCATTATGTAAGACATTTTGTGCATAGGCTAGGCTAGGCTCATGTGGCAGCCATTTTGGAATGTTCTTATCAGATGCTCTTTGATTTTTAAATGTGCTCTGAGCCTAAAATAGCTTGCCTACTCCTGTTGTAAGCTACATTATGCATTCCATTTGCTTTGTTTTTATTCATGTTTGCAAATTTAAATCAAGAATATCTTAGGTCCTTAGGTTTTTATGACTAAACATATGATAGCAGTGAGAAAAAAGTTGCTCATCTTGATTTAGAACCCTGGGAGTCTGAACACAGGTCCCTTCAGAGGTGGAAAGGAATCTATTTGTAGCAACCAATTGAAACACCAGAAAACACATTTCCATTTTAAGAGGAATGTAATGGTGATGCTTAGGCTAGAGCATATGAACAGCTTTCCAAGTTTAGTGCTATACATGTATTTTCTTATAACAAAAAAACTAAGTAAAGGAAAAGATATACTGATTTCTATGATATTGGTATCAGAGACCAGTAATATTGGGGGAGGAGAGAAAGGCAGGAACTGAGTGGATAGAATTTCAATTATCTTCCTTCCAAACTTTTATTTATGAAGTAGATAATGAGAGGAACAGAATATATATAAAATCTGCAGAGTATAAAAATTGGATGGGATAACCAATACCTGAGAAGATAAACAAAATTGAAAATTATCTTGCTAAGCAAGAGAAAACAGAATAAAATAAATTTAAGGTTCTTAATTTAGGGAGATATTAATTAAAGCACCAATGTAGGGTGGAAAATACCTCACTTTTTATATGTGATATGATTATTAGAATTGTAATAGATTACATGCCAAATATGAGGTAGCAATGTGAGTGTGATATGGATGCAAGAAAGGGGGTAATATAATTTTAGGCTGAAGCAATAAAAGCAGTTTCAAAATCTTGGGAAGTAATAATTTGATTTTATTCTGCATGAGTCACCAGGTTTGAAGACTGGAACAGAATCAAAGAATAGCCATAAAGGTAATCAGGGATTCACAATGTTAACTTCTGACAGACATCAAGACATAAGCACCTAAGGGCTAGATTTGCATCATGATATTATCATGTTTGCATCTTCATTTTAATATAATAATATCTTACGAAGGCTATTCAGTGTAGTGATTTATAGCAGCCATTGCTATGGAAATATAAAGACTACATTAGTTATATATCGATATAACAATGTCTAGATGACTGTATAAATCACTAATATGGATAAAGTCATATAATAATGCTCTTATATTATTGAAAGTCATATCCCAGTTGAATGTTAATGACACTTTCTAACAATAAGATCAATTTGAGAGCTGAAGCAATTACAAATAAGGACACAGGCTCCCTTTTGTTGGATGTATTCAAGGAATGAAACGAAAGGTGTTCAGATATTTTAATTTAGATTTCTGCAATGAGTAGTAAACAGATCCTTCCAAATCTATGATTTGGTGAAGTTTGCATCTCTGTTTCATAGCAGAGTAACGACAATTTGATAAAATATAGACAAAAATCCAAAGCTTATTATCTTCTTTCTCTTTCTCCTTCTAAGCAATGACAAAAAATGTTGCAATAAAAATATTATGGCAGCATGACTAAAATCTGTATATTCTAAACATATATCTTTCTACCTAAGTTATTCCATTGCTTTTCTTGCGGAACTTATTTTGGTTTCACATAATGATACTTTTTTTTTCTTAAAAAAAATGTAAGCAGGTGTTAAATCTGCAGAAATAATAAGTGGAGACATGCCAAATTGCATAATTAATGATACTGTAGACTGCAAATAATGAGTAGGAGACTGTAAAGTCATATTGCTGGCCTTAGGAAAAAGTATACTATCTCATCTAATAAAATTGAATGACTCCTTGTGAATTCACAATGCCTGCAACCCATCAACCTATAAATGGCAGCAAAGAACTAGAGTTTTTGTTTCCCTTGGCCTTATAGTGATTATCCAGACTGACATAGTCAGGCTGCAGCAGCCAGATAAATGTTGTTGAAGACCCAGAGTTTGAGAAATCATTTTACTGATTCTTGTGTCAAATCACAGTGTGTATGCAGCTGTGCTCATTCAAAAGAGTAGGAAATGGGGAGAGTGGCTGTATGCTGAAGCCATATCACATTCTATGATATTCTAAACATTCCTTGAGGATAAAGGGAGGATCCAGGACTTTTGTCCATTCACTGGGAAGGGAATTCTCCCCCACCCCCCATACAGGCTGCACAAAAGCCAAGTCTGTTCAATATTACTTTCACTTATGTGGATTACATTGGAAACAGGCTAGTTAGTTTCAAGGCTTTAAACTCTCTTGGTTATTCAGTTGCTGAATTCAGAGAGGGAGGGAGGGAGGGAGAGAAGTAACTGTGGAAGCAAGAGCTCTAGTTTTCCTTGCGGCCAAAACAGCACTGCAGAACTGGACAGGTAGGGTTGGGGAACCATCAGACCAATTGTAACTGAGCAGATCATCAACACTGTGTTATCTCAAGCTTCTTCCTGAGTAAATACCTCAATATAACATATTATTAAATAGAATTATGGGTTCTGGAAATCTGAAAAATCAGACTATATAACTAATCAATGCAGTTTATTTTCTTTAAAAAAATGGAACTAATGGTATTCAACAGAATCAAGTCTTCTTGATGTTCACAACTATAAGTATAAACTACTTACAATTAGTAGTTTATAAGCTATCATTGAGACCTTAAGCAATTAACAGCCTAAAGTTAACATATAAATCAATCAAAGTTTATTGCAGCCTTGGACCAGTACAAGGATGATGTTCTGTGAAGGTATACATAGTCTACCTTAAAATGATAGCTAAAGTTAACATAGAAAACTTAAGTAGTTAACAGTCTATGAGAAATGCATTCCATTCAGTGGAGAAAAGTTTAGGAACAAGGCAGTATGAGAATTCTAACCAAATGAATAAGGCAAAAAACTTTAAAGATACTAGCAGTCTGCAGGTTAACTTAAGTAGTTGGCAGTTTAAAGGATTGTTGGAAAGAAATCTTATCAAGTTTGTTTCCAAGCCAGGAATAAAAATGCACAGGAGTTGCCTGAAACAGAGATGAAGTTTTTTCTGAGAGTGTGACATATAGAGTCGGGTGTGGCCACAGTGAGCCTTCTCCTTTAAGCCCTTTATATAGAGAAAGCCTTGCTATTATTCCTCGAAAGCACACCCATCAGGAATTCCAAGAAAATGCACTTAGCCAGCATTCCCAGAAAGAGCACTCTGTAGTTAGGTGCCCCCTGAGTTGCAGTTTTCTGCTTGTTTAGAATTTGTTGATTGAAATGATAATCTCCTAGGGGAAAGGATCCCTGCTTATTTGATCACAGAGATTTCCTGCTAAACCTCAGCTAAGAAGGAATGTTATTAGCTTTGTGTCTCTTGCTGCATTTTGATCTATGTATTGGGCCCATTCTAATTATAGTTTCTCACCTTTTGCTTTGATCATGGTGAGAAGACTGCATGGTGGGGAGGAGGATTTCCTTCTCACAGGATAAAACATAGATCTTCAGATAAACACATCTGCAGATTAAAAAGCCTTATGCCTTAGGAAGAAAAAGGAGGAGGAGGCGGCAGCTATGTGTCATTGTCTGCTGTTTTGTATGTGATGGAATCTGGCTTACCTTCTTTTGCAGAGAGAGATCATTTTATTTAGCACAAAAAATATTTGACAAATAAAATCTCAGAATTTGGGGAAGGAAGGAAGGAAGGAAGGAAGGAAACCATTTGCTTTTCTCCCCCCCCCCCCCTTTCTGGGCTAAGGAGATTCTTTACCTTTATGATCTGTGATAGACAGAATAGGAAGGATAGAAAGGATTCTGTCAGTGATTTTCCTAACCCTTTCCCTACCCCCAAAAAAGACTTTTACAAAGTTCCTGGATTTGACAACAGTTGGAATATACTGTATGATAAAATTTAAAGACTGAAATGACAGATTATTGACTATCACAAGAATCTTCTATTTCTTTCTCACTCAAAATCAGAAATGTAAGTTGTGTCAGAGTACAAATGCATCTGTAAGCAATATAAGCTACCCCTTCCTTTATGCTTAAATAGGCAGGCTCAAAATATCATAGCTCTTACTTGGTGACATTTTTTTTTAAAGTAATATTTGCAGTTTTGCAAGTATAAGTAAAGGAGTAGAACATTAATGGTGTTCCTCAGGGATATTTTCAGAAGTTCAGTTGACTGAATGTCTTGCCTAGAATTTCTCCCTTGCCAGGCTGAAATGACTTCAGCTGTCTTTACAAAAGTGTACAAGAGCTTCTAAGTCATCTCCTTATTGTTAGTTAGAGGTACATGGAATACTATCTGCAGGATGGTGCCAACTCCTTTACTCTTCCTCCTTTCCTAGCAAGGGGGTTAATGTTGTGGTTAAGAGAAAGTAGTCATGAAGTGATTTACACCAAAGGTTCCAAGAACTGTTTCTAATTTAGCTAATCACATAACTGATTAGCAATTTGATCAGCATAATAAGTGTATTTTGCTATAAAGAAGGATAACAGGAAATATATTTTAAAAAGAAAGAACAAATCTAAGAGAATTGAATTCTATGTAGTTCAGGGCAATTGGTATTTGGAAAAAGGATACCATAATACTGCAGTCACTGCATCAGGGTAATCATAAGAATCATGGGAAACACAAGGGAGAGAAAGATCATAAAATGAGGAACTGTCAGGTTATAAAACTAAACTTATTAGGGAAAAGAATGATTAATAAAGTGAAACCTAAATTAGGCAGTAGACATTGTAGAATCAGTGTCTGGTTTGATGAATGTCTTTTATGATTGGGGAAAAAACATGTGAGAATTGGATTTGGTTGGATTTTCTAGGCTCCTTTTATCTGCCAAAAAGATTTTACAGACGGGTGCTGGGTTACTACAAAATAGCACCTGCTGTTGTTTCATAAACCATTGGTAATTGGTAAAGTGCCTGTGGAAAGGTATGTTTGTATATCCTTACAGTCATATCCTTTGCCAGGAATATCAGACCTAGGATGCAAATTCAGTTTGGGGTATAGGGTAGCAAATCAGATGACATAAATCTCTGCCACATCCCTACAGTTGTTACCCTGCTTGTATTAGAGTTAATCACCCAATTTGTTTTCAAGGCTTATTAGGAAAGAAACAGGGTACATAACATTTATTTCTTTTACTTTTTTCTCCACTTAACACAAGCTATTTCTTAATTCTGTTGTATTCAAGAACCATGAATGAATAAATATTCTTCATGAGACCAGACATTTTCCACAATTTTTTTTTTTAATGAAATACTATTTCTACTGCAACAGTGGCTCAAAATAAATTAAAAATACATTCCATGGTTTGTGTTTCCCTAGTTCTGTACTGACTCATAAAATGTAGCTGCTGTCACTTAGAATGCCAGCCAAAATATCTTACCATAACCTTCATTTCAGAATAATTCAATTTTATGATATTAGCAGTTAGCCTTAAGACAGAAAACCATCAAACATAACAGTTGTAAAAACAAAGGACTAGTACCATAAAAATGTTGTCTTTGCAGTCCATACATCAGGAACTATGTAGTAAAAAAGGCCAATGCCTAATTTGAACGTTGGTTTTTTAATCAAGGACAGGTGAAATTGTGAATAAAAGTCAATAAAACAAAACAAATGCTGTATTCTGACATTTATTCAAAATAAAGGCCAAACATCAAAAATGCCAGAAAAAAAGTCATTTATATTTGTTGCTATTTATATAATTGCTACTCTAAGATATATATGTCCTAGAAGATTCATTTAAATAATGCTGGTTTATTTAAATTGTGTGGGAAAATTGTTAATTGTTGGTTTGTAAGACCAGACCAATATGAATTGCATGTTTCTCTGGACCTTTATAAGCCAAGCAAGAATATGACAATCTCTCTATATTTCCCCAATACCTGTCTAAGCCAAGTAAAATGTTTTAGAATGTCACTTCTGTTGCGACACAAATGGTTTGGCCAAGCATTAGTTTACAGTCAATCCTAGGTGAAGGTAAGATTGTTGTTGTTCAGTCATTAAGTTGTGTCCAACTCTTTGTGACCCCATGAACCATATCGCGCCAGGCCTTCCTGTCCTTCACTGTCTCCCAGAGTTTGCTCAATTTCATGTTCATTGCTTCAGCAATGGTATCTAGCCATCTCATCCTCTGCTGCCCCCTTCTCCTTTTGCCTTCAATCTTTCCCAGCATCAGGGTCTTTTCCAAAGAGTCCTCTCTTCGCATTAGGTGGCCAAAGTATATAAGCTTGAGCTTCAGTATCAATCCTTCCAATGAGCAGTCAGGGTTGATTTCCTTTAGGATTGACTGGTTTGGCCTCCTAGCAGTCCAGGGGACTCTTAAGAGTCTTCTCCAGCAGCACAGTTCAAAGGCATCAATTCTTCAGCGCTCAGCCTTCTTTATGGTCCAGGTCTCACAGCCATACATTACTACTGGAAAAACCATAGCTTTGATTATGTGGATCTTTGTCAGCAAGGTGATGTCTTTGCTTCTTAATATGCTCTCCAGGTTTGCCATAGCTTTCCTCCCAAGGAGTAAGCGTCTTTTAATTTAATGGCTGCAGTCTCCTTCTGCAGTGATCTTGGAGCCCAAATAAATAAAGTCTGTTACTACTTCCATTTCTACCCCTTCTATTTGCCAGGAATTGATGGGTCCAGATGCCATGATCTTAGTTTTTTTAATGTTGAGTTTCAAGCCAGCTTTTGCACTCTTCTTTTTCATCCTCATCAAGAGGCTCTTTAGTTCTTCTTCACTTTCTGCCATTAGAGTGGTATCATGTGCATATCTGATGTTGTTGATATTTCTCCCTGTAATCTTAATTCTGGCTTGTGATTCTTCCAGCCTGGCATTTCTCATGATGTACTCTGCATATAGGTTAAATAAGCAGTGTTACAATATACTGCCTTGTTGTACTCTTTTCCCTATTTTTAACTAATCAGTTGTTCCATGACTGGTTCTAACTGTTGCTTTTTGGCCCACATACAGATTTCTCAGGAGACAGGTAAGGTGGTCTGGTACCCCCATCTCTTTAAGAATTTGCCACAGTTTGTTGTGATCCACACAATCAAAGGCTTTTGCATAGTCAATGAAACAGAAGTAGATGTTTTTCTGGAACTCTCGTGAATTCTCCATGATCCAGCGAATGTTGGCAATTTGATCTCTAGTTCCTCTGCCTCTTCAAAACCCAGCTTTTCCAATCCCGTGGCCAGTTTTGAGTTTTCCAAACTTGTTGGCATATTGAGTGCAGCACTTTAACAGCATCATCTTTTAGTATTTTAAATAGCTCAACTGGAATACTCTCATCTCCACTAGCTTTGTTGTTAGCAATGCTTCCTAAGGCCCACTTGACTTTGCTCTCTAGGATGTTTGGCCCAAGGTCAGGGACCACACCAGCATGGACATCAGGGACATTAAGATCTTTCTTGTATAGTTCTTCTGTGTATTCTTGCCACCTCTTCTTAATCTCTTCTGCTTCTGTTAGGTCCTTGCCTTTTTTGTCCTTTATCATGCCCATCTTTCCACTAAATGTTCCTTTGATATTTCCAATTTTCTTGAAGAGATCTCTAGTCTTCCCTATTCTATTGTTTTCCTCGATTTCTTTGCATTGTTCATTTAAGAAGGCCTTCTTATCTCTCCTTGCTGTTCTTTGGAAGTCTGCATTCAGTTGGTTATATCTTTCCCTTTCACCCTTGCTTTTCGCATTCCTTCTTTCCACAGCTATTTGTAAAGCCTCATCAGACAGCCACTTTGCTTTCTTGCATTTCTTTTTCTTTGGCATGGTTTTACTTGCAGCCTCCTGTAGAATGTTACAAACCTCCGTCCGTAGTTCTTCAGGCACTCCATCTGCCAAATCTAATCCCCTAAATCTATTCTTCACCTTCACTGTGTACTCACAAGGAATATGATTTAAGTCATACATGAATGGTCTAGTGGTTTTCCCTACGTTCTTCAGTTTAAGCCTAAATTTTTCAATAAAAAGCTTGTGATCTGAGCCACAGTCAGCTCCCGGTCTTGTTTTTACTAACTGTTTAGAGTGGCTCCATCTTTGGCTGCAAAGTACATAATCAATCTGGTTTCTGTATTGACCATCTGGTGATGTCCATGTGTAGAATCATCTCTTGTGTTGTTGGAAAAGAGTGTTTGCTATGATCAGCTTGTTCTCTTGACAGAACTCTATTAGCCTTTGCCCTGCTTCATTTTGTACTCCAAGGCCAAACTTGCCTATTATTCTGATTGTTTCTTGACCTCGTACTTTAGCATTCCAATCCCCTATGATGAAAAGGACATCTTTTTTTGCTGCTAGTCCTAGAAGGTGTTGTAGGTCTTCATAGAACTGGTCTACTTCAGCTTCTTCAGCATCAGTGGTTGGGGCATAGACTTGGCTTACTGTGATGTTGAATGGTTTGCCTTGGATTCACACTGAGATCATTCTGTTGTTTTTGAGGTTGTACCCCATTACTGCCTTTCCTACTGTCTTATTGACTGTGAGAGCTACTCCATTTCTGCTAAGGGTTTCTTGCCCACAGTAGTAGATATAATGGTCACCTGAATTAAATTCACCTATTCTCATCCATTTTAATTCACTGATTCCCAAGATGTTGATATTCAATCTTGTCATCTCATGTTTGACCACATCCAGCTTGCCTTGGTTCATAGATCTTACATTCCAGGTTCCTATGTAATATTGTTCGTTACAGCACTGGACCTTTTTTCCACTTCCAGATACAGCCATGACTGAGCGTCCTTTTGACTTTGGCCCAGCCGTTTCACTCTTTCTGGAGCTATTTGGAATTGCCCTCTGCCCTTCCCCAGTAGCATATTGGACACCTTCCAACCTGAGAGGCTCATCTTCTGGCATGATATCTTTTAGCCTTTTGATATTGTCCATGGGGTTTTCTTGGTAAGGATCCTGGAATGGGTTGCCATTTCCTTCTCCAGTGGACCACGTTTTGTCAGAACTCTCCACCATGACCTGTCCTTCTTGGGTGGCCCTGCACGGCATAGCTCATGGCTTCATTGAGTTATGCAAGCCCCTTCACCATGACAAGGCAGTGATCCATGAAGGGGAAAGGTAAGATACAGTATATGAAAAAGACAACTTGTGGCTATTTTAATTAGGTTTGCTAAATGTCAGCAACTTGGGCACAGGCAACTCCTTTCCACTTACTTTGTCTCTACTACTAACTTGTAGCTCTCTCAAAGACATTTCAGTACTTTTCTTTGATCTTGTCCATCCATGTTATCTGCTGCCTTCTCTTTCTCTTACTTCCCCCAAGTTTCAATCTTTTCCAGTGCCTTATCCTTTCATATTACATATCCAAAGCATGAGAAATTTTACATGCTGATCACCACTTCAAAGAAGTAGTCTATCTATTTAGTTCAGGATTGATTGATTTATCCTTTTTACAGACCACTGGGAATTTATTTATTTTTTTTTAGTAGCCAAATCCATAATTTGAAAGTCACTTTCTCCTTTCTCTTACTCTTTCTTAGGTTTCTGCTCCGACAGCCATACTTTACTACTAGAAAGACCAGCAATTAATTTCCTTATCCTTGTAATGTCCCTATCGTTCATGATTTGACCTTAGTTTGTCACTGCTTTTCTCCCTAGCATTAATCTTCTTTTTAGTAGTCCAGTTCATTTTATCTACTCTTGAGCCCAAGAAAGTAAATCATTTTAACTTCTTTGTTATTAAGTGCAAATTCAATAAACATATTGGTTGGCATTACCTTTGTCTTCTTGATATTTAACATTAACCTGTATACTTCACTTTCCATTTTTTCTTTCATAGAGCTTTCATTAGCTCTAATTCTCCTTTATATTCATCTAACAAAATGATCTTCTCTACAAAATTCTAATTTCTAGTTTTTAATCTCCAGTTTGATTCCAGCTGTATATATGTGTGTGTGTGGGTGTATGTGTGTGTGTGGGTGTATGTGTGTGGGTGTATACACCCACACACACACACACATAATAAGATTAAATGATCGGGATGTTATGCATTGTTGTCTCACTTCAAATTTAGTACTTTATTTTTCACTGAAAAGATTCTTAAGAAATATAATCAGGTGTTCTGGTATAACTGTTAACCTTAACAGACTCCATAATTCTGGTACATTTTTATAGTCAAAGACTTTACCATGGTCAACAAAATAAAGGTAAACATCTAGTATTCTCTTACTCTCTTTATTGTACAACTTATATGTTCAATTGATATGCTTCCCAACTGCCAATAACTCTGGGCTTATGTTAGTTAACAGCATGTTGTTGAAAACAATCCTATCCCAAATACAGAGGCAAGTCAACTGTTTGAACAACTGACAGTAGGACACATTCCAACACTGTTTCTATTACATTTGCTTCAGAGATTGTTAAGAGATATTAGGGTTACCTCTATGTGCATCATTGTATGTTTTCTGCATTTGCTAATTGCAGGTCTCTCACTTAGTTGGAGATTTACATCAGAGCACCTAGCAACTGTTCTGACTATCCTACAGTTAAGGCTATTACAGTATATATTTTCTTAGCATTCTTGGCCACCAGCTACTATTTAGGAGCCTCATGAGGTTGTCCACAAATTTACTGCAGTTGTTAGAAGCATAAGCTAGATTTAAATTGTTGTCCTAGCAGTATTTTATTTATGAAAAGGAGAAGGAAAAAATAGTGTGCATGTGTGATTTAGGTGATTGCAATAAAGTTGGGAAAATAAGTGAATCTGGTGAAAAATAATAAGGTTTGCTATGAGGACCAAGGAAATAACTTAGATACTAAGAATATGGGTACCCAGGATTTGTAATGTAGGAAAGAAGAAAGAGGATATAAAGTTAAAGAGGAAGAAAAAGCAAGGTAATTGGAACACAGGCTAAAGGACATCTTGGTAGACAAACAGGAGTTTTTAAGGAAATCAAAATGGGAAGGGGTCATCCTGGAGAAAAAAAAAAAGAGAGAGAGAGAGAGAGAGAGAGAGAGAGAGAGAGAGAGAAACTTAGTTTGAAAGATAGATAGATAGATAGATAGATAGATAGATAGATAGATAGATAGATAGAAAGTGTTATGGGTGCAAAATCACACACAGATGCAGCCCTAGGTGCAAGGAATGTATATAGAACAAGGGGCAAGGTGGAGACCTAAATATTCTCTTTTACACAACTAGACTTGATCCAAAGAGAGCAAGCCTAGATGAAATGGCTGGGAAAAAGAAAGTTGTTAGCTAAATGAAGCAACATGAAAAAATAAAAAGGAGTCAGAGATTTAAAGTGAGAAGAAAGATGACTTGAATGTTAGGAAGAAAGGAGATAAAGTTTTAAAGAGAGAGATTAGTCATAAATCAGCTAGCTTAAGACAGAATGAAATATGACATAAACCTTTTCAGTTAAAAGAATGACAGAAAGTTTACTCATGAGTAGTAAGAAGCAAAGAGATGTATATCCTGCTGGCATACCTACTTGTAGTTTGGAAACATGAGAGCTGGATTGACAAACAAGTTCTAGTCATGAAGGAAATCAACCCAATGGGTCAGCTGGAAAGAAGATTGAGGCCAAAAGTCCAAGGGCCACTAGGTGACTGGGAAATAAAAATGAATTGTGACTGGAAAATCTGACAAAGAGTTGATTGGATCTAGAAAGCCAGTAAGGAGGTCCAAAAAAGTTCAAATTATGAGTGACAATTTTTACAAGACAGTTGTGGCAAGGAGAGTTGAACTGTATTGTGTGTGTACTATTGGTTAGGGTTAGGATTTTAATGTTTTTCAAAATACAAATTATCAAAAAAAAAAAGACACATAAGTACACTAAAAAATCTTCACACACAATTAAACAAAAATAAAAGAAAAAAAACCTTTAAAAAAATCTTAAAAGACTAAAGAAGAAAAAAAGGAAAAGAAAAAAGAAAAACAAAATTTACCTTATATATTGAACTTACTAATAGACACTGGCTTACTAATAAATACTATACATTACTATAATCAATAAAAGTATTATTGTATAATATCACAAAATATCAGCCACAGTAGTACATACTGATTCATTCTCTGATCAGTAGAAAATATTCCCAAACATATAAGTTTCACATTTCTGAAAGCCATTCCTTAACAGCTGGAATAATTTGACTTTTCCAGTTTCTCAATATAATTATTTTAGCTACCCCACCCCACACTTGAAACAGTCATAATTCCTGTTTAACAGATTCCAAAGCTTAGGCATATAATTAAACATTATATTAACTTCTTAACATTAAAGGTTTTACCATAAATCTACTTATATACAATAAAGCACTATTCCAAAAATATTCCAGATGATCTTACAATCATATCATATGGGTCAATGAACTCTCAAATTATTTACACTTCCAACAAAGAAAATCTCCATCCTTCCAAATACATTCTTTAGGGAGTACAGTACAGCCTACTGTAAGTACAATTATTGAGATGAAATATTTGGTATTAACATAAAAATACCCTAAGGACATAAATCTGCCTGCTTAGATTGTGAGCATTTGATTGGGTGGTCTTCTAAGAATATTAGGCTAGTGTTTCTTAAACTTTTCAAATATATTTTTAATGTGAAATATGAGTTTTTTTTTAAAGATTATGATGATGGTGACAATAATAGGAATATTGAAATACAATATGCTTTATTTATTTTCTCTTCTAATTGATACATTGATTATAAATCTTAACAGGATATATGAACTTGAGTATGATTTTATATTTCATTAATGTCTGGAATAAAATTTGTTTAAGTCTTAGGGGTGATGCAGCATTCAGATTATTTTCATATTTAATCTTCCAGAAAGGTATGTAGAAATAAAAGATAGTATAGTATTCATCACATTTATACTTTATATTCTTATATTATTATTACTTTATGTTCTTGGTGAACTTTCATTCAAAAATCTTTTAATAATTTTATTTCAATGAACATCTGAAGAAAGAACTGCCAACACTTACTCTTAATTCACGGATAAGCTAGAAAAACATTTATGGATCCAAATCCCAGGACAGTTCTCAGGTTGTTTTCTATACACATTTTTCATCTTATATAATTTCAAAGGGCCAATTCTTGTTCAAGTACAGCTTCACACTTTATTTATTCAATAAAAATTGCTATCAAATCTAGCACTTCTATATTTGTGATAGGGTGAGACAGGGGAATGTGGCAAATTCACAATAGTTTGTGCATTACTTGGTATTTGGAGCTTACTTTCAAAATCAGCAGACCACAAATATCCAAGATATTCTGTGAACTAATACCCATTCAATCTATTCGGTACGTACTGTACTAATACCTACTGTTGCAAGAAATCATTCATGCATTCCATAAAATGGACTGTAGCCAACAAAATCTTATTTCACAATAAGTGTATTTGAGTCCAAAACTGTACACTACACAGCCAGGGTTTTCTTCTCTTGTCTGCCCTCCTTGTGCAGTAACTATCTGAACAAGCTAGGAATATTAAAGTTTGTCAAGTTTCACTTTTGTAAAGAAAACACTGGTGAGACAGGAAGCATTTTCTAATGACCAAATTTTTAAAAATTAAACAGCATTTATTTAGACCTCTCCCTTATCATCTGTTATGCCTGTTGAGGCCTATTCAACTGTTAGCCTTCAGCAGCGGAAGGTTTGGACTTAGATTGAGAGTGCAGGTATTAAATCTCCCACCTCCATACTCTCTGTGACTGGCTACTGGGTAGAACTTTTGATAATCTGGGCATCTGTCTCTTGCAAAGAGGTTTTTCATTATTTGAGATATCTAGATTGATAAATAAAATTATGATTTTTCAGTTTTGCTATCACTATTGAGTAGGAACTAGTCAGAGGTTTGGCTAATTAGCAATATTTTCAGCCAGATATGTTTTGTTGTCAAATGATTCCATTGTTATCCATCTTAAATACACTGTGTGATAGGACAGTTTCATACCCATCTGCATTTCATTTGCTTTATTAAGGCTCTTGTTAAAAAAAAAAAAGTTCATTCTTTATATTCTTTGAGATAAACCTATGTGTACATTGATAAAAATAGGTCATTTGGATTCCTACCAGCATGATAGTTTTGAATAATCTGTCGGAAACATGTATAACAGTTACAAGTCACTTTTGAAAGCAAAGGAATAGAAAGAAACCATGAATATAACAAAAAGCACTGGTTTTATTTTATTTTATTTTTCCTCTGAGCTGTGAGCAGTATACAATACCACGGAACTGTACTTGCATGGACCAGCACATTTAGAATGAAGTTTAGAATGGATTATTTGGAACACTGGGAATCATCTCTTCTTGCTTTATGTAGTTCCTGTTTTAACACAGCAACTGTTCTGAGTTTGAGCAGCTGGTTCTCTAGAGAACTCTCAAGCAGGATCCTTTCCAGAAACTTTACAATTTATTTTAAACAAAACTGGTACCAAGTCTTCAATCAGAAGGTGGGGGTTTTAAGATTATTTTCCACATCAGCATCCAATTAAAAAAAAAAGTTATGAACAGACAGAAACAACTACTTGAATTAGAAAAACAGCAGTAATAGAGACAAAATAATACAGATACGAGAAAATATATATATTTTTAAAGGAAATATATCTCTTTGTGACCTGCAAAGAGGCCTGCTCAGAGCTTCACACATAACGTACTGAGCAATCTTCTGACAGGTAGTACATTTCAAAAGCACATATTTAACCAAACCAACTCTTCCTTCCCCTTGCCAAATGCCCACAGCAACAGCTGTTTCTGCAAAAGTCTCCTTTAGCAGTCCTTCTCTCTTCCTGCTTCTTTGATCCATTCTTCTGGTTGGAGTTCTTCTATCCTGGCACATCTGAATTAAGCCTGCTTCTCTTCCTTATATTTCTGCAAACCTTGATCATTTCCAGGCAATTCACTGGTGATTTCCTCATTGGTGAAACATTTGGGCTTCCTCTCCTGGGCCAAGCTGCCAACTCTGGCACCTGAATCCTTTGTACCCCAAGCTGCTTCCCTCCCCTTGAGTTGCAGAAAGTGGGAATCCCATCTGGCCAAAGAGCTGCAGGAAGAAACCTGTGTTTTCTTCCCATTACCTTTTGCTTTCTTATGAGTAGCCTTTCTGTCTCACTTAAACTTCATCTCTAATTCCCATTATCTTCAAACTCCAAGATGTTTCTTATTATGTCCTTTAATCTCTATCTCTACTTAGCTTTCTGAAGATCCAATTAGCTCTGTTTTAGGTTTCTTCTAGTTATAGGCCTGTGCAACCAGATCCTTAGCACCCAAGTTAACTTTCTTACTTCTGTCAACCCCTGCCAGTTTGTACCAAACTTTAATGTGCTTACTTGTTTCTAAACTCTATTGCTTAATTTTAAGCCTCTACATTGCTTTTTGTGCAAGCAGGATATTTCAATATGGTGAATCAATCCCATGCAAAGGAGTACAATTTGTATCTTTCAGGTATCAGTTGAATCACATTATTATTGGCTTCTAGAATTTTTCTTAAATGGAATAAAATACAAATTAGCTGATAATTCTCATTACTTTTGACATGCTTTCTAATTCACCTAACTGCCTTTATACTGAAGTCTCTAATAGCATTATTGTATCTATTTCATCTTTATGAGTTGTTTTAGACTGTTTCTTGGTTTATCACTTGTCTATGTGTACACATTGAGATGATTATTGGATTTGCAGTCCCTTCTTAAAAATTGGATTCATCATTAAATTTGTCTAAAGAAAACTCCATGTATTTTAATGGCACCATTCTCAGAATATGATCACATTAGCACTCATTCTTCACCTCCTCCTTATGTGCAAATAGAAACTGGCGAAGGCTATAATGTGTTGTTACGCTTATTCAGTTTCACACAATCTGACAAGGTCACATTTATGGTTCTTAAGTATTTTCATCAGTGATCTGAAAAGCCATTTTGCAGGCAGTATTTTCATCTTTCAATGTCTTGATTTTATATTGTTCCTTACATCCAAGGTAATGCTTCATATAATGTATGAATTGATCAATATAGTAGTTTTTTCAGATGCTTATTTAGATTAATGTATGTGAATCTGACAGGTGATTCCTCTCTTTACCTTTTGAATGTTAAAAGAATCCAGAGATAATATATCATCAATAATATTTGTCAAATATTTTAACACATGCCTATTTTTTTAATAACCTTGATACATGTCTCATGTAGTCATGTGTTTATTTTACCTACCCCATTTACAAACCATTTGCATATCTATTTAGAACTAAATTTCATCTAACTGTGTGGCTTATTTCTAGGCAAATGTGTATAAAATTGCAACATTAGTGGTTTAAACTTCTCATTACTGGCCCATGGACAAAATGAAATGTAGCATGATTTCAGTCTCAAGGTAAGTGCATAGCCTGCCTAACAGTTGACCTAACACAATTACTATCAAAAATGCTTTTTCTACTTCATATTTCTTATCTTCTGTCCTTTTAAAATATTTTTCATGTACAGCTTCATCTTTATTTGCTCAGTTGTTTAGTTTACCTTTTAAACTTTTAAACTATTTAAATCTGTTCAGCCAGTTCAAGGCTTTTTATCCAACTGCAATTTGATTTAATCGAACAACATTACCTTAATTAAGAAATCATTAAACCAGAATTTTACTTAACAAATATCCAGATCATACTTTTTTTTTCCCCCTTAGCAGGCTCACAAAGGCAATCTGTTGGAACAGCTGTGTGCACAATAAAATGTATCTTGCATTTAGAATCTAAACTCTTTTAATGACAATAAAGTTTTTACTATCATTAATACTCATTTTCTTTTTCATCCTATTACTTTTACATCTCCCAAAGAATGAGAAATTGCATCCTGTTTTCTGGCAGTCCTCATTTTCATAGTATTGGTATTACTGTCTGCTAATTTGAGAAGCCAGTAAAATTAAGACCATTTAAAAGAGAAACAATGAGATGAACAGAGAATATGACACTAAGGAGACTAAAGTCAGTATATATCATGAACCTGTAAAATATGAATTTGGCAAAATGATACTTAGAACTTCCTTTTTTGTGCATCCTGTCCTTACTATGCCACATTTGCTTCTCCTTTCAGTCTAAAAACAAGTCTTAAGATTTGCCAATAGATTTTTTTCTTTTTTTAAAAAAATGCACATATACCACACAAAGTTTAATGTGTAAAACAAACTACCTGAGTGGAAAATCAGTATTTAATGAGCTGGTAAAGCCAAAGTTACTTTGTATATATTTTTTTTACTTCTTGAAAAAATAATTCAATTTGTTAAAGACAAATAACAGAGTTGTATAATATACATCTATGTTCCTTTATAAGTTTAGATTAAAATTTAGAAGAATAAATCATTACAGTTTACTAAAAATACAATAAAGTCCCTTTCAAATTGAGCTTGAACCCTGATGATTTTCATGGATACAGTCATGTAGTTTTCTTGGTAAAAATAGAGATATGATTTATCATTGCCTTATTCCAAAATTGCTTTTTCCCAATTTCCCAGTCAAGCCCAGTGCCTTGGGATTTCCTGACAGTCTCCCATCTGAGTAGTAAGCAGGTCCAACCCCAGCTAACTCTCTGTGGCAGTGAATGTCAGCTAGGTTTTGTCCCTAGCTTAAACAGAAAAAACTTCTTTTATAATAAGAAAACTGGAATGAGATGAGCGTGTCAATTACTCAGTCAATTATACAGGCATTCATCTTTGATGGACTTCTCCATGATCCATTCTGATTGTGCTTAATCTTTAAAGTGGTCTTGCCTTGATCAGAAAAGTCCCCTTCAAATAAAGGCCAGTCATCTCAGAGAAACTTTCAAATAGACAATTGAGCTATATAAAATACAATTTATGGTCACCTTACTAGTACCCTGCTTTCTAAACTAATTTTTAGTGTATATAAGTACAAATTTAGATGGTATAATAAGCAGGGAGCTATACCTAAAACCAGTACCTACATTTTAAAGGTGCTGTAAAACTCATACAAGCCTAGTAATCATCAAATGCTTTGGCAATGCTACCACCACTGAATGGAATCGAGACAAAAGCATAATGCCAGGACATGGATGAATATCACTAGGGATTCTGAAAACAAAGGGGCAACCTTTTGCAGGATTCTATTTTGTTACCTTATAATGGAAAGGCTGACAAGCTGAAACTGGCCAAGCTGGTATTTTAGATGGACTGCTACCAAAGGCAACAGCGGGTGGTTCAACAAAACAGAATGGGCATGGTGAGGCCGAAGTGAATGGGATCAGTATTTATTAAAGCCCCCCCCCCAAGTAATTTGGTTGTTTTATTGCAATTTTTAAAGTGAATTCCAACCCTTCAGCAATGCTTTTGCATAAAAATGGTTGAAAGCCATGCAGTCAGTTTTCAATGGTTTGTCATTAAATCTTGGTAATACTGTCAGATAAAGTTTTGGGTTACAAAAAAATCTGTTCAGGAACATCATGAGAGCCATGGCAACAAGGCATCCTTCTCTGAATTATAATAAAAACTTTGGATTATCCATGCTTATTGTAACATTACTGTAGTTTTATCCCTAGCCCATAGATGAAGCATCAATTATAAAAATGAGAGCTCAGGAATTTGTGATTCTGTTGCTACATATAAGGCTAACACTGCATTTTTACATTGTCTAGTAGTTCTTTGTGACTGGTGTAAATTATTTATATTCATGTTTGCGGGCTTTTATAAATCTCATTTTGCATATCTAGTGGAAAAAAACAAAAACAAGTATCTTCATTTTTAAAATGTAAGAAGGATATATAGCTTCATGAAGGAGGCCTTTAGAATAAAAAAATATTTTTTCTATAACATAGTATTACTACCTATATACAATTGTAAAGGACCTCCTGTTTACGTTACATATTTGATATCAATGAAACTTCTTTCATGTCTTTATAATCAGGAATATTTGGAAACAAATGGTGAATTTTTAGGCCTTTTATTTATTTTTTTAAGAAGGATCAAATTTCAATGACAAAAGCCCTGACTGGATCCAATAAGAAGCACAAGGGACTGCCATGAAATCAGTTAGTGAACAGGTGTGTTATTCACGGTGGCTGATAAGGGAAATGGAAATTGGCAGCATTGAAGAAACAGTGTATCTGCTCATGATTGGGAAGTGATCAACACAGAAATGAATATTTGCTTGTTTTTATATGTAAGTAATCAGTTGTACTTTCCTGTTTCCATAAGAACTGTTAACAGGCTGACAGGAAAAACATATACTTCAGAACACATAATGTATCCTCATTTTCAGAGGTTTGTATGTGAAAAAGTATATTCTTTAAAGAGAGACATTGAGAATGAAATTTCATATGTAATGCATAGGGTTTTCAGTGCATAGCTGTCATATAATACACATGGCATTTATATTAAAGATGAATTCTTATACACCTTTAAAATAGACTACAACATATTCTTTACCATCTTGCACATGTATACTAAGAACTAAACCTCATTTGAGCCCATAGTGCTTACTTGTTAATAAACTAACTATATTGTTGATATAAAGTAATAATATAAGAATTCATATTATTTATTTACGGTCAAAGGTCACAAATAATATTTGGAAATCTCTTTGGTAATAAAGGAAACTTGTACATTTTGGATATTTCTTTATGCTGGTGTGTATGCACTTTGTGTGTGTATGTGTAAAACTACTCTGGAAGATTGGATTTTTGTTGGTTGGGGTGCATAATAATAAACCATGTAAAGCTGTTGTTTTTTTAATTTATGGTGCTACAGTAGACTGTGATCCATAATAAATCCTACAAACTTAATTCAGTGCCAGTAATTCTTAAAGAACATTGTTTAAGATTGCAGCTTTAGGTTGTTAAAAACTGTAGATACTATGATACTGATTGTAAAGATGAAAAAATACTTCATGAAGAAAATGGAATTATCAAAGTCCTTAGTTTCCATTTTTCCAATTTCACAAAAGCCAGTAAATTATGTTAAAGTTTCTATTTTATATTTTGCTTGATATTACAAAATGTATTTCATTACATATTAAAGGATTCATAGACGATGATACACATATCATATGCTTTATTGCTGATAAGAAAAAAAATTCTATTAGAAATGCTTCCAAAAAGGGGGGGGGGGGAGGGAAGAAAAGCACAGAAAAGGAATTGCCAAGCAACTAAAATGTATTGTTACAATGATATCACTGCTGTTTTTATGGAAATATCAAAACTTTCCTATCCTTGTATTTGGGACTTCCAAATATCCAAAATTTACAACCTGTGCATAATTATTTAACACAAAGTTAGTGACTAAAAGTCATTGTTTAATCATTTATCTCAAGGTTATCCCCTTTCTTTGCCATTGTTTTTGATTTTTATGAAATAAAATGAAATATAGACAATAAAATGGGTAAAAGAGAAGGAAATACAGTGTCCTTAATTCCAGGAAACAGTGTTATAGACAAGGTAAATGAAATCATTTTTTATCACTCTATTTTATTTAAATATAAATCCGCAGCACAAGGAAGGTTTTATTTATGAAATTAATAGAAAATAGCAAAAGAAAACATAAATGAGTTTTCCCATTGGTCTGTATTTAGCAAAGTAAATATGTAGAAACAAACTCATTAAGAATAATATCTAGGCAAGTATGTATAGAAAGTTACATGTTCTGAGAAAAAAGCCTGCATATCTAATATTTCAGCCATCATGGTAGAGAAAAACAGGAAGCAGGAAAAGTATTCTATTGTTCCTGTAGCTGAAGGGGAGACCCTTAGCATATCAGTCTTCCAGTTAGGAAAGGCAAGTGAAGACAGAGGAAAAAAAAATAAAGAACATTTTGCTCTCTATTTCTACTTCTAGTCCTGTAGGATAAAAAGTGTTAAACATCAACTATTTCTGAATCATTTATAGTTTAGGTATTATATTGTTTATTAGTGCTGTCCCAGGCACCAAGGTGTGTCTGTCTGGTTGTAGTAATTTCATCAACATCACCATGCGATTTAACAGTCCTAAAATAGATGGTAATGAGTTTGAGTGTATTCTCATAATCAGCATCAGACTTGTTTTAATTTGTGCTTAAAACAAAGATCTGAAGATTCTTAGGTTAAGAGCTTCAATACCATGGGAACTGCCATAGAGAAGTATCTATTGCTTCTGCCAGTTATGATTCAGCCACCAGCAGATATCAAAATGATGATATAAGTGAACCAATATAAATCATAAATCTATAAACATAACTTGCATGTCACTTTATATTCACAAATTCCTTAATTGGCTTTTAAATGATGGGGGAAAGTGTAAGCAGTATGCAAGTTCATGAACCAGTTCTAAGAGAGTCAACAATGTTATAGTTCCACATTGTATTTTTTGTTGTTGTTGTTTTTAAAGTTAAATTAATGTCCAGTTGAAGATGTGCTGTTTAAGATTTTTGTCTCCATTTTAAAGAAAATGGTTTTCCTTTTAATCATTGGATGGGATGGTGACTAAGCCAGCATTTAAATTAGACTCCAGGTCATTAATACTGATTACATTCTTCTTCTTCCCATAAGTCTTTATTTAATGAAAATGTATGCTTCCCACCAAACAGCCATGTAGTTAAGAACAATACAGCAGGATTTGATTGCCCTATTAACCATAATCATCATGAGACTGGGAGCAATAATTTAATGACTTGCATTCTTGTACTATTTTTGGTAGTGCTCATTTAGCTACACACTACAATAGTAAATGCAATAAATTTTTTACCTGCCAGAAATAATTCATAGCTGAATGTAAGCAGTCATTTAAATTAAAAAAAAATGAGAATACTCCAATAGTTATGAATAAAATTTCCACAATAAATAGTAACTACCTCAGATTTAAATTATAGAAAAGTCTGAATTAAAAAAGAAAATACTGTCTTTTACATGCAGGAGAGATTCAAACTTTATCATGTTCTCTATGACTGAATCTGATGCAGCCACCGTATCATTTTTGACGGGGGGGGGGGGAGAAAAAAAACCTACGTAGAATCAGTGCATTTAGGCAGAAGCAATCATAACAACACTGAACCTCTTCTAGGGCTAGTATTTGTCTTGTCATTCCTTTAACCAAATGAAATGGGAATGAGCTGATAATTCTGCTGGAGGGAATCACCCTACCAAAATATCAAATATCAAAGATATTTTTTCCTGACAACCTACAAGTGAGATGGATGGATGGATGGATGGATGGATGGATGGATGGATAGATAGATAGATAGATAGATAGATAGATAGATAGATAGATAGATAGATAGATAGATAGATAGATAGATAGATTCATTCCTTAAAATAGGTAGACAATAGTTTCATAGATCCTGATTTCAGTTGAAGATGTTTACCACTCAATATACAGTAATAAGCATAATGATAAAGTTGATGATACCTGTAAAATAACTTAGTATGAAAATTGTGTATTTCTGGGCCCCAAACAATTCATTTAATGTCCTTTTCCTTTGGTTCTACTGATCTGTTTTAAGTTGGTTTGTCCTTAAGGTATTTAAGTTGATTTCTCCTTAAAGTATTCCGTACATGTATATATCTGTATGTATAACAATATTTTAGAGAATGTGGCTTTGATTGGTAGAATGTTCATTCCAATTGTTTGTTGCTACTATGTGGCCAACATATGCAAAAGGATACAGTTTAGTTTCCTGAATTACATCTAACTGAAATCTTATGGTGGAAAAAAAAAAAGTAATATTATTTCAGAAAGAGGACAGATTTCCTCTCTATATAGAACATTTAAAAATAGTGCTTTTGCCTCCCTATAAACCCTATCAGAATAAATAAGTGAAATTATGGGCACTTTAATGAGTTGCCTCTTGTCAAAAAGGGGGAAATGATTTATTTATCCATCCATCCAAATTATATGGCCACCCATCTTTCCAAGAAACTCTGGGTGCCAAACAAAGTAAAAACAGAATTTCATTAAAACAAGATTAAAAAATCCACTAAAACTGCATCAAGGCTCAATAAAAACATGAAACCACTAGATGCATACATGCTAACATCCCAATCCCAATGCCTGGGGGAAGAGTCAGGTCATCACAGTCTTGTAAAAAGCCAGTTGAGTGGTGGTGTGAGCATTTCAGGGAGCACACTGTTCCATACGACCAGGACATAGAAAGCATGCTTCTGGGGACCTGTTGGATGCCAATGTTTAATCAAGAGCACCCAGAGCATGCCCACTCTGCCAGATCTGGTGGGGACTGAAGAAACTAAGCAGAGTAAATATTCATACATGAGTGCAGTAAATTAATAATGTGAGCATAAAGATACTATAGATTCTAATAGTCCAAGATAATGAAATAATGACTATTGTAAGAGTTTATTCTCATAGATTGATGGGAGTTTATTATATGTGTGTGTGTGTGCGCCCGTGCATGCATATAAAAAAAATTCCCCTCTCACCCCTATGGGTGGTATGTGTCTTCCTCAATCTTGGGTCCTCTTGAGTTTGAGGGTTCTGTGCAGTATCTTACCTGTTCCTAGCACTGTACTCTTCTGGATAGAGAACTCTGATGTTCTTGGGATCTGTTGGAGGCACTTTCCCAGCTTAGGAGTCATAGCCCCAAGTGCTCCTACCACCACTGGGACCACTTTGGCCTTTACTTTCCACATCCTCACTAGTTCTTCCTTCAGCCCTGATACTTCTCCAGCTTCTCATACTCCTTCTTCCTGGTGTTGCTGTCACTTGGCACTTTTACATCTATCACTACCGGTGTCTTCTGTTCTTTGTCTACTATCACAATGCCTGGTTGATTGGCCAGGACCTGCCTGTCCGTCTGGATCTGGAAGTCCCACAGGATCTTAACCCTGTTATTCTCAATGAATTTCTGTGGAATCCCCCATCTGGACTTGGAGGGGTCTAGCCCATACACTGTGAAGATGTTCCTGTACACAATGCCAGCTACTTGGTTGTGCCGTTCAGTGTATGCTGTGCCTGTCTTCATCTTACACCCTGCCACTATGTGTTGCACTGTCTCTGAGGTCTCTTTGCACAATCTGCATCTTGGATCTTGTCTAGTGTGGTAAATTCCTGCTTCTATTGGTCTGGTGCTGAGTGCCTGTTCTTGTGCTACTATCAGTGCCTCAGTGCTGTCTTTTAGTCCAGCCCTTTCCAGCCACTGGTAGGATTTCCCAATGTCAGCCACCTCAGCTATCTGTTGATGGTACATCCCATGCAGGGGCTTGTCTTGCCATTGGTACTTCCTCCATTTGAACTTCTTCTCATGTCTGCTGCTGCTGCAGGCATTCTGTCAGCAGCTCATCTTTGGGGGCCATCTTACTGATATACTCCTGGATGCTCTGTGCTTCATCCAGGACAGTGGCTTTGACACTCATCAGGCCCCACCTGCCCTCTTTGCAGCTAGTGTACAATCTCTGGGTGTTGGACTGGGGGTGGAGACCTCCGTACATTGTGAGGAGCTTCCAGGTCTTCACATCAGCAGCCTACATGCCCTCTTTTCACCAGCTCACTATACTAGCGCAGTATCTGATGACTGGCAGGGTGTACATGTTGATGGCATGGATTTTGTTCTTCCCACTGAGCTGGCTCTTCAGGACTGTCTTATCCTTTGCTGGTGGTTGAATGTTGCTGTCTTCCTTGCCTCCTCATCATGGTTCCCATGTGACTGTGGGATACCAAGATATTTGTAGCTGGTCTCTATGTCTGCTATATGGCCCACTGGTAGTTCCAGCCCATTGGTCTTAACTACCTTCCCTCTCTTTACTATCATCCTGCCACACTTCTCCAGTCCAAATGACATCCCAATGTTCTCACTGTAGATCCGTGTCAGGTGGATCAGAGACTCGATATCTCGTTCACTCTTAGCATACAGCTTGATGTCATCCATGTAGAGGAGGTGGCTGATGGTAGTTCCAGTCTTGAACTTGTATCCGTATCCAGTCTTTGTGATTATCTGGCTGAGGGGGTTCAAGTCTATGCAGAACAGCAGCGGGGATAGTGCATCACTTTGGTATTTGCCACACTTGATGGCCACTTGTGCGACTTGTCTTGAGTTGACTTCCAGTGTTGTCTTCCATAGTTTCATTGAGTTCTTGAGGAAGGTCCTTAGTGTCCTATTGACTTTGTATAGTGCCAGGCATTCACAGATCTATGTGTGCACCATTGAGTCATAGGCTTTCCTGTAGTCAATCCAGGCTGTGCTCAGATTGGTCTGCCTAGACCTTGAGTCTCAGGTGACTGCTCTATCTATGAGCAACTGGTGTTTTGAGCCTCTGGTGTTGTTCCCAATGCCCTTCTGAGCTGTGCTCATGTACTGGCCCATATGGTCTTATAGCTTGGCAACTAGGATGTCTGATAGAACCTTCCATGTTGTGGGGAGGCAGGTTATTGGCTGGTAGTTGGATGGTGCTGTTCCCTTGTGAGGGTCTTTCATGATAACCACTGCCCTTTCTTATGTTAGCCAGTCTGGGTGGGAGCTGCTGCTAGCAGTTGGTTCATCTGTGCTGCTAGGCGTTCATGCACTGCTGTTAGTTTCTTTAGCCAGTAGGTGTGGATCATGTCCAGGCCAGGTGCTGTCCAGCTTTTCAAGTTCTTGACCCGCTGTTGGATGTCTGCTACTGTGATGGTGACTGGTTCCTGTTCTGGGAGATTGTTGTGGTCTACTTTCAGATCCTGCAGCCACTTTGCCCTGGTGTTATATGTCTTCTGCTGCTGGTGGCTCTGCTGTTACTGTGTGGTTGTACTGCAACTGGGAGGACACTTTGGATGGTTCTTTGGAGAACAGAGCATTTATCTTCTTGGCCTCTACTTCTGTAGTGTATCTCCTTAGCCTGGTAGCCAGTGCTGTGAGCCTTTGTTTAGCAATCTGTAGGACTTCAGTTGGAGTCAGTCCCATGTATTTTTTCAGTAGACGAGTCTTATCCTTACTCTCAACACCCTTGGGTAGTTCCACCAGCTGACTGACTTCTCTCCAAGTTGCTTTGATCTTATCCTCCAGCTTCATTCTCCGGGGGCAGGGGGGAGGGATATGTACTGCTGTTCTTGATTATGTAGCCAAGCTTTTCCAGGATTACAGCAGCTGTAGTGTATATCAGTTCATTGGTTTGAGTTATGGTTGTTGTAGGAATTGTCGTGAGGGTTCTATTGGCATCTTGCAGCATACTATCTGATGGTACTTCTGCACTGAGCCTTAGTGATCAGTCTCAAGGGTTAACTGTAGTTAGTTTATCCATGATCTTATGCCTCATATCAGCTGCTGTGCTCTATAATGAAGGGGTGGCAGTAACATTCCAGCTTCAGGTGTTGGCTGCACATCCAGTTGTTCTTCCAGGTCTGCTAGAGTCTGGGTTGTAATGTGGAGTTGGTCTATCTCAAGTTGTGAGAGCAGCTTCCTCTTCACTATGTTGAGGAACTGGGTAACTAGTTGTTCTCAGTTAGTGTGGATGCAGGCCTTCTATCTATCCATAGTTCCCTCATACGTATCCCCTCTAATTAGGTGTACTGTTGTAGTAGCATTCCATCAATTCCAAGTTCTCTTGTCTTGTCCATGTATGGTTTTTTCCAGTAGCCCACTTATCGTCAGATTGTCCTGGTTCCCCAACATTTGATGTGGACCTTGTTAATCCAGGTGACATCTGAGCTGGCATGACTCTGTTAGTTTGTGTCACTCTCATATTTGAGGTAGGCAGGTGAAGCGTTAGGGGTCTTTGTCCAAGGACCCCTACTAGTAAGGTAGGTACCAGCTGGGATTTGAACCCCGGTCTCTTGCATCAAAGGTGGTGTTCTAACCACTACGCTATCCAGCTGCTACATACATACATATATGCGTGCATGCGTGTGTGTGTGTGTGTGTGTGTGTGCGCGTGTGTATGGTATGAGATATCAATCACGTGAAGCAACAGTCACATATCAATGTTATGGTCTCACAGGCTCAATAAAACTCTTTGCTTATTTTAATTTTCTTATGTAGAAAAGGCATACAATGTATCTCTGCAACTCTTAAATTATCTACAATAAGATCCCTAGCTCAGATGATCAATGTTTCCATCTTTTCTTCCTGATTCCAATCATCCTGTACTCAAGCAATACATATTAAATCTCTATCATGCAGCCTTTATCTTGCTTCTTATACTCTCTTGAATTCATTCAGGTTCAGAGAGGTATTAAAGAATGGCTTTAGACTTTGAATTCCAGCATTGAAGGAATGTACATACTATAAATTATTTTGATAAATCAGACCTTGTAGCTGGATCATTTTAGTGTGAACAACATTCAACACTGTTGCAGTATCTGTCACATTGTGTTTGTTATAAATTTCAAGCTGTGATTCTGTCCCCCCCCCCCACAACTTTAGCATCAATTACTAAAGATTTCTGCCATTTTCACTGTCTCTGCTCCATCTTCAAAAATTCTGGTTGACCTGTCCACTCTGGATTTTATTTGCATGAATTCACTCATTCAAAAACTGCTAATTATGAGAGTCAGCTTTTAGAGTGATCAGCAACTCCATCCAACTTTTTGTGTTACTATTCTGTCCCCCCCCCCCCCTGTGAGTCACAAAGACATTTAGTTTTGGTTGTACTGCTGCTTCACCTTTGAGAAGTTCTACCACTTGGAAGAAAGGGGGTTGGGATGGAATCCTCCTTTGTCAGACCCATTACATGCTGCTGTAGAACAATCATTTAAATAAAGAGAAAAAGAACATTTAATTTACAAATTAGGCAGCAAAGCAGTCAAAATATTAGTAAGTATCTCCTTTAATTGGTAGAGGACCAAGATAATACATCAGCAGATTGTCATACAAATCAGAAAGTCTGCTCAGGGCATTTATGTCATTTTTTAGGTACATCCAAGGACCACATCCCTCTAAATTAAATATAAATATTTTAAAAACCAAAATCTTGCAAAATTGCCAAATGCCATGATATTTTATAAGAAATTGATTAAGAATGACTTAAGTTTAAATTTAGTTCTCTAGATACAATCTAGGGTTGTTAGAAACACATTGAGGCCTGTGGGGTAATTCTTCAGCATTTACATGCCATTTTTCAGTAGAGTAGAAGCACAATGCTAAAAATACTGGGGCACTTACTTTTTGTTTTGTTTTCTCCTTTCCATCATTTTCTCACCACCACCACTTTCATTTTTTTCCCCCTTTTCATTCTCTTCTCCTTATTCAGTAGGGGATTTGGTGGGTAAGACATATATCTTACCACAGATTGTACTAATCACTTGTAGTGACATTTGAAATTAGGCCAAGGTTCAGCCCTGATTTAAAGCAAGATAAATTACCAGGTACTTCATCTGTTAGTAAAAATTAACCTCTTAGGATAAAAGAACCTTTGGTCATAGTAACATTTATGGCCTGAATAAAATTTGAATTTCAACTTGCAGTTATCCCTTCTCAATTTCAATGCAAAAATGTGCCCATTGGTATTTATTTTCATTTATGTTTTATTTGAAAAAAAAATTAAATACATTTCTGTAGCTGCTTAAATCTAAATTGTATTGGAAGACTCACTTAATTCATATTTTGTTTCACACTTCAAGGGCTCATTTATTCTTTCTTCATTTTCTGGGTACATCATTTTCTTCTATTCATATTGTTTATGCTTCTATATTTTATTGCATTGTTTTCATATTATACACATATGTTCATAAATGCCCAGAATATATGTGTATTATATATCTGCTATTGATATTTTTCCATCTGAGTTTTCCCTTTGGAAATATGAATTTGGGAGTAATTAAAAAAAAATGGAATGACTGTTATGGTAGAAAACTCACTTCTAAAGAAAGTCAAATGACTGGAAAATTCCAAACTAGTATCTTTATTAAGCTTAGCAAAGAAGTACAGCTCACTGATCTTCCAGCAAGGAAAGCCAGGAACCCTGATTTCAGGGTGACATAGATCTTATATAGCTTTTATCATATTACATTATATTCTAAGAAGTATAGGCTAATTGAATAATTGCTTTACAATCTTCAAAGGTGTCATCTTTTAGAACCATGAGCACCTGGTTGCTCAGAGTAAAGAGGTCACAACCCATTGGAATCAGTACATCATAGGCACAGATACCAAGTAAATCAAAAGGCATGGATACCAAATAAATTACACATAACTATTAGCTTATCAAAGACACATATGCCCTGTAAACTACCACTTCATGTTATTGTAATCATGTGACTTTCTTGTTCTATAAATATGGGAAAGCTGAATGGGTTTTATTATCTTTTATCCTTGAGTAAATCAGCATAACTGAATGATCTACACATCAAAGCTTCCAATTCAGCAGACTGGAAAGGTAGGATCTGAAAAAGGTCTGCCATTCACAGAGTATGTTTAAGCTTTTGAAGGATTTTATTGAAAAAAACAGTGCAAAACACCATTCCATTTTCCTCCCTTTTATTTAAGGTACCAATAAAACAGATCCCAGAAAAATAGTAAAAAATTATTTCAATTTCCAGCTTCAAGCATAGTTAATCATTGTGCATACTAAAGCAAACAATTTTCTCTTTTTGTCTTAAGAGAATGTTTCAAAAATAGAAGAAATAACTTTTTTTCCTTAAACTCCAACTTTCAGCTCTAATCATGTAAATACATGTAAATATATATAAATAACCTCAACACATGTGTATATCTAGTATATATGCTTCCCTATATATTGCTAAATACTGGTTCTGCTCCTATCTAGAGATAAGAAAAGGACTTACATAATGAATTCACATTTTTTTCCCCATCTCTCTAAGTCAGATGAATGGTCACTCATCTTGGGTCCAGTTGGTCATCCTCTGATGTCAACCTTTTACCTTCTTGTTTCTGTCTACTTCTGGCACACCCAAGATGAAATGATGGCTGCGAAGGAAAAAAACAAAACATTACATTATTTTGTCTTACTTTCATTCTCTTGAAAACTTATGAAGGACCCCATACTCCCAAAATGGAGTTATTTACTTTAAAAGGAATTTAACTATTTAAAACAATGGGGTTTCCTTGCTTGCTTATATGCTTGCAGTATTCAGAAATTGAGGCTAAATTTCAAACTGCCAGAAGATGGAAGAACAAAAGCTTAAAGTGAAAGGAAGGAGCTAGAAAGAGGAAAGCTGGAGGAATATGGCTGGAAGAAGGAAAGAAACCCCAGAATGCTGTGGAAGAGAAGAACCTGCAGCTGGCAACATGTAGGTACGTGTATAGGTGTGTACTGTGCAAGGCTGCTGAAGAATTTCCTCACAGCAGAGGAGGGGAGTAGGAAGAGTCCTTAGTTAGCAGGAGAGAAAAATCCAGTGGAAATTAACTGCAGAAAGCCAAGATGAGAAAAGAAGAAGCAACAGCCCAGATGGATGATGCCAAAGTAAACCAAGCAGAAAATTTCCATGAAAATCACAGGGCATAAAAAGTCTTAGTAAAGACAGGCTATCAGAGGGGACCACGCCATAAAAAATGGACGGGAGAAAAAAGTAATTAGTCTCCATACTTGTGAAGTACCAAGTAGCCAGTGTAAGGAAGTCCTGTGAGGATTAATAGAAGAGTCTCAAGAGGTGACTGAAAGGCTGGGCTAATGAAAGTGCTGTGAGATTCGGCCGGCACAACCAAGCACGTGGCACTGTTTCAGTTTCACCACCACTAGTCAGTTTCACCGCCTCAGGCATAGGCAGGTGGGAAAGATAAACAGAAAACCGCAAGTCAATTGCCAGCAGGTGGTGGCAATTAACCAGGGGCGAGAACAAAGGGGAAACAGACACCTTGTAACACAGCTGGCTTCCCCAAATGCCCCAGGCAATGGCAACCACAATACTCAAGGAACTCGACAATCCAGCAACGATCAACAACTGTCAGGCCTAGCCCAAGGAACTCCAAGAGACCATGTAAATTCAGTACAGCAATGTTTATTAGCTACAACTTCTAGCAAGAATCTTCCCAGACTGAAACCCCAGTTCCCAAGTAATGCCAGCCACAACATTGTGAATTCCTCAGGGAGGTGCCAGTCTCATCCTCTTATCTCTCCCTCTCGCCTCAGGAGATGAAAGAAAACGTTTTTCTCCCTGAGTCTGGCCTTCATAATTTCATTCCGTCACAACAACCAATTAAAAACCTCCAGTTTTACCCACAGAAGAAAAGCTCCATGAGCACGGCGATTACGAGACAAAGGAAGCAGGCTGAATCTGCCATTAGGAGAAGGGAGGGGGAGCTCGATGATGGAAGGGTGACCCAAGTATGGGCAGAGGTGGAAGCCAGGGGTACTGCAGGGTCAAGGGGGGAAATGCCATATAAACACTGTAAGGAACGTGCCAAGCCAATCTTGGCTTTGTCTGTAACCATTATGCATTACACCCAAGTAAAGTAACTTTCATCTGAGCCCATGTCTCATGAGGTTTTTATTGAGTGTTGAATGCGGCGATCTTTACAAGTGCAACCACAGTCGCTCACAGCCTAAAGCCAGCCATACCAGCAGTACCCTAGTTAAAGAGTGAAAGAGTCAGTAGAACTCAACAGAGGGCAGTAGGTGAAAGGGAGAAGGCAATGAGAGAGAAGTAGCAGGACCAAGAAGATGTGGTGAAAGAGACTTTGTAAAGCCTAAAGAAGTAGGGTGGCAGCAGCATGACACAACTTAAGGGAGCCAGGAAATACAGACTTATCAAGAGTCTCTTCTCTTATAGAAGAGAATATACGTAGCTCAGGGTTGAACTGTGGAGTCCTTGGTGTTCTCTGAGCTTGGTTGTTTTCTTGCAAACTTTTTGTTATCCAGCTAGGTAACACCTTCAGTTATATACAGACTTAGTAATATAGACTTAGTAGCAGCAACTAGGGAAAGGAGTATGACAAAGCTGTATACCATCACCCTGCTTATTTAACTTATATGCAGAGTACATCATGAGAAATGCCAGGCTGGAAGAATCACAAGCTGGAATTAAGATTGCAGGGAGAAACATCAACAGCCTCAGATATACAGATGATACCACCCTAATGGCAGAAAGTGAAGAAGAATTAAAGAACCTCTTGATGAGGGTGAAAAAGAAGAGTGCAAAAGCTGGCTTGAAACTCAACATTAAAAAAACTAAGATTGTGGATCTGGACCCATCAATTCCTGGGAAATAGAAGGGGTAGAAATGGAAGCAGTAACAGACTTCATTTATTTGGGCTCCAAGATCACTGCAGATGGAGACTGCAGCCATTAAATTAAAAGATGCTTGCTCCTTGGAAGGAAAACTATGGCAAACCTAGATAGCATATTAAAAAGTAAAGACATCACCTTGCCGACAAAGATCCGCATAATCAAAACTATGGTTTTTCCAGTAGTAATGTATGGCTGTGGGAGCTGGACCATAAAGAAGGCTGAGCGCTGAAGAATTGATGCCTTTGAACTGTGGTGCTGGAGAAGACTCTTAAGAGTCCCCTGGACTGCTAGGAGGTCAAACCAGTCAATCTTAAAGGAAATCAACCCTGACTGCTCATTGGAAGGATTGATAATGAAGCTCAAGCTCAGATACTTTGGTCACCTAATGCAAAGAGAGGACTCTTTGGAAAAGACCCTGATGCTGAGAAAGATTGAAGGCAAAAGGAGAAGGGGATGACAGAGGATGAGATGGTTAGATAGCATCACTGAAGCAATGAGCATGAAACTGAGCAAACTCAGGGATCCAGTGAAGGACAGGAAGGCCTGGACCAATATGGTTCATGGGGTCACGAAGAGTCGGATACAACTTAATGACCAAACAACAACAGTAGCAGCAACACCAACAGGTGCAAAGAGAGTTTCAAGCCTGAGGGGGCCAAATGCACCAAAGGGTTAAGAGAAACAAACCCAAAAGAGCCAATCCAAAGGGTACCACCAAGCCAAAGTCAGAACATCCAGTCCCAGCATTATAAGATGTGACCATGGTGGCTATGACAAGCAACACCAAATCAGTTCTATCACCAAAATGATCAAGTAAGCTAGGTCAGCTGACAGTGTAGCCCAGATCAGCAATGGGGATAGCTGGGAAGAGGCAGGTAGTAGTGAGTGGCATTGATACCAGGATAGAGTAAAAATAGAGCTGAAAGTAGCATAGATAACTAAGAATAGTATTTAAGTGGTTAGGAATTAGGAAGAATAGTAAAATAGTCCATAAGAGATAAATAAAGAAAATAAAATAGAACTTTGATCCAAGCAGTGTTTAGTGGTACTGGATGTAATACAGAGACATTGATTGTAAATTAGAAAACAATAGTAGTCTTTCTTTTGGAAAGAAAAATAACACACATTTTCATAATAGAACATTTTCCAAGTGTTGATGAACTAATGGACACATTTCAGCCATTTTATCTGTAAACCGTCACCTCCATTATCACACTTTTTCTCTCCATCAGCCTTCAAGGTGCTTTAACTGGTGCCCATCTTTCTCTTATGAGTGCTATGTCCTATGAGATTCTAAACTATCTTCTGTTCCCAACTCTTTATCAACAAAGTGTAGCCCAGAGTTAGAACAATTAGTTTGTTTCAGTGTCTGCATGCTTGTATGGATCCATGCAGAGCCAGTGAGAAGCTATGACTGAAAGCAGGCTCATCTAGAAAAAGTGACCTAGCATAGCTGAAAGACAAACCTTCCAGCTTTATATATGGATTTCCTATGCTAAACCTGCATCTTACTTTGCTTTTGAAGCATTTTTTTTCTTTCCGAAAGACTTTTGATACCCAACAAGTGCAAGTCTGAAGAACTCACAAAGTTGTCCAATACTCAGACTATTATGTTTTTGATTCATTAGCCCAGTTCCTTTGACACAGCTTTTCATGCTTGTTATCAAGATCAGCTTTCTATGCCTAGTCACTGGCTTGACCCTCCTACTCCACAATATTCCAGATCACTGCTAGGCCAGAACCACTCTAGGAAAATTTAAAAATCGGCAAAGGACTCCAGCTACTTAACACAGGAGTGTACCAATGTGCCCTGCTGGGACATGTACAGTTATTTGAAAAAGGAGAACACCCAAGCTCTGCAGGGTGCTGTTTTGCCCTACAAAAGAAACCATTTTTAAAAGCCTAATTTTCAGGATGCTTTAGAATTTCTTTGGTTGGTATTTTTGAACTTCATTGTTGCTGCTGCTGCTGTTTTCTTCCAGCTACATATCTCTTGATCACTCTGCAGTTCTTCTGGCTATTCACTCTGGAAAAAGCCCACAGGAAAAATTATCTCACAATTTCTTCCCCTGGCATTTAGCTGGATGACAAGAAGCCTATCAGACTGGTGTATCTTGTTTTCATGAATTGTAGTAAGAACAAATGAAACCTTTAGATTCATTTTCTCACACACACGCACACATATATATATATATATATATATATATATATAGAGAGAGAGAGAGAGAGAGAGAGAGAGAGATCCTATTTACTAAGAATAGCATGCATTTTCAAAATGCATGCATTTTGGTAATCCTTTATAAAAACAAAAATAAATTTCCCTCTATCTCACATGGAGGGTTCTGCCTGATGTGTAGCTATTAAAGGTAAGGAACCCTTTGGGAAAGGAAAGGAAAGGAAAGGAAAGGAAAGGAAAGGAAAGGAAAGGAAAGGAAAGGAAAGGAAAGGAAAGGAAAGGAAAGGAAAGGAAAGGAAAGGAAAGGAAAGGAAAGGAAAGGAAAGGAAAGGAAAGGAAAGGAAAGGAAAGGAAAGGAAAGGAAAGGAAAGGAAAGGAAAGGAAAGGAAAGTTTGTAATCCTAATTCAGCACCATAAGTTTAGGCACAAGAACTGAAGCTCAGATGTCTAAGATTAAATACTCAAAGCTGTGGACTGATATGGATGAATGTATCACTTTTACATTTTAGAATGTTGTTCTTGTTTTAACTTCAACTTTTTCTGTATTATTTATGAATCATTTCTGGATCTTATTAAAAGGCCAAATTAAATTTTCACTCATCCTGGTTCCCTAATCACATGTGAGAGATGCAATGTGAATATTTACAGTAGAAATGTAGAAATGGCATTCAGTGTTGCATTCATCTGGTGTATATGTGTATATCAACCTCAGATTTTTCTATGTCAGTACAGTCAAACAACCATCACCAACTTGTAAGACTATGATTTCTAATGCAGTATTTCTGTCCATGCTATTTCAGGATATGCCTGTATTGCATTTTTCTTTTACTGATACTTTGGTGACGGATGATATGAATGGGCATGCATTTAATGTAAAGCTTATCATTTCTCAACCCTTGTCTGTGGCACTGCACTCATCTTTTTAACTTAGGGCAGTTTGACCCATTTTTATCAAGGACAAGAAAATTATTTGGAGTCACTCTAGACTCTACCTTACCTGCTTATGTTCATTCTGCTTCTTGGCACATTGTGGGGCTTATTCCAAGCAAAACACTTTCTGTTCCAGTAAGCAAATCCTTTCTTCCATTTAGTCTACTATGAAGTTTTTCTCTTCTCTTCTCTTCTCTTCTCTTCTCTTCTCTTCTCTTCTCTTCTCTTCTCTTCTCTTCTCTTCTCTTCTCTTCTCTTCTCTTCTCTTCTCTTCTCTTCTCTTGTTTTCCTATTCCTTTACCACTTCTGAAGCAATTTGGAATTCAAGCCATATTTCTCAAACTGTCAGTCCACATTGATACTAAGTAATCTTTGACACTTTGTCACTGTGTAAGAAAACATTGTGGAGAAGACAAATGCTGTGGTGGTCACCTAGTCTGGGTCAATGACCCAAAAAATTGCAGCAGAGTATGCAAGCTCATTTGAAAGATAGTGTGGTAGCTTCTCCCCTTTCCTTCATGCACTTCCCTCCCTTCCATTATTTCTATCATTTTAAATACTAATTTTAATAAGCATATGGGTTTTATCAGTGCTGCAGATTAGTCTCTCCTTGGCAAAAATTCCGGTTCAGGAAAAAATGGGTAATTTTAATAATAAGTCATAATAATACTGCAATTATATATTTTTAGAAGTTGAAAAATGCTATAAGTATAGTACTTGTGACAAATTATGTGTTCCATCATGGTCAGAGATACAGTGATAGTAATGGACCTTAAGTCCAAAGTCTAGGGAACCACAGGCCAAATAGCCTCCAAATGGATCTTAATAGGGATCCTGATAAAGTTCATTTTCCTTGTATCTCTCTCTCTCTCTCTCTCTCTCTCTCTCTCTCTGTGTGTGTGTGTGTGTGTGTATTTATGCAGTGCAAGAGTATGGAATGTTTAAGGAGGAGAAATATTACAAATATTATGAAAAATATGAAAGTATATTTTAGAAGATAAGCAGGCTAGCTTCAGGGAACATAAATCTATAACACACTGCTCTTCGAGTCTGCAACATTCAGCAGACAAATATTCATAGGCCATTCATTCACAACTCAGCTAATTACCTGAAGTTTTACTAATATTAGGACTGGATAAGACCAAGGAAATAATTAGGAAATGGATCAGTGATATTGCACTTCAAAATGAGCTGAGTCAAAGTTCACAACTCTGTGTTGGTATGGTTGATCTTAAAGTAGCCTTTGATTCAATCTCAATAACACTTTTAAGGGACAAGGTCAAAAATTCCATCATTCCATCACAACACTAGTCTTGATGTTAGATGCAATCATGCACAGTAGCTGTTGTACAGTTCCAGTTTCACAAGGAATGAGGCAAGGATACACTCTGGCATTTTGTTTAATATTTATATTGACTCCTGGTCAAACAATTATATGGGTGTTCTTACATGACCCAAAGATGGCAGAGAAATGGCTATCGGTTATATTTAATGCAGACAATATCACAATCTTTTTACTGACCCAAGCTGGTCTCAGGAACCTGTTCAAGACTTTGATGCAGATTGCAATAAACCAACAGAAAAGTTGGGTTATGATGTTTTCTAACAGTACAAACCCCCACTTAGAGTTTAATGACATTTATGATTTAAAAAAAAAGCTTAATCCAGTATCTGAAACATGTAGTAAAGGAATTAGGAATTTTGCATTTTTGCTATTAGGAACCTTTGGATTGACATGTTTTACAAGTTTAAGGACTTAATCCCCCCCCCCCTTTGGAATAAACATCAAAAGGGTGAATAAAACTTTGGTTTTGGAAAGTTACAAATGGACTAAGGGTCCAGATGGATTTGAAATAAGATTTTGGAATTAATTATAAGAATCCTTCCTGTGATAAAATGCTTTTGTTTTGAATTCATTAAAAACAAACAAACAAACATGATAGGATAGGACTCTGAAGGTTGGACACTGGGAAGAATTAGAAGGTACTAAATATTACAATTAAAGGAGAAGAACACTTAAATTCAACTTACTAATACAGAATGAAGCAAAATATTTTAACATTGGACATATTGAAGGATATTTTTGAACAATGGATCCAGAAGAGTTAATTTTAAGAGTGTCTGCTTCTATAGTTAGACTGGGTTTCAAAGATGTTATGAAAGAGGAACATGTTTTACCTGACAAGATTGAGACTGATATGAAAATAGATTCAATAATGACAGGCTAAAAGAATGATATGGGAAAAGATGCTACACTAGACATATAAAATAAACCGTCTGCTGTCTTAATAATTAAAAGGTATCTACAAATAACAAACCAGGAGAGTGACCTGGATCATTTTCCTATATCAGATTTACAAAAGAGGCTTGTTAAAGCTTTGAAGAATTTTGTGAGAAGAGACAAAGAAAAAAATGAAACAGCTCAGCCCTGAGCTACATATATTCTCTTCTATTGGTAGCAATTATTTAACTACAAAAAACCTTCATATCTTAAAAGCAGTTGGCACTAATGTAGCTTCTCTGGTGCAGTGCTTATGTAACAAACAATTGTTTAGTAGCTTTCCAAAAAGACATTGAGCTACATAATTATATGTAGTTCCACTGTGACAAACATGCTTTTGGAATGTTTGTTAAACTATTTATTGTGTATTCATCTGCATCATTATTGAGAAACATATTGGACAGGTACTGTCTTTTCAGACACATAACCAGAATAAAATCTGTTTCCTTTAGGAACTTCATAAAAGATAGTCCTCGCTTAACGACCACTCATTCAGTGACTGTTCAAAGTAGTGACAGCACTGAATGAGTGGAACTTATGACTGGCCCTCAAAGTTCTGGCCATTGCACCACCCCTGTGGGCACATGATCACAATTTGGGCACTTGGCAACTGGCACGCACTTACCATAGTTGCAGTGCCCCATATCATGTGATCACCATTTGTGACTTTTCCTGCTGGCTTCTCACAAAGAAAGTAAATAGGGAAGCTAGCAGGGAAGGTTGCAAGTCACTCAAGCAAGTCTCCCCAGCCTCCCTGCACTCGTTCAGCATCGTGCCCTGCTTCCCTGGCCTCCCTGCACTCACACGGCACCCTGGTTCCCTGTTCTCCATGTGCAGGTCATTAAGCAGGAAGCAGCAGGAGTCCCAGGTAAGAAGCATGAGGCTGCCATAGAGGGATGCCACGGAGGGGATGGGGGAGGCCCTGCTAGGTCTGGTGCAGGTTGGGCACAGGCACAGGGAGCCCAAGGTAAGCAGGGCACCAAACAGTGCGGTGCCCTGCTTCCCATGGCTTCCCTTCACTCACACGACATGGCTGAGTATCAGGGCTTTATTTTTTATTTCCTAAAGAAGTATTAACAGGTGCAGATCTGAAATGGAAAGAGTGCATTGATTCAGTATATTCTCCTTTCTCTATCAAAAGATACAGTATCTTTTGCTAATTTCTCACATATACCCATAAAAAAATTATTGTAATGCTACTTGAGACAATTGGGAATTTATTAATGAGCCAAGTGGGCAAAAGCTGTGATACCTAAGACAAAATATGGATTCAAACATGGGTGATGAAAGAATTATCTGCATATTCTAGCAAACTATAACTTATATACCAATTTTTCAATAGTTAGCAAAATTACCTGTTAGAAATCTGTTGGACATTTTGGAATATTTAGAGCAACATAATGAAAAACAAGCCACATTGATTTTCTTAGGTGCAGAGAAGGCCTTTGACAATTTGAACTGGGCTTTCCCGTTTAAGGTTTTGGAAGATATGAATTTTAGAGAGAACTTAATAAAATGGGTAAGACTGATTTACATTTCACAGAAAGCACAAATAATTTTTAATGGAATTCTAACAAAACCCTGAGAGATACAAAAAGGAACAAGATGGGGATGCCCATGTCTCTTCTCTTATTTATTTTGGTTCTGAAAATACTGAACAGAGATATAAGACAAGATGAGACGATTGTGGGACTAAAAACTTATAAGTTAAGGGCTGTTGCATATGACTTGGTGTTGGTTTTGGAAGATCCTTTAAAGAGAATTGAAACATTAATGGGCAAATTAAAAGAATTTCGTGTGTTATCAAGCTTCAAGATTAATAAACAGAAGACGAAGATGTTAACAAAAAACATGAAAATCGAAGATCAAATAGAATTGATTAAAAAAACAGGTTTTAACACTGAGAAAGAGGTAAAATATCTGGGTAACACTATGGCAAATATGAACTATATGTTATTTAAAAATAACTATGTTAAGACATGGAATGAAGTTTAAAAAGACATGTTATGTTTTTGTTCCAGACAATACCTGTTTTGACAACTGATGCGCATTTAAACAGTGGCAGAAGAATATGTCTAAATTTGTGTTGGAGGGAGAAAAAAATTAAATATAAGGTGTTACAAGATGTAAAGGAAAGAAGAGGACTGGGTCTACCTGATTTCAATTTTAATAAAATTTTAAACAGAAGAACAAGTGAAAGATCGTATGAGCTAGTGGGCTAAATTTTTTGGTTATAATATACAGATGGAACAATGGGAAAATATGTGGTTGAAAGGACTGAAATTTACACTATGTTTTAATCTTAAAGAGTTTTTTTTTTTTTTAATGAAATGATGTACTGTTGGTATATGTCACCAGAGAAATTGTCTAGAATGTATAAAGGCACTTTCAATTTATGTTGGAAATGTGAACAAGAAGGGACATTTTATCATGTTTGATGGATGTCTAAAAAAGTTAGAAAATTCTGGATTCCAATACACACGCTGATTTAGAGGATTTGAAAGGTTAATATACAATTGAGACCATAGGTTTTTCTTTTTGGATTGATGGACAAATAGGTAAAAAAAAGTCAGGGAACTTTGTTTTTGTACATGATAACTGCAGCAAGATTATTGTATGCAAAAAGATGGGAAGATTTGGCAGTACCCGCAGTGGAGGAATGATTTGTGAAGATGATGGAACTTGCTGAGATGGTTAAACTGACTTCTCTGATCAGAGAAAAGGCAATATCTACATTTGTGGCTGACTGGAAACCTCTTATGGACTTTTTTTGCATAAAACAGAAAAAAATGAACTTATGATTTATGGTTGATGATTAGGCAGGATAGATTATAGAAAAAAGAGAGTTATGTTGTAACCATAGAGTAAGAGGTAATTTTATAATTGTACTTAAAACTGCTATAAAGAAGATTGGAATCTACTTCTTTGTATCTTTTTTTCTGTTTCTTTTTTCTATTTTTCTTTTACTTTTTTTCCCCCTTTCTTGCACTTTTAGCTTTCTTTTTTTTTCTTTCCTTACCTTTTTATTACTTTATATTAGTTTGTATTAGTTTTTATCTTCCTTTTTAAAAAATCTTTAATAAAAAATATATTAAAAAAATAGCAAATGTATCCTCAGGCTATTTTAACTCTAGCTCTTCCATGAGCATTTTTTATGACAAGTTTATAATCAGTGTTGTTGTTTAATTCTAGACTAGTCTTTAGAAATTCAGATGGATACCGGCAATGTTTGAGCAGTTTCAAAATGTCAGATTTGCCAGATTCCTTGATTCCTTATGCACAGATTCCAAAGTACTGAGTGGTACAGCATCTTACTAGTTTATGTGGGATTCATGTTGGCCTATGGATTCTGATTAAGTGGATAGGGTGCTTTCTAGTATGTTCTTGGCAGCTTGTGGGCTTGATCCATACCCTTCGTAGCTTCTGTATATGACAAGGATCTACGTGAGAGGTTGGTTGTGGTAATCAATACCTCACTTTAAGGTATTTAAGATGGAACCTGCAGGTTTGAAAGAGGCTGTGATATCTTTCATTCTCAAGAGGCCTTCCCTGGACCCTGATATTTATGACAACTATCACTCTTCCTTTTCAAGGAAAGTTATTGAAATCTTGTTGACGGGGCAATTATGAAGTATCCTAGCAAGTCAGATTCAGGGTTGGACATGGAATAGAGAGAACATTTTTGTGGATAGTTCTGGTCGATACTTGAACCATTTAGACGTTTTGGTAGCCCTTGATACCAAAGCCCTTGGTACCTTGATATTGCAGATGTTGGGCCATCTGCAATAATTGGGGATTGGAGACACTGTTTTATAATGATTCCAATCCTTCCTTGGTGGATAGTTCCAGTCAATGGTTGATGAGAGATTCACCCAGAGGCTATTTCATTGTAGAGTTCCAAGGTTTATGGTTTTCTCTTTCCTACTTTTCAGTATCTATATGAAGCCACTAGGAAAAGTCACCCATCAGTTTGGAGTACAAAATGAGCAGTATGTTTATCATATTCAATTATAATGACTAACCCAAGTCATATACCAGATGCCATCAAACTCTGGAAGTCTGGATGAGATAAAACAGACTGAGGATCAATCCCAGCAACACAGAACCTTGTATATTAAGATTCTCTAATAGCTCAAACATTATCTCTTAATGGGTGGTACTGCCCAAAAGAACAGGTATTCAGCTTGGGGGTCCTTCCTGGACTGATAGGTGCAGTTTCATGAGTAGGTGGTCACCATGGCCAGGGGTGCCTTTGCCTAACTGTGGTTGGTCTACCAATTGTGGCCCTATCTGAATGATTTCATGGCAGTGACTCATGCTTTCCCTACCCATCTGGACTACTGCAGACTCCACTCCATGCAGGACTCCCTTTGAAGACCACAGAAGCTTCAGTTTAGTCTACAGTGCAGTGGACTGGTTATTGTATGCTGCTTGTCACCACAAACACATCACACTGGTGTTTTGGGCACTGCACTGGTTTTCTATCAGCTTTTGAGTGGAATTCAAAGTGATAACAATCACTTACGTAGCCATATATGGCTTAGCACAGAGATACTTTGTACGAATACTGTACTTTCTCCAGCTGGAAATGATCCACACAGCCTAGAAGAAACTGCTGTTAATTTTCTACTTTTACAAAGTTAGGCACTGCTTTCTAATGGCAGTGTTTGTACTATGGAATAGACTCCCCTTGGAAATCAAGCTTATCCCATTAATCATGCTGCCCCAAGGGCCTGCTGAAAGATCAAAGTCTTGAAGACTTTCCCAAAGGACAGCAGTGTTGGAGCCATGTGGACTTTGGGGGAGGGTGATGCTGTTTCAAAGGTCAGGTGTTGCCAAAGAAAAGGCCCATCTCTGTGGTGCCTTAAGATGGCATTGTATAACTGTTAGACCTGGAACATGCTGACTCTGCCAGATTTTACAGGATGGGCAAAGACAATTAAGGAAAGCTTGTCCCATAAATATTCAGGCCCTGAGCCATGAAAGTTTTATAGTGACAACCAGCACCTTGAAATGCACCTGGAAGTCAACTGGTAAGCTGCAGCTCACAAAGGAAACTTGCTAAATGAGCAAAGCAAGATGCACCAACAACTACTTGTGCCACCCCATTGTGGACCGCATATGGCATGTGAAAAATTGCCACTACTTTATGCTCATCATTACCATAAACTGCTGAGGGTCTGATTGATTAGACTGGGTATAAATTCAATAAGTAAAAAAAAAAAAAAATAAGCATAACATCTGAATTATTTTATTTATATATTTGACTTTAAGAATAAAATAAACATCCAATTAATGATTTTTAAAAGGTAAGAAAAAAGAAACTTTTCCATTCATTTTTCATGAATCAAATAATACCAAATTCATTGGCTAGAAATTGTTCAGGAAGGTCTCTAAATAATGATTCAGTAGTCTGTGTTCCACAGTTGCTATCTGCACCTGTGATGAACTACGTTTAGATAACACGGAGGAGTGCTGCTTGGAGAGGAGCTACATCTCCCAACATTCTGACAAACAAAACGATTTATTTTCTTCACAGTGCTTAGCCATGTTTTATTGTATCTCTCTGTTGGCAAGAGGAATGGGTTTGAGGGCATGACACTTCAATGAGTTCCTGCAGAGCGTGTAACATTCTGACAAATGGCTACATTGCAGCACACAGTACGACAAAAGATTGTAGCACTCTCCCATAGTAACCACAATATTGAAAGAGAGAGAGAGAGAAGAATATATTTGGTGCGGACAAGAAACACAGATAAAAATTTCATGGTGTAGTTTCTGAAATCATCAGGGGAGTTCTCAGTTGTCAAAATACTAGATAGTTCCCAAGTTTCCACTGAGATATGAATCTGAGTATGCATATTCTGTTTGTGGCAGCCACAGTCCAAATCTCTATAAAAAGTATTTACATTTACTCACTTATCCTTACAAATCATCCATTTACTACTTTCTTGTTCTCTCTAGCCTGCATTTCTTTTCTTGTTTTGCCAAGAACCCTATTTTTCAGTGATGAGAGAAATAAATATGATCATGCCAACAATCATACAATATAGGATAAATTCTACCTATATGTTGGTGTTCTACTAATAGTAAACAGGACAGCAACACCAAGACTGTGACACCAAGTGGGGGTGGGGAGTCAATTTTTTGTGCGTGTATTGTGAATCTAGATAATCATTTGGGGGGGCAATCAACAATGACAAGTGATTCTCATCGAGTTCTGACAGTCATACATAATGCTTCTTTAAAACACATGTTTTTTTTACAATGTCCTATACTTATTAAGTTTTGGGGAAAGTGGTAGATTATATAAATGTGACTGTGCAACAAAAGCTAAAATTTTCAGAGGATAATATTCTCTTAAATTACCTACCTACTACATGGAATTTGACAACTGGACAACGTAAATGGATTCTCTGTGCTCTTACTATGGCCAAAAGACTGATATTGCAGCATTGGAAAGATAAATGTATGGCCTCATTCACTCAATGGATTGAAGATCTGATTACACTTGCCACCTATAAGCAGATTGGCTATAGATTTAGACTTTGTATGGACAAGTATAATAAAATATGGGACTCATTTATACAAAACACAGTAAGTTAAAATAATGATAGATAAATGTTTAAGAAGTATATATATTTATACTTGCATAATATTTGCATTAGATAAGTATATATGGAACAGGGTTGATTAGATGTAACCTTTAGTGCATATTTCTGATACTTGTTCAACATTTATATTTGTAAACATTCAAGCACATTGGAGTTTATAGTATTCCCTTTTTGCATAGAACCCCCCTTTTCCATGAATAATTTGGTCTACCTTCATTATTTGGGGGGAGAGGACAAAATGAAAACCATGCTTCTTCTGTACTATATTTAAGTTATAAAGTCTTATTTTTTATCAGGCGTATTAGAAGCATAGCCTATGTCAACATGAATTTGCCTATGGTCTAGTTGGGTAATTGGTAATTACAACTGATGTAATTGGGTTTACATCAGAACCCAACTTGCTGGCATTATTAAGATTGGCAAGCACTAGAGAAGAAAGAAGAATACAAGTGGCAATGCCAATGCTGGCTTTTGATATGCTGAGCAGAGGTGCTACTACATATAGGGAGATCACTGTTCCAAGGGTGAAAGCTAAGGAAGCTAAACCAAGTATGAGAATGAACCGTACCTTAGATTAATATAACTGTACTTTAAGGGGGCAGGGAGATTACACCTAACAAATGATATTACTCACTGATTAATTACCTTGCATTCTGTTTTCTCATAAATGGTTGTTTTATTTCTTAAAGCCTAAATGCCAAATATCAGCCATATAGTTCTTATTAATATTTGTTGAACTACTTTCAGCAAGCACATGGAAAGATGTACTCATAGACCAATTTCAGACATGTTGCTTGATTGTGACTTGCAAGAGTTTTATTTTCTCCTCTTTAATAGTTTATTCATTTAGCAGAAGACTTGTTGTTTGACAAAGTTTTCTTAGTAGCAAGTCAGTAGTTGATGGCTGCAATTGTTTCATTGAATCATTCTGGTAGATTCTAGTCATAATTATCTGAACAGTATTAACATAAGAATGGTAATGAATTGTTTTCATTTTATCATTCACAGCTTGCTCACTGTTGATCTGTTTTCCAAATCTCTCTCTCATCCCATGCCTTCTATTGCATTTTACATCTAAATTTTATCCTAGTTTATGCTAAAACTCTACCAAAGAGGTAAGCAGAAATAGAAAAGTAATAATTATATTTTATAACCATTACACCTGTTGAGGTTGTCTCAATGTAAAGCATTTCAGTTTACAACATGATGATAACATGAGGCAAGTGCTGGCAGCCTGGGTATCAGCCTGCTTCTAAATTGTATTGATGCCACCAATTAAATTGTAACTTTTCTTTATATTATATGAGCAGATCACATAATACAGAGTTAGAAGTTCAGAATATGTATCCTGTAAATACCTAAAATCTATCCATGGTTCAGTTAAAGTAGGATCTAAACAATCCTGAGCTCTGTTGGATTCTTGGCACTTTCTGAGTTTGGTTGTTTTCTTGCAAATGTTTCATTAGCAAGCTACCAGGCTAGATAGCATCATCACCTAGCTACCTAGAAACCTCACTCTCCATCACACTGATGATGCTGCCTAGCCTTGTAATGAAAAGTCTGGAAACAATCAAGCCTAGAGAACACCAAAAAACCAACAAGTCAATCTTCAGTCCTAAACTACATGCATTCATTTCCATTGGAATAATGGGTCCATCATTCAGTTCTTTCACCTCTTCACCATGAACCAGGCAATAGCGGTAAGAATTTTTCTTCAATTTTTTTTTAATTGTCATAAAGAGCAGCCAGCATATCATTAGATATCATTACATTATTTCTATTTTTAAAAAGTGTTATAATTTTCTATAACAAAATGAATGTGTTTATCAACAGTTCAAAAGAATCTGATTTACTTCTGTACAATGGGGAAAGAATAATTGATCCTTCATTTTCTTTCTTTAACATACATGTAGTGCCGAATAATTAGTAAAAAAGTGGAACAGCAGTGGTCAGGAGCAAAAGGTTACCTGTGTACTTCAAAATGGAACAATATACATGGAATCATTTACTCAATTTTAGACCTCCTATTTATAAGCTATAGCACAGAGTCTGTAATTCAGGGTCAGCAATCTTTCCGGCATTCTATTGTATAATATTTCATTATTGCATAGGCACAACAAAAATGCAGAAATAGAAATATCTCACAGTTCACAAAATCACCGCATCTGAAGATTAACATTCTTCAGAATGTTAATTTCAGTTCTCACACGAAATCTTGAAGGTTTGTTAATTTTATAAGCAAATTTTAAATTTTATTTTTTTTAAAAAATAATGAATTTAATTTGAGTTCTGTAAATACTCCTAAGGTGCCTTGGTATAATATCTGATTTTTATAAGTAGACATCTCATTCGGTCATGTGAATACCAATCTGTGGTCTCCAGTACTGCAATCAAAACTCAACTTTACTAGTCAGGCAATCAAAAATGGTATATGCATCTATAGTTCTATTTTAATTATTATTGGGTCTCCTTTTTTTCCCCCCCAGAAGAACCACCTTTAAATTCTCACCAATCAAACCAGGCCTCCATAATGGAAGCATACAGGGCTATTTGAATTGATCAAGTATATAGAGCTAGTTTAATAGATCAAGTTTAAATATAAATTATTATTATTTCATTGATTATTACCACCCTGATTTACATGTCAATTGAGCAGCTATATAAATTATATATATATATATATATATATATATATATATATATACACACACACACACACACACACACACACCTTCTAATGCAATTATGTAATTATAGACAGTGCTGCACACCTTTAATGGATTCTTATGTTAACTATAAGATCCATATCAGTGAAATGTTAGTTTACATTTAAAATTAGATGTAAAATTAGAATTTTAGAATAATTACTAAAATTTTAGTATAAGACTTATCCTATTGCTCTACTGTTTTGCTTTTATCATATTCAACAATATGGATTATTACTGGAACAGAAGAAAAAAAAAGTAATAGAGCACTTGGATACTTTCATGTGAATTTCATTTTTACATTAAATTTGCATTTAACAAAATTATTGTTATTACACATTCGTATCAAACTATAAAGAATATTTAAAGGAGTTAGTAAAGCAAGGGGAAATTCAGTTTGCTCATTTCCTGATCTGTAGTAACTCTTAACTGCCACTTTAATCAGATTTTCTTTTTGCATCAAATAGTATTGGGATGAACTTTTATTAGCTTGAATTCATATTTGAAATGTCTGATAGTATGGCTAGTAATTTTTCTTACTGCTAGATAGCTATGCTGCAATTTTCTATCTCTGCTTCTGTCACTGGGAATAAAGAAATAGTTGTTCAAGTCACTGCAATGTGTATTTGGGATGAATATTTACCACAACACTAATAAGAAAAATCTGTAACTCCCAAGCACCCATAGGAACTTGTATTATCAGCATGCTTTTAGTGGAATTGTTCACTTAGCTGAACTGGTTATTAAAGTTGGAAGAAAGTATTGCACATTTAAAATAAAAAAGTTGGCTTCTTATTGTGAGCCTACAGCCTGAACAATATATAAATATTACTCTCTATGCACATTGTAAAATTTGAATGAATTTCTAAAAGGTATAGAAAGATGAGATTTACTCGGTTTCAGGCACATTTTCATGTACACTTTTACAGGCATGGATGAAACAGAAGACTTGAAGGTATAAGCCAATATATTTAAGGTATTTGGCTTCTATCTAGTCTGTGTGTACATGTGTGTGTGTATTCTTTACCACTGTGTTGTATCAACATCAAATATACCTTGATTATGCCTAAGTATACATCATATATTCAGGGAAACTTGCTTTTCAGATTATTTGTGTCTTTTGTTTTGTTTTCAGAAACTCATAGCGTATACTGGTATAGTGCCCTATATCTATCCAACGTTTCTGCTGCATATAAACTAAGCAATCGGAAATATGGGAATATCAAACTAAAACACTTCATGTGTCATTCCCTCATGAAATACAATTGTAATTCAAAGGAGTGGATACTCTAGCATCTACATTGCCCTTGAACTTTACCTATAAGAGTTATGTTATGTGTCTTAGCACAGCGCAATGTTTCAAACTTGCTTCCAAACAGGTACTTTTGAATTTTGGGAAGATACTGTATTTACTCTCCCACATGCACTGAAATGCTTTTTACTGTTTCCAACTCAATAGAACATAACATGTCCCCATTTGGTGTGGGCAAAAGAAGAAAGAAGAAATTCAAAAATGGCCTGATCTATTCAGAAGAACTGTGGAGGGGGAAAAAAAAATCAGAAAAAATTCTCCCAATGGACTCCTGTTTGGAATGCTTTCAACTGCTCCTTTATTAAGCCCCCTTCCTTCTTTTTTTCTTAGTCATGTGAAGGAAATTGAAGAAAAAAAAAAGACCAAGAGAAGTCAAGATGAATAGATACAAGCATGAGCTTATAACAACATAAAGAAGCAGTTTCTGACAGACAGTCCTGACCAAATGATGTCCTTCAGCTCACAAAGGGTAAAAAGTGACTGAACAACAACTTGATAATTTAGTTAACACTCTGTGAATAATTCACAAGGTCAACTGATGTTTTTTTGGTATTCCATGACACATTGTTTCTCCATTGGCCCAGTTTAGCATGTTGTGAGACCAAGGCCATAGTCTTCCATCTCTCCTGCCCAAAGTTTTCAAGACCTTCATTTATATATATCAAAGTTGGCCAGATTGGAATTTCTAAAGTAACATTGAATTGGTTCTGAACTGTTGATTTCCGAAGAACCTTTTTGGTTTAAATTAACTGTTTCCAGTTGGCACTGTAGATCTATAAATCAGTTCAAACTATTCTTCTGATTTTTAGAACAGGACCAACTATAAACAGAGAACATGTCTTCAAAAGAATTAAATCCTTTTGAAATCATCCAAACAGTTAAATATAGAATGTTATCTGGGTAAATATGCCCACAATGATATGGAATGCAGATGTGTTTGCTTAGATATTTAAAAATAGTTCATCAGTAATCTGTCCTATCTATAGCATCTGTGACAAATCAGAGGCTTATATTTGTTTCCCCTTTTTTTCAACCTTCTATGTGTTGTTCTTCATATGGCCCATATTGCAAGCCCAGTTAAAAGCCATTATTTCCTCATGTCAAATTAATGTAAAGGATTGATATGTTTTAAAAGAGAATCATTACTGGAGCAGCTAAGTCCTATCCCTGACTAGTTTTAGACTGGTACAATATATAGGTCAATTAAAAAGGTAGCACAAGTTGGGAAACTATTTGATTATGCAACACTTGCTACAGTTCCCCACATGGCCCTTCATCAGTGTTAGTGATAGAATATGAAAACACTTCACCTTAAGTAGGAGGAAGCAATAATCCCTGGTCAATTGGTCCACAGTTATTGCTGCAATACAAACAGCTGGTGGTGAATAACTATCATCTCACTGAGAATAGAAACACATAAGATATGCACTGCTTGCCAGCTGCCCTATTTGCTCCTTCCTGTAAACTATAATAAAATTCTCTTTAAACCCTTGAAATACATTTCTTCATAGTTTGACAAGAAATTCATTTAGTGTGCAAGTATAAAAAGTTTGAAAATAATGGCAATTGCTTTTCACAACAAGAATGTTTATTTAAAACTACAAATTACATTTTTAAACATTTGGCATGTTTTTGAAATTCAGTGGTACCCCTTTTGAAGATGGTAATAAGTAGAAAGACAGGGACCTAACAGGTTTCATAGAAAAAGTATTTTGAGTTATTTAATCATCACAAAAAATGTTTCATTAATTGTGGGCAATCTTATCTAGGTTAGGCATCACTCCATCATTGTGTTACATGAATCCCATATTGATCAGGATGTGAACACAATACACTGCAGTATACAAATGTTTGGCCAGAAAGGGGATATCACATTGTAAAGAACAAGAAAGAAGCCAGTTGCAACCCAGTTATTTTTCATGACTTCCATTCCTGAGTATATGACAGCACTTCATATAGCACTGTGTATATATGTATATATGTGGGTGTATATATATATATATAGTACTGTGCAAAAGTTTTAGGCAAGTGTGAAAAAATGCTGTAAAGTAAGAATGCTTTCAAAAATATATATTGTAATTGTTTATGTCTATCAATTTACAAAATGCAAAGTGAGCAAACAGAAGAAAAACCCAAATCAATATTTGGTGTGACCACACTTTGCCTTCACAACAGCATTGATTCTTCTAGGTACATTTGCACACAGTTTTTGAAGGAACTCAGCAGGTAGGTTGTTCCAAACATCTTGGAGAACTAACCACAGATCTCCTGTGGATGTGGGCTGCCTCAAATCCTTCTATCTCTTCATGTAATCCCAGACAGACCCGATGTTGTTGAGATCAGGGCTCTGTGGGGGCCAAACCATCACTTCAAGGACTCCTTGTTCTTCTTTATCTGAAGATAGTTCTTAATGACATTGGCTGTATGTTTGGGTCATTGTCCTGTTGCAGAATAAATTTGGGGCCAATCACGCACCTCCCTGATGGTATGGCATGATGGATAAGTATCTGCCTGTATTTCTCAGCATTGAGGACACCATTGATCCTGACCAATTCCCCAACTCCATTTGCAGAAATGCAGCCCCAGACTTGCAAGGAACCTCCACCATGCTTCACTGTTGCCTGCAGACACTCCTTATTGTGCCACTCTCCAGCCTCCTGCTACAGCCAAATATTTCAGATTTTCACTCATCAGTCCAGAGCACCTGCTGCCATTTTTATGCACCCCAGTTTCTACATTCTTGTGAATAGTTGAGTCACTTAGCCTTGTTTCCACATTGGAGGTATGGCTTTTTGGCCACAATTCTTCCATGAAGACCACTTCTGGGCAGACTTCTCCAGACAGTAGATGGGTGTACCTGGGTCCCACTGGTTTCTGCCAGTTCTGTGCTGATGGCAGTGCTGGACATCTTCCAATGTTAAAGGGAAGTAAGCATGATGTGTCTTTCATCTGCTGCATTAAGTTTCCTTGGCCAACCACTGCATCCACAGTCCTCAGCATTGCCCATTTCTTTGTGCTTCTTCAAAAGAGCTTGAACAGCACTTCTTGAAACCTCAGTTTACTTTGAAATTTTTGCCTGGGAGAGACCTTGCTGATGCAGTCTAACTACCTTGTGTCTTGTTGCTGTGCTCACTGTTACCATGGTGTATAACCTGTGCCATGAAACAGTCTTCCACAACCTCACCGTAGTAGCAGAGGTCAGCTGTTCCTCACCCAGTTTTAAGCCTCCTACACAGCTGTTTCTGTTTCAGTTAATGACTGTGTTTCAACCTACATATAAAATTGATGATCATTAGCACCTGCTTGGTATAATTGGTTAATCATACACCTGACTCTAATCTTACAAGATCCCTGACTTAGTGCAAGTGTACAAGTGTAAGAATTGATGCTGGCTTGAAGGGAAAGAGTAGTCACACCAGATATTGATTTGATTTAGATTTTTCTTATGTTTGCTCACTTTGCATTTTTAAATTGATAAACATAAACAATTACAATATATATATTTTTGAAAGCATTCTTACTTTATAGCATTTTTTCACACCTGCCTAAAACTTTTGCACAGTACTGTGTGTGTGTGTGTGAGAGAGAGAGAGAGAGAGAGAGAGAGAGAGAGAGAGAGAAATAAGCAGCTTAAGGTTGCAGTGTATATAAGAACTATTTGAAGCAAATGTATAGTTTAAAATATTCAGGGACTAAGCAATCTAGAAGGAGGTATTTTAATCACAATTAGGCCATGACTGAGTTTCAGAAAAGCAATTGTCAGATAGTCAAGGCAGGACAATGTGATACAGTGTATTGGATTTACCCGTACAATTAACTGGCAGGGTGGCACTATGGCATACATGGTGCCTAAAACAGAGAACTCCATCCTCCAGACATACAGTGGCTGAGTTTATACATCACATGGTGCCACAAGGTGATATATTTGGATTCAGCTTAGTACGTTGTATGAGACTGCAAAATGTGAGATATTCAGTAAATATGGCTTAATGTGATATACAAACCAGTCCAGTTAAATGATTTACTTAGTAGAGCTGTGCATTGCTTGGATTTAGAGCCAAAAAAAAAAGGGGGGGTACTCACACATTTTGTGCCTTCATAGATGAAACACTGCAAAGCTTTTTATATAAGCTGAGAAGCCAGGTGAAAAACTTTTTAGGATAAAATAAAAATCTTGTATTATTGCTTTCTGTTCATCTTGGATCTGCTGTACTACACTCTTCTAGTCTGCAAATTGTTCTTGGTTCAGCATACTCATAACCTTACAAAATACTGGGGGGAGGGGGGGAACCTTGTAGTATTGCAAATAAATGACAAAGTCATTTCCATGATTTTTCAGTATTACATGTCTGTGTAAAAATCTAGTCTAAATTTAATAGTAAGGAAGACTCAGCTTGAGATAGAAAGTCTGCTTACACTACTTCTGCATTGTTTGCTTATCCTATTTGATGGTATCTTTATTCTTTATAGTGGTATTTCCTCCTCTCAAAGAAATAAACAAGTACATTTCCTTGTCAGTGTTTTCCCATACACTTTTGGGATTTTTTTTTTCACTTCACTGTATTTGCATGTCTACATATACTAATGAATTCTAAGTTTATTTGAAATACTTCTGCACTGTGATGTGTCTTAGGTTACATTTCTAAACAATACAGAAAATAAACATTTAGAAAAGTTTTTCAAGCCAAATATGAGGAATAAATGAAATAGCAGGAAAAAAAAAGACAACTAGCAAATTATGCACTAAATTGTTTACAAAATGAATAAGGAATATTGTGGCCTCAAGCTCCCCAGTAGATAACTGGCTTCTGTTTATTCCAGCTGTGCCAATGCCCTCCAGTAAGAGAGAGAGAAAACAAATACATCAGCTTACAACAACCATCAAAATAATATATTTTTAAACAATTAATGTATACACTTATCACCATGTTACACAATGGAAGTTGTATGTTCTCTTTATGAAACTCAGAATACTTTGTGATTTAACTCATGAGGATTTTCTTTTCCTTTCTTTTCTTTTTTTTGTTCTTTTCATCCATAAATATGAATGCCACCTTATTATTCTACTTTAGAATAGAGTTCTCATTGTTTTGTAAGGTAAAGGGGATTTAAGATCAGTTAATCACTAACTTTAGCTTTCTGAATACTGGCACCCTTCAGACAATTCTGGGAATTACAGAAACAATACATACTCTATATCTCAAAGATGCAATGTTGTGAAAGGCTGATCTAGGTAATTCATAAAGATGTTGGATTGTTACAGAATAGATTCATCTCTATCTATGGTGATCACAGATAAATTTAACTATGTCGAGAAAAAAAACATGGCTATAGACATGATCAGGCTTTTTAAGGGATGAACAATCAGAGCTGTTTGACTTGCACAGCTGTTACGTGTCTACTAATACTTCATTAGTCAGGCAGTTTAGAGGTCTGTCAAAGCCATGTGACAAAGCCATATCTATCTATGTAGTCGCTAGGACTTGAAAATGACCTGATGGCACATAATCAATCAATTAATCAATCAAAGTCATAACTTGAATGAATCACCATAATTTCCTCTTTCTTGCAGGAAGCCTGTGTGTGGAAGCCTCTTGACATTAGATTCTCTTTGGCTGAACTTACACATCCATTCTAGTCTTGAAAATTGTGACTGCCGTTGAACCACATTTTTCCTAGTACCAAGGATAACATCAGCTTTTCTCCTGGATGTTCTCCATATATGTGGACTTACTTATTGATTGTGTTGTTTAACAACTGTTGGAGGTTATGATGATGTTTTTTAAAAAAAAGCTTTGCAACCAATCCTCACTTATACAACCATTGCAGTGTTCTGTGGGCACTTTGTAATTGGCTTGTGACAAGAGAGTTAATAGAGAAGGCAGAAGTAAAATCATAAGTCACAGTCATATAAAGTCATGGCACTTTGCTTAATGACCAAAGGGGACATGAGGTCATAAGCCCATAACAGTCATGTGATTTTCCACTAAGTGACTGTAGTGCTTAGCAACCAAGTTGCCAGTCCTAATTGTGGATGCTAAATGAAGACTACCTGTATAGGAAATGGAAGATAGATGTAATCAACACAGAGGTATACCATCAAATAATTAATATATTCAGAAAGAAAGTTAGAAAGGCTAAAGCACAAAGGAAACAAAGTCTCACAGTTTTCTCAAAGGGAATCTGCATTCAAATGGACCAAAGCAGAACAATTGATGCTATGAGGACTCTATGGCAAACCAAGGTAAGTAAAGATATGGTTAGGAAACACCTGACTACCATAACATCTCCAGAACCAGACCAATTATATCTGATAGTCTTAGAGCAGCTTACAAATATCTTCTGAGAGCCCCTTTCAAGTGATATTAGGTAAACAGTGGAAGACAGTTGGAATGCCAAAGGATTGGAGATGGATAAATGTTACAATAATTTAAAAATGGGAATTTAGGCCATAAGTAACTTCAGAGCAGTCAGCTTGATACTCCAGATTGTTTATGTTGTTACAGATTGTCCAGTGAGTTTGTGAACATTTTTTTTTTAAAAAACTAATGTATTACTTTGGATAAACCAGCATGGATTTTTCAGGAACATTACAAATCAGCTTGATCTCATTATCAGACACCACCCTGTTTAGTCAACCACAGGAATTGACACAGTATACCTTGATATTTTTTGTTTATGTGTGTTTTTCTATTGTTCTTTGTTCCTAAATGTTTTAATGATTGTAAGCTGCCCAGAGTCATTGGGAATCAGGTGGCATATAAATTTAGGCACTACCTTGATGTGGTTGTGGAATATTATTATTATTATGGTTCACACAGTCAGCCAGATATTTTGATTGGATTTGGTATTTTTATCTACCTATCAAGTCCTTCCCAAGGACCTGGAATAGGCAGATGTTGTTGTCTGATGGTGTTAAAGGTATCACCACAGGATATAAGCTGTTCCAAGTAAAGCTGCCTTTTGCAATTGACTGATGTGATTTTGTCAATGCCGATGGTCTTCAAGATGTTTTGGGATGCTCCAGATGTTTTGGGATGTACCTAAGGCACCTATAACTATTGGTACTAACTTTGATGATGATGATGACAATGACAACGATGATGATGATGATGATGATGATGATGATGCCATGTGATAGTCTCCTGTAGAAACCTAGTAAAGAAATTAACAAAATGTGGGCACGTGTAGAGGAATATGGAGACAATCTTGATGAAGGAATGCAGAAGCCATTAAGAGAGGAAAAGGAAAAACTTAGTCTTGGAAGAGGGGAAAGTGTAAGAAACACAAAATAGCCCCTCTTTGATTTCGTCTGGTACAAGAGGAAGTAAAGTATGCCGGGCTTTCAAGATTCTGTTATTACACCCCACAACAATAAAGTAGCATCCCTGGAATCCTGGTGGCATCTGTTTCCTGACCTTGCCTACCTCAAAGGGCTGACAGAAGAATTACAATTAAATAGATACAAAGCTGGTTGAAAAATTGTGCTCCAAGTGTATATGAAAATGGTTCTATGTCAAGCTGGAAGGAAATGTTCAATAGAGTACTACTGGACTCTGTCCTAGTCCCTGTATTGTTCAACACTTTTATAAATTAATTGGATTAGGGATTATAAAACATTATTATCAAATTGATGGGTGACACAAAGGTACAGGGAGATAATGAATACCTTACAGGGCAGTATCAGGATTCAGGAGGATCTTCATAAGTTGAAACAATGAGTAGAAATCAGGAAGATGAATTTCAGTTGGGACAAATGCAAAACCATACATTTGATAAGAAAAATCAAAGTTACAACTAAAACATTGGGGGGGGGGCATTCACCCATATCTTATCTCCTCCCACATGGACTACTGCAATATGGAGCCGTCAGAAGTAGTATTCAGAAGCTTCAACTGGTCCAAAATGCAACAGTATGGGCAGTTTGGGGTACAAAACAATATGCCCCAGTAATATCACTACTTTGTGAGCTGCATGGACTCTCAGTAGGTTTGCACGTGCAATTCAAGGTTCTAGTTATCACCTATAAAGCCCTTCATGGCATAGGGTCAGGTTATTTATGGGACTGTTTCTACTTGTCCCACTACATCCTACAGAATGGGCATGCTCCATGTCCCCTCTATAAGGCAGTTTCATCTAATTAGACCTAGGAAATGTGCCTTTGCTGTTGCAGTAATTGCTCCCCAAGATCCAGGGCCTCCCAATCCTGTTGATCTTCAAGACCTGACTGCTCCCCCAAGCCTAGGACCCGGATGTTTGGTTTATATGATGATTTGTAAGTTATGGGTGCATAGATGGTTTCTGAGTCATGACCTCAGCAGCATGGCATTTTATTAGTTGCTATCATTATTTTATTTATTTGTGTATTGTTTTTATTTTAAATTGTTATAGCTACTCAGTCATACCCAGAAATGATCAGCCAGAAAGGTAGGAGGCAATCCATGATGTCATCAGAAATGTAATCCAAGACCCATAGTGACATAGGCATTATTTTTATGACCATTATAAGTTTTGACTTTGCATTCCTCTATTCATTTATTGTGCATATATACCCATGCAATCTACATAGACTCTACCCCTATATTCCCCTCAAAAAATAAGAAGAAAAGGGCAGATTTGTAAGATCTATTGCCTTTTGACAATCATCCTATAAATAATAAATAGACCAAAACTACAATTCAAACTTGGCCACTTTGCCACTGAATTCCAGAAGCCCCATGGCAAGATGTTCTAGACTTATGCTATATGCAGCAGAGTGATCGCCCCCTGGAAAGTGGTTGCATCCATGTCAGTGTTGTGCCAATCATGTTGGTGATCATCAGTGGTGCAAGTGTCCTCCCAAGTGCCAACTCTTTTTATTCCACCAAGCTCCTTAAATTAAAACATCTAAAGTTTTCTCTGCCTACGAGCCTAAAATTGTCACCATACCTTGTTTTTTAAAAAAAAACCAATAAAGCATCTTTCTTTAAAACAATCATAACATTAAAAAGTGTAGCTGCAAATCTACTGCACTGACCTTTCTGAAATTGGGCATACTTCATATTTTACCCTTGTCATGCTTTAATATTTCTGTCAATTTCACTCATTCTGTTGAAAACAAATCAGTAAATGAAACTTGAAACAAAGTCAATAAATGTATATCCATTTAATATTTTCTCATTCTTATATGTTTATCGTAAAATCTTGCCTTACATCCAAACTGACTTATTCTCCAAAGCATCCTAAATCTTGGGGGCAGTGGATATCCTGACTGCTGACCAACCTTGCAGTATATCAATATGCCAATAGCAAGCCCAGTAGAGAAAGAGGGCTGATACAGACAACCCAAACTGGATGCTTCTTAGGGACCAATGTCTTTTGAATCAAATATAAAACTTGAGCTATTTCCTGAACATCTAGAAGTTGCACAAAATATTCAAGGATCATTAAACTTTTTCTGTTACACAGAGATAAGGAAACTGCTGAAATAGGTAGACTTATTTGAAGTATGAACTACTTGGTGAATCAGATTTTTTTTAGATAATTATTTATTTGTAAACATCAGAGCCTTAAACTAACCCAACTTTCAACAAGGTTTTGAAGAACAATAGGCTGGGAGTCAGTTTTTGTTACTTTGGTTAGGGAACTGTTAGTATACCTGGGTCCTGAATCACCACCAACGCAGGAATATTGTAGATGTGTTCATATGAAACATATATTTCAGTTGTTCCCAGACAAAGCTGGAAACTCAATCCTTAGAGAAACCTTTCCAGCACAGGCTGGCTATGGCATGGTGCTTTGGTGAACAATATTGTGCTACCCAAACAAAAAACAAAGACAAAAACACCCCCCCCCCAAAAAAGGCAGTCAAATTAATTAATTATTTTTTTTTAAAAAAAATGATCCACATATTGCTTTGTCTGCTGAATTAATTTCTCCAGGCTTTTCTTACCTTTAAAATGATTTGAAATTTTAAAAGAAAGAGCACCTCATTTGTTTCCAGCTAATTAGAGAATTTTGCATATTATTGATGTTTTGCCAAAGGTAATTTATATAGATATATACTGCAGCTTGCTGGAGCTTCTGATTTTAAAGCAATTATATCAACTTTTAGTAATGTGTTATTAATGTTTTATTTAAACCTTTTTCCAAATAGTTATTCCACATAAGTTTAATAACAGAAATAATTAATAATTAATATCAAAACAATAATTAGGCATTTGTGCTTCTATTTATCTAAGAGAAGCACAACACGTCTAATTCATCATATTACTTTACTAATTTAAGGTCCTTAGAAAACCTATCTTTGGTGAAATTTTTAAGCATAACTCAAAAAGATCCTAGAGCCAATAAATGTGTCTAGCAATAATTAATAACAGAAAATAATTGTAAACATTTGTTCAAATGCACGTATTAGACAGAATTTCTCTACTAATCTTAAGGGCATGTTGTAAACTTTTTAAAATTAAAAAATGTTCTCCTTTGATGGGACTCTTGTCTTAGATATGTGGTAGTAGATGCTGTTTAGGCTTTAATTCAATTTCAGATTCAAATAGAGTGTGATTTGATTCAAGATCCTATTTAGGAAAAATTGTTTGTACATAGGCTATAATGGGGAAAGCATCAAAACACCTGGAGCTGCTTTATTTGGGAGCAGACTGGAATGGATATAGCAGCGATTAGTAAACTATTTAGAGGACATCAACCTGCCAAGTTTCAGCTGTTTGTCTTCACAGGTTTCACTGCAGTAAATGTTTGAAATACTCCCCCAACACATTTTAAGAAAGAGATGAAGGAAAGGCAGTATAACAGCCTTCAAATTGTCTGGCAGAACCTTTAAACAACATGATGAACCAATGTACTATAACTTAGAAATAACAAGTCTCAAAAACAGTTTTAAAATTAAGCTCTTACTTTTCAACTTGCTTTTCTGAGGTAACAGGCTTCATGCTGAAATCAAACCATTAGCTTTCCCTGGTGGGGTGATGTAGCTTTGCTACCTCTGGTCACTGGGCTTTCTGAGGTACCAAGAGAGTTAGCACAGAGATTGACAAGGTAGTCCCTTCCTTGGAATCAGCCCTCACTACTGGCAGAACTCAGTTGTTGAAGAATTATGGCTTGCTGGCAATGGTCAGGGTTAGTTAGATTGCTGAAACAGCAGGAACAGGTTGACACAATGAGATATATAGCCACAGAGATGGGTGAGCCACAGAGAAGAAGCTGCCATTGTTATTTATAAATATTTATTCTAGCATGTGTAAATATCAGAGCTGATTCGCACTTCATGCTTGCTCCAATGTGAGGATGGGGCACCTACTATTTCAAGACCTGTATGGATTATGTCATTCTCAGCTTGTCCAAAGGTTTCTGGGAAGGTGATCACTATCTAAGATTATTTTCATGTCAAAAGTAGTGTTTCCCCCCTCTGTTGGCACAAACAGGCAAACTGGTTCACTTGCTATCTTACATAAATGCCTCTGGCGTGTGCTGTATTATTATTTATTTGTATTTCTGCAATTTATAGGCTACTGGTGATACCTGGCCCAGAACTGGTGAATGACCTCACCCAGGAGTTTCATGTAGATAGTAAATAGGAGTAAGACTGTCAAGCTCTGCAGCAGCCTACAGGTGAGGGACCATAGACTTGATCTCTCTCCCTCAGTTAACACTGCTTGAAACTGCCCACAAAGAAACGAGGAGAATCACTACAATATGGTCCCCCCCCCCCATTCCCAAATGTTGCAGCCAGTCCAGAATGGTACCATAATCAATGGTATTAAAAGCTGCTGAGAGATCAAAGGGCACAAGGATGGGTACAGCACTACCATCCTGGCCCCACTTCAACAAGTATTCAACCAATACTGTCTCCATACTGTAACCTGGCTTGAAACCTGACAGAAATGAATCTTGATAATCCATCTTCTTCAGAAATGTTTGGAGCTGAAGCCCAACTACCTTCTTAACCACCTTACCTAAAATGGAAGTTTGGAAACTGGACAAAAATTGTCCAGGATCATTGGGTCCAGCAATGGTTTCTTGGGGAGGGAGGTCATATCTTCCTATTCCCACTTATTGCCTTTGATAGCCATTTTATAATGAACTGCCTGCCTTAAAAGGCTGAACCTTTGATTTGTTGTTTTTTAACAGCTGCAACAGCTAACGGGTCAAACAGTTTTGTTTGTTTGTTTGTTTTGACTGGATGAAATTGACAAGAGTTCTGTCATATTCATGCTTCTAGCTGAAGTGACAAGAACTGTAGAACTGTGATAGATATAGATTAAATATGGAATCACCAGTCTTCAAAAGATATTCCCACAGAAGGGAGCAATTGGAGCTTGCTTTCTTGGCATGGGTGGGAGGGGTAAAGAAACAGGGGACTCTACTAATTGGAGGTCATATTAACCACCATCTGGATAAAATGCCAGATCATCACTGTGACCAAAGTGGACAAAGGGCTCAAATCTGGAAGTGCATCTGTGGAGTTTCCAGCCAGTTTACATATGGGAGACAAGCAGCCAAAGGTTGCAGTGAAGAAAAGCCCTTCATCTGGCACTCAGAGACTCTTAAGAGATTTCAACCTGTCCCAAATATGAAGTTTATTTCATTAGTATAAGACAGAGCAAAGTCTTGTTAAAGAAGCTGAGAGCTAAGGAAACTCAAAGCAATGTTTGCCTTGCCACTCCAAAAGAATTGATAAGTAGAGTGTAACAGGGTGAAAAAATTTCATGGACTGCTATTCTTGTCAGTATCAGAGAGCCTATTATGCCACACACATATTGTCAATGTATGAAAGTGAACTTACAACACTGTATGCTGTCCATAAGATCACCAGCAATACAAAGTCAATCTAATTTGATTTGCTTCTTTGAAGTAGATCCCCACTTCATTTCATACAGTTGTTTCAGTAGGCTGATGCAATCACAGCTTTGTTAAATCACAACACTCCTTCACAGGTTTGCAAAACCGTCAGTCTATTTAAGTTATACAAAGAGTATGATATTTTTGAATCTATTAGAGAGGAAAGGGGGGGAAGAAAGAAAGAAAGAAAGAAAGAAAGAAAGAAAGAAAGAAAGAAAGAAAGAAAGGAAGGAAGGAAGGAAGGAAGGAAGGAAGGAAGGAAGGAAGGAAGGAAGGAAGGAAGGAAGGAAGGAAGGAAGGAGAGAGAGAGAGAGAGAAAGAAAAAGAAAGAAAGAAAGAAAGAAAGAAAGAAAGAAAGAAAGAAAGAAAGAAAGAAAGAAAGAAAGAAAGAAAGAAAGAGAAAGTTCCTACTTTTGTGTTCTTTCTTAGTTAGGCAGTATTTCAGTCCACTTTATTGTGTAAGGAAATATATGAAATTATAATTTACTTAATGTATGCCAGTTTTCTATGCATTTTCCTCTGATTTACACATGTATTAATGCAAATTGTCCTTGACTTTTTAATACAAATTACCCTGCTTGGATGGATGGATGGATGGATGGATGGATGGATGGATGGATGGATGGATGGATATAATGATATAATATATATGATATAATGATCTTGGCTTCTAAGATGTAAACTGTCCCAATCTTTTATTGGGACATCTTTTAAAATATCTTTTTTTTATTATATATCTGACATTGTGGATGCTTGGAAGATGTCTGGTATATCTGGTATATCTCTAAGAAGCCTGTTGAGGAAGAATGCTCAAGTATACTTCCAATGAAATTTGAATGAAAATTGTCATCATAATTCTATAATTCCATTCTTCACTGTCAAAAACCATGTCAATTAAACCCCATTTAATACTTCTTGTTGTGTTAAGTTTTAATTTATAAGGAGTTTTTTATTCATGGCAGAGATTAAAAAAAGTAGCACCCATCACTTATTCTCTAAAGTGGGATGCCCTGTTTTACCAGATGATCAGTCCACTAATTTATTCTCAAAATCTTATATATTGATCTAATTTAAACATTGGTGCTTGTAAGAATGTTGATAAGAAAGCATTACTGCCTAGCAGTTCGTTCCATTTTTCCTGAAGAGTGGAGCAGGGGCTGATTCAATGTTCTCTGAAGCTGAATTTGCCCCACAGCTATTCAGTGAATCAGAGAATGATGCACAACCAGAGCATCAAGATGATCTTACCTGAAATGAATCAGTAGCTCTTTGATACTAATTAATTCATTTAGAAATTAATACTGAGGAAGAACACAGCAATATATATTGCTTTTAAGTATTTTAAATGCTTAAGAATAACATTAAATATGCCACAAATGTCTATATTATTAACAATTAAAAGTAAATGCTGTTTATTTAATATTAAAAAGGATCAGTAAAATGGAGTAGGAATCCTAGGCTTCTGTACTATGTGTCATAAACTTTTTGAAGATTTTAAACCTTGTATGGTGATAGTTCCTATCAATCTAGTTCAGTGGGTAAAATATCCTTTCATTTCTATCAACTGGAGCAACGGAAAGAAAAGAAAAATCAATAAGTGGAAAAAAATAGAAAACATGGAATAGTGTAAACAATAAAATCTCTTCCCAAAAGTGACTATTTTTATATTGATCAAAACCGGTAGCATTATCTTTCTGTCATTTCCACCTTGTATCATTTAGATCAACTTAAAAATGGGCCACAACAATAGACTTATATGTTATACCATCTTACATAATCCATTCTCTTTCTAAGGGAAAATATAACTGGGACATTTGCAAGAAGTGCAGTTCTTCATGCAGGTCACTTTGACATACAGTATTCCAGCTCACTTGATGAATTCTTATAGTATACCTTCACTGATACTTTAGCTGCTGCTCTCCATAATGGGATTGCCAATCTTGTGCATGTTTCTTCCTCGTTACTTTCTGCCAGCAAGAAGAGGAGAAGGAATATACTGCAGATGGTTGTCCTATGGTGTTCTGCCACTCCTATGGTGTTCTGTAGTGAGCTACAGAGATAATCTTAGAGAACCTATGTGGTGACAGTTACAAAAACATGTTTTAAGCCTAGGAAGCAAATAAAACATTAGAAAGAAACTTAAACTGGTTCCACCTTAACTCCTTGGGGTATACAAGGGAGGAAGGGAAAACATAGACTTTCAAGATTGTGTTACTATAGCCCATTGGTTCTCAACGGGGGTGGTACCGCCCCCCGGGGGGCAGTGGGAGGATGCTGAGGGGCGGTGAACTTGTTTTGGGTGGTAGGGGGGCGGTGGGCATGTTTTGGGCGGTAGAGGGGCGATGAGCATGTTTTAGCATTCGAACTTAATTTTAAAACTCCCAAAAAATTTTATTAAATCGATTATCTGGTTTACACCATTTGTACCAGGAATAAAACGAACTTATGTGACGGCTGCCCTCACGCACTTCTAAGAATGGTGAGACGAATTTGTATTCTAGGTAGGATGACCTTGAAGAACTCAACACTACGATTCTTCTCCGATCCCAACCAGCACAGCACATGCGTCAGCTGTTTTCCCGCACGATTAATCGCAGTGCGTGCGTTGAGCGTCCTTTCAATATGAATGTTTGATTTGACCCATGTTTCTTGAGTTACTTTTCGTTCGCTTCATTTTTTTTGCATTAGTCATTTTAATTTTAATAAAAGGAATGCAATTACCTTCCAGGGCAAAAGTATCGAGTTAAATCGAACAAATTTGGTGTGTAAGTCTACTGAAAAAAATTACTTAAAATTTTTGCCTTTTATAATTCAGTAACTCCCCCCCCCCCCCCAAAGGTGGCGTTGAAAAATTTTCCTCTCCTTAGGGGGGCAGCAGCTTCAAAAAGGTTGAGAATCACTGCTATAGCCTATATAGTAATAGAATATATAGATCTATCAATACAGTATATCAACAAAGTGGAGTTCCAGTCCTTCTTGAGGAGCCTGTTTCCTGACTTGCCCTACCTCAAAGGGCTAACAATGTGGATATTTTATTTGGCTATTATGGCAATAAACTAATTACTGACCTGTTACACATGAGTTTGCCTGATTTCCCTTCCAATCAATATGTAAAACCATGCAAAATAAATATTTAAACTTCTTTGTTGCTTCTATTGTTATTTCTGTGTTTAGAAAGGCATAAACAGGCTGACACAAGGATTTGCAAAAATGGCCAGCCAAGGGCTGGCATGTGTGTGCAGCTCCCGCTGCAACCTCAGGGACCAGAGTGTTCCTTAGCTCTTGGGCATATCTCTGTAATTCTCACATCATTAAATGGAAGTAGGCACTTTCTTGTGATGGTCTCGTCTGAGCATTTCCTATCATTCCAGTTTTGAGAGCGGGTTCTGCATGGGAGTAACTGGTTTGACATGTTGCCTACAGTGAGGATGTGTTTGCCTTCACATAAGTTCCAGAGTATGTTCCAGAAATCTTTGCATGTCTGATTTCCTTGACCACAATGCCCCCCCCTTTTTTTTTTCCTTAATGCATCTCTTAAGTTTACCCATCAGGACAGAAATTAGAAATGAGAAGGAAAGTGAGAAGGAAAAAAAAAATCAAGTTGTTGCAATGGCCCAGTCAAAGTCCAGACCTCAACCCAATTGAAATGCTGGGGTGGGACCTCAAGACAGCTGTTCATAAACAAATGCTCACAAACCTCAATGAACTGAAGCACTGTTATAAAAAAGAGTGGGCCAAAATTCCTCCACAACGATGTGAGAGACTGAGATAGTCATACAGAAAACAATTACTTCAAGTTATCAGTGCTAAAGGTGGTTCTACAAGCTATTGAATCATAAGATGTACTTAGTTTTTCACACGTGGCTTCTCCATTTTGGTTTTCTTTTTGTAAAATAAATGATGACATGGTGTAATATGTCATGTTCATCTGAGGTTGTATTTACCTACTTTTGAGAACTGCTAAGGACCAGATGATTTTTATTATGTCCTGATACATAAAACCATAGAACTCAAAGAGGGAGTACTTTCTTTTTCACACAACTGTAGGTAGATAGATAGGACAGAGAGAGAAATAAAGGTCATTCTTCTGCATACAATAGATCCATTATAGAGAGTTGATATCAATTGCACGGTTTGTTTGTTTTTTAAATTATTATACTGAATTCATTAACAAAAGACATATACATACATACAAACACACACACACAAACAACCAAGGTAATGAGAAAAATTGCTTATATTTTTTCATTAGCTTGGTTGTGTTTGTGTGTGTGTGTACATATCTGTATCTATAGAAAACAGAATTAATGCTTAATGGAATTGTTTAAGTCAAAACAAAAAGGGGAATATTTCAAGGTGGCTCATCATCACCCTTATTATTCAGTTTGGAGATAACCCTATTAAGAAGGTTGCTAAATAAGGCAAAACAATTTTCAAGCAAGACAAAAAAGTATCCCATCTTTTTACATAGATAACCTAAAATAATATGCCAAATCAAAAGCCAAATTGGAATCATTACTAAATACAGTTCAGATATTTAACAGTGATATTGCAGCATAATTTGACTTAGTAAATGTTCACTAATTCAAATAAAGAAAGGAAAAATCACTAACTCACAAGAAGGTATTCAACTCAGAAATGAAACAACTACCAAAGGTCTATGTAATGGGCTGTGAGAATAACCTTGAGAGACATGAGGAAGAGTCACAGCCTAGACAATGATGTGATAAATTAAGTCTGAGTCCAAAGCAGGAATGCAATTTGAATAATTGTCTCAGAATTGACCCTCCCTAGTTGTCTGGAATGTAAAGGCAGGAAGGGAAGAGGCACATTTAGACTTGCAAGATTCTGTTACTGTAACCTCATAATAAAAGTAGCCTTTGCATTCCTGATTTTGGTTTCCTGGTCTGGGCTACCTTGAAGGGCTGACAGTTTAGCACCTGAGCAAACATGTAAATATTTGGGAATCTTGGAAACATCTGATGTATTCCACAACCAAAGAGAAAAATAAGCTCAGAATACTGTAAGGAAAATTTAAGGAAAATCCTAAAGTCTAAGCCTAAATGGTGGAAATAGTATCAGAGAGATCAATTTATTGATATTGCCCAATTCAGTATACTGCAGGAATAGTCAGCTAGTCTCAGATGGACCTTGATTACCTTGACTACCGAAGTAGAAATTGGATTATTAATACATCCTCATAGTGGTGTAAATAGATTATATCTTCCAAGAAAGACTGAAGAGTAAGGAGTTTTATAGGTAAAATGAGCCGTAGGAGATGAAAAATGAGGACTTAATGATTATATCAAGAAGTAAAAAAGTTAATGAAAGAATCTAAAAAGAAGATCTATTTGCCAAAATGGAATCTAAACAACATTATGAAAACAACAGCTAGAAATGAGATTATAAATCTGGAGAGCGAGAGAAAGAAAACTCTCCGTGGGCACGTTTTATGATATACAAAATCAGACAACATCAGAACAGGCAGTGGCTTAAGAATGATATATTATAGAAGAAAATAGAGGAATGCTTTTTGTTGCCAAAGGATAAGTACTACCCCAAATGTCATAAAAAGAAACGAAAATATTATTTTGGATAATAAATGTCAATTGTACTGAGATAAGGTTAAAAGAGTTGACCACATAATAACTAGATGCAGCAAAATCACACAGAAGGATTGCAAAAATGGCACGATGGAGTTGGAAAGATATTATACTGGCATTTATATAAAAAGTACAGATTCACAGTCAATAAGAATTAGTGGAAACATGAAAGTTTAGACAAGGTTATTGAAAATGACACAACAAAAAATTTACAGGATTCAAAAATTTAGAGTGATTGACACCTGATATTACTGTCTTGGAAAGAACCATATATGGTTTATTAATGTGGCTCTTCCAAGAGACAGTAATGTTCAAGTCAAGGAATTGAAAAAGACTACAAAATATAGAGATTTGCAAGTAGAAACCACAAAAATTTGAAAGAAGAATTTGAAAATATCCAATACCACAAGGACTTCAAGTGAATTTGTATTGCCTAAATTTGGAGCAATTTATCACAGCCCAACTATATAAACCAGCTTACATTATTAGATGCCACCTTAATGATTCCCAAGCCCTAGGGTAGGGCTTGAATCACAAAGAACAGAACTGACCAACATCAGCTATGGCACACAATGGAAGATTAAATAGGAGGGGAAGCACAATGCTTGAGTGGTATACCTAGCTGATGCTTAATGTGCCCTTCTGCTTATCCATTACTCAAAACCATTCACTGGATTATATTTTTTGAATCAGTTCTTCTTGTTATTATTACAAATTGCAAATCATTACAATGGTTGTGGCAAATCATTAAAGTAGCAAAAATGGACAGGATTTTACCATGAAAGTTCATCCTGTAAAATAAAATAATAATTTTAAAAAAAACTTTATTTCTAGCCCCAAACAGCTGGAAATATGGGGAGTGAGCGAAAACAATATGTAGCAGAAATACTTGATAATACTTCTATCCAGCTTTATGATAAAGGACTTTTGATATGAAATATATTTGAAAAAAAAGAAGGGGCAATAAAAATGTAGCAGTTAAAAATAATTAAAGATACCAACAATCTAGTTCTGTTGTACACTATTATATTTTTTACAAAATAAGCAATCAGTGAAGGATACAGGCAATATGGTGTTTCTGTAGAAACAAAAATCTCATCTGTACAGTAATTAGAATATAGATGGATGGTGTTCCAGATGGTGCACATGCAATGAGAAGACTAGTTTTGTAGCAGATGGTATTATGGACCATGGATAAAACTACAGGATAATCATTATAATATTGTGACATGCCATGTTATATGAATAAATACAGCACATTTCAGGAAAAAAGGCACAATCATCAAAAAAATTAAACAGCTGAAAGCTGATGTGGCATTTATCCAAGGGAATTCTTAAGGAAGAAATAAATCCTACAATATGATATTAATGTAAATAATTGTGTTATGTTTAAAAGAAACAGATATTTTAATTTATACTTTTTTTTTTTAGTATGTGTGTATTTGATTGGAAATGCAGCTTCAAAAGTTTCACCTTTCTGAAGATTCTTAGGCTACATTGTGAACATATATTCTCAAGCAGCAGAGATCTCTCTCTGTCTCTCTTCTCTCTGTCTCTCTCTCCACATCAAGAGTCACACCTCTGACAGTCTTTTTCTATGGTGCAGTGCAAGGTCATGTGGTGTCAAAGCAGTTCAGCTAAACCTTGTCTATTTACATTGACAAACCAATCAGCAAGCTGAAGTACATTCTTATTTGAAAAACAGCCTGAACTTCAATGAAGAAAATAAGTTGTGCCTAAGGAATCTTAAAAAGTGAAGAAAGACATATAGTAGATTGAAGTATTGTCCAGAAAATTATGGTAACATATTTTCACTTCAGCAGTACTCTAGCATATACAATTATTCTACAGATGTTGCCCAGGCTTGTCACAAATCTTTAAGGGATAGTTAATGTTAATGAACCAATATATCTAGTAAGACCTGAGGGTTGTATACTTAGGGAAAAAGACTTTTCCATCTTTCTGCAGTTACAGCTTCAAAAGGAGCCAGAAGGCTAGGCAAGTTAAATTAGCTGTAAAAAATGTATTACTATATTCTTGAGCTTGGTTAACTTAGGGTGAAGGGAAAAAAAAGATTGAGGAACATTCTTTCTTCTAGTAGTAACATGTCAGGTTTCAGTCAACAATTGAGTTCTTCTGCAGTAAAACTATGTTGCTGACATCAAATGTAAATGGCCTTTCTAATTACCTATATACTCAGTTAAAATGTTCATGTCATCATAATTAAATACAATTCAGCTGCACTAAATCAATAAAACAATGTAGTTTGGAGGAATAAATTTTCTATTACCTATTTATTCATATTGTAGTTCTTATATTATTAGTAATTCCAGATTCTTGATTAGACAATCATATGAATTAATTATCTAACTACACATTTTGCAGACATTTAGAATTATCTACATAGGCATCTAGCAGTGGATCCAGCTGGGTGAACCCATCTGATTGTAAAATTTATAGTAGAAAAGTAGCAGTTGGAGCAGTCCTTCACCAACCCATTGCAGTACCATTTTATGTTGTCTCTCTAGGCTGAGATCTTAATCTTCTTGGCCTTCAACATTAACACCTAAGCAATAGCAATATGATTAGTGTCTCCCCTTCACCACCAATGCACATGCTAGCAACATTCCCAACATATATTTGGTTTGGTCAGCTTGATCCAAAGAAAGCTGTTTTCTATGTATATTATGGTTTCTTCATAAAGTTGGGATCCTTATTAAATAGAACTCTTGTTCTATGTTAGGAACACACACACACACACACACATACATACATACATACACAGAGAAAGAGAGAGACAGACAGACAGACACACATCATTAAAGCTAAGCCTCTCATTTGATGGCTCAGGGTATGTGGCAAAATGTTCTGTTTTTCTCCTTTTAAATACTTGGTACTGGAAACAAAGTGGTTGAATCAGGCTATTGTTTCTCATATCAGAAAGGAAACATTTTTTAAACTCAGATGCTTACGATAAGTTCAAGAAAAGAAAGCAATGAAAACAACTACAGAAGATGATTGATTGATTGATTGACAGACAGACAGACAGACAATTTTATTTACTGTTCAGTAAATTGTTTGGTCTTGTGTACTATAACAATACCAGAAATCAAAAATACCAAAATCAACCAGATTACTTTTAGTTATACTGTAGCTGTTTCAAGTTCATCACCCTCTAGCTTGTTGGCAAGTTCAGACAACTCCATTGACACATTAGAATAGTCTGTACAAAGTCAGTAAACTAAACTAAAGATTTTAAGAGCTAAATAAATGACACTTTATGATATAAATTCAACAGGGTAGATTTATTATCTTGCTAAGGAATTTCTATTGTATTTCTTAGTGTAATACACATGTCCTAAACTCCTGATGTTCAGCATTATGGGTGGGGGGGCAGGGAGGGAAACAAACAAACAAAAAATGTCACCAATCACAATATTGACATGAAATATTGTGCCAAAATCAGTTTTCCACTCTCTAAAAATGTATCTTGATCTGCAAAGGATTGAATTTTTCTACTTCATTTTCTGGTTGCTTTAGAATTTCATTATGCATTTATCTTACAAGTAGAAACAGGTACAAAGTGTCTACTTGATATTTATAAGAAGTATCAAGCTTGTATTGGAAAGTTTTAATTATTTATGATAACCAAGCTCTGCCAGCTCAGCAACCACTTTTAAGATGCATTAAAGAGTCAGCTTCCATGAATACAGTGTGATTATCTATAGAGGACAGCCTTCATTTGTAGTTCTCAGTCATTTTGTGGAACATCAGTACAGAGTATTTCAAACTGCTTGATAATAAACAGTGCTTTAACTGGAGCACAGAACAGGACTCATAATTCATGGCAAACTATAACGCCATAAATTGATATGCTTAGCATTCATTGAAGAGCTGTGACAGGTACCTCTAGAGACAAGATCACATAATTTCTTATTTCCAGAAATTGCCTGTATTAGTGGAATATGACTATAGTTGCAACATCTGTTATTTCTGATAACTCTATCTTCTAGAACTATAATTATTTGCTTACCTTTTCCCTAGCCAATTAATAATTGTAATAAAATATTGATTATTAATAATGGTATAAACATGTATAAAATGTCAACAATAAAATATATTGTCTTCTGCTTCTGCTTCTGCTTCTGCTTCTTGCATCATAGTTAATTTTTACATCATAATTATTTGAAATCCTTTTTTTTTTGGCCTCCTTCCCCTTCAAAACAAACAAACAAACAAAACCCTTAATTCTATCAATTGCACTTTCCATTTACTGTATATGTGCATTATGTCCCCATTGTTCAGCTTCAGATTAATGTTCACAGTTAAGGGTAGTTTTCCTTGGCCATTTTCTGGTCTCTTAAAGTATTTTGCACTAAACTGAATTAACTTTATGGATAACAGTATTTTCTACTTAATGTTTTCTTTTTGAACATCTATAATTTGATATAGACGTCGAGAAACATCAATAATGTTTCTCAACAATAATTCACTTGCCACACAAAATGTACGACATCCATGAACCCAAAATATATTATAGAATAGCCAATAAACCAATAAGCAATGAAGTATTAAATTGACTACATATGTGTTAAGTTTTGGAACTTGCATATCATAATCTAGAACTAGCTAATATGGCCAGAACACTTTTTGGTTACACATCTGGCAACTTTATTTTTTTTTGGTATAGATCAAGCTGCTACACAGACTTTTATTTTCCTTTTAATACAAGTGTAGAAAACAATAAATCTTGCCATTTCCCATAGCAGAAATTTATTTCAGTAAGCATTTTTGAAATAAAGTACTAGCACCTTATTTTTACAGAGGCACTAATATCAGATAACCTCCTGTCTCCTGTCTGGCCACCAGCTGGCAACACAAAGCCTCACTAGCCTTCGTACAAAAGCCCAGCATTTGAGTCTGAATTGTGCAAAGGAAAGTATATCTGGGATAAGATCCTATCAAGAAAAGCAATTGCTTAGGAATAGAATCCTACTTGTCAGTGGTAGCTTCTTTTGAAGGACTTGATATTTGACTTGATATTGATATACCAGCACTTTAGAGGAGAATGTATTGCTCCTAGGTTCTAACCTTTCTGTGCTCCTTGATACCCTTTTTGTGAATAAAATAGCTCTTGAACCATTGCTCATTCATTTGATTTAACCTTGGATTTTATAAGGCCACTAGAATTTACTTGCTATGTTAAACTGATTTGAATTTGTAAATATAGAATAATCTAGCAAAACTGTTATTAGCTTCAGTTTGGCTTAGATAAAAGTGCAAAGCAACATTTCTAAAATGGTATGGTATCAGTCAGGGTTCATCAGCATGACTTTTGAAAAGCTATAAATTAGATGTATGACTCTTTCCTCAATGTTGGCCTTGACTTTATCCTTTAAAGCATAAGGAGCTAAGTATGATTGATGCATGATAATTCATAAGACATCCTTCAGGCAGTATTTTAAACAATAGACATTATTCTCAGTATAATTATTTCAGGGTTTTTTCCCTTTTAACTCTATTAACTTTAGTTTATTGCTTACTGATCTTTCTTTTCCTGTTTATATTTCCATGCTTTATTTCAATATTTATTTGAACTAGGTAAGGCTTTTGCCTGAAAGTTCTGTAATGTTTTATTGTGTCTAGGATTCCTTTGAAATGCTACTGAATGCAGTACTATTAGCTATTACAAAACTGCTTTGGAGGAAGATTTTTTTTAAAAAAACTTGAAAAGCACAGCTCACCACTTGATAATTAATTCAGGCTCCTGATCACAGATGTGTGGGTTATTAATCAGAACTAAATGAAAGAGTGAGAGGATTAAATCCTTTAACAACTCTACTATAAGTCATGTGTTTCTGATCTGCATACCAGCTAGCCATACAATCCATGCCCTAGACAAGGTTAGGGCTTCTGCTGGACTTAAAGGAAAGAAATAAGCAATTGTATTCCAGCAACTAAGTATTATTTATCCTAATTCATTATTGATTTTATATTAATATATGTTTTTCATTTTCTGACTACAAACATGTATATTAGATGTCTATGTGTGGTAGATAATTGCACAATTAATACTCAGAAGCACAAAAATTAAGTAATAAAAGAGGACATAACAATCACAGAGAATGTATTCCAGATATATGTTTTCACAGATGAAAAATATAATTAAATTTTTTTAAGTTAAAAAAAATTAAATATCTCTTCAAGTTAATTAAGTTTTTGATACAATTTATGTGAATCACACAGCCATTGTACTGTTACCTTCTGAAGACTGCAGTTTATCCATGAGATGAGAGGAAACATGATAGAAATTAGAAAAATTACACTATATTTTATCTCAATAGTAACAATGGAATGTTCTAATTCAAATTATCTAGATGACCATTTTGAAGTATTTTAAACAGCAGTCTGCAAGTGTACCCTTTCTTGGAAAAATAAGAAAGGACATGATCACTTGATTTTAAGATGTAGACTAATTATTGCCACAACTGAACTCTTTGGAAGCTTTCATCATAATTACAATTATTGGAGATGGTTCCCAGGTAAACATTTTCCATTATGTTTTTGACACTTGTGATAAGGTAGAGAGTATGTGGGCATACAATTATCAGCAAAGCCTATGAAGTAATCCCCTCTTTTTCTATGTGTACACATATATCCAGAAAAAAAATCTGTGTGGTGATGAATAATGTTTAGTTTCTGAATTATTATTTTCATGAAAAGTCAATAATGCAATCACAAGCACACATATTTATGAAAGAAATATTTTTATCTGGGATACGTATATAATCCCACACTCTGATTACTCTTTTTTCTTTATGTGACACACATGTACCTTTTCTTAGAATGGGGAAAACAGTTCATCAGTCAGGTAGCCAAGGGGTTTAAGATGGAGATAGCATTAAGGATCCACTTCCAACTCAGGATAATGTCTTGGAGAAGCCATAAAATCACAATATTTAAAAAGAGGCATGAATTAATCCAAAGCTGTAATGTAGTATGAAAGCAAATGAAGAAAAAGGTTAGGATTACATGTTTTTCCAGGCTCATTATAAGACCTTCCTTCCTTTTACCTTTTATTGGCCATGAAGGAGTCATCTAAGGGGGGGGGGGGGAGAGATATATTATTTATCATCACATTTTTAATCTCCCCAGTAAAAAGAGCTGTCTATGTTATTCAAAATATTAATAGGAAAACAATAAAAATAGAAAACAATGGAAAACAAGAAAACACTGAACTGTCCAACTGGTGAATAGTAAAGGCAGCTTATGTCTGTCTTTTGCCTGTCTATCTCTCACAAAGGAGAGCCTTGTCACGCTGGATCAGTTTCTTGCCAAGAAGCTAATGTGTCAAGCTGAGGAATTTTCCTCCATTCCATGTCATGGTAATCAATCATTTCTTACCAGCAGCAGATTTTAAGGTTCAGTGGCAGCTAAGCTGGATTTTAACCTCAGTTTTACTGTTTCCCTATGGACCAGCTGCTCCCCAAGTCCCGGTTTCTCCTTTAAGCACTTTGTTCTCCCCCACAACTTAGGGATGCATTTACCAGTTTTTTTAAAAATCCAATCTGTTTTGCTTTCTGAATTTGGAGAACAGCATTATCATCTGGCAGTTGCTGTTTTTTACATTACACACACACACACACATTCAGTGAAAGGTAATTATTTCTGGACATTTGTTTACACTATCTTATAATTAAGCCTTTTTTTTTCATAACATTCATTGGAATAATGGAATTATTTCTGTAATTTATTGTCTATTATTCTGTGTCTCCCTCTCTCAGATGATGACATTCTTTAGGGTAACTGAAGTATGGCTACTGAATCAGCTCCTCAGAAATCCAGTTATCCAACTGGATAGCAGCAAAGAGTGAGAATATATGGCATCTTTGGCCATCTGCACTTCTGAAGACCAAATTTGGTAGTCTAACTTAAAAGTGTTACCCCTACTGCTCCTCCCATCTTTTCTTCAAAGCTCAACATTCACAAATGAATTTTTCTTAGAGTATGAGATCCAGGATATCTTTATATGCAAACTTTTAATTAAATGCATTTTGTATACCTTTATTTATCTAACAGTGGCAATGATACTAATAAGGTTTAATGTTACAACTTTTATTATAAGTAACAAACGGAATTGATCTGTCACTGAGTATTCCAAGAAAACAGTATTTAGGCCCTAGAATATCACAGAAACAATTTCCTGACTTCTAGAATTATTGATGGCAATTCCTTACACTTTTTATAAGCAGAATTCTGAGTTATCTGTATTCTGTTAAGATGATTAATTGATATCCCATTCCAAAACTATGTATTGTCATAGCTTTATTTGTATTTAGCCTCTATAACATTTTAATTTTTAGAAGATGGGCTTTCACTGAAATTATATTTTTGTACTACAGTTTTTCTTTTGTTTTTGTTTTTGTTTTCCTTTCTGGTACATACAATACAGTAAATAATATGTACAAAACACTTCAATATGTTCAAAACTGTTTTCTTGAAACTACCTTACCAATGTTTTATATACCTATGTGTGCCTAGTAAACAAGCTTTCCAAATACTCTTTGGCACCTCCTATGTACAATTGTTCTAATATATTTGTCTGCTTTCCAGAGAGAGAGAGAGAGAGAGAGAGAGAGAGAGAGAGAGAGAGAATATTATTGGATTAATATTTTACTAGATAAAATATTATTAGATTAATGTGAGCAACGAGACCCTATTTTGTTTCCACTGAAAAATTAAAGTGCTATTTACATGCACTCAAATATCACACTCACCTCCCTCCCTCTCTCTCTCCCCCCCCCCCGCCTCTCTCTCTTGTTTTATACACTAATACATATACCTCTTCCTGCTTCCTAAATTGGGTCACTGGGAGGAAGATGGAACTAGGTTCTCACCAACTGTAGAGTTCTTTCTTTGTCACTGCTTTCTTATAATGGGATATTCTTAAGCTATATCACTAGAAAGAGGAATTCCTGCCAAGGCTGCTGGTTTTTTGATGCTAATGGCAATCTTGAGATGAGTCTCTAGAAAAAAGGAAGAACCAAAGAAAGTTTTCTTCTTTCTACTAGCAACTCAGTGTGGATGACTGGTTTACCATTCCCCCTTTTTTAAAAAAGAGATTAAGCTAAACATTTCCAGAAGTTGAATTGTAAGTCTAGAATCTCAATAAATATTTGTAGTTGGACAGAATTACAAGATGCATACAAGTTTTAATTTCAACCATAGCAGTAATGTATAGTACTTAAAGGAAACACTTTATGGATGTCTACTTTTCCCAAGGAGCTGGCTTTTAACAAATATCCCATATTTTGCCTACAAGTAGTTACTATGTTCACTCACTGGCCAGTTTAAATTGCTATATTTACTTATATTTAGTCATATATTAAAAATGCAGGTTTTATTTAGGACAACTTGCAGGCAAGGGACCCCAATCCTAACTATATACTTATAATTAGTCCCAGTGAGACATATTTCTGATTCTTAAAAGGGGAAAATATATGCTATATTTGGGAATATTGATAACAAAATAGAAAAGCTCACAAGAAAGGGAACAATAACAACAAGGGGAAAAGGAAAAAAAAAAGGTGATATTCTACATGCTACACATAAAAAAACAAGTAAGAGAACTTTACAGGACAAATATATGAGAGAAATTATTTATCCTTTAGCATCTTTTGGGTTTTCTCAGATTTGGAGAAAAAGGAATATTAAAAAGAGAAAGAGAGACACAAAGGCATCAATTTTCCTCCTTCCTAAACAAAGTCAGTTCTTTAAAACAATAACATTTATCAGACAAGATTGCAGGAAGCATATTCAAAAAGTAACATTAAAGAATTCATAAAACCCAAGGGCAGAAAGCAAAACTGAAAGTGTTCAGGATGGTTTTCTTCCAATTCACTTTGTTTTGCTTTGGCGTAGATAGCCTTTATTATATTAAGATGCTACATCAGGAGTAACAAGCAGAGAATTCATTTACTTTATCTGCAGTGCCAAAAGCAAATGTAGATGCGACTGAAACTAAAGTGTTTTTATAAACTGTGCTGTGCTTTCTTTCTCGGACTGTACCACTTCAGATGGAAGATATTGTAGCTTAATTCTTCAAATGTAAGGGTAAAAAAATTGTTTCTAAACCTCTTGATTTGAAAAATAGCTGACAGGATGTATGAATATTCTCCAAAATCATGCCACATTAACTCTTCCTAACATTCATTCACTGTCCTTCTCAACACCTTGTCAACACCTTCATGTTTCTAATGATATAATTCCATCTATTGAGCAGTACAACTATTTATTCACAGGAAGGCATCAGAATGAAAGCAATACTTACTTTTCTCAGTCACAACTAGCTTCCTGACTTCATAAGGCAATTCAGAACAAATATAGTGTTTCTGCTATCATGCAGAATTGGTTTCATGGATTGTGATATCTAAGATCAGGAATGCCATTTATTAAGAACTGGGCTGGTTGAACTATCACTAGTCATAGAAGGTCTCTGAATAATTTCATACAAAGTGGTATTGTCTTAATCCACACACACACACACACAAAAAGTCAGGAATTTACTTCTTCTCAGTGTCATTTCAACCTTCCATTTTCTTTTCTTTTCTTTTCTTTTCTTTTCTTTTCTTTTCTTTTCTTTTCTTTTCTTTTCTTGTCAATCCCTTTGTTTTGATTCTCTTTCCCACTTCCTCCAGCCTTTCCTGGTCTATCCTATTAGATTATTTAGCATTGTTACTAACACTTCTTTGTCATATTTTCTGTCCCTTATTCCATCCCTCTGATAACCTCAAAGATATGGGGTTGGGAAGAGAGTAAATTCTAGCAGATATAAGTAATTTTACAATAGTGTTGTACATAGATGGACAAGCTGTAAGGTTTGCCCCGTTCGACAGAGAAACTCCCGTGACACGTGTGGTTCGCAAAAGAGGTTTACTCATGCGTAACGTAGCAGTCACAAGCAAAGCCAGGACTGGCTTGGTACATTTACATTACTCCTTTATAGTTGTCTCAATCCCCCCCGCGGGCCCCGTTGCTAGGTTACATATTACAAATTAGATTGCAGATTGCCCCCTGTAATCCCCCCCTTCTACTGGAATGGCAGGTTCAGCCCAGTTCTCCTGTTTCTTTGATTGTTGTTGCCTATGGTGTGGTCGTTGCCTTTGTTGGGGCTTCTGTCGCGCGCACAGCCGGGAGCTCCCCTCGCGCGCTGATCTCTTCCTCAATTCGCTGATCTCTCCTTTGTCTATAGCGCCCGTGGCCCTCTGGCGTTAACACAATGCATCCGCTCCAGATTAGTGAAGTGGCGCCAGGTGGCCCACTCATTAGCTTGCGGTTTCGCATTTCCTCTTTCTGCGCGAGCGGTGAAATTGACTAAAGCGCGGCTGGGCAAGTTCCTAGGCGTGCGGTGCAGGCTGAACCTGACACAAGCCACTGAGTTTCTTTTCTTTTCTTTTCTTTTCTTTTCTTTTCTTTTCTTTTCTTTTCTTTTCTTTTCTTTTCTTTTCTTTTTCTTTTTTCTTTTTTTGGACTCATAGATCCCTATGGCCATGATTACTGAAAACTGTTAGCATAGTTTCTCAACATTTTGAGGCTGTCATGTGAGCCCTAAAATTGTCATAAAAAGTAAAGAAAATGTCCAAAACTCTCCCCCAAAATTGTGTCTATTGTAATATTATCCTATTCACTCAAATCTTTAGTAAAGCTGTTGATTACCAAAAGTTGTCTACCTCTAGTACAGGTAGTCCTTGGTTAACAATGGTAATTAAAAAAATTCTGTTTTTAAGTGATTGGGTCGCAAAGCGTGATGTCATATGACCACACCACTTAGTGATGGCAATTCCAGCAATCCCCATTGCCATCATTAAGCGAGGATTCGGGTCATTAAGCAAGTCCCAGATGGCTCACAAGCAGGCCAGCAGGCAAGTAACTGGCTGCTGCCAGGCAGGGAAGGGTGCATGGGTGGGCCTCAAGGCATAGTGTGAGTGCAGCTAGGCTGGGGGTAGCTGCTGCCAGGAAGGAAAGAGTGCAAGCGACTTACCAGAATGACTTGTGACCTTGCCTGACAGTTTCCCCATTGACTTTACTTGTGGGAAGCTGGCAGGGAAGGTCACAAATGACAATAATGTGACTGCGAGATGCTCCAATCATCATAAGTGCGAGCTGGTTGCCAAGCACCCAGATCATGATTACATGACCATAGGGTTGTTGGATGGCCATAACTTCAAGGACCAGTCATAAGTACCACTCATTCAGCACTGCTGTAACTTCGAGTGGTCATTAAACAAGGATTACTTGTATTGTGTGTGTGTGTGTGTGTTCCCCCCAGAAATGTTTTCCTAGATCACCATGATATTCAGTTCAACCAGAAAAAGTTGAAAGGGTACTCTCATGAACTAGATCTGGATTTTGCTTCTCTTACATACTAATGTAAGATTTTTGGGCCCTGTAAATAATAAATAAGGAACGGGGGGGAGAGTAAAAGATCTAGCTCTCCTCTCTTCTCACACACATACAAACATACACCTCTTGTTTCAATACCAACTTCATTTCACAAGTTTCCCCATAGGGTTCAATGTCTTAGGGCAAATCTACCACAGCTGCTTTGTTATGCTCCCATCCCATGCTGGAATCTACAGGCTAGTATGCAGTACTCACATCTGAGTATACAAAACGAGTCCTTGCTGTACGTTCAGAGTGAGTCAGCGTGATTCTGCTCTTTATGTAGGCTGAGGGAAACTATTGTAATGGTAGCAATTTATTCTCAACAGCTGCCACCCCACTACATGCCTACCCTGTTAAGTCATTCCTCCAATAAGCACTGGGTATTGCCATTGTTTTTCTTTTAATATAGGGGTTTGTTCCATCAAGTATTAAGTTTTGGGATTTTGCCCATTATGGCAATGGATGGACCAGTTGATATTCCAAATTCCTGACTTTATTTTTAGACTATGCAAATAGGTATGCCCATAGCAGGCACAAGCTAAAAAAGAAAAAGAAAGAAAGAAAGCCACATTAAGCAAACCAAACAGTGAGTTATACATTTGCCTCTTTTTATTAAATCTTCAGATACATTTGAGTAAACAAGGGATATGTGTATAGTACAACAACCAGCTGACAGTTAACTAAACCATTCAAAAAATGGTTGGTGGTTTGGGGTGTTTCCTTTTTCTTTTTAATTGGCATGCTATTATCTGATGCTTACCATGGTGATTGGATCTGCTTATCTAGATGTTGGTTCATTGGTGTGATAAGGGAGGGTGTGTTCTGGAGTGTTTGCACATTTCTTTGACTTTTGCTTGTTCCTTTTGAATACTTCTGAAGTGGGGTTTATTTTTATAAGTTTGTTGGTTGCTAATTTGTCAGAATGCTAAGCATCTAGAATTTTCTTACATTCTTAGACCTGGCTTGATGTAAAATGTCTACAGCTTCCCAGTTGCCAATGGGGAATTACAGCTTCTGACTGCCAATAGATATTCATGGATGCATTCTGCCAGTCTACAACCTCTTTGTCTTATTTATTTATTTATTTTTTGCAGTCCATATATTGTATGTTGTTACTGAGTCACATTTTGTCTTCTTTGGCTGTTGCATGTTTGTATTTGCTTAGAATGATTTGGACGAATTTTGCTGGTTTGGGGGCAATAGTAATACCAAAGTTTGTATTAACTTGGTGGTGACATGTTTTCATATATGGGAAAAAGTTACCTTTTGTGGGTTGTGGTGGTTGTGTGTGATACTGTAGATACATCCAGATAAATTACATTTTTGGAACAGTCTGGAATGTTATGATAAGTTGTCTGTTTTTCTTATATTGCAGTGGGATAAACTCTTAGCCGTACTGCAGTATGGAAAAAGAGAATTAGGTATTCTACACGCATGCATATTAGAGACAATATGGCAGTACAGCTTTTTGAAGGCAAACTTCATTATATTGGATATCCAAACAAAGTACCAGTCTGAAGTACCTCTACATCTGCTTTTATTCAGTGGAGTAGCTGCACTATATCATTATACTCAGCAACATTAGCATGCACAGAAGCTATAATACATGAGGGAATCCTTTTTTGACTATTTACTAAGACAGTGTGACAGACTGTAAAGAAATTTATAGCTGCCTTTGGTAAAAAATATGACTGAGCTGTTAAGGAGGGATTTGGACAAGAACTTACACTTCTTCAAAATTGAGGTAAATATGAGAGAAACTCAAAATAATCCATTTTGATTTTGTTTAATACAAAGTAGGATAAAAACTCGGTCAGGCTACAATAAGGTAGCATTTCTGGAATCCTTGTGGTATCTGTTTCTTGACCTGGCCTACTTTGAAGGTCTGACACAGATCTAGATAAGGTCAAGGACCTCAACAAGGGAAATCATCCCTGACCTACATCCCTGTCATAAAAAGGCTTTGAAATATAATTGTTTATGAATATTTTGAAGTGATTTTCTTTTCTTTATTGCTCCCACTCAGGTCCCTTTTTAAATTCCATTATTGTTTTTTTTCCCTCTGGTCATACAATTTATCTAATTACTTCTATGTTATTTATCTCATTTACTTCTGTAATTTATCTCATTACTTCTATTTTATTTACTTAATTCCTTTTTATTTTCATTCCAATTTAAGATTTAGGAAACTGGAATCTCATTCCTCAGCTAAATGCAATTGTGTATTATTAGTAGCGAATGTGTATTTAATCTTCCACCACCACCAAATCCAGTCCCAACCTCCCCGTGTTGAGTGTGAGAATCTGCCATAAAAGCATAATTAAATATGACTGCATGTGGTACCATAGCTTTGACCTATTGGGAACCATGATTGTGCAAGGTTCCCAAATGAACATAGGAGGGTGACCTTGTCAAGCTCAACACAGTTGAATGTTTTCTTTTAAACTGAGGGTGGTTGGAGTGAGGCAAGAGAATTTTATCTCACTTAGATACATTTAAGACCAGAAGAGGGCTAATTAGAAGATTAAAAACCAAGATCAGTGTGAAGGGACTGTTATTTTACATGGTTATCATTACAAGTAAACAGTTTATGGGCTTTATGCAGATCAGATATTTGTATTTTTGATTCTCAGAAGATCAATCTTTTTCAATAAAGTTTTCCAAGAAAAATCAGGGCAGTGTTACATATTACAAAGTCCTTTAATCTGAATTAAGTGTAATCTAATTTTTGGGAAACTGTCTAGAAAGAAGTCTCAAGGAATTTATCAATGTTATTGGATCAATGGATAAATCCCAAGATAATCAGGAAAAATTTAACTACGGTTAGTTAATTTTGAAAATTTAATAGAAATAGAAGAACAGAAATGGACTATTTGTTAGAAGTAATAATGCTGTAATCTATCAAAAACAAAATAAGAACACTAGCAAGGGCATTAGTTAAAAAACAGGCAATTATTGTTTCTTATTGATAATAGATGTTATAGATACATATACAAAAGGCAAAAAGTGATAAGGTAGCAAATTAAAGTACAGGTGGGCCTTGCGTAATGATCACTCATTTAGCAACCATTCAAATTTATGCTGGCACTGACCCAGTGGTACTTATGACTGGTCCTCGAAGTTCCAGCTGTCACAGCATCCCCACAGTCAGATGATCATGATCTGGACTCTTAGCAACTGGCTCACAATTATAACATTATGACAGTGTCCTGTGGTAATGATCACCATTTACAACCTTCATTGCCAGCTTTCAACAAGCAAAGTTAATAGGGAAGCGAGCAGGAGGTTGCAACTGGTGACCACATGGCATCACACTGGTGCAGGATTCACTTAATGACAGCAACTAGAAGTGCCAGAACTGCCATCACTAAGTGGCATGGTCTCATGACATTGTGCTTTATGACCATATCACTTTTAGCAATGGAAATTCTGGTCCCAATTGCCATTGTTAACCAAGAGCTATCTGTATTGCCACAACGATTCAACAAGAAATCTCTCATTGAAATATTCAGCATGGTTTGAAATTATAATTTACATACATTATGTCTGACAAAATGTAATCTTTTCCTAAAAATGCAAATTTTTAAAAGCACATACAAAAGAAATTCATATGCTCAGGTCTGATTACGAGAGAAGATGCACTTTGGTTTGATTCGTTATTCTGTCATTGTGTAGCATTTCATGGAAGAAAATACATTTCACCTATCATAGAATATAGTGGATCATGTCATGTCCTTTTTGAAAATATTGAATGCAATTAGGGATTTTGGCAAAATGTTTGCTCACTCACTGTCATTTTAATAATAACTATATACTGTGCATTGATTTGCAAAATAATGTGCATATGTAGTCAATTGATTAATTTTAAAAAACATGACAATAACTGTAAATTAGAAAGCATGGTCTGTATTTAGTCTGAAGAATGACCAGGCCACAGGTTTAATCTGACCATTAGGCTGACCCACAAAGCTTTAAGTCATGCCACATCCAGTCCAGAAGTTTGCCTTTGAAAAATTGTTTCCTCTTCTCCTCCATTGATAGAATCCAACCCCTTTTCCCCTAGAGTAACCACAATTATTGGGTCTGCAATTTTTGGATGGCATATCTCCATAGCAGGATTATATAATTAAGCAAGCTGTGTCTCATCACCATTTCAACTAAATCTGTAATTTATTCCACTTTTAGAGGCAGGCTGCATTTAGCAAATATGGCTTTGCCATCAGCAGTATAGAAGGACTTTCAATATCAGCTAGCACAGCCTTTGCTGGCCATCAGTATTCTTTGCTTTTATTCAGTCTCAGTAATAATTTGCTAGCTTGGTAGTTCAAAGTACTGAGTGTACAGCTTCTAATCCTTACACTTTTAAGGAAAAAAGTTATCAAGCTTTGGGGGATTTAAGTAGAATTTAAATGTAACAATGAAATTAAAAAAAAGATATTTCTAGATGAACTTTTTAATGCGGTAAGCTCTATATAGCTGCAAGGAAAAGAACTTTGTGATAGTACATAGTTTGAGAAACAAAATTAATACATTTCTAGGAGAGAATTGCATAAGCAGTGATTGTGGCCAAGATGGTCTTTACTGTGAAACCCTTATCACATCAAATAGTAATGAAGTATGACATTTAAATCCTTGTCATTCTGAATGGTGATTCAGAAAATGGAACATTGCTGATATCTTTGACAAGGCAAATGTATGAGCTAAAAGAAGATGCCAAGTTCAGATAAGCTATTTATTTTTACTGACCCCAGTCAATCTTGTCCTTGTTTTTAAAATATTTTATCCAACCAAGAAGCAACAGGATATGACATTCATTAGATCTGTCAGAAGAAGCAGGTGGATAAATAGACAGCAAGGATTAGCAAAAGTCTATGAAAAGAAGACACAGTGAAAGCACTGCAATGTATTTTAAGCACATTACCTTAAAAAAAAAGTCTTTTAGCAACCTTCTAGACATAACAATAAAATAAGGCTTTACCTGTGTCATGTGCTGGCTTCCAGATTTCCAGAGGGTCCACAATAATTGAGTATCCCAGCTTTAAGTCTCGATTTGGTCTTATAATTTATGGGTACAGCCATCACCAACTCTCAGCCAAACTCACATCACAGAATTTTTGTAAGTCTCCACTTACTTCCACTTACCTCCAGTTCCGTGAAAAAAAGTGGGATAAAATGTAATGAATACATTCATATATGCTTTAACAACACAAACTCTTCAGTGTCAAAAACTTAGGTTAGAATAATATGTTTTTCAGCTTGAGACATAGATTGTTCTTACTTTTTATGCATCCTAGTCTAAATATTCAGTGTTGTTAAATGTATACACATATATACACAGTCACAGACACATATGCATTTATTCATTCATTCATTCATTCATTCATTCATTCATTCATTCATTCATTCCTGGATCATTTAGGGATGATATTAATGCCCTAATAATATCTATGCAGAACTAGAGGAAATTATGGGTAAGCTAAATTCTATCCAGGATGGATAGAGTTTGGAAAACTATCAATTGGTGATGTGTAATCTACCAATCCTCTATGGAATTCAGTGACAGAAATAGAGTGATCTGCCAAAATAGATTCCACAGTGATATGCACTGACAGGATTTTGTAAAATTTATTTAAAAAAAAAAAATTACCAAAAAAAAGAAGAAAATACATGTTTTACAAAAAGTGAAAAAAAATACAACAAAAAGAAAAAAAGTGTTAATATATCATTATAACAGTAAACAGGTACAATTCTGTATATGCTTATCTAATACAATTATTATTCAAGTACATATATATTTCTAATAAGAGTTATATGACTATAATATATTTTTTTAACCCAGTACTGTATATTTGGTATAAATGAGTTCCATATTTCATTGTACTTGTCCATATAAAGTCTATGTCTATAGGCAATCTACTCATAAGTAGCAAGTGCAATCAGGTCTTCAACCCATTGAATAAATGGTGCCATACGTTTATCTTTCCAATGCTGCAATATCAGTTTTTTGGCCATAGTAGGGCACAGAGAATCCATTTATGTTGTGCGATTGTCAAGTTCCTTTTACTAGGTATATAGTTCAAAAGAATATTATCCTCTGAAAATTTTAGCTTTTGTTGCACAATCATATTTGTATAGACCACTACTTTCTTCCAAAACTTAGTAAGTATAGGACATTGTAAAAACATGTTTTAAAGAGGCATTGTCCTTATTACATCTCCAACAAAATGCTTTTTTGACAATCCTTTTCTATACAGATGTAATGGAGTCCAATAAATTCTACATATTATTTTTTGTTGTATTAGTTGTAGTTTGAGGTCCATTGACGATCTTGCTATAGAAGTTATGACATTCTCCCATTGTCTAGGCAATATAGAAACCTCTAATTCTTTATTCCACTCATCCCTTAATATATGCATATAAAATTGATTTATTGATAACAAATATATATACAAACTAATAGTTGTTTTGTTTTGTTTTGTTTAGTTTTAAAGGATTTAACAACTTGTTCTAATATCTCAGGTGTCTGAGAAGCTGAAAATGCTTCTGGTCCAAACAATGTTGTTAACAAATGTTGTAACTGTAAATATTGCCATTGGGTTACATCTGATAGATGATATTTATCTCTTAACATAGGATACGTTAAAAATTCATCATCATCTATCAGTTGGTCCAAAGTCAATATCCCTCCTTCCATCCAATTTTTCTATATCGCCATCTTTTTCTGACAAGAATTAATCAAGTTTGTTAGCATCTTTCACTTCTTGCTCAAAAAAAAAAAAAAAAAAAAAAAATCATACAGAAATTGATAATTGGATAAATTGGATCTAAGTATATTGTTTATGTTGGTTCTGTTTACTTTATCCTACCATACTGTTACAGAATGACTTAATTGCTATTTGGCATGACGTGAAACCTGGATTGTTATCAAAACCCTGTTCAGTAGATTAGGAATGACTGTCTCTCCATGCCTATATGCATAAATGTTTAATTGAAATATTGTGAATACATAAAACAAGTAATCTGGGGGGGGGGGGAATGCTTCATTAAATACTTGAAGCTAATCCTTTTAAGAAAAGAAAGTTGCATTTCTTATTAGCCTTCCTCTATTTTTTCAAATGTTCTTTGTTATGATTACTGTTATCTCACTCTTCTGTAATTCTAACTGTTGTAATGAACAGCTCCTTTTGTTGCTGAAATGGCTTTAGGACACCCCCCCCCCCCTTCTTTAAGGACGAGGTTATCCTATGGAGGAAAAATCCCTCTGATTTGTGTTGCCTTCAATCAACTAATCAGAGCTCATATGCAGAAAGAGAATTGAGCAGGCTTTATACCCACAATTTTCTTTCAGCATTAATGTCAAGTGTAGTTGTTGATGAATGTGTGTTTTGTTTTGTTTTTAATCCCCAGCATTATCCGGAAGGAGGGTGGGACTAATCACAATGAAATGCAGAAGTAATGCAGTGTATTTAGAGTTAAAATGTTTAATTAATTAATGTTTAATAAGTTAATTTAAATTGCTAGAACTCTTCTTGTTTTTTTAAAATAAATGATATTGTTTTAGTTAAATTCAGTAATAGAAGATTGAGCTACAAGTAGAATTCATCTTGAACAAGTTGAATAGCAACTGAAAGCAAATCAATGGGGAGTCAGTTTAAGCCTAATCTCTACTTCCCACTGACCCAGCATGAGGATAAGCCGCTTACTATTTCAGAAGGGCAGGAATGCATGAAATCATCAGTCTGCGCTAGCAGATGGGGAAGACCACATCCACTCAAGTTTTTTTTGGTTCAGCTTCAAAAGTACTACAGCTGTGGTGGCATTGGCAGGACAGTCTGGTTCACCTGCAGTACTTCATTCCATACTGTAGAAATACCTTTGTCCAGTTATATGCTGTGTGTTCAGGCAGGCACTTCCACCCATGCCCTGTCCTCTGCTTATTTCATATTTCATCCTGGATGTTGGGCTGTTGGCCATGAAGAACTGGCATCTCTTTGATTTTTTTATAATAGTTTCAATATAGGAAAGGTGAAATACTATCCCTCCCTCCCTTCCTTTTTTCTTTATAACTTGGTGAACCTGACAAGTTTACCCAACTTTTCCTTTCTGACCCAAGTGATAGAAAGAATTATAAAACTGTTGTCTTTTGTTTGTTTCCTATAGCAATCTTGAAAGACTTGGCCACAGAACAAAAGACAATTAATATATGCTTTCCTGGCATAGATTGAAGAGGAAAAAAAGCTGGGAATCTTTCAGACTATCTAGCCATCACTGTGGCGAAAGTAGGCAAAAGGGTTGAAATCTGAAAAGGGAATACTTAAGATAGTTTCACACATCAGAACCACAAGTATGATTGATGACAGTAGATTGTTGACTTCATTTCTTGACTTAAATATTTTATATAATCTTGGTGAGGCTAACAATTTGTCTTACCTTGTTGCAAACTAGGGTTCTTTCTTTCAATCTGGTGCTGAACTGGTAGGTATCTATTTTTCTCTTTCATACACTATAAAAAGATTTCAATGTACCATATAACCAATTATGGGTTACAAGACTTGGAGAAACTAGGTAGTGACTTTTTAACAGTCTTTAGTTTCAATTTGGCCTCCAAACAAGCAGCCTCAGCCTGTTTTATTCCCATTGATGCCAAAAGGTAGTATAATGAACAGATTGATTGATTGATTGATTGATTGATTGATTGATTGATTATTAAATTTGTATGCTGCCCATCTCCCCCCAACAGGTGACTCTGGGCAGCTCACAGTTGAAATCAGAAACCCGATCAACAATTAAAAATCCCTCATAAATAGTTAAAATAAATTGATCCATTAAAAATCAAATATACACAGCAAACCCTGTACATACATACTAAAAACATTCAAGATGACAGGGGGAGGCAAGGTCAATCACTCCACAAGTCATCTCCACTGGTGTGAGCCCCCATTTTCCCCCCAGTCCTTCTGGCACAACCAGGATTTCACCCCTTTCCTGAAGGCCATGAGAGTGGGGGCATACCGGACCTCAGGAGGAAGATTGTTCCATAGGGCAGGGGCCACAGCAGAAAAGGCCCTCTGCCTAGACCCTACCAGTTGAAATTCCTTGACCAGTGGGGTCTACAACATGCCCCTTCTGCTGGACCAAGTGGAGTGGGCTAAAGTAACCGGGGCGAGATGGCTCCTCAGATAACCTGGTCCTGTGCCATGAAAGGCTTTAAAGGTCATGACCAACACCTTGAATTGGACCCGGAAACAGACTGGCAACCAATGCAGCTTGCGTAACAGCAGTGTTATATGTGCCCTCCTAGGGGCATTCAGAACTGTCCATGCCACCACATTCTGCACCAGTCGTAGCTTCCGGATACTCTTCAAGGGTAGCCCCATGTATAGCATGCTACAGTAATCCAACCGGGAGGTGACCAGGGCATGAGTGACTGTGTGGAGGGCCTCCTGATTAAGGAAGGGGCGTAACTGCCTCACAACATGGAGTTGCACAAAGCCCCCCCTAGCCATGACTGCCACCTGCTCTTCGAACAGGAGTCATGAGTCCAGGAGGACCCCCAGATTATGCACTGGGTCTGTCTGGGGTAGTGCAACCCCATCAAGAACCAAAGATGATAAACTCCTAGATCTTGAGGCTCTCCGTACCCATAACCACTCCATCTTACCAGGGTTCAGTTGAAGTCTGTTGGCCCCTACAGCCTCCAGGCACCGGGAAAGGGTAGTCACAGCATCACTTAGGTCACCTGGGATGGAGATGTATAATTGGGTATCATCAGCATACTGATGATACCTCATCTCATGGTGTTGGATGATCTCACCCAGAGGTTTCATGTAGATGTTAAATAGGAGCGGTGAAACCACTGAACTCTGAGGCACCCCACAGAGTAGGGGCCATGGGTTGGACCTCTCGCTCCCTATCAACACCCACTGGGTTCAGCCTTGGAGAAAGGAGCTGAACCATCACAACACTGTGCCACCCAGCCCCAACTCCTGCAGCTGACCCAAAAGGATACCATGGTTGATGGTATCGAAAGCCACTGAGAGGTCAAGAAGAGCAAGGATGGATGCACTATCCCCATCCCGCTCTTGTCAGATATCATCCAAAAGTGTGACCAATGCTGTTTCTGTCCCATAACTGGGCCTGAACCCTGACTGATAGGGGCCCAGATAATCCATTTCCTCCAGGATCCTCTGAAACTGCCGTGCGACCACCTTTTCCACCACCTTTCCTAGAAAGGGAAGGTGGGAGACTGGACAAAAATTGTCCAGAAGGGTGGGATCTAGCAATGGTTTATTGAGGAAGGGACAGACCAAAGCCTCCTTGAAAGGCTTTGGGAACACCCTCTCCTGCAAGGATGAATTGACCACCACCAGTATCCACTCTAAGGTCAGCTCCTTGATGGCTTTAACTACCAGGAGGGACATGAATCTAAGATGCAGGTACTGCACTAACAGCCATGACAACCCTATCCACTTCCTCAGGGCCAACAAGATCAAACCGTTCCCAGATAACTGGGTAAGAACGTTCCCTGGGCAACTCCACTGGACCCGCCACACGCTTGGCTTCCCACTGAGAACGGATCTGAGCGATTTTATCCATCAAGTGTTCAGCAAATTCCTCTGCACGGCCCTGTAAATAGTTGTCCGAGCCCTCCCTACCCAGGAGGGACTGAGTGACCCTAAACAGGGCTGCCAGGCAACACTCTAAGGATGCAATAAAAGTGGAGAAATACTGGCATTTTGCCACCCTTACTGCCACTAGGTAGGCCTTAATAGCAGCTCTAACCCGTGTTCGGTTGGATTCGTCTTTATACCAGGACATGGAGAATTGGCCTAGTTCAAGGGCACTCAGGAGAAGGCTGCTGTTAGAAATAAGCTATCCTGTCACTCATGTTGTTGAATATCTGATTGGTAATATGCAGCACATTTTTATCCTCCACCATCAATAGCTCTCACTTATTGGGAAAACTGTCATGCACATTTAAGAATTCTCTAAAGAAAAATATTTTCTCAATTTTTCTAAAACATAAAATTTTAAGTAGAATCAAAATCTCCAGATATATAAAAACTGAGAGCACTCTTTTTCAAGGATCCTCTTTTTATTTTTATTTTTTATTTTTTTTTATTTGAGGGAATAATCTTCAGATTGTCAATCTTGTAATGTAATTAATTTCCTGCTTGAATAACATCAGGATAGATAAAAAGTATGAGTGGCTCCAAAGCTTGTTTGCTTTTTTGAGATATTTTTATTGATCTTATTTTTTGTAATGGTTAACTATTAAAAAATTAATAGTTATTAGGTCTTGATTTTAATTGTCTGTTATTTATTGAATTATCTATTTGTTTAGAATGAACAATTCTTTTTTCCTTTGCTTCACTTTTTTTTCTTTTATACCAGTGCAATCAATACGGATTTTTTTTTTAGAACATTCATCTGTATTATTCACAGAACATATATCTGTACTAATGCCAGTGTCTAAGATACTGTTCTGTCTGTGCATGCTACAATGAATTGGAGGTTCTCAGAAAACATATTATCTTAGAATAGAACACTGTGGTTATTATAGGTTTATGAATTCAGGAACTCTAAAAGCAAAAGGAAAACTAGTAATAATGTATATAATTTATTAAATAGAATCTGAAGCTAATGACATTCTTGATATTCAGTGGTCACAGAGGAAACAGTACATCCATTCTTTTCAAGTTAAGAAATCACCATGCTAACAGAGAGTTCATTTATATTTCAGTTAAAGCAACATAATTCTGTGAATTTTATGGAAAATTAATTCAATGAATTTTATCCTTGTAACAAATGTTATAAAAGTTGGAATTAAAATCTATTTGCCCCCATCACTGGAACTGGAAATTATAAACAATTCTTGCTGTAAATTTTTCTTTTCTATCTTCACATCTGTATTTCCCATTGTTGCTAGCAACAGCTTTCCATGATCAGTGTATCTGTTTCATACATACATACATACCTATGTTTATTCTATAGCGATCATTCATAGTTGGTAAATACCATATAGAGTAAATACCATTCCCACTGTTTCTGTTTTCTCTATACTCAGATTATCATTATGAAGATGGAGAACAACAATATACTCAGTATACATAATCACAAATTCTAAAACAGGAAGAACCCATGATTTCATAGACAAAAGCAGTATACTTTTCTGTCTGTCTGTCTGTCTGTCTGTCTGTCTGTCTATCCCTGGAAGTAAGATTTCATTCATAAATATCTCAGCTATGATGGAAAATCATGGGTTCTTTTTTTTTTTTTTAATGTTTTTTTTTATTTTTACAACAAACACAAAACAAACATGAACAAACAAAAACATAAAAAGGCATAAAAAAGTATCTTCCATTTTATACCGTGTGTCAACCAGTTAAACTCGTTGGTGCCCCTTTCATAATCTTAAATTCTCATATCATCTATTCAAAATATACTTGTATACTTATCAATTAACAATCATTAATCATTCATAGCTAATCTATAAAATCATATATTACAAAAAATTTTAACTTTCAATAGGATTAGTAATACATTTCCATCTATCTATTATATGTGTATATATATAATAATTAATATCAAATTTCTATTATAAAATTTCTTAATCTATTACATTACTATATTTTCTCATCTAATCATTAATAAAAGCAAATCCCGTGTCATATAAAATTACTTATCTTCTTACTCTAGTTTCAAATCTCAGTTTAACTCATCTCTGCACATTCCATAATTTTCAATAACTTCCTCCTGCATAAGTACTTTTTAATTTTTCCAATTCTTAAGAGTTACAGTTCTAACCAATATCAGTTACAATATCAATTACAGTTCTAACCAAGTTACAGTTCTAACCAGATTCTTCACTACATGTTATACAATTTTTAACTATATATCTCAGATTTATACTTTATTCCAGCGCTTGCATAATTTTGAGTTCACCCTTTTCATTCAATATCCCAAGATATCTAACTGTTCATCCCTTTTTCTATATTATTGGATAAGAGAAAGCAATAATAAATGTCCTTTTGAACATTCTGCTTTTGGAAGCTTCTGTCAGTTCCATCATTGTTGTATTCCCCTGATTTTTTTCTTTAAACATCTCCAGTAGTTTCTTTCAATATTGTTTTACTTCTTCTTTTTGTGCATTCTCTTAGTACAATTTTCCATTATGATCTTGTATAATCTTTTTCTCACCCTCAGTGCCAAGAACAAATCTGTCTCTTCATTTATCAGTTGATTAACCCTTTTAATTCTCAGTTTATAGGCCTCACAATAATTCTGTTTAATGTTTCTGATTTCTTGTACTATTTCTTCCTTTTCCAATGATCCCGGTTTATATTTAATTAAGTCCATTTTAGCTTTAATATCTTTTTTCTTTTTTTTCTTTTTTTTGAGAATTTCTGCAGCTCTTCTTCCAATTTTTTATAGTCATCCTCAATAGTTTAAAGATCTTTTTCTGCATTGTGTTTCTCGTATAGTCTATTATCTTGATAAACCTTCATTGAGTCAAAGGATTCTTTATCTTTGTTCTTGCCAAAAATAAGATAAAAAAATAAGCAAAAGGATAAAAAAAAAAAGAAAAATAAAAAGAAAAGAAAAAGAAGGGAAAGGCTAAGCCTCTTTAAAAAAAAAATCCATCTGGGGGGGGGAATAGAGAGCAAAGCAGAGCTTCTAGCAGAAAAAAGAGCTACTGCCACTAATCAAGGCTCTTGTGACTAGCTCAAACTTTCCATCTTAATATTTTCATAATCGCTTTCAACTCCACTTTCTTGTTTATAGTTACGGATGGCACCTGTATAAACATGCACATCCCACTATCTTTTTAGAAAGCACAGAGTCCTTGAGCGTGCGTCACAATAAAAAAAGAAAGCACTAAATCGAGCCTCTAGATGGCAGTGCAACTTTCTTTCATTTACTTTCTCTTAACTCCACTTTCCCCATTTCAAAGTCAAAAAAATATAAATTTCTTATAACAATAAAGAAATCTTAGTAAAAAAAAAAAAAGGCTTAAAATAAAGAGTTATTGAATATTAAAAAAAGAAAGCCAATCCAGTTAAAAATATATATTTTTTTAAAAGAAAAACATCTTATCAATTCCACTAAAAAGGGAAAGTTGAAAAGAAAAATTTTCTCCCCCTTCTTTTTTTTTAATAGGGTTCAATCTCGCCGCTTAATCCACTTTTCTTCACTTTTAAAAATCTCTTTAAGTTACTTAAGGTGTTCTCTAAGAATAGTTGAATAGTAAAAGTCCATCTCACCCAGTTGACACCCCTCTCTTCCATCTTCCTTTGGAGCTGTCCCGGCTTTCGCAGCCATTTTTGGCTGCCTCTCCTCCGCCGGCTTCAAGAGCTTCTCCTGGGATCGATCTGGGACTTGCGGCGTCCCTGAGATCCGCGGGACGCGCCCTTTGCGTTCGCCATCTCTACGGGACGGCTTAGGTCCATCGGGACCGTCCGGGGGAGGAGATATCAGCTGCGATCCTGGGAGCCCAGGATCGCCCGCCGTATCGCCGCGACGCCAGCTCCGCCCCGAAAATCATGGGTTCTTAATACAGTCAAAGTCCAGTGCAGCCATGCTGAAAGTTTGGAATGTGCGAGTCACATATTCTTACTTAAAGCATTGTATCCAGTTGGAAGAGCCTTTTCTGGCTCCACTCAGGATCAAGTCCATTTCTGGAATTCAGTTAATTTACTGTATATAAAGCTCAACTTAGTGAATTATTAAACAAAGTGATTCCTACTTGAGTTTTGGCATGCATGAGAAAAATACTCATTGCTAACTACAGGGATTTCTTCTGAAGAATTTTGATTAGATTTGCATTAGATATAGATTATTTAGGCTGTTTTTCAAAACAAAATGCTGTTTCCATTCTATAAAGTTGCTCTAGTTTTGATTGAACTTTTGTTTTGTTCTATAAGAAAATTCATATTTTGTGGCTTATACCAAATAAAAGTTATTTAAAAAGAAGCCCAATTAAAACACTTCAAATCAAGAACAGCAACAATAAGGCAGAACAATGCTTATAACCTGAAACCCAAGGTCAGGAAATCTTCTTTTGGAGACCAGTAGAGGCTTTTTAATATGAATATCCATACTCTGAATCAAATTCAACTGGAAATTGGCACAATATTTTTCTAATAAACTCTGGAATATGAGCTTTGGTAAACCATCTCTGATGCACTGCATATTTGTCAAAGGAATGTCTATGTACAATGTATTGCTGTGGTATAAACTGGAAGTTACCAGAAGATGAACACCAGTGGCCAATTCCAAGAAAGGATAAAACTGGCTTACTAGCCTAAATTATAAATGTGTCCCTGGCAATTACCATGACCATCTGGATATTCAAGAGCAGTGAGCAGTCCAAAAATACCCTCAAATTTGCTCTTTAATGGAGAGTAAAATCCCATCCAAGATTGTTCAGAAAACTATTCCAAGTCCATCTGATTCAATAACCATCAACAATTCTATCTTTTCTGGATTAAACTAAATTTTGCGATGGTTATCTGGTCTGTCAGTCAGACATAAATTCACAGTCTTGTTCACCGCATCAGGACTAAGCGCACTATATATTTGCATCAGATCCATCCTCAGCCTCCTCCCTAGTATGTGTGTGTGTGTGTATGTGTATGTATGTATGTATATATATATATATATATGTGTGTGTGTGTGTATATGTGTGTGTGTGTGTATATATATATATATATATATATATATATATATATATAAAGAAAAGAAAAGAAAAAAGAAAAGAAAAAAGAAAAGAAAAGAAAAGAAAAGAAAAGAAAAGAAAAGAAAAGAAAAGAAAAGAAAAGAAAAGAAAAGAAAAGATTCCCTTGGCCCCAGTGGAAACTTTATTTTTCTATGGCAAATTAGGATGTGTGATTTTTTATTTTTATCAGATTGCAGTTTGAGGGGAAAGAAAAACAGGGGAAAGGGGATGGATGGATGGATGCATGCATGCGTGCATGCAACTGAATGATTGACAGTGAGTGAAGCTACCCCAGTGTTACTGCAATGTTGAATTTGACTTCAGTCCTTTCCTCCATAACTGCCCACTGGCCACTCCCATTTGAAGCCCATGAGAAAATATGTACACCAACATAATGAGTCCATATTGTTGCTTTAAGCTAAATGTGATTTAAACATCCGATTTAACAGCATATAAACAATCTCTTCTATATCAACTATAATTTTGTATACTTAATATTGAGTGGCATGCAATTATCTGACTTACAACAAAATTAATCTAAATAACAGCTACAAATGTATAGACTTGACAGTTCATTCATTCCCCTTCTGATCTAGGCCCTTTTAAGGATAACATTTTATCAGGCTTCAATACTTTACAAATAACCACATTTCCACAATTCTTGGTACAGATGATTTGAGGATGAGAGCCAAATACTACCTTAATAATAGTGCTCCCTATATGTCCAGTTTTATAGACAGATGTTATATTGTTGCTTATAAACAATTATTAATAACCTTTTTTGCTTTAATACAAAAACAGAGCCCTAAATGCAATCACATCATAAAATCATAGAGAAGAAGCCATCAGCAGCCCTGGGTCATTTTTTACTCATCTCTTACCTCACCTTTATGGGGAAGGTTGCGGAGAAGTTGGTAGGGCTAAAACTGCAGGCAGCCCTAGAGGAAGTGAATTATCCCTATAGCCCTTTTCAATCAGGCTATAGGCCTGAGAATTGTATTGAGACAGCATTGTCTACACTTGTGGATGACTCTGATAGGACCAGGACAGGAGGGGTGCAATTTACCTGCTCCTGCTTGATCTCTCAGTGGCTTTTGAAATCATTGATCGTTATATCTTTCTAGACTACCTCTGGGATTGTCCTCTTCTTTCCTTTGGGGCCAATTCCAGTCGGTGTTGGTATGGAAGATTGATAGACCCTTGGGCCTTTGCCTTTTCGGGTTATTTTGATGTGCCCCCTTTCTGGATTGGTAGGCACATACCATGGTCACTCAAGTTTGGACTATTGCAATGCAACCACTTGGAAACCACAACTGGTCCAAGATGCAGTGGTGTAAGTAGTTATGGGGGTGTCTCATTTCACCCATGTAACATCGCTACTTCATAACTTGTATTGGTTACTAGTTGGCTTCCAGGTGCAATTCAAGGTGTTGTCTGTCACTGAAAAAACACTTCATGGCTGTCAGCCCTTTTAGGCAAGCAAGGTCAAGAAATGGGTCCAGTAGGGATTCCAGGAATGTATTGTATTGTTTCAAGAATAGCAGAATCTTGAATACCTGTCAAAGTTTCTTTCTACCCTATCTTATACCAAGGCCAGGTCCACATTTCTTCATACCACCTCCCCACCATTTCTTTCTCCTGTACAGAAAGACAAGCTAGGCAATTCATCAAGGGCAATGGACACAGAATCACTCCCTGCTTCCTTGCTTGCATATGGGCTCAGCAGCTTACCAACGTCAATGGACAATTCTGGCAGAGAAGTGCTGATGAAGTTGGTATGTACTCCATCTCCTCCTGTTGCATGGCAGAAAGCAAAGAATCTCCTTTGTCCTGAGGTTCATTGTCTATTGATATTAGTGGCAGTTTACAGCGATAGGACTTGTAAGAGAACTTCAGATAGAATTGGTGGACAAAATATTGTGTATGGACATCCTTTGCTGCTACCCTGCCACTCCAAAACAGGTTTGCAAGGTAGTGCATTTGGCAGTTTGTTTTGTGAAGTACAGAGGTAATATAAAAATTGAAATGGAAGAAAAAGTGCATCCACCTTATCTGTTGTGTAGCTTCTGCTTTCTTCAGGTGATCCAAATTCTTGTCATCTGTACATACCTGTAAGATTGGGTTACCTGCTCCAAGAAATGCTTCTATTGTAGGAGCACTTCTTTTATAGCCTTTCAATATTTTCTTTATTGAAAATATCATAGTTCCTTTATGCCAGGGTTTCCCAAACTAAAAAGTGTACCTCCCTTGAGACAGAGGAGGTGTGAACAACCTTTCAGTTACATTATTACAATAAATCCACCTTTCCCATAGTTGTATTGTTTTCATTGTTAATTTGTGTTCATTTTGGTGTTTGGATTTTTTAGGGGAGATGCATGCATTAAGATTACACTGAAAGGAGGTGTGATTGCAAAAGTTTAGGAACCCTTGCTTTATGCCAAGAGAATGAGGGGAGTGAAAGGTGCAAAGATACCTCAAACTCAGCTCCAAAGCTGAGTTTGAGGTATCAGATGAGAATTGGATACATGAATAGCAGCTGGGATAAAAAGAGATTCTTCAAGTCCTAAAAAGCAACTTATTCTTAAATAGGTCATTTAATTGGTGTCCTTTTTTCCAGAAGTTGAGTGATATTTTGGTCTGCAAAAATATGGAAGAACTGTCTATAAAATTGGCAAAGCCCAGAAAACACTGGATATCTTTCATATATGTTTGCTATGTGAAAATGGATTGTACCTTTGCAGAATCTATTTGTGTTCATTCTGTAGAGATCCAATAATCCAAACAGTCCAACTGAGGAAGTTTAAACACACATTTCTCCAACTTAACAAACAGCACAATCCACTGATGGCATTCTAGGACATTTTTTACATGAGTCTCATAAATATGGGTCTTCTGAAAAAAAAAAATTAGGATATTGTCAAATTACACCAATACATATTTGCCTAAAATATCAGAAAATATTTCATCATGGAGAAGATCATGGGGCAATTAACCAATCCATAAAATATTCAAATTTGCATAATGGTTTCAAAAGGTCTTAAATATTTATAGGGTTCTCTCAAGTGCAGTTTAGTGAAAACGAATGCCTTCTGAAAATGATCCAAGAGATCTGAAACAAACAGTAGAGGGTAATGATCTCTAACAGTGGCAGAGTTGAGAAGTCTATAATAAATCATGGATTGGATGTAAAGAAGGTACTCTTCTTCTTCTTCTTCTTCTTCTTCTTCTTCTTCTTCTTCTTCTTCTTCTTCTTCTTCTTCTTCTTCTTCTTCTTCTTCTTCTTCTTCAAAAGAAGGGTGAGGAGGCAGGAGATGATGAAGGGCAAATGAAATCTTTCTTCAGATTTTTGTCCAGAAATGTCTTTAAAACTCCTAACTGTTGACTAGACATGGGATATTAACATTTAGTTGGGACTGGGCCCTAGGTTTCAAGTTGATGGTAAAGTTACAAGTCTGATGAAGAGGCAAGGTAGTTTCCTGTTCCCCAAAAATTCTTTGTCCTGCATATTTTTGTGACAGGATATGAGGTTCAGGCAATGGTGTGAGAGAAAGGGAAGGAAAAGAGTGGAATGCCTGCAAATGATGATGTTGACATTTTTGAGAGGAAAAATAAATTGTCTTTTTCTCCCAGTGGATATCTGAACTATGAGTCTATAGCCAGACTATGTCCAATACTATGGGGACATGTAAGGAATCTGTGATATAGCATAGCAAGAATTCAGTTTAATCTTTTATTTTCAACTGCAGAGGAACTGTACATTGCAGAATAGGACTGGCTGAATAAGATTGCCTGTCAATTGCTTCAACTAACAGAAGTTTTCTCTAATAAATGTGTGGGCAACTCAAACTATGCACTGTTCTCTCCTCTGTGAAATTAGCTATTGTGTCAAAGTCCAAAGGAATGGAAAGTTGTATTTCTGTGTTGGTGGGAATGCAAAGAATAACAGGAATAATAAAGTGTATTTGTTTGCTGTTTGTCATCTGAGTTTGCAAGCTATAGGAGAAGAGCCCAAGAAGTTTCACAAAGACTAGGCTCTGGAGTGATTTTGGCATTTGCTTGCCAGATGACCTTCAGTTCCATACATGCAGAATGTATCATTTGACTCAGAATTTTAGTGGGACAAGACATGACTTGGTGTTGTAGAGTTCCACAGGAAATGCATAGACTGAGATTCTGCCTTCTTTTTTTTATCTGCTGCAGACAAGGATTTATTATTTTTTTTACCACTCCTATTTGCATGGGTTCTATGATGCTAGAATCCGAAGAAGCCACAGGGAATGGAAGAAGGGGTGATGAAAGGCTCCTCTCCCTACTTTTTCCTTTGTGCCTCAACTGGTTAGCACATAACACTGAAACAGTTCTTCCAAATTCTCTGGTGTGCCTTGTCTTACTAATTAATCCTTCAGTTCATCAGAAAGTCCTTCCCAAACTGGTTAAACAGGGCAAGATTATTCCAACATACATCTCTAGCATACAACTGGAATTAGCTATGTACTAATGAAATCAGAAATTTCCTTGCTTCATCTTGTGAATCTCTTGATTTCTGATTCCTCTTTTGACCTGATTATCAAAGGTAGCTCTAAATCTTTGCATGAAGTTCTTGTAATTCTCTAAAAATGTTTCACTGTTCTCAATGAACAGTACAGCCCACTTGGCTGCCCCTTCTTTCAGCAAGCTAAGAACAAAGGTAAACTTTGTCTCATATCATTATTTTTGTAATGTTTGGTTTTTATAACTTTTAATTGTATTTCTGATTTTAGTTTGTTGTAAGCCGCCCAGAGTCCCCCATTGTGGGGAGATGGGCGGGGACAAGTCAAATAAATAACAATAATAATAATAATATCTAGGAAATTCCATGAAAATCAGGAATTCTTCTTTCTCCAAACTTCTTCAGTAGACTGCCAGGAGAACAGGCAATACCAGCTGTCCAGAAACTTGCGGGGCTCTTCCCAGCTGAAGTAAGCCTTGCCCCAACTGCTCTGCTAGCTATATCATGGCATTGTGTATATCCAACTGCTCTTGATGCTTTAATATTGCCTCAGCAACCTGTTCTGCAAACAGTGGGGTGCCTTGAAGATCTATCACAATATTCTAGGCTTTCAAGATTGTTGTTAACCTTTTAAGGTAGGCAAGGTCAAGAAACAGGCATGGCAGACATTCCAAGAATGCTCTTTACTGTTGTAAGGTAGAATAACATAATATTGAAAGCCTGTTCATGTTTCTCTCTGCTCCATATTATACCAGACCAAATCAGGGCCAGGTTATTCTGACTTTCTTTCTCATGCTTTCCTCTTTCCCAGGACTGAATAATCATCTCTGAAATTCCACCCTTGCCCATTCTTTCCCCATTCCCAGGGTCAGATCAGCATTAATTTGCAGTGGCTTACAGCCTGGATATCTACTTAGAGGATCATCTCTCTGAGTTTGTTTCTGCCCATTGGTAAGATTAATTTTTTTTCATAAAGATGTCAAGTATTTTAACTGGAGTTTAAAACAAATGTTCACTGCACATAGCTATTCATAGCTTTGTGTTGCTATGGTAGGAACATCCTGAATAATCTTGGAAACAGAAGCAGTGAAGAGGATCAATTCTGTATAATGATTAACACAAAACATTGTTATACCCAACTGTTTAAGATGCTCAGAAGAATCTTGTCTACTAATAGGCTATGCTAAATTGCTGTCACATAAAAATTGTGGCTCTCCCACTGTGCAGCTGCAAGAATGCTGTAGGGGAACTTCAGAATTTCTAGCAATACATTCTATACAATTATTATATAGCATGCTGCTTCAGAGACTAGAACATATCAAATAGTAATTTGGGTTAATGAATGTTACTACTCTAGATATTTTACTATTGTGCCCTTTACAGTCCTTAAGTTGTGAATTCTAACAACTATCATGCATTATTAACATAAGTCTATTTATATTAGGAACAATAGATAAGCCAATGTTGCTATTCTGGCTGAGGGATGTAAAGTTGTTTTTTGTTTTTGTTTTTTTGTATTTCAGTAGAGGTGCTGGACTATCCTTTTCATTGCCTCTTTCCCTTCAAATTTAATCAATCTCTAATATCTTATAATTAAATAAATTACTTACTGGGCACTGCAACTATGAGATAAAACAATCAGCTGAGGCTTTGGATATGATATTTTTCATTTTATTGTTATTGTATTGCTTTGGTTAAATTCCAGAATATTTAACTACATGCTGCCCTTTTGGGGGGAACTGCCACTGTATAAACTTAAATAGTACTAAATTATGGCTCTTTCACAGTGAACTGGAAATGCAGCTATAATTGTGGTTCTGTATGACACGTTCAGTATTCATCCCACTGCAGAGGCAAAAGTGAGATTCTGTCTTTACAGCAAAATCACGATGTTTACTCAGAAGTTAATACCATTCAGTATAAAGTTACTTACTCCCTGGAAAATATGCACAAGATCATTTACTTTTCAAAGTTGCAGGATGTTCATTTTAGATCACCCAGTTGTTTTCATTAGGATGTTATTTTAATTAGCCATTATAAAAACAATGCCAGTTTTGAGCTAATTTTAAAGGTAAGGGTATGCACAATGTTTTTGTCTCACTCGTGTCTGGTTAGAGCTGCAGTAGATGAGATTTTGGCAACATTGGTTGGGTTAGTGATTTCAAACAATTACTGTAATTCACCACAATGATTTGGCACCGTCTCCCCATCATTGGCTTTACCAGCATCATATAATGGATTCCCAGAACATATTGCCTTTTGTGTTCCCCATATAAACAACACAATTCATCAGGCCAACAGCATTTCTAAAACTATAACTTGATAATCAATGACCTAAAATGACACTCCTACATCATACTGAAAGAAAGTCAATATACTAACATCTGCACAGAGTAACTCTGCTACTCTGTTCTAGTCAACTTTTATTACTAACATGATGTTTAGGGCTTTTGTGTTGTATATAGCATATTTTGATTTCTGCAACTTCTTTTATAATAGATCTTATCCCTCCATCTCGTTTTATACATTCACTATGAATCACAGAAACATAACAGATAGATTGGCACATTGTAGATCAATATAACAAGGTTCAGATGTTTTTACAAAGCTGCCTGAGCTTGACTCCTATGGTTAATAATATCACCTTATCCCCACAATTTATTAAGAATATGACAATCCATTTATCCTTATGCATTACCCTGCAGATAATGACCATGGCTTTAAATATTTTGGAATACAAACAATGCTTATAAATGTTTTCATCAAGATATCAATTGGAAAAAAAAACACATTTGGGATATAAATATGTGTAAAAAAATGTTCTATTTAAAAGAAAGTATTTTATTTATAAGTTTTGGCATTTTCACTGAAAACAACTATTATGAATGAAGCATGAAAAACAATAGGGGAAAAACGCATATGATCCTGTTCACTATGTATATGATTCATTTTCACTGCGGCAAATTGCAAAAGTTTTTTATGTTTCCTCAGGGATGAAAATGTCTCTTATTTAATGGCTAGTAGAAATGTTGCTTATCTTCTTCTCTCATATTCTTATTTCCCCTGATGGTGATTTCTTTTATCTCTCATATCCCTTCTCAGGTATGTTGGACTAAGTGTGGGAATCTTTATTGCATGTTTACTACTTGTTATGAAAATATAACTGACCATCCTCCTTCAGAAAGAAAAAGAAGACTTGTAAGCATATGGAGCCCTTACTTATTAGAAAGTAATTGTGATAACTCTGAATGATACAATTATATTATTTTGAAAGAAGAGGAGAAGAAGCTGGCATTGAAGAACTGCCATCTTACTACTGCTATGGCATGGAAACACACAGAGGCCATCAGTTTTACCAAATGTGTGAGGAAAAGCAACAAGACTCTTGACGTGGGAACGATGGTATCATATGGGACACCATAAGAAATTTCATTTTAATTATAGTTTTATTATAAATTATAGTTTATATAAATTATATAATAGTTTATATAGGTTATGTAAATTACAGTTTAATTACATACTATAGTTATAAGTAGCCGCAAACAATTAAAAATGATTGTTTGAGTCATCATGTTTGCATTTTTCCTCCCCATTATTTTTCCTTCTTTTGACTGATTATATGCCTTAAAATTGTGAATTCTTAGCATATAATATTCATAATATTCTTTTAATAACTTTGGAATATATTCAGGTCAAAAAATAGATATAAATGCTATGCATACATACATACATACATACATACATACATACATACATACACAAACATTATTAAACATCAGCACCCTCCAGGCTGTGATTATAGAGTTATGGTTAAGTCCTAAAAAGCCATGGAAAATAAGAACTATAGAGAATTACATTTGTTCTTCAATCACATTGACCTATGAAGGTACCTCATTAGATTTAGTGGAGTATATTTCTGATGCAGCATATATAAGACTGTGCTGTTAATTATTCTGTGTACAGGTTTTGTGTAAAGAAGCTTAAAAGAATGTTAATCCTATTGTATTTCAGCATGGTTTATTTAAGTGAGTATAAGCTTTTAACCTAAGATTATATGAAGTCTTCACCAGTTTGCAGAATGGGTGCTTGTATTATGTAAATCAAATAATATTTTCGCATGTTGCTGTTGTTGCTGTTGTTGTTATGAACAACATTCCTTAACATCTAATGGCCTATTCGCAGAACGTGTGTGTGTGTGTATGTGTTTGTGTGTGTGTGTGTGTGTGTGTGTATGCATGTGTGTGTGTGTGTGTGTATATATATATAGAATAAATCCTTTGACTCAGATGCTGTCATCTATCAATCAGTTGTCAGTAGGGTATGTCACTTATCACTGTAGTAGCTAAGTACTATACAAAGGCTTAAAACATGGTTAGCACTGACAGAAGCAGTTGGTTCTACATCTAGCTCAGCATGAGCTGGATCCTTACTGGGAGAATAATGCCAGACATCCGACAGAACTCTCATTTTAATGTTGCTCCTTGGAGCATCTTGTCAACAGTTTGCTGATGTCTATAATTTACCAAAGCTGTCAAAAGCTATGTTTTTCAGCACTAATGATGACAAATCCATGTTCAAAGTTTCCTGGGAATATGGATTCTAGGATCTTATTAAGAAGGATATGTTTCCACTTTCAGTTTTGATAAACAATTATTATGATTTTCATCACACACTTCTTCATGGAAATCAATTGGCATTTCGTTTTTTCTTCCAATATTACTAAATGATACATTCACAAAGTTGTATACATTGTGGATGTTTTCATGTGAAATGGAAAATGTAGCCTTACTTATAATATGGCTGTTGAGGCAGTTGTGGAGCAGCAGGGCTATTCTGAGTCATGCAGAAAGTGTTGTGGAAACTTAAATCCAAAAGAACACTATGGCAGCATAAGAGCATAGCAAAGTCTTATAAGCAGGATGAATGAGAAAAGTTCTAATGAAGCAAGATATTTTTGCACTCCGGGAAGAAGTAAGCACCTTTAGCATCAGATTGAAAATCTGAGGGAAAAGGAAAGCATAGCATATTAAGAAATGAAATGTGAAACTGTGACTTCTGGGGATGTATGGAGATCTGAAGATAGCTCTGCAAAAGCAGAGTCAACGACTGCAGCAAAGACCAAGGAACCAGTGCATAGACTGGAACCCCTCTGGATACCTCCTTGGAACCTCTCTGGATAAGGAAAAGATGGGAAATCATCCATATGTGCTCTGGATGGCTACTTCTCATGAGAAGACAACAGGACAATGTTTTTCCATGGGTTTGGGCATCAGAAGGGATTAGCCATCTTGCTCACAACCATGGCAGACTTTTAAAGGACACTAAGGTAGTTAAAATCACTTTGTAGTCACTTTCAGAAATTGCTCATTAACTACTTTTAAATTCTTAGAGACCTTTAGAATGACAAATTGGAAAATGCCAGGTGAATGGGCGAAAGAAAAATTTAATTATAAGCTTAAGAATTTAAATCTGAAACAAAAAGCAAAACGCTAAATAAGATTTTTATCTTACAAAGTTATAAACAGACTAAGGGTCCAGATAAAACTGGAATATTGAAACTTTTACAATAAGATTTTGGAATTAATTATAAAGAACAAACAGCTTCTTGTGGGAAATAGATTCAGTTTTGGTTTTTACAAGACATAATAAACATGAACAATTTCATGATTTCAAAAAATGGACACTGCAGAGGACTAAACCTTTTAGGTAGAAGAAAGATGTACATGCCTGTAAAATGTTGCAAAATATTCTAGCAATGAAAATACTGAAAGAGACTTTTGAAGAACGGAATTAGAAAATAGTAGCCCCAATATTAACAGTGTCAGTAATGATGTCTGCTTCCATGGATAGACTATGTCCAAAATATGTTATTGAAGAAATGACAAGATGTAGAACAAATTTTATCTGACAAGATAGAGATGGTATCGAAAATAGATTTACAACTGACAAATAAAGAAAATGACTTAAAAAAGGTTGTTTCATTGGACCTACAGAAGAAACTGGCTGAGGTTTTAAAATTTAAAAGGGAAATGCAAATGACAAACCAAGAGAGTAACCTGGATTCCCCCCCGCCCCCCATTGGATGTACAACAGAAGCCCTAGAGACTGCTAAACAAAGGTTCACAGCACTGGCTACCAGGCTAAGGAGATACACAGGAGAAACAGAGGCCAAGAAGATAAATGCCCTGTTCTCTAAAGAACCATCCAAGGTATACTCACAACTGTGGTGCAACAACATAGTGACAGCAGAGCCACAAGCAGCAGAAACTGAACAGTACTGGAAGAACATATGGAAGAAAGAAAAGACACATAACACCAGTGTGAAGTGGCTGCAGGACCTGAGAGCAGAACACAGCAATCTCCCAGAACAGGAACTAGTCACCACACTTGAAGAAACTAACTGCAGTGCATGAATGCCTAGCAGCACAGATGAACCAGCTGCTAGCAGCAGGCTCCCACCCAGGCTGGCTAACACAAGGAAGGACAGCACTGATCATGACAGACTCCCACAAGGGAACAGCACTGTCCAGCTACTGGCCAATAACTTGCCTCCCCACAATATGGAAAGTCCTATCAGGCATCATAGTCACCAAGCTACAGGGCCATATGGGCCAGTACATGAGCACAGTTCATTTGGGAATGACACCAGAGGCTCAAAACAACAGTTGTTCATAGATAGAGCAGTCATCTGAGATTCAAAATCTAGACAGACCAATCTGACTACAGGAAAGCCTATCACTCAATGCCACACTCACAGGTCTGTCAATGCCTGGCACTATACAAAGTCAACAGGACACTAAGGACCTTCCTCAATAACTCAGTAAGACTGTGAAAGACAACAATGGAAGTCAACTCAAGACAGCTTGCACAAGGGGCCATCAAATGTGGTATATACAAGATGATACACTGTTCTGCATAAGCTTGAACCCCCTCAGCCAGATAATCACAAGGACTGGATACGGATACCAATTCAAGAGTGGAACCATCATCAGCCACCTCCTCTACATAGATGACATTAAGCTGTATGCTAAGAGTGGAGGAAACATTGACTTGCTGATCCACCTGACACAATCTACAGTGGGGACATTGGGATGTTATTTGGACTGGAGAAGTGTGGCCAGATGGTAGTAAAGAGAGGGAATGTAGTTAAGACTGATGGGGTGGAACTACCAGCGGGCCATATAGCAGACATACAGACCAGCTACTAGTCACATGGGAACCACAATGAGGAGACAAGGAAAAGCAACATCCAAGTACCACCAAAGGATAAGACAAGTCCTGAAGAGCCAGCTCAATGGGAAGAACAAGATCCATCCCATCAACATGTATGCTCTGCCAGTCATCAGATACCCTAATGGTATAGTGAGCTGGGCAAAGGAGGACATGGAGGCTGCTGATATATGGTGGTTTCCACACCAAGTCCAACACCCAGAGACTGTACACCAACCAGAAAGAGGGTAGGTGGGGTCTGGTGACTGTTAAAGCCACTGTCCTGGATGAAACCCAGAGCATCCAGGAGTGCATCACTAAGACGGCATCCCAAGATGAGCTGCTGAGAGAGTTCCTGATGCAGCAGCAGACACAGGAGGAAGTTCAAGCAGAGGAAATGCCATGGCAAGACAAAAGCCTGCATGAGATGTACCATAGACAGATAGTTGAGGTGGCTGTTATTGGGAAACCCTACCAGTGGCTGGGAAGGGCTGGACTTAGACAGCACTGAGGCACTGATCATAGCAGCACAAGAACAGTCACTAAGCACCAGATCCATAGAAGGAGGTTCTACCATATTAGATAGGAACCAAGGTGCAGATTATGCAGAGAGGCCTCAGAGACAGTGCAACACAGAGTGGCAGGGTGTAAGATGCAGACAGAAACAGCATACACTGAATGGCACAACCATGTAGCTAGCACTGTGTACAGGAATATCTGCACAGTATATGGGCTAGACCCTCCCAAGTCCAGATGGGAGATTCCACAGAAGGTCATGGAGAATTACAAGGCTTAGATCTTGTGGGACTTCCAGATCCAGTTGGACGGGCAGGTACTGGCCAATCAACCAGATATCATGGTAGTATACAAGGACCAGAAGACAGCGGTGGTAATAGATGTAGTGGTGTCAAGTGACAGCAACATCAGGAGTTTGAGCAGCTGGAGAAGTACCAGGGCCTGAAGGAGGAACTAGAAAGAATGTGGAAAGTAAAGGACAAAGTGTTTCCAGTGGTGGTAGGAACACTCGGGGCTGTGACTCCTAAGCTGGGAGAGTGGCTCCAACAGATCCCAGAAGATCGGAGCTCTCTGTCCAGAAAAGTGCAGTGCCAGGAACAGCTAAAATAATGCACAGAACCCTCAGACTAGGTAGAGGATCTGAGACTGAGGAAGACACATACCACCCACAGGAGTGAGAGGGGATTTGTTATTTATTTACAAGAGTGTTTAGAGAAAATCTTGAACAATTAACATTATTAATTATTATTATTCACAGGAAATGGGTCCTAATGATCATATAACTGAGTTTGGGTTTCAAGCTTTGGCAGTGATGTTGGCCAGGTGTTTTGTTCAGATGTCAGTTACTGCAATCTCTCACTGACGGATTTTCATGCTTTTTTACCCTTACCACCCAAACACTTTCATTTCTATGGCTGGGTCTTTGCGGACATGTTATTTCCATTTGTATTAACAAACAATACCCAGCAGTCATATAATCATGCAGTTGGAAGGAACCTTAGAGTTCTTCTCGTTCAATTTGCTGTTCAGTGAAGGATTTGCTTGCATATGATGAAGATTTCACTGGTCCCCTGATAGACCAGTTACCAGGATACCACAGTTCATAATTTTGCCATTCTTGATGTCATTTAGCTAGAAGGGGAAACTGGCAAATTCTTCTGAAGTTCAGACTCCTCTTTTCATCAGACTAAAGAAATGCCTTCTCTCAGTATCTGGTTGCAAGTCCCTTAAGGAAAGTTTCAATAAGCCAGAAATGTTACTGAATTTCAGTCCAAAAGAACTGAGAGGCACAGCTGCACTGGAAAAAAAAAAAGGAAACATTTTTTCCACTCTCTCACCCATCTTTATTATTAATAGGAAGAGGTTTGGGATTTACTTACTTCCTTGCTATGCTCATCCATACATCGCTGGGTGACCAGGCACACATGCACCATCACATAAACACACAGACTCATAAAAGATCCTTCCCTCCTCTACCCTTCATCTTTTTTTCAGCCTGTTTTTATTAAAGTGTTTAAAAAAAAAAAAAAGGAAGGGGGAGGAAAAGTTAATCAGTTCACTAGTGAACTAGCTAAAAAGGAAAAGGTCCTTTCCTTTCATATGTTTGCCAATTTAAATAAATAAATTAACAGTTTCACCAGTCTAGCATCTTAGGACAAAATGCAAAGTGATCGTGAAAGGCAGTTACCAGTGAGAACAATCCACTTGAAGGGGTGCATTGCCTACAATGAGATGAAACGAACTGCAGCAGACAGCATTGCTTTTGCCACCCAATGCTGAAAAACTGTTTTGATACAAAGCAAAAAGGGGAGGGGAGGGGAGGGGAGGGAAAGGAGGGACGGGGAGGGGAGGGGAGGGGAGGGAAAGGAAGGACGGGGAGGGGAGGGGAAGGGAGGGGAGGGGAGGGGAGGGAGGGAGCAAGGAAGCAAGGAAGCAAGGAAGCAAGGAAGGAAAGGTAGTGAAGATTGCCTTTGTGGTAAGGGGACATGTTTAGGGCAATGTTAGCATTCGAGTTCTCTAGAATCTGTAAGTGGGTTATCCTCATACAAGGAGAGCAGAGAGTTTGGGAGAAATATCAAACTACCCCAAACTGAGCAAGCAATATTGAAAAGAAATAAAGGATTCCTCATACAACAATCACTTTTCTTACCAAATTTATTATACTGGTTCCAGTTATCTAAAAGCTTTCAGGATATTATGACTGTTTGGGCCTAACTACATAAAAGGTAGAACCTTCTTAAGGTTCTTCTTTTTCTATCTTCCCTAGATAAAGCACACTGAGAACAAAGACATTTCTATATTACTTTCTCCCTGAATTCCACCCCACTGGCTGTCACCTGAAGAAGGTATAGTTAAGAATCCTCAATTAGCCAACAGGCTTCTGCATCTACTGCAGCTTTCTTGTTATTATCACCTTAAATCATTTGTTGATTTAATAAATATTATGACTGTACAAACTTTGAATGGGAGCTTCAATTTGGCAAAGGTTTGTGCAAATACTCCTTTGAAGCTGTTTCATAAAGCAACATCTCCTCCTCCACTTTTAAAGATAAAATGTTACTTTCCTTTGTGTTCCAAAGCCTTTTATCCAGCAATTTTTGTAGCTGGATCAAAAGCTTGGAATGACACAAAGTATTTAATTGAGGAGAATTACATGGCCTTCTCATCTCAATAAGAAGAATCATATATCCTCTCTTTAGCTAAACCTTGTTAAGGAGAAGTTCAGTTGGCCGGCACATGCCTCATACAAAGAGCTACTTCACAACTTCATATCCTTCTGCAATATGATCCCACAGAGATCCAGATATCTCTTACCCTGATGACATTCAAGAAGCTATTGAACAACTGGCTATTCTCCAAGGCCTTGGGCCAGAGTGATAGATGAGCCCTGTTGGAATGGGGATGAACAGGGAGGGTGCTTATATATTTGTCTTCAGGCCACTCGTAATTTATTTTCTTCTGTTTTATTGTTCCTAGTTTTTAAATTGTAAGCTGACCAGAGCCATTAGGAATTGACTGACTCTAAATTGTACTAATTAAAATAAAAGAAAGAAAGAAAGAAAGAAAGAAAGAAAGAAAGAAAGAAAGAAAGAAAGAAAGAAAGAAAGAAAGAAAGAAAAGAACTTTATGATAAGCAAGGAAAAGAAAAAAGGAAAAAAAGAAGTCCTTTGGGGACCGGCAGTTCAGTACCTTCAGTTTTATGTCCTGTTTATCTGTCTTTTTGACTTCCTTTGCTTTAATTAACTGCTGCTGTCTAACAATCTCAGGATTGTTACTTTTTCTGGGAATCTTTGGTGAAGGGCCTTCTTTGAAGACTTTTTTCCATTGAAGTAAGCAGTGGTTGTTAATACTCTTGGTAAAGTCTGAAAGGTTACTGAAAAAAATTAGAAAGTAGGTTGATACTTGTTGATCAAAATGTCTATTTACTTTATAAACATACAGTACTTAATCATCAGTGTCCACCAATTTACCTAGAACAGAAATTAAGCATAGAGAGAGAAACAATTATGTTTATTGGTTCGGAATAATCACTATTTTCAGTTTAATCTAATTGATAAAGGTTTATAAAATGAAATAAGAAAACTCTAAGTACAGTGTCTCAAGTCTCCTTATAAGGCTATTATACTGTAGAAGTTGATATTAATGTCATCTTTTACAGCTTTATTTTGAATTTTATAAAATTGGTACAATAGCTAATATTTTTAAGATCTATAACAGAGATCCAGAGTTGCTAAAAATCAGGGGGCATATCATTTATTTATTTATTTCTATTTCTCTTCAGAAATTAGGTATGTCCAGTAATGGTTGAGTTAACAAAGATAAGAAAAGGAGATTTTAAATATAGTGCAACCACTTAATATAAATTTTGATTGTTGGTCGTACAGTCAGCCAGATATTTAGACTGGATTTGGCATTTTTATCCACCTACTGAGTCCTTCCCAAGGACCTGAGATAAGCAGATGTTGTTTGATGGTGTTAAAGGTATCATTGCAGGATGTAAGCTATTCCAAGTAAGGCTGCCTTTTGCAATTGACTGATGGTGATTCTGTCAATGCCGATGATCTTCAAGTGGTACTCCAGATGTTTTGCGATAGCACCCAAGGTGCCTATAACTATTGGTACTATATTTGCTTTCTTTTGTCACAGTTGTTCTATTTGTATTTGCAGGTCTTTGTACTTTGTGATTTTCTCTGTTTCTTTCTCTTCTCTTCTGCTGTCTCCAGATATTGCAGTGTCCACTATCCAGACTATTTTGTCTTTCTTATCAACAATTGTTAAGTCTGGGGTGTTGTGTGGCAGGTGTATGTCTGTTTGAATCCTAAAGTCCCAGAGCACTTTAGCTTCTTCATTTTCTATTACTTTGCCTGTTTTGTGATCCACCAGTTCTTGCTTGCAGGCAAATGGTGTTTCTTGCAGATATACCAATGCAACATTGTTGGTACTTTGTCATGCTGTTGTTTGTAGTAAGTCTGTGTGAACTTCTTGCAGTAGCTAACTAGGTGGTCCAGTATTATTATTACTATAACTATTTTCAGTTTTTATGTGCTTTCCCCCACTCTCCACCATGGTAATAATGGGAATGGCAGAGCTTTTTCAGGAAAACAGTTACAACCTGGGGTGTAGCAGTTATTATCCTAGTTCCGTGTTTCTTATGTTACCTGGTAAGAAGAAAAGCAATCAGATTTAGAGACTGGAAAGAGAATTTTGAATTAATGATAAGATTTAGCTTTATCATTGAATAAATCTGTCTCATAGACATGAATCGGCCCCTTTTTAAATAAAATAAAATAAAATAAAATAAAATAAAATAAAATAAAATAAAATAAAATAAAATAAAATTAAATTAAATTAAATTAAATTAAAATCTAGGCCAATATACTACCTTAACAGCTGTTTTGAAACATCCACCACTATTTTATTGCCGTGACTTAATCCTTCTCTTGAGACACTAGTTCTAGAGGTCAGCTTCTTTTTTATTGCTGTACTATTGAATAAAGTTTAGAACTGCACCAAAATATTAAGTGAAAGCTTTGTCTAATATGAAATTATTCAAGATTATTGGGAAATGGATGTTCTTACTTATTAAAGGGAGTTTGAAGCACATACTCCTGAGTGGGATTTAACTTCATAAACTGTTTATTCTGAATATCATACATTCAGCTTGAGGATAATGACAGACTCAAGCAGGAAGTGAAACAATTCCTTTTCCAAGAATTTTTATTTGACAGAAAAGTATTGATATCAAACTGATGTTCCAGCCTCTTTTGGTTAAGTAATTATATTCCCTTCTGTATGTGTTATTCCTTATCCTACTTTTCAATTAAGCATTATTTATATCTATTTCTCTTCAAAAATTAGGTATGTCCAATAACGGCTGAGTTAGCAAAGATAAGAAAAGGAGATTTTAAATACAGTACAACTACTTACATATACATGCAAGAAGAAAGTGCACACAACATGATTCTAAGCCTAAATTACTGAGGCCAGGATTTGGTTATTAGAATAACCAAAAGAGTCAGACCATATTATTCCCATTGATTCTACTTAGATGTCCACTCTTATAAAATAAGAACTCTACCTACAGTGGGGCAAAAAAGTATTTAGTCAGCCACCAATTGTGCAAGTTCTCCCACTTAAAAAGATGAGAGAGGCCTGTAATTTTCATCATAGGTATACCTCAACTATGAGAGACAAAATGGGGAAAAAAATCCAGAAAATCACATTGTCTGATTTTTAAAGAATGTATTTGCAAATCATGGTGGAAAATAACTATTTGGTCAATATCAAAAGTTCATCTCAATACTTTGTTATATATCCTTTGTTGGCAATGACAGAGGTCGAACATTTTCTGTAAGTCTTCACAAGGTTTTCACACACTATTGCTGGTATTTTGGCCCATTCCTCCATGCAGATCTCCTCTAGAGCAGTGATGTTTTGGGGCTGTCGCTGGGCAACACAGACTTTCAACTCCCTCCAAAGGTTTTCCATGGGGTTGAGATCTGGAGACTGGTTAGGCCACTCCAGAACCTTGAAATGCTTCTTACAAAGCCACTCCTTCGTTGCCCGGGCGGTGTGTTTGGGATCATTGTCATGCTGAAAGACCCAGCCACATTTCATCTTCAATGCCCTTGCTGATGGAAGGAGATGTTCACTCAAAATACATGACCCCATTCATTCTTTCCTTTACATGGATCAGTCGTCCTGGTCCCTTTGCAGAAAAAGAGCCCCAAAGCATGATGTTTCCACCCCCATGCTTCACAGTAGGTATGGTGTTCTTTGGATGCAACTCAGCATTCTCTCTCCTCCAAACACAACAAGTTGAGTTTAGACCAAAACGCTCTACTTTGGTTTCATCTGACCATATGACATTCTCCCAATCCTCTTCTGGATCATCCAAATGCTCTCTAGCAAACTTCAGACGGGCCCAGACATGTACTGGCTTAAGCAGAGGGACACATCTGGCACTGCAGGATTTGAGTCCCTGGCAGCATAGTGTGTTACTGATGGTAGCCTTTGTTACTTTGGTCCCAGCTCTCTGCAGGTCATTCACTAGGTCCCCCCGTGTGGTTCTGGGATTTTTGCTCACCGTTCTTGTGATCATTTTGACCCCACAGGTGAGATCTTGCATGGAGCCCCAGATCAAGGGAGATTATCAGTGGTCTTATATGTCTTCCATTTTCTAATTATTGCTCCCACAGTTGATTTCTTCACACCAAGCTGCTTGCCTATTTCAGATTCAGTCTTCCCAGCCTGGTGCAGGTCTACAATTTTGTTTCTGGTGTCCTTCTACAGCTCTTTGGTCTTGGCCATAGTGGAGTTTGGGGTGTGACTGTTTGAGGTTGTGGACAGGTGTCTTTTATACTGATAACAAGGTCAAACAGGTGCCATTACTATAGGTAACGAGTGGAGGACAGAGGAGCCTCTTAAAGAAGTAGTTACAGGTCTGTGAGAGCCAGACATCTTGCTTGTTTGTAGGTGACCAAATACTTATTTTCCACCATGATTTGCAAATAAATTCTTTAAAAATCAGACAATGTGATTTTCTGGGTTTTTTCCCCCCATTTTGTCTCTCATAGTTGAGGTATACCTATGATGAAAATTACAGGCCTCTCTCATCTTTTTAAGTGGGAGAACCTGCACAATTGGTGGCTGACTAAATACTTTTTTGCCCCACTGTACATGTAGTATTTAGAGATTTATTGGATTTCCTAACAAAACACTTCAAAAAAACAAACAAACAAACAAACCTGAAATATTCAATGACTTTTAAATAATATGTGCCTTCTCTTGAACGGAGACCTTTTGATTTACTTTTCCATCAGCTATCAGCATTGGGAACTCTAATGTCATATTCAGAACTCCCTCCTTCTGATGTACCAGATCAAAAGTAGAAGAGAAATTATTATAATACATAAATTATCCAATGTAATATAAAGCAAGCAGTGGCATCTCTGGACACGGGGTCATTTGTATTATGAGAAACAGCCGTGAAATTAGCAGTAATGAGGCTTGTTAGAAGCTGCAGCCACTGCCTTACCTCATGTAATGAAGTGTTTTTTGCCATCACCATGACAAGGTCTCAAAAGTTTTATTTTATTCTCTATGGTTACTGGATACAATTGTATGCAAAAGTTTAGGCACTCCTGATGAAACAGCATATTTCAATACGCCCCTAAGTGAGTAGAAGCTGATACAAAGTGAGTAGAAGCTAATATGGTACAAATATCTCTTGCTGTAAGGAAAAAAAATTTTTTTTGAAAAGCCAGAAAAAGAGAAAGGCTATAATATAAAGCTAAAATTACAAGATTAAACAAAGGTGATCAAAGTTGACAGAGGTTAATAAGATTTTGTAGATTCCTTCCCTTTGTTTGCTAAAAGGTTTCACAGAAGGGCCACTGGGTTACTGTAGAATAGCTGCCATTGATTTACTGTTAATTGATAACATATACATGGAAAGGTATATTTGCACAAGTTTAGAGGCACGTCCTTAACTTGGAATCTGAGGTCCCTTTTAATGTCATTTTCATTCCATATTGGCTCCAGAATTTTGCTGACCTGAAGAGGGAAACTGAAAGATAGAGTGTGAGGACCCCCCATTTTACATGCCTGCCAGCCTCCTTCTAGTGCATATCATTTTCATTTTGGAGTGAACTGTTTGCTGCAGTATAATTAATAGCACTGACCAGAGTGTTGGGGCTGTACAACATTTAGCCAGTTATGAATACAAGTTAAGAGTGTGTTAGCAAGGTAGATAACATGGGCCTTGCCTCAAAACAGATTTCTCCTTGAGATTTAAATTACCATCATTTGTCTGATCACAAACTCTTGGGAAGAGGATGGAGAAAACCAATAACTCATCCTTAGCAACTGCAGGAAGAAATTGTATGGCTATCCTGTCAACCAAAGTGGTCAAGAACTATATTTTCTTTTATGAAAAAGATGAGTGAGTTAATCTCATATAATTTCCTTCCACAATCCAATCCATTCATGAAAGGACATCGTTATTCCTTGTAACTATCCATTCTGTTTGCACAAAATCCTTTCATCTTATCTACTTGAAGTTTTCCATAAATAATCCTCATTCTAGAATTCATTTCCACTGCACATTTCAAAATGAAAAACAAAAACAAGATTAAATAATACATATTTTTATGGTATCATTCTGATATAAACCTTAAACATTCTGTGCAAACTTTTATGGCATTTGTTATACGTCCTCTGGTTATAACAGTTCAATATTCTAGCAAATTTCATACCATTCTAATAAAAAGCAAGATGTTTATAACACTATGTGTTTGTAAGGAGAGAGTGTGCATGTGTGTGAAATACAGAGAGATAGAATAGCAAAAAAGAAAAAAAAAAACCAAAAACGATTACCCTAATATCTAGTGCTAAACATGAATTCAGCCTATATATTATATGGAACATGATGTATAAATATTAACCATTAATGCAGCCTATAAGCAAATAGGGGAGGGGGGTGATTGGTTTTTGTAATTAAACAAACAACCTACAATATTTATACAAAGCTAAATAAATACAGTTAGATTTAAAAATGAATTTGAATTGTTCGAAAGGGCCCTCTTTGAACAGAAGGTGTGAATGCATGCAGAAACAAAGTATATCTTCATCAGTTAATAAGGGTCAAGTGAGCCATACAGGATGGCTTAATTTATGAAGATGTTCATATATTAAATAAATTAATAAAAAAAAAAACCTGGATTGGAACAATGTCTGAAACTTTGAGAAACCCTTCAGATTGTAAATCTCTAAGCTGTAACATTTGGCTCTGATGGCAGGATCCTCTTTATATCTCATTGGAAATTATTCATACTCACTTTGACTGCAAACTATGCTTGCAGTGATTCAGTAGACATGGGATACTTCTGTCTTTTCTACTCTTGTTCCCCCAGCATGCTTTATCCCTAGCAAATAAGCAGAAGGATATTTTCTTAGTTTAGAAATGCCTACATAAAATATCCTTCTGTTTATTTGCTTGGAATAAAACTTGATAGGAACAGTTAAAAATATAATTATGTTAAAGACAGGAGTAGCCCACTCTGTCTTTCATGCCTATCCATGGCTTACTGTAACCTTCTTGTAACCTTCTTCCCAGTAGTAGGTACAATTCCTGTTTCTTTGAAAACAACTTAAAATATTGCTATGAAAACAGTGCCTTGTAATATATGAAAGGGTCTAGTGGGTCCTCTTTGTGTTAGTTTTATCAAAGTTCAATTCAGTTCAATTCAGTCTACTTTCCCTTAAGCTTTCAGAGCAGAGAATTACGGATGTTATACTTTTCATGCCACCATGTATGGAGTTTTATACGATTTCCACCATCACCACCTCTTAGAAAGGGATAGTATTTTCTGTTTTTACACAGTGTATATCTTATGTGGTATTTTCAGTTATATTGACCACCAGCAGACAATTGGAAGTCATGTATGCTCCATTCATGGTGACATGACATAATATTTGTATGGAAGACCTGAAAGACCAGGTTAGGAATAGATCATCATGGAGAAAATCTATGTGGTTGCTGGGAGTCAAAAATGACTTGATGGCACATTAAGCTGAGAGTTGCCTTCTCCTGGCTGAGGACTCTCCAAGACTAGGCAGTTCTACCACAGGTCTTGAGGTATGGAATAGCATGCACTGGAAGCAGTCAAGTCATAAATCCTTCAGTGGAAAAAGGATTTCCCAGGCATGTTGGCTCCTCCCAAACATTTGCCTATTTGTCAGAAACCTGATATTCAAAATAGCTCCTTTCATGAAACTGAGATGTTCCAGCCACTTACCAGCTGAAAAGGCCAGCATCAAGAAAGGGTAAATAGACTCTCCCCGCCCCCATGAGTCCTTTACTAAAGTTTTACCAGAAGGGGGATATTTAAAGGTGATCACCCTGGTTCTCATTCAACAGGTATTAAAGTCTTCCAGGCTATGGAGATTTGGGGACTGCTTAGGAAAGCTGAGAAGCTGTCAATCTCTTCTCTTGAACTGATGTGATATGGATTTCAAGGACTTTGGCAAATAAGATTAGTAGAGTGGACATTTTACCAAAAAAAGTCTCTGACCATAATCCAGTTACACTGATACTCAAGAAGAAATCTACAACATTTAGGTGGAGATTAAATGAATTATTATTACAAAAAAAATTGGTGGTAAATGAATGTAAAAAGAACTTAAATGAATATTTTGAAAACAATTTGGATAAAGGAGCAGATTTAAAAATATCTGGGATGCTAGTAGAGCAGTGATGAGAGGCTACTTCATTCAATACAGTCTTGAACTTAAAAGGAAGAACCAAGAAAAAATTCATGCTATTTTAGAGGAAATAAAGAAAAAAGAAGAGGATTTACAAAATGCACCAACAGATTCCGCTATATTGCATTAAATTAAACTTCTGCAACAGCAATTATCTATGTTAGATGTAAAAGAAATAGAGAAAAAATTAAATTATACAAACCAAAAATGTTTTGAATTTTCAAAAAAACCAGGGAGATGCCTTGCATATAAAGTAAGAAAGGAGAGAAGCAAGGAAATGATAATGAAAATTCAAAAGGAAATGTTACCCTCACAGATAAAGCAAGTATTCAGAAATCCTTCCATAACATTTTTTCAAACTTGTATAAAAGACAAGAGGTTTCATTGGAACAGACTGATGAATATTTAAAGAAACAGAATCTACCAAAACTGTCACAATCTCAGAAACAAAGTACGAACAGTTCTCTGACTACTTTTGAAATATCAGAAGCTATTAAAAAGGCCAAAACAGGGAAAGCCCCTGGACCAGACAGGTTAACAAGTTCTTATTACAAATGTTTTGAAGATGAACTGTTATTGCCACTCAAGCAGGTGATCAGCTCTTATTTTTGGAAAATAGGACAAGATGCATATTCAGAAGTAGAATTAATTTCTGATTCTTGAGATAACCGTATCTGCTTAGCTACTTGTGTACTTACTATTTCATCTGCATTTTACTTTTTCTGGATCTCTTCAGCTAGGAATACCCACAGAATCTACCAAAAGAAGCCACCCTTGGTTTATGCTGAAGGCGTGATCCCAAAGTTACCCAAATGGCTGAGGTGAATCACAATCTCCATGGCATTAACCATCTTTAACCACTAGGGTGAATTTAATTTGTTTTGTACAGTCTACCAATTATCATTTTGACCATCAGAGATTCTGAGTCAAAGAAAAATAATGGTCATGATAGATATTTTTTTCTGACAAGTTAAAAATACAAGATTTACTAGTGAATGAAAATTATTATTATTATTATTATTATTATTACCTTAACAAACTTCTAAAGAAAAGTATTTGCTACTCCATTACCTTAAATAATTTTGCCTTTGAATTCTTGTTCTTGAATTTTCTTTTATCCTCATAACGTTTTTTTTAAAATAATAATAACCATAAATATGGAACTTATCAACAGCAATGAATTCACGTTTGAATCCTGGATCTGAATCTTTTCTGAAATGGATACAGGTACTATTAAATCATTTATAAATGTAAAAAGGTGATAAAAAATCTAAAAAGCCTGGCAACAACTTCCAAAAGTTTTTTATTCTCATTGTTTAAAATGCAAGGTACATGAGCTCATTAGTTGAGCTGCAAACTATTCAATAACACCTTTGGTAAACAATATATCCCTGCTTTAACATTCTTCTTTTCACTGTTTAAAGGCATGCCAGTGGGAAAGGGAACTGTTGGGTCTCCAAAGCTTTACTTTTAATTAGTCAAAAGAGCAGCTTTTCTGTTGCAATATTATTGGCTATCATCATGGCAATTTTATAAAATAAATTACAGCTCAGTTATTTCCCATGATAACTCTCTGGTATTTAGAAAGTTGCAACATATTTTGCCCATTGAAACTTGTGTCAGTGTGTATGGAGATGGTGGGTAATAACTACCGTTCCTGATGAGAATGGTCAACTTTTTACAAATAGCTTGAAAATTCATTAATGTTATTTGTGTAAACACCAAAATTAGATAATACCCAAAGGTCTTTACTGTCAATTTTAGGAGATTAGGGCACCACTGTTTATCTTTCTGTCAATGATTATGCTTGTTTACTAGAACTGTGCAACTCAGCCAAGATTTTATTGAATTCATGATTCAATTTGAATATGAGATTCAAAGGCAAACAGTTTGATATAAACCAATTTGAGATTCAGTTCAATAAAAGATATGAGCCTATGATACAGAAGCATCAAAATTCCTGCAGCTGCTTCCTTTTTGGAGTGAATGGGATGAAAATAGCCTGGATACAGACCTTTTGGAGGACATTAACCCTGAATTGTTTATTGTTTCATCCTGCTAGTTCAGGGGTTTCATTGATATATATATATATATATATATATATATATATATATATATATGTGTGTGTGTGTGTGTGTGTGTGTGTGTGTGTTTTTAAAGGCAGAGATAAAGAAATGAGGAACAGTATAGGAATCTCAAAGTTTTCCAGCAAATAACAACAGAAAGTTGTGCTGAACTAACACAGACAGGAGTGTCCTACTCTAACTGAAAAATTGAATTTACAAAACTGGTTTAAAAGAAAGCTTTTTGTAATGATTAAAAAGTCACTACCTTCTGTCCACTTCTTTTCTGGAACACTGGCTTGTTGGCATGGCTCATTGGTCAGGTTAGCTTCTTCTGGAAATGACATACTATGTGCTATCACTACAGCAACTTTTTTTTTTTTTTAACGAAGGAAATTAAAGTGCTAAAGAATTGCAGAGAAACTGGACCCAGAGAATAGCAGGGATTATACTGCCAACTGAAAGGAAAAAAGTGCATGGATTTGAGAAAAGGTAGGAATCACAAAAGAAAGACAAGCCAGATTTAAAGAAAGTGCAATAATGCATCTGAATCTCTGAATCCCACCACCCCATACCGTTCTTTCTTCTAAATAAATCTTGAGACACATGCAAATGTGTAGATTTCCATAAAGATCAGGTAGACAAGCTTGTGGAAGTGATAAAACTCATGTAAATATCAGAGAGCCCATCGTACCATTCAAACCTCCCTTCCACTGATACATATGATTATTTCTGGAAGGAAAGTTTCAATGGTATCTGAGACTATGAACAGTCAAAAAGTCCACTGAATGTCCAAATTCTCTTTGAATTTCTCCAAGGCAATTCAAAGATTCCCAATTCCAGTTGATGCCTCAAATTACTGAAAGATTCAATTAAAAGGGATAATTCAATCAATTCTTCAAATTAAATTATACCTTTGAAGCTTTACAACCCCCCTTTTTTTAACTTTAAACTGTAAATACTTACAGCATTTATTAATTTGTTTTTGAGATATATAAAGGTACTGGTTTAAGGCCTTAGTTCCTGTAACAGTGTTTGTATATAGTGTGAGAGGAAAATTTTAGTAGCCTTCTATATGTTTTAATGTTAGTTTTGACTGCATTTGATAAGGCCAAGTTAGCTTCTTGTGACCTGTAGGGCAATGACAGGAAAAGTCAAATGCAAGACTAAGCAACTTGCTGATGGGAATAGAACAGGAAGGTATGGTAAAATTAGCACCAAGGACGTTATGAATCCGTTGCTAAACCTAGGAATCATGTCTGTGGTTTGTGGTTTTAAAGGATAAAAAGGATTGCATCTGAGGGGGTCGGTACCATTTTGGTCTAGCTGACTACCTGACGGCTCGATTAAAATGGTCACGACATTGCAATGTGAATCTAAGTAGGTACCTTGTATGCTATTGGTTGAACTTTACTTGCTTGTTGAACTAACATTTAATAAAGCTTTTAGAACTTTGAAGTGACTTGTTTTATGGTGTGTCTACCTCCCTTTTTAACGTGGTTTTTCCCCTGACAGTTTTGGTGTATTGGCCGGGAAGGGACAAGCTGAACATTTGCTCTCAGCTGCTCCTTCCAGGTATTACCCACACCGTTGCTTCAAAGGTCTAAGGTAAGGAGGTACTCTTTTTCTGGGAAGTCCCATTGGGGATTTTTTTGGTTTCTTTGAAATTTCTGATATGTATTTTATTATGTAATGAGAAGTATTCCAGCTATGGGATTGCTGCACTCGAGAGCGAAACAGTCCAGGTATTTCTGTGTCTGGGAACTTGTCAAGTCAGCGTTGAAGTTGAGTTGTGGTCAGGGTTGCTCCCTGAAGTTTCTTTACCTATCCTTTCATTTCAGTGATTTACTTTGACGACTATTTTTTCATTACTTTGGTTTCCGTTTTCTACTTGATGGGGTGGTTTTGTTTTGTTTTGAGATTTCTCATCATTGGGTTGCTCATTTATTTTGTCCATGTTGTTTGTTTTGTCTTTGTTGTGGGTATTCAAAGTTGTTGCTGTTTTATGTTTGTCTGTTGTGCTGTTTGTCTTGCTGCTCTTTTGTATCTCACAATGGGGTTTTCAGTTTATATTTTGCCTTTTAAGGATTCCCCCACCTTTCTCGTAGATAAGGGTCGGCTACTTTGCCGAGGTGTGGTTTCCCTTGCCATTGCGGGCTTGCACAAGTGGACCAGCTCTTTTCCATAGATAAGGATTGTCTTGTTGACAAGGGCTAGTTTCCACTAAACCCGAGGTTGCGCAACAACAAGGAGAAAAAAGAAAGGTGTGTGTATGTTAGTACCCTTATATATCCCCTCTGTGGACCAGGGCTGAGCGAGAAATCAATTGCAGCCGCACCCAGCATCCTGCAAGACCAGTGGTCAATAACCAGGGTGTCTGGAATGCAAGGGCATTTGATGGACCTCTTGTGCATCCACAGATTCAGTGAAAGTGAGTGTGTTTGCAAATGTATGAATGTGGAGCCTGTCCCTCTTTTGGATGTGTTGGTTTTGTGATTGCCAGTGTTGGTGTGATTGCTGGTGGGTGAGAGGGCTTTAAGAGACAAGAGAAAGTTTGTGTATGTGTGGACGAAGCGATTGTTGGGAGAAATGATTGAGAAAAAGGGAATTGAAAAAAATAATAAAGTAACCACAAGCATCTGAACTGTTGAAGTAACCACAAGCATCTGTGCCTGGCTACGAAATTTTGTAGCCTGTTTGTCTGTGCTATGGTAATTATGCTTGGCTTCGCTAACCTTTTGAATTAGACTGATTTTTTTTTTTTATTTTGGCACCTTGTGATTACTATTATGGGTCATGGGAAATGCAAAGTCTAAGTTGGAGGACACTCCGGACAAAGAGTCTTTGCCTTCCTTTGCACCTATGCTTTTCTCCCCCCTACTGACTTTCGCATGGTTATCCAGGAGGTATGAAAGAACCTGCAAGCTGCAGATAGCTTGCTCATAAGTCCTCAAATATTTCTTAAAACTGAAGTAGACAAAGTTAGTCAGGGTCTTGAAATGGGGTTTTGAAAATCACCTGATTCTACCCAGCAACTTTCTCCTAACGTGGTATCTATTCTTTCTGATTTACAAACTTGGGATCAAGTAGTTCTCTGTACTTGTAGTGCTGTTCCCTTTTCTTCTATCCCCAAAGGGGCAGATTTGGTTTTCCCTCCCCATATAAAACAGACCCTTCACTTCTCTGAATGGATCCTTGGAGAGTGTTAACGGCCAGCTAGTTCCTAAAGTGCTTTATGTTCATGTTTTGTGGTCTCAGACTGTAATTTGTAACATAACCAACTTGTTTCCTAATATCTGAAATGAACTAGCAAAGTTTAAGGACGTACTGGAAACTCACCTATCATTGAGCCTTGTAATACTAATTGGGCTGACCTTAACCAATTTATGTGTGCAATTTGTCCCAAGGGGGTTTGGACTGTTTGAAGGAAAAGCTGCTTGCACCCCTCAGTCGCCTGTACCTGACTAACTTTCCGATGTTCAATTGCTTACCACCTGGAAGCATTAGAAAAAGTATACAATTTGGGACAGAGTGAAATTCTATTTTTAGTAGTCCTTTTATTCTAAATATTTATATCCAAGCAACCTCCACTTCAAGGTCTTCCTCACTCTCAGGTCCTCTACCAGAGGCCTGGGAGTTTGAGGGTTCTATGCAGTATCTTAACTGTTCCTAGCACTATACTCTTCTAGACAGAGAGATTTGATGTTGTTCCTGGGATCTGTTGGAGCCCCTCTCCCAGCTTAGGAGTCACAGCCCTAAGTGCTCCTACCACCATTGGCCATTACTTTCCACATCCTCTCTAGTTTCTCCTTCAGGCCCTGGTACTTCCCCAGCTTCTCATACTTCTTCTTCCTGATGTTGCTGTCACTTGGCACTGCTCCATCTGTCACCACTGCTGTCTTCTGGTCCTTGTCAACTACCATGATATCTGGTTGACTGGCCAGTAACTGCCAGTCTGAGTGAATCTGGAAGTCCCACAGGAACTTAGCCCTGTTATTCTCCATGACCTCCATGTTAATCTCCCATCTGGACTTGGGAAGGCCTAGTACACAACACCAGCTACTTGGTTTTGCCATTCACTGTATGCTGTTCCTGCCCGCATCTTATACCCTGACACTATGCATTGGACTGTCTCTGAGGCTTCTCTGCACAGTTTATGTCTAGTAGCTGGTCTGTATGTCTGCTATGTGGCCCACTGGTAGTTCCACCCCATCAGTCTTAACTATCTTCTGTCTCTTTACTGCCATCTTCCCACACTTCTCTAGCCCAAATGACATCCTAATGTCATCGCTGTAGATCCATGTAAGGTGGATCAGTGAGTCAATGTCTTGTTCACTCTTAGCATACAGGTTGATATCAGTATGATGTAGTGGAGGTGGCTGATGGTAGTTCCAATCTTAAGCTTGTATCCATATCCAGTCCTTGTGATAATCTAGCTGAGGGGTTCAAACCTATGCAGCGCCTCAGTGCATCACCTTGGTATATGCTGGAATTGATGGCCACTTGTGTGAGCTATCTTGAGTTGATTTCCAGCATTGTCTTCCACAGTCCCATTGAGTTCTTGAGGAAGTTCCTTAGTGTCCTATTGACTTGATATAGTACCAGGGATACACAGATCCATGTGTGTGGCATTGAGTCATAGGCTTTCCTGTAGTCAATCCAGGCTATGCTCAGATTGGTCTGTCTGGACCTTGAGTCTCAGGTGACTGCTCCATCTATAGACAACTGGTGTTTTGAGCCTCTGGTGTTGTTCCCAATGCCCTTCTGAGCTGTGCTCAGGTACTGGCCCATATGGTACTGTAGCTTGGCAGCTATGATGCCTGATAGGACTTTCCATGTTGTGGGGAGGCAAGTTATTGGCTGGTAGTTGGACAGTGCTGTTCCCTTGTGGGAGTCTGTCATGATCAGCGCTGTCCTTCCTTGTGTTAACCAGCCTGGGTGGGAGCCTGCTGCTAGCAGCTGGTTCATCTGTGCTGCTAGGCATTCATGCACTGCAGTTAGTTTCTTTAGGTGTGGATCATGTCCGGGCCAGGTGCTGTCCAGCTCTTCATGTTCTTGACCCACTGTTGGATGTCTGCTACTGTGATGGTGACTGGTTCCTGTTCTGGGAGATTGCTGTGGTCTGCTCTCAGGTCCTGCAGCCACTTTGCACTGATGTTATGTGTCTTCTCTTTCTCCCATATGTTCTTCCAGTACTGTTCAGTTTCTGTTGTTGGTGGCTCTGCTGTTACTGTGTTATTGCACAGCATTTGGGAGTATACCTTGTATTGTTCTTTGGAGACCAGGACATTTATGTTCTTGGCCTCTGCTTCTCTAGTGTATCTCCTTAGCCTGGCAGCCAGTGCTGTTAAGCCTTTGTTTAGCTAACTCTAGGGGTTCAGATGGAGTCAGGCCCTTGTATTTTTTTCAGTAGCCAAGTCTTATCTAGAATCTCTACACCCTTCCATAGTTCCAGCAGCTAACTTGTCTCTGAGTTGTCCTCATCGTAGCCTCCAACCTCATTTGTACTGTTGTGCTTCTTGATCATGTAGCCAAGCATTTCCATGGTGGCCGTAGGGTATACTGGGTAATTGGTTTGGGTTATGGTGGTAATAGGGATTGTCATGAGGGCTATATTGGCATCTTCTATCATACTGTCTGATGTACTTCTCCACTGAGCCTTGATAATCCATCATGAGGGTTGACTATAGTTAGTATATCCATGATTTTATGCCTCATATCAGTTGCTATGGTCTATAATGGAGGGGTGGCAGTGACGTTTCAGCTTCAGGTATTGGCTGCACATCCAGTTGTTCTTCCAGGTCTTCTTGAGTCCAGGATGTAATGCATAGTTGGTCTATCTCTAGTTGTGAGAGCATCTTCCTCTTCACTATCTTGAAGACTTTGGTAACTAGTTGTTTCTCACATGGATGTAGGTCTTCTGTCCATCCATAGTTCCCTCATACATTTCATATATCCCCTCTCATTAGGTCTACTGTTGCAGTAGCATTCCATCAATTCCAGGTTCTGTTGCCTCATCCATGTATGGTTTGTTCCAGTAGCCCATTTATCATCAGATTGTCTTTGTTCCCCAGCATCTGGCAGGGAGCTTGTTAATCTGGGCAATATTCGAGCTAGCATGACTCTCTTAGTTCATGTCACTCTCATATCTGAGGCTTCATATATTGAAGTTTAGTTTTGGCCTCATCTGTATTTGTATTGGCAGTTGGCAGTGTTTTTGTGTTTCATACCTTCTCAGGATTGGAAACAGATTAGAATCAATAATAATTAATAAAATGCTAATAATTCTAATTAATAAAAATCCCATCCAGCTCTGTACACTGGGCCTTGTATCTTTTCTTATTCCAGCCTCAGCTATCTTCCTAAATCATACTTCTAGGAGGTATGTCTGATATTGCAATATTCTCTTTCTGTTTAAATGGCTTCTCATTCAGATGTGGATGCTATGAACTAGTGTAAACTGTTTGTGCATAAGAACAGCTTTTACAATAGCTGATGCAGGTTATATTTCTTCTTCAATTAATGGTACTGTAAGACTAATTAGGCCAAAAGATAGTGATTCAACTGATGCCAGCTAGCAAAGAATCTGAACTTCTCAGCATTCTCCTTTCTTTAGCTTACTGAAAGCATGTGTACTGTATGTATAAACAGACAATACACTGATTTTCACTGATTTTGTGGGAAAACAACAGATAATTAAACTGAATAGGTTTAGGAAACATTCTTAACTTTTAAACATATACCATTAAACAAATATCAAAATAAATACTTTATAACAGTAAGGAAACAACAAATCAGGATGGAAAATACTCAGGGAACCTATAAAGCTTAGTGGGTCTCCAGACCTGGATCTGTAGAACTGTCTTCTGCCATTAATTCCTCCCTGTCCCTACTTAGTTTAGATTTAGTAAGGAGGGCCTCACTGAAGTCCTGTCTTTGAAGGATAGTCACCATTAGGGACCATTATGGCATTACTTTCCTGCTGTTGTGCTTCTCCTTTGGGAACAACACTTCACCAACGGTCAGATCAGCACCAAAGCAGCTGGCATCTAGGAAAGCTGTTAAGCCCTGTAAAATGTTAGGGGGGTTGGTAGCATGTTAAGGTCCTTCTCTGAAAAAGGTGGGTGTTTTTTTTTTTTTTTTACAAAGAATGGTTTTGGTTGATATAATAGAGAAATTTCTTGTTGTTATTGTAAGTTGTCTGGTTTGTGTTGTAATTTTTGTGTGCTATTTTTATTGTATTCTTTGTACTATTGGTAAAATCCTCGGAGCCTTCTTTGAGATTGACGTATAAATTGCAGTAAATAAATAAATAATCATTTGGGTAATTGTGGTGAAGCAGTTGCCTATAAACAATGCAGCATACAAAAGGAGTTTTCAGCAATGATTTATTACAATATGCAAAATATTATGTGATACTCATACTTCATGCCAAAGAAAACCCCAAAAACAAGCAAGCAAGCAAACAAACAAAAAACCTCATTGAATATCCATAAGGCTAGTTATTTCAATAGAAAGAAGATATGATTTACTATCATGTATTTGTTTTACAAATTACAACTTAAAATTGACTGTGTTAACGTTAAAACAATGGTCCTATCAAAACTCCTTGCCTTGTAACTGGAGAAACAAAATGTTTGAGAAGGAATCCAAGACAGTTCTCTGTAATCCCCTTATATATTTTTTCCTGATGAGAAACAAAGAATTTCTAGCATGGTGGAAAATCAACAGAAAGAACTTGGGCTACAAACTTATTTGATTGAGTCTTCATAGCTGTGGCAGCTGCCATTAACTGTACAACTTTATCATGGAATATTCGATTTTCTCATACAAGCCTTTGTCTTTCCTTTTTATTGTTGGCTGGGTCAAACTTTTTTTAGCATGACTAGGCTCTGTAGTAATGCAAACAGAGAAGTGTCAGATCAGGAAATCACTTACAGTTGTACTGGTCAGGTCTAGTCCAGAGGCCAGGAATTAATACAGCATGAATCACACAGCTTCAAGTTAATCTATCACAAAACTTATGTCAGTAGCGGATCTGTCCTTTGGGGAGACCTTAAAAATCCAAGGTCCCTTTACTCCCCAGCCAGCACAGGTAAAGCTAAGCATCCTTCATATAGTGGACTCCATTCTGCAGACTTCTGCTGCCATCAGATGTTTTCCCCCGCAAGTAACTTTTCCTTTGCTCTGCTTTCTTTTGGCTCTCCAAAATGAATTTTAAAGTACATAAGTTGCTAGTAGCTCACATTTCATCATCTGGTACGTTTGATCTTATCTTCACTCTGCAATTTCTAGAACAGACATATTGGCCGAATGCTAGGGTAATTTAAAAAAAAATATATATATATGAAATTTAGCTTGGCTGACCTTCTCAGTAACAGGATCCACACATTTTTTTTTTCTTTTTACGATCATGGTTGCAAATTTTCATATTTGAGCTACTTACCTTTGCTAGCAGCATATAGGATATCTTACTATATTCATATAATACTAATAAATATTTATAAACCTGATGGTAATGTAGAGATACAAAAGCAGGTCACTGTCTCCTGTGAATTTTATAAATGCAAGTATTTACAGCATGAAAGAGGATCAGTTCTTTGTTTCATTTTCCAAAATGTATTCTTCTGAGAAAATAAACTTTCAAAGTATTTTTGTAAAGCAAGCATTATCAATAGTGTGACAAATTATGTAAATATTGTTGTCCAACTTCACACCTTGCTTTTGTTTGTATTAGTAAGCAACACCTTTCTTTTCATTCTGCTCTTTTTATGATCTTGAACAGGATCTATCAAACAGAATTTTATTTTGAAACCCCTTTGCATACAAGATGAAGAGAAAGAAGGCAACTTTTTGTTGGGCTGTAAAATGTACAAATAAGCTTTTAAAAAGACTTCAATACATTCTCATTTCTTCAGATATATCTACAGAAAAAAACTCCACAAGCAAAGAATTTGTAACAAGTTATTCAGAATATTTACTGCTTGATGGAGGATTCCCACTTAGTGGGAATGCCTAATGAGATTTACACAGTTCATAAATCAACAGCACTAGTTACCAGAAAGGTTTTAGTAGGGCTATAGAGTTTTGAATGAAACTAATCAGTTTTGTTGTAATATAGTCTTCTGTGAATTATGTCCACTTAATGAAATAAATAAATTCCTATGAAAGTGATTTTATGACAACATCCATTGTGGGGGAATTGGTAGAAATTTTAAAAAGGACTGATTAGAATAGATAAGAGATAAATATACAAAATGTATTAGATATTGGCAATAAATAAAGTAGTTGTATGTCCTTCTCAGTCCTATGCAACAAAATCAACAAAGAAAGTATCTTGTGGCCTTTCAAGGAAAAGCAATTCCTTTATTGCATGAAAGTTATACTGTAGTCTTGGTGTATAGAGGCGGGGAAGATTCACAGCCAGGGGAATGGTTGGATAAGAGGCAGCTTAGCCCACAGCAGGAATGTAGGCATGGCAAATGTCTCAGAAGGGACCCTCCCTGGTTTTTGGGTCTGTAAATGTGACCAGTGGAAAATGGACTTTCAGACTTGAAGATTCTCTTAATGTAACCTTACAATAAAGTAGAATTAGTTCATCTGGGTGTGCTTCCTGCCTGGACTACCCTGCAAGGCTGACAGAACCCCAAGCATCAATGGGATTATCCAAGGAGCCTTCTCCTCCTCCTCCTCCTCCTTCTCCTTCTCCTTGTAGTAGTATTATTAAATTATTTTCATATAATAAATGTTTGGGGGTCAATGAACAATCTGAAACTTCATGAAGGGGTTGATGAGCTGAAGAGTTTGGAGACCCCTGGTTTAAACAAAGGATTGAAGAAACTGAATCTAGGGCTGCTACATTCCTTCAGCCATTATCTAAAGACCTTCTTGTCCTAGTTAGCATTTTTGTGGTTAACATTCCCTCTACCTTGTGGCTGCTTACAATATTATTGGTACTGACCTAGCACTCTGCTTTTTCCTGGAGATGTGTTTGGATAACAAGGCTTTTTTCCCCAAAATTCTACTTCAGTATACACCAAGACTACAGTATAACTTTCATGCAATAAAGGAATTGCTTTTCCTTGAAAGGCCACAAGATCCTTTCTTTGTTGATTTTGTTGCATAGAACTGAGAAAGACATACAACTACTTTATTTATTGCCAATATCTAATACATTTTGTATATTTATCTCTTATCTATTCATGTAGTCATTACCACATACCATTACAGGTTCAATATTTACCACTTTGGGGAATCGTGGTTTAAACTAGGGGTATCATTGCATTCAAAACATATTACTTCATCTATCCCACCCTACTGTCATGCATATTAACATAATATGCGGTTAACTAGTTAAAAACAAAATCAAAATCAAATTAAGTGTATATAATTTGCATAAATCCATAAGGAGGGGCCATAATCTCTCCTATGTTTGGCTTGTCTTCATCTCCAGCATTGATCAATGAACCAATTTTTGTTTCAGTGAAGGTGTGCTGGTCTCAAACGTTCTCCTACAATATACACAGTTGCTCTATAGTATAGATGAAAAAAAAATAGGACCAGAAAATGCTAAAATAAATAAATAGATGGTTGGTTGGTGTGGGTCTTCCAGGCTGTGTGGTCGTGTTCTGGAAGTTTTGTTTCCTAACGTTTCGCCGGCATCTGTGACCGGCATCTTCAGAGGGCAGGAGCACAGACAGGAGCAGTTCTCTCTGTGCCCGTGATGATGTGACCCTTTTGTGGGTATTTATAGAGATCTGTGGGGAGGGGGATCGGGGGGAGTTATCTTCCTGGGGGTTAGGCAGGTTTTTTTTCCCTTTAACAACTCAATAGAAGAAAAAAACGTGCCTAACCCCTAGGAAGATACACACATATTCTGACACCAAAACAAGCAGCCACTCATTAACCCAACCCATCCCCTAAACCCCCTAAACCCCCCTCCCCCCCGATCCCCCTCCCCACAGATCTCTATAAATACCCACAAAAAGGGTCACATCATCCTGGGCACAGAGAGAACTGCTCCTGTCTGTGCTCCTGCACTCTGAAGATGCCAGTCACAGGTGCTGGCAAAACGTTAGGAAACAAAACTTCCAGAACACGGCCACACAGCCTGGAAGACCCACACCAGCCATCGCATGCCAGCCGTGAAAGCCTTCGACAATACAAATAGATGGTTCTTTCAGAAATGTGAACCAAAAAATTAGTCATAAAGTTTGACATGGACATTTTAGTGCTGAATCACTAGTTAATAAATGCAACTGCCAATAAATCTTGGTCATATTTAATCTATGATGAACCGTGCTGAATATTCTAATGAATTTTAATTCTGCTAATGTTTCATCCAATCAGTATTTGCCATTGGGTTTTTTTTTCAAGTATTGCACCCAAGGAATTAAAATGTCTCCCTACAGTTTTCAGCATTTTGCCACTAATTTTGTCCTTTTTTACTTCTGCATAGAGGTTGGTTGTTATACCCATTGTAAATGCAGGAAAACATTGCTAATAGAAGGTGGCAGGATTGCTCTAGATTTCACTGGACAATTGGATAGTCAGGGCTTAATTCTGTAATTACGTTAACTTAGGAATGTGCTTTATACTTCTTAATGGCTGTTTCTCACCAGAGATGAATTAACATACTGTACCTGCTTGCTCAAAACAACTGCATTTGAAGTTGGGAAGGGAAGGACAGAGAAAGGAAGGAACGGAACCTTATATTCAGTGAGGAGGGAGATGAATAAGTGATAGATTTTCCAAAAAAATCAGAAATGGCCTGTCTTGAGTAGCCACTGAGAAAATATCTGTCCATATTTTCATCAAGATTAGAATGAAAAAGCATTTCAATATGGAACAAAAAAGTCCATCTAGTGTGTTGTTACAACCTATATAACATTTTATAGGTGAAACCCAGTATTTTCAATTTTCCCAGAAAAAAAAACTAAAAGCTGAAGAAGTTGTTCTAAGAGCAATTCCACACTGCAGTCTAAACTACTCATCACCCATGATACCCCCAGCTGCTTCTTAAATCAATATCAGAAATTCCAGTCCAGATTGCAAAGGATTGGCAATTGGGTCAGGGTGGTGCTTAGTCTGGACTGTTGCCACTGCAAGACTGGATGAGTCATTTCCCTGGTTCTTGTCCTTCCCACCCCCACAGACAAGGAAAGCCTTGTGGGTGTCTTTTGTGTGGACAAGTATACTAATGCCTGCCTTTTCCTTTTAGGGATTGTTCCCTTTTCATGTGTCCCCATGTCTTTCCTTCCTTTTACCAGATGTTTGCATAGCTGGTTTCTTTCTATCTCCTTTTCACATAACTCCTTTCCCACTGCAGACTCCTCTTCCTCCTCTTCCTCCTCCTCCTAAGGTACCATCAGCTTCAATGCAACAATAATTAAAGCAATAGGGAACAGGTTGTTCTATTTTCCTATTTTCCTTTGTACATCCACAAAAAAATTGTAGCAAGGAAGAACTGAGAATTTATCTTCATAGAAACAAAGCAGCACTGTTGCTACTTAATGATTTTTTTTAAGTGACTTAACAGTTCATTGCCATTGTATAAGTTTACTAAATATAATCAACAAATTGCATGCCAAAGATCTCAGTACAAAAACTTTTGAATTGGTTAGAACAAAACCTTACAGAGGACTGGGCTGTTTTTAGAACTGATCATTCTCCCCTTGATCCTGCTTTCATCTTCTAGCACCTGGCAGAAAAATACATAGTTAAAGCAGGATCCGCTTTATATGCTGCTTTCATAGATGCTAGGTTTGCCTTTGATTCAATACAAAGAGCTAGGTTATGAATAAATATATTAATTCTACAATAGATAATTATTACTGTTTCTATCTAAGCTTCATGAAAACTCCTACTTACAGATCCGATTCAATCACACAAGGTCACCTAACTAAAGCAATCATTTTGGTGAGGGGAAGTAGGCAGGGTTAGATATTGATGCCCTTACTGTATCAATTCTCTGTCTGGTTTTCTTCCCTCCAAAGTTTGCTCTCAGATTTACACTCCTATGTCAATGATTTAATTCTCCTGCCTCATAATTTGACTGGATTAAAACGTACCCTAAGATCACTTGCCACTCACTGTAAGGACAAAGAATTAGCAATTAACTATGCAAAGAACAAAGCCTGGATATTTGCTAACCCTTTCTAGAAACCAGAGATGGCAGGTAAATGGGCATGAAATTGAGCAAATTAAGATTCTTAAATACCTTGAAATTGTTTTTCAGTCCTCCAGCAGGAAAAGTGCACATCTGGACTTCATAGCTCAGAATGCTCAAAAATCAGCTTTAACAATTGGAATGTTCTACCTATCATTCTATTTTAATTAATATTTATTCTTTTTACTGTAAACTGCCCAGAGTCACTTTGCAGTGAATGGGCAGTGAGGAATTTGAAATATAAATAAATATAAATAAATATTAGATATAATTTATTTATCCCTACTGCCTTACTCTCTGCCTAGATATATTCCCAGTTCCTGAATGGTATACAGCTAGGGCCTTATGGCAATTACTCAGTATTGGAAACCTTGCATTTCCAAATTTCTATGAAACCTCTTTCAAGTTCCGCACTGTACTTTCAACATAGTTCTCTGCTATGAAACTGGTATATTTAAGATCAAATCCAAGATTTGTCTTTCTTTACTTTTTTAAATTTTTTAATATATAGACTTGACCTCTCTGACATTAGCAGATAATTGCAATGGCACAATGCCAGATGGAACAGATACCTAATAGAAAAGTTGCATTTTATTAGAGAAGTTGCATTTTTGTGGATTTTTCTGTGTGTGTGTGTGATGAAAAGACAGTCAGACAGGTCTCTCTTGCCCAGAGACATAAGTTTAAGTAGTTATTCCCCCTTGTTTAGGCCTACAAGTTAATTAAATTCTCACAGTTTCCAAAATGAGAAAGACCTTAACATTAGCTCAGCTTGTTCTGCCATCAGGAGTACTAGAAGGCACTACAGAATCCATTGCATATGTTGCAGATATCACAGAGATTCTAGAGCCCAGTTAATCTATCCTTAAATAGAACAGTACCTATGGCATATGACTCCTTCTACATGCAATTTCTTCTATCTGAGAAGTCAGATTTCATTTCTTTGGATATCAGCAAGTTTTGTTACACCACCTCTAAAATTAGTTGAGAGCTGATATCCCTTGAATGTCACTTGCTAAATAAAACAAAGACATCAACAGATGGACAATAAAGAATTCTACTGTTGAATATAAACTATCAAAGGGATTTACACTTCCCCCTTGACCAGTTTTTATTAGTGTAACTAATAACATAACATATAATGTAAGGTATTCCAGATTCCAATTTTTAGTTTTTGGTTGGGATCATAATTTTAAACAATATTATGATTTTAATTTAAGGATTACAGTTTTAATATTATGTTAGAATATTATAGATTCATATCTAGGGTGTTTCTGAGATGATGTATTCTTTGTGTAGTCTTTTATTTGTTGCTTGTTTGACTGCCTCTGTTTTATGCTGATCATTGACTGAAATAAAGATTGACTGACAAATAAAGCACTACAGCCATATGCAAGAAAACTGTTCAAATAAAAATTATTAAAATAAGTTCATAAACACAAAATACAAGCAATAACCTGCCATTTGAAAGGTTCTGACAAGATCTAGTTAGGTAGACATACAGGATAATTTGCTGAAAGGAAAGGGAAAGGCACTCTGCATGAGTTCAGATACTTTCAATATAGTTTTTCTAATAAACTCAGATATAATCTGTAGACCTGTGGACTGACTAAACACTTATACTGGATTTTAGGCTCAGTGAAAGCATACATTGTTACTGGCCCTAAAAAGAGTACTATAACTCTTTCATGGTGCTATTGCTTATCGTAACCCACATAATTTGGGTTTTCAAGTAAACTGTTTGATTAATAAAGATGTTTGCCACACAAAGCATTATCATTAAGCACGTTCCAATGAATACAGGTGTCTCAAAGAATTCCCCTACCAGCCAGAAATGTGTGTGTGTGTGTGTGTATGTGTGTACATTTATATGTGTGTGTGTGTGTATGTACACATACACACCCATAGTGTATACATATAATTGGAATTGGAACACACTTAATAATAAAAGAAAGAACTAGAAAAATCTTATCCCATCCTCTTCTTTTTTAATACTGCTGTAATTAATGCGGATTAGCAAATAGGGAATAAAATGAAGTAAAATACCTAACGCAGGGTTTTTAAAAGGCAGAACTAACAATAGGCATGAGAAGAAGCCAAGATACATATCATATACAATGATGACACTGCAACAACAAACTACCCTGCTGATGTGCACTGTGGAGGCCATTGCTTAAAGGACACACCTTCCAAGCAGGGTAGAAGGATATGTACCACCCAGTGGTTAGCCTGGGTTGTCTTGGGAATTTATCCTAATTGGGGGGGGGGGAATAGTTGCAAAGGAGACAAATCCATTTTAGCAGTTATATGGCCTATTTCATTTCCATAAATTAAAAAAAAGCCAAAAACCCTAAACTCATAAACAAACACTTGGCTGAGACAAGGATAATATAGTGGACTTAAAGAGGATATTATAATAAAATGAATATATAAAGTATATATTCCAATATTTTGGGCAGAACGTGCAGTGTCTGCTACATACCATACATATAGGTTTTGCCCAAAGTTTCAGTGAGGTTTACATGCTTCTTAGTACTGTAATCCCAGAAAAACAAGCAATGGAAGCCCACCCTCAGGATATCTGGGCTGCCAGATATCTGTGTAAAACTAACCAGTTTGCCAGGAATGTTTGGGCATATTCCAGCCAGGAAGAATCTATAGAACACCACCAACTTGTATTTAATCAAATCCTACCTGGATACATTTGCAAAATAACTCCCGCATCCATATTGAAAGCCAAGAGAAAATTCTACCAATTGGGGAAATGGAAAATAACATCCAGCTGGATATAACAAAGCATCATGATCTCTCTAAAATCCTATTTTCCTCCTTTCTGACATGAATTTTGGAAATACCCTTTAGCTGTATTTATGCACTTAAATTGGTCATTTACAAAGGGAGAGCCACATATATGTTATACCTCTCAGTAACTTAGTCTGAAATACATGGCAGGCCATTTGGTTAGTTTATGGTTTAATATAGTATGGTAACTGAGAAAATGGGTTAAATCAGTAACAAGGTTTAATATGTTGTGTGAATCAGCCAGTTTGTTTAGATATTGTACTGCTCAAGATTTTTACTTCTTTACAAATAGAGAAATGAATCCTCAGTGATCTCTATGAAAATGCTAATTTCATTGTAAAGATTATAAACCTCTAAACATAACTCAAAAGTTATACAGCCATGTGCATTTCCCATTTATCAGAACAGCCAAAGTCTATACTGTAATAGAGCAATGACATTTTCAAACTGCAGGAAGTGAGGAAATTATATCAGAACAAATGAAGATTAAGTGTCTCTAAATTATCACCTAACCTTCTCAAATGCACACTTAGCACAAAGTTAGCCTCTTCAATGCTCAGCTCATACACTTCCTATTTCTATGAAGCAATTCTTTGAAGCATGATGACCAGATCAAATACTCACAGCCCAATTCACAAAACAGTTAAACCAGAACACTTGGACTGACATTCATTTTAACTGTGTTCTGGGGGCGGGGGGGAAGTAGTCATTAAGGTACCAGTGCGATGAATTGGCTTATGTTACTGCCTTATTAGTGGTGATCTGAAGTACTCTTCATAATAAATCTGAGGGTAAGGAACCACAGAATCTGATCTTCACTCTTAAATACTTACAGTGCAAATTTTGATGAAAGAAATCAAGAACCTGATTATGGTGCAGGGAAGATGATGGAGCTGTAATGTAGAAATGGATCCCATGCACTCCACATTCACTCACTCACTCACTCACTCACTCACTCACTCACTCACTTCTTTCTTTCTTTCTTTCTTTCTTTCTTTCTTTCTTTCTTTCTTTCTTTCTTTCTTTCTTTCTTTTTTCCCACATCTCTACTAAAAATATATTGGGTAACTAGGCAAAAAGCCATGATTTAATCTATGTATATCTGGCAAACAGAATAGACCTATAGTTGGACCAGTAGTCTAATTCAGCATAAAGCAACTTCACATGTCATTGAGCCTTCTTCCTTCTTCCATTAAAGAACCTGTCTGTAAGCATAGCCAGAGTAAAAACACCTGTTAGCACAAAAATAGAACACCTTCTGGACTGTAAGAATTATATGTACCAATTTTGCTGGCATAGTGATTTAAACTTTGCATGTTACAAGGGGTTTAATAGGTTTGTGGATAAGTATTTCATCATAAAGAATTGGCTGAAACAAGTTAAGCTGGGGGAGATCTTGTAGTCAAACATCTTATTGTATGAATGAACATATCCATCACTTTTATCCTGGAAAGAATTTTAATTTCAATTTTAAAGCTTTGCACTTCTATATATTTATCTTTCAACTAGTGTTAACTCTGCTGTTGTTGTTTACACTATTTTTAATCTAATGTTTTAATTTTTTGTTTTAGTATTTATTTTTTCTTTTTTATTTTATGCTGCCCTGAAAGGTGCTGCTGCTATAGGGCAATTCATCAATTTCAGAAACAGAAAGGAAATCAAAATTGGACTGAAAGCCGAGAAAGATGTTAAGTGTCATCTCAACTTTTCGGTGGCTAGTTAATGTTTTACTAGACCACTATTAGTCAAAGTCTTTGAGAAATAGCTATGGGAGGTATAGTTATGCCTCAGTAGATAGTGGGCACTATAGCTAAGTCCATATACAACAACTGACCATTTAGTGGCTGAATATAAACAATCAATGGCAAAACAATAATTTGCAACAGCGTTAAGGCTATCTGTTTGGTATGTATCTATCTGCTAAATAGCTAAAATAATTTTAGCACATTTTTTAGAAGGGATAAGAAATATTGAATATCTGGAAATAGTAAGTTATTGACAAATGTTGAGCTGCAGAATTTTTCAGAGCAGCCTAAAACAAAAGGGCTGGAAAGGCTTTTTCCAGGGCCGGGGGGAGGCAGGGACATATAATTATAGCTTACACTATTAAAGTGAAGGAAACAAAATGGAAGGTTTTTTTTTTCTTTTTCCATTTTTCAGCAAACATAACAAAGCATAATAAAACAAGGAAAAAAACCCACATGTGTCTTGATTTTGAGCTTTTTGCACTGCATCCTTCAGCTATCCTCTGTATATAAACTAGCTGGAAATGAATCCAGATCAAGAAATCCTTTTCCAGCATTTCACTTGGTAGTGGTTTGATGTCCAGATTGTTTTCCATGGCCCCTCGTAGATGGATTCTTCCTCTACCCCTTCCTCTTCTTCCTCCTTTTCCTCCTCTTCCTCCCCAGGAAGGATTATCATTTTTCCCTGTCATTTGACCTATAAAGCTAAAGTAGCAAAACTCGTATCAATTTCACTTAAAAAAAAAAAAAAAAAGATAGGTCCATATTTCACTGTCCCTCTATTTCCTCAATGAATCTTTGTACATTTTTATTTATTTTTAAAAGGTCCATCATTTCATTGTTTGTTCTCTAAACTTATTTTAAAAAAATTAATCTTCTGCTAGTGAACTCGAAGAAGCAGAAGCAGAAGCAGAAGCAGAAGCAGAAGCAGAAGCAGAAGCAGAAGCAGAAGCAGAAGCAGAAGCAGAAGCAGAAGCAGAGGAGGAGGAGTTATAGAGGTGGAGGACATGAGGAGAGAGCAGGAATGCCCCAGTATACAGTATTGAATTAGAATGTAGTGGAGGTGTTTGCTACCATGAAACAGTGCAGAAGTAAATGAGCAGCACTACCTGAGCCTGCACAAGTCAGAAAACACTACTTTTGACACATAGCAGAAGAAAGATAGGTGGAGTTTGGCTTCTTGGTGGGATGAGTGTGGGCTGGGAAAGACATCCTGTTTTCCTGCCTCTGAGAAATGGTCAGTGGCCATACTCATGTTGGTGCAGACTTGTCAAGCAGGCAGATCTTGAACTCTCAGGGAAAAGGTAGAATACAAATACACTAAAAAATAATGTCAAAGTATAGGGCAGGTTCTAAGTGAAAAAAACAATTTGTAAGGAATTGCAATATGTTTTCAGACAAGTAGGTGAAGAATTTCTGAGAAAAGTACATCCTATGTTAAACTGAATAACAGTTTAATAGAATAAAATACTTGTTATGAATGAACAAGAACAACTGAGGTTTAGAATAATTCTGATTTTCTAATATAATATTCAAATAAATTATTCCAGACAGGATTCACTGAAATGAAATGGCTTCCCCAGGTGGACTGCATTTACTGAGATACCATAGACATCAGTGAATCCATCTCCCAGCATACTTGTTGGCTCTATATCTAGGAATGAATCCTCTCCTACTTCCCACTAAATATTAAACCTATCAAATATATCAACAAACATGGGATTGGATATTTATTGATTTACATTTTTTAAAATTTAGATTTGTAACTCAACAATGTCTCTAGCAAGGATACTAATTAAAAACAACCACTGTACATAAAATCCAAACAAAATATAAAATGAACGTAATAGGAGGAACAAAGCAAACTGACATAATAGAATCTGGGTAGACATAGACAAGCCTATTCCAAAGCTTGGGAGACAAGCCAAGTTTTCATGGCTTGTTTAAGTGACTGTAGGGTTGGAGCAGTTTGAACTTCTGTGGGGTTGCTATTCCAGAGGGCAGCTGCAGCATATCCTGTCTCTTCTGAATCGGGTATATCAGCCCTAAGAAATGTTTTCCTCATCATGAGAGAAGACAAGTAGTGAGTATGTGTGAGTATGGCAAGAACAACCATGGTTAGAAAAGCAGGGGCAGTTCAGAAAGGGTCCTGGCTGAGGGGTGGGTGAGTGGGTGTGGGCAGGCATGACAGAAACTGAAAATCAGTGAGCAGCAGTCCAGTAAACTGCAGTCTTGACAGGGCCAGGCAACATAACCTAAAAGAAAAGGTTGAACAGGAAAGGAGTAGACTTACTATTTAGCACCTCCTCTTTGTCATGCAGACTAATGACAGTTACTGAAGAGGGCTTATAAAGGAAATGAAAAATAATTGTGCAGAATTAAAGGGAAATGGCAAGGAAATCCTACATTTTTCCAGTGATTCAGCTGAGGATAATTGCAGAGCCAGACAGAGGTTCAATGAAGAGATATGGCCTTAGAAGATGCATACAGGTTTAGGACACATTGATCCTAGGTATTTTTAAGCCCTTTTCAGACATTCTAATAGGAACTCACAAAAGGTCCAAGCCCATGGTTAGTCTGGATTATAGTATTTTAGCAGCCTTGCAACCCAGGACAAAATAGTTGTCCAAGGCATCAATCAGCCACTGGAGTGGAGGGAGCATCTGGGCACTGCAGCTAAAGGGAGTTGGAACTGTTACTAGAATGAAATGAAGGAAACCATCCACTAGGCATGGCTTATGGCAGCTCAGGTCAAAAAACAGCAGTTGGACCAAAGCTTGAAAACACAGGCATGGGTGCATTTGCAATGGGTTGTTCATACCTCAATTTATCAGCAATGAATGGCCTAAACAGAAAGTGCAGATCTACCCTCAGAGAGGGAAATAGTGTTGCTTCAATAGGAAAAATCAGCCTCAGCTGTCCTGGAAAGAACCATGCAAATCTCAGAAGAAAAAAAGCGAGAGGAGTTGATAACAACAAAACCCAACCCAGACCCATTGAAAGAGAGCTGCTGAAACTAGAAGCCAAGCCATCCTAAGGAAAAAGAAAAGGGAGAAATTAAGGAAAAGGAGATGCACCATGGTAAGAAGTAGAACTCCTGGTATTTGGATAAAGAAATAAATTAGGCATACAGAACAGAAATTAAGAAATTACAAATGAACATTTAATTACAGAAGTAAAACTAGAGAGAGCGCTTTAGGGGAGAGAGTTCTCCTCTAAAGCTAGAGGAGTTGGGAAATAAGGTAAGGAATGGAAGTACCAAATGTTACAAGAAAGGAAAAAGTAAAAATAAACAAAATACAGTAGAATTTGGAATAAGAAAATAAATGGATATTCAAGATAAACAATGTTGCAAAATGTCTACCTATGGTTATGTAAATACCAAACTTTATTTGTATAAGATTCCCCACCCCCCCACCCTCCACTAAGAGCCAAATGTGTCCTGCCAGATCATTGCCATGGCTAAATCTACTGAAGGAGATTTTCAGTAGCAAAGGAAGTTGTACAAACATCTATTCTAAGAATGATTATTTGAATATAATACTTGGGGGGGGGGGGAGGTAAGGGATAATTTTCAAAGCAATACCATTCAAACAACATTCTTACAAAGGTACATTAACAGAATATTGCTGCAAAATAATCTTTTTCTTGTCCACTTGTTATCACTTGAAGCCTCCTCCTGATTTCTCAGCTGCATTCCATGTATGTCTTCTCAGCATGATACCCTGAGGTCTATTTCAATTTATTTATTTAGATTTTATGCACAACAATAAGCTATAACTCCTTGAGACAGAGCATCTTATTTTCCAGGACATCCCACAGATTTTGCAATTACACCAAAATACAAAAGGTTTCCATTCAAGCAAATAATTTGTTTTCCAAAAATAAAATATACTGTATTGTCACTTCTGAAAGGATTTGGGGGTGGGAGATTCTTTTTTCAAAACCATGAATAACATGGGAGACCCATCTGGTCTTTCCAAAAATTAGTGGAAGAAACACTTTCATTAAAAAAAAAAAAAGTATTCTATTAGGAAAAACATTTTAAATAAAAAGTAGGCAGGCATTTGACTTATATTCTTGTATGATGGAACCATTTCAGATTAGATTCTTCAAACGTTTTGTCTTACATAAATGTAAAAAATAAAATATTCTATCTATAGTAAGCAATTGTGTACAGCCTCAATGTTATCCTCATACTCTCACGAACAAATAAATGCCAATCAAGATTTGCTAGTAGCTTCCCATTTGCTTTCTAATGCTCTTGTAGCTCCTGTTTTAACACAGTAGTTGGTCTTGAGTTTCAGAAGTGATTCCCCAAAGGATCTCCCAGCAGAATTCCTTCAACTCAATCCAATTCACTTAAAACAAGCTGCTGTCAACTTTTCCAATCACCCATGGAGGGAGAAGGGGGACTCTAAGGGGAAATTTCCACCGCTCTCATGGGACATATAACAGAATAGAATACTCTACCTCTTGTTGTGAAATTTTACAGGTTTGTGTATCACATTGAGGAATACCACGCAGACAAGGTAATACAAGTACAATAGGAACTTCAAACAGTGCTAAGCTACTGAACTCATGGATGAATCTCCCAGTCTGTCCTTTCCCTCACCCAATAGAATAGGCAGTCTCCTTAAAGATGCAATACATTTCAAAGTTCAGTACATACTTAAACAATCCCATTCTCTCCTTGGTAAATGGGCTTTCTGTAACAACTGTTCTTGCCTCACCTGTTTCTGTCTCCTTCCTTCTGTGATGGAATGAAGCTGGAGCTGTTGTCTGCATTTGGGGAAAGCAGCTGCAGCTAGGCAGAAATGCTTCCCACCCCCACTTCACCAAGGATAAGCTCAGCACATCCCTTCTCCCAAAGTGCAGTAAATGTTTACAGCCCAGAAACCTGAGAGGAGATGGCCTCATTCATTAATTTATTCCCCCACACACAGTTTACTAACAAGCATCCAAGCCAGCATTTCAGATATCTGGCTAACTGAGCCACACCCTGGCATTTTTAGGAATGTGCCAACATCCATAGGCAGCTTCACTCCACCCAGGCCTTTAGGTGTGTAAGAGAAAAAGACAACAAGTAAACGAAGTGGGAAGCAATATATGTAATGTATGACTATTACAGGCAAGCAAGAGTCGACTGCCAGGACCACAAGCTATGGTAAGGAGTTTGGCTTAGAGCTTGTCCTGAAGCTTAGCAGCAACCAAAAAAGGAGCACACATGCTGAGGCAGCACCTAATCCCAACAAGTGCAAGAACCTTTTGAGGGAAGCGAAGGTTGCATGCCACTTTACAAACTTTAAGGATTAACCATCAAAGACTTATTTATGAGACTATATCAACTTGCAAAGCCTAGGAGGGTAGACTTAACCCATGGCAACAGGAAAGGTGTGTGCTGCAATAAAGTTTTGTACAGTTATCTTCTACATTGTAGTGTGTCCAGTCTTTGGAAAATGAACGACCCTCACACCTTCTGGGCTAGAACTTCAATCCTGTCATTTTCTTCAAACTTCTTCTCCTACATACCGGGCAAGTTATTTGGTGATGAAATTTGCTGGCCTGTCTCTATCCACTGAGTAGCCAACTGATACACTTGAATTCTTTGCATCCCACACACTACAGGAAGTAGAAGTCTAGGTGCACTAGGTCCTGCTAAGATTAATGCTTAATTTCCTTTTATTTCTTGCAAGGAGTAAGAGGGAAAGCTTCCCACACTGCTGGGATTTCAACACCTTTCCATTTTGCTTCTGTCCCTATTCTACCTTGCCCCACCCCAAATATGGGGTGCTTCTATGTTTCTGAGCTACCACATTCTGCCAATTTATAAACCCAACTTATTTTCCTCCATTCTATACCTTTTCTACTATATGACGTATTTGGGGATCAGGTAAACTCTAACTCCAGAATCTGGCTGTCTACCAAGAGCAAACTAGCTTCTATTTCTTGCATCCTGAGATTTAGCTTAACATTTTAACCTTTTCCTTTCTTGAACCAGCTTACTGCAACTGAGTTGTTCTCTCTTTCCATTTAGCTTTTCATTCCAGTTGGATTCACATGTATCTGATATCAGCAAGCTGCCATAACTCTGCTCCTTCATCTATCAAAAGTTGCAGCCATGATTGTCTAGTGATCTAGCTGGACACAATCACCAAGCATGAATTAATACTGAGATATCTGACAATTAATGTAACTCATCACTGATACTCTAACAAGATAAGGATTTTTGCCCAGCTTTGGCAGAAACCCTTTATCATCAGATTTCAGATAACCAAAGAATATAGGAAATAATTTTTTTAAAAAACCATTTGTCTTACATTTTGAAATGTTGGAAACTGTAAAAGAAATATTCAGTCTTCTTTTATTAGTAACTTCATTAAGGCAAAATCTCTTTGAAAGTTTTAAATCTCTTCAGGCTTTCTGCAGCCTGGACTGAGCTGCCATTTGTTAGATAAGCCACTAATTAACTATCATTTCTTGATTATTAAGTTCTTCCTATGTCTTTTATCACAACCTCTCACATTAAGTCCTCTCAGCCTAAACTGAACTATATTTTCTTTGGGGCTAAACTTACCACACCTGGATACCCAGAAAACAGTAGTATGAAAGGTAGTTTACACCACAAAGCATGCATCTATCTCTCATCTCTCTATCTATCATCTCCCTGAAGTAAGAAGAAGAAGAATTCTAGCCTAGGTCCAGATCTCAAAGCTTCTCAGTTCCTTCTTGGTTCTTTTTTTAATAAGCAGCACTGCAGCCCATGCCCTGGGAGTGAAGGCTCCTTTCCTTTCCTTTCCTTTCCTTTCCTTTCCTTTCCTTTCCTTTCCTTTCCTTTCCTTTCCTTTCCTTTCCTTTCCTTTCCTTTCCTTTCCTTTCCTTTCCTTTCCTTTCCTTTCCTTTCCTTTCCTTTCCTTTCCTGTGTAAGAGCGAAGATTGTGCCCAGTGGTCCCAGATTTACTCTCCTTTTATACAGTATACTGGGATATGTAGTTACTATCTGAAATTATATAGACTCCAAGGCACTGATTGTTCTTATAAAATATCCACTGAGGCAATATATGGTGCACCATGTGTTCAGGGTCTAAAAGTGCAGTTTGATGATCACCAGGCATGACTCTAGCCAATTAAGGGTGAGGACAGCTGTTTATTCCATACATGTGTGCCAATGGATCATGCTAGGATACAATACAAATCACTAGTGAGGAAATATAAGGAAACTTATTTTTAAATTAATTAAATTGGAGCAGACTTTCCAATGTTATGATAGGTCACATGAGATCATCAGTGGAATAGATAGGATTCAAACTGTTGGAATTTGGAATGTGGGCTTAGCTGGTCAAGAGTGGGAGAAGCAGGAGATCCTAGAAGGCAAATTTGCATTCCCACCTTTTTCCCCAGACCCCAAAACAATCTTAAACTATTCTTTTTAAGGATAATTTCATGCTATTTTTTCAGAGATTGAGGGTGGGAATAGGAAATATTTTCCTCACAAAGAACTGTTGCTTTCATATATATCTTTAAACTCTGAATCTAGTTGAAAATTGAAATTTTAGGCCATTTTGAAACATGTGGGTGGAATTATGGTGACAAAATCTCGAACACCTATGGGCTGCAAAATTGGATGCTTAGAGAGATCACATGTGGCCTGTGTGCCATGTATTTCTTATCCCTGGACTGAATTACTAAAGAGGGTTAATATCTAAGTGTTTATCATCACAAAAATACTTTTCTTGTTTTTTTTCATCCATTCCATAGAGTATTCTATTTCAATTTTGTTGAGATTTTTATATTATCTTACCAATCATATTAAGCCTTTTTTTTTCTTTTTTTCTTTTAAAAACGGAGATGTTATAGATAACCTCTTTTTTTTTGGTACACTCTATTAGGCTGCCTAAAACTTCTTGACATCACTTTACATTATTTATCTTAAATTGGTACTTCTTATATTTACTTGACCTAACTTATGTTTTCTTATGTTATATATTCCTCAGTCAATTTAATACAGAACTGTTTTATCAAGTCTCAGTTAAAAAGTTAGTTATATATTGTATATATCTGGTTGTACAACATGTTCACAGAAGATGCCATAGACATTCAAACTAGAATTACAGTATTTGCTGATCTGTTCAGATATTGATAACTAACTTGGGTTAGATATTGGATAAGTAAGTGTCACTGGGAGCAGGACAACATATACATTTAATTTATTATGGTTGGTCGCACAGTCAGCCAGATTTGACATTTTTGTCCATCTATCGAGTCCTTCCCAAGGACCTGGGATAGGCAGATGTGGTTGTTTGACGGTGTTAAGGGTATTATCACAAGATGTAAGCTGTTCCAAGTAAAGCTGCCTTTTGCAATTGACTGACAGTGATTTTGTCAATGCCAATGGTGTTCAGGTGGTGCCCAAGTTGTTTTTGGGATTGCACCTAAGGCACCTATTACTATTGGTACTATCTTTGCTTACCTTTGCCTGTCATTCTATTTCTATTTGCATTCTATACATTCTATTTATTTTTTCTGATTGTCTCCAGTTCTTTCTCTTCTATTCTGCTGTCTCCAGGTATTGCAATGTCCACTATCCAGACTTTTGTCCTTACTTTCTCTGTTTTGTGATCCCACCAGTTCTTCCTTGCAGGCAAATGGTATTCCTTGTAGATATTCCAATGCGCCATTTTGCTACTTTGTCATGCCATTGTTTCTAATCAATGTGTGCTATCTTCTTGCAGCAGCTAACTAGGTGGTCCACTGTTTCTTCAGCTTCTTTGCAAAGGCAGCATTTGCTGTCTTTTATCTTCTCAATTATATGCATTTGTTCTTAAGGCTTGGTCTTGTGCTACCAGAATTAGCTTCTCTCTCTCTTTCTTCAACTATTTACAAGTCCATCTCAATTCATTGATGCCTAAGATGCTGCTTTGTAGACATTTCATTTATCTTGCACAGTGTTGAACTTCCCTGCATTCACGTTTGTTATGTTTCATGTTCCTACTATAATTCTATCTTTGCAGCTTCAGATTTTCTTTTCCTGTATGCCAACATCAGCAACTAAACATCCTGAAGGCTTTAATCTAAGCCATGTCATAAACACTATCAGTACTTTGAAAGATCCTCAGCTGTTCCTCAGTAGCATGTTGAGAGCCATCCAACCTGAGGGGACCATTATCCAGCACTATATTGTCAATCATTTTATATTTTCTATCCATGTGGTTTTCTTGGTAAAAATACAGGAGTGGTTTAACATTGCCTTCTTCTGCACAATATGAATTGATGCTGTCTCTGAGATGGGAGAAAGAAAGTTTGAATGGAGATTCATTCTTTTGACAGCATCTTGATGAATTAAAGATCAAGATTGTCAGAAGGAAAAGAAAGGAATATAAGTTGACTTGTCTGATCAGCATTAAAATAAGAAATATTTTTCTAAAATTCTGAAACCCTTTAAGGACATTTTTCCAACAAAATCTGTTGGACAGAAATGCCAACAACTTTTGGAATTACGAATGGTTTGGGGGAGGCATTAATGGAAAGAAGTGAATTATGTATGTATGTATGTATGTAAGCTTATAGGGGATGGGGAAATATTAAATTTGCATGTCACACGGGAGTCATTTGTTTATTTTTTTTTCTATTTCTATTTTCTTTTTTTATTTCTTTTTCTTTTTGCACTTAGTATTTCTTTTCTTTCTATTTTCTTTTTTATTTGTGATTTCAGTTTTCTTTTAGTAGTGTTAAACTCTTCAATAAAAAGGAGGAGGAGGAGGGGAGGAGGAGGGGAGGAGGAGGAGGAGGAGGAGGAGGGGGGAAGGGGAGGAGGAGGGGGAGGGGAGGAGGAGGAGGAGGGGGAAAGAGGTATCAAATGAAAGTGCCAAAAGAATCAGTACTGGTTCTGAATAATTTAAAGAGGTGATTGGGATGTTCATCAGTTTTGCAACTAAAACAAAATTATGTTGGATAGTTAAATAGTTAGTTAGATATCCTTGAACACAGACATGACATTGAAAACTGTCTTAATTGGTTGGAGATATAGACTGAAAATAACAGAGACAAGTGCAAAATTATTTGCATACTTAAGTTTATGAAATAAACTTCAAATTCATTGATTTAGTATAGAAGGCACCTGACTTGTTAATAGTACTTGCTATAGTGAAATAGTGGTTGATTGTACATTATATATAATCAGCAATGCTCTATGGCTGCAAAGAAAACAAATAAAATTTTAGGCTTCATCAACAGAAAACACAGGAAATAATTACAGCAATCTATGCTCCTATGGATAGAAATCACCTTGAGTACTGTATACATTTCTGGGCAACATATTTTCAGAGCAACTGGAACAGTCACAGAAGTGTAGCAAAGATGATAAAGAGGTTTTAAACCAAGCCCTGTGAGGAACAGTTAAAAGACCATGGCACACTGAGTTTAGAAACGAGAAGACTAAGGACATTCACGCACTTAGCATTTAAGATGGTCCTGTCCTGGTCATGCCTGCTTGACTCAAAATTAACCTCAGAAAATCCAGTCCAGATTGAGACACTTTAACTGCTTGCAATGGATTTTCTGCCAGCTATTGGCCATCATGTCCTCCCATTTGACAGTTCCCCTGCTTCTGTGGCCTCCCATTTGTAGGTGGATTTTCATGGACATATGTGTGTGTGTGTGTGTTTGTATAGCTATATATACAGTATACTACAATATATATAATACAACTAAAATGAATACGAATGATAATATTTCACTGTAATTGTCCATACATAATCTGCATCTCATTTATAAGTGACAAGTTGCATAAGATGTTAAATCTACAGAGTAATTGGAACCTGCTTTTATTCTTTTTTATTCAAATCTAGCGGGACACTCTTTCCTCTCAAATAACTGGAAAAATGGTGAAATGGTGCAACACTGGACTGTTTCTTCTCTCTCTCTCTCTCTCTCTCTCCACCAGATTTTGAAGCAGCAATTTTCCATTTGCAACTGGAAATTAGAGCAATCGTACCAAAAAGCATTAAAAAGTTTCGACAGCATGATAAGTAATTGGTTCAATTAAATATTTGTTTTTCCTCTGCAAATTAGTCAATATACAGCTGGTGTAACCTGTGCTATCTGAAACAGACAGGTATGCTTTTGATGGTGTGAGAACACGTATTTCAGAAGTGGAGCAGAGAAACATGGTCTGAGGTTGCTTTTATGGTTGAGTGGAATTAATAAAGGGTGACATCATCCCTTTCTGCCTTCCAGTAATAGGTGCTTGCCTGTTTTAGCAATGGAGGAGATATACAGTGGTATCTCAGTTCACGAACACTCCTGTTCATGAACAATTCAGTTCACGAACAGCTTTGGCCGCAAAATTTTGCCTCCATTCGCGAACTCCGCATCGGGTTACGAACAGGATCTGTGGCCATTTTCCCTGCTGACGCGTGGTTGTGGCTTCCTGTAGGTGAGATCGCGGTGGCAAACAGATGTCCTGAGAAGCTTTTTGGTGTGCTTGTTATCATGGCTCCGAAAAAGGTGCAGAGCAAGCTTGGTCAAAATAAGGGTTTGAAGAAAATAACCATTGAACTGAAGAAGGAAATTGTGGAAAAGCACGATCGTGATATTCGTGTGACTGATCTGGGCTCAGAGTACAAGATGGCGAAGTCGACAATATCGACTATTTTGAAGAATAAAGATGCCATCAAAGGAGCTGATGTGGCACAAGGAGTAACGACATTAACTAAGCAGAGGACACAAGTGCTGGAAGAGGTGGAAAAACTTTTGTTAGTGTGGCTGAATGAGAAACAGCTGGCAGGTGATAGCGTTAGTGAAGCTATGATCTGTGAAAAAGCCAGGAAATTGCACAGGGATTTACTGCGAAAAAAACCCTCTACAAGCACAGCAAGTGAAGAATTTAAAGCCAGCAGAGGCTGGTTTGAAAAATTCCGCAAGAGAAGTGGCATCCACAGTGTGGCAAGACATGGTGAGGCTTCCAGTTCTGACAAGGCTGCTGCAGAAGCCTACAAGAAAGAATTTGAGGAATTCATGAAGGCGGAAGGATATGTCGCTCAGCAAGTATTCAGCTGCGATGAAACAGGGCTCTTCTGGAAGAAGATGCCAAAGAGAACCTATATCACGCAGGAGGAAAAGGCACTGCCAGGGCACAAGCCCATGAAGGACAGATTGACCCTTTTGCTGTGGGTGAACGCAAGCGGCGAGGTGAAGATTAAGCCACTACTGGTGTACCATTCCCAGACCCCTCGTGCATTCAAGGAACACAATGTGAACAAGGCCAGACTGCCTGTCATGTGGAGGGCCAATGCAAAAGCTTGGGTCACAAGGCAATTGTTCATGGAATGGCTGCATGAGGTGTTTGCACCCACCGTTAAAAAATATCTTTCTGACAACCAACTGCCTGAAAGGTGCCTTCTTCTGATGGACAATGCCCCGGCACACCCTCCAGCCTTGGTGGATGATATGGACGCTGAGTATGACTTTATAAAGGTCAAGTTCCTCCTCCCCCCAACACGACACCTCTTCTGCAGCCCATGGACTAGCAAGTGATCTGCAACTTTAAGAAGCTGTACACAAAGGCGCTCTTCACCAGGTGTTTCAGTGTCACTGAAGAAACATCCTTGACTCTGAAAGAATTCTGGAAGAAACATTTCAATGTCCTCCACTGCATCAGCCTCATTGACAAAGCCTGGGAAGATGTCACCTACCGGACCTCAAACTCAGCCTGGAGGAAACTGTGGCCAGAATGTGTCACTGAACGTGACCGTGAAGGGTCTGATGCAGAGGTAGTGGAGGAGATTGTGTCCATGTGCAAGAGTATGGGTCTGGTTGTCGATGGTGCAGACATAGAGGAGCTTGTTGAGGACCATAAGGAGGAGCTGACCATTGCAGAACTTGCAGAACTCCAGAGTGAGCAGCAGAAAGCACTTGGTGAGGAGCATTCCACTGAGGAAGAGGAAGACAGGGAGGAGGTTAGCAGTGACGTGATTAAATCCATCATGGAAAAATGGAATGAGTGCCAGGATTTCTTTGAGAAGCACCACCCCAACATAACTGTAACGAACAGAGTGCTGAATCTGATGAATGATAACGTGGTCTCTCATTTCCAGAGGGTTATGCAGCGCAGGAAAAAACAACTGATTTAGACAGATTTTTCCCCAGAACTGAGCATGCAGCTAAGAGACAAAGAAGAGAGGACACCCTTGAAGGAGATCTCCCCAATTTCCTTTTGGAGGGGGACTCTCCCTCCAAACAATAACTGCCTCTCCACCCACCTTCCTGTCCCCCACACCAGAAGTCGCCTCGAGCAAGGTCAGTGTCCTCTCTCTTCATACTGTACTATACTGTACTGTACTTTGTTTCATGTTTTTGTGGTTTAAAAATAAAATACATATGGTTCAGAATGGATTAACCGTATTTACATTGAACCTTATGGGGAAATTTGACTCGGGTTGCAGCCAAAAATCGGTTGGCGACCAAATTCGGAGGGGTCAGAATGGATTAACCGTATTTACATTGAACCTTATGGGAAAATTTGATTTGGTTCACGACCAATTCGGTTCGCGACCAGAGTCGCGGAACGAATTAAGTTCGTGAACCGAGGTACCACTGTACCTTACATCTAAGGGAGATATGATAATTATAAATATCTCCAAGGATGTCACAAGGATGCAAGAAAGGATAGACCTGTTCTCTACTGCAGCTGAGAGCAGGACAAGAACCACCAGTGGTTGAAATTGAAAAGAAGACTCAAGCTGAATATTTGGATGAATTTCCTGATGGCAAGATGATTGGAAGAGTCGACCTAGAAAGGTGGTGGAACTCTGTTCTGGAGTGGGGTGGTTATTGACTATCCACACTGAACTAGGGCTTGGAATATATGATATATGAGAATACTTTAAGCTCATACATTCTGTAATTCTAGAGCATATCAGAGAGGCTCTGGCCAAGTAAGACTTGTCTTATTAAAGGTCCTCCCTTTGTCCTCAGCTTGCCTTTGCCTAGCTTTTGAGTTATTTTATTTGCTTATATAAGATCCTTCAGGTGTACTATACCCCCACTAAACAAGGCTTTTTGAGATAGCTGATTACTACAGTTTCCTATTGAACTCTCTAGTTTGATCCTCTGGACTTCCTCTCCATTTTGAAGCTTTAAAGATTTCCATTTCCAAATCTCCTGGGAAGTTCATTATAAATAACAGAATTCTTACCGTTTGTGAACAGAAAATAGCTTTACTATTAATTGAAAGAAGACTCAAGCTGAATTATTTGGATGAATTTCCGGACAGCAAGTTCATTGGAATTGCTTTACAAAATAAATGTTAAAAGGGGGGGGGGGAGTTACAATTCCCTTCAGATTCTTTAATCATGCTGGGAATCATTGTCATCATAGCAAGGGCTTATATTGAAAAACGTGGCACTGGTCCCTTCTGTGTACACCGTCACTCACAAACTCATACCTGCTCCAAGTCAGCCTCCTTTCTTCTAGATGCATTTAGAGCTGGCTTCTCACTGGAGCCAGTCTTTGGGTCTCCTCCTTGATTTCTGCTGCCACTTTATAACAATTTCACCCTTTGAACATCACTCTTCTCTCCTTGAAGACTGTTCTTCCTACTGCTTCTCAGAACTCTTCTGGTCTTCATCCCTTGTCACTCAGCTAGGTACTGTATTTCCTTTGCTGGGTGTCTGCCAAGTGCTTTTCTCCACTAGCCATTCTCTGCCAACCAAATTCCTATTTCCTTGTGCTCCTAGTATGTTCTCCTGTACAGAGAAGAATCCCTGCTGAGTGTATACACTCTATTCCTGATTGCTGTAGAGAAAATAATTGCTGCTTCCTTTTTTTACTTAATCTCTTCTCAGCCACTTTTTTTTTCTACATTTTTTTTTTCTTTAAATCACTTCTGCTTGACAATGGCTTCCATTTGCTTGCCTGTATATACCTCCACAGTGCACTCACTATCTTGTCTTTGGCTCATGCTCCATGCCCTACAACAGGGTTTCTCAATCTTGGCAACTTTAAGATGGGTGGACTGCAACTCCCAGAATTCTGGCTGGGGAATTCTGGCCATTCCCTTGCTGGCTGGGGAATTCTGGAAGTTGAAGTCCACCCATCTTAAAGTTGCCAAGGTTGAGGAACCCTGCCCTATAATATGCCATTTCTTCCCTATCTCAGCTGACTTCCTTTTATCTCTTTCAGGCTCCCTGCTCTGGATTGTCACTATCTTTTTTCTGTTGATTCTGTTTCCCTCCTTACTGCTCTCTTTAACACTCTCTTTACCTGATCTATTCCATCCTAATTACACTGCCCCTTTTCTATGGTCCTATTTCCCTTTATTTTCTCAACAAATGAATATTCTTCCAGCTTCTGAAACAGGGCATTGAAAATATATTGTTTTGTTTTATTTCCATAGCAACATATATTGTACTATACATACCCCTGCACCCATCCACACATCCACACACCATAGATTGTCAGGCTTGACAATTATCTATTTCTAAAGAGTTTTTAATGCTAAAATAGCTCCACAAAATTTAAAAGGGTAAAAAAAGAGGGAAACTAAGTTAGGATACACAGAGGATTAATGTGTGAAAGATTCAAGTGGGTGTATTTCAGGTTAGGTTCAGTACCAAGTAGACTTTTACAGTCTTTGCAAATTTTCCTGGCAATAAATAAATTCACTCAAATAATGAAATATAAAACAACAAAGTTCAGCAAAACATTGAACTGTCTTGTTTGCTTCCCCATATGTTTCTATGGCATTAAAAGGCATACTATTAAACTGATGCTTCACAAGGCCTGTGTACCTTTTTTTTTTCCCCCTGCCTTTCTGATTGCTTGACAGTGGGAAAAAAAAATACTACATATCTTTTCAACTATGACTTTAAAAGGTGATGCAAACATACATTTGAACAATTTTCTCACAAATTTCCACTGTTTATCAGCCAACTTTCTCATTTCCCAACTTCACTAAAAAATAAAACAAGCAAAACATAAATCCACCCCCAAAACCTCATTATTTAAGAAAGCATTACTAGAAATTTAAGTACACAAGGGTTTTTAAACTTTCCAATTCAAGACGTTAACTCTGTTTCTCAGCCAAAGGCCTTTCTCTGATGATGGCCTAAAACAGACAGATTAGCAGAGGAGTAAGAAAAATGTTGCCATTGTTTCTTTTGATTTAATTTTAATTGTATAAATTAAGAGAGGGAGAGAGAGAGATTATGTCAGCTTCCTTTATTATTACCTCTCTGAAGACCAATTTATGTTATCAAATTGCTATGATGAAAATTAAGTGAATCAACACAGAGCAATTTGATCCCTTTTGAAAACAGGGCATAGATAACTGAAATATAGCTAAAATGTTAGTGATATTATATATTCTTTCTTTAGATTTCCTTCAATATAAACTCTTTTATCTGGAATAACTATTCTTTATACACCCTTCTTTCACTAGAGATGCAAGAGAAATTCATGTGGTTGGCATTTTAATATGAATCAGATGCACTTCTCTCAGATTAATATGTAAGCCAAAATTCATTTTCATTTAGGAAATGAAAAACCACACTCTTTAAACTGTTGTAATCCTTAACAAACCTTAAAAATGGAAATGATAAGTTTCTATTATTGTTGTTATTGTTGTTAGTATTATTAGTAGTAGTCAAATGGGTGTTCAAATAGCTAAAAAGTTTAGTTCTATCCTATCTAAGTCATATCAGTGAAGATTCAGTCCCCAGTCCAGTACAAATGCTATAGACGGAAAGTACACCCAAGGATGGATGGGTGGTCACTGACATCAAAGCACAACTTTAAAAGCAAAATGGATGCTCACAGGTGCTCACATGTTGAAATCTAAACATAAAGGAGCTTCTCCAACTTAATTTGTCTCAAAGGAGAGCTATGAGGATAAAGTGGAAGGAGGGAAAGAACCATAGAATCTGGTTTTAAAATGAATTTGTGGTATAAGGATAACCAATAATGATTAACTGTTCCAGACTTTACTCTTGTTACTCATTTTCTGCATAATGTATTTTCTCAAGAATCAGTTATAATATAGGGGAGTTATCCTCAGTAATTTGGACTGATTGGGTCATTTGTGGCAGAGACTCAAAGGTGGCAAAGGTAGTTGATATGGGGCCTTGCCCATTCACAAAATAGCTGTACATGGGACACATCTAGTTACAAAACACAATTTTTTTCAGAATGCTCCCTGCTCCCTACCACCTTGTTGACTTTGACATTTTTATAGACAGATAAACATGTTTCTAAACAGAATTATGGGGTACACTCACCTGTCAAGTTTATAGGGATTATTTGGGGTCCAGAAATGTTCTCTTTATTTAATGTAAAAAATCAAATGGGACAAGAAGTTCAGTGGGGTCATGAGAAGTGTCCTTGGTCTCATTGGAACCTGAGCTGTAAAGCATGTGTAGCATCAGTGTATAAAATAGTGCACTGTCATCTTGGAATGGTGAAAGAATCTCAAATATCAAGTCAAACTTAAAGCTCATCAGTACACCGAATGATTCCTTAAGGAATTCTGAAGTAATTTTCTCACACCAATTCAGAATTGTTCCAGTGGGTAAACACACACACATATGTACCTTCAGAAACTACTGGCCTAGCAATGGGCTATGAGGGTTTTAAACTATATATTAGTGATAGAAATTTCAATGTGATACTATATATTTTTTTCCTCAGAAGTAAGTTTAGTTGAACACAATAGAATTTAAATATTTTTTTTATAGCTCATAATTTCATCAAGTTCCTCTAATTGCAGCATGTTGCCAGGACATCTTTTTTTAAAAAATGCCTTTTTAAATAAGGTTTATAATTTAATAATAATATTATTTAATAAAAGTAATATTTATTATTGTTGTTGGTCACACAGTCAGCCAGATATTTAGACTAGATTTGCCATTTTTATCCACCTATCGAGTCCTTCCCAAGGACCTGGGATTGGCAGATATTGTTCTTTGATGGTGTTAAAGGTATCTTACAGGATGTAAGCTGTTCCAAGTAAAGCTGCCTTTTGCAATTGACTGATGGTGATTTTGTCAATGCCAATGGTCTTCAAATGGGGCTCTAGATGTTTTGGGATTGCACCCAAGGTGCCCATTACTATTGGCACTATCTATGCTTTCTTTTGCCACAGTCGCTCTACTTCTATTTGCAGGTCTTTGTATTTTGTGATTTTCTCCAGTTCTTTCTCTTCTATTCTACTGTCTTCAGGTATTGCGATATCCACTATCCAGACTTTTTTGCCTTTCTTATCAATGATTGTTAGGTCTGGGCTGTTATGTGGCAGGTGCTTCTCTGTTTAAATTCTAAAGTCCCAGAGCACTTTAGCTTCTTCAATTTTTATTACTTTCCCTGTTTTGTGATCCCACCAGTTCTTCCTTGCAGGCAAATGGTATTCCTTGCAGATATTCCAATGGACCATTGTTCTACTTTGTCATACCATTGTTTGTAATCAGTCTGTGTGATCTTCTTGCAGCAGCTAACTAGGTGGTCCACTGTTTCTTCAGCTTCTTTGCAAAGGCAGCATTTGCTGTCTGTTACTGTCTTCTTAATTCTGCTTTATATGCATTTGTTCTTAAGGCTTTGCCTTGTGCAGCCAAAATTAGCCCCTCTATCTCTTTCTTCAAATTTCCTGCTCTTACCATTGCCAGGTTTTGTTGCTATCTGCTTTGCCTGTTAGTTTTTTTGTGTAGTGGCCATGTAATACTTTGCCTTGCCATGTCTCTTTCCTATTGTTCATTTGGTCTTTCTTGTAGGCCAGTTTAGCCTTCATGGTATATTAGCTTCAGTAAATTTTCTTCACTGTCCTTCAGATATTCTTCTAATGCCCCTTCTTCTTCTTCAACTGTCTGGTGTACTTGTAACATTCCATGCCTACTTATGCTCCTTGGTAAGTAGAGTCTGTCAACGTTGCTGCATGGATGAAGGGCATGATTTATTGTTATTATTTTTCTGCTCTTCCTATCCAGAGCTTCTAGTTCTGTCTGCTTGAGTCCAATCCACTATTCCAGGTGTGTTATCTAATGACTGGAATTCCCAGGTGTTAATTGCCTGGATGGTATTTCCTCCACTGAGTTGGACTTTAAGATCTTCACTCTCATGATGTATTCACTACTAACCTTCTTCCTGACTTCAATGTTGTTGTCAGCTTGAAGGATGCCAGACTCTTGATGTTATTTCCATAAGGCATATTGATTCTTTCAGTTTTCATTATTTTTCCCCTGTTGATGATAAGGGTGGCACATTTGTCCAGTCCAAACTCCATTGCAATATCTTGGCTGTATATTAGACAGTGTTGAGGAGAGATTTTATTTCAGATGGTGTTTTCCCATGCAACTTCAGATCGTTCATGTAAAGGAGCCTAGCAGATGTTTTTGATGCTTAATAGCCATGGCCTGACTTGTTCAGTATTGTTGACAGAGGAATCAATGCAATGACAAACAGGAGTGGTGATAGTAAGATTCCTATATATCAAATATCATCATTGACCAGAAACTGTGTCTTCCATTGTGCCATTGATCTTTGCACAAAGCTTCTGATGTTTCTACTGACTCCTGTTATTTCTAGTCACTTGATTTATCCAATCATGTGGCAGGAAGTCAAATGCCTTCTTGTAATCAATCCAAGCTACATTCAAGTTGGCTTTCTCTTGCCGTTTTTCAAAATCATCTTGTTAATTAAGATATGGTCTTTTGTTCCTCTGTTGTTTGGGCGATTTCCTTTCTGCTCAGATGGAAAGAGCTTGTTTTCAACTAGATGTTGTTGGACTGTATCAGCTACCACATCAGTTAGCAATTTGAAAGATGTTGGTAAGCATTTAATTGGCCTGTAGTTGCCTGTTGCTGCCCCTTTTTTGGATCTTTCATTATCAGGTATGTTTAGCCAGATGTTAACCAATCTTCAATTTCACCTTCTTGCAGTATAGTGTTAAACTGCTTGGTGAGGAGTAGGTGCAGAGCAATCAGATGTTTCAACCAAAAACCATGCTGTTCATCTTCTCCTGGTGCTGACCAGTTCTTGATCTTCCTTGCCCTTTTCTCCCCATTTCTGTTGTTATTACAAGTTCTTTCATTTCACCTTCTGTTTTATCCTTATCTACCTCCTTTATCCAAGCTACATTCTTGTTATATTTCTTTGGTTGTCCCATAGCTGCCCCCAAAACTGTATTGTTTCTTCTTTGTCAGGTGTTGACTGGTTCATTGCAGTCTCTCCATTGATAGATTGGTAGAAACGTTTCTGATTCAACTGAAATTGGTGATTCTGCCTATAGTGTGCAATTTGAGCTTTATATCTGCTGATTTTTGTGGCTATGGCTGTAATTTGCTGCTTTATTATTTCCAGTGCTTCTTTGATGTTTCTTATTTCTAGGTGATATTTCTTGATAAGGTATTTTTTGGTCTTCAACTTCTTTCCTTCCATCTGTTCTAGCCTGCTTGCATCTAGTCTTAGCATGCTGATCTTGTTTTCTAACCTGATCTTCTATTTTGGTGGTGCACTGTTTGGCTTTTTTTCTTGCTTGTTGATTTTGTATCCAAAGTATTCAGTTATAACTGCACCTGTGCTGTAGATTAGTTGGTTTGTTTCTTGCAGTAAGCTGGGCCTTATATTTGAAATTACAGTATTGACATCTTTTAATACTTGTTTTAGCTGTTTCTTTGTAACAAGTTTTAATGCAGACAACTTTATTCTGTTCTTTTTGTGCTGTTCTAAATACTCAGTTATTCTTTGTTTCAATTGCTTTAGTTTTTTAGTTAGATTGCTTTTAGTTTTTAGTTGTACTTTCTGAGGAGAAAGCAGAGGAGTGGGTGGCTTGTTTGGGAATGAAAACAATTCAATAGCTGTGCTGGTTTCCTCTACTGCCAGTTGCCCCTCATTTGCCTCTACAGTCTGAGCTACTTCTGGCAAGACTTGATTTCTTTGCCCTGGGTAGAACTTTGCAGTTCTTTCAATTTCACTTCTGTGAATACTTTATTTCATATTATAAATTGACATTGATCTGCTAGCCTCTGTTCTGTTATTTCTGATTCTGGATGTTGTTCTTTCCAGAAGTGGTGCATTCTTTTCAGATATCCTCTTCTTGTTGGACTCGATGTCATTTAATAAACAAAGATAATTATTTCTTTGTTTTCAGTCTTCATATATTTGCAATGGGTAAACAACTTTTCTTCCAGTAGTCTTGCAGCTGTTGGCCCTAGTTGCTCAGTCAACAGTCCTGAGTCCTGTAGCCCACTTGTCACCAGATGTCCAGGAACTAGAACACCTAGCACAGTCCTTGTCGACCCAGGCAATGACTGATCCATTATAGATTTCTGTAAATTGTGTTTCACCATATTGTTTATGGGAGAGACACTCTTCATTTGGCTTTTCTGATGAGACCTGTCCAGTATAGTTGAACCTCTGGCATAGCTCTCATCCTCCTCGGAACATGCAAGCCCCACAACCATGTCAAGGTAGTTCCTCATTGGGGGTTGTATGATGATGACGATGATGATGATAACGACAACTGGGCCAGGCAATCTTTCTCAGCCCAACCCACTTTACATGGTTGTTGTTATGGAGAAAATAAGAGGTAGGAGTATTAGATATGTTTGTTGCCTTCAGTTGGCCAAAAGGTATTTTAAAAGGCATGATATAAATGATACACACACACACACACACACACACACACAGTCCCCCCCCCACGGATTGTCATTAAAGAAAGAGATGAGTCTGTTTACATTCATTTTATATTATTTTTACACTATAAATAAGTGTAAACGTTATTGGTTTTTATATGCTGGAGTTCTTTTATATTACTAGAAAACTATAATTGAAACCCAACATGATTTTTTCTTTTTAAGTTTGGTGCTTATTATTTTAAGTTTAGTACAAAAAAACTGAAGAAAGGAATTAAACAAGCATTCATTATCAAAATATTGTGCTTTCTATAGAGCCCCATGCACACAAATACATTTTCCAGCCCACTTGGTATGCTGTAGATTCTGCAGTATCACTTAGGGACTAAGAATGCACCAAACAATGCATTGAGGATTTCATAGACAACTTTCTGTGACTATACCACTACCACTGCTATACCATTAAATATTTTGAAGGATGTTAAGAAGTCACAATCCAAGATGAGAAGCCTATGTAGAGTGATAAACCCAGTACAAGCTAGTCCTAAGGCTAAATGGTTGAAATCTTTACCTTATTTTTAGCATTAGAGTTTGCTATATTTTGAAGTAGGAAAAAGAATGCTAAATAATTAGATTTCACATTCATCTTCATTTTTCATTATTATATATTATCCTACCCCATAATCAATGTCACATTTTCATTAGGATTTATCACATCCTTATTCAAAACTTTGTTATTTCATCTACTTCATTTCTATTTCATAAGTTTTCTGTTCCAAATAGAAGAGAATATATGTAGCTCAAGGTTTAATTGAAGCTTTCTGTGTAATTTGCCCAACGTTAAATGTTTTATGAACTCTGCAGAATTACCCAAATGTAATTATCCTTGATTCTGCACCATATATTTGTATGCAGAACTCTGAACCTTACTCAGATTGTATATCTCTATGAATTTCTATGTGAATAGTAGCTGACAGAACCTCAGTATAGTACAAAGTAAATCAAAACATCTTTTTTCAAATGTGAATACATACTTTACTACTTATGAGCAGTTATCTGACAATTCAAAATAACTAAACAATGAATAGAGCAAATACAGAAATTTGGATACCTTTCTTCATCTTTTTCTACTACCATTACTACTACTAATACTACTACAAGGTCCTAAAAGGTCATTTATTAATTAGGCTACTGAACAATTGAAAATGTGAAAATATTTCCAGAAGTGAAAGATACTCTGACATTCTAACTTCTTAGGTTTGATTGCTGTTTCATCTATTTTCAGCAACCAGGTCATTTCAGATTTCAAATCAATTGAAAATTGAGCTTTTGAAAATGAAGATATTTAATTTTTGCAAGACATGAGAATATTCACAGAATAGGTTGTGTATATACTAAAAAAACACTATTAAGACATGAAATTTACTTACATGGAACTGTTAAAGTCATGGCAAGATCTGGAAGAGAAGAAAATTCTCTGCTAGAATTGTCTGAAAACTGGTCAGATCTTCAAAAAAGAACCCACTGATCTATGCAATAATTTAGTGGAATAACTGTCCTCAGATTTACAGTACAACATTGCTTATTCAACAATAATATGCCTAGAAGAGTTAGCAAAAAGAAACCTTTTCTCTGATATCACAAAAAACAGCATCTAAAATATGCAGAAAACTGTGGAGTCTTTGATGTTCTCTATGCTTGATTGTTTGCAGATATTTCATTACCCAACTAGGTAACATCATCAGTGCTGAAAATATGTGGGGGGGGGGGGAACCCTGATAAGCCTGAATGTTATGAACAAAGTGCTTTGGACTGATGAAAGAAAGTTGAACTGTATACCATAACTATACAAGATACAGTTGGAGAAAAAAGATAAAGCTTTTGGAAAAAAAGAACACCTTGCCAACTGTTAAATGTGAGGACATTTCTATTATGCTTGGGATTGTGCAGAAGCCAATTGCATGGGAAATATTGAGATCAGAATGAATTTAAATAAATATCAACATGTTCTTGATGCAGCCACATTTTATGGAGGCTTTGGTATCCTTTTGACCATTTTGGGCTTCTCAGTTTTCCTCTAGGTATATTAAATGCTGCATACTCAGAGATATACCTTCTTAGACTCCCTACTATTCCCCAATCACTAGATATATATGATATATTTGAGATTTACCTAAATAGAAGCTTTCAAGGAATCTCTGAATAGAGATACAGCAAAATAGCACCAGGATAACAGAAGAATGACACACCTACTACCATAGCACCTGATCTGTTTTTCCATTGTTAGGAGCTCATTGAACTCAGTAGTTTCCTGCAGTCATTTGACTTTGATAGAAATTTAGCACTCCTGTGTTTAGATTGTTTAGCCTGCGTATTCCACCAAAATAGTGGGGAATGTGTTAGTTCTTAGCTATTTTTTTTTTAAGCATATCAGAGGACATTGAAAGCATAAACAGAAAAATGGGATGGCATAGAAAGAGGGAAGAGGTGATGGATATGTTAAAAACAGAGGATCCTGCAAAATTCTACAGCATTACAAATTCTACTTATTTTGGACTGTGGCTCCATCCAGCTGCTATCATCAGTTCCTGGATTTGAAATTTCGAATGGGATCATGACCTTGGAACATTCTAGTCATGGTTTAGATAATTACAGACCAGAGTTCAAAATTAAACACTTTAAAAATGTTTTGAGCATTTTGCAAAATATAATTTTGGTGTGCACTATGTTTGATAGAACTACAGAAAATCATGCCCAGATATTTAAAGGATTTTACTTGTTCAGTACTCTGACCTTTTAACCTCCAGACACACTAATTAGATCTCTTTCCAATGATCAATATCTTAGTTTTTGTTCTTACTGATTGTTTATAGCATGAAAACTTGGTGGATGATTTCTCTGGATATCTCATCTCCCTAACAAATGTAGAGTTGATGCATATCCTGTTTGAAAGGATTGATTTGATTCAGCAAAGTTTTAATTAAACCACACCATCTAAGCCGATTCCTGAACCAAAGGACAAATGTACTTTTGAAGGAACAAATCAAACCAGGTGATTTCATTTTTTTTTCTAGAAATATTTTTAGTTGTTATTAAATTATCTTTAATAATTTCAAGCCAATCTAGAAGGTCTAAATCCAGAAGAATATTTGCTAGTGTGAATTGATAATCATTAGCACCTGCTTGGTATAACTGGTTAATCATACACCTGACTCTAATCCTACAAGATCCCTAACTTTGTGCAAGTGTACAAAGTGTTCAAGTGTAAGAAGTGATGCTGGTTTGAAGCCAAAGGGTAGTCACACCAAATATTGATTTGATTTAGATTTCTCTTCTGTTCACTCACTTTGCATTTTGTAAACTGATAAGCATAAATAATTACAATATATATTTTTAAAAGCATTCTTACTTTATAGCATTTTTTCACACCTGCCTAAAACTTTTGCACAGTACTGTGTGTGTGTATAAAATATTTCACTGTAAAAAAAAATACCTTTGAATTAAGCAAGTTCAGAATGTCAACAACAGCTGACATAGACTTGAAGGCCAATTCATATTTGCTTCCTTTTTTTAATTACTTATTTTGTCCTATGAAAATGTGCAAATCCTCATATTATTATGTCAAACAAAGATAGTAAATTATCATTTAAAGAAGTCAAATTGCTGTCTTCATTCAGTTTACCTCAGAATACAATGTATAAATTAATTGATGCTATAATTGACTGGTAGGAGTCACTATGCAACCAGTTTTATCCTTATTGGGGCTCCTCAGGCACAAGCAGTCTCCATATCTTCAAATATATACATGGAATACACATACACACACATAATCATTGTATGAATGTTTACAAGCATGTTGCTTTTAGTGAAACCTTATGAAAAAGGGCTCTCAGTTTTTCTCATCTTTATTTTCTTACATTTAAAAGCCAAAGGGATAACAAGGAAACTGATGTTCATGAACCTTCACACATTTCCCTCTTCTCTGTTTGTGTTGAAAGGCTTTAGGCAGACACCCTGTTTTCTTAAGTGTCGAGGCCATAAAGATATGGGAGGAAGTGACCCCAAGCTGCATTCTAGGAAACAATAAAATTCAGAAGATCAGAGGGGGTGCCCCCGAACTCTGACTAGTAACCAGTAGGTCATCAGGAAGATAGGTTTCCCCCAATAATAAGGAGGATCCAAAACTTATGCCAATTTCAGCCAATCATTTGTTAATTTCTGTACCTCTTTGTAAGAAACATGTATAAAATTGTCTTCTTTGGGTGTGATTGGGGTTCTTCTCTGTCTTAAGGGGAGATCCCAGCTGACTCTATTGGCAAGCTTTCAATAAAACTTTAAAGTCCAAGCTGGTATTTTCGTGTCTGATCTTCTGTCAGACTGAATCCGAATTAAGGAGAGTCAAAAACTCTCAAATTTTGCTAACAGTAGTTGTAATCAATATTGCTTGCAATGGACTGGACCCTACTTCAATGTTCTTGAAACCTAAATGTTGAATAGCTAAGTCTGAATGCAACTAATTCTGACACTAATTCAATCAGTCCATTTTCTGTTAAATATCTTCCTTTGATATTTCAGTAGATTTAAACCTGAGAAATTCATAACTATAATAACTAATGTTGTCAGTCACAAATTGTTAGTGGTAATTCTACTAGAAAAGAATTAGTAAACAAAACAAACAAAAATATCAGATCTGCTTTTTATCATCCCTTTTAAGTACTTTCAGACTTAACACTGTAACACTTTGACTCTGAAGAGAAGCTTAGTTTCTTAAAGAGATCAAGGAAACAAAAGAAAGTAAAGGAGTCAAAATCAAGAATTTGACTATATCTGTCTTTCATGATGTCAGAATATATAAATGTCCCAAGGACATATTAATAGGTGAAGCCTGCCTTCTATAAAGAGAAAATGTGGCTAATTTTGACTGTATCCATTACTAGTATTTCTGCACATTTCATAGTTTTCTTCTCTGAATATAATTCAGAGACTATTATCAACAAATAAAATTATACTGGAAACATTCTACCATATGTGGTGGCATGTAAAAACAGCCCCAAAGTATTGGAAATATATACACAGCAGAGAATTCAAAATAGAACCACATTTTTTTTCATTAGGTATAATTCCAGAACACATCAATAAATAAATACCATAATTTATTAAGATGCATGCTTATAGCTGCAAGGCTAAACTTTGCACAACACTGGAAAAAAGACAGTACTGACAATATCAGACTGAGAACTTAAACTTGGGAAATATGCGGCAATGGTGTGTATAATGTGTGCACATGCACACAGACACACACATGTACATATATTCATATACATACATACATACATACATACATATATAAACTAAATTTAAGAAGAATTCAGTCAGGCAGGATGGGTGTTCTTTGGGTCCCACCAGCTAAAGAATGCTGGTTGGCAGGGCCCAGGATGTGTGCCTTTTCTGCCAAAGCACCCACCCTATGGAACATCCTCCTTCTGGAATCATGATTGCCTCAATGCTGCTGGCCTTTCATAAGGCACTAAAGACTTGGTTCTGTGCCAAGGCCTGGGGCCCTGAATATGTGAAAGAACCCATCTCCTGGCTCTGTTGATGTAATGGAATGTGGGAAAGACCTTGGGAGATGGGGCAAAGAGATGCTGCCTAGGGAATGGTCAGATAACAGACAGCATAGCCCACAGCTGGAAAGTGGGTGGGGTAAGGCTCTCCTCCTGGCCCCCACCAGTTGACATTTTCTTGCTGACAGGACCCGCAATATGTCCTCTCTGCCTGACTGGGTGGGATGGGTTGATGTGACGGGGGTAAGACAGTCCCTCAGGTAACCTGGACCCATTCCATGTAGGGCTTTAAAGGTGATAACCAACATTTTGAAATGGACCCGGAAGCAGACTGGGACCCAATGCAGCTCGCATAGTAAAGGTGTTATATGCGCCTTTCTGGGAGCACTCAAAATTATCTCCGCAGCCGCATTTTGGACCAACTGTAGCTTCCAGATACTCTTCAAAGGTAGCCCCATGTAGAGCACATTGCAACAGACTAGCCAAGAGATGACCAGGGCATGACTGACTGAGCAGAGAGCTTCCTGATCCAGGAAGGGACATAACTTGTGTACCACATGAAGGTGGGCAAAGGCTCTCCTGGCTACAACTACCACCTGCTCCTCAAGCAGGAGTCATGATTCCAGGAGGACCCTCAGATTATGCACCTTGTCCATCTGGGACAGTGCAACCCCATCCAAAACTAAAGATGGTAAATCCTTCAATACAGAGGGGCCTCCAATCCATAGTCACTCCATCTTACCAGAGTTCAGCTCTTCTCTTGCACCCCATCCAGACCCCCACAGCCTCCAGGAACCATGAAAGGGTGGTCACAGCATCACTCATCTCACCCAGGATGGAGATGCATAACTGGGTATCATCAGCATATTGATGATACCTTATCCCATGCTACGGATGATCTCACTCAGTGGTTTCATGTAGATGTTAAAAAGGAGCAGAGAAAGTACTGAACCCTGGGGTACCGCACAAAGGATGGGCTGGTAGCTGGCCCTCTCGCCCCAATCAACACTGATTGGGATTGACCTTGGAGGAAGGAGGAGAACCAGTGCAAAACTGTGCTGCCCACTCCCAACTCCCCAAGTCGACCCAAAAGGATACCATGGTAGATGGTATCAAAAGCTGCTGAGAGGTCAAGAACAGCAGGGATGGATGCACTACCCCCATTCTGCTCCCGCAAGAGATCATCCATGAGTGCGACCAATGCCATTTCCATCCTATATCTGAGCCTGAAACCTGACTGAAAAGGGTCCAGATAATCCATTTCCTCCAGGATTCTCTGGACCTGCAACACCACCACCTTCTCAACCACCTTCCCTAAAAAGGGGAGGTGGGAGACCGGATGAAAATTGTCCACTATGGTGGGATCCAGAGATGAATCCTTGAGGAGGGGATGCACCAGCACCTCCTTAAAGGCAGCTGGAAACACCCCATCCCTCAAGGATGAATTCGCCATTGCCTGGACCCACCCACATGTCACCTCCCGGGAAGCTTTAACTAGCCAGGAACTACATGGATCTAGTTGACAGGTGGTGGCAATGACCGTCTGGAGGACCCTGTCCACCTCCTTAGATTCAACAGGATCAAACTGTTCCCAGATTACAAGGTAAGAACATACTCTGGGCATCTCTATAGACCATGTCTCATGCTTGGTATCCAACTGGAACTGGATCCGAGTGATTTTATCCTCCAGATGCCTTGAAACCTCCTCTGTGTGGTCCTGTAAATGGGCTATTAAGCCTCCCTTTTCCAAAAGAGATCGGGTGATCTTGAACAGGGCTGCCGGGCGGCATTCTGCAGATGCAATAAGAATGGAGATATATTGACATTTCACCGCTCTTAACAGTACAAGGTAGGCCTTAATAGTGGCTCTAGCTTGTGTTCAGTTAGGTTCAGTCGTTATTTTCCTCCAGCGGTGCTCTAGATGTCTTTTAACCCTTTTCAAAACCCTCAACTCCTCTGTAAACCAAGGGGAGTGTTGGGTTCAATGGGTCAAGAAAGGTTGCATGGGCGTGATCTTGTCTGAGGCCTCGGTCACTTTCCTATTCCAAGTAGAGGCCAAGGCCTCTGCTGGACTGTGCACCAGACTCTCAGGTATAACCCCCAGATCCCTTTGGAACCCAGTTGGGTTCATCAGTCACCAGAGGCAGACTGATTGAATGGGTCCTACCTCCCTGCAGAGGGGAGTAGCATAAGAGAATCTCAAGGCCACCAGGACATGATCTGACCATGAAAAGGGGGACAGCTGTAATTCCTCCTTCAGATCACATTGCCACTGCTCTGACAAGAAAACAAAGTCCAGTGTGAGACCACTGTCCCAAGTCGGGTCATGGATAATCTGGGACAGGCCCATGGCTGCCATGGTAGCCATGAACTCCTAGCCTGCCCTCTGAGTCCTGTCATAATACCCCCTCCCCGTCACCACCTGAACAGTGTAATCTGCCCTGACCTCCCCAGAGCTTCCATTCCCCCAGCCCTCCGATTTTCCTGGTTAGGAGTCCCTCCACCCAGCCAACCAACCTCAGACACACCCAGTCAACTAAAGGGTAATGGTGGGCTCCATGGCACTTCAGCTCCTGCTCTCAGCACCATTGGAACCTAACCATCACCCTACTCATCCATTGTGCCCCCTTGCCCACCTCTCTCACTAGTTGGTTGGGGGCATCTGCTCCATTCTTACTCTCATCCTGACTCTCACTCAGGGGAAGGGAGTTCCCTATCACATTCATAACACACTCCACACATCCACCTTTGGCTCCCCTTCCCTGTGTCTCACCCTAGGGAGAAGGCATGTAACCCACTTACACTGGAGGGATTCCAACATCCCTCTGCCTTTGCTGGGCCAATTGGAGGGGCTGATTGAATCCCCTTCAACTCCAATCCCTCAACCTGCTATTCCAGCTGCCACTCCATCGCTAATCAGGCTGTTTATAATTCGGGGCATTGCCTGGGCCACTGTTGCCACCATCACCCAAGTCCCTTCTGGGTCCACCGCTTGAACTCCCACTCCATGGTTCCTTCAGGGCCCATTTACTATTCCAACAATCAGCTGGGTTATTCCAGTCACTAGCACCACCCAGACTTCTCCTCCGGCCATTAGACCTCCTCCTTGATTGGCCTCTCTGGCCACTTCCTTGGATCACTTAGCTGCTTTACCGCTGCCCACTCACCAATCCAGTGGCCATCCAGACCTCCCAGACTGTCCGAGCCATTGGCGCCATTGTCGGGGCGCAAATCCCTCTTTGGGTTGTTGTCCTTGCTCTCTGGGTCATTGCCCTTGGTCTCTGGGCTGCTGCCACCACCAGGATGTAAATCTGGCTGATTTTCAGGCTGTTTGGGCCATTCCTGGCATCGCCGCCATCCCGGTCACCCAAGCACCAGCTCAGCTATTTCCCAGGGTGCCACAATCCAGCTTTCTCCTTGGGCGTTCTCCAGGATGACCAGGCGGTCCACTGCAATTGTGGAGCCCCGCCTGGGCTCTCCAGCCTCTTCCAGTCTCCGCGGACCTCCATCACACAATGGACTGCAGATCCACCAGTCCAGTGGCAGGGGCAGGGGGGAAAAGAGAAGACCTTCCAGGAGTGGAGGGAAGAAGATGAAACCATCCAGGGCACTCAGGTGAGAACCGGTGACCATATCTCCCACCTAGCATTCACTCCCAGTTGCCATCTTGGATCTCTGCCTCTGCCTCTATAAATAAATAAGAATGGCTTCCATATATATTACATATTATGTAGCAAGGTAAATACAAACATTTAGAGTATGGTTTCCAAAGCTTACATCAACAGGTACTGCAAATTGGTAGGAATACAAAGAAGGGGGAAGACAGAAATTAAATATTTACCAATATTATTTTTAGAGGTGTTTTTCTTTCTTGTTTCTTTCTGTTTCTTTTTCATTTTTTTGTAACATTTACAAATAGCAATATAATGGAGTTTTGGCATTAAGCTCAAAAATTTATACTTTTTTATATCATAAAAACAACTTGATACACTCTGTTTGGTATCTTTTGCTAATGTTATATCGAGGAAAAATTGTATTACTTCAGTAATTCTCTGTTCATTCATAGATGATACCTTTTTTTGAAAACACACCTTTGTTTTAAATAAAAGGATTATAATAAAACTATAATTCTATATTTTCATGGATTAGGCTCTAGGAATATTATGACCAGAAGACAGTGGTGGTGATAGATCTAGCAGTGCCAAGTGACAGCAACATCAGGAAGAAGGAGTATGAGTAGATGGAGAAGTACCAGGATTTGAAGGAAGAACTAGAAAGGATGTGGAATGTAAAGGCCAAAGTGGCCCCAGTGCTGGTAGGAGCACTCAGGGCTGTGAGTGGCTCCAAGAGATCCCAGGAACAACATTAGAGCTCTCTGTCCAGAAGAGTGCTGTGCTAGGAACAAGTAAGATACTGTGCAGAACCCTCAAATTCTAGGCCTCTGGTAGAGGACCTGAGCCTGAGAAAGACACATACCACCCATAGGGGTGAGAAGGGTATTTATTTATTTGTTTGTTTGTTTGTTTGATCTTAATGTTCAATTTCAAACAGTTGTTCCAAATGTTCTTGGGCATTTTGAAATAATTGTATAGTGTTACCTTTTTTTGACCTCAGAACAAAACTAAGCGATTTGATCAACATCACTTCAGAAATCCCAACAACTCCAAGCATTGTGATTTGGCTACAGTTTTGTAGATTGAGACTATTTTTTTTTCCTGAACTTCTTTAAATTCAGCTAATACCACAGCAGAAACAAATTAAGTATTGAGAAGAATGTGGTAGAAGTACATATCCAGATAAACACATATACACACATTTTATTGGAAGTTCAATCACAAATATAAGAGTTGCAGTTACAATTCATGTGAGTGAATAAGTCATACATGTTGTGCTATACTTTATATTTTAGTTAGTTAATGCAAAAATGTATGTGTTGCATTATTGTCATTCAAACACCATTGTTGCTAATGCAGTGGATATTATACAACTATATATACTACTGCTGCTGTATTGATATGATTGATTTCTTGAATATGTGTGTGTGTGAACGCGTACTTGTGTGCACACACTCTGTAAATATTCTTGTGTCTTTTTCTTCTTGAGCTTTAGAGTGTTATTTCAAAAAGCCAATAAGCCGTGTTGGTGTTCATGTGCACTCATTGCATGGTCTCATGTCTTCCTATAAGAAGCATCAACAGCCCACCTTTTCATTGTAGCCAGCATCCATCCCCCTCTCCCCCACACTTTCTATACCAGGAAAAGGCAACACAGGAAGTCTGCCACAACAAAAAAGTCAGGGGCATCCACAGGAGGAAAGTCAGCAATTTCAAGATGACAAATGGAATGAGACAATCAAAGCCTTTTCCCTTTTTACTGATAAAGGGGTGAGGTTTTGATTGCCTGGAAGGCCTGCCATTTTGATATTATTTTCCCCCACCCCCCTTGAATGCCCCAATCTTTTGCATGACCTTGCTAAATAGGTGCGACTACAGAAAAAAATGGCCATGGAGTTTTTTTTTTTTTTTTTTTTAACATTAAGGAAATGTCATTGGAATGGAAAAAAAGTACAATTTGTGAAAACCTGTTTTTGTTCAGTCTAGCAGATATGCTAATTGAAAGAAATGTTACAAGCTCTTTTGCCCTAATAATGTTTTGACTTCAAGGAACTAAGAAGGCTTATCCGTTGAAATAAAAGAAAGGGAGTGTTTTGAAGACAGACTGTAATCCAGATTTTTAATTGGATAAGTGGACAGTTATGTTTCTATGGGGATGTGTTTTAATATTTTAAAAATCATCCTTTACCCTAGCAAAGATGGAGAGAAAATTACAAGTTGTAGCATGACACACACAAACATGTACAAAGGGGGAGCACAATTTTCACAGTACCACTTTCTTTGGAAATAGGGAATAAAATAGAATGTTTCTGGATTGAAGAAGGAGAGAGGGGCAGAGAGAGGTAAGAATGATATGTCCATTGCTCTGATTAATAAAGTAGAACAGAATATGTGTAGCTCAGGGTTGAACTGTGGAGTACTTGGTGCTTTCTGAGCTTGGTTGTTTGCTTGCAGACATTTCATTATCAGACTAGGTAACATCCTCAGTGTTTGCACATGTGAGCTTTGCTCCCTTTTTATATACAGTAACTTGCCTTGCCAGTGTTGGTAGAGGTAGGGTTTTCTCCCTGGTAGTTCCTTGATTAGGGTATTGTTTTCTGCTTAGAATGGAATTGCCTAGGAAGAGTTCAACAATCTGGGAACATTACCTTACGTATACAAATATCCTTTCACTATATCAGCTACTGTTTGACCAAGACCAAGCAACCAGCAATGCAAATGGGAAGAGGTGAAGAAATGTCTGTCAAATTTCAGTTGGGTCTTTTAAGAATTGGGTCTAGTAACTGTTGGTACTAGAATTGATATACATAGAGGGTTATGGAAAGGCTAGTGGAGGTACACCCTACTTTCTCCAGAATGGTGTCGTTTTCCTAAGCGGTTATATCCTCTCAAGCTCCTTGTAGTATATAAGGATATCAGTTTTACTGCAGGAAGAAAGTGTTCCCTGCAAGCACCATGTTTAACCTGTTGACCTGGCCATAGTACTAACATTGTGAAAAAATTGACACAAATTGGGGTAAAATTTAAAAGGAAGGAGGGACAATCAGGTTCCAGCTGAATGAGTTAAAGTCTTCTTGTTCTATCAGAACACAAGAACCAATACAACTTGAAATTTTGTTCTGTTGGAACACAGCTAATTCAAAACATTGGGGCAGAACATTTCATTTGTTGTTTTATTGCAAGCTTATTTTTCATTTTATGCTTATTCCCACAAGCATATGTATAACTCCTGAAGTTTGAAAGTGTGTATAAATACAGAAATTATAGCATTATAAGCATTAGTCTGAACTTTTAATATTTACAAATCCATAAAGAGGAATTCACACATACAAATATGTATTTATTTTTTGATGAAAACTAGACTTTAGAAAGACTTAAAAGACATAACTAGATCCACATTATGAGATGAACTATTCTTTATTGATTTATGTCTTAGTATGAAGCTTCCATTTAGTGATAAACTATACATTCCATTTCTCATACGGTATGTCCCAGTGGTCTATTTCTTGTGTTTATTATTTCTTTCAAATTCATATCAGCTAGTCACAAATGTGCAGCATAATATAATTTTTTTAACATAAAAGCTTGTTTGCAGGTGAACTTTCCTAGCTCTAATTATGATGAAATATACTCTACCTCTGATCATGAACTTGTGCTTCTAAGGAGAAAGAATTCTGCTTAAAAAGCTTCTTTTCAGGAAAATTTGCATTCCTCACTTGCTATAAAGACAAAAGGCAACATGTTTTCCTGAGTAGAAAAGCATGAAACTAACTTTACTTGTGGAATGGAAAGTACAGCAGAGGGAATTAAAAATATAGTTATGTATAATGTCTACTCATTGTCTAAGAAATGAGATGATCATTTGGTCTTGATATAAAAACCAATAAGGGCAAAAGGTTGGACTGACTGAAAGGATGTTTATATAATCCATGTGTATTTATTCTCAGCATCAAATCATTATTTAGTCTATGTATAATTTATATTGTGTCTTTTTCCCCCCAATTTATTCAATGGGGAAGAAAAAAATGGGTGAAATTCTCATGGGTGGGAATGACTATGGTAATGTAATGTCCTTCTTTCTCATTGTGCAATCATATCTTCAGCAATCTGCAACTTCCTACACTTGAATTAAATAACCCAAGAGAGGATATTATGTAGAACTCTTCCCATGGGACTTTTTCAACTCTGGAAGTTTGGCTGCCTGAGCTAGTGCACAGTGTGTAACAGAAGGAACAACAGTTCTTTATTTACCACAATAAAGTAAAAGGCAAGCAAATGAACAAAAACTAAAAGAAACTTGGAGTAAATTCTTAATAATTCTTAACATGAAATAGAAAAAGAAACCTAGATTACGTATGGCACACTTAAATTCACTCCAATATTGTTCGGAATTTTTATCTACATTATTTAGAGAGCTGTTAGGCCATAGACTTCTTATAATTTATAAACTTTCCTTCCATTTATAAGCTGCCCAAAACATTATTATTTTTTTCTTTATTTACCCTTTTTCTATTGAATTATTCCTGTAAAAAGAGATAATTAAAACATAGAACCATAAAAGTATTCATTTATTTATCAAATAAAGAACATGGTCAATGCTAACAAAATGAAAAGGGCAAAATTTGGGAGGTTAAATGCAACCATTTTTTATTTTGTTTTAAATATAAAACATAACACATTAGAAAAAGAACACTTTATATTTATTTCTGGAGGAGAAAAAAACAAATATGTTTAGTTAATTACAGCATAAGGAAAACCACAGGACAGCTCTTCCTAAATGATCAAAAATATCTCAAAACCTACACAGATATTTAGATGTTTAACTGTCAAATTATACAACCCAACAAGAACAACTAGTTGTCAGAAAAGTATCTCAGGAATAATATATAGCAAGTAATTAATAATGATTGAATGTGCAGTTTGCTCAGGTTGCACTAAGTTCTAGAAAGGAATTAATAGGGGGGAAAGTGTTAAAAGAATCTGAAGAACCACATTTTTTCTCAGAATGAAAGATATAATCAAAATTAACTAAAAGCTTGTTGGTTTTTGCTTTAATTCAGCAGTAATTACATGATAGTAAAATATACAAAAGTTTTAATTATTTGGAAGTATAATTAAAATAGATATTAATGGACCAGGATAAGTCCATTCCCTTTTCCTCTTCTCTATTAAGACATACTATAGATTTTATTTATGGTATTAAAAATGGTATTTATAGTATTTTCTGTCTTCTGAGAATTTTCTTGTGACTGTTGCACAATCTAGGTGACATTTCAATTTGAATAGTAAAAACAAACAGTCCCCCTTCTTGAAAATGTTAGCACTTTTGAACACACTCAATAAACTCAAATCATGTCTATTTTGAAATAACACATGCTATTTAAACAATTATAAATAAATATGTCAGAGAATTATCTCAAAAAGAAGCATTTTGTACAGTCTTATCCTAGGGATTCATTGAAAAATACATGCAACAATAAAAGATACAGAAAATAAAAATAAAGAAAATGTGGATATAGGAAGCATCTTTTTATGTGCCAGACAATTGTTCTGCTTCTATAGTGTTGTCAGCTCTCACTAGCAATTACTTTGGTGAATCAAACATAAGGTTTTTGCTCCCATCACAACCCCACCATTTTTTTCCTATTGGAAGACAGCAAAGATTTGAGAATGTATTTATTACCATAGATACACTAATGATTTGGGTATAAGGATAAAACAAATGTAACTGCAATACACTGCAATAAATCTAACATATTTTCAGTTAAAATGAGCTGAAGTACCTGGGTATAAGTTTAGTTGAGTTTCTGGAACAATTCAGTATAAACTGGTTTGATATGACTGAATTTCATAGTTTTATATATATTGTGTATGTATATGTACTATATATGGATAGATGGATGGATGGATAGATAGATAGATAGATAGATAGATAGATAGATAGATAGATAGATAGATAGATATGTAGATAGATAGAGTGTATACACACACATATTTACATAAATATATATAATGGTAGTGTAAACTCACTCTAAAAACTTTAAAACAGAAAACTTCCAATGAAGGACCAGATATGTTCTTAACATAATGGATCAAATAGGATGGTAAGTTGGAGTGATGACTAGAAGGTTTCTATTTAGAATGAAAGCACAGTCATATATGCGTCTACTGTGAAAGTTCTTTTCATCAAATTCTCTAGTAATCATGAGAGATAAACTTCCAGGTGATCCCAAAGCATTATAAATGAAGAATTACAATTTTAAGCAACTTTTATATACCTCTATGCCACTGGATGTATCTGTGGATGGGAAAATGCTCTTTAGCTGCATAAGCCTTTTTATTTGCCTTTTAGAAAGAGTTTTGGGCACTGGAAATTAAGTCACCACTAAGACCTGAGTTAGCTATTTGTGGGAGATATACTTCAGAGACCCTTAAACTAAATTCTTCACTAAAAGATGGCAAAGCAGGTAATGGTAACCTCATTCCAGCTGAACACTTTGTATCTTATACAGAATAGCAGTCCCCTGTTTTGGCCTGTATATTGACTGATATTGATCAATTATCCTGATGCCCCCAAAATGGAATCACTCAATAATTGTTCCATGTTTAAAAAGGGGGACAGGTCTACTCCAGGCAGTGATCACCAATCAGCCTGCTCATCTTAATAAGTAAAAGATATCTAGGCACCTATACACAAAACTGATGGCTTGGCTAGTTTAATAAAAGATTTTAGTTGTAGAATAAGCTGGCTTTAGGCCAGGTTTCTCAGTCTTTGATCAAAGAATCAATCTGCAACACTTAGCCAAAACATAGTCTCCTCGGAGACCTGAAGATGGCTTTTGATTGGATCTCCTATGGCAAAAACTAGCTGTTTCCTTTGTTGATCGTTGGGGGGTGTGGCTAGTTACTATGAGAATACTTCCATGTAAGTTAAATGCAACATCAATGTATATTAACACCATGATCCTCACACAAAAGAATGTCTAGCATTCTGCCACCTCCTCCCTTTATTTAAATGTTATGTTAAGGGAATTGTACATGCCTTTCCGAATGTGAATTTTACCTTCCCTCAAAGACTAATTTATACACTCCTTTATGCTGATTACACAGCTATTTTCTCCATTACCCAAACTGGACTCCTCCTCAGCCTTTGGGCTTCAGCTGAACATTGCCAAACTGAGGGACTGGAAATAAATTATTTAAAAATGAATTTGCTGCTTTTAACCAATAGACATAGCCATCATATGTGGGAAATCAATATCCAACCTATCAAGCAAGTAAAGGAGTTTATATATCTGTGGATCTATTTCCAGTCATCTACTTCCTGGATACAGCAAACCCAGGAGGTCACAGACTGATCTCACAAAGCCTACAGTTTAGTCATTTGATTTGCCATCTGCAATGGGAACACATTGCTCCTGGCAGACATTAAAGTTCTCAGTGTTAAGCTACTGTTGTTTCATGCCCAGTTTTGCACATACTCTGATTATTCACATTTCAAAGCTATCCAAACTAAATTCATCAGAACCTTACTGTGTAACTCACTATGAATGAACTTTTTTGGTTAGAACTTGGATGCCCCTTTATAGCAGTTTGAATTAGGATCTATCATCTGTAATACTAAGACAGACTTTTGGGTGAATATTTGGTTCAGATTACTTTGGCACATAAGTTTACTTCCACTTCGAGAAATACCATTGCCAATTGTTTGTCTTCTTGTGCCTTTCTTCCCCAATTCTTAATATCACACAGAATCAACAAATCCATGTATTTAAACAGAGAGTCCTTAATCCGGATAACCAGAAGAATAGATCTAAAAGTCCACCCTATTGTCTCAAGGACTTCTTTTTACATAATTCTCTCACACTCCCTAATTACCTCTATAGAATTACATCTGCTACACATAGAAGTTCATTCACATTAGCAACATCTTACCCTTAATGTAGGGGAGATACAATAACATACCGTATTTTTCCGACTATAAGACGATACTTTTTTCTAAAATCCTTACGCTCAAAATTGAAGGACGTCTTATTCAAGGAAGTCAGCCGAAAAGAGAACCGCATGGTGGCAAAACTGCCCATACCTTGTCTCTGCGAACGGGCTTCCTCCTATTGCTAGCCTCTAACCACGAGTGAAACTGCCCATACCTTGCCTCTGCGAACAGGCTTCCTCCAATCACAAGCCTCCAACCATGAGTGAAACTGCCCATACTTTGTCTCTGAGAATGGGCTTCCTCCAATCACGAGCCTTATGTAACTGATGTCAGCTGATGCTGAACAAACCAATTGGAACGCATCCCTTTGGAGGTGGAGATAAAGATGTCAGAAAATAAAAATATAAATAAGAGAATGTCTTACTGTGCAAAATTTAAACTGAATGTAATCAGTTTTGCAAAACAGCATGGAAACAGAGCTGCAGAGAGACAGTTTGGACCTCCTCCCACTGAGTGTATCAGATAAATGTTACCTATTTACTAAATAAAAATGTGCTCTGCTTTATCTTTAAAATATTGATTTCTTAATTTTGGGTTGGAAAAATGGGGGGCGTCTTGTACATGGGGGCGTCTTATAGTCGGAAAAATATGGTACTTTATGTAGAATATTTTTGCATCTGTTCCAACACTACAAATGAATCAGTAGGCCATGTTTTACTTCACTATTCTCCCCCTTCTCTTTCATTGTGCTTAGCATGCTGAGTTCATAACCCTACTTCTTACTGCCGTGCAGATTGGTCTGAAATTGAAATTGTTCATTTTTTCCTTTGCTGATTTTGATGCCGAAATTTCCAGAAATATAGCAAAGTTTGCTCAACTGCAATTGCTGTTAAAAGGCTCTGGGTTTCATTCTGACCATCTCAGAACCTTAACTTCACTGAACCTCTATGTCTCTCTCTCTTTATTTTAAAGTTCTCTTTATTTTTTATAGAGAGGTGTTAAAGAATTATCACTAATCTCCCTCTCTAACATGCTTCTTCTTGGATATTGTCTTTTTGGGATCTGGCTATACATTAATAAGGTAAAGAAAGAGTTTTAGGTAAATAACAGGGAGATACTGGTGCACATGCCTTAGTTTTGCAGGTCTGGAACTCAGTGTCTTCATGCTGCAGTTTAGGCAGCTTGAAATTTTTCCTCTGTCAGGGCTGGAAGGATGGTGGCAGAAGTGGGATATCAATAAAGCCACTACTGAATAGGAGAGATCCTGCTTCACAGAATGCTCCCCTCCAGCATCTATCAGCCTTTTGGGGTGGGGGGGGGTGGCAGTCTACTTTTTAAAAATAGGTTTAACGTTTCAGAAAAACACTGTGTTTAAAAATAGAAAAACATGGGGAGGCAGGTCTCTCATTGCACTGAGCACCTGCTTCCCTCTTGTCAGCTGTTTTTCAGGCAATTTTTAAATGTGGGTTAGTGCTCTTTTGAAAACAGCTAGAACATAGACCTAATACTTAATACCTAATAAAGTTTAAAGGTAGCCAGAATAACAGCTGACAGCTGCTCAGGGGATAGTGTAGTACAATGAGAGAGATCCTGTATCACAATCACTCAGCTCCTGTCAGCTATTTTAATGGGGAATTTCCCCTGTGCCGTGCTGGCTAGGTGTGGGGTTGCCTAGTTAAACAGAAGAGTATCTTCTGTTTTATCGTAAAGTTCCCACCTAACTCACTGATCAGCTAGCTTGTACCAGGTTTTGACAGACAGTTAAATCCATGGGTCTAACCCATGGATTTATCAAAATTCACTTCTTCCCTAGCTCCAGGCTTAGCCTCAAGGAAAGTTATTAGTGGCTTTCTTTTCACCCACCAACAACTGATTCTCAGTGGGGCACTAAACAATGCCAAAGGAATCCATACATCACTTTCCTGAATTGTCCCATGTGAAAACTATAAAGACAGTAGTACTCACTGGTCACATTATTAAGGTAGAATAGGGCTTGACTACCAGGGAAGCCAGCATACTTTTCTGCCTCATCAAAGATGGTCAGCTTGACCTACTTAGGTATAATTTACTTACTTTAGATCTAGATTATTGATCAACATTCTTGTGATGGAATGGAATTATGAAGGCCAGACTCAGGGAGAAAAACATGTTCTTTCATTGCCTGAGGCGAGAGGGAGAGATAAGAGGATGAGACTGGCACCTCCCTGAGGAATTCACAATGTTGTGGCTGGCATTACTTGGGAACTGGGGTTTGAGTCTGGGAAGATTGATGTCAGGCCTAGCCCAAGGAACTCCAAGAGACCATGTAAATTCAGTCCAGCAATGTTTATTAGCTACAACCTCTAGCAAGAGTCCAGCAATGTTTATTAGCCACAACCTCTAGCAAGAGTCTTCTTCAGCAAGCAGAACAATTTCAAAGCTGCCCAGTACTGGAAGATAAGGCTGAAAGGAGCTTCCTCTCACAGGACTGGTCACTTAAATTGCTTTGTTGAGGTGAATCTGCTCAGTTCACTTTGACCAATCAAAGGCAATTATTAAACCTCTATGGGCTGAACTTCGTTGAAGCAAATCAAATAACTTTGTATAGGCTTATACACATATATGTGTCTGTTTGTAAACGTAATATTATGGGGAGAGGCAGATTCCATGCATAGATATGCATTCTGAACAGATGATATGCTCAAAGAAGAGTGTTTGGTTCTATGTATTTTCTTCACCAGATTCAATGCATGTATGAATCTATAAGAAAATGTAGTATTAGAAACTATTGCCTGAAATCCAATGAACTAAGGTGACATTTGTTTTAAGGAATGGGTTAATTGTTGTAGAGACAAAAAAGCAAAATAAACTGTATATTTTCATACCACCATGTCCAATATTTGCCTATTACTTTTGTGAATTCAAGTCCTAGAATTTATGATTGTTGAAACCCAAACCATAACATTACAATTTATACATTTTCATTTAAAGAAGTTTTTGGAAGTTACTATAATTGTAAGTATACAGATATAGTTGGTTTTCTATGAATCTTATGAGTCTCATACTAGGAATGCTGAGTAACAGATGCTTTATTTTGATTAACACATGGAAAAGAGCCTATCAGATGGTGTGGTAGCAAGTATTTTTGAAAATATTTCAAAAATACAACTGAAAAATAGAAATCATCCTACAATCCACCTGCTAGATCTAACAGTGAGGATAGTTTGCATTTGTCCTGTGTCTAAATGCTTTTATATGTTGACAGTGAACATTTGGAAATATAGACAGTGGCACATGTGATCAAATTAAGTTATTGTGGGTTTGCAAGCTCCTCCATGGAATGATATGCCAGTTTTTCAAATCAAAATGGGGGGAAATTCTATAACCAGCTGCTTTTCTGGCCATGAAGTACACAAAATGCAAGCCTTCTTGCTCCATTCCTATTGCCACTAGTAAATAATGCATTGCTTCAGTAATAGGATCAAGCTCTATAATAGTAGAACACATATGGCTTCATTACTACACAGAAGATATAAATATCTTGATAAGTAGCAAATAGGATGGGAAATAAGGGACATTAATACATGTAAGCTCAACAGGCATAATCACTCATGAATAAAGCAAGAATAATTTTGTTTGGTCCTCATTTATAAGCAAATGAGCCCCACTTACTCTTTCTGGACTAATATGCAAATCAGAACACAGTTCTCCTTCAGACTGACTACTCCTCCACATTTTGTAATGTAGTTCCCAGCTGAAGAATTAAGGGAAAAATATTTGCAATGTGCTGGTAAATTTGGAAGAATATATTTGACCTGCAAAATACCTGCAAACTTTAATGGTCTGGCAATAGATTGTTTTGTACATTTCAACTGGTAAAAAATTAAGTACCTTAGTCTAGCAGACAAGCCTGAGAAATAACAACCAAAGATAAAAAGGCAAAATGATTAATTTCCAACCAATTTTCCATTTTCTTAGATGTCATTTTTTTCCAGAGCCAGTTATCATATCCAAGAAGCAGATTTTTGAGACTATAATGTACTTTGGGCTACTTAAAAATCCTGCAGCAGCTGCATGATGAATAGACATGACTGCTTTAATGAGTCATAAAACAGGTTTTATACTCACACTCCAGCATGTTCTATATCACCTCTTCTGAACTGAATCTGATGTACTGCACACCCTACAAACAAGTAGATATCCCTGTTATAAGAATCCCTAACTATGGCTGTATTCATACATTTGCTTCTTTATGTTCCTGAACTATGAAGTTTTTCCTTAAACCCAGGAGGTCCGCTATCTAATTACTTCCAATTATAACTAAATATTGGCTCCCTTTCCTTTTCTAAAATCTATATTTATTACAAAAGGTGAGAGGAACAGAAAGCCTTCTGTTCTTCACAAAACATGACTGGGATGTATCTCCTTCCTGCGTACATATGATAGCACTACTCATTATAAAAACTATGTGTGAAGATCTGACTTGCATAATACTGCTTTCTATTTTGTGCAAATGAAATAATTGCATGAATCTGGCCAGTGTAAACTACCACCCTGTTTTCACCTGTAATGCTCTTTACAGCTTGGCTCCTGGCTCCAGCACACCAGAAACTTGGTGTAAGCAGTTCACTACTTCTCTGTCATGTCTAAATGTGTTTGAACAGCTGAATATATGATTACTATTTTGTATATTATCTTAAATATAATATTGTCTGATAGAATTGTGAACATGTCCAGATTAAAGAACAAAATGTGGTTAAAAGTGTCCATTTGTGTACATGTACTAGAGAATTTATGTAGAGGATTGGTAGGACTGTATTACTTGGTGTATCAGTGGCTATTGTTATTAGGGGGTGTTGGGCTTGTTTGTTTCTAATCCTACTATTACCTTTTGTATTATTCACAATCTACTAAGAGACTTTTTGGAACTAACATCTAAATTGCAGACATAAATTGCACAAATAAATAAATTTTAAATGTGGATCACTTGTATTGAATAGAAGTTGGTGGTTTTTATTAGGGCAGGTAATCATCACCTGTTAAATTAAAAAAAAAAAAAAGTTTTCAGTGCCTGTCAACAAGTTATCAGTGATGGAAATAATCTAACCTCTCCTAGGAAGAAAATTCCATAAATCAATGGAGCAGAAAGAAAAAACCTTGTCCACTTTTTTTTGATGGATATTCAAAAGAGTTTCTATTGGAGATAGTCTGTTGATACAATCCTAAAACAAAGAGCTGCCTTTCAAATATATTATTGTGAACATCATAGGTGAACACCAGCATTGCAACTGAATCCAGAAACAAATCAGATTCCACTACAGTTGACATAAGACCAGTGTAATAAAGAGAAACCTATAGGATGTGATGAGAGAGAAAGAGAGGGAGGGAGGGAGGGAGAGATCAAATCAGTCTTGACTGCTGAAGATTGCCTGGATAATTCCAGTTTCTTAGTAACATTTTCAGAAATAGTTAGCCACTGCTTTCTCCCTAGGTCTGAGAGAGTGACTGGCCCAAAGTCACTCAGCTAGCTTTGTGCCTAAGGCAGAAGTGGAACTCATGGTCTCCCAGTTTCTAGCCCACTGCCTTTAATCCCTAGACCAACAGGCTCTTGGTCAATAGATTAATAAGGTATATACCATTGTGACCATATACTTCTCCAAGATGCCTTTGGCATATTTCTCTAGCTGCACTTATTTCAGCTGTTATAGCAAAGGAGCCATGATGGGACTTCTAATAGTAGCATAGGGAGAATATAAAGAATATAGTGGTTTCCAGTACTATCATTTCTCATCCCTTCTCAGCCCTCATGGGGAAGATAAAGGGACCTAATTTTTTGGCTACTCATTCCTTAGGAGATTTTTCCTTTTTTAGCCACTTTGGTTGCTGGGAAGACTATGGCTGTCTGTTATGGTGTTTGCATTTGAAACTGCCTTATAGTGAATCACACCATTGATCTATTCAGATTAGTATTACCTACTCCACAAGGAGTCTCCACAATTTCTGACAGAAATACTTGTAGTCCTACCCAGAAATGCCAAAAACTGAATTGGGATCCTTTGGGAGTAAGGTGTGTGATCTGAAGCAAAAGCCATTCAGAAAAGATGAAGTCCTAAGTGACAGTGGGTAAGTGCTGAGCAGGGAAAAAAGAAGAACTGTAGGATCATAGCAACATCTTATTAGAATTAGCCTGAGCCTTTTGGCTAAGATCAAGTGTAGAATTCATTTATGAAGCCTGTAAATGCTGCAATGTCAGGGAATCATGAGGGTGTTTCAAATAAACATTCTTTATCACAGTGCCTATGTGGAAGGAGAGAATACAATGATGCACTAAAGTTGTCCAGAACAGTTTATTTGCTACTATAGCATAATAACAGTGCTGTGTTTGGGGATTTCAGAAAGACCAATGTTATTGTCTTATATTAGTTTTCCTTTAATATATTTAAGCAATAGTTTTGCCTACTGTGAAGTTACCATTACCTCAAAGTAAATGTACAGTACATGAAAATGAAAAACTCAGTAATACTGGTCATCAAGCAATTTTTAAAAATATGCTAGAAATTATATTGGCTTAATTATAATTATCAGGAGGTCATGTTTGTACAGATATTTGCAGGAATGAAGGATGCAGATTGTTCATGTAGATGCCAAACAGAAAAACAGGAAAAAAAAAAAAATTTCATTTGCATTGAAATGCAATAAGCAAGATGGTCTAGGAAATATCTAAATTCCTTGTGAGCAACATCATTTGACAAGAGAATTTAGTGCAAACACACACACTCCAGTAGGAACATGAAATGATCTTTGTTCATAAACCCAGGTTAAAAGCAATATTTCCAAGCACATATAACTGAGGTCAAATCATAAATGTTCACCTAATCATCATTCCACTATTTTAACCCAGAAGGAACAATTCTACCACATGGTATTGGGAGCTGAAAAATAAGTCTTAGAAGGAGGCACAGAGATAAAAGGGCATAGTTAGCCTTTTGAAAATATCAGCGGGGGGAGGAGGGGGGTATGGTAGTAGGTTTCAAGTGTCAGGTTCGGTCAGCACGAGGCTTCAGGGAAGCACGGGGCTGCAGGGAAGCTCGCAACCAGACCACGCGGAATCCACCGGCGGTAGCTAGCGGGGAAAAGAGGAACCGAAAGCGCCGCTAATTAACGAGCCACCTGTGGCCAGCTAAACAGGAAAACCACAGCGGAAGCTTTTAACTATGAACTGATAACGGCGCGAGCATGCAAGGAATGGGGCCGCAGGGCAGCGAAACAAGATCGCAACGCAGCACAGAACCCGCGGGTCTGCACGTAGCAGGGAGGGACCAACCCAGCCGGAGGGGGACTGGCAATCAAGGACAATGGACTCTGACCGACCCTGCCATCATGAACGATCAGGGGGGACATTGGGGGGCCTAATAGCCCACAGCCGCAACGCGATCACGAGGTGGGAAAAAGCGCGGGAAGGGGGGAATATAACAAGTGATGCAATTGTACCAAGCCAGTCCTGGCTTTGCTTGTGACTACTACGTTACTCATGAGTAAACCTTCTTTGTGAACCACACGTGTCACGAGAGTTTCTCTGTCGAACGGGGCAAATCTCACATAAAGCCAGGACTCACCATCAGCGCTACCCGGTACCACAGAGGAGCCTTTTCTTTCTCAATACAGGCATGACCAGCGACGAGGAATCCGTGGGTCAGCTGGAGCGCGAGGGATCCAGGCTCGCGGAAGGGCGGTCGGAGCCGCCCGGGAGCGACGGGGCAGCGGCCAGGGCCGGGCGCACTCCATCCGAGCGGTGGTCGATGGGCGTGAACCAAGGACCAGACGATTCAGGCGTTACGATGACCCGGGGTTCGGGGTTCCGGAACCGTGAGTGGAGCGAGAAATTCGCCCGACTAGAGGAGAGAGTCGAGCGATGCCTAGACGCCGTGGAGGCGATGCTCCAGACCCTACTACAGAGAGTGGGGCCACCGGCGGTGAACGAGGAGGCGAGCGACAGGGGGGGCGGTCTGACACCCCCGCCGGCACCACCCACGGCGCCCCGGTCGGAGGACCAACGGGCGGCAGACGCCCTGAGACTTCGAGGTATCACTGGGAAGTTCTCAGGGGACCCCGAACAGCTGCCGCACTTTCTGACGCACGTCAGGGGGTTCATGCAGAGGGGTGGTCACCTATTCGCTAGAGACGAGGACAGGGTATCCTACGTGGCCGAGCTGCTAGATGGCCAAGCAGCCAGCTGGGTGATCGGGCTGTACGATGCCAACGTGGCGGAACTACGGAGTTTCCCAGACTTCATGCAGGCGCTCCGGGACAGATTCGAGGACACATTGAGCGCCAAGCGGGCGGAGGACGACATCCTACAGTTCAGACAGCGGGGCAAATCGGTATCGGAATATGCCCTGGAGTTCCGGAGGTTGGCCGAGAAGCTCGCGGACTGGCCGGAGTCCCTGAAGGTGAAGTATTTTAAGAGGGGACTCAACCCAGAGATCCTGGAATGGGCACTGGGGCGGGACGACCCGTCCACAGTGAAGGATTGGATCTGGCTGGCCGGAATGGCGGAATCGGCGTGGCGGCAGATCCAACAGAGCACAAGACGACGGGACCAGACGAGGGACCGGCCGAGGGAGAGGACCCCCGAGGAGAGACGGAGCGGTCGACGGCAGTCCACCGGGAGGCGAGAGGCGACCAGAGCCCCGAATCTGTGCTTCCGATGCGGAGGCAGAGGCCATTGAGCGGCGCAGTGCCCGACGGAGCGGGAAGGCACCCCACCACGGCCCGAAGTCAAAACCCCGCGTGCGAACGGGAAAAGGACCGGTGACCAACCGCGGAAGGGGGCAGTGGCGGCGGTGACCGAGAAAGGACGCGGGGGGTGGTCGACCCCGGAGACAGCATCCTCCGGAGAGGACTCGGAGCCGGCGGGAAACGAGGCGCGCTCGCACTGAACGGCGTCCCAGTGCGAGCAGGGGAGTCGAGGCGCGCGGACCCAATAGGAGACGAGGACTGCCCACCGTTCCGGGTGAGGATACACGTCCGGGGGGTGAGATCCGGAGGGGAGGCGCAGCTACGGGCGCTACTGGACTCGGGCTGCACCCACTGCTTGATGCACCCAGCGGTGGTCTCGGGGCTCGGGCTACAGCTGAGGCGCCTCCGGGAGCCCATTTCATTCAGCCAGTTAGATGGCACGCTGGCAGGGCGGGGGCCAGCTCAGTATTACACCGAGCCGGTCCAGATGACGATCGGGAGTCACCGGGAAGAACTGAGGTTCGTGGTGGTCCCGGTGGCCGACTACGCGGTGGTACTCAGCTTGGCGTGGCTGCGGCGGCGGAATCCACGAGTCGACTGGACGGCGGAGGCAGTGCGGTTCGGGGTCGACAGACCGGCGAGGGGAGAGAGCAGAGGGGACCGAGCCGTGGAGACGGAGGCAGCCGCAACCACCGGCGGGCAAGCGGAGGGTCCGGGACACCGGGAGACGGGGCGAGAGCAGATGGGGCCCGAGACCCGGGCGGCAACAGCAGCAGCAGCAGCGCCGGGACCCCGGAGACCCGCCACGATTCCGAGGCGAGGGGAGGCAGCGGCGACTGGTGAGGCGACCGCAAAGCGAGGGGCCGGACCTGGGGAACCCCCGACGGGCGGCAGAATCCCGAGGCAGTATCGAGACCTGGCGGCAGCGTTCGGGGAGAAGGAGTCCGACCAGCTCCCACCACACCGGCCCAGTGATTGCGCCATCAAGCTAGAGCCAGGAGCGACCCTGCCTAAGCCGAAAATGTACTCCCTGTCGAGGAGGGAGATGGGGGCCCTGCACGAGTTCATAGACAAGAACCTAGCGCGGGGATTCATCCAACCCGCGAAGTCACCATTAGCGGCCCCGGTGTTATTCCGGGAGAAGAAGGACGGCTCGCTCCGTATGTGCGTAGACTACCGGGGGCTGAACGCAATCAGCACAGAGTACAAATACCCCCTCCCCCTGATGAAGGACTTGATGTCGCATCTGTCGAAGGGGAGGGTGTTCACAAAACTGGACTTGCGCGAAGCCTACTTCAGAGTTAGGATCCGCGCAAAAGATGAGTGGAAGACGGCGTTCAACACCCCGCTCGGAAGCTACCAGTTTTCCGTGATGCCATTCGGATTAAAAGGGGCCCCGGGGGTATTTATGCAGCTAATAAATGAGGTGCTGCACGACCTACTCTACCGGGGCGTCCTGGTCTACCTGGACGACATCCTCATCTACACCGAGACCCTGGCGGAGCACGTGAGCCTGGTGCGCACGGTGCTCCAGAGACTGCTGAAGGCACAGCTGTACGCAAAACTCGCGAAATGCGAGTTCCATCGAGAGCAACTAGACTACCTCGGCTACCGAATATCCAGCCGGGGAATTGAGATGGACCCGGTGAAAGTAAGGGATGTCCTGGGCTGGGAAGCGCCGCGAACCCGGAGGCAACTCCAAAGCTTCCTAGGGTTTGCGAACTTCTATCGTCAGTTCATCCCGAACTTCGCCCAAATCGCCCTTCCCCTAACCGACCTGCTAAAAACCAAGGGCACTGGGAAACCCCCCAAGCCCAGCATGGCACTCGCGTGGACTGCAGAATGCCAGGGGGCGTTTGAGGAACTAAAACGGCGGTTCACCGCGGAGCCGATCCTGCGCCATCCCGACCCAGACCGGCGGTTTGTAATCCAAGTGGATGCATCAGACGTGGCAACGGGAGCAGTCCTGCTCCAACCCAGCCCGGAGGGGGCCATCCACCCGTGCGCCTACGCCTCCCGCAAATTCACCGAGACGGAGAGGAGGTGGATGGTGTGGGAGAAAGAGGCGTACGCGGTCAAGTGGGCGCTGGCCACGTGGAGGCATCTACTGGAGGGGGCAACTGAACCGTTCGAGGTGTGGACGGACCATAAGAACCTCGAGGCCCTGAAGACCCCGCGTAAGCTATCCCCCAAACAGGCACAGTGGTCCCAATACTTCGGGAGGTTCAGGTTCACACTGAAACACATCCCCGGGAAGCGCAACTTCTTAGCGGATGGACTGTCTCGCATGCCCCAACACGCCAGCCTACGGGAGGAGATCGTGGACTCCGTCATCCCCGCCAGCAGGCTGGCTGCAAAGGCGGTGACCCGAAGCCAGACCAAGGGGGAGCGACGGGACGCGGCGTCTGAAGTAAGGCAAGGGTTCGCGGAGGCGGCGGAGCGGGACGCTTGGCTCAAGCAGAACCGAGAGGCGCTAACCGGCCAAGAGGGGTTGTGGTGGCACGAAGGAAAGCTGTACGTGCCCGAGGCTTGCCGACGGGAGGTCATGGAGAGAGCCCACGACAGCCGGAGCGCGGGGCATTACGGCTTCGTAAAGACACTCCACTTAATCCGGCGGCAGTTTTGGTGGCCCACGCTCCGGAAGGACGTGGAGGCGTACTCGGGGGGGTTGCCCGGTGTGCGCAACAGCGAAAGGAGCCAAAGGCAAACCTAGAGGCCTACTCCAGTCGGTAGCGGAACCCGACGGCCCTTGGCAAGAGGTCGCCATGGACTTCATAGTGGAGCTCCCGGAGAGTAAGGGGAAGACCGCCATTTGGGTGGTCACGGACTTATTCTCCAAACAAGCGCACTTTGTAGCGTGCCGGCGAGTCCCCACGGCCGAGGGGCTGGCGAGACTGTTCGTGCAACATGTCTACCGACTCCACGGCGCACCTCGACGTATCGTCAGCGATCGGGGTGGCAACTTCATCGCGCGGTTCTGGCGGGAGTTCCTGAAGCGGGTGGGGACGAAACAAGCCCTATCCTCCGCGGCGCACCCGCAAACAGACGGAGCCATGGAACGCCTGAACGGGGGGCTCGAACAGTACCTGCGCTGCTACGTGGGGCACCAACAGGACGATTGGGCGGAGCTACTACCATTCGCGGAGGTGGCATACAACAACGCCGTCCACAAGAGCACCGGGTTCTCTCCGTTCAAAGTAGCCACCGGGAGAGATTTCGTCCCCATGCCGGAGCTGCCTCAGCCGGAATCCCAGATCAACTCCCTGGACGCCTGGTTCGCCCAAATCGACGAGACCCGGCGAGCGGCGCACGCGGCATTGCAAAGAGCCAAAGCCGACTACAAGAAGCACGCAGACCGCAAGAGGCTCCCCGAGGAAAAGTGGAAAGTGGGGGACCAGGTGTATCTGTCAACCAAAAACCTAAAGACGCACCAGGCATCGAAAAAACTCAGCCCGAGGTTTGTGGGGCCGTTCCCCATTTCGGAGGTCATCAATCCGGTGACCGTCAGGCTGACGCTCCCAAAAAGCCTCGGGAAGATCCACCCGGTGTTCCATTGCAGCCTGCTAAAGTTGCACCAGCCGGGGAACGCCTGGCACAAGGCGGAGGGAGTATCACCACCCATCATTGTCGGGGGGGAGCAGCATTTCGAAATCAACTGGATACTGGACGCCCGGAGGCACAAGGGGCAGACCCAGCTCCTAGTGCAATGGAAACATTTCCCCAAGTCCCACAGCGAATGGGTGAGTAAAACCCACATAAGGGCGCCGGACCTAGTGCGGGACTTTTACAGTAAATACCCCGGGAAGCCGAAATAGGACCGAGGGGGGGGAGTTGTCGTCAGGGGGGCGGCATGTCAGGTTCGGTCAGCACGAGGCTTCAGGGAAGCACGGGGCTGCAGGGAAGCTCGCAACCAGACCACGCGGAATCCACCGGCGGTAGCTAGCGGGGAAAAGAGGAACCGAAAGCGCCGCTAATTAACGAGCCACCTGCGGCCAGCTAAACAGGAAAACCACAGCGGAAGCTTTTAACTATGAACTGATAACGGCGCGAGCATGCAAGGAACGGGGCCGCAGGGCAGCGAAACAAGATCGCAACGCAGCACAGAACCCGTGGGTCTGCACGTAGCAGGGAGGGACCAACCCAGCCGGAGGGGGACTGGCAATCAAGGACAATGGACTCTGACCGACCCTGCCATCATGAACGATCAGGGGGGACATTGGGGGGCCTAATAGCCCACAGCCGCAACGCGATCACGAGGCGGGAAAAAGCGCGGGAAGGGGGGAATATAACAAGTGATGCAATTGTACCAAGCCAGTCCTGGCTTTGCTTGTGACTACTACGTTACGCATGAGTAAACCTTCTTTGTGAACCACACGTGTCACGAGAGTTTCTCTGTCGAACGGGGCAAATCTTACATCAAGTACTTAAACAGCTTTTTTTATATGTAGATCCCACAGCACAGCTGAATCTTAGGAAAATTTCCAAAACTGCAAATCCAGTGGAACAACTTGGCAGGAAAATTGTGTTAATAGTTTGATTTATTTATAATAAGGTATTATAGTTTCAAAAACATTCTTTTCCAAATCCCGTTTATTCTTTTCCAATTGTTATGTATGATGTGCCATATATCTCCAGCACCCAGGCTTCACTGTATATACTTTCCAAGACTTGCTTTGCTGTTTCTGTAATGCCCTTCTAATTTCTTCTTATTATAGCTTATTATGAACTGGGGTCTCCCACAGAGCCAGTTCTGTTAGCAGCTTAACATTACAGCTTCAAGTGTACACATTCTGGAAGACCAAAAGTTAAATTATAATTGGTACAATTTGTTAAATAATGTTCGAGCCTGATTGTATACGGGTCAATCAAATAATAAGAATTTGGCAATACAGGGAATGCAGCACAAAGAAACTTTGAAGCTAATGGTATATAATCAAACAACAAGCAGAACTATGAGAATTTAGCACATCAGCTGTAGATTGAAAATAGAAAAATAAGACTAAAAAGAAAGGTGTAACATTAAAGCCAAAGAAAATATTTGAGGCTTCTAATTTGAGGGACGTTTGAGCACATTGTGCATAGGGTTGCACCTAATAGTATATATATGAAGGAGTGGAGTTTGAATCACAGAATTTCCACACAGGTTTTATTACACACACCCACGGAAGCCTATGGCATTGCAAGACACAGCTGAATTAGGGAATAAAGAAAGATGTTGCCTTCTTGGTAAGAAAAGGGATAAAAGGTTTTTGACTTAGGAGGAAAAAGAAAGAAAGAAAGAAAGAAAGAAAGAAAGAAAGAAAGAAAGAAAGAAAGAAAGAGAAGGAAGGAAGGAAGGAAGGAAGGAAGGAAGGAAGGAAGGAAGGAAGGAAGGAAGGAAGGAAGGAAGGAAGGAAGGAAGGAAGGAAGGAAGGGAAAGAAAGAAAGAAAGAAAGAAAGAAAGAAAGAAAGAAAGAAAGAAAGAAAGAAAGAAAGAAAGAAAGAAAGAAAGAAAAAGAAAAAGTCACAGCTTGGTGTTTTGAAAGATGGGAAGGGAGGGAGGAAGGAAGGAAGGAAGGGAATAAGGAAGAAGGGGACAAGATATTAGCATTACAATCGGTGGTAGGCAGGATATTGCCAATGACAATTTGAAACAACAGGTCTTACTGAATGATCAAAGCAGCAGAATATAGCAAACTCTGCCTACGCAAACAAATTAGCTTGTATATGTTAACAAGAAAATATATGACAGAGTGCCTAGATGCAAAAGCTAAGACTCTTCCTGACTGTGTAGATAACAGAACCTAAAGCAGTAGCTTTACTACTGTTACCTCATAGTAATAGTGCTAAAGTGTGTATCTTTTTATAATATAAAGTTCTAGTCAAAAGCTAAAGTAAAGACAAAATGTGAAGCTTATAATACAAATGCCTCCTTCATGATTCTAACATACCAAAATATCTAAGCTTTGCAGTGGTGAATTTTGAATGTCCACAAGATGTTAAGTCCCTTCAGAATAACCCTAGAAAGTGAAATTCCTACAACTTAAGGATAGTCCGATGCATAATTCATTAGGAATCCTGAATCTTTCATAATTGGGTAAAAGAAGAAGTTTCAAGAAAAATAATTTAAACTTACTGACATTAACTTATACCTACTGCATTTTATTTTTATGCACAACTATGAAATATGTAAGAGCCATGCCTTCTTTTTCATCTGGCCACCCCAGTATTAAGAAAACATGCCACTCATATCATTGCATTTCTTCACAAACTAATGGTTATGCTGATTGATACTTTCATGTACTCCACAGGGTATTCAGCAATCTTGTACACTATATAAACAATAAATTGTGCATTACTTTCATAATTATCTAATGTATAATAAATACAATATTGAATGTACAGTTGGATAATATCTGATCCAATATCAGTTATTAGATTTTTTTTATATAGTTCATTGACACATATCTGCAGTATTTAACAGTATTTAATAATGAACAGGTATCTTCATTATTTTATGATTTCATGCATCCAGTGATGGTTTGTAAACTTAAATGGGTCATCCTCTTATACCATCACTCATTGCTAAGAGATATGGGACATGTTTTGCATCTAAAAGTTCCCAAGGCCCATTAGTGACATCCCTAGTAGTACTGGGGGGAGGAAAACAAAGTGTCTGTCTGTCTGTCTGTCTGTCTGTCTGTCTGTCTGTCTATCTATCTATCTATCTATCTATCTATCTATCTATCTATCTATCTATCTATCTATGCCTGAACCACCAAATAAACTCTAGAGTGGGTTACATGTTACAGTTAAAATCTGCAATAGAAGTAATTAAAAAAAAAAAAAAAACTCCAAAGCAAGACAATAACACATTCTGTGCATCAAAAGGATTCTGAACACTAACTCAAAAAACAATTATAACAAGCAAAATACAATATCAGGGAGAAAGTCACTTTTCCTTACCCCAGAGCCTGCTGAAAGAGGTAAGTTTACTAAAGCTCAATAGGAGGAGGAGGAACAGGAGGATTATTAAAATAAGCTGGATTTTGTAAACTCTGGTCAGTTTACAAAATCCAGAAACAATAAAAACAGTTAATAATAAACCACACAAACAGCCTGGACTAAAACAACCAAAAAATAAAACATACAGATATGACAGAGGCCCCACAAATATATCAATAAGCACATTAAACCCAGACCTGGGAAAAGAGCCAAGTTTTAAGGGCTTTCTGGAACCCCAGGAGAATAGGTGCCATTCATATCTCTGGAGGGATGCTGTTCCAGACGTCAGGGGCAGCAACAGAGAAGGTATACTTCCTCAGTCCCACAAGATAGCAGGTGTTTAGTAGAGGAGACCTGGAGCACACCCAGTCTGTGTGAAGGTACTAGGCTAGCAGAGAAAGTTGATAGGTGGTCCCTCAGATAACCAGGCCCTATGCCATAAAGGCCTTTAAAAGTTATGATAACACCTTGAATTGCACCTGGAAGCCTACTGACAGCCAATGCAGCTCATGTAACAATGGTCATACATGGGCATACCATGAAGTGCCATTACTGCTCATGCCACTGTAGCTTCCAGATGGTCATTAATGGCAGCCCTATGTAGTGTGCATTGCAGTAGTTCAGACAGGAGGTAAACAGGGCATGAATAACCATCTGAAGAGGCCTCCTGGTCAAGGAAATGGTGCAACTGGTACACAAGATGAACCTGTACAAAGGCCTGCCTAGCCACAGCTCCCACCTGCTCTTTGAGCAGGATCTTTAAGACCCTCAAGTTGCATATCAGTCTTGACTGGGGAAATGCAAGCCCATCCAGGACCAATGATGGAAATATCCCCACCCCAGGGTCACAGCCACTGTGCTTTGTCAGTGTATTTGAACATTCTAATCAAACAGACTTCAGACACTGGGTCAGTATATTGACAGTTTCACCTGCAAAGTCTGAGGCTGATATGTACAGCTGGGTATCATCAGCTTAGTGATGATACCAAACTCCAAACCGATGGATGACCTCACCCAGCAGTTTCATATAGATGTTAAACAGGAAGAAGGAGAACATCAAGCTTGAGGCACCCCACAAGTGAGGTATGGGACATCTCCCCTCTCCCTTCAATACTGACTGAGACCAATCACTGAAGAAGAATGCAAACCACCGCAACACAGTGCCTTCCACTCCCAACCCCCATAGTTGGTCCACAGGGATACCATGGTCAATAGTATCAAAAGCCATTGAGAGATCAAGGAGTACAAGCATGGATGCACTACCTCCATCCCAGCTCCACGAAAGGTCATCAACAAGCACAACCAATGTTGACAATGTACTATACCCCAGTTTAAAACCCAATTGAAACAGCTCCAGCTAATCAGCTTCCTCCAAGATTCTCTGCTACTCCAACCACCTTCTCCACAACTTTCCCCAAGAAAGGAATATTATAAACAATTAAAGATCATTTTTACATGGCTCCAAAAAAATATTGTAACATTGACTATATGTTATATAATCTTATGCTTTTCAGAATAATCAGCGCAAGCTTTTACTCGGCTATGGTGGCTATTTTGCATGTAATATTTAAAGTTACTTCTTGAAGTTAATGTTAATTGGGTGGCTATCATCCCTGTTTGAAATCATCCAAAGTCATTGAACTGGGAGTGTAAGAAACTTTCAGGGAGGATGTCCTTCATTTGTACTGTCATTTCAGCAATGGGCAAGCTTTCTGCTTTAAAGTAGATGATAACTGATATTAATAACTGATATTAATAACTGATACATTTGATAAATGGTTGGGCCCCCTCCTGGCACAAAATGGGTGTAAATGTCCTCTTTAATCCTTTCATATAATATTACAATGCTTTTGAATAATCAGTGTTTTTCCCCCCTTTTCCCTGAAAGCAGACCAACTATGAAATTCTATAGTTCAGTGTGAACAACAGGGGAAAGAAAAAAGACCCCCCCCCCATATTTTATCCATTGCTGTTGTTCGAAATAATTTAGCTTTGGGGTCAAAACTGCTAGCAATGCATTAATCAAGCTTCCTAACCTGTGTGTGCATGCATATAAGTTGTCTATGTTGGCTATTAGCACCACCTTCTAGTATTACTGGGCCATTGTTATTTCTCACTTGGTCTGGCATTCTGCTCTGAGTATACTGACATCTCTTAAATCAGGGGCAGTGAAAAATGCTGGTCCTGCTGCTGACTGTTGCTGCTGCTGCTTTCAGGCATCACACTGGGACTGAGTATGCCCCACCTTTCTTTGTTTCACAAATGAAGCACACCTGGCAAAGGAAAGAGTTTTCATGGCATCGTCTTTTCTCCATCTATATTTTCCTTCCTTGATGATCAGGAAAATTATCCTTTTCTTCCATGTCTGCAAATCCAGTGTGATGTCACTACAATCTCTGAGGCTGTTGTGCAGGTAGGAGCTGAGAAAGTCAAGGCAGCATTTTTGGTCATGTCTGGCTTTATAATAGCATCTTCCTCCTCCTGGATTTGTCAATTTTGATTTTGCAGTTCAGTCAGCAATGGCATGTGGTGTTTGCCTCCTGTCTGTTCTGCAAAATAAAAGGAGTCATTTTCTCTTCTAGGTGACACATTTGAAAAAGGAGCCTCGGGAAAGCTTCCCTAATGGTATCATGCTAAAACTGTATTCCTTACTCCTTTAGGGATTCAATGGTTTTAGAAATATTCCAAGCAGAGCCAGCATCAGCACCTGACATTTTTTTGACAGCTAATAGATTGCCAGGGATCTGATATACAGGTCCCATTGTTGTTGCCTGCCTAGACCCCTTAATTTCTTTTCTTTTCTTTTTTGTGATGGTTGTGGTGGTGGTAGGCTGGCTTTACAGCATCATCAGGAGGCTGGTGCTAGTGCCTAAACTGGCTTCACTATGAAATATTGGGAGAAATAAAGGATAGCTACACCAGCGACTCAGCAGTGTCAGTGAAGCCCATAGGTCCCAATAATAAAGGCAGGAATTCATCAGAAGACAATTTGCCAATAGCCTTTTGACAGCAGGAGCAGCCTCTAATTCCTGGATATTTTGATAAGAGAAAAATAAAGACTGAGGCTGTAGTCTAGATCCTACTTCTTTAAGAAAAGTAGAAAGATGTTGCTCATTCATCAGTCGAGGCAGTAATTGTTTGCAATGGCTAGTACATAACTCTGGCTGTGCAGGACATTCTTTAGGCTTTTAAAGAAATGCTCATAAGATAGGTAGAAACAAATCATTAAGGGGAAATATTCCTTGCTGATTTCTAGCTCCCATAGCTTTCAAGCAATACATGACATTGCACCTTTTCTCCAAATAATTCCATGAAATGTGGTCAGTTGCTTTTACCAGCCACCAAGGATTCAAGTGACATGTCTTGATTTTTAAGTAGGAAAAATCTGCTTTTGCTTCACAGAAAGCAAGGAGAATAGGGCAATGTCTAGTTAGAAATTCACTCCCAGCCTTCCCCCTTCCCTCTATGCCTCCAGATGGAGGACTTCTTGCTTATCTATGCTTCTCCTGAGTTCTGCAGAATGAGCAGAAGTGTTTCGTATTTAGGAGTTAAGAGACAACATTTCCATTTCAAAATGGCAGGAGTGGAGCTGCACAATGGATTCCTTTCCTTACACTCACAAAATTTCCTGCCTGTTGAAAAGATAAAAAAGTAACCAGGTTTAATTATTTTCATAATCAAAGTTGCCATTCTTTCTAGTAGCATATAAACTGGTTCAAAGTGATAAGCAGTTATAAAACCCAGAAGCCAGAGAAGGACAGTAATTTAATTGAAAACAAGGAGACTTTTTTGCCTTCAACCTGTAATTGCAGGTCTTGTCATCCACTGGGTACTACTTTTGTCTTTAGGACAATGCTGGCCTATAATTATATTCAGTGCTTTTTTGGGCTCTGAAAAGGAAATCTTGCATATTTCAGTTATAAGTCTATTTGTTACAGAAATGAATATACAGTACTGTATATTCAGTCATAGAATTCTAGCAAAAAAGCAGAAATTGTATTCATGACCTAGTTGTTATTAAAAAAAATGTATTATATAGGAAAGAAAAATGTATTTCAAGGCCCACATCTCATTTTTTGTTAATTCTGAAGGAACTCATGTTAACTTAAAAGCAAGCCCTGTAAAAGCAAAATCTATACTGCTACACCATGCACATTATAAAAATGCAAATACACCTTGAAGTAATTCATGGATCTCTTAAAGTCTTCAATCCCTTAAAAAATATATAACAAACATAAGGCTCTCAGTTTGACAAACCCAGAGCATATATGTACTTAAAGGGATAAATTATGCATGCAGATTGTTTACAGCTTATTTTCTATAACAGTTTCATTAAATGCACATAAAAAAAACAGCATGTACAGTATGTCAAGCAAAGAAAACACAGTATCTACCACTTGGTTAAAATTAAATAAATATGCTACAAAAGGGGAGAAAACATAACTTGGAATGGGGCACTTAGTAGACTTTTTCAATATTCTTCTTTTTGTTACTGCATTTACCATGTGGAACAATGTACAGGAAATAGGTGCAAATTCAACCACATTTTGCTAACAAGAACATAGTTTGGTATGTCTAAGCCTGCTGTTTGTTCTCTTGTTTTACTTTGAATTAAATTGAATCCCAAGTTGTTCATGTGATAGCTCAACATATTTATTGGAAAAAAATATTTCAAAATTATATAAATATGTATGTATATGTATATGTATATATGCACACAAGTTTGGGAAAGTATGATGTCTGAAAGTGTGTTCTGATCCAAATAGTCATCCAAGAAATATGATTTAGGCCAGTTTTATTGAACAATTATACCACTAGAGTGACTAATGCTATCTCCATCCCATGCCTGGGCCTGAGTCCTGACTGAAAAGGGGCCAGATAATCTGCTCCCACTACGGCACTTGGTAGATGTTTTCCCACCATTATCTGAACAACTTTCCCCAAAGATGGAAGTTGGAAACTGGCTGACAGTTTTCTATAAACAGCTAGATCCAGAACGGCCCTTTTCTGAGCACATATAACACAGCATCCTTCAAAGCTACTTGTGACACTCCCTCCCATAATAAGGCATTAACAATCTCCCTGGATCCAGCTGACCATACCCCCAGCCTCTCAGAGAGACATGCCTCAACTTCACAGGTGGCTGATGTAATTAAAGAAAACATGCTATTCACAGGTCAGAAGAAGTCCCACGTAACTTATTCAGATCCTGATTCAGCCACCACCTCAAATTCTACTTATAAGGAATCAAGACTCTGGTGAATCTGAGTGACACCAGCAAAATGCTGTGTAAACTGGTCATATCAGCCAGTGGTAGATTTACTTGCTGCTTTCTTTCCAAAAGAGAGTCAGTCCTAAATAAGGTTGTCAGTTGACAGCCCTCTGATGCAATAAGGGTGCTTTACCTTTCATTATCATTATTCAAATATATATATATTTATTAAGAATTTTAATTACAATAATAAAAACTAACACAAACTAAACTTAGAGAAAGAGAAGAGAATGGAAAGAAAGAATGGAAAGAAAGAATAAAAAGTTCAAGAAAAGCTTAAAAGGGGGGGGGGGAGAGAGAATATAGCAAAGAAAAAGAAAAGAAATATACAAACAAGTGACTTCCAACCTTCATCACAAGTGTAAACAGATTTAAACTCAGCTGATCAAGAAATGATGTGGCCATGACAAAGGGTTATATTAATGTCCTTTATATCCAAATCACAAAACAACTGTTTCAAGGCAAATATGAGCTCTAAAATGTATCTGCCTACTGATACTGAACTTTATACAGTGAACAACTGTGTGTATCTAGTGTTCATTAATGGCTCCACATCGAACTGGAGAAAAGTGTCAAATGCCATATGGTTCCATTCTATAGGTCTTGTGCCGTTCATATGTTTATTCATCACTTGGAGAAGGGGTTAGGTAATATGATTATCAACTCTGTAGATGATACAAAAATAAGGGAACAAAAGACTTTAGAGGACAGTATCATGATTTCAAAAAGAATCTGACAAGCTGGAGGAATAGGAAGAAACCCAGAGGATGATTTCAGCAGGGACATATGCAAAATCCCACGTTTTGGTAAGGAAAAGATATAATACCATCTATGAATAACTTTTAAATAGTTTTCTCTGATCTTTGCTGATATAGATCACAATGTGGAGTTCTTCCAAAGTGTACCCCATCATGTGTCTGAGATATTGATTCTTAAATCTGATTCCCATGTTTCTTTGACAGAAGTTGATCCCACTCCAACCATTTCTAATAGGATTGTGTAATATTTTGGATATTTGACTTTTAGAGGACTCTGAAGGTTCTAACATAAGATTTTCAAAATCTGTTAATGGCTGCAATGCTATCTTCTTACAGATTTTATTTTTAAGCCAAAAAAAAAAAAATCATTAAGTAACAGCCAGTTAAGGTTTATACATGCCAATTTCTGCTTTAAAATGCCTTCTGGAATTACTTGATTATTTATGAAATAATCCCTTAGCCTAAACATGTTTTGCTGTCTCCATGCATTAATGGATAGCCCTGCTAGTTTTTTGTTGGAAAATGTCATGACCCATAATTGGCATTAAGGGGAAGGAGGTGGAACTAATTTTTTCCCCCAATATTTCAAATTCTCAGAGAACAGTCAAGAAACCTGTTAGTACATGTTGGATGTACGCATTTTGTATCTCTTGCTTTCAGAAAGGATATCAATTTTGTTCTTTGATTTATCAACCACTTAGTCTCTATTTGTACCTACTTTCTGTATTTTGAATTTCCACCCAAAATAAAAATTACTTAAGTTGAAATGATGTATAATATAAATATATATTTGGGAGGCCCCAACATCCTTTTTGTAATTTCAAAAATACTAAGTTTTTATGTTATTCTTGGTCTTTTTATATTAAACCCAAATTTTATAAACATTATTTTGCCAGGAGTTCAAGAACTTAGAATTCAAATATATTGGTATAGTTGGAAATAATAATTTTGGAAAAACTTATCATTTTAGGGCAGCTATTTTGCCCAGAATAGTTAGATTAAGTAATGACCATTTTCTAAGTTGATTTTTGATTGCTTGCAGCAATGGGTTATAATTTAGCACACCTAATTTACTGATATTTTTTGGAATATTGATTCCTAAGTATCTTATTGACTTTTGACAGATGTTAATGTTATACTGTTTCTTAATTTCTTTCTGAATCTGAGCCTATATTTATAAAAAATGCATGTTTTTTATAGCTAATTTTCAATCCTCAATCCTGCTGGTTTTCCATTATTTATTTCTTGGATAATAATTGGCAGCTCTTTGGCTGGTTTAAATAAGAACAACACAATTTCTGACTCTAAATTATTAGTCCTTACAGTGGCCTTTACTACTATACTTAACTTATACAAGTTAAGTATAGCTGAGCAAACATTTTGACACAAGTTATATTTATTCCTAATATTCTTTTATGTTTAATGGGGTTTCCCAGTCCTCTCACATTCCATGTTAAATGTCTCAGTGTGTCTATTCTTTATGGTATTGTACTGTCAAACTTGTCCATGTTAAATATTTTCTATCAAGGTGCCTTCTACTGTGTCCCATATCTCAGCATTATTGAAATATTTATTGTATTTATTCAATATTTTTTCTAGAAAATCCATTGTAACTGATCAAAGGCTCTGTATGCATCAGAATTTGAAAACAGCCAAAGGCCACCTGTGGGTTTTTGTTTTTGTTTTTTGTTATATTCAATAAGATTTAACATTTTTCTAATGGAATCTTGTAGCTTTCCTAATATTTCCTTACATTTAGTGGTATTTCCCAGTCCTTTCACATTCCATGTTAAACTTGTCAGTGTGTCTATTCTTGATGTTATTGTACTGTCAATCTCTCCATATTACATATTTTCTATCAAGGTGCCTTCTGCTGTGTTCCATGTCACAGTATTATTTAAATATTTCTGTTTTTATTTTTTTATTTTATTTTTTTAATGCTGGGGAGAAGGTTGCAAATTTCTTATGGATTGAGATGCCTAATCCTCTGAAGTTGGAATTATCTCAGACTTTTACACTTGAGATGTAAAATGTTCCTGAAGATCTTATTTTATTTTACTTTTTTTTTTCCCAAGCTACTTGTGAAGTATACTGCATCCTGGTTAATATTAACAGTTTTCTCTAACTGACTGGCCTATTCAGATTCATTGAAAATCAGATTGAACCAATCATTGGACCAAGATCAGATTGAACCAGTATCTTCCATCTGTGCTCCCACCTTTTCTTTTCTAATTTTTTCAGACAGTGATTCAACTAAATCATCAAAGATTGGCTATAGTTTTATCTATTATATTTATCATTAACAATTTTAATTTATCTGATAGGTTAATTCAGTTATCCTGGGTTATTAAAGGGTGTTTTGCAAAATCCTTTAGAAATTGTTGTTCTTCAATAAGTGTATTTTCTGGCTGCAAACCTCAATTAAGTTCATATTTCTCTTGGGGCCTATTTCTCTTGTCATCTTCCAAGAATTGTGTTCATCTTTTTTATCTATCTCTCTTATAGTATTATCTCTGTCTAATAGATTTTGATCAGGAGTCATGGCTATATCTGTATCTCCACAAGAGAATTGCTCTTATTCAATTCTACATCTATTTTCTCCATAGTTTCTATATCCCTATGTTGTAAAAAAAAAAAAAAAAAGATAATTGACACTTATGTCATCCACTTCTACTCTCTCTTCCTCACCTATCTCTTTATTTTGTTCATGATCCCCAGAATGAAAAGTGCTTTCTTCCAATGTTATTAGATCTATATAGATATTATATCTCCTGAATTGACTCCTTGCCTGCTATATCTTGTTCATTAAAGTTTTTGTTGAGATAACAAGCAGAAATCTTGTGTTGTTTTTAGTGGGCAGGGTCTCCCCTCTTTCTACATCTTTGGGTGAAATCAATAACTGTAATCTGAAAATGCCTGTTAGATGTCTGGCAATTAATTGTTTATTTCTCCATTCTGGCATATAATTTCTTCTCCAAGGGATGACATTAAAAATGGGCTAATCTTGAGTATTGCTTCCTTTCTAGTTCTGGTTCCTGTATAAATTTAATTTTAGAGGTATGTGACTGTGTTCTTTTCTTCTCCTTTGGGATATTCTTATTAGCATTTTATAATTGGCCTTCTTTTACATTTAAATAGCCTGTTTGTATTTGTGTGCATGGGCTTTCATTGCAGCTATAATTCACTTCTTTTTTTCTTTCTTAATTTTTCTGTTCTCTGGCATGTAGTCTACATGTCTGATGTCAAAAGTTTTAATTTCTTCAATTTGTCATCAATCCCCAGTAAAATATCAAAAATTACTGAATCTCTTATCAATTTGCACTGCTTACTGATCAACATTTGTAACAAATCAACAGGTTCAGTTCAGGAATGACTAAACTTACTAAAATCTGATTTTGTGTTTGAAGGAATAGGACAGTGTGTTTCCTCCTCTAAATACTCTAGGTTTCCTAATACTTTAAATCTCTTACTAGCTTCCAGTATTGACTGTATTTTCTCCACTACTAAAGAATTTTTCAATTCTTGGTTGCTTATTGAAAGGCTTTATATTGTGAGCTAGAGGGAAAGCCTGTCCATGCCTTTTTTCCCCATAATCTCTTTTCTCCTAAAAGAAAGAAGGAACACACAGACAAACCAGAATGCCTTTCATCCAAAACTCAACTTCTCCTCAGTGCATCATATTGTTGTAAATAAAATTTCAAAACATCTACATCTGTCTTTTTGTATGTAAAACTGTTTCTAAAAATATAAATTAAAAAATCTAATAAAATCTTACTTATTGCTTATGAAACCAGGAGACTATAATACACTAAAATTACTGAATTTACAGCATCTCTTAATAATCTTTGCTGCCAACTACAGTGCCTTCAGCTGGCCATATTCTTCCTCCATAAGAAGTTTATAGAGAGAGAGATTAGGGTATCAATTTTCTTAATCAAATTGCAATTGTTCACCTCCTCATTTAGGTATAGCAGCAATACCTTGAGCTTCAAAGTCTAATACAGGTGGTTAGTGTAGATCTTTGTTTCTTCTCTCTCTGTTATCTTCCTTTCTTCTGTTTAAGGTCAATTTTCAATTGCATATCTTTGTTTGCTTAATTGTTTCATAAATTTTCAAAAAAGCCCTTTGCTGCATCTCCCAGTTTATGGCCATATTATAATGTCTCAGTTGCACCTGTGATGTAAAAACCTTGCAAACCATTTCTCCTTTCTTAGTTATTTATGTCCATGTTGAATAGCACTTCTCCTCTGCTTCTTCCTTCTTTGCTGGGTATCACTTTGTGTTCCCAAACCACTTTAGTTTATAAATTATTAGTTTCCATAAGGCAAAATAATCCACTATACAGAGAAATTCAGGGGCCAAAGGGCCTCCAGAATCAAAATATTTATTTGGGCCTCCTCCTTCTGAGGTTTTCTACAGCTTGCTGGCTCTTAGCAGTTTATTCAGCAGTTTTCATGGACCTTCTGTCTGTTTGTATCCGCATCTAGTTGTAATTTCCAAAGGGGCGTTTAAAGCCCATATATACAAAGCCAACTGTGACCTTCAGCTATGCTGATATCATGGTAAAGCTATCTTTATTTTCAGGGAATTCCTGCTTTTTTCTACTCTTCCCTCCCTCTTTGCAATTCTAGATAATTAGCAACTGCAGATATAGCTCAAAGGTGGAAATAAAATACAAAATTTAAAACCTCCAGAGCTCATGTAAATTGTGCTGCTGCTGGGTCCTTATCCAAACCAGAAGTCCCCGATCATAGGCCAATCATGAGCAAAAAGTGTGAGGCAGAAAAAAAGCATCCTAGTAGAAGGGTAATGTCAACATAAAGAGAAATCATTATTCCCCTCTGTTATGTACTGTTCCAACAGGACATAGAATGTTGTATCCTGTCTGGGACTGTCTTTTAGGGAGAACATTACAAATAACGTCTAGAGGAGACCAGCCAAACTGATAAAAGGTCTGGAATTAAAAATGTATTAGCTGTTATATATAAACATTAGATATGTTTAGTCTGGAGAAAAGAAGTCTGCAGAGACATGATAGCTTCCTGAATGGCTCTTATGTAAATATGGATGGAATTATTTGAAGTTATTTCAGAAGGTAGGACAAGAAACAATAGATTTAAATTACAAGGAAGCAGATTTCAGTTAGACATTAGGGAAAATTTCCTAATTTGAAAGAGCTGTTTGGGAATGGACCAGAACATCTTGGGAAATGGCCCTTCTTCACTAGGAATTATTTATCCAAAGATAGATGTTCATCTTTCAGTTATGTTATAGTGGCTGATGTAGGCACTGGGCCGATGATTGTACTAGAAGTGTTGGGTAGATTAGGAAAGGAGATGCACCTCAGTTATACAGCACATGTTTTCCATGCAGATAGTACCTGGATTCAAACCTTGTATTTTGCAGTAGTGCTATAAAAATTCTGCTTGAAATTTGTCCACCAGTGTTAGCAATTACAAAGACATGACTTAATGTAAAATAGCTTTCTATATTTTTTCTGGGTATAAGTGAGTGATGGAGGTGAAGAAATATAGTGACATTTCTGCATATTTTGAACTCAGCCCACTGCCTATTAGCCCTCAATATCCTGGCCTTGGGCCAAGATATTTACTCTTGGCTGTAATCTATGTTTCTCTCCTTATATTTACCTACTAATTAATCTTAATTGATGTCCTTATCTATTGCTATTTAGATTGAACACCTGAGATGCAACAAGGTATCTCTGATTCCTTTTTATCTGTTATTTGACAATGACCATGATACATACGCCAGGTCCAAGTATAGGGATTTGCTCAACTTTATACTACTCAGCACTTTGAGCATTCATCAGACCTCCCCTAATGAAAAATGTAGCATTTCTGTTTCTCAGTCTATTAGGGAAAATTATGCCTATAGTTAGAAACCTAATGGACTGAATCCTTAGTCCTGATTCACTCAGGATTAGTTATTAACTGGAAGAAATTACTTACATTTATATTTCAGCATAGCCATTTGAGCAATATATACTGTAAATATTCAGGGAAGAACTCTATCAGCAAAATGGTAAATAAGCAGAGCTATTAACAATAACCTTCCAAAAGAAAAATAAGGAATTAATTCTACTCTATGGAAATGTAAATATGGTTGAATTGTTCAGTCAAATGCAAACCCACACATGCATGCTATCACAAATACTTAAACAGCCTACAGCTTCACTCAAATATTCCTTGTCTGACTATATAAGTGGCTATAATAAATTCAGGTTATGGAACTTGTAAGGCTAAACAGCAGCGTTCTTTCTGAAAAATTCTAAAAATCTCCTCAAGACTGTATGCTCAGGATATTTGGCCAGCAACCATTTCATCAAAAAAGAAGAATGCAAATCCTGCTGTGTGGAAAGGCCAGGTCTCATACTTCAACATTCATTATAGTATTGACTTTCCAAAGTTATACACATCCATACTGTATTTGTCAGGGTGAAGTGGATCATGTCCTGGCCAGAACCGTAAGCAGCCCCCTCACATACATTTTGCCGACTTCTGTGTTCTCTCTAATTGCATAATCAAATTGCAGGCTCTCAGCATTTCACACAAAACAGCTTGAAAAGAAAGAGACAGGAAAAATCATATGATTTTCTGGACAAAACAAACATGAGAAAACCAAGCAATGTGGCAACACACTGCTTGTATCAGCATTCCACCTCCTGCATTTCTCCCACCCCCTGCCCCCCCAAATAAAAATTAGTAAATGCAGCTCCCTGTCACTGAAACATCCACTCTTGATTTATGGAATCAGTGGAAATCTATATTTGAGATTAGCTAATTCATGGAAAGATATAATCAAATTGATTTTCTCCAGTGATTTTCTTTCATTTTAATCATTTAATTTTAATATCTCTAGCTTAGACTTTGTTTTGTTTTGTTTTGTTTTCTTGTCTTTTTTAAAGAGGGAAAACCAGCTGTGTTTCTCAACATCACTCTCTTTATTTTAAAGATTTCTTCTTGCAGTCTCAGAAGCTGATATGCACTCATCTAAATGAAGTACTTTGTTCTTAAAAGAAAATTCATCATTACAGACTGAGTGTTATTCTTCTCTGTGGAACCTGCTGAGTGCTTCAGAAACTTTAAGAATATTAATGGCCTGGCTATTTGAAAAATAGAACATCTATTTGGAGTGAGGGAAATATTTGATATATGCTTTATATTGTCATGCTTGGAGGGTTTTTTATTACTTGTTTAAAGAAGCAGATTTGAGGATAGACTAATTGGGCAGTGGCAGAAAGATGTCTTCCCATTTTATTTCTTTAATTTTAAACTATATTTTTGTGTGTGGGTCTCTGTATCTTCATACTTTGTCCTACCTGAGGACCTTGAAGAAGGAGAGATATTCTGTGAGTAGAAGTGAAGAGGTAGGTCTGGCAGGACCTTGGAGAGCTCAATTCAAGAAACTGTACATTAACTCTTTTTCTATCTTCAACTGTGGCCTTAAAAAGACATGAATAAGGGGATTCCCCTGTTTCATTCTGCTAAGAATGGATTTAGAGGACCCCTAAAGCATTTTGAAGCTGAAGACTCCTAACTGCAAAACTCCAGAATTATGGGAACATCAGAGCCAGAAGTCCTTGTTGAGGTCTGTATCTCTGATGGAAAGACAACATTCTCAGATAACCTGAGTTTTCACTTTCCTATTACCATTCTTATAGTTCTGAACTGCAGCGCTGCAGTACTCATTAATTAGTTAATATTAATAAAGATTAATATTAATTAATATTAATTAGTACTCATTCTTAATTAGTTGGTCTTCCCATTTCCTATATTTGTCTCTTTTCATTCACTAAGCTTTTTGTGTAGCCACATTGGGGTCGTCTGCATTAATTAATTAGTTATTTTTTTCCCCTCTTTCATCTCCTCCTTCTTTGAATTGTCATTTTTAAAAAGAATTCCAATCCACCTTGAATTATTTTCTCATTAGCTTTTGTCACAAAATCCTACTTATAACTACTCTGTATTAAAATCCATTTATTGAAAATCCACAATACACAGTCAACCAAACTGTTTACTTTCTGCTAAACTCAAAAGTTCCAGGTTTAAATGATCACTATCAACATTGCATGGAAAGCTGACATGGTTTGAACATTATTTTTTTCTCTGACTTTGCTAGGAATTACTAAGATGAACTGTTTCTATATCTTTTTCTCTGAAAGAGATTTATTATACAAAAACTTACTTGATTCAGTTGCTTTTCTGATTTTATTTTGTTTTAATCCCTTTATGTTAAAGATCTTTGAGAAGTGAATAATATTACCTGGTGACCTATTCTATATTTTAAAACCTTTTTCACTCTAAATTTAAACAAAGACTTCACTTCATATTGAAATAGAGATTTGTCGTAAGTTAAAGGAACACATGAATGTAGGTGTTTTATTTCTACATTTCACAGTCCACCTAAAAATGATTTCATGCATTATAATTACCCGATTGCTACTGGGCTGATGTCATAGTCATCCATCACAGCAGCTCTTTCCTAGCACATTACAACCCCCACTATATCAATAAATCCTTCCAATTTGTTTTTATTGTACAATTTAATATTTATTATAGCCTGCATAGTTATATTTCTAGTTCCTGCAAAAGACATTTGTATGCATTTTTCTCTCACAATGATTTTTCCCTTCCAATCCAACATGTGATAGGACAATTTCACAGCAGAAAGTCGACAAAGGAAACCATAAATTTCAAATTCAGCAATGAATTCAATTCTCTCTCTTTATCTTGAAGCATGCATCCTGTAAGTGTAGTCTTCCTGAAAATGAACAATGCCCATTAATCTGAGTTATGTTGTCCTGGATTAAAAGAATCCATACATGCCCATGAAGGATTTCTATTTGTAAACAGATTCTATTTTCCTTTTTGAGAAAAGTGTTATGCCAAATGCAACATTCCCTTAAAGCAACAATGTATGTGTAGGCAACTTTCAGGTGGAGTTTAGAAGCAAGAAAAAGAATGTAAAAATATCTCATTTACTGTGTTTGATTCATTGGATACATGCATGTGTGCAGCAGACAATGGGCTTTTTTCACAACAGGTTATTTATTGAGCATCTAACTTATTGGTGCTTCTGGTAGATAGAATCATACTAACTGGATTGAAAGCACCATTTATAGCATTTTTTCCACGAAGGTGCCAGAATCCCATAAGACCTTGCACCAGTAATGTTAATTGTAAGGATTTAGTACATCACATCCTTCTTCTCAGACTCATTGCTTGGTTACTGGAGTGTTTGGAAATGCAGTGAGCTCTGTAATGAAGTAACTTAATTTTAATTTTGTTTTCTCTCCATCTATTTTCTTGAAGGACTACACAGGAAAAATAGGTGAACTATCTGGGTTTAGGTATTCTCACAATATGATTCACCAGTGGCAATGCAATATTAATCCTATGTATGACTGGTCTGTTCTGGGCTTAATTTAATATCCTGAGTCAATTGTCCTGTTTCTGATGTTTCTAAAAAGCATCAAATTTGCTTCCAGATTGTTCCAGTTAAACTTGCCGTGGGAAGAGCCCCAAAGTTAAACATTTTGCCTTTTCAGTGGAGAACTCAGGAAAGTTTATAGGGTTCAGCAATTATGAACCATAGCAGTTCCTCATCTGATATACGTGCTTCTTCCATAGCCCCTTTCCCAAACCCTGCCCCATTTCTCCAAGGCTTTGCTCCCAGGATCTAACGTATCTTCTTCAAATGTAACAGCAGCTGTTTTGAAAATTAAATCCTATTACAGTGTTTCTCAACCTTGACAACTTTAAGATGTGTGGACTTCAACTCCCAGAATTCCCCAGCTACCATGTTGGCTGGGAAATTCTGGAAGTTGAAGTCCACACATCTTAATGTTGTCAAGGTTGAGAAACACTGCTATATAAGAAGAGAGGGGGATCTCCACTGAGAATGAACAACCATAGATCTAGGCCAAAAAGGAAGAAGTATTTCTATTTAGCCCCATCTGCAGCTGACTTAAAAGCAGTTGGTGGGACCTAAACAAGAATTGACTGTTAAAATCCTTCCTGCATCTACCAAGAACGTTGGACACTATTGCTTGTCCTTCCCAGCCTGAATATTGCAGCCTCATTAAGTCTCACTTTAGAAGGAAAAATCGATTATCTTGGAAGTTACTCAACATATTCCATTATTTGTGGAAGAAGTAGATTGGTTTACCTAAGTTAATTTGGGGTGAGATACAGAATTTTTGGCCATCACTACATCTTAATGCTATATGGCCTGAATTTAGGCTGGAAGTAGTTACCTGCATTTATTTGGTTTTATATATATATGGTATATATGGTGTGTGTGTTTGTGTGTCTATGTATGTATATATGTGTGTGCGTGTTTGTTATGAAATATCTAAAACATTTCCTTTGCAGCCAATATGTACTTTTTTTTCAAAATAATTATTATAAAGAATTCCTCATGCTTATTGCCCTAGCAGCATTGGTATGGATATCCTGCTTACTACTAAAGTTTCAGAGTTTTATTAATAAGTGAACATTCATCATTGTAATTCAATATGTTATACACACAGGATTTGTGCTAATGGCAGCACAGACAAAAAAAGCCTGTTAAAGTAGCATGTTTTCATTTTGCACGCAGCTCTTGTCTTCAGTATATTTTACTATTCAGAAACACAGAAGCAGACTTTCCCTAGTGAGATTTTCAGGTTCATCCTCTGTAAAATCTGTATCAAGGAAGCAGATAGTAACAAGGCTCAGTGATTTATATTGTCATTATGTGCCAAACACTTCCAGAACATATGTGGGGATATGAGCTATTGGGGAGGAAGGTAAAGGATATTAAAAAGTACATGATCCATTCTCCTCGAAACATATTCTACACAGACCCACATACTTCTTACTCTGACAAATCTCATGGCACGGTATTTCCTTCCACTGTAACAAGATATTCATAGTTCCATGTGCTATGTGACTGAATAATGAACACAGATTTTTATTTTTTTTCCTTCTTACTGGAAAAAAGAGAACACTTGATGCAAATCATGTTATGATTTTAGCCAATGCTGTTTTCTCCACTATAATTCTACAGTAGAGAGTCAGTACAGCTTTGTTCTGTGAAAGTAAATCAATTTAATAATTTGTGATTATTAATATATTATTAATATTTTGCATGCCTAAGGTGTTGTCATATAGGTATGTAACAAATGCAATCTATAATACTATGCTATCTTTCCTAATCAAATCTGCTGCAGAATTAATTGGATTAATTTCTGTATCTGGTATATACACATAAGCATAAAAAGCACACTATTCCCTTTAGTCTAAGCAACTTTATGCAGAGTATAGAAGAAGAGGGAAAAGTAGTAAGCAAAAGAAATTTAAGGCAGGAGATAATAAAAAAGAAAAGGAACCTAATTAAATATGGTTTGCACAAACAGCATTTACTATACTTCTTTTTGTTTCTTCTTGCAAGCCATCGTAGCTTCAACCACACTCAAATACTAATTCATACACTGCTTTTTGATCTTCAATCTTTTCTCCCACCATATTTTGAATAGTTTATCTACTTTATTGATTTTGCATTTCCACTTGACCCATAAACTCTTCCTTCTTATATTTGTTTTATGATTTGATTCTAATTCATTGTCTTTAAGTGACCTATATATTTCACATTTTTCTTATGCCTGCTTGCTCACTTTTATATTCACTCTGCATTCATTCTTGACCTTATCATTTCTTGTTTTACTACCCACACTTCTTAACTAACTCATTTCCACTTCATTCAGCTAATTTTTTTGGTTCTCATTATATACCAATCACACATTCATTAAAGTTGTTGAGAAGTTGGGCATCTTCAGAAATATGGATTTAAACTAAAACAAAGTAATAAATATCCAAGTGGGCAGAATAATGATAATATAATAACTATGATAGTTACTATATTATTATCATTAATATATGATGATAACAATATTAATAACTATGATAGACAAAACCATTAGCACTTATTTTCACAAAGTTTCATTCTTCGTAATAGACTATGTAGTAACCACTATCTTTCAACAAGCATTAATACATCTTAGAATTACTCCAAAATGTTCCTATTCTTAGCAAACATTCTACTAAAATTAATGAATTCATCTACATGCTTGTTCATTTATGTTCAACTTATCATTCACGTAGTTTTTCCTGAAAAAATAATAGCCTTAGTCTTTGGTAAATTAATTTTCAGACCCATATTCCACACTGCAATGTATAATTTGTCTAACATTCAATGAAAATGTTTGAGTGCCCAGCCAACAATATCTGAATATTATATATTGTCTGTATACTAAAATACTGTACATGCACATTTATGCACTAACAACTTCTAAATCACTACAAGCATTCTTTCTATATTTATCAATAAATGTGTAACTACATTAAACAATGAAGGAAACATCACACTGCCTTATTCCTGCTCAGTATCGAATATTTGCTAAGAATACCATTTATTATTGTGCATTCTTTATTCTATCATATGTTGTTCTTGTCACAGTGAGCAACCAACACTCATTACCAAATTCATGGTAAATGTTCCATCATTCAAGCCTATTCACTTTATTATACATTTTGCGTATGATAAAACATGTAGTAAATTTGGTTTCTTATGTTCATAGATTATGCAGTATCTTGTTGAAAAGAAAAAAAAATCTGGTACCTGCTTTGCATAAAGCCATATTGCTTCTCCATTTTTTTCCCCTATCTCTTATAACCACTTTCCCAGGCATATTTTAAAAAATAGTTGCCCTGTAAATTTTGCTTTCACTCTAGTTATCTTTCTTTTTGCATAAAGTAACACTAACAACATTTTTTTTTCTAATCTTCAGGCATAGATGCACTGTTTGCAAACATGTGAAACAAGTCATACAGCCAATTATTTAGTAAACCATATCTGTATTTTAACATTTCTCCAATTGTTCCATTAACACCTGCAGCCTTACAAGTTTCCAGCATTCTTAAAGCATTTACATTATTTTTTTCTTAGACACAATATTTATAGATTTTTTAAAAAATTATGTTCTTTGATATATCTTTCATTCCCATTCAGATTTCTGAAATGCTTCTTCCAGCATCTCCTCATTTCATTTCATCCAAATCATATTGTCACTTTCATTTTTAATTCTGTGCACTTGGTTAAAGGCTCCTTATTTAGCTGTTTTACCCACTTCCAAAACAATTCACAATTCTTCTCAAAATTAATTCCTCATTATTCCACCATTGCTATTTCAGTGTAGCATAACATGAAACTATAACCAATTCCTGTTTTCATACAAACTCAAAATAATCTAGAGGACACCAATTCATACTTTCTAACATATATCTTAGACCACTCACTCAGAATTAAACCTATAACTTCACTTCTATAAATGTATTAAACTTTATTCCACAAGATCATACCACTTCATTTCATCCTATTATATCCTTCCCTTTCTCTTAGTTTCATAAACACACAGCATATCTATTTTTATTGATTTTATTTAATAATTCAACTATTCACCATTCACTTCTCTTACTATATATTCCATGTCACAATTTTTCACATGCCAGGATCATCATTAGATGGGCCTACAGATATTGATCTCCACTTCCCATCATGGTTTTGTGCAGGAATCCAAAATCCGCCACAATTAGCAGACATATCTGAAGCCATATTAGAGTATATAGTACATAGAAAAACAAGAAATCAAACATAATGCCTGCTAGAGGAAGAGTGTTTGCTAGAAACCATTGTAAAAGATAGATAATATTCATAAGCAATGTAGTGGCATGGCAGCAAAGGATAAAATACATAGACTATATAAGAGTAAAAATTAGCTGTCTTTGAGTAAGTCCAAGGGATAGAAGCAAATTTGATAAGTATGTGTTTAGTCAAGGGCAAGGTTGTACTTTTTACAATCAACGAATCACTGGCAATATTTTTTGTTTTGTTTTGTTTCTAATAAGGTATATGACAATGTCTGTAACCAATGTAATAAAAATGCTTGTTTGTTTGTAAAATTTGCCTTATCCTGTGAAAGAACATCCTGTGACCACAGATAAATACAACCTCAAGCTTTTCTCAGCTCTTGTTTTTAGGTTATTTGGGCTTAACAACACTTGGTCCATTGAAGCTTTCACTTAACACTTTGTAATAATAGAATGAAAGACTTAGATAGCTTATCAACCTTTGTTGTATACTGTATGTTCTACATACAGCATTTTCTGCTAATAGTAAGAGCAGTTCCAGTCAGTTTGGTCACATCTTGGCCAATATGCCACAAACACAGCTACAGTCCAGTTTTCCCCAAGCATGCTCATGCTATTTTATACAATCTAAAGACTATCGCTCAAGACAGTACTGCTGCTTGAATCCCACCAGTTATGGATATTTGGGTATAATGACAGATTCAGGATTCTCTGAAACTGAAAATCTAAAGAATTGATTGAGTCACAGATTTGATCCAAATCATATTCATACACTTAAACTTATCAGTAGGTAAGACATTATACCCAAGTTTCATGACCTGCAAGCCTTAATCTTTGCCATATTCTGATGGGGGATTTTTTCATTAATTACTAGAAGTATGTAAGATCTCTTTGATGAAATGTAGAACAGGGAGTAGGGCCTCAGTACTGTTCTACATTTGTGGGAGGTCATATATCTCTATATATCTGATACAACATATATCTTGGTCCTCAAAATTCTTAGTTACTACTGGATTGGAATGGTAGCATTGCATACATCTAGTATGTCATAGTAGTTATGGCATAATTACTTGTATAAGAAATTTTATCTCCTGCATGTACAATTAGTATTTTCAGCTTCTTTATTAAAAATAAATAGAATAAAAAATCTGATGGCTGAGTATGGATCAAATATGGGAATAGCATAATGGTTAGAGCATAGTGGATAGAACTAACAACATGGTTGACCAACCTTAAATTCAATTATATGTGAAATCATTGTGGGGAAACAGCTAACAGAATAGTACATGCAGCTGCCAATGGCATGCTGCTGAATTGGTATGACAAATCTTCTCCCCCCCCCCTTTTTTTTTCCCCCTTCTGAGCGAAACTCTGCAGAAATAATGCAGAAGTTAATATGTCAAATAGATTAGAATATGCAATGAGGAAATGTGGTTAGTACTCAAAACAGCAATCTACAAGTCTGCAAATTCCTATATCTAAATCCTTATAGCTCCTAAAAAAATATTCTTTCAGAGGACAGTTTTTAAAGGAATAATATAGAAGCTCCCTGATATTACCGTCTAGTAAACCTCCCTAGTTAAAGGAGACTTACCAGATGCAATGCCATATACTGTATTAATTTACAATTTACAATTATATATGATCTTAGGCCTTGTCATAGTAGCTGCTGCTGGAAATAAGATTTTTATTTTTCTACAAGCTGTTGAGGAAATAATGTCAGTGGCTAACACAGATTAAATTAGTTTTAAAAAAAGTTAAAGCTTATACTTTGCTTTCATGGAGTATATATTTCCATCCATTTTTTCTTAAAATAACAGTTCGTAGTTTATAAATAAATAAATAATAGGAACTATAAATTCATAGTGTACTTCATCTATAGCTCTCAGAGTATTGGGCGGGGGGAAGGGAACTGAAATGTTCACAGCTCACTTTTTTCAAGGAAGGAAGCATTAAGTGGTAGCAAGCCTTCCTTATATCTTGCAGAACTCTGAACCTCTTTAAATTTTGCACAGTTGTATTCTCTTAAAAGCCACCAAATCTCTTCCCCACCCAAAACTGGAGTGAATATTTTGTCATTTTTTTCTAGGTGTTTCAATATTTTGATTGTATTAGAACAATTGGTTGAAACTGAAACTGAAAATTCTTACATGTCTGTCTGGAGCCTAAGATTTCAGGGAATAGATATTAATTATCAAATCAACCTAAATGGTTTAAGAAAATATTCAGATTTAATTTCATGGAGAGTAGAGTGCAAAATGGGGAAGAGAGTAATCCAAGTTATATTTCTCATTATTTCCTTTTCACACCTTTGCTACCAGTTTCAGGATGGTGATGGCACGTTGGTTCTCTGGCAGCCATTTTTAAATTTTGGTTTTCCAGAAAGGAACAATGTTTTTATTTTCCAGAATTGCATCATATAATCTAATATCATATATAATATAAGAAATACAAATAATCTGTGTCTAGAAGTACTGCCACTTGCTATGTCTAGTAAGCCATCTGTACCATATCTGTTTGCATTTTACCTCCTCACAATCACATACATACCCAAATTTTTAATCACCTGCAGGTGGATGGCAGAAACTGGATGCTATTTTAAGCTAACGGTAATGAAAACAGACCCCGAGAAACAACTTGAAATGAACATCAGAGCTGGGAATATTGATTTAGTGTCAAGATTCCATTAGTGGCAAGATCTTCTCAGAACAGAAATGCAGAGAGTGTAAACATGCAATGGCCACTAATGACTGAATATGAGAAATGGAATTCAAGAATTCCCTTTACACATGGAGACACAGGAAAAAAGAAAGTTGGGTTTGAACTTAAAGGTATACAAGTTCTATAGGAGTCCCAAACTATTCACTGACTATTAACTATTTGAGATGGCTGCTGTTCCTGAATTACAGTAAAAAAATGGAGCCATGCTGCTGAGTGCCTGAAAAGCTTCCGTCTAGTTCATGTGTGCCTTGGGAAGCCTGACATTTAAAAAGTTCTTTCTTGGATTTGACCTATACTTTTCTTTGGTATGTATAATTTTAGCCATTACAGAATAAAAATTTGCTGAGAAACACTAGACTCCCTGATGAGTTTCACTCCCATTTATTAAGACAGTTGTGTGCATGCAGAAATACGCTGCATAGAATTATAATGCATACATTATTCCATTCACTTCCTGACTTCCACATTTCAAGATTATGTTGTCAATAAAAATATAACTACACACCTAATTGTAGTATATTCAGTACTGTAGTAGACATACTTTATACATTCAAAATATTGCATTGATTTATAAACAAATAATACTTTTCCACTATCAGAGTACAAACTTGCCCAAAATAGTAGTTTTAGTCCTATGCCTGGCTTCAGTACTACTGCATTCCTCTATGACTGGGTGTTGACAATTTAGAATTTGCATGCAACTTTATTTATTTATCTATCTATCTATCTATCTATCTATCTATCTATCTATCTATCATCTATCTATCTATCTATCTATCTATCTATCTATCCATCCATCCATCCATCCATCCATCCATCCATCCATCCATCCCCATTCTTGATGTGCCAATTTCAGCAAAAAGGTTCTGTTAGACTGAGTGTCTGGCTATGCTAATTGGCTTGGCAATATGTATATGTGTCCACCAGGTCTTCTTTAAATTTCTAACTACAAAGAATTTTCTAGCAAAGAGAATTTTCTTGTACTGTTTATAGTTATGACATTCATATTGTCTTTGGCATAATTAGTGTTGGAATACAGTCTTTAACTGAGCTCTTAAATCTATGGATGGTCACTCCCTGACAGGCGTCTACATCATACTAAGGACTTAAGGTGATTATGGACTTAAAATGATCTTAGACAACTTGAGCACCTCCAGAAGTGTGAACTTCAGTTCCCAGAATTTTCAGCAATACTGAGATTTTGAAAGTTGAAATCAATGCATATGGAAGCTGTTCAGCTTCAGATTGAATGATAGAAACCTCCAAGAATTCATGGGGATTGAGGTGGTAGATAAATTACATAAATAAACAAAGAAATAAATAGGATGTTGGAGACTATGATAGGACAGTTCACATGGTTAAAGTTTTTTCAGCTGAGTTCAGACAAATGGCATTAGGAAGTGCTTTTCAGATGGTTTTTTAAAGTATGGCTAGATAAAAGCAGATAACCTTAGCTCAATTATCTCTGTTCTAAGTGGCAACAGTTCTTCAGAGTCCCCCAAAAGAAATGCTATATGTATATCAGCTCCTAATGCCTAAAAAAACAACAACAAACTGTTGTTTGTTTACTTGTTAATTATATTTACATAGTACCATTATCAAAATTGACTCCTGATTTGAAGGTTAAATATGGATTCTTCTGCCTGCAAACATGCATTTGTATCTTTGAGCAGTAGACCTTATTACCAGTGACATAACTTTTTTAAAGTGTTATATGATACAGTAAGTGCTATAGAATGGTGATTGTGGTGTCTCTAAGCACAATATTTTATAATTCTGGACTGTGATGAGATAAGAGCAAATATGCAAAGTCTGATACTCTATTTTCTTATGCTACTTACCAAGGATGACAGAATTGTGTCTGTTTAACAAGAAGAGCCCATTTCAGATTTTGTTTCAAGATATTTAGCTTGTTTCTTCCCACTCAGAAGTTTCTTCCAACTTTCAGAAAAAGAAAAGGAGAGAGGGAGAAAAGAGGAAAGAAGGAAGGAATGAAAAAATTATTTTTCTTTCTTTTGCTTTAGCCTTAATTCAAACTATTCTGTCATATATCATGTAATATTCCAACATTGTAGGAGTTTGTATTTTCCTTCCATCATTCTGAAAGATTGAACTCTTGTAGAATCCAAACCTTTACTTTCATTGTTTCAAATCAGCAAATATAGCCTGGCATTCATTTGGCTTTGTTTTCTGTTCATTGTTCTGCCATCAGTTAAAGCAGTTTAGTATAGCAATAACATTTACAAGTCCACTACTTCTGGATAATTTTCTGCTAAATAGAAAATAAAATAAAAGCAAGTTGGTATTTATTTTCATTCATAGTGTTTTAGCAACCACATGCCTTGTTTTAAGTGTGCCTAGTTAGCCTTCAATAGAAAATATCTTCTGCATCCCAGTGATTAATTACCAAACACTTACAGCAGCGTGGTTGATATGCATCTGTGCCACATGTGAGGCCTTGATCAGCTGAGTATTTTTTAAACAATTACAGAGTTAATTTCTAGCAGAACAGCAGACATCTGGTCTGATCTGAACAAAATACCATAGATATTGCCTCTCTTTCAAACAGACCACCTACTCCATTAGCCCTCATTAGAAAATGGTCCCAAAAAACAGCTGCTGCTGGAAAAAAAAAAAGCTGCAAGTGACCACCATTATGCAGTAGAACAAAAATGAGAGCATTCTGTGCTTTCATTAACATATTCTCAAACATTTAATTTACAAAGTAGCACATACCATCACAGTGATTCATGGAACATATTTTTTAACATTAATAGAATCATATATTTATGGAATCCTATATTAGAAGGAACCCTGCAGGTCTCCTACTCCAACCCTCTATCCAATGAGGAATTTTCATACCATCCCAGACAAATGGTTGCCCAATCTTTTCTTGAAAACATCCAGCAATAGAGCATCCATGACTTCAGGAGGCAGGCTATTCCACTGCTTAGTAGCTCTTACAGTTAGGAAATTCCCCTTTATTTGAACATTGGATCTCTCACTATAAAGCTTCCACCCACTGGTTCTGGTCATACACTCTGGAGAACCAATCCCCACTCTATTCCCTATAACATCTCTTCATGTATTTGAAGACTGCTATCATGTCCCCTTAGCCATTTTTCTTTGGGCTAAGCATACCAAGTTCCTTTAACCATTATTCATAGGGTTTAGCCTCAAAGCCTAGTAGCTCTTACAGTTAGGAAATTCCCCTTTATTTGAACGTTGGATCTCTCACCATAAAGCTTCCACCCACTGGTTCTGGTCTTACCTTCATACACTCTCTTTGTTGCTCTTCTTTGAACTCCTATAACCCTCTTTGTTGCTCTTCTTTGAACTCCTGTGCCTTGGTGTCTTTTTTTCTATTGTGGTGACCAGAACTGGGTGGAGTATTCCAGGTATGGTTTACTGGTGACTAACACTGGTCACCACAAGGGATGAATTATCATTTCCCATTATTTCTTGATACTATATGTTTACTGATGCCACCCAAAAATACATTTTGGTAGCTATGGCACATTGTTGGCTCATGCTCAATCTGTAGTCTACCAAGATACCCAGATCTGTCTTGCAAGCTTGTACATGTGCATCTGTTTTTTCCTGCCAAGTGAAGAACCTTACATTTCTCACCACTGACCAACATTTTGTTGAATAGGCCTCATGTTCAAGCCTATCAAGAGCCTTTTGAATCTTGAGCCCATCTCCTGGAGTGTTAGCAATGTTCCCCCCTTCTCATTCCCTTTCTAGGTCATTTAGGTTATATGAAGTTATTTATGAAGATATTAAAGACTAGGCCTGGGACTGAACTCTGAGTTACCCCACTGCATACCTCTCTCCATGTGAATATAAACTCATTAAGAACTATGTGTTGGCTATGGTTTTTCAGCCAACTGTCAATCCATTTGTTAGTAGGACAATCAACTCTCGTTGTTCCAGTTTATCAGGAAGGAGATTGACTTTATTAAATGCCTTACCAAAATATAAGTACACTAAATATACTACATTCACAGCATTTCCTTGGTCCACTAATGTAGTCATATTGTCAAAGAGAGCAATAAGATTTGTTGGAATTGTTTGCCTTGTACATAAATCTTATCTTATTCTACTTGCATCCTGTACCACCTAAAATCTAGTATGAATGAAATTCAACAAAACTGTTTTTTTAAAAAACAAATGTTAGAAATTAATCTTCAAGGCTTCTAAATCTTCATCACATGAAACATGCAGGAACTTAAAAAGTGGAATACCTTAGCTGTTTGGCTCCACCACTGCCCCAATGTATTATATAACTGATTATACAATATATCATCAAGTTGTTGTTAACACCTAGTGACCACATATACAGTCCCAGGACAATCCATCCACAATCTGATCCTTCAGATCTTCCATTGGTGCACCTATCACCACTGTAATTGAGTCATTCCACCTTGCTGCTGATCATCCTTTTTTTCTCTTTCCTTCCATGTTTATGAGCATTATAGACTTTTCAAGAGAGCTATATACACATTCTATAATGTGTTCAAAGTATGATAATTTGAACCTGGACATTTGTGCCTCAAGTGAAAACTGTGTTTTCTTGGCTATCCATGGTATTTTGAGGAGTATTCTCCAACTCCAAAGTACAAAAGTATCAACAATCTTTCTATGCTGTTTCTTCAGACACCAACTTGCACTTCCATAGGGAGATGGAAAACTATTTCACTTCATTTTTTATTTACATTTCATAGGAAACCATTGCCTGCATGAGTGATCCTTGTAGGTATAGACACATTGCAGCATTTGGATTTTTTTTCCAAGACCTTCATTGCCAGTCTACCAGATGGTGGTGTGCAGTGTATTCCTTGTCTGTTGGGTCCTTTACCATTGATACTTGATTCTAAAAGGCAGACACTATCCACCACTTTGATATCTTAATTGTTAATTCTAAGGCTGGTTGCTGTACCTGTTGTCTTTAGAAAAATGGGAATCCCAGAACTCATGGTCTCATGTGAAACCTATACACAAGTCAGGAAGCCACAGTATGACAAAAAAGACTGGTTCCAGGTTGGCAAAGGAATGAGAAAAGGTGTTATACTCTCTCCTTATTTATTCAACCTATATGCAAAATATATTAAGGGAAGCTGGATTGGAAGAAGATGAGTGTGGTTTTAATGCTGATGATACTCAACTATATATCTCCATCCCGGGTGACCTAAGTGATGCTGTGGCTACCCTTTCATGGTGCCTGGAGACTGTATGGGCCTGGATGGGGGACAACAGGCTTCAAGTGAACCCTGGTAAGACAGAGTGGCTGTGGGTATGGGGAGCCTCAAGATCTAGGAGTTTATCATCTTTGGTTCTTGACGGGGTTGCAGTACCCCAGACAGACATGGTGCATAATCTGGGGGTCCTCCTAGACTCACAACTCCTGTTCAAAGAGCAGGTGGCAGTTGTGGCTAGGAGGGCCTTTGCACAATTTCGTGTTGTGCGTCAGTTATGCCCATTCCTCGATCGGGAGGCCCTCCGCATGGTCACTCATGCCCTGGTCACCTCCCAGTTTGATTACTGCAATGTGCTCTACATGGGCTATTCCTGAAGAGTATCTGGAAGCTATAGCTGGTACAGAATGCAGCGGCGTGGACAGTTCTGAATGCCCCCAGGGGGACCCATATAACACCACTGTTACACGAGCTACATTGGTTGCCAGTTTACTTCTGGGCCCAATTCAAGGTGTTGGTTATCACCTTTAAAGCCCTTCATGGTACAGGACCAGCTTATCTGAGAAGCCATCTTGCTCCTGTTATATCAGCCCACCCCAATCGGTCCGGCAAAAGGGGCATGTTGCAGACTCCACCAGGAAGGTGAAGGGATTTTGGCTGGTGGAATCTAGGAAGAGGGTCTTTTCTGCTGTGGCCCCCGGTCTCTGGAACAACCTACCACCCGAGGTGCAGTTCGCCCCCACTCTCATGGCCTTCAGGAAGAGCATGAAATCTTGGCTATGCCAGACGGCCTAGGGGCCAGATGGGGGCTCGCACCAGTGGTAGTGGCTTGTGGGGTAATTGAGTTTACTCCCCCTTCATCTTGAATGTTTTTAGTTTTTTATGTACAGGGCTTGTTTTTTGTAGTTTAACTTTTTAATTAATTAATTAATGGGGAAATTTTTTTTAAACTGTTTGTGGGTTTTACTTTCATTGTGAGCCACCCAAAGTCACCCACTGGGGGAGATGGGCAGCAAATGAATTTAATAAATAAATAAATAAATCTGGAGAAAGAAATATCAATAGCCTGTGCTGTGCTAATAACACTGCCTTGATAGTTGAAATGCAAATGATCTGCAAACTCTTACAATTAAATTCAAGGAGCAGAAACTAATGACAACAGGTACAACAACCAGGTTTAGAATTGACAATTACGTTATCAAAGATTCTCAGCTCTTCCTCAGTAGCCATGTGACATGAGGGCCCATCATCCAGCACCATATTTTCAATCACTTTATAATGTCTATCGATGTGGATTTCTTAATAAAATACAGGAGTGGTTTAGCATTGCCTTGTCCAACAGAGTATGAAATTATGCTTTTGCCATTGTCACTAAAGTGAAAATCTGCCTCCAGCATCTTTGTCAGGATCTTTGCAAGTAACTATTGAAAGGCTATTAGAAAAGTTTATGTAGACAAATAGCTAGTGAGTTCAAATGTTAGTTTAGACAAGAACCATAATTTGTATACCTGCTTGCTTGTTCCTGCCATAAAAGTCAAGAGGGAGGGTGGACAATAAACAACAGAGGCCAGGTGCACTGTTATCTCCCTGAAAGGCACCAGCAAGGTCGAATGGCCGTGAGACCCAAGAAGAGGCACAGAGGCGCGCAGGAATCGAGCGGGAAAATTAGAATAGAGGGGGGTTAAAAGGAGAGCTGTGGCCGGGGAGGGTCAGTCTCAGCAACTTATGGAATTCTGTATGTTACTTCTCAATAAAGAAATCTTTACTGAAAACAGAGGATTTACTGGACTTGGGAATTGAGCGTGCAGACTCTGACAATCTTCCTATATCTCTGCTGCCCAGTATTGATGCCTGCTTGCTTTAGCTGGATATCTGGGATGACCTGCATGCCTTGGGTGGCCCTTCTAGGATTGTATATTTTGGTATACACTTCCAGTGTTCTTCACTCATACCTCCTAAGGAACAGTCCCACCATGAAGAAGCAGCACAGCAGAATTTGGGGTTGAAACACTCCAATAGCAGCCCAATTGGATCAATGCTTATGCAAGCTCCAAATCTTTAGTCAAACCCATAGTTCCAAAAACACTGCTAGCAAGTAAGCAGCACTTCCATAGTGAAAATTATATTAAAAAGAACACAAGGGTGACCTTTTCTAGCAGGCATGACCTAAGGATGTTTACATTATTGTAAAATAAACTTAAAAAAAAAAAGAGCATTTATATTATGAATGCTTGGCAAATCTTACGATAGTTGGCAATACTGTTTGTTCACACCTAGAGGGCAAGGCACCAATAAAACCAGACACTGGAGTCTTTTAAGTATATCCTTTCATCTTCTGTAATAATACCTTTCTTACTTATTATTTTATAGTGGATTATCTTTCTAAATGCAGCCTTTCTGTATATTTCCAGTTTTCTTTACATGCCTCTTGGCTTAGATCTCTCTATGCCCTTTTCATCTTTCCTTGTAATAAAAATACTTCAGAAGTAAAACTGAGGCATTAGAAATTGATCATGCAGATCAAATACTAATCAATTATATTACTCCCCAGGTAGAAATAGCTTCTGATTTCTTTGGTAGGAAAATACTTAGTGGATAAATAGCTTGGCTAAATAGCCTGATTTTCCCTTTTGCAATTTACCCATTGTAGTAATATTTGGCCATACATTTAATTATAAAAGAAGACAGGAAATCTGGGAACTGCTGTATAGTTTGTGTAATGTTTATGCAGTAATTGTTGAGAAGCTCTCATGCATTTTGGGTAAAGACAGACTGAAGTTGAAAACTGGCTCTATTCTAACTTAGCAAAGGCACAGGGGAATCCTTTGTATTTTTTAAAATTGAGCCAAGAATCCCCAAGAAACATACATGGGCCTTTGGGAGGGCAGGAATGGACATGTTTTCCTCAACCTGCCCCTAGATTAGCAGGAAGGTAACTTCCACCCAGGGTTGTTTTCTTTTTTTTCTTGCTCCACATCCAAAGTAATGTTTTTTATCCTCCCACTGCTCAAGCAAGCACTCCTGCCTGCCTGCTGTGCTTCATTTCAAATGCCACCATTCCAATTAACTAGTGTATGCTCCGACAGGCTTGCTTGCTCACTCAGTCTCTGCTATCTTTCTTTGACAGCCATTCTGTACTGGATTGTTGGCAATAGTAGGACAGTGAAATTCTTTCTCCCTCCCTCTCTCCCTCCCTCCTTCCTAACAGGTTCGGCAGACACTGAGATTTGGTCCATTTCCTTCTTTTACTTTGTTTTTTAACAAGGTGAAATTGCAATAATTCTGTCAATTTTCCTTCTAGCCCAAGTGATAGCAAGAACTGTAAAACTGTTGGCTTTTTCTTTCACCAGTCCTAAAAAAGACTTGCTCACAGAAAGGAAAGCAATTGGAGTTTGCCTTTGGGGCCTGGTGGGAAGGGAAAAGAAGTAGGAGGGGCTGTGTTAATCACCATCTGGATAGAACAACTGGGCATCACAGTGGCTACAGTGGAGGAAGGGGCTGAAATCTGGAAAAGGGCTTCTTAAGCAAGCTTCATTACCAGATAGCTTATGCACGGAGACAAGCAGCTGAAGGTCAGAGTACAGAACAGCCTTTATAGCTGTCAAACTGCAGACATTGCTAAGGGGTGACAATAATCAGCAAGTAAGATCTATGCATATATTTATGCATGCATGCACTGTATACAAGCAGGTTCTGCTGCAAATTTCCAGACTATCTTCAAGAACAGTCCCGTGTAGACTGAATGCAATAATCTAAAGAGAAGTTAGCAGGACATACATTACCCAAACACTACCATAAACTGGTGCATAAATCTGAATTGGTAATAGGATCTGTGTACCACAGAAGACAAAGAGAAACCTGAAGAATATCCAAACTATAAATTTTATACCTTAGATAGAATATAGTCTCTTCTAGAACAAGGGGAACAAAAAACAAAACATCTACTAATAGTACCTTTGTCTTTTCCAAATTGAGTTTTGGTTTGCTATCTCTTATCCAGTCTATTATTATAACCAGGCCCTGATTAAGCATTCCCACTGCCTGACCAGGATTTAATGAAAATGAGAGAGGTGTGTCACCAGCGTATTGATGAAATTTCACTCCACATCTTACATAATGTCACTCAACAGCTCCATGTAGATATACAACAGCATGAAGGATCAACTAGAAAATTGCAGTACCCAACTATGTAAAGAACACAGAGTTGAATTTTCCTGGTAACACTGTGTTTTAGAAAGCAGCATACATTTTTTTTAAAATAAAATTAAAGTAACATTAAAAATGACCAGAAATATCCTACAGTTGCTAAGTAGAGGTGCTCCCCATATCTATCTTGGGCAACCTCCCAGAATGACACTACAGTTAATGAATCATGCCCTTTAGCCTAGTCTTTGTCATGGCATTAAATATTTCTTATGTCAGCAACATATATGGCACTTGAAATGTATTTGTTCATTTTATCTTATTTATTTAATTAACTTCCCTGTATAAACACTTCCAAAGGTAGCAAGAAAAATGCAACATTGCTAGGTAAAAGATTCTACAGTCAAGTACCAAATAATGTCTGATTTCTGATTGCCAAAAGAATAAATCAGCATTGAAGCAGGCAGTTGGGGTCTTCCTTTTGCATGGATGGAAATGGACTTGATACCCATGTATTCATTTGAACACAAAGTAATGCCATACATCACCCTAAGTAAGGCTACCTATGGAATGAACATTTAAATCTTTATTTCAATAAATGTCTACTAACACCTCTTTTTAGTCCATTTTCTAGATGATTCTATGAGCAGCCCGTTTGGGTGCTGTGATGGAATGTATCTACGAAGAGGAGGGTGATATGGGAGATCAAGGCAATTAGAAAGGAGGGGGTGCATTCCAGGAGGGGAAAGGAGACAAAAGCACAGTCCACAGTGGAAGTGTGGGAAGCAAAAGAAGTTCAGGATAGCCACTCCCTGGAATCTCCAGGGTATATCCACTTGTTGCAGTAGTATAGATTTAGTCTGGCAAGATTCTGTCTATAAGATGTAAGCAAATAAAGGAACTTTACTCAATGGTTTCACCATTGTTCTTGGACTGGGCCTGACAGTCAGAAAAAGATCCTAAAATAACTCTTGCTGTTGCTAAGTTTGTAACAGCAAACTAATCCATGCTTTGTGGACTATGTATGATCACAGGCCTTTTTGTGTGTGCTACAGTGTATTTTTGTGTTGTCTGGGTCTGTGACATGTAACAAAGATATTCACCATCTCCATACCAAGCTGTAGTCCAAGGTTTTTACAAATTTTAGTCATGTTGAATTGGAATAACAGATTTGTATCTGTAAGCAAATTTTTATTCAGAAATATACAGCTTAGGGTACAATGTGGTAATTTACAGACTTTACATCTTGAATTTGTACATTATGAATTATGGCTGCAAGTTGACTTGGACTTCATTTTTATCTGTTTGCTAAGTCATTTATCTTGTTTTATGTAGCATGGCAGGAACTTGTGAGTTACCCAAATTAATTAGGAACAGTTCTTTGCCCCATTTGTATTTGTACTGTTTATTGTTCTAGTTGTTTTAGTCTGAACTGCCTGTTCATATAGGTTTTAACTGTTTTAATTGTTCTTGATGTTTTTGGATTTTGTAAGATGCTCACAGTCTCCTGTAGTGAGCGGCCACAACAAATCAATTAAATTAAATTAAATTAAATTCCCCATCATCTTTAAGGTTATGCAATTCTCACATGTTAGATTTCTTGTTTCTTTATCTTGCAGTCCTAGAACCAACCAAATCCTTCTTCCCAGGAAAAGATAGAATAATTCATTTATATTAAAGGACTTAGGAGATACTCTAAATCATACATCACGTGGACTAAGAAAATATTGTTTACATATAGGTGTACCACAAGTCTACAGAAGAACTTACTCTAAATGTCATGGGAAGGAAATCTGGGATCCCATGATGTCAACGGTATATATTGGAAACAGGAATGTGATTAAGAAAGAGATATTAGGGAAGGTACCTATTATTATGCGGGGGTGGGGGGGAAACACCCAAGGAAAAGTTGGGCACATAATTCAGAGTCTCTGATAGCACCACAGCAATGCTTAGAATATAAATAGAAAGAACCTTCACTCATGCATGTTGCTCACAACATTTCCACTAAAGTGGTTGCTTGCTTGACCTGGATTGAACCTCTCTGGGGCGGAAAGGTTAGTTATAGAAATATGTGGCTATTAGTCCATTATCAAATAAGAAAGTGGCTCATCTCAAATAGATGACTATTCTCATAGTCATGTGGCAAAACAGAGAGTAGCAGTTGTTCTACTTCTTTACTAAACAGTTCCCCACAAAATTTCCCATTGACTACTGTCCATTTACTACTCATGGGCTACATTGCCAACTTCTGGAACAAGTCAATTAGAAAATGATTATTTGTTAAACATGGTTTGGGCAGGCTCATTAATTTTTGTTGTGTTTGGAAAAAGTAATTCCTTTTTCCAGTTGTTAGTATTATAAACTAGTCAATTAATATTTAAACCACTCATAAATCTAATTTCATGATATTGCCTAGGATGGAAATTGAGATGATAGTTGGTACAAATGTTACACAATTTTGCCAGCTGAAATCTACTGCACAATCCAAAACCAATCAGCTTTATTTTATGAAGCACTTTTTTATAATTAGCAATATAACTTCCCAAAGCACACAACAGTATCAATAGTGTTCAAATATTTAACAGTCTGTCAGGGAGATGAAAAGGAACAGTTTGTTGACCAATAATCATGAATATTGCCTCCAGTCATGAAGCAACGGGTTTAAATTGTAAGATGGTAGACTTGGCTTTCATATAAGGGAGAAAAAAAATCTTGAAACTCAAAGAAACATGCAGTTTAGGATGGCATTTATTTGCTTATTTGTTTCTCCTCATTGACATTTTCAAGTACTCTTTCAATAACGCTTCAAGTATATGGTATTTTTTATCTGGGCAAGAGATTGTTTTGAGAGCCTACAGCTGTCATTCCAATTTGTAATCTACAGTAGTACAATACTACTTGCATAGATTTCCTTATAAAAAATTGTAATTATATCTTTTAGTTAATTTTTGCTTTTGATAATAGTTTGGCTATTACTGAATTTAAGCATCCTAGAAAATATTGTAATATTTAGAATTATTGCTTTAAAATCCTAACATCCACCAACATCTACATGCACATATGTATGTGTGTGCGTGTGTTTGTGTGTGTGTGTATGCACACAAACATCCTTGTTAGAATTGTATTTTGACAGTGCTTTGCTGCTTTTTTATGATGAAACAGCAGCAAGAAATAATATCGTTCCAATGATGAAAAGTATTTCTGAACTCATCCACAATGATTTTATTACAGAATAAAATGTATGGACATAGTCACCTCTTGATTTCCATCATAATGTAACCTTGAAGGAGTTACTAAAAACATTTCTTTTTAGATTTGAATACAAGTAGAACAAAGATGAAAAGAGCTTAGATATGATCTATTTGTCTTGTACAAGTTGTTACCGGAGTTATAGCAATGAAAACTCATTTTTATGACAGATTAAATGTCCATTTAAATACATAGCTTCTCCCTGGTATAGGTTAGTTTATTAAAAAAAAAAAATGTCAGGTAAGGTAATTCCATCCAACATGCTAAAAACTGCATTTAAAAATTTGCTATATGTATGCATTAATAATGGATTGCATATGTATTAATATGTGTGTGTGTATGTGTATATATATATATATATATATATATATATATATATATATATATATCTCTCAACAAGAAGCCTTTTTCTATAAAGGCATATCACCAATACTTTGAAATTTATTTTCAGATGGGGAAAAAAGTAGAAAGAAAAAAAAAATGCTATATAGCACACACACTGAAATTTAATGAGTTTAATTGGTTGTTTTAATTTGCCCAAGAATTCAAATCAAATCAAATCTTTATTATAGTCATAGAACAGCATAAGCACAAGGAGAAAAAAAAAATCTAAAATGCTAGTATATGTGCACAAAATATATCTAAAATAGCTCCCCAATTCCAGACAATGATATATTTCACCACTTACTTCTTTTAAAACTGCTATTTTTGTTAAGCCACTTGTGGATTTTATCTATTAGAACTAGTTCAGTAAGGAGAAATGCACCATTTTCTTAACAGCTCTGGATAGGGTATGAATACTTGATTGCCAAAGATCTATTTAGGCATTGGACCATATCTATCACCAAATGACCCCCTGCCATTCTTTCTTACATGCCAAAAATTTAATTTCCAATAGAAGAGAATATGTGTAGCTCAGGTTTGAACTGTGGAGTCCTTGGGGTTCTTTGAGCTTGGTTGTTTTCTTGCAAACATTTTGTTACCTGGCTAAGCACTGAAGATGTTACCTAGCTGGGTAACAAAACGTTTGCAAGAAAACAACCAAGCTCAGAGAACCCCAAGGACTCCACAGATTTAATTTAATCCTGCCTTCGATGTGGTCTTAACCTCATTAGTTCATGGAATATCATAAGGAACTCATCATCTTGTTTGTTGCAAGTGTTTCTGACACATGACATAAAAACAGTTTGTCTGTTACAGAATCTTTTTTCATCAATGTATTTTTTTCTTTTATACTTTTATCAATATTTATATTAATAAGCACAGACACTGTCTTCATCCATTTAACAGCATTCTTATGGAGAGAATTGTTGATCATCATCTTTGCAGAAAATGTCTTTTGCAGTAATTTGCAAAATGATGGACTGCACATAATATATTTAGCTATAATATAATTCCATTTGGTGCTCTGGTATTAGACTGTAATTTTAACAGCAATATTTATCTTCAGTATGTTATGAACAAAATGGGAACTATGCATATAATACCATAGTTTTTCTCTGAACCTACGTATTGTCAGTTCTGAAGCTATGATAGAAAACAGTGAACTGTAGCAACATAATCCATGCAGTCGTTAACAGTCTTAGATGAATGTGTCTTATGTTCTAGGTGGAATAATTAAGAATATAGTCTACATGCACTGGGGACTACCTGAGAAGGATTTTGCTATGGAAAAATCTATTGAAGTGTTAAAATACACAGGATGAATATCATTCTCCCATCATTTGGATGATGATTGACCTTATACAGGATATTTGAACAATGACTAGTACTGGCCATGCAAATATTATATGATTTTGGATAGATATAGATATAGATAGATATCAAATTAGATATGAATTAGATTTTCAAGAAGCCCATAAGTGTTTACACTTTATTGGCTCAATAAAATTTTTCACCTAGTTATTTGAACAAGTTAGTGGAGCATTCCAATAAGTAAAAATGACAAAAACTTAAACACATAAGAGCTGCAATTGATTTAAAGAGTAATTTGTCATTGGGCTTTTTCATAGTGCAGCCTTCAGCTGCATGTTTCTCATGTATAAACTAGTTGGAAATGAAACCAGCTTAAGAAATCCCTTTCCGGATTTCAAACCTTTTCTCTACTTTGTCCATGGAGGTGGCTTAATGTTCTATCCAGACTGTATTTATCATGGCCTCTGGTTGGTGAGTTTGTCTAGTTCTTTACCCCTCTTGGATTAGTAAGAACAGAAAAGAAAAGATCACTATTTATGACTGAAGAAACCTAAGCGCTACCTTAAGAAAGCAGAAGCATAGGCAATTTTCCACTAAGAGGAACTGAGGCAGCTATGTCAGACCCCATAAGACATTATAGAATGTGTATTGTCTTTGGGGTCCCAGTATACAGGAAAGGATAGGATACCAAAACTATTCAAGCCTACCAACAGTTATCCTTGATCCACATGGAGACAAATTACATGATCATGAGGCAGGAAGGTCAAGGAACTGGAAGCACAGGTTTGTTTGTTTGTCAGTTTTCCAGTGGAGGGTAATCATATAAGAAGAGAAAACAGGATCCTGGAATTCAACAACTGACTAGGCAGATGGTGTTGCTGAAAAGGTTTTGGATTCTGTGCCATTGGTCATGCTACATTGGTAAAAGAGATGAAGGTACATCTTAGAAAAACTTAGAGTTTGGCAGACACCTTACCACCCTGCCATTAGGAAGTGCTAAGCTACAACAAAATCAGAAGAGTGGCAAGAATTCCAGAACTCAGTATTCAGCAAAAGGACTGGGGTGAAAAAGCTGAACACTAAACAGGCCAGGATATAGCATCACAAGCAACTATAACAGAGTTGCCAAAATGATTCTCCAGCCTCAGATATTTCCACCTGATGCACAGGGAATGGAAAATAAACAGGGAGAATAAGCAATCCTAATTTAGAAAAAGAAGCATAACACTTGGTGGGATATTATACAGGAACAGGCCCAATAGAAAGGATGGGACTTTCACACTATAGGTAGTACTCATTTAGCAACAATTGGGACAAGCAACTCAGTCATTAAGTGAAGTGGTCACTAAACAAAACTGTAACTGTGCTTATGATCTTACTTCAGCTTTCCTTTGCTTTACAGGGGAGCACAACAGAGAAGAGTGAGGCCTGCCTTCAGAAAAGTGGATCAGAACAAATGGTGTGAAATCCTAAAGGACAGAATTTTCAGGAAGGATGGGAAATTGTACATCATGAGATACTGAAAGCTTACAATGGATTGAGGCTTGCAAGAGATACAAAAAAAAAAAAAAAAATCTTTAGGGCACGTTAGAAATAAAAAGAAAGCCAAATAATTTGTAGTTCCATTGCAAGGAGAATGTGGTGAATTGGTAATGGATGAGAAGGAAAAAAGAATTTAGCTGATTATTGCTATGCCACAGGGAAAAGTAGGTTCTTCAGGTTATGATAGACAAGGAGAAGATAAGAGAGAATGTAGCTAATTTAAATTAATTTAAGTCTCCAGAGCCAAATGATTAATCCCTGGTATTGAGGGAACCAGTGGAGGTAATCAGAAGCAATATTTGTAATCTTTGGAAGTCTGGTAAATTCTCTTAGACTGGAAAAGAGCAAATGTCACTGTCCTTTTCAAAAAATGGAAAGAGGATCCAGGAAACAATAGATTTGTCAGCTGGACAGCTGCACTGACTAATGTCTTTGGCAAGACTATCAAGCGGCATGCTTGTGAGCACTTAGAAAAGTATGCTACAGTACAACATAGGTTTGTCATAAACAAATTGTGCCAGACTACCTTATCTTCTTTTCTGATGGTTATTAGCTTAATAGATATGCCTTTGCACAGATATGTCTTGTACAGCAATTGCATCCGTTCTTGGACCGAGAGGCCTAGCTCAGGGTCATTCATGCCTTAGTCACTTCCTGGTTGGACTATTGCAACATGCTCTACATGGGACTGCCCCTGAAGACCACCCAGAATTACAACTGGTCCAGAATTCAGCAGCTTGCTCATTATTGGACACCTCTTATTTTACCATGCATGAGCTGCACTGGCTGCCAGTTTCTTTCTGCATGCTATTCAAGATACTGGTTATTACCTTTAAATCCCTACATGACACAGGGACAGATTATCTGCAGGGCCACCTCTCCCTGAGTGCATCTGCCCATCCCACTTGTTGGATAAAGTGGGCATATTCTAGGTCCCTTCCCTGCCATCTAGGGGACCTAGGAAGTGTGCCTTTTCTGTAGCAGCCCCAACCTTGTGGAATGCCCTTCCCTTTTGAGATCCAGCAAGCCCCCGCCCTCCAAACTTTCCAGAAAGGGCTGTTTTTTCCCACAGGCACTGGGATAGCAAGGTTGGAGCCCAGGAGGCTATAGTTGGATGGATGTTGTTGGATTGGGTACTAGGATTTTCTTGTTTGTTTGCTGGAAGGTTTTATTGTTGTGTTTTTATTGTGTTATCAGAGTTGTGTTTCACAAGACGGATGGTCCTATAAATCTTTTATTGAAATGAAATGAAATGAAATATAGTGAACCTGAACCTAAGCAAAGCTTTCAACAGAGTGCTTCATTGTATACTTCTTCATAAAATGAAAAAAAAAAATCTAAATGATAGTACTGTACTGTTATATGGACTCAAATTTGACTGAATGACCATATTGAAAAAGTGGTAATTAATGGCTCCAGCTTGCAGGGAAATATCAAGGGAATGCCACAAAGTGGTTAATGCTTTAGATGAAAGAGAATACAAGAAGGAGAAGGGGAAGGGGAAGATTTTAAAGATCTAGACAAGTTTCAGCCATGAGCTAAAATGAATAGGATAAAATTTAATAGGGAAAAATATAGGTTCTGCATTTGGATAGGAAAAATATAAGGCACAAGAATATGATGGAAGAGGATGGAACATAATTACTCTCTACTGATCCAGAGGGCAGGATCATAATCAATGACTTTTTGCTTTTTGTACTTATTAGAAATTAATTAATTTTTAATTATAAGCTCACAACCAAAAATTCTAAAGATTTATACAACTGAGATCTCTTCATTGGCAAGGACCATCGTATGCACCATGGGCTTTCAATACTCCCACAAATGTCCCCCTGGAGTTCCCAATGACTAATGGGATATAAGTGTTTTCTTGTTTGCTTTCAATAAAATTAATAACTAAACTATATTAGTGTGCTTTATTTGTTGTCTGAATTCTATGAATTTAAACCATTTTGGCAAAACAGCTCCCCGGATTAGGTTGAAGGGCCATCTAAAAGGAAGGTTTGCCAATGGAGAGATAGGGGCCCTTTGCCAAATCTACAGTCTGCAAGAGATACAGTTTTAAGAGTTTTGGCCTTTTAAATCCCTTTTAGATATAAATTTATATCTAAATTGCATGTGCTCTTCCATGTTTACCTGATATGTTCTGTTAGTTGATGTTACTTGTGCTACAACAGTGGATTTTCTCCCAATATTATCTCCTTAACTTGACCTTTCCTTTTTATTATAATGTAACAATCATTTGTCTGATCAGCCAAAGGCAAAGGAGCTGCCACATGCTGTGACCTTTAAGCAGAATAAATCCAAACACACCAATGTATGTTGGTTAACTATATATATTCAACAGGTGATTTGTTGCTTTTTATTTAAGCCTGGTTCTCTTGCTCTCACTGATATTTTGTGAAATAAGAATATTGTGAAACTGAAATAGTACTTACAGAACACACTGAAATATGTAGGTATAAAATGTACTGTGGTGTAACTTACTAATTAACATTACTAGTTAGGGTTTGAATGTTAGAAATGTAAACAACTTCTTAGCACCAAGCACATAAATTGCTTCCCATTCCAAATATGCTGTACATTAATTAAACTTTTTTTTTAGCTATAGTTTCCAAACGTGCATATTATTTGTGCTTTGAGATGTAAAGCAATACAGAGCAAATTAATCAATTTATTTCTCACCGGATTTATATTACACCCCTCTGAAAGTGTCTTACAATAAAAATACAATAATAAATTAAATTAAATTAAATTAAATTAAATTAAATTAATATAATTAAATTAAATCAAAATTCACACCAATAATTAAAATAATTATCAAGTAAATATTAGCAAAAATTGTTTTTACCATCTTCTAAATCTTGGAACTGTAGGAACTAAATTCATTATCTTTGACAGCATTCCAAAGCCTGAGAGCCCCGTAGTAGAGGGTCTTTTCCCACAAACTTGTTAAACTTCTGGCAGTGAGGGTATCTTTAGAAAGGATTCTCCTATTGATCTAAGGAGCTGAACTGGTTCATAGCAAGAAAAGCTAACCAATTTAAGTCATTTAAGACCCTAAAGGTCAACAACAGCACTTTAAATTGTATGTGATAGGCAACTGCTGGCCAATACACAAACATCTCTATACAGTATTTCAGACTGGTCAGCAGCCTGCCTACCATATTTTGCATCATTGTAATTTCTGAACACTTTGGAAGGGCAGGCTCACATTAAGCACATTGCAGTAGTTGAGATGTGTTGCAGCCAAGGCATGGATAATTTTTACTAAATCTGACTGGCTCAGGAAGGATTGCAATTTATGCACTACCTATAACTCTACAAATGTGTTCTTCATCACAATCATTGCTTGCAGATTTAATGGTAGTGGAATGTCTGAGACTACTCCCAAACTATTAATTTGCTCTTTCTGGGAAAGTGTAACCCCTATTTAGAACAAATTTCATGAATCTCATAATCTAGTTTTCTGGATTCTAGCAGTTCTAACTTGTTTGGATTTAATTCCAGCTTGTTTCTCCTTGTTCTACATTATCAAGAATAGGCAATGTTCAAGAGTATTCATTACTTCCGTGGAGTTAAAAGAGAGGAAAGTAAAGCTAAATGTCAGTAGGATAGTGATGGAATCCCTCTACAGAGCTCTGCATTACCTACCCAGAAGTTTCATTTCAATGTTAAATAGTATAGAAGACACAAAAAACTCTGTATAACTCCATAGATCAATGTCATAGGTGTTGACCAGTAGTTCTTTAGAACCACCTAGTGGGCACATCACAACAGGAACACCAGAGCCATTGCGAAACAGGTCTCCCAAAGCCCAACTGTATCAGACACTTCAAGAGAACTGCCAAAAACTGCCCTTTTATTTAGAAAAATATATTTTGAGAAGTAGGTTTAACTATGATAATATAATTTAAATAAATATTTTCAAATAAAGTCTTGCATATCATGACATACAAAAGGAGCATTAGCACAATGAGGCTTAAAATTAACTCCTCAAATACAACTAATATTAAACCAGCTTGGCATAATACTAATAGCATAAATTTATACATTCATAAATACAGTAATAGTTCAGTTTTATAAAGGATAATTGCACTTGACCCATCTAGAAAATCAGTAGATCATAGTCAAGTTGTATCATCAAATACTTTAATTAAAACTTGTCCCCAGAGAAATGATGTAAAGTTGCAGTACATGTGTCCATTTTGGATCTGTTAATTAAACATCTATTTTAAGTGATGAGACTGTAAACTGATCTACTTCTCCAATTAAATATATATTATATCTGATAATATTAAAATGTTATATAGTAGCTGAAGGGCATTGATAGGTTTTTCTTCCGGTTTCATTGTAATAAACGATAAGATTGCAAAATGTTCTAAATCCTAAATTAAACACTGTACTTGATAATATGAGCATTTCTTATAAAATAGTCAGGAGGCACCCTGGGTCAAGGCAGATGTAATGTTATTCAGTTTCATGATCTCTGAAATTTGAGAGAACCATAGACATCCTCAGTTATCATCCTTTCCTACTCTTTGCTTTTCTCATATTTTAATTATTATTAATGTTATATAACATAGAGTTGGAAGGTATATGAAAGATCTTTGAGTCTGCTAAAGAATTTCAGATACATACAGTAGCTTTCCTGTCTAAAAACCTTCAATGAAGAGGAACATACTACTTTATGAGACATCCTATTCCACTGGTTGTCAGCTCTTGCCATCAGGAAAGTTCTCTCCTTTTCTCCTTGTAACAGATATACATCCTCTTTGCCTTTCTATTTTGTTTTTGGCATTTCTTGCAAATCTTAACAGATTCTGAGGTTCTTCCTTTCTGGCACAATCTGTACAATTTCAGGTAACTTGAAACTCATGCAATTCCCATAAGTGCTCAGGAGATGTACTCAACCCCCAGTCATAACAGAGGAAAACACACACACACACACACACACATACAAACACACACACAAAAAGCCTCTCAAAATCACCCCCACTCAATGCTCAGAAATGGAAGAAAAGCACCCCCAAACTTATCCTCAACTGCCAGTCCCATACAAAACTGTTGGCTATCTGTTCATTAGCTCTAACTGTGGTGAGCTTCCCTAACAATATTGTTGAGAAGTGAGCATTTGGCACAGTGCCTGATTATAGGTTGTATGAACCCAAGTCATACATGGCAATATTTTAATATATGTAACAACTTTTATTCTGTATGAATAAATCTTGGTGAACTGAGACATCAGTTTGTATCTGGACAGAGAGAGGAGTCAGTCTCTTTTCAGAGTTCCTGTATAAGTGAAAATGCTTATGTACTTATACTACAATAAACTTATATATTCTGTATATATAATAATCCTATTCTGATAAAAATAACATACTATTTTCTTAGTGCTGCAAGATAATTCTGTACTCTAGAATCTTAGGCCTTTATGTATGCCTGGAATGAACCATTGAAACTGCTATGAAGGTATTAAAAAGTTTTGAAAGGCATCTGGAGGGAAGAAAAACATTGTAGTTCACATCTGTTACCTAAAAAAAAAAAAAGTTGTATTAGGGGGGATTTTGTAGTTTCCTTCTAGCAGAAATGTTCTGTGTTCTCATAAATCAGAAAGGAGAAAACCAGCCCCAACCCTCATTCTATCTAATGAACTTGCCTTAATTTGCTCTTCACCTTGTTCCCCATATCCAAAGTAGGCTTAGAAAAAAAAACAAAGGGATTGTATCAGCTCAATGATATTATGTTTGGAAAGAACTGTGCTTGGAGAGTTCAGTATTGCCACCTCAAAGAAGATTTTATTCAATTGTCTTTTGCCTCTAGATAAAGTGAGAATGGGGAGATTTGTCTGTTCTTCAAAAATAGTCCAAAGCATTCTAGTCTTTATGGGGGAATTTTTGAAAGTTTCTTTTTTTCTTTTTAACATCAGAAATACAGTTCAAAGTAAAATTCACTGTTAAGCCATCCGTGATGCATGTTTCTGATTCTTTAGAAAGCAGTGGATCACAATTTTACTGAAACTAAAAATAAACTTCAGACTTTAACAGCAAAAGCAAATATAGCACTGGGAAGCTAAAGTATGAAATTATTTTGATTTTGCCTGAAAGTCAAACATTTATGCAAGGTCAACTTTATTATAGGTTTTCTTTTTCTCTTTTAGTTCTATCTGACAGTACCTTCCTGCTATACAGTACATTACGCCCAACTAATCTTGGACTCTCCATTTCTGATCAGTCCTGACAATTTTAGTTTATAACAGATGTTCCAAAAACAAAGCATAGCCACACAGGATGAACACTCTTTCCTCTATTCACTCCTTTTTGAAAAGATGGGAAATATTATTTCATTTATATCTCTTAATTTATATCCCCCATTTTCCCTAGAAACTCAGTGTTGCATATATAAGGATTTTTTTTTTTAATTCCATCCTAAAAATATCTCTATAATGTATGGACTTGGTTTTTGGGAGTTTCATCCTACTGAGGACTCATACACACATTCTGGTTGCCCCAGTGCAGAGCTACCCCACTAATCATTTCCTGAGGACAAGAACACATGGCAGTGTCCCTAATCTATCCTCAGTCTCTGTGAAGGCAGCCATTGTCTGATTTTTCTTGTTCTAGTTCAAAAGTGGTATTTTTCTGTTTCTGTTTCAGGACAAGCTGTCCTGAGTGATCAGTCTGTGGTGAATCCTTTATTAGTCACCTGACACAACTGTAGACTTGCCTGCCTACCTAGTCCTCATCCAATGATTATCAGGGCCATTCTACTTTTGGCACCAGGAAAACCCGGGCACTTCTGTGCCAGAAAGCCACCTCTTGCACTTCTCTTGCCAATCCATGGGTGGCAGGAGAAGTGGGAAGAGAAGGAGAAAAGCAAGGTTTCCCACAATTTTTGGTGGGTGTCATTCTGCTGGTGTCATTTTGGTGCATGTCCAGTATTCTTTCACAAGATCACCAAAACCATGTTATGAATGTCCCACTTAGCTCTGTCCTGTGTTTGCCATGGCTCTTGATTTGTGGATTCTCCTTCCTGGACAGGTCCAACATTTCACTGTTTTACTTTCCATCCAGCAGCTTATAAAAAAAGGGGCGTAGGGGTGGAAATTATAGTTTTTATTGTTCCGTGAGTGAGCGAGTGAGTGAGTGAGTGAGTGAATATATATATGTGCATGAGTGAATATATATATATATCCCCCAGCTTTTCACCATTCTCCTGGTGAAAAAAGTGGCCCCAAAGGACAGTGACCAATATCCAGAGGGGAAGTGCCCTCCCTTCCACAGTGCACAGTAACTCATTGGAATGGAGGTGTTTGCCTACAATGAAGTGATGCACATTATGTGAACCGCATAGCATCACTTGAGCTGGCACAGTCAGAAAACACTTTTGACATGTAGCAGAAAAAGATAAATGGGATTATCTTCCCAGTGGGCTAGGTGTAGGTAGAGGATAATTGTCGTACCTGTCCTCAAGAAATGGTCAGACTTGTGATGTGGCAAACTGGTCATGTGGCAAAGCTCTTAAAGATTGCTAATTTCAGGTCAATTCCTTCTACTTTTTGCTCTTTGACTCTCTTCCTGGTAGGATGTACTTAGCTAGGTGCCTGGCTTCTCTATCATGTATTTTCTGTAAATAAATCTCCTTTTAGAACTATAAATCTTGCTTCACTAATCATTGCTCAGGTCAGATTCCTATTCTGCACATGCAGAATGTTTCAGCATCCAAAATTGTTTCTTATTATGGACATATCTGGACCTGTTTTGGATTGTGAATCATATCATGACATTCTGAAAAATGTGCTCTTTAGCATGTATGCCCATTTCCATTTTTTATCTTATTACTGTATTTGGAGTATTTTTTTTTTACCATTTTTTTGAAATGGTAAGTTTTTGGAATGAAAGCATCTGGAATAGTTTTTTAAAAAGTATTTTTAAAATCACTTTATTTCTAGATGTAAATCCAGATAATCAATGAAATTTTTCAAAAACTGCCTCAATGCTGAAACAGGGCAGCCAAATTAGCTTCTTCTATCTTCATTTCATTATCTGAGAATAGCAAGGAGGATGTGCTTTGTTTTGTTTTGTTTTTTTCTCCCCACTTGATACAATTATCAAGTATATTGTCTACTTTTTTACCTTTCAATGTGCTTGACTACTAGTATAAGTTCTAAATCCCTGTCACCACATGAAAGAAATGCCATTTTTAACAGTGGGCCAAACATTGTGATATGGAAATGTAGGAAAGATCTTTGTTCTTCCTGTTTAATTTATTCTCTTCCTATAACCTGATTATGTAAACTCCATGGCTGATGAAACTCTGAGCAATGATATGTCTATTTTTGCTTGCTTGCCTGTCTTATCGATACCCTATCAGCTCTTTGAGAAATGTTCTTTCACCTAAAAGAATAGCACAGACCAAGCAGTGCTTTAATGTTGATCTGATTTATATCAGCTACTTTGTATCAATACCATTAATAAAGAATAATTATGTTTGAGAAATAGGGTGGGGGAAGGGAACTATCTTCTAAATATGGGCTCTGCCAAAGCTGAGTCAGAACTCAGCTGGCAGCAGTGGAGAAAGAAAAAAAAGCTTCAATCAAGATAAGTATGAAAACCTAGATCAATGCGATGATCTGTATTATTCAGAGCACAGTTATATATTTTATATAGAATGTCAATTCCATGATCACTTGTATTAGTTTATGATGCCTATTTATAGTTTTAATAATTCTCAGAAATGTTTACCAAAGAAAAGAAAGGTAAAATCACAACTTAGCTCAAAATAAGTACGATACAACCATGTACAAATAAAATTAAGGCACATCAAATATTAACAAAACTCACAAAAAACTGACATTCTTGGGGAAATAAAACAAAATATATTTGAAAATAGAATATGTGACTTCATCTGCCCATCCTAACTTACAATTTTTTAAGGCAAACATGTAGGATTCTGATCTATAATAAACTCTTGTCCCAAGGAAGGAGAAATTTAAAGTTTCATTCTTTGTGTCCAATTTTCTGATGAAAATTGTTCACTTTATCTGGTGTTTATATCCATAGGAGAGTTATTTGAAAGCATTATGACTAAAGTTTTCAAAGTATCAACTATGGATACTTCTTTTGGTGCCCACCAAGCTCCATTTCCTACCCAATTTTATATAGGCTGGCATGCTATGAAGCAAACTGCCAGCCTTCAGGACTATATTTATTTCTAAGAAGACTTTTTGGACTCATTAGACTGGAGTTCATTAGACTTAGCAGGTCAAATAATGCTTAGTGGTTGCAGCCTAGTGTTTTGTTTGGAAGTGTGCCTATCTGACTAGAAGAAGGAAGGAAGGAAGGAAGGAAGGAAGGAAGGAAGGAAGGAAGGAAGGAAGGAAGGAAGGAAGGAAGGAAGGAAGGAAGGAAGGAAGGAAGGAAGATATGACAATGAGCCAAGGTAACTTCCCCCCCCCCAAAAAAAATTCTACATGTGTCCTCCAGCCCAAGATGCTTTGGAGATCCCTACATTATGAACTTCCTGTCAAGAACAAATGGTAGCTTTGGGTGGATGAATTTTCCTTGGGACAAACATGTATAAAGATAAAATTAGACTGTCTTCCACATGATCTGTAATGTGATTTAATTCATATCAAGAATCCACTATATATAAAGATTGATATTTGTGAATCCTCTGTTTTTGTCCTAAGATAATGATAGTGTTTTGTCAGACCTCACACCTGGAGCCAACGTCCATTCAGATGAAAAGCACATGAAAGTGTCATAGATAATGCAAATTAGTCCCAAACATTCACCATAATTTATGTTTCAACAAGCCATACTCCAGCTGGCTTCTTATTTGATAACTATATGTGTATGTCAGAGAAAAACATCCAATTATATGTGCTTTAAATATGTGATAGCTTGTTGAGTGATAGTTAACCCTTTGTGATATGGTATTTGATTGACATAATTAACATATAACATGGGAAGTATATTATAGGATTGTGCATTTTTTGAACTTTTTTCATTTCACAGGAGCACATATGAACCATCTCACCCTGAAACAGTTAAATGTTGTCTTTTTCCTGGCTAGCACGATAGATTTGTGAGTTATTTCTTCTTGCTTCTAGAGCTGCTTATGTTTATGAAGATGCTTTGCAAGCCTGGAAAAAAAATATTGAACTATATTATTGATGAAGAGAGGTGTTCTGATCATTTCAAAGTAGCTCTTTTGAAGTATTTGCACAGCCCTAGTATGTTTACTAAGAATTCTCAGACTAGAATCTGAAAACCATTTTGAAGCATCTACATTGGCAATATTTATTTATTTAACAAATTTCTAGACACTTCCCATATTAAAAGACCTTTAGTCAGTTTAACAAAACATAATTAAAATAAAAACATAATAAAACAATTTTAAAAATGCACATTTTAAAACATTGATAATAGTAATTTAGTTTTATATTCTAGACGTAATGTTTCCATACAGAAAGCCTTAGTTAGGGGTCTTTAGGAGGCACTAAAACATGTTCAAGATTGTGCCCGCCTCCAAGTATAGGAATGGATGAACAATATGTAGAAAGTGATATTACCACAAAAAAGATAATTGAGGAATCTAGAAAATTAATGTAAACTCAGCCATTTTGCATTCAAACCCAAGGCCATCCCCTTTGCCCTTTTTTGAGAGGACTAACCAAAAGCAAGACATGACAAATAACATGTTTTATAACTATCAATCAAGAAAGCCAATCAAATTATTAACAGTTTACAGTATATGTATTTGTTGACTAGTAACAGTGGTCCTGCTTCAAAGTCAGAATTTAATTATAGCACTTCTGAAATCAATACAGTGTTCCTATATCGGACATAGGACACTACCATTTTTTTTTTCTTTCCTAGTTCAATATATACCAGTATTTCTCTTTTAAGGTTAACAGACCTGTGCTGATTTTTGCCAGCTGAGAAAGTAGTTTTATAATTCATTGTTGATTCCTCCTGTCCTCCAAAAAAGATTACATTCTTGTTGCTTTTGGTTTTTTTAACCTTATAGCTGAGTGATATAGTTTTGTTTATCAGCCACCTGCACCCCCTCATCCTATTTTGAGGCAAAAATCAAGGAATAAGAAATTCCAATTTTAAATTCAATCAGTTCACAAGTTGTTTGATGCTGTGGATTCAATTTTAACAGCTGCTTCTGTCTACTGCCTGCACATGAAAAAACAGCTTCCACTGGAGATCTGAACATGTACGTTTGGTGACTAAAATTCAATTTAAACCTGCCCAGATACAATATTACTGGCAGCCATCCCCAGGTCTTGTGACTGACTTAACCTGACAAGATTTTTTTTTTCCCAAAGTCCAACAAAAAAGTTTAGACCATAGTACAAAATAATTCATTTGGAATTAAGTTCAGATTAAATTAATTTAAATTTACCCCATATTGCCTTAAACCTGTTAGGATCATAAATCACTAATGGCAATACAACAGAATTAAACTTAAATTAAACTTCCACCTTGACCAAAAACATTAATTTCATTTGCTCTCGGAAATGCATTCTGAGCTTTCCCCCAGATCCAAACTGAAAACTTGTGGAGAGGTGACCCAAAGAAATACACAAATGATCTGAACAATATGTGATAGCTGGGATTAGTACATGGGTCAGCTATAATTAAAGATAAAGTCCTAAGTATTAATATAAATGAATCACAATACATGTTTTAATGTATCCATATTACAAGTGCTCAATTATCATTGTACTGAATATAACTTGCAAAAATCAAACTAGCAGAAAATCAGTATTCAGATCAATTCAAGGGGAATATAATTGCAGTCATATTCACAGTAACACTGGTATAAAACTGAATAATATGTCTACACAAATTTGTGAAAACTAGTCTTAATGCAATATTAGCATCACAAAATAGGGATTGGAAAATACTATATAAATACCCAGAAGCTATTTGTTTCTGAAGGAAAGATGATATTTGGAGACACGCAGGCTAAAAAGAATCACTTTTTTCCCCCTAAGTTCTGAAAATGTTATAAGGGTCTGATTGCTCTGCTTTCTTCACCTTAACGCACCATCCTCTTGGGACAACATTATGATAAAAGCAAAGAAAGCAGAGTCTTTCACTCTGTTTTCCTTATTCTGATCATACGTTTGCCAGATGGAGGTTCTTCTTCTTTTTCTAAAATCATATAGTCACGTGGCCAGATCTACAACACAGTGAATCAGCAGACAAGGTTGACTACTTTCTTCATTTCCCAAAATAAATGTATTTTCAAATTGATCTATTTATGATAAGCAGTGTTTTCTTTTCTTTTCTTTCCTTTTTAATTTCATTTGTTATTCATATTTAAAAAAAAAAACAGTAAGTCTTTGGAGATGCAGAACTATGAAATATCCTCAGTTTGGGATGACATCTTATTTGCTATTAACTCTTGTTTTGCAGTCTGGACAAAGAAATAAAATGAGCTGAATCAAGACACAGTATCAGCTCAATCATTCATGAAATGTACATGCTATAAAAAGTATCAGAAGTGCAGTATGTATGTAGTCAGTTCTAGAGGAATTATTTTTATGTCAGTATAAAGGCAAAAGTATGTGTGTGTGTGTGTGTGTATACACACATACATACATACATACATACATACATACATACATACACTTTTGCCTTTATATTTCTTAATTATTTGCAAGAAGGTTTGACTTGGATCAAAGCAGTATTGGTCAGGCAAGGTTGAGCTTGATTAAAAATAAGTTTTATTTGAATGCATTGGTTAAGGTTGCTTTTTTCCTTAAATAATTAAGATATGGCTGTAGAATAAGTGGACTCTGTCTTCAAGTGGCATAATGGAAATGCAAAGTGTGTTCATGTCATGGTTGCTTTTGATAATTTGCGCAATTGCCTGTGAAGTGCAGGTTGGATAATTTCAGTGAATAACAAGTTTTATCCTTTAATTCAAATAAAGGCACTAATAAGCCGTTACAGCTTGTTTTCTCCAGACATTCATCAATAATTTATTGTAATGTACATGGCAAAATCAAAACTGCCCGTCCAGTTTCCTTCAACATATTTGATTTCTCTTCCAACAAAAGCTGTATTAAAATAATTTAAAAGGGTGTATGTCATGTAAATGTGCAGGAACTTATGCATGTAATTCTTATTAGCAATTACAGATGCTTGTTAGGTAAAATGTCACTCTTGTTGATAAAATTCTATAAAAGAGTTGGACTCTTTTGTGTGCAATATTTATTCCCTCTCAAAGCACAATACAACCAAAAGTTCTATTTATCATACATTGGGGGTTTGGCTGGCCTGAGGTTATTATTTGTATTGTTGTATACCTGGAGGCATTACCTGAAGTTAGATACAGTACAAACAGTATTAGACAATGCATTCTCACGGGAGCTGAGCCATAGTGTTAATTTTTTTCCCCCATCTACAAAGTGATGGCAGCATTAATGAGGAAGTGCATGCAAAGGTGAATGCAACATGGGTGTCGTAGAATGAGATCACTGGAGTACTCTGTGATAGGTGTGTGTCAGTTCACCTAAAATTAAAAGTGTTTAGAATGATGGTCTGCCCAGTAGCACTGTACGGCTCTGAGTGCTGGCCAACCACCAAAAGTGCTTAGTGTCCTTTGCATGCCATGGAGATGTGTGTCCTTCATTGCTCATTAGGCGTTTCCCTTCTTGACCACGTCAGCAGTGATGCAGTCTGGCAGCAGACGGGTGTTGCATCAATAACAGAGAAAATGTGGGGAAAACACCCACAGTGGTACGGCCACATTCTACAAGCGGCACCCACACTGTCACCTGCAACACCTACCACTTTAACACTGATGACAAATAACCCTGTGGAAGACCAAATCAAAGATGGCAGGACACAATTAATCATCCAGTTGGACCTGGTTGCTGCATTTGATCACGTGAAATAGCAGTTGTTGATCCAAAAAGTGGACCCTGCACCTGCAGGAAAATGCTAGGATGAAGAAGAAGGTTGAGCCATAGGTTTTGATTCATTTTTCTCCTCTAGGGAATATAAATAGAAGTGACAGCAGCAAGGAGAAGGGTAAGATATATTTTTCACTAAGTAGAATACATTCTATTTTTCTCTTCAAAAAGAAGCTTAATGTTATTAGGACTGAACAACATTTTCAGGATAAGAGCCACACTTGGTCCATCCTTAACATCATAACTGTAGATGAAGCCAGAACAAAAACTAAAATTGTTTCAATGTAATTCAAATTTAAATAATATAGCAAATATCAATTTGATTTCATCTGTGTGTGTGTGTGTGTGTGTGTGTATGATTTATTTGTCAGATTCAGCTGGCATGGCAAGGCCAACACCGTCCTTCAGTTTCACTGCCCCTAGTCAATCTCACCACCTCAGGCTCAGGCAGCAGAAAAGAGGAAGTTGGGCAACCGCAAGTTAATTGCCGGCAGGTGGCAGCAATTGACTCAGGGCAGAAGTGGATGCTTTGTAACAAAGCCGGCTTCCCTCAAGCGCCCCAGGCAATGCAAACTGCAGCAGCTTGGAAGCGCAGCAATCGGTGAGCAATTAAGGGTCCCCGGCTTAGCCTGCAGAAGAAAAGTCCAACAAACTCAACAACCCCACAGACAAAGGACAGCAATCAGGGAGACAAAGAAACACTCCTGAATCTGCCATTTGGGTGAGGGGGAGAATACCGAGGGCAAACCAGTAACCCAGGCAATGGGGAGAAGGGCAGAAAAAAGGGGTAACTCCGGGTCAAGGAGGGAACCCTATAAAACCACTGTATGTAACCACGCCAAGCCAACCCTGGCTTTGCTTGTAATCACCTGCATTACACCCAAGTAAACTTCCTTGCCCCTTCATGGATCACTGCCTTGTCGTGGCGAAGGGGCTTGCGTAACTCAGTGAAGCCATGAGCTATACCGTGCAGGGCCACCCAAGACGGACAGGTCATGACAGAGAGTTCTGACAAAATGTGGTCCACTGGAGAAGGAAATGGCAACCCACTCCAGTATCCTTGCCAAGAAAACCCCATGGACAATGTTAAAAGGCTAAAAGATATGACGCCGGAAGATGAGCCCCTCAGGTCAGAAGGTGTCCAATATGCTACTGGGGAAGAGCAGAGGGCAATTCCAAGTAGCTCCAGAAAGAGTGAAGCGGCTGGGCCAAAGCCGAAAGGACGTTCAGCTGTGGATGTATCTGGAAGCGAAAAGAAGGTCTGATGCTGTAAAGAACAATATTGTATAGGTACCTGGAATGTAAGATCTATGAACCAAGGCAAGCTGGATGTGGTCAAACATGAGATGACAAGATTGAACATCGACATCTTGGGAATCAGCGAACTGAAATGGACGGGAATGGGTGAATTTAATTCAGGTGACCATTATATCTACTACTGTGGGCAAGAAACCCTTAGAAGAAATGGAGTTGCACTCATAGTCAATAAGAGAGTGGGAAAGGCAGTAATGGGGTACAACCTCAAAAATGACAGAATGATCTCAGTGCGTATCCAAGGCAAACCATTCAATATCACAGTCATCCAAGTCTATGCCCCAACCACTGATGCTGAAGAAGCTGAAGTTGACTGCTTCTATGAAGACCTACAACACCTTCTAGAACTAGCACCAAAAAGATGTCCTTTTCATCATAGGGGACTGGAATGCTAAAGTAGGAAGTCAAGGAGTAATCGGAATAACAGGAAAGTTTGGCCTTGGAGTACAAAATGAAGCAGGGCAAAGGCTAATAGAGTTCTGTCAAGAGAACAAGCTAGTCATAGCAAACACTCTTTTCCAACAACACAAGAGACGACTCTACACATGGACATCACCAGATGGTCAATACTGAAACCAGATTGATTATATACTTTGCAGCCAAAGATGGAGAAGCTCTATACAGACAGCAAAAACAAGACCAGGAGCTGACTGTGGCTCAGATCATGAGCTTCTTACTGCAAAATTTAGGCTTAAATTGAAGAATGTAGGGAAAACCACTAGACCACTCAGGTATGACTTAGATCATATTCCTTGTGAGTACACAGTGAAGGTGATGAATAGATTTAGAGGATTAGATTTGGTAGATAGAATGCCTGAAGAACTATGGACGGAGGTCCGTAACATTGTACAGGAGGCAGCAACTAAAACCATCCCAAAGAAAAAGAAATGCAAGAAAGCAAAATGGCTGTCTGATGAGGCTTTACAAATAGCTGTGGAAAGAAGGAATGCGAAAAGCAAGGGTGAAAGGGAAAGTTATAAGCAATTGAATGCAGATTTCCAGAGAATAGCAAGGAGAGATAAGAAGGCCTTCTTAAATGAACAATGCAAAGAAATCGAGGAAAACAATAGAATGGGGAAGACTAGAGATCTCTACAAGAAAATTGGAGATATGAAAGGAACGTTTAGTGCAAAGATGGGCATGATAAAGGACAAAAAAGGCAGGGACCTAACAGAAGCAGAAGAGATTAAGAAGAGGTGGCAAGAATACACAGAAGAACTATACAAGAAAGATCTTAATGTCCCAGATGTCCACGCTGGTGTGATCACTGACCTTGAGCCAGACATCCTAGAGAGTGAAGTCAAGTGGGCCTTAGGAAGCATTGCTAACAACAAAGCTAGTGGAGATGACAGTATTCCAGCTGAGTTATTTAAAATACTAAAAGATGATGGTGTTAAAGTGCTGCACTCAATATGCCAGCAAGTTTGGAAAATGCAACAGTGGCCACGGGATTGGAAAAGGTCAGTTTATGTTCCAATTCCAAAGAAGGACAACGCCAAAGAATGCTCAAACTATCGTACAATTGCACTCATTTCACATGCTAGCAAGGTTATGCTCAAAATCCTACAAGCTAGGCTTCAGCAATACATGAACCGAGAACTACCGGATGTACAAGCTGGGTTTCGAAGAGGCAGAGGAACTAGAGATCAAATCGCCAACATTCGCTGGATCATGGAGAAAGCACAAGAGTTCCAGAAAAATATCTACTTCTGCTTCATTGACTATGCAAAAGCCTTTGATTGTGTGGATCACAACAAACTGTGGCAAATTCTTAAAGAGATGGGAGTACCAGACCACCTTACCTGTCTCCTGAGAAATCTGTATGCGGGCCAAGAAGCAACAGTCAGAACCGGTCATGGAACAACCGATTGGTTCAAAATAGGGAAAGGTGTACGACAAGGCTGTATACTGTCACCCTGCTTATTTAACCTATATGCAGAGTACATCATGAGAAATGCCAGGCTGGAAGAATCACAAGCCGGAATTAAGATTGCAGGGAGAATCATCAACAACCTCAGATATGCGGACGATACCACCCTAATGGCAGAAAGTGAAGAAGAACTAAAGAGCCTCTTGATGAGGGTGAAAGAGGAGAGTGCAAAAGCTGGCTTGAAACTCAACATTAAAAAAACTAAGATCATGGCATCTGGACCCATCAATTCCTGGCAAATAGAAGGGGTAGAAATGGAAGCAGTAACAGACTTCATTTATTTGGGCTCCAAGATCACCGCAGATGGAGACTGCAGCCATGAAATTAAAAGACGCTTGCTCCTTGGGAGGAAAGCTATGGCAAGCCTAGATAGCATATTAAAAAGCAGAGACGTCACCTTGCTGACAAAGATCCGCATAGTCAAAGCTATGGTTTTTCCAGTAGTAATGTATGGCTGTGAGAGCTGGACCATAAAAAGGCCGAGCGCCGAAGAATTGATGCCTTTGAACTGTGGTGCTGGAGAAGACTCTTAAGAGTCCCCTGGACTGCTAGGAGGTCAAACCAGTCAATCTTAAAGGAAATCAACCCTGATTGCTCATTGGAAGGATCGATAATGAAGCTCAAGCTCAGATATTTTGGTCACCTAATGCGAAGAGAGATCTCTTTGGAGAAGACCCTGATGCTGGGAAAGATTGAAGGCAAAAGGAGAAGAGGACGGCAGAGGATGAGATGGTTAGATAGCATCACTGAAGCAATGAGCATGAAACTGAGCAAACACAGGGAGGCAGTGAAGGACAGGAAGGCCTGGCGCAATATGGTTCATGGGGTCACGAAGAGTCGGACACGACTTAACGACTAAACAACAACAACAACAAACTTCCTTGACTGAACCTGTGTTTTGCGAGAGTTTCATTCGGGTTCATTCGGCACTGAATGTGGTAACTCTTATATTATTATCATATAAATCATATATATATATATATATATATATATATATATATATAAAATATTTATTATTTTATATTATTATAAATTATTAAATCCAAATATATATATATGTATGTGTGTGTGTGTGTGTGTGTGTGTATGTATGTATGTATGTATGTGTATATATATATATATATATATATATATGTATATATATATATGTATATATATATATTGATTTAATAATATACAGTAATGGATTAGTTGCTTAATTCATTTTTTTTTTAATCCTTAATGTACCCTTTGAACTGATATCGTTCATTTTACATGTAACTCCAGCTTTGCTTTGGAGCCTCTTTGCCCAAATTCTGTGACAGTTCATGAATTTTAATGATCAATCTGGCCCTCAGACTTACCAAGTTTTGAAAAAGATAAGTAACAGAATGTAGTCTTATGGCAAAGAAAGACCAAATTCTTTTCTGGGAAAAACAGAAGCTGTTGTATCCATTAAAAGGTAAAATCTATCTAACAAATCACATATAGTTCTTTAGCCTGCTGATATCAGAATTTAAACTGGGCAAAAGACAATGGGATTATGTAAATCATGACTCCAGTATCCCCATTCAAGTTTACACCTTCCTTAATTTTCCTGTTCTTAGTAGCACAATCAAAGCACAGGTTCTATGTGTCTCCACTTGAATATTAATAGAAGCCTCTGCACAATTAATCAGTCTGCCTTATCAAGTTTCTGATTACATAAAGGTTGCCATTCACTTTCTAGGGAATGCATATCAATGCCTTAATTGGACTTTCCTGCTAAAGGGTGAGTGTGGGCATGCAGAAGGGGGAATGGAGGAGAATTGGAGCAACCCCCTTTTATACTTATTCATGCATCTTACCCACTTTTAGCCTTTATATGATCTGGCTGAGCATCTGCAAATCAGATGATTTGCATTCAGATGGCATGAAACCTTCTCTTGGAATTCAGAACAGCACATCCTTGTAGGATGTTAGGAATGTTAGGACGTTAGGAAACAAAACTTCAAGACCACGGCCACACAGCCCGGAAGACCCACACCAGCCAACATCCTTGTAAGTTTGGTGTTTTGCTCTGTTCGTTTGTTTTTGCCATTGGTGAAGAAGCTAGGAAGAGATCACTACACTTCTAATATTGGTCCTGGCACTGGATAGAAGTGCACTGGCAGGGGCAGATAAAGATGTGTGCAAGGATGCTGGTTTTGGCACAAGCAGTGCTCATTAGTCCATCTGATGTTTGAAGCTTTTTTCTTCTGGCTGAGGAGCTGCAACATAAGCAGTCACAGAATGCAGGCATAATGGGAATTTTGTTCTGCCACATAAGAAAATGTTGTGTCATAGAACAATATTAGGCAGATAGAGTTTCTCTGTTGCTCATACACATAAGGTAAATCTGAAATACTGTGTGTGACTGGCTCAAGGTCATTCAGTGAAGTCTATGGATTACTCATCCATAAACTGATTCAGCATTTCCAAACTTAGTCTGACAGGATATTCTGAATAATTCTAAATTCAAGTCATTTTCGCTTTGCTTTCCCATGGAGAAATTGTCTCTCACATGAAATACAACTCATTTTAGAAAGCTACTAAAGCAATGTTTGTTCCTTGGATATTTACAAGTTAACAACAGCAACCTGTGGCTATATAAATTGAATAAATAAATAAATAAACAAATAAATAAATAGTTTCTTGGTAAATACATTTTAATCTTGACAAAAACTTTAATTACTGAAGAACAAAAGGTACTCTTTAAAAAACAACACTGGGGCTGTTTGTTTTAAATTGTGATTTTATAGAAATGTTCCCCAGGGTCCCCTTGAAAGAAAAAACAGCACACAAATAAAATAAGTTTAATGCAACTCTGAACTTTTCAAAAACTCCTAGTATCAATGCCTACTGATTTAGTAGTCTAAAAACTATTTATATTATATTTATATATAATTATAAAATTCCTGAAATCAGGTAAATTTTCATCTATAAACAAAAGTGAAAGGGAGATCTAGGAACAGCATCAGATGTTTCCCTTTTGTGCTAAGCAAATTGATGCAAAGGACAGAAAAGGAGCAAGAAATATTACAGGACAGAAATTAAAAGCATAAAATAAAAAATAAAAAAAGGAAAGGAAACTTAGCCTAACATAGTTTATACCAATGCCATCGCTATACCTCTTTATACTTTTTCTGTCCATATAAACCATCCCTGCTTCTAGCATGTCCATGCATTGCTTCATATACTGTTGTTTTTTTCCCTCTAAATTTCTCACTTCCCCACCCCCTTTTTCAGGATCTAATCGATTCCATCTGACCACATCTTTCTCTGTCTACCCCTTCCTCTCAACCCCTTCCCTGTTCCCTCATATAATTTGCAGCATGACAGTGTGACGCTGCCTCTGTTATTTTGATGAAAGCATCAGATTCTGTGGATGCTTCTGTAACCAATGGGACATTACACATTCTTATCTTATTCCCTGCATTCCATTCTTTTCATGCATGCTTTTTACTTCCATTATATAAAACTGTTATCACATTAAGCTACCAACCTTCAATTCCACATTATGCAAAATACTGCATATTTCAACCCTCTTCGCTTTATCCTACACTTTTTCTAAATCGACAATAATTTTATTTCTCATGTGTTTACATTTCATAATGACTGACTGAAGAGCAAAACTCTGGTTGGTATACATATTTGCTATCCAGCACAAAGCCACACCACACTTCCCAAAGTTTGTTCATTGTCACTTCATGTATTTTCAATCAGAATTCTGCTAGACACATAAAAAAATTAAGTTTTTCATCTGTACTTGCTGCCTTTCCCTTTGTAGGGAACAATAATGGTATACTTCCAATCATCAAGCACAGCTGCAGGCTTCACATATACATTAAACAAGTCATACAGCCACTCTATAAGGAAACATACATATTTTAACATTTTTCCAGCTGCATCTTCTACCTAGAGCCTTACCACTTTTCATACAGTAATCACTTCTTAGCCCCTTGTTTTATTTATTATATTAAACAGAACAACAACAACAATAAGGTAAAAAGTTGATAAGAAAGCAAAACAATTGCCTTTTCATATTTTTTTTCTTTAGCACCAATATTTATATATCTCCTTTAGTTCTACTATTACTTATTTTCATATAGCTCTTAAAACTCCTTCACTTCACTTTCTTCTCCTCAAAATGTATTACTTCATTTTAAATTTTATTCCCTCTGCTGGACAGTACTAGTTTCCTCAATTCCAAAGCAGTTTATTTTCATCAAAATTTACTTGCATTTTCTCTGCCTTTCAATTTTAATTACTCTTTAAAATTATTTAATTAATGCTTTCTTTGGTTCATCTGCATGTCCTGCTTGTTCCAGCACAGAGATAACCACTAACAGTTTCTTGAGGACAAGAACATATGACATCATCAACCCATCCACAACTTTCTCCATGCTAAGCAGATACCTTAATTATTGTACTCTTTCAGAAGTACTAGTAAAGAAAGGTATAAATAAAGTTAGAATGCAAGATTAGCAATGGTTCAGTTGAAGAGGCAATCTTTGTCTTCCAAGTAGTCAATGAACTGGTAAAGTTAGCCTGCAACAAACTGAAGTGCTATAGTCCAAATAGACAGGAGTACTCATAGAAACATAATAGAGAAAAGTGTACATCAGAAATGCAGCAGAGAAATATGGCCCAACATAATTTTCAAGGTGATTGAAGGATTAATAAAGAGTGATGTCAGCCATTTTACCCTTCAGAAACAGTTCTCTGCCAATCTGGTGATGGTACAACCAACCAGTTTGCATAAGCATGTAAATAATGGTAATAAGTGAACTAATAGTAGCCACTATGTTTAATTAAAGACCCAGTTTGGTATAATGGTCAAAGGCACTAGGCTAGAAACCAGGAGATGATGAGCTGTAGTCCCACCCTGGGCACAAACCAGCTGGGTGACCTTGGGCAGTCACTCTTTCTCAGCTCTAGGAAGGAGGCAAGGGCAAATCACTTCTGAAAATGCTGCCATGAAAACTGCACAGTCTTCTCCAGGAGTCAACAGTGACTTAAACACACACACACACACATACATAGACGTTTTGTTATGAGACATCTTTGCTAGTAATCCTATAGCTGATCCTTTATTTTTTGGTTCTTAGAACTCTGTGATTCCTGCATGTAACTGCAGTGCTATATATAGGCCTAATTATTTGAATATCTAATTATCTGATTTTGGGGGAGGGGGTATGTCCCCAGTGACAATTCAGATCAATGAGTTTAAAGTGTAAAGTCATTAGAGCTGTCAACCAGTTAAAGATTTTGGAGTTGATTAATTGTGTTGTATCAAACAACTTACTGACAAATTAATTTAGAAAACTAGATCTGCAAAATCCCAGGATACCCATTCAAAGCCCCTCAGGGTATGCAATATGTATGTGACCCTTATGCTTTACCTACGTAATATATAAAACTATTAGGCTTGTTTCTTTCTATTATTGTAAATTTATTGTTTCCATATCCTAATTTTTTCTGAGCAGTGCCCAGTTTATTTTTACATTTCAAGGATAGCATGGTAAACATACAGTACTTTTTTTTTTTCCCACCCTGTGAAGATGTTATTACATTCAATGGAATTTCTTTCCAGGTAGATGTAGGTAAAATTGTAGTCTTAATCCTATAGGTGGACCTTGTTATTCATGGGGGTAATAGTCAAGTGTATAACTGCAGATAATGAAATTGGGGAAAGCAAAATATTGAATTTATGAAAATTTGGGGAGTTAGGTTCTAAACTTCTGGAAAATGACCAAACTAATTACCCAAAATTCAAGGAGAAAACTCATAAAGAATAAGAAAAACAAAATCATAATGAATTATGGAAGACTCATCCACTTCCTTCTCCTCAAAGCTGTAGAAACATTCCATATTGTTTTCTGATGACTCAGCAGCTGTGATGGATGTAGCTACATTTGCACAGTAGCTAGCTTTGTATTGCAAGGCTAGGTGGGTTTCTTATAAGGTTGCAAAACACATCCAGATGCCTTTGAAAAGGCTGCTGCACAAGTATATAAGGTCAGAATGCTACAGATAATTGGCATCGATGGACAACTGTGGATCTGGTATGCAACAAGATTTATCAGTATGTGGGCTAAATGTTATACTTCCTACACTTTTATCTTTCATGTTTGGCAAAGAAAAGGAGGCATTTATTACTTTTGTGAACAGTAACATCATCATCATCATCATCATCATCATCATCATCATCATCATCATGCTGCTGCTATGGCATAATTTTAAGCCTCGGCTTAAATGCTCTCAACAGTTATATAATGTTCTTTAACAGCTCACAAAAGAATGTCTAACTGGAATGCTGCAATGTCTTTTTGCAGTCAGCATTCTTTGGAAGACATGTGGCTACTGTCACCAACCAATGACCTCCACTGATTAATATATAGGGCTTTACCTAGAAATATTTAAAATGTTTGGCTCCATCCTCTTTGAGAAGAGGGTATATTTTGCACTGGCCAATAGTGAAAAGCTGGTTGAAGGAGCAAGATTCCAGTTCAAACATGCTAGAACATTTATCCAGGAATAGGTACTGACTCTGAGTGAGTTCAGATTTCCAGGTTCAGATGGATTGTATCCTAGTGTACTGAAGGAACATGCTAATGGTTAGGCCAAAACTGTATCACTTATCTGACAAATCCTAGCAAATGGATGAAATACCAGGAGACTGGAAAAGGGTAAAATGTTTGTCTTCAGAAAGGGAAAAAGGAAGATACAGGAAACTTCACACTAATCACACTAACATCAGTAGTTCAGAAAACTATAGCAAATCATAAAGTGAATGATCTGTAAAAACTCTGAAAAGAATATGATGATTACTAGGTGAGCATAAATTTGTCAAAAGCAAGTATTATCATAATGATGTGATTTTAATAAGATAACTTTCTTAGTATATTATAAGAATAATCTACACAGAATCTGTTTAGACGTCAGCAAAGCATTTGAAAAGTACCCCATGGCATCACCAAGCTAGTTAAGTGTGGCTAGAATGTGTATTGTGGATCACAGCTGGCTCCAAATCTGTCCTCAAATATTTTCATCAACAGTTACTTGTCAAAATGAAGTGAGCTATAAATGGATTGTCACAGAAGTCTCTTCTGGGACCCATATGGTTAAATGAAAGAAGGAAAATGCAGAGAGAATGCAGATGACACAATACTTGGTGGGATAGCTAATACTTTAGAAAACAGAAACAAAATTCAAAACCTTGAATTCTAACCTTAATAGGTTCAAAAATTCTAGTCTCAATAGGTTATAGAAGTAGGCTGAAAATAAAACAATACTTAAAAAAAAACATGAAATTTAATTAAAGCCAGTGCAAAGTTGTTATTAAGAAAAAGAGGTACAGGGTTGATAAGAGCGTGAAAATGATCTTGGAATTATAGTGGATCACAAACTGAATGTGAGTCAATAGTGTGATATGGCTTTTAAAAAGGCTAAGGAAATTTTAGGCTGCATCAATGGGCATATTATTTCCAAATAACAGGAAGTAAAAGTTCCAATATATCTTCTCATGGATTAAGCATGAGATTGAGTACTGTGTCCAATTCTGGGCATCACCCTTTGAAAGGATTCAGGAAAAAAAAATGGCTCAAAGCAGGGCAAAAAGGATGATCACAAGACTAAGAGAGATTGAAGGAACTGTGCATATATAGATTTGTGGAAAGAAGATTGGTAGGGAGGATATGACTGTGGTCGTCAAATACTGAAGAATATTATTCAAAAGGTAAAACCCTATTCTCTATCATCTCAGAGTGTAGGACACAGAATAAGTTCTTCAGTTACAAGAAGGCAGATGCTGGTTTAATGTTAATACTTCCCACCATGAAAAGCAAGTCAATACAAGAACCAGTTATCTAGGGAAATGGTAAGCTTCCTTCACCGAATGTGTTCAGGCAAAGAGTGAACAGTCTTCAGTCAGGAATGTTTTTATAAGGTTCCTGAGTGGAATATTAGACTCAATGGCCTAAATCACTCTTTGATTTTAGGTGCAGGAGGAGTAAGGCAATCTCTCAAACTCTTTGTAGCCAACTTCAGGCAAAAGCAAGATTCTCTCAGAGTTTCTTTTAACAAGTTTTATTGAAAGGGAATGTAATAACTTTACTGAAATCTCAGTAACTGGATTATTTCTACTTTGGAACCCAATTTATCTATCATCTGGATAAAGTAGAGAGTTTTTTCAGTGTTACACTAATCATCTGTCTATAAGGTGGCAAGGAGGCTGTTAGTTTTCCTGACAACCAAGGAATGTGCAGGCAGCCAAAGTTTTCCCAACCAACCTTTGAATCTGTCTCAGGTTCTGAACATACCTTCACACATTTTTCAGACCAAAGGTTGTATTTTCCCATTGAATTTCCTATTGAATTCACAGAATGAAGTCTTCCCAGATTGGGACTATTGAGGAAGTATGTTTTGTGTGTTTTTACTGTTTTTTATATGTAGTTGTTTTTATGTATTTATTTATTTATTTTAATTGTTGTACGCTGCCCAGAGTCATCTTGTGTGAGATGGGCAGCTATCTAAATATGATTGATTGATTGATTGATTGATTGATAAATAAATAAATAAATAAATAAATAAATAAATAAATAAATAAATAAATGAAGGAGTCCTGTGTACTGTAACAGACTAGCATGGTGGAGGAATACACGCAGCCTACAAGCAAGGAATTGTCCAGCCTTTACCTCTATTGTCATTGATATCCATTACTAGAAGCCACTTTTTATATTTGTTAAGGTTTCTTACTCCCAATTCTTGGATGTGGTATTGTATCTTGCATCACAGTGGAACTCCATTAAGGGATAGCTCAGATTTGTTGGTGATTATAACTGCCTTCAAAAGCTTTCAGATTGTTCTGAAACATCAGGAGTAAATATTGTACTACTGATGTGGCTGTGATTAAAAAGATGACTCTTATTAAACAGAATAATCAGCTGCCTGAAACTTTGAGCTTGACAAAAATATAATGAGGGCTCTTGATCTCTTTAACCCAGTAGGGTACCATGAGGTAGCCTGAAGTGAACAGTGCCAGCTCTGTTCAGCAAGAAATGGGACAAGTTGTCTCCTTTGACAACGCAGGAATTTTTTTGCTGCCAAAGTGGGAGGAATTCTTTTTTTAATTGATTTACTTTCAACAAAGTGTACAGTCTTTTTGGTCTCAGGCAGGGAATCTGATGTCTTTCCTCCCAAACTGCTATATATGACAGTTTAGTGAAGCTGCCAAATGAGGCAGAGAAGAACAATTCTATTACATACTGATGCAGACAACCAAACAGAATAAAAGTAGCTGAACTAGCACTTTTCATTTGACAGGAAGCACTATTAATTTTGCACATTTTTACTACCCATAAGCTTTAGATTTCACAGGTGATAAGTTATCAGAACATATTCTTTTTTCCACATAAATTTTTAACTGTTACATTCCAGAACAAATTTAAACTTTTTGGAAATGGTGCAGTACATATGCACACCAAAAAAGGAGGTCTGATTCTTCTCAACATTTAATAATGATCAGTGTATTTAACATGGCCAGATAATGTTTTTAAATGTTGTCGTCTTTAAAAAACAATTCATTTCTAAAACATATTGACTTATAAGCAGCTACCGGAATTTTCCAGTTTCTAAAAGTTATATGTAAAGTGAAAATGGCAGAGAAACTAGAGATTGCACCTACAGTATAAAGTTGTATACACTAAGAGTTCTTCCATAGGACAAGGAGGTCTTGGCCAATAAGAACTCACCAATATGGGGAATTCTTTATTGAGTGGTACCTATCCCTAGAGTTCTCTCGAAGTAAGCAACTCTGTAAGTTAAGTGTCTCTCTATTAAATGGAAGAAGCAAGGGAAAGAAACAAAGATGAGGGTATCAGAAATAGAAATAGAAATAGAAAAAGGAGGGGAAGAAAGAATCATAAAAAGGAAAATGTCAGAGATAGAATAGATGGCTATTGCTTGATTAAATCCTACTATCATTTGCATGCAGATTATTTTTAAATAGCTGTGGCAGAGAAATGGTTGCTCACATACGCCCTTTATTCATGTAGACCAAATACATGACCACTAGGAACATCATCAGTAACTATTTGAGGATGTAGCAAGCAGGCATAGCCCCATGTGTGTGCCACAAGTTTGGTCTGCAGACTCTGTTAAGCACATTCTGTGAGCATCATTACACTGCATGCACCTCCTTGATGTGGGCTGTAGGAAACAGTATGTTGGCTTGCTAGGTAGGCTCTGTATTAGAGATCCTAGCATGCATAGACTAGTGTGAGAAGGTTGGAGAAAAAGTGTGACAGCTTGCAGGATGTGTTGGATTTGATAGTGCAATTTTCCTTTTAGCTTTTATGGCTTTTGATCACCCAAAGAAATAGGAGAGACCTCCCCAAACTGAAGCCTATACAAGGCAATTAGCTGAACTGTTGTCAGCTAATCAGTCTTCAAAGGCAGAGATGGTTCACCCAGAGTCTGAGAAAGAACATCTGCAGCATGGAGTAGAATCCTCAAAAAGAAAGAGAAATTTTTACAGAGCAAAAATCAATGTATGAACATGGTAGAAACAAGTAGAGTTTGCAAGTTTGTGGCTCTGGCACCCCTCTTTTACACACACCCCCCCCATTATATGAATTCTCCTAGTCTCTCACTTGAGAGAGAATTTCTGTAGGGAAATCTTTTTCTTTTCTTTTCTTATTTTCTTTTCTTTTCCCACTTGCCATACAAACATCTTATAGAAAGAGATGTCTACTTCAGTACATGAGAAAGTGCTGGGACATATGCAGTAGGTGGTGGTTGGGACTAAATGAATGGTTCTATAGTCCCTTGTCCTTGCACTGTTGTTTTCCATGACTGATTGATATACACATTTAGAGATCTAAGACAGCTTTCTTTCTTTCTTTCTTTCTTTCTTTCTTTCTTTCTTTCTTTCTTTCTTTCTTTCTTTCTTTCTTTCTTTCTTTCCTTTTTACCATTCTTCCATTGAGTATTCAAGCTGAATAAAAACATTTAATAATAAAAAATGAATATAAAATGTTGAAAATGTAGATTATAATTAAGAATAAAATTAATACTAAAATCATTTAACAATTGATAGCTTGGTAAAAGAGTTTTTACCAGATTTTCTAACTGCTTAGACAGTTGGGGCCAAAGCAACTCCCAAAGGAGGGTATTCTGTAGCCTGGGAAAGCAAAGTATTGTATCTGCTTATAAAAGAAAGACAGACTCCAGATGGTGTTTCCTGCAGTTGTGGAAAGATGGAGAGACAGGGCCAGTACATACATAGGGGACATCTAGGCATTGCTTAGGGTGGCATGATGGATGGCAGATGGATGTGGGGGGGAGGGAGAGAGATAGGAAGATAGGGTGAAGGTAGATGCACAGTGACACATTGCTTTATCAACATGTTGACAAAAACTGCCAATGTCTCAGCATACAGTAAAATGAAGAGACTGTGGCTGCCTGCTTCCTGCTCAGTCCCTGAGAGATCACTCCGTGTTTGTCCTGAGCTTCATAGTATTGCTCCAAAAGCAGCTTTCATTTAAGCACCTGATCAGAGCTGAAATCTGTCCCCTTTAGCCACTGAGTATTCTCACCTTTCAGTTGACCACTGATGACTTCAACTAATCTTCCTGTTCAGGTTTGAATGGCACATTGTAATATCCCCCTTCTACAAGTGTAATTAAATCAGTCATAAATTGATATATGGATTACCATGGAAATCTACTGGGACATATTGAGTAATGCAAATTGGTATTTAGGAATATCATAAATTTCCGCTTTGGACAGCACATCAGCAATTAGGGTAATAGTCTTTTTTATCATTTTTTAAAAAATATTACTCTTGTGCTTGTTCTCCTGTGTGCTGTGAGTTATTTCTTCTGATTTTCACAAATTGCTTATTCCATACGGAAGTTTCCATACTATCTTTGTACTGTCAAAGTCAAATCAGGTACTCTCCCCTTGTTCATAGGCAGGTGAGAGAATATGCCACATTTTATCTTTTGCTTACTATGTACTTATTTGTAGTCTTTTTCTCCAATTCTGTTCACAGGGTTATTTTCTTTTTCAGTTTTCTTTCTTTCATGAATCTGAATATGATAGGTATACAGTATGTGCATGTTGTTCTCTTCCATCCAACTGCAATATCATTGGGCATTTTCTCTATTCTCCTGAGTCTTCCACACACAAACTACATGGAGGAACAACTGAGCACTGACCAAGTATCTGGATTATGACCACAAAATGAGAAAGTGCAGTAAGATTTTAACATCACATCAGGACAGCTAAACTGAAATATAATTCAGATCAATAAATCTTAATGGCTTCCATCTCAATCCATATATCATATGGATTGCAATGTACAAACTGCATGCAGTCCTTGGAGACTGTGCAGCAGCTCACTTGCATGTTATTAGCCCCAATTTTCCCTCTTGCAATTGTGATATCTTCCCTCCCCCGCGCAAATATAAATATACTCCTCCCAGCCTACCAAATAGCTGCAGAAATCTCAGCTGGCATGGGAATTATGATGACAAGGAAAAGTAATCCTTTTCTCTCTGCTGCCCAGCCTCTAGTGTAAATATATGTGTGGGGGGAAGGAGAAGAAAGCTGTGTACACATGTGAAAGAATCTCTGAATGCATGTATGTGTGTGAGATAAGGACACCTACTATGTCTTCTGGCTGTACCCACTGCCAGTCTATGTTTTGCCAGTACTTCTTATACCCATTGACATGTTTCTACTGACCCAGTGCCACTTCTACACTCAACCATCAAGCAAAACAAATTGCCATTCTTGAACACAGTAGATGCTTAGTTGATTTAGCCCTTCTTAGCGCAAAGTAAACTCAGTGTTGTTGATCACCCATACTTTTTCTCCATATTTTCTATGCTAAATTATTCAGCTCCTGGCAGGTGCTTTATCCTGATTTTCACAAAGCTTCTCTTTTCTAATTCTAAGCTTTCCAGATAGTTCTGAGGTTGCAGACAACCTTATCATTCTTTCTGGTGTCCCACTGAAGGGATGTCATTTCTGCATTTTGTTTTCTTCCTATCAAGGCAATCACAAATCTTCCAGTGAAGCAAAGGATAGGGCAGCTGCATGGGTCAGTGGACAGATGGAGAATGGGGGCATGAGAAAGCTAAATGTTGCATCCTGCTCTGAAGGCAGCAAAGCTTGGGGCCAGGGATTTACTGTCAGATTTGACAGCAGCAAGGCCTATAGTTGTTGGAGTAGTTTTATAATGGATACTTTAACTGATGGGTACTTCAATAACTGCTCTGCTCAAGTTGTTTTCCATTTTGAATTTACCAAAATGCAACCACATAAAATATATTTTCAAATGCTTCACAAAATAAAATGATATTTATGGAAATGTTTTATGAATTGTAACTTTCTTTATAGAGACTTCCATGAATGCAAATTTTAAGCATCTGCCAGTGATTGTCTGGTGCCCAACAGAGGCTTTTCCAAATATAAATTCTGTAAAAGTAGCAGTGTAAAAAATATATATATGGGGGGGAGGGGGAGAGAGAGAGAGAGAGAGAGAGAGAGAGAGAGAGAGATGAACAAATAGATAAATAGTATTGAGACCTGAATGAACAAATATTTGTATGCTATTTAATTGATTTTATTTCAGTCATAGACCAGCATAGACTAATTACAATTACACAAAACTAGAAATAAAAATAAAAAGTCATATTGATAAAATAAAATGAGGTAAAGATAAAATTATTAAGGTAAAATTACAGCACAGAGATATTAAAACACAAAAAAATCCTATAAAATTACAATTAATTTTACAATGAATAATCTAAATACTATAAATAACTAAGACAGATAAGTATAAAAGGCCATAAATAATACTAGAATTTATAAAACACTATGAGAATGTAAAGCTATGCTAACTTAATATAAGTCTAATACTTGCTGAAACCCTGCTGGGGTTTGTTGGGATTAAGACCACTATGGTCCAACCAATGATAATAAAGAAATAGCAACATAAAACATAGAGTGGTATGTATATATTTAAAAGGAGAAAAGGAAAAGAGAGAGCGAGAGAGACAAAAAGGGTGTGGAGGGGGAAGAAGGAAGGGACAAAGAAAAAGGAAGAGAAAATATATTGAGGTACGGAAGTCTAGTTAAGGTTTAGCATCACCTTACTTGGAGGAGTTATGTTTAATCATAGCTCTGACACAGAACCAGGCTACATTGTCTGAAATCCCTGCCGCCTGGTAAGCTAACAATAGACTAAGTTAATCAGTCTCCAGCCTGCCTGGATATTGTGTTATACATGGGGAAATATCTACATTTCTGATAGATTTCTATGAAAAAGGCAACACACAACCCACAGTTTCAATTTCCCCCTCACCACAAGGACAGAGCTGCAGCTCTTTTGGTATGTTATAGAACCTTCCCTCCAAGAGAGTGGAGGAGAGAACATTACAACTAGCAAGAGTAAAAACCCTTCTGGTGTTTTGGAGACAATACTGTAGAGATAATGTCCTTTTTTGTGGGTTCACTGAATTAATATATGGTGGAGCCTGGCTAAAATCATTTTGCAGGGCCATATCTCTGGCATGTTGCTTGAAAGATGCTTTGGCCTGATCAAATCCCACTGGAATCAATAAATTGGGGAAGAATCCACAATGGCTTAGATGGCACCAAGTAATTTTCACCAAGAAGTCTGGAATTTGTCTTGAAAAGTCAAAGAAGCCAGACAACCTGGGTTGAAAATTAGTTAGCATGCTATTTGGCAATATTTTTTTAAAAGACAAAGTATTATAATAGATATTATATTATAATAGACATCAAATAAAAAGTCTTCCTTCAGCCTTTATCACCATTTAGTTTGACTACAATGAACACTGTGAATGGGGTTCAGGATATTAGCTGCGGATTTTGCTCCTGTATGATATGTGCATGACTTTCTCATGGGTGGGACAGCCAGGCATTTTCAATGCTCTGCATCGTTTGAAAAGATCCCTACACATATCCCTGCTTAGAAGACTCTGGTAGATCCTGGAACAATTAAAACAATAATTCTGTTAAGAACCAAGGAGTCCTTTTGCTGATATACCTCTAAACAAAAGCAAGTTATATCCTGCATATGATTTTATTCATTTTTTTTGTCCCTTAGTTTCTCTGTGAAAGTGTGATGCCTTTCAGAGAAGTTTAAATACCTTTTTATTTAATTATTGAATTAATATAGGGCCTGGTTATCCCTCCTTACTCTTATTGATCTTCACAGTTTCAAGGTTAATACTTGGTTTATTTTAATTATGGAGTATACTTGCTCAATAGTATCATAGGGTATTGTTTTAAATATGCATGATTGTGTATGGTTATCTTAAAATAGTTTGTGGGTTTTTTTTTTGTTTTTATACCATAGACATATAATAGGATCAGATTTGTCTAATTATATTGTGATTTGAAATGTTTTAATAATTTATTCTGAGGGAAAAAATGCAAGATAGTATCATTACCATCATTCAACTAGAACACAGTTGTAATGAATGAAACATCTTCATTATATATCATAAAATCCAACATAAAAAGAGCAAAAATATGTATGGAATGAAATACAGAAACTCTCCCACTGAAAAATCTGGTTCTTGAAAATGTTTCAAAAATATTTCATGAAGCAATCAGGATATACTGCAGATAAAAGCCAGTGTAATGCCAGAGAGGATGGGATGACCCAACAGATCTTTTTCCAGCTCTGATTTCCCTGATACTATGAAGTTTTCTATTTATGTAGAGCTGAGAAGCTTCAAGAAGCAGATATTTAATAGTAGTTATTGCTGCAGAAGCTGTCCCCAAGGGACATGCTTTGCCATTGATTGCCAATGCCTTTTGAGTATCTGCAGCTTTCCTAATCTTTCCTAATCATCTGATTCTGAAGTAGTTTTAAGATCTGTTAACCAAGATATCAATAAGCATTACTTATGCATTACAAAAAAGTGACTTTTGCTAGACAAACCCAGGTTTAGGACCCCAATCCTCCACACTGCAAATGTGCCCAGCAAAAGAAGTGGATAATTATTACTAATAACTTCCTCCTTACAAGACATGTTCCTGCCCTAGACACCCAAAAGTAATGGTTCACACCATGTTAAAGCTCACCAATCTTAGCATGACAAGTAGGAAGAAAGTAGCAAGTGAAATGGCTGACATCAAAGCCTACTGGAGCCATTCAGCTTCCTGACTTCCTGTGAACAATTGCTACTAATTATGTTCCAAAGCAGCAGCTGCAGAAACTCATTTTCAGAACTATACTGCAGAAAATATGTGCATGTATCGCAGCTAAACCAAGCATCTATTTTCTCTCTTAAAAGATCAGCTCATATGCCAGGTTAGGTTCTGCAAGTAAATCTGTCTCTTTAATCAACAAATATGTAAAATACTAAAAATTGTAACATGAAAAGCAAAGAAAAGTGAAAAATATATTTCAATCGTTAATTACTGTCATACTCCATCATCATGTGAGATAGGTTAAAAAAAAAAACACATATGAAATTGGAGTGTGCATCAGAGAGAGGCAAAATCCAAACAGATTTGGGCTGGATTGACAGATGTCTGAATCAAAGCAGGGCTTCTTTAAGTAACTTAAATCTAAAGGTTTTTTTTGCAGTTTAGTACTCAGAAGCAGAGACAATGTTTGTGCTTCAAAGAGTGTTTCTTTTCTCCTTAACATCTAAGGGATGTAAGGGAAAACTGCAGGTAGGGAGAGAGGGAAGAAATAAAGGTTATAATTTTGTATTTGAAAAAGCTTTTAAATTAATCAATTCAGCTTCTAATAGGGAATTTTTTTTCCAGGATTCTCCAAATTCATGTGTGTTATGAGACAGAGATTTAAGAAATACTTCCATGACTATTCCAGTGTTTGGTGCTCTTTACTAACCCATTCTTCTAGGATCAATAATGCTAGAAAAGATTGCTTTATACAGTCAGGTGCAGTTATCAATGAGTGGACACACATGAAGCAGGAAGGCATTGGGAGAAAATATGGTTTGCTACATGTGATTAAAAAAGAAAAAGAAAGAAAGAAATCAGGAGAAAAACTTACCACAGAAATGTGTCTTTTCTGGCAGCATGTCATATGTTTATGATGACAACCTATTACTTTAAATGTAGACATGGGTCTGTTCTTCAGATCTATCCATTCATTGTAATGAGTAAAACAGGTTGGTGTATACATTCCTTTGTAGACATGGGTTTGCATTTCATTCAGGTGACTATAATATCCTTTGTCCTTATAACTAATGAATGCATACGGAGCTCTGTTTTGAGCACTCTTCATTTTCTGTTTATTGTACAGTTAAATATGTATGTGTATCATATATATTCATGCTATTGTCCATACCTATTAGCACCAACATGACAAAGTTTCTCAGAGTTTTAAACATGTTTGTAAAGCTAATTATAGGCACATTTCCTTCTCTGATAATTTCTAACTGTATTTTGTACACAAAAGTGGCAGGACCAATTCCATTAGTTCAATGATGATGGGAGTGAGAACAAGCACAGGATTACTTGTTTGAACAAACTAATGAACTATAGGGGTCTTCTGTGTGTTAGGCTGCCAACAGTGACAGCTTGGAGGAATATAGCAAAAAGCCTAACAGGATTTCAGTTCTGGGTCACAAATTCAAATTGATATGTGGTTCTCAAAGCAAGAAACAATTCCATTTGTATTGTAAAGTATTTTTACTAAAATACTTAAAAAGCACTGAACTATACTAAACTGTAATCCTTTTGTATTAACAAGTCTTCTTCTTATACATTGAACATTATAAAAATATATAGTTTTGTTCTTTTAGAGGACTTGTTCAAAAATGGTATGTATGTATGTATACAAACACACACATACACACACACAATTTTAGCACTTTATCCAGCCTATATCAATGGTGATATAAATTTCAGTAATGAATTATTGTCATCTATGGACTAAGGATATAGATTATAACCTGAGACATAACTGAGATGGAGCATAATGTTATTCTTACTAAAGATATTGAGGGTCACTGAAAAGCAGGGTGTTCTCATAATTCATGTACCCTTACAATATCATAATCAAGATATAACTTCAAATATTATCCTGTAAATAAATAGGTTTGATTTACTTTTGTGAAGACATATAATGTAAACCTGATGTTTGCAGTGTCACTCACTATTCTGTCACAAAGGATGGCCCCTTCTCAAACAATATGGATGCCATAGGGAAACCTTGTAATATGCTCCTGTGTGCATAATGGAATACATGGATTTTCATTGCATAAATAATCTCTGCATATATAAATTTTTCTTGGCATAAAAGCTGGTTGCTAGAAACGACAAGTGTTTTGCTATCGTGAAATAAATATTAAAAAGAAATCATTTAGAAATGGATGATATAAGTGTATTTTTCCTACACATAATAGATAGATGTTTGGGAAATGTTAACGCATTTGTGTATATAATAATTTATTCTGTGTTAATTATTCTGACTAGGTTGAGAGGACATTATCATAACCCATAAGTAAGACATCTGGTGCTGCTATGTAATTTAATATAAATATTTAATAGATTTAACCTGATTATATTCATGCAAATCTTTGTCTATGTTTTATCTTAGCATGAATTCTGTACATTCATTACTTCTGAACACTTCTGCATTCTACAAAAAGGTTATGGAGCTAACGTACATACAAGCTTGGAAATGCATAGCCGTACGTGATAGTCGTGAATGCATGAAGATAAAGATCAAAGCCATTGCTGAAGTCCAAGATCCCCTTCATAAACTGTCTGTATATGTCATGACATTGTACTAATTGATTTATTACATATGTTTATATACTGCCCCTTCCCAAGATTCTGGGTAACTTACAAACATAACATTCAATGAAATTCAGTAAAACATGGAATAAACCTGAGTAAAATAAAATATATATATAAAAAAAAGGTATCCTAGCATCATAACTAAAATTCAAAAGCTCACCTGAACAAGATTGTTTCAATCACCTTGCAGTAGGCACTAACAAAGACATTAGATGCTGCTTTGGAAACAAATTGTTCCAAAGAGTTGGGGCCACCTCAGAGCAACATCTTCACATCTACATCATCCTCATCTCTTGGGGGGCATCCCCTATCTCAGTAATCACACCTAAAGACCCTCTGTGCTACTTCAACTGGCACAGAGAATGAACAGGCAAACTTTCTGTTGCTGTTCTAACAGAACCCTTGAATCTCCCAGTTCTTTGACCTGCTATTTTAGTGAAAGTGCCATCTCATCTACTAAAATGAAATTGGAGTCAAGATGCTAACTAATACCTCCAGCTTGCTAGCTTTTCATCTGAACTTGGATACCCCTGCCCAAGTCCCAATAAGTGTTCCAGAACCATAACATAATGATGATGGTACTAATGATGGTACTACAAACTTCTGAAAGATCTAAAAAGTGATGCACTCACTTCCTTCGTCAAATTCTTTACAAAGGTCATCCATCAAAGCAACAAATTCTGTCTCCATACCATATCCAGGTCTTAACTATTATTTGAATGGATCTAGAATCCTCTGTAGCTGATATCACATCACCTTTCCCAAAATGGGAAGATTGAAAACTGGATGAAAGTTATCAAATGTGGCTGGATCAAAAGAAGGCCTCTTTAAGAAAGGAATCACCATTGCCACCTTCAAATGACATCTTGTGATGGACTGGAATGGAGGAAGGGGGGTGAAAATGTTGCTCTCGTCTCCAGAGCAACGCTCTGGAGATAAGTGGAGAAAGCTGGCGCATCCCTAAACATTCCAGAAGATAGTGAATAGCTGTGCCTGGGAACTAGTGGTCAGTCTGAGAAGATTTCTGTAAACAGGTGCTGGCTAATAAACCTTGCTGATTGAACCTGCATGGTCTCCAGGAGTTCTTTGGGCTAGGCCTGACACATCTTCACCTCTCTCAAAGAAGCATTAATAACTTCCTAAGTCCAACTGCACATGCCCCACTCCCTGTATGGATACACCACACATGTAATAGACCTTATGCTACAAAGGACCATCAATTCCACAGACTCCACGAGTTCAGTTGAATCCCATATCACATTGCAAGATATTACCTTTTTATCTCATAAGACTCTGTCTAACAGACATCCATCCTCAAGCAAACATAAGCAATTTTATCTGCAAAGAATCTCACAAACATCACAGCACTCTGGAATAATGTTATCTCACCTATTCTTCCCTACAGGGTACAGTTACCCTAATCCACAACAGGGTTTACATTGTAATAGGTCTTGTATTATACATGTGTAATGGAGCGGGAGCCAATGGGTTCTATCTAAAAACAGTAATGAATGGTTCTCTACATGAATAGCATATCATTTATATGCAATGAAATCCCTAGGTTTATTTCAAATAGTCTTGTATGATAATGACAAGTATGTGACATCTGATGGAAGCACATTCTTTTTTTTTTTCAGTATCCTTTAAACAGAGAAAATATTGTTCATAATGGATGCATTCCTATATGTCTGTATCTGCTCCCTCTTTTCTATGAAATCCATAATCCAAAGCAAACCTTCTTTGAGTCATCTCTGTCTTTTTTTATGCTGACACCAGGAACAAACCTGTCAGTTAACTGGAAAGGGCATTGATAGGAACCATGTCCTTCAAAATTAAAAATTAAAAAGGCCACTGCCCTTTTGACATATATGTTTTCAAAGCCATATAATCAGATGGTTTTTAGTCAAGAATACAGTTATAAAATAACAACAACAATAATAGTGGGATATTAAAACAAAGTGAACAAAACAACTACATACAGCACATAATGTGCTTTCAAACAAGCAAAGTAATATAGTGACCTGATAAAAGTAGCGCCTGGGCATTGTTAGTAAACACAAAACTCTTTAGGCCTATATGTTGCAACATCTGTTTTATCTCTTTGCTTTTTTTTTTTTTTGCTCTAACGTCATGAGGAAATTGTTTTTCTTAAAGATGTGTTTATAGATTCACTTTCTTTTTCAGAATTAAATCCTCATATATAAAGGAAATAAAGACCTATCTGACTGTGTTCTTCAGCTTCATTGAAAATAAAAATAAAAATAATAGGTAATGACACAAATAGATTTGTCAATAGCCAGCATTTGAGAAGCCATTTCTATGTGCATTAATAAAAGGTATATACAGACATAAATAACCCAGGGTATAAACAACCCACAGCCCCATAGGCATCAGCGTCTTTCTACTCTTAAAGCTCTGGGCTGGATCAGAAATGAAATGAACTGGATTAAATCAATGTACACTAACATTACAGTTCAAGCACACCTTGGATTGTATGATAGAGGAGTCTCCTCATAAAAGTTGATCATTGAAAAAGTGAAACTCTGCTGACAAAACAAGATTGGGGGACCAAAATTGGTGAATATGTGGCAATGGCAAAACTGACAGTATATATTCATAAGAATTTAACCAAATGTAAGCAGGAATAGCTTCCCTATATACAGTACAACACATTACACAGGAAGGCAGATTTAGATATTTTGAGTATCTCTTTTCTTGGAAAGGAGTTAAGAGACTAATTAAAATCTACAGATGACATGAGCTAAATAGATACTGTATAATGAAACATTTCCAGTGTTTAATATGAATTTAGATTATGAATCCATTGTCTTTGATTATGTGGCTGGGTGGACACATACGTAGTCAGCACTATATTAATCTAGAGTAGTGTAATATACATTCATTCAGTAATTCATTCATTCACCACTGCATCTGGTTCTCTATCTACTTCTGACTTAAAACTTGGTGGATTACATCAACTGCCTAATTACATACATACATACGTACATACATACATATATAATTAAAAGTTTTAAAGAGAACATAAAAGCTAACACAAGCTGACACTGAATAAAGAGAACAAAGAAAAAGAAAGAAAGAAAACAAAAACAAAAAATAAAAAGTGCAGAAAGAAAAAATAAAAATAAATAGAAAGAAGAAGCTTCCAAATTTTCTTTGCAGCAAATATGTATGATTACAAAATCATCTTTTACTCTATGATTACAAAAAAGGCTCACTTTTTTCTATTATCCTTTTTTTTTTCCCTAATCATCAAAACTACAAGTCATAAGTGCATTTTCCCCCCCATTTCATTCAAAAGTCTATAAGGGGTTTCCAGTAATCCATAAATGTATTGTCTTTTCTCTGATCAAGGGCATTAATTTAGCCATCTCTCCAAGTTCCATCATCTTCACCAACCATTCCTCCATTGTGGATATGTCAAACTTTTCCACTTAATAGTCTCACTGCAGTTGTCTCATATATAAAAACAAAGTTCCATGACTTTTTTTTAAGTTGCCTGTCCATTAGTAACAAAAGAAAAGTCTCTGGTTTCAGTTGTATTTTAACCTTTAAAATCTTCGTCAACTGCCTAATTACTCAATGTACAGTACCTAGTTTAGAGCAACCTTTCCTAGCCTGATGCTCTGCAGATATGTTGGGATTCCCAGTCAGAAATCTCACAGGACATGCCAACTGGGAACCTAGGCAATAGCGTTGCCAATAAATAAATCTAAAGCATATATGATGAAGAACAGTAGCATAAACAACCCTTCTTTATTCAATTGCTTTCCCAAAATTGGCATTTGGGCACAGTCTTTAGAGAAAGCAACCTCCATTGCTTGGGGAAGGGAGGTTTCAAAAGAGGCAAGATGATAGTCATGGCATTATAATCAAAGGCCCAACCCTTTGTATGGATGTGAGATGTCAACATGTCTACAAAAGGGGTGGGGCTTTAACCACTATTTTGTCTGTTATGACTCTCCCTCAAATGGTTCTGGGAGCTACTAAAATGGAACCCCCTGAGTGTTTATATTTCTGAATAATTTCTACAATATAATCAGTAGGTATTCCTTAAAAATAAAACATCAAATGGGGCAAATGTATTTGGGAATTCCAGGCCATTGATTAGACTAGGAAGTAAACAAACAACCAGAACACTCAAAAGAAGGTGATGGATGTAGTCACCAGATATCAACCTCAACTTGAGGACAAGTTTATCTTTTTAAAGCACAAATGTTATTGCTAAAACCAGTACGTAAATGGTCTTATGTACAACTGAGAAATCATTTTCTACCTTACCCTCCCATAATGCTGCACCAATCTTGCTGTAAATTAATTGCATTAAGTGCCACTCTACATATGACTTGAGAATTAAGTTATCTCTCGTGTAAAAATCTGTTTTGTTTATTTGTTGGTGGCTTGCTCAAATTTACATGCTATTTCAATTAGGTTAAAAATGGTATAATACTTTTTAAAAGGCCAGTGCTGGTAGAAGAGAGATGTGACAGGGTGAAGACACCTATCACTGAAGGTTAAAGAATCCAGACCTTACAAGATGTATATTGTTTTCCCATTTCAAGTTATACTTCCTCTTGAGTAGTCTTTGGTTTGATGTTACAGAGAATGGTTTTTATTTGAAAAGTTATAACAGTATTTGTAGACAATCTATCTATATACTACTGAAACTCCCATGTCTGTAACCTTCAGCTGGGTGTGTCATAGGGTAACAATTTTTGAACCAAGGTACTTCAAATGGGCTAACTTACAGAATGCATCCAAAATCCAGGACCCATGACTCCCATGGGATTGAAATTTGGGAAATTTGTGGCTGCTTCAGCACTGCTGTGCTGCTGTGCCACTATGGGCAGCCCAGGTCACATGATCATCATGGTGTATCCCCAACCTCTTTCCCATCATCCTATGTCCTTCCAGCAAAGTTGCAGGCAGTACCACTGCTCAGCTGAGGAGGAGGCTTCTCCGGGGCTCTCATGAGGGTCATGAGGGAAAGGCAAATGGTGCAAGCCTAAATTATAGATGGGAAGGGAGGAAGGAGGGAGGGAGGGAAGGAAGGAAGGGATCCCCGACCTCTTTCTCACCTCCCTCTGGCTTCTGTACCCAATCAGCTGGTGCAAGGTTCAACAGGTAAGTGGTAATTGGCTGGTTTGGAACTGAGGCCAAAATGTGAAATCTCTTAATGGTCATTGAGGGAAGGATGAGGGACTGACTTGGATGCCTGCTGGCAAGGTAGGGCTGGCTGGGGGTGCTGGCAATTGATGGGTAAGCCCTCTTCCTCTCTTGCAATGTATTACTTGGTCCATTCTTCCCCGTTACAGTGAGAGCCATTATATTTCAATTGAAGTGATAGAAATGTGTGTCTCTGCTTAGAAAGTTATAATAAGTAAATGTTCGTTCTTTCTACACGTTTTTTAGTAAGATTTATGGCCTTTTCTCTTTTGGAAAATGCACATGGTCACCTTAGCTCCCTCATTTATTTTATCCCTCCTAGGTTTCATATTTAAAACTTGAAGCACTTGGCAGGGGTGATTTACAAGCTGGAAGTCACTTGGTAGGGATGATTTTTTAGGTAGGAAAAGAGGATTGCATCCTATCTTTTCTTCTTCAATCTTGATCGGTCTTGTTGAAAGCAGATATGTTTCATCTAATCAGTCTATTTTACCATCTTTACATGTGTTTGAACATACTGCATTGCACATTATCACTGTCCAATATTGCAAGTTTTTTTTTCTTTTTAAAATTAAATTAGCTATTGTCAGGGGAGTAGCTTTTACAAATAGAAATAGAGATATATGAAAATGCCACAACTCTTCCCTAGTTGAAAACCAAAGAGCAAAAGTTCTCTTTGTCAAAAGATGTAAAGTAGCATTACTGCTGATGACATATCTTCCTACAGATTCAGTTAGTCTTGGCTCTGCAGATCCTTTTATGTTTTTTTTTTCCTTGTATATAATTTAAAGGGTGAACATTCTGACTCAACTGATGTAAATGGAAATGATCCCGTTGGGTAAAGTGCTTCCAACAGGTTGAAGCCAGATGCTTTTCAGCCTCTGTGGAACTGACAAGCAGCAAACAGCTGGTGTTTTATGTATTTGTCTCCTTGTTCCCAGTGATGGGATGGCATCATCATTTAAAATTTTGATAGCAACAAGATATGCTTTGTGACTAAGTAGCTATATTCTTTCGTACATATTTCCCAGAGAACAACTTTCTCAACTACAATTTATAATAATAAAAGTTTTTTTAAAATAACAGAATTATTTTTATTTTTCATCACTACAACTAAAAAAATTGAGGAATTGTCCCATATGTCTACCCCCTGTGCCCCCTCCCCCCCCCCGCCTTAGGAAGGGGGATGATAGTAGCAAGGAAGAGATTATAAGGTTCGTTTCTCAAAACCATAATGTTCAGACTCATTCTTTCATCTTATCATAAATATGATATAGGCAGTTTTAATTGAACAACTCTTGTTACATGTTTGGGCTATAACATATTTTCAATTATTTAAAGACACACATGCATACATACACACATTTAGCAGTCAAAGTCAAGTGCAAATGTATTATTATCTATATAACATTTCACTACAACATATATACTTCTCCTTGTTCTTTGCTGTCTTTCTTTGAGAAATCCTACAAGAAGGGGTTAAGAAAATGGGATATAGGGGGAAAGTGACCATGCAACATAGGATTTCTTGATTTTAAGGGAAACTAAAACCATAATGAAATATGTATGTTGGACTTAAAACAAAACAAAACAGATTTTAATAAACTAAGAACAATTATAAGTAGGATCCCATGGCAGAAGGAGCTAATGGAGAAGGAGCTATAGATGGATGTTCCTAAAGAATGAGATACTAAGAACACAAATGTAAATCCAAGAAGGATGAAAATAGACAACATTACAAGAAGTCAATGTGCCTACACAAAAATATTAGTAAATATTTGAAAATGAAAAAGGACTTTCTGTATAAGCAGAAAGAGAGCCAGATCACAAAGAAAAAGCATAGATAGGTCAGCCAGAACAATAGAATTGGTGTCAGGAAAACAAAAGGTCAGAGATTAGAGGACAATGCTAAGACCAACAAAAATACATTTAGATTTAGTTTTCATTAGACAATCCATGATCCATTAAGTCATCGTTTCAGACATATTTCCTTACCTAAACAGAGAAAACAATGACCAAGAACAAAAAAAGCAGTGGGAGTGTGAGCAACTTACAGCTTGCATCTGGCTTCCCCATTGACTTTGTTTGTGGGAAGCTGGCAGGGAGCATCAGAAATATTCCTCCCTCCCTCCCTCCCTCCCTCCCTCCTTCCTTCCTTCCTTCCTTCCTTCCTTCCTTCCTTCCTTCCTTCCTTCCTTCCTTCCTTCCTTCCTTCCTTTTCCTCTCTCCCTCCCTCTCCTTCCTCCTTCCTCCTTCATTCCTCCTTCCTCCTTCTTCCTGTCTTGCTTCCTGCCTTCCTTCCCACATATAATATAGGCTTGCACTGTTTACCCTCCCCTCACAACCCTCAGGAGAGCCCCAGTGAAGTCTCCTCCTCCTCACTGGCTGACCCACAGAACTGCCTGTCACTTTGCTTGGGGGAGGTAGAACAAAGGGATGCATAGACCATGAGGAAAAATGTACCCCTGCTTCCCATTCCAGCATGTCCCCAAGGGCCCCTCCCTTGAGGAAGAAAGAAGGCTCACCTTTGACCACTGATGCTGCCCCAGTCAGCCCTATTTTGCCAGCAAGCACCCAAGTTGCTCCCTTATCCTTCATCAATGTCCATTGCCATTAGGTCCCCCTCCCCCAAAATTTCTGCCTTGTTTCCAAAGCAGCCAATCACCACTTGCCCGTTGGCCCTTGCTGCCAGCCAGTTGGGTACAGGGGACAGAGGGAGGTGGGAAAGAGATCGGGGATCCCTCCCTCCCTTCATTTCCACATATAATGTAGGCTTGCACTGTTTACCTTCCCCTCATGACCCTCAGGAGAGCCCCAGTGAAGTTTCCTCCTCCTCTTTGGCTGACCCATAGAACTGCCTGCCATTTTGTTGGGGGGAGGTAGAAAAAAGGGAGCTGCAGACCATGAGGAAAACTGCACTCCTACTCCCATTCTAGCATGTCTTCAAGGGTCCCCTCCCTTGAGGGACGAAGAGGGCTCACCCGTCGATCAGTGGTGCCCCCCAACCCCCAACAGCAGTGCTGAGGTGGCCACAATTTCCCCAAATTTCAATCCCACAGGAGTAATGGGTCCCAGATTTTGGATGCATTTTGTAATTTAGCCCATTTGAGGTACCTTGGTTCAAAAACTGTTGCCCTATAATGCACCATTTTGCCAAATTGAAGATTACAGACATGTGAGTTTTAGTAATATATAGATTTATGTATTTAAAAGGCTTATAGGCCACTCCAGTGAGAACTGACTCTGTCAGTTCCAATTTCTCTCTGTAAGTTGATAAAAGTTTACAAAAAGAAAAGAATCTCATCATACAATGTAATAAAATCATCTATATAAAAGCCAGGGATAAAACATAACCAAGAAGACATAATTAACAACTTCAGTAGCCCAAGGAGTGGAGAATACATAATCATGCAGACCCCAGGGCTAATTTAAACAGCAAGGTCTTAATAGAATTCCTAAATGTTGAAAGAGAAGAGGCCATTCAAATGTCTAGAGGAATGTTATTCCACAGGAGGGAGGGAAAAGTGATTGAGCAAGCATGCTTCCACAGACCCAGCAGATGGCATTTAATATGTTTAATATAGAAAGAAAAGAAAGAATAATTATAGCAGCAACTCAGTAAAAATAGCAGAATGCTGGCAGGTGACAAAGCAACAACTTAAGAGGTAACAAAGTTAAGGAGATACTCAATTATTTTGATTCAGCCCTCTCAACAAAAATGTATTTGTGTTGCCATAAAATTTTGAAGAGCTGGATTAAGCTAGAAGTTAATAAAAACATAATCAGGGAATACCTTTTTACTTTCAATCAGTTTATGTCTTCAGGACCAAATAAACTGCTTCTTGGGTATTGAAGGAAATAACTGAGGGTTTGGTTGAATCCTTTTTTTTTTTTTTTACTTATGTTGAGAAATCCCAGAGAAATTGTAAAGTGCCAATTACTTCTTTGATATAGTAGGAGACCCAGGATAAGCCATTCTTAGGGAAGGAGATCTCAGTGACTCAGTGAACCATGGTCAATGGTATCAAAAGCCACAGAGAGGTCAAGTAGGGCAAGGATGGATGCACAATCCCCATCCCACCCATGCCAGAGATTATTCAAAAGCACAACTAATGCCATTTCTGTCCCATACCAGGGTCTGAATCCTGACTGAAAGAGATCCAGATAATCCACTTCAGCCATGGCCTTCTGAAGCTGTTGTACAACCACCCTCTCAACCACCTTCCCAGAAAAAGGAGGTTGGATACTAGACAAACATTGTCCAGTATTGTGGGGTCTAGCAATAGCTTCTTGAGGAGGAAGTGAATGAAGACCTCTTTAAGAGGTAAAGGAACAACCCCCTCACTCAGAATTAATCACTGCTGGAACCCATTCACATGACATCCTCCCGGGCTGCTTTAATAAGCCAGGAGTGGGCATGGATTTAAAGAGCAGGTAGCTGAGCTCATAGTTCTAAGGATCTTGTCCAATTCCTCAGGCCCAACAGGCTCAAACCATTCCTAGTTAACCAGGAAAGACTCCTCCCCAAGCATGTTCTCCAGACCTGCAACAAGGCCAGCATCCAACTGCAAACAAATCTGAGTGACTTTGTCTGACAGATGCTGAATAAATTCCTCTGCGTGCCCCTGCAAGAGATTCTCTGAGCCCACCCCCCCCCCGAGAGCTTGTGTCACCTGAAACAGGGCTGCAGGATGACTATCCATGGATGCAATAGGAGCAGAGAGGTATGATGCTTTGCCATCCTTACCGCCACAGGGTAGGCCTTAATAGGGGCTATAACCCATATTTGGTTGAGTTTGTCCCTTGAGCATCAGCGATGCTCTAGACAGCTCTCCCTCAGCTCCTCCATAAACCACTGGGAGTGGTGGGATCCCCAAGTGGGGAGAGGTCATATGGGTGCAATCTGATCTAAAGCCCCAGCCACCCCCCTATTCCAAGAGGCAACCAAGGCTTCAGATGGACCATGCAACAGACCAGCAGGAAAACCCCCAGCTCCCTCTGAAACCCATCCTGGTTCATCCTTCCTTGCCAGGGATGGATCAATCTAATGGGTCCAGGCTCCGTGCAGTGGATAGTTGTGCTAGATAATCCCATAGTAATCAGGGCATGATCTGACCATGACAAGAAGGACACCAAAAGCTCCCTCAATTTCAGATCACATAGCCACTGCTCCAACAGGAACACCAGACCCAGTGTATGAACCAGAGGCCATCTGTGTCAGGCTCTGGATGATCTCTAGATGATCTCTGGATGTTGGGCTCTGGTTGCCATGAGCTCCCAAGCAGAAGAGACACTTAGAGTGCCACTGGAAGGAAACAAAGAATGAATCTGACTGTACATGGGTACACACCTTTGTTAAAGACTATTCTTGTAGCAAAAAGAGCAGCAAAGTATAACTATTCTCCCACTCTCTTCTTTTCCACAGATAACTAGCTGTCAGCTCTGTTAAAGGTGACCTAATCCCTCCTGGAAAGGGAGGGCCAGGGGAACATCTTCAGGACCACTCTGAAGACTGTTTGAGACATTTGGAACTATATGAGCTGAGCTTCAATTGGGCAGAAGTTCAGCTTTGGAGTGACTGAGGCACAGTCTGGGATAATGATGGCGATGATGATGATGATGATGATGATATGCTACCCAAATCCCAGTGACTCTGGGCAGTTATCTGAGAAGAGTTTCAGCATATTGATCCTGAGGAAGTGGACAGGGTTAGGGTTAGACTGAAAGCATGACCATCTATTTACAGGTATGTACTGGATCCATGTCCTTCCTGGCTGCCAAGGTGTCTCAGGAGATGATGTTCCATTCTTCCAGACAGAACTGATAAAAAATTTAAGAGTCCTTTTGGACTCTTGGCTCCTGCTTAAGAGCGGTTGGTAGCTATGGCTAGGAGAACCTTTGCACAAATCCATATTCTGTGACAACTGCAACTGTCCCTGAATTGAGAGGTCCTGCTCATGGTCCCTCATATTTTGTTTACCTCTCATTTGGACTACCTCAATGTGCTGAATATGAGATGGTCACTGAGGACCACTGAGATGTTACAAATGGTCCAGAATGTAGTGGTATGGATAATTATGGGTAAACCATGGTACTGACGACCACTGTTTCACGAGTGGTAAAGACTTCTGGATGTAATTCAAGGTACTGGTTGTCACCTTAAGCACTTCATGGCACAGGGAAATGTCATGTGAGAGACTGGCTGTCTCCAATTATATCTGGTTGTCCCATAAGATTTGACAGGGTGTTATTGGTTTGGAACTTTTAATATTAAACAATGCCATCTGAGGGGAATCAGGAAAGGTGCCTTCTCTGTCACAGTGCTTTCACTGCAGAACAGCATACTCCCTGAGAATAGGAAAGCCCTGACCCTGCTGGTTTTCATAAGGTACAGAAAACTTATTTTTTCCCTTCAGGAATTGGGCTGGGACACTAGAAGTATCTACCTTTAGGGTTACTGGACTGATTGAGACTGGCCTCAGATATGTTATGTTTTTATCTATGTTGTTTTGACTTGGTTTGATTGCCAATTTTGAGCCAATTTTAGTTGCCTAGAATCACATCTGCAAATGGGATGACCATATAAAATACATAAATACATCTAAAATAATCAGGGGAACTAAAAACTAAGCCCCGTGATATGAGATTGAAGGACCTGGGAATATTTAGCCTTGAAAAGAAAAGATTGAGGAAAATATGATAGCACTCTTCAAATATTTTAGATCACCATGGCAGACAGAAGATACAAATGAGGTGTTTCTGCATCAGATGATCAGCCTTTCAAAGAGGCAATATAATATAGTGATAATGAGAAATTTCAATTATCCTGCTGGAATATCTTCTGGGAATATAACTCTGTTAAGAGTCAGAGGTCCAAAAAATTACTATCCTCTCTCACTTTTCATTTGTCAGAAGATAGAAAGAAGAACAAGATAGTCTATTATCCTGGAGTTAATTCTCATGAAGAGGAAGAGTTAGCTGAAGAAGTGATGGTGACTGAAATCGGGTTTTTTTTTGGGGGGGGGGGTTGTATATACTTATTTATTTATGGTCCAAGACCAAGTCACAGAATTTAAAAATACAGCACACCATTAATTCATGTGTAAGTAATACATGCATATATAAAACATGCACAAATAAAAGGAGAAACTCTATAACATTAACATTTCACTGAAGGGACCAAACAGTTTCTATAAGCTAAGGCTATAAATAAAAATTCTACTACTGCTGTCAAAAGTCCTGGGTACTGGTCATTTAATAAGAATACCTCAATCTCCTCATCATCAGTGGAGTTTATTAGACTCCAGAGGAGGTGTATTAGCTCTGATTGCCAGTGCATAATATACAGTGGGCACTTTAAAGGGATCTGTGAAATAGACTCAACCCCTATTGTCAAGCAAATACATACTTGACCTTCATATGGAAGGTTGGCATATAGACCAGCTGTTACCCTAGCTAGTAGGGAGAACATCTATATACAGTAGGCTAGGAAGAAGAGCCTTCTATGTTTGGTGTACAGAATCTTATCAAAGTAATTGAGGAGCATCCAGGGGAGAGAGCAATTCATTTGGATGAGAGGTGGGAAAGTTTGGCTCTGTCCACCTGAATGTCTAAGTCCCATACTCTCTGATTAAGTTCTAGACCTAAAACAAAAGTAGGGCTGAAATTGACACTCCAACTGTCTCAAATTTTGGTTAATGCCCTCCCCCCCCCCCAGCAGAGTATGCATATCATATAGAATGAGATGTACTAGTGAGCAGGTGGGTAGATTATCATGGCTATCCTTGAATCTATATTATCCAGAGGAGGAGGAACTGTTCCTGTACACTGGATTTCAGAATAGCAAATTTTGATGAACACTGAGGTAGGTTGGGTCCAATGGTTTCATATCTTTAAGGAGTGTCTAAAATGGATGGGAATTTTTACAGAATGAGATACTGAAGGCACATGTTGAAGATAAAAAGGAAAGGGATATAATCAGAGAAAAATACAAGATAGTCTCCAGAAACTGTAGGAACTTTGTCAGAAAAGCTAATGCTCAGAATGAGCTAAGGCTTGTCAGAAATATCAAAAATAACCAAAAAAAAAAAAGGTTCTTTGGATACCTCGGGGTGGGGGAATAGGGAGAAAAGCCAGAAAATGTGGAGATATTTGTGAATCTGTAACAACTGATGATAAGAAGCCAGAACCAGCCATCATGGGAGAAGGACAGAACTGCAGGTTTAGGATAGACAAGTGTAAGAAGGATAGAAGTGTAAGAAAGAACTGAGCTAATTTAAATTAATTCAAGTCTCCATAAATAAACAAAAGAAAATGAAAGAACAAAACAGAACAAAATAGATAAAAAATAAAATTAAGATAATTCCCTAGTGACAAAATTCCAAGCTTAAGATTTTAAGCCCACATATCTCTGTTAAACTTTAAGGTAAAAATGCTTGGTTAACACTGTTCAAGTTGTTTAAAAAATAGTACAGAGAGTAAACAATGTATTATATCAATACTGTAAATTATACATCAAATTAAGTTCTAAACTCTAAAATCTATTTTTGGGATGTGACACAATTCCTTGCCAAAAAAACCCAAAAGTTTTTAATATCCTTGAGCATTGGACTGAAATGAATAAGATAGAAATTAGAAGGGGGGAAAAAAAACAAAATTCTTCATCTGGATAGGAAAAATGTAAGGTATGAATGAGAGACCTGGCTTGCAGTAATACATGTGTAGGAATCAGAGTATCTTTGTTGACCATAACTTAAACATGAGCCAGCTGTGATGTATTACTGTGTTGACCATTTTCTCTGAATTTTTGTTTTTAATCATGCTAATTCATTGTGTTGAAAAATAAATTGTTTTCCAAAACGTTTTTTTTTAATTAATGGCTATCATGTGTGTGATGCTGAGTATTTGACTTTACCTTAGTTATAAGGTGGTTAAGGGATGTCTTGGAATATTCTAGCTCTCATGTTATAATAACCTCTTCAATGGTCTGCAACCTCTCTGACTACACACAAATATGCATATGCACACAAACACACACACACACACACACAAATACACTTTTAAGTTGCAGTTACCTAGATTTCATTTAAATCAGGAAAATCTTCCTGATGTTAAGGTCTGTAAACATGGAACAATCCACCTATGAACGTGGTTCCTCCATCTCTAGAGGTTTTCAAGAAAAGGCTGTTCAGTCACTTCTCATCAATCATTTAATTGTTTTTCCTGCAGAATGCAGAGAGTTAGACTACATAATCCTTATAGTCCCTTCCCAACTGTACAATTCTATAATTCTATAATCTTTCATCCAGTGCAGGAAAACTGTCTCAACAATCCTTGCATGAGGGAAATGTTTACCTATTATCTGGGCTGGGAGCGATTTTAATTTGACAGATGATTATGATGACTATATTCTGAAAGGTCATTTGTGTTTTTTGATTAATGATAAGCAACTGAAATCTAGCTTTTACAAGTGAAATATCCCATTAATTCTTCATTTATATTTCTATATAAATTCTATATAGTATTTATACTCCATGTAATATAGGCTGCTCTATCAATACAGAAATTTCACCTGTCTACCCTTCCACATCCTCCACAAAATATATGGAGGCTGCAGTTATCAAACATAATTTTCCATTAAAATCCCTGGAACTTAGCTAAAGTGTATACCAACATTGAGGAGCATTTATTCATTTAATTGATTGGACCTTTCCACCTACTATAAATTCAGTAGTTGAATTTCCTGCAATTTTCCAATAATAACCACTTAAAAAATAATTGGAAGAATTAAATCTGTTATTATATTAGTGCAGAAAAATAGGTGTCTTAGAATATTATCAGAATTTCTAATAAATAAATCTTCTTCTTCTTCTTCTTCTTCTTCTTCTTCTTCTTCTTCTTCTTCTTCTTCTTCTTCTTCTTCTTCTTCTTCTTCTATTTGAAGGAGCATAAAATTGTAAACAGAAATTATATTTTTGGAACAGTGCCTGGTGGAAAGGAATATTGATTAGTATCTAACACATTTACAAAAGCACAAGAGTTAGACTATACAATGATAAATGAGTATCATGTGTCTCCTCTTCCCCCTCCCCCAATATAAAGTTATAATCATGCAATCAGTTATCTATGCACATGAACTAGAAGAAAAAGGGGAAATCAGAAATAAAGCACTTGAAAACACATTTTACACATTATGTTGTATAGTTTTATAAGTCACCAAAGCTCACTGTCTATCCCTTTCAAAATAGATATGGACAGTTCCGGCCACACTGAAAGCAAATTATTATCTTTTCATCCAATATAATTTTCTCAATGGAGCTTAAATTTACACAAATCAGTTTTTCTTAAATATGGAAGTCATGAAGAAAAACAAATTGTGATGTAAAAATCACCCTAACAGTATTACAAACAGCTGCTACAAGATCCATAGAATAAGGAGTTGTAAAAGAAATGATGAATACATTGTACCAATATTTTAGTATAGACATATATACATGTTATGATTGATTTTTGCAGCTAATATATCTGACACGTGCAGGACCTTCAACTTAGCAAGGGAAGGATGAGGATTCCAACTGGGGACCACACATGTGACTGCTATGATTTATTTTTTTTCAAGAAACTGCATTGTAGACATAACTTCTCCACATATGGTGTTGCTAGTTTCTATATCATTCCTGGGAATGCAAATCCACTGGCAGGGTTCTTCCCAAGCTCTTGTGTGTACCAAAGAGGGAATTCAAATTTTCAGTGCACCCTCTGTCTAATCCTCATTATCTAGCCTATCATTTTGGAAGATTTGATTCTTGGCTCCCAGGGACAGAAAGTTGTGTAACTTTTTTTGCTTGGGAGATTCAACAATCTCTGTGTCTTTCTATTTTAGATATTCTTGAAGACATTGAATAATTGATTTCTGTTATTTTAATATTTATGTTTCTGACTTTAAAAAAAATCACAGCTATGCTTTAAATTTTGCTTATATTTGATTTATTTCAAACTGAAATTTCATTGTATTTGTAAGATTGATTTCTTTTTATATTTTTGCAATACACAACCAACTGAATCTATCAAACCTCGTTGCTAAAGGATATTTATACATGGCTAAAGACATTTATATATGTTAAAATGTTACAGAGTAAAAGCTCTTATCTTCAATCTGCTACAGACTATAAAAGAGAAGTTAAAATTACCACAGACGGTTCCACTTGCCTGAGGGGTCATACACAATCAAATTAAAGCAATATGTAAATCGTTACAACAATTTACACTACTGAGATATCTGTCTGAATGTTATGATTACCCAAGAGCAAATATAAACAAATTACAATAAAATCAGTAAGTTGGAAAAATAAAAACTCTAACCTTTACTATTCTAATATAACCTTTAAATAGCACAATTACTATGATAGACATCAATTTGAGAGAAAGGCAATGGTGACCAAGTATAGATATCTGAATCTCTGAGTATCAGTGATGCTTAACTTTGCATTCCAAACCCTCTTCTGGATTTTGTCCAAGATAGAAACTCTTATCAAGAATGTAGAGGGGCCTGGATAGAGGAAATGCTAATAAATATTCACATAGCATCTTCCCAGGCATGGAATTACACATTGCTTCCCTCAAATAAGACAGGAGCCCACAGTTTATCTCATTCATTAAAGCCAAATGATATGGTCTAATCAGCAGGTCAATTAATTGTAAATGACACTTCCAAAGAATTTTTTTTGTGAATATGACTCATAATATCTGTGATCATCATACTAACAATTTACATATACTGGCAGGCTTTTTATTTTTGAATATTTGTTAATCAGACGCACACACACACACAGACACAGAGGACATTATTGCATATTGCAGAATATTTTAGAATGCCAATACTGCCAAAAGAACTGGAGAAGTATTAAGGGAGAGAGAGAGAGGCATGAGCAAGCAAACATTTACATTAGCTATATCAAAAGGAAACAATACTTTGGGTATAACAAGACAGCTTTTGGTTGAATTTTCTTTAACCCTTTTATGCAGAGAGCAGCAGAAAATGGAAGAGATGGAAAGTAGGATATCAGGTGACCCCTCCTCTATTCTGTACCATTAAGAGCAACAGTTTAGTGGATGGGGATGATGGGATATCTCATACTTACTGATTTGAACCACTGTTCTGTAGATATGGGGAAAGTTTTGTTTTGATTTAAAAGTTTTGGCTTTGAGATACTGACATATTAATTTATGAACAATAAAAATAATATTTTAAAATCAAATTTAACAAATAAAGCAAACTGTTTCTTTTGGAGCTGTTTTCTAATCCTGAAAATGAACCGGGGTAATTGTCTGTCTGATTTTAATGTAAAACAGGCCAGGCAATTTTCACTATATTTGTTGGTGGTGGCTGTGGTATTTTGGATGGTGAAGAAACCACCAGCTGTCCTCCCTTCCAGCTGGTAAATGCAACCTGTTTCAGATGGCAGGAGACATAGCAAAGCCTGGCATAATTATGTAAATGCTTTTATTTCTTTATCAAAACTCTCCATCACACAGAAAAATGATTGCAAGGCTAATTGTGATTTGGATATTTGGTGCTAGTTTCTGTGGCTACAGTTATAACTATACAATGAAATATATGAATATTTAAGAAGTTATTCTTCCTTTGATAGTTGTACCTTTTTTTCACTATATTTTTGCTGGTTAATATTCAGAGAAGGATATATTTTTAAAACAATAAAGTTTGCTTTTGGTGGTGGAGAAGCTGATAAAATTCTTCATAATGTAGTAAACTTACTAAATATGAGAGAAGAAGGCACAATTTGGCACTTATTTGAAACAAATTGCATGTTCTGTAAATGAGATTTCCAAAAATTTCATCTTATTGGTTATACGGGCTGTGCAATGCATGGCAGGTTTGATTCTCAAAGTTGTGTTGGAAGGTGTGGTAGTACACCTATTTTCCCAGGATTATGTGCTAACTGTGAAAGACACACATGCAATCTGAGGGAATGGACATGGTCATTTTAAAGAGTTGCAGGTAAGACTCGCAAGATTGATGTCAGCCTTGTGAGATAGTCCAGACATGAAACACAACCAAATGGGCTAATTCTACTTTATTGTAAGATATTAACAGAATCTTGCAAGTCTGAAAGTACATTTATTTTATATTATTACCTTTGTAGCACAAGAAACTAGGGAGGGTCCCTTCTGAGATGTTTGCCATACCCACATTCCTGCTACAGACTAGGCTGCCTCTTTTCCTACCATTCCCTTGTCTATGGCTCTTCCCCCTGTCTCCCAAGGTCATTCCCACATAGCATTACATGCTTCCACATACTCCAAAGCATTTTTTACATTATTCCCAAAGGGTTGCATAGTACTCTTATTCATGAGTATTTTTTTTCCCATTTTAAGTAATCAAAAACTAGAGTTGTGAATTGATCACAGGACTTGATTCCAATCCTGACTCGGCAATTAAGAAAACAGCCATATTAAATTTCGATTGATTTGAAGGCTACCCAATATAATCCAGGTAAATATAAAGAGATATAAAGTTGGGTGAGAGCAGCAGTCACAGTAAGCAACCTACAGATAGAAGCAAAGAAGAAATAATTAGACAGAAGACCAGCAAATTGGAACTTGATTGGTTAGAACAGCCATCCCCTGCAGATATCTTTCAGACATGCTGCAGTAAATTCAGTTATTATTGTATTTACAGAAAAAAAGTACCCTTTGGATATAAATGATTATAATTAATAATAATGATTATGATTATGATTATGATAATTAAACTTGTATGCTGCCCAAATCTCAACAACTCCAGGCAGCTCACAACCATCAAACAAAGAAATTACACACACACACACACACACACACACACACATATACACATTCCCCTCTCATCCCTATGGGTGGTACATGTCTTCCTCAATCTCAGGTCCTCTACCAGAGGCCTGGGAGTTTGAGGGTTCTGCACAGTATCTTAGCTGTTCCTAGCACTGCACTCTTCTGGACACAGAGCTCTGATGTTGTTCCTGGGATCTGTTGGATTCTCCCAGCTTAGGAGTCACGGCCCCAAGTGCTCCTACCACCACTGGGACCACTTTGGCCTTTACTTTCCACATCTTCTCTATTTCCTCCTTCAGGACCTGGTACTTCTCCAGCTTCTCATGCTCCTTCTTCCTGATGTTGCTGTCACTTGGCACTGCTACATCTATCACTACCACTGTCTTCTGGTCTTTGTCTACTACCACAATGTCTGGTTGATTGGCCAGTACCTGTCTGTCCGTCTGGATCAGGAAGTCCCACAGGATCTTAGCCCTGTTATTCTCCATGACCTTCTGTGGAATCTCCTATCTGGACTTGGGGGGGAGGTCTAGCCCATACGCTGTGCAGATGTTCCTGTACACAATGCCAGCTACTTGGTTGTGCCATTCAGTATCTTCTGTTCCTGCCTGCATCTTACACCCTGCCGCTATGTGTTGGACTGTCTCTGAGGCCTCTTTGCACAATCTGCACCTTGGGTTCTGTCTAATGTGGTAGACCCCTGCTTCTGTGGATCTGGTGCTTAGTGTCTGTTCTTGTGCTGCTATGATCAGTGCCTCAGTGCTGTCTTTTAGTCCAGCCCTTTCCAGCCACTGATAGGATTTCCCAATGTCAGCCACCTCAGCTATCTGTCCATGGTACATCCCATGCAGGGCCTTGTTTTGCCATGATACTTCCTCCACTTGAACTTCCTCCCATGTCTGCTGCTGCCTGAGGTATTCTCTCAGCAGCTCATCTTTGGGTGCCATCTTACTGATGTACTCCTGGATGCTCTGGGTTTCATCCAGGGCAGTGGCTTTGACACTCATCAGACCCTGCCTGCCCTCTTTGCGGCTGGTGTACAATCTCTGAGTTATATATATATATATAACAATAAACCATAAAATATAAAGGTAAAAATGGCAAGTCTGATGAAGTGAGGGGACTCCCTTTCCCTTGCCAAAGCCTGGGTGAAGAGCCAGATCTTCATGACTCTTCTAAACAACAGCAGAGTGGGAGTCATCTGGCTCTCTGGGATCCCAATAGTTGACATTGTTTAATCAAAGGAACCTGCCTGGAGTGTGCTAACTTGGCAGGATCAAATCAGCCAGGCAGATGCTAATATATAAACCAAAATAATGATGCATTTGTTTATAAGAATAAACATTCCAAAAGTTACACGAACCACTAACAATTCTTCTCTTCACAGATTCCTTCAGAATCTTTCAAGCATTTCTGCTGATATGAAACAGAATTAACAAAAAGCAGGGAATGGTTTATATTCTGTCCTCCAAATAATGGCTGTTTTCACACAACATGTTAAACTAACATTTAATATTTTTAAAGGATTTTTGGCTATGAAGGGCCATGTGGGATGTGGCTGATGACATGTTGACATCTACAGAATGAATGGACCAATATTTTTAGTTCTTTTAGGGATGAAAAATGGGACAAACTTAATGGAGTTCTTTTTTCTTTTATTTTAACAGGACAAAAGTTTTGTACTGAATTTCTGTGGATGATACAGTGATACTGTTGGGGTTGTAAAATGGATGTTTGGGACTGCATGTGGCTCATGGAAAACCACTGTTGCGCTAAGCAGTAATTTGCTAAACCACAGTTTATTAAACCAAGATAGCTCTGATTCATACCATGTGCTAGGCCACAAGCATGAAAATAGTATTATGGCTTAGAACGTTATTTACCTGTAAACCTGGTCATTGTAATTGCTGAGCTCTTCATAATACTTCCCTGAATTTTGAAGGTCAATCTGTCAATTATTCAATTTCTTTCTTCTTCAGTCTTTTCATGCTAATAATTTCCAGAGACCATAGTTCTTCATTTCAGGGCATCTGTCTTACACCACTTGCTAAATTCCTCAATCCAGTCTTTTACTGCATTGCATTGCACTACATTATATTACACCTTTAGTGTATATCTTAGAACTGAACACAGAATTGAACATTATTTGGAAGAACTAATTCAGACCATGCATAAGCTCAGCAGCTCTCTGATGCTTATTAAAGCTGCATAACTTCCATGAAAATCTGAAACAAAAAAAAAGCAGTGCTTTAAGCACATTAACGATTCAACTCCTAAAAGCAGCAGAATTATTAAAAAAAAAAAAATTCAAGAAGCCTGCGGGGGTGTTGGTGGTGGTGGAAATGAGCTTTTTTTAAAGCATAGCAAAGAAGTGCTGTATTTGTGACACTTACAAATACTTTTCTGAAACTTCCACAGTGATAGAGAATACTGTTTCATAGAGTTAGTAAATAAAACAGATTCCTTCCTTAAGGAATTTACAACAGTAAATTTGATATAAGGGAATCAGATATGTGATAGTTTTGTCCCTCCTTCCCCCATATTTATAGATGTACCAATAGAGGTGATCTATATCTGTAGCAAGGTGGCCTTCCAAAAATATGTGGAATTGAATTAGGCTAATATTTGCAGGGAGCAGAACACCTCCACCTTTACTCAAAATAGTTAATATGCCATATCCTCTGTAAATGAGGAGGTTCATATTGTCTAATAAGATAAAAGAGTTGGGAAAAAGAAACTTTGGGCTTAATGCCAGCCATTTAAGGATGAATCCATCCTTAAATAACCATTTACTTATTTCATAAAAACTACATTTTCATCAAGTCATTCATTCAGGCTACTTTCACCCTATTCATCAAATGACAGCAATATTATTCCCAACCTGAGATCTTCTAACTTACAATGGTGAGGATCTAATCCTGGGCCTTTTAAACACCAAGTCGCTCTTTCACTGGGCAGATAACTGATACTGCTGTGCCAGTGCCATGGATCTCTGTGACAGCTATGGAACATTCTTTTGTATGTCAAACAATGGTTGTATTATCCTAGATGCAGTTATTTGACAGTTCTATAATGAATGTATTTGTATTAAAGAACTAGAAAGAATCTATATTGCAGATTCGGGGGGGGGAATGCCAGTCTTGTTGTAGGTAATACAGTTCAGGATGAATGTAATAAGTCACTTTGGAGGGTTTTGGGGAGAAAGGAAAAATCTTTCTTTAAAGTGAAAAAATATATAATGTTATTATATATGTTTTTTTTTACACTCCAATTTCTTCTTGCAATTCTGCTATTTTCTTTTACGTTTAAGTCTTTAAAATCTTCAATTTTATTTACCTTGTACACTGTATAAAAACATCCTTCTTGAAAAGCGTTTCTTTGTAGTCTCAGTTTGTCAGTGTTTGGATTATGATCCTCTACCATGTCTTTCAACTTCAGTACAACAGGGAAAATGTTCATGTATCTGTTTTATCAGTTCCCTTTAGAACAAAACACCCTTTTTATTTACAGTATTGATTCCAAGTGGAACAGTATAGCATGTAATTTCCTATCATGTTCCAGGCCAGCAATCTAAGAAAAGAGATGTATTCCAAAGCAATAAGTTCCACATTATCCCAGCAATAAGGTCATCTTAGCTCATGATAATTCTAAGACTGACAGGGATCACAAGGAATAATGGACAAGCCACAGTGTTCACAGATTAAAAATAAAGGAACACTTTGAAGTATCATTTGAACTGCTTTGTACTTAAGTCTTAGGTCTAGGACAATCTTTTCTTTCTTTCTTTCTTTCTTTCTTTCTTTCTTTCTTTCTTTCTTTCTTTCTTTTTCTTTCTCTCTCTCTCTCTCTGTCTCTCTCTGTCTCTCTCTGTCTCTCTCTGTCTCTCTCTGTTCCTTTCCTTTCCTTTCCTTTCCTTTCCTTTCCTTTCCTTTCCTTTCCTTTCCTTTCCTTTCCTTTCCTTTCCTTTCCTTTCCTTTCCTTTCCTTTCCTTTCCTTTCCTTTCCCTTTCCTTCCCTTCCCTTCCCTTCCCTTCCCTTCCCATCCCTTTCCTTTCCTTTCCTTTCCTTTCCTTTCCATTCCTTTCCTTTCCTTTCCTTTCCTTTCCTTTCCTTTCCTTTCCTTTTTTCTAAACATGCTCTCTTACAAGTAATATAGCAGGGCTCACATAATGAAAGAATGATGATATGATTACAGTCAATAGGATATCACCTGCCTGTCTGTCTTCCTCTCTTGCATCCTCTTTCTTTCCAAAACCCTTTCTACCTCGCATTTGTCTGAACAGGCTTTTTAAATTAGACTGAGGTTTATATTTGCTCCAGGTTTTTCAGAAGAGTGCTCATTCAGAAGAGTGAGACTTCTTGTGTTTATTCAGACTATATGGCTCTTCTAAGTGCCTGGAAATACACTGTAGTTGACTAACAGATGGTTAAAATAAAGTGTAGTCCTTTTTTTAAACTTTGCAATGCCAAATGAGCATAAACAAAAGACATCATACTAAAAGCTGCAAGAACATAAGAGAGGTAACTATAAACCATTTCATGATAGGATTCATCAAACAGACCTTTTATCTTCTAATCTATTCTTCTCCTTTTCCTTCCTTCTGAAGCAGAACTGCCTTTTGAACACTCATTCCTATTCAAAACCCTTTGCTACATAACTCACATTAGATAGATAATTTATAAAAACTGATTGAAACACTGCAAGGTGTACAAAGTACATATTAAAAGAGTATCTTCCTCAAATATGTAAGCTGCAGATGCAACAAGTTTCAATTTTATAGTGGTTTTTTCATCATTTCTTTGGGTGTAAAGCATATATGCATAAAATAGCACGATTGTGATAGTACTTTTGGCCAACTTACTCTTTAGCCTCCATGAAGTTGTAAGTTTATAAAATTGGACATGAATATGAAAACTGTTACATGTGATCTATATAGATCTATTTACCAGTTTACTAAATACAACTAAAGTAGTATATTTCCTTTCTGGTATACAAAGATTTCAGTGGAAATGGTAACACATACAGAGAAGATCAGTAACAACCATGGAAAAATCCAAGTACATAAGAGACAGAAGGTTCTAGGATGACTGACATTCCCAACATGTTTCTTTAAACCCTATCAAGAGCAAAGAATGCTTCTTTATAAAAGCTGTTTAAGACAGCTTTGCCACTAGTTTACTTAAGCAGACTAAAATTATTTCTGTTGTTGCAGTTACAATTTATTTTTATATTTCTATTTCTTAAAAAAAAAACTGAACTGCATTATGACTATGATTAAAGAGGAGTATAAAAATATTTATAGTAAATAAACATTGTGGAGGGTTTTTTAGGAAACGATAGCAGAAGAGGTAACATGATGGGGATATGAATTCATATGTGCTTGCAAGTATTCAACAAATCTAGAAATAAAGAGCTTCTTTGCAGAGATTTGGTGTTCATGAACCTGCCTTTTTACTATATTTTAACAAAATGAGAAAGAAGTTGAATACAATAGTTCTATCCAAACTTTATTTTATCAAAATACTTATAAAAAGAAATTAAGAATGTCAGCTGCCCAGCACTGGGCTAACAGATTATTTCTGGAAATTCTGATAGAGCAAAAAAAAAAAAAAAAAAAAGTGAAAGCTTAGATTTATGGTTAACCAAATAAGGAGAAGGTAGCTATGGAAATGGGCAAGACATAGGATACTAGCACAACAAGTGGTCCTTATGTTTTAGTGGCAGAGAATCAGGGGACAGAACTGACAGATCTAAGGGAAAAAAGATCGAGGAAAAAGGGAAGAAATAACATTGATTAAATAATATTTGAGTGAAAGGAATATATAAATTCATAACTCTTGGTTGATCATGATAACTTCAAAATTCATTATGGCAGAGAGTATTCTAGTTCTGAGCAGCCTTGAAAAATGTGTTATCCTAACATTCTCAGAGCAGCACATCATAGAATTTGGCTCCATTCAGCATTGGCTGACATAGGCAAGATGCTGATCTAGAAAGTAGGACATGATAGGACATTTAAACCATTCTGAAGGAATTCAAAGTTCTGCAAACTGATACATAACAAAGGATGTAGATGCTTTGCTGTGATACCTGAATGGATTGAGCATAATCCCCATAGTTCTCTAGATGGGATATTAGATTGACACAAACAAAATACAACTTTCATGTTTATAGCATGTCTTATTTTTCTCAGTACCAAGAGTTCATGGATGCCTACATTTTGGAGGGGGAAGGAGAGGGTTCAAGAGTGGCAAGTGATCTTATAGAATATGTCACAGTTGCATATGAGTAGGAAGCAGGCTTGGCCAAAACACAGAATAGAACACATCTTTATTCAGTCAGTGAACAGCAACTTTACGAGAACAATAACAGAGTAAAACAAATTGATAGAACAATATACTAAAAGACAGATCACATGATAATATTATATTCACTCCTCTATAACCATATGAATACATTAATTACTCAAGTAATAATAAGTTTAAAAACTAAAAACTATGATTTAGAATAAATATCTTCTAGCAACTTATTAATTAAGAAATAACAATCCAAAAGTGATATTAAAGGTAAAAATGGGGGGAAAAAATCTTCTTAAACCAATTACTTCTTTAACCATTTTTGCCTTATATTTATTGCAGCAACACAAAATTTACTGTAGCTACTGCACAGGTAATAGCGGGTTTTAAATCTCGGAGAAGATGATTCAGATAAAATTTGTCTGGTCTCCCTGGGAATTTATCTATTGGGGTAAAATAAAAATAGACATTATATCTGTATAAAATTTGCAACGTAATAAAATGTGTGAGATGTTTTCCGCTTCCTTATCGCCACATGGACAGATGTATGCCGCTATGGGGATTTTATTATACCTGCCTTGAAGTAACGCTGATGGAAGGATGTTGTATCTAGCTTTAAAAAAAGCTATTCTCAACTTGGAGAAAGTTAGGGTTTGCAAATACCATGCTGGTTCCCATATACCCCTGTTTATCCACATTCTATCATGTTGGGACAGCCTGTTAACTTCAGTTTCGAACTCTACATCTCTTATTCTTTGAATAATTAAATGCTTGGCTTGATCATAGCCCACTGATATCAAAGATGGAAGAGAGAGGCCATCTGAAGCCAATTTATGATCCACCGCCTATTTCCAGGGAGAAGAAAAATTATCTGTTAAAACTAAGGGAATCAGTCCAGCTGGGAAGAATTATATTTTAAGCCAGTAAATTATCATCATCTTCCAGGCCCTAACCTGAATTAATAGCATTCCTGTCTCGAGTCTTAACTGGGCAATTGAGAGTGGCAAAAAAATTGTTTGCATGGTTTCTTGCAGCTCTTCTTCACATAAATTCCTGTTTGCGCTCCATAAAGAATTTAAGCCAATGTTTTGGCTTCACACAGTTTTAAAGCCACAGGAACTAACTGTCCTCCACCCGCAGTTAAAAAAAAAATGTCATTCATCAACCTGAAGGCTGATTGCATCACTTAATTCTGATGAGCATTCCACATGCCTTTCAAGTGGAAAACTACCCCCAAGTATTTGAATGTGTTAACTTGCTCTAATTTATGACCTTCTACTTTCCAGGAATGTTGAATGGCTCTCTTAATGAATACCATAATTTTTGATTTATCAAAATTGAGAACGAAATAATTTTGTCTAAAGTACCTTAGTGTTGCTGCAATTGCTCTTTTCAATCCAGCAGGTGTTTGTGAGATTATAGTGGCAAAATCAGTGTAAAGAAGTATTGGGAGTTTGTGCTGTGCTAGAATGGGTGCATGGAAATCTGAGTTATGTAAAAGGTCTACCACTGAGTTAATATATAGATTGAAAAGGGAGATGGCCAAAATAGATCCTTGTCACACTCCTTTCTGCACTTTTACAGTGCCCGAAGGGGTCCCAAGGGGCTTGCACCTCACTCTTAGGGTGGAGTTGCAATATAATTTCTGAATGTGGTAGAGAGGGTGCCTATCTATAGTTGTATTTTTTAATTTATCCAAAGCACTTCCCTAGATACTGAGTCAAAGGCTTGTTTGAAGTCAAGGAAATCCACAAAGAGAGATGTTTTCTTTTTATACAAGATGATGAAGGACCAAAATGTGATCTACTGTTGATCTCCCCTCTCTGAAACCTGCTGGTTCATTTGAATTGTGCCCTCTGTCTCTATCCTGTCTTGTAATATAAAGTATAAAATATAAAGCTTACAGGCCTGTAGTTACATGACCTATTCTTATTGCCTTTTTTATAAATTGGGATGTTTATTGCCATCCCCCAATCTTTTGGAATATAACATTGATAAATGTGAACAATGATGCTAAAAATGGCACCCACCAACCAGAATTCTTTTTAATTAATTCAGGCATAACACAGTCTACACTTGAAGCCTTATTGATCTTAATTGATTCTATCAAACAGGATGCCTCTTGCGCTAAAAATTGGCCAATTCTGAGCTTGATCCAGATTGATCTGACTCATGTTACAAGCTGGGTCTGTATACAACTCTCTAAAATATTCTTCCCAGGCTTGAACTGGTAATGATTTGGTGGGTGGGGACAGCAATTTTCCCAATCCTCTAGTAATATGCCAAAAGACGGATAAATCTCTCATCCTGACTGCTCAAATTAGTTTCCATCAGGATTCCTTTAGTGTTAATCTTTTATTTTCTTTTAAAAGGATATTATATTGAATCTTTAACTCCTTTAAGAGGTATGTTTGTCCCCTCAAGGGGGAATTTTTACTTTTTCTATACAGTATGCCCTTTTCATCTAAACACACTTCTGGTCAACCCATTTTTTGCTTTTTATAACCTGATTTCTGGAGTGTTGCTGTGTTCCTTTAACAAGAATTGATTTAAGATTGGTAATTAACATTTCACACCAATTTAAATATGATCTTTAGGTTTATTGTCTAGCAGGTGTACACAAATTTCTGGGGCTACCATCCATTTTGCAACTGCTATTGCACTGTTGTAATTCCATCTAGTTTGTACCTCAATATTATTATTTTCAAGCAATGGGGGATAGATTGTTTCTGCTCTTACATGTTTTCAATGAGGTGTCAAAGTTAATAATAAAGGGTGATGATCACTTTCTAAACATTTGTCTACCTCCAACCACTGTAGGGTTTTTAATAGATCATACGATGCTATCCAATAGTCAACTATGGATCTTCTTCCTGACCCCCAGAAAGTGTATTCTGCCAGATGGTCCCCTTCCACAGAACCATTAAGTATATGCAACTGTAAGTGTGCAATCATCTGCCTGGAACATAAACCTGCCCAGTTAGTTTTTGAGTCCTTGAGTTCTCTTGCATTCAAGGGTTCCTCAATAACATTTTCTTCAGAAAAGATCTTGGATTGGCAAAATAGAGTGTGATCATTTGGTCACATCCTAGCATTTAGGTCCCCATCCATTATTACTGATGCTGCAGGGTAATTATCAAAACACTTAGAAATAACATTTTCTATTTGCCTCCAAATAGTGTTAATCTGGGCACATTTTAAGAGGGTAGGATGAGTAAGAAGCAGGCTTGACCAAAACAGAGTGAAGGCACCTTCACAGTTTAAAAAAAAAAAAAAAAAGGACAGAACCTCTACATTTTTTTCAGCAACCCCATCCATTTTTTTTTCTAAAATTCTTTCCATTCCCAGCCATTGTCCCCAATTTTATCCAGTCTTACACCAACTAATCTTAGTATTAATTAATTTGGAAATCAGAAGAAGATGAATTTTGTCTTACAAATTCAGTTAATAATTGAAGGTGGCTAACTTCAGAGTGCTGTGAGTGCAGAAATGAAGGAGACACAAAAACTTTGGAGATTTATGCAGCCTCTAACCCAGGGGTTGTGCTCACAGGCTATAAATTCCCAAAGTATGATTGATAATACTTTATGTTTCACTCCTATATAAGCTGGAATATGAGATGAATTTATGTCTAAATAGATTCAAAAGAAAGGCTCCCCATCATTTTGGGGCCAATGAGCATATTTGGAACTTTGAGAACACTCTATGGGTAACTTCACAAGATGTCTGATAGGTAGTACATATGTTGTGGATGCAAAGATGAAACACAACTCTGAGGAAGAAAGTCATACTTTATTGAAACAATGATCCTTAAGTTCTGATTTACAAAGGAAGAGGAATCAATTAAAACAGAAAGGAAGATATTTTATAAGGATTTTGAATTGTAATAAGGATTTCTGGGGCCCTGATTTGATATCAGGATCTTGATACTATATAGGGAAAACCAGATAAGTCCGACTGTGTAAGGAGACATTTTATTGTTAAGAAACCCTGTGCTTTTTAGAAGCAGCAGGGGTGCTGGAAAGAGTGTTGTTGTTGTTGTTTTTCCCTTGTTAGCAACTGAAAAACACTGATGGGATTAGATGATTATCACCCAGTTACTTTGTGTATTTTCCTTATTAGATTTGCCTTAGTCAGTTGTAAGGATCTTTGGATCTTCTCTGTCTCTAGTCACTTTCATTCTGCCTTTGTTCATGGTGGCCAATAGTTCTTTCTTTTCAGTGGAAATTTTTAGGGAATTTGATTAGGACTTCTTTTGGGTCTGACTGGATTAGGTAAAGTTGGGAACTGAACCTTGTCCCTGTCATATTTGTAAGGTCAGAGGAACGTGTCCCTGAAATAAACTCTCATCTCATTTCAGCCATAGCAATAGCCAGTTACAAAGCACATTTACCTGCCAGAGTTGCCCAATAATAATTTCTGTAGCCCTCCAACAATGCTTTCTATCACCTCACCTTTGTCTTTTCTTTTTTGCTTATGTGGGCATATTTTCAAACAAGAGAAGCATTTTAGCTTGAGGCATTTTATAGTTGTTAATAAGTCTTTCTGGATCTAAGGTATTGAAAAAAATATGACAGTTGAGTGTAATGCATAGATTTTCAGTTACTTGACATTCATAATGTTGTAGGAAAAGAGACTTGTTTTGTTCGTTTGTTTGTTTGTTTTGGTTTTTTCTCCTGAGTTCACATGTATAACATTTGATAGCATCAGGCATTTCTATAGAGGTCATTCAGCATCAAGCCTTTCCCACACTTGCTCAACTTATGAGGGATATTGCTACATAGGATTTGTTTAGTCATCAAACAAATTGCCCTCTTCCTCACCATAAGGACAGAAAGATCTGTGAGAAAGGAACATCTGTGGTACAGTTGAGGATATTTGCATCCATCTTGTCACTTAAGAGTAAAGTTCAGACTCTGTCCCACATCAGTTTATTGATCAATGATGATTCCTGAATAGCAGGAGTGGAATCTAGTTGGTCAGCGGTTAAGACAGAAAAATAGATCCATAAATGTGAGTATATATATTTCAGAACAGTTAGGCAGGTTGCTTTGATGTGTATGGATCTTGGGCTGCAATTTTTAGCTTTGATTTATATTTATGAAGGTAACATTCCATATTTTTCTAGTTAAAATATCTACAAATAAATTTCCCTATAATAAATCTTTGGAAAATAGTCTATGGATATCCTCTTGATCTGTGTTATGAAGGTAAGCAGACACAAAACAAGAGCACTGCTTGAACACTTGGTCTGGTTCTTTTATAGAACTCCTGTGATCTTACTAGGCTAGTTAATAAAAGGGTCTTCTGGGTATTATATACATATGTCCAGAAGATCTTGGAATGGCTGAGCTGCACAAATATTTGAATGGCAGTGGTTGCTTCATCCCTTGTGCTGAGGATACAGAAAGATGTTTCATTCAAGCAAAAGATCTCATTAATGGATTTTCTCTGGTCAACTGCAAATGCTTTAGTGTTTTTTTTTTTAATCAACAGTTAAAGGGATGGCAGTGATCAAAGCCAAAGGATCTACGTTGAATTAAAACTTCCAAAAGTCCTTGTCATCAACTTTTTAATATGTTCATATAAATGGTGCTGCATTAATAAATCAATGATAAACATGATATTAGAGGTTTCATTTAAGCCTCTAAAATGCATGATGCTGTTATATACTTTGCTCTCTTAAAAGTCTGTCCATTATTTCATGAAATGCTGAGACATACTATACTGTATTATTATTATTATAATAATGAAGCACTATTTTCATCACGGTCTTCTTTAAGAAAAGCTAATGGTTTCCTGAATCATAATATAAGGGTTCTAGTTATATCAGCTAGACATAGAAAGATTCTTGTGTGCAATAACTCTCAAATTAAATGCAGAAAATTGTATGAGAATGTTAATGATCTCCCAATAGCTGTAGAACTAGATACAAAAGAGATGTGCATTATGACCAGTAATAATAATTTGCCAGATTCATCACTTCCTAAAAAGGACAATACTTAACAAAATCAGAATTATGAAACATGGTTTTTTTCAATTAGGCATACTTTGATCCTACACTTTAGAACTTAAATGAAGGCTTTCTCAGTGATTCTTTCACAATTCTGTGCAAGAATTAATTACAAAGTTTTCACTTGATTACTTAATATCATTACAGTAAATTGTCATTTTACTTTCTGTGAATAAAACTGCATGGGAAAATGTTAGTGTATATAATTTTCTTTTATAGAATTTATCTTGTAAAGAAACCTGTTAAATCAGTCTGAAAGTCCAGTATATCTAACAATGATGACCTATGCAATAATTCTCAAAATATTTATCAGCACTTGGCCAGTCTGTGGTGCTTTGCCTCATATCATATTATTCCACAATAAGAAAAAGCTAACACAGAACTAATCTGCCTCACTCAGGGCTCCTTTTCACTAATAGCAGCTTCCACAGAAGCCAGCAGGACCAAGTCAAATGGCACAGATGTTTTCCCTCAACGAAAAGAAGTATGTCATTTGTTTTGCTTTGAAGAAGCACCTTGATCAAAACCTCATTGAAATACCTCTTTAAACATTTCCACTATCCTAGTCTTTATTACAGAGCCAGTTCAGTGTAGTGGTTAAGGCACCAGGCTAAAAACTGGAAGGCCATGAGTTCTAGTCCCATCTCTGGCCTAAAGCCACTTTGGGCCAGTCACTCTCTCTCTCAGACTTAGGAAGAAGGCAATGGCAAAACACTTCTGCAATGTTGCCAAGAAAGCTGCAAGGACTAGTCCAAGCAGTCACCAGGAGTCCACACTGACTCAAAGGGACAATTAAAACAAAAAACAAAAAACGATTACAGTAGTGATGCTTCATTGCTGTACCTCATCATCTGAGGTCATCTAAGTGCATTTGACATCATCAAAACCACCTGAAGAGGACTATGAAAATAAGTTGTTCTTCATTTGAAATTTTGTATACTATGTATATTTCATATAACATTTTGATTCTAACTGTAATTAGTTATATTTAGTTAATAACAGCTTTAATTTAAAATTGTATTGATTAGATCTCTGACACATTATTTTCTATAAAACATACAGAGTAATACACTATAGTTTTCCAGTTCTCTCTTTGCCTTGCTTCAGACTGACCCTGTCCTTGCAAGATAGTACAGACAGGAAGCACACCCAAATGAACGAATTCTACTTTATTGTAAGCTTACGTTAATAGAACCTTGCAAGTCTGAAAGTACAATTCTCCCCCATTGCCTTTACAGTTCAAGAAATTCGGGAGGGTTTGCCACATCCACATAAAGTGCCTCTTATCTGACTGTTCCCCTGGCTGTCACTCTTCCCCATCTCCCAATGTCATTCCATACACCACTGCATCTAAAGATTACATGATTTTTTAAAAAAAAATCTTGTATACATGAAAAAATGTATGTCAACACTATCCAAAGATATGTCTCCAAAATATATAGGTGGCTAAGACAATGAATTCTGCAATGTTATTTAATCCATAATTCTTAAATTATGTGGTTCTTCTCATTAGCATAGGGTTTCATCACATTGTCTTAGCTTTGCTAAAAGCATGTCTACAACATTGCTTCCTTTGTTTTATTAAAATATATATGTTAAAATGTTTAAAATAGTAACATTTGCCTTACTGAATCAGATTAAATGGTTATTCAACCTGGCTGATAATATTGCTGTGATACAGGGGCCCTTCCATTGATTTTGTCAGCATTTAATCATCAAAGGAATGCTATCATTGGCTATAGGAGGTCCTTTGCTGCTGTTGTAACTGAGACTCATACATAAAGCTATCTTCTATGAGTTTGAGTAATAAGAGAGCAGCTTTACAAATTAAAGGAGCCATGGAAATGGCTATATATTATTGTGATCTTGTTGGATTATAGTAAGTTATTGTATTGATTTCTTGATTAATATACAGTATTTCTTATATTTTGTATTTTGCCCAGTCATAGGCACATGAAAAATCAAACTGAGTAAAAATGGCAGATAATGTGATTCTTATGAGGTTTTAGAATATATTTTCCTTTTGATGAGACAGATTATGAAGTTAACTAATCATCTGAATATTGTGCATTTTACCATTAGAAAGAATTATCCATCATTGCTGCATGAACATTTTAGTGAGAGACACCCTCATTGTTCTCCCCTTGTAATGAGCAGAATCACTCTAAACTAGTGCCCGTTCTCTTAACCTATATCGTTCATACTGTTACAGGGGTATTGCAATAATGGATTTCCTGCATCAGTAGGCAAGTGGACTTTTAACTCCCAGTTTTGTGATTCTAGAAACCTACCCCTCAAGCTTCTCTCCAACTTAGATTGCCAATCATGTGGCTGAAGTCAAAATAGAAACAATTTTTAAAATATATTTACTATTTCTTTTTACTTCAAATCATTGCGTTGGAAAAAAAATTGGCTGTGATTACAGCACTAATGGATTATTTTGATTACTTATTTGAGAAAGCTCCCTGTTTCAAATGAAATCCTCTGAAACTGTTTAGATCTTGATTGAGACCTCCCCAGTGGATATACGATAATCCCTGTTGTTTATCATTCTTATCAGTTTTTAATGGCATACTGCTTACAAGGTTGACCTCCATTCCTTCACAACAGCTCTCAGCTAAATTTCTTTCTTTTGTTTTTCTCTACTTACTTTTCCTGCTGTCTCATGTTTCAAGGTGGTCTTCCAAGGACTGACTTTAAAAGGGGGAGGGGGAACCTTCCCACAGAAAGGCTGAAATGTGTTTGTCTCAGAGTTTATGCTGAAGCATTTCCAAAAACTATCAAAACTAATAAGAAATGTATTTTGAGAAGAAGCTTACCTTCTCAGACTTAATAAAGCAAGAGGTTTTTAAGAATCCTAGTGGTCCTAAAACTGCTGAATTCACAGCCAGTTTCTGGAAAAAATTAATATTAAAAATTGTGAAGTGGGGTGGGGAGAACCACTCAGTGAAAGGGCATAGAAATAATCCATTGGTCCTCATACCATTTATTCATCTGTAGACTTTACACATACCTTCCATGGCTGCAAACCCATAGAATTACACTATTTTTGTCGGTACTAAAATTGGGGGGGGGGGGGAGCCAGTATTTTCATTTTCTATGGACATCAATGCCATTTCAGCTTAATGGAATTATTTCCATAACTTTCCATATTTCTATGCTGTTATTTCCATAACTTGTGGTAGCACCTACTTAGCTTGGAAAGTAAATAAGGTTAGGTCTTTAAATGCTAAGGGAAAACAGGAAAAAACAGGGCTGTAGGCTAGATTGGAAAGTTGAAAAAATATCTGAAAAAGAGGCAGTGGCATACTATTTTCAAACTGTTGCCTAGAAAACTACATGAAAAAAAGGTTATGCATAGCTAAAAATAAATAAATGCATGCATACATACATACATACATACATACATAAATACATACATACATACATACATACTTACTTACTTACTACATGGAAGTATGAAATTTTTCTTCATTTTCTATTTTCTTAGAGTGTGGACCACAAATCCATAACCATTAAAATTGGGCAGAACAGAATTCTTCTAAGGATTTCACAAGCATTTAATGTAAGCTACAGGTCAAACACAATCATATTCAATCTGATCCTGAAAACGGTTGCCATCTCTGCCTGCTACCTACCTTACCATACGTCCAAAATTAATAAAATTCCTTAGAATTGTCAAAAGAAAGCATATACAGGGTCATAGCCATAGAGAGATTTCTTTTCCCCCATCAAGTACTGGGGTGACTCCAATTCTTGGTAAGAAAATGAGGTCTTACTGAGAACAAGTCTCCAAGGAGAAGACAAATATATAGTAAGAAAGGAAAGCAAAATGAAAGAGCAGGAAATGTTAAGTATGCTAACATAAATGACAATTCACATCATCTTGTGGTCTTTCAGGAAGAAGACTGACACTTTTCCAGTGAATTAATGATGAAATGATTGTGGGGCAAAAATCAGGGAAGAGCTTGAATGTCCTAGTCAGATTAGCATATTTTAGTTAAAGTTATTCTAAGATTTAGATTTTGTTAGATTAACTACAAATGGGTACAACTGGCAAAGTTTTCCTGCCATTATAAAATGATTTGGGATGGACTTGTTTTTACACATAAGATATTTGGTTTTGGTTTTGGTTTTTGGTTTTACAGAATTTACAATAAAGGAAAATAGTTTGAATGCAAAAGCTAAACTTTCTTTTGGTTTAATATCTCAGAACACTGAAACAGTAAATGTAACTGTAATGATTCTTTCATTTGGTTCACAAGGATTTTTCCCCAGAACAGCATTCCTATTTTACATAGGGAATGGATGAACAATGTTACTGTATTTTAGTTTATGGATTGTAATGACTCCAACTGAGCCTGGTATCCCAAGGTGCTATAATAACATATAGGTAAGCACATAAAACAGAACTCTTAAATAAGCAGTGGTTTTGAATGCTGAATAATTTGGACCAGTCTGTCACAAGGAATAAGGCTAGAGTTATATATCAAATGATAAAGACAAAATATTTTACTACTGAACAGTACGAAGTGTGATGCATGCATGCTTTTCATTAAAAAAAAAAATCATGAAAATTACATTACTCTTTTCAAAAGTTCAGCCTTGCACATCTATAAAATATCTCAGCCATGAGCTTTAATTTCCTTCACAAACACTGTGGTACAATATTATTGATCATTACATTCTAATTCACAAGGGAGGAAAATGTGTTAGAAGTCTGACTTTGTGCTACAGATAGAAGGGAACTATGTAACAGCACAGCTATATAACCTGTGACTTTTTAGCTATGGTTGACAGTTAATTCCCATGTGTGCTGATGGGTAGTCTATACTCATCTGTCACATATATCATAGATGTTAAAGATAATACAGAGAAATGTATATTGCTATATTTGTTGATGAAAAGAATAAGCAACTGGGTAATATAACACACAAAGTAACTTCAATTAACATATCATTATTATTCACAGTACATGGACATCTTACCAGTTGTTGGTGTTCAACACTCATTTTTACATCTGAGAGATAATTCATGTAGTATAGTCACTCTTGCACACTGCATCCAAAGAAGAAATGGCTAAGCCTCAGAGGAGTGGGTGATTTTCTGGAGTAGCCTGTCAGAAAAGCAATTCTTATCATTGTAGAATTGATAGGTGAGTTTAATACAGCAAAATCTGTGGAACATCATCCCCCATGAGTATTATTTGAGGGAACTGCCCAGCTCCATTACATTGCATTGGGACAATTTCAGGAGCCTTGTAGAGATTATAGACTCGAAATAAAGTTAGTTTTACTACCAAACTACCAAGGTTCCACTGGATTGAAGACTTGCACAGAAAAGATGTTTAGCTAAATAATATATATCCTATTCCTTTGGTATGGCAACTATTTTGAAACTTCTACTATTTGTGTGGTTTTCTACAATAAGAAACGGCACTTTGTGGTAGGTCAGTACTGTAAAAAGAAATCTAAGTATCTGAGTACCTTAAGTTAACATTTTGCATGTCATTCATATCCCCTCTTGTTTTGCCTGAAATTTGGCACATTTAATACTATTTTACAATATGGATTAAGGCCTGATTCAGATGTTTTTGGCTGGTTCACATTCATATTAATTTTCATAAAACAGTGTGATTATTTCATATATTAAAAAGTCACAGCACAATACATTAAAAAAGCAAATTTGCATCAGTGAGAAAAACATTACAACCTTAATACTTAATTCATTTACTTACATTCATAGAATCATGCAATGTAAAAATTGGAAAAGTATCCATGAGATCATCTAGTTCACCACCCTGCCCCATACAGGAATCCACTACTACAGTAATCTCATTTAGACTGTCAGACACTTGAAGACAACTACCTTATCTCCCTGCAGTCTTCTCTTCTACAAGCTAACATACACACCCAGTATCTCAAATCATTGGTCCTAAGCTTTTCCTGTGGACATATTTCTGTTTGTCAGTTTCATTCCTAAATTGAAGTTCCTTAACCGGACACAATAGTCTAGATCCAATCTAACCAATATAGTATAGAAATGGATGATGACTTATTTTGATCTTGACACTGTGCTTCTGTTGATGCAGCCTTGGATTACATTTGGGTGTTTTTTTTTTCCTCAGCTGCATGACACTTTTGGCCATGTTCAGCTTTTGATCCATCAAGACACCCAGATCCCCTTCACATGCACTGCCCAATATGGCTCCCCTTCCCAATTCTATACCATAGTATTGATTTTTTTTCCTTACCCAGCTGAAATACATCTTGCTGCTCATGGTTTCAGCATGTCAAGCTCCTCCTGAATCTTGATATATTCTCTAAGCTAGTTGCTATTCTAAGGAAATCATCATCATCATCTTATCATCATCTGACAATCATAATTTATCATTCAACATCCAAATCACTTAATCAAGAGGGAGGGGGGAGAGAGAGGGGAGAGGGAGAGAGAGAAGGTTGAGTTGTTATGATTTATTTGTCCTAATCTCACACTGGCTCCTACCAAACACTGCAGTCTTTACTAAATGCTCATAAACCAACTGCTTAATAATATGTTGCAGGGTTTAATCGATATCAACATCAACAACAATTAATATGATGTATAAATAAATAAGCAAGCAAGCTGACCTGGCTGTAGTTACCAAAAACTCTTGAGGAGGAGGAGGAGGAGGAGAAACATTCACTCTTTTCAAATCATTCTTGGGTACTATGCCTGTCCTCAATAGGACGAAGATCACAGAATAAGCTTCCACAAGACATCCACAAACTTTTTCCCACCTCTCAGATGTAATTTATGAAATCCCATGGATTTAAATACATACATAGTAGTCCAGTGTTTTCTTCATTTACCTTGGGTTGTCACTGCCTCTTTTTGTCAATTGTTCTGCTGGAGTCCCTTTGAATACAGTTCCCCTTTTGGAAGAAGACTGAAGCAAAGTAAAAGTTGAGGAGCTTTGCCCTTTTCCTCTTGCTATCCTACCTGCTTTTAGACCACTTGGTGATTACATTTTTCTTTCATTTCCTATACATGTTCCTTTTAACTTGGACCCAAGTCAAAAGCGCCATACGCATTCAAAATGACTTCCTAAGCTGCTCCCTGCCCCCATTTTATTTTTTCTTCATTGGAATGATATGTGAGTGACTGTACTTCAAAATATATAAAATACCTTATTATTGAGAATTTACCAACCATCTTATGTTTCCCTTCATCATGAAATCTGGCCATGGGAACCAACATAGCATTAACAAACTTTTTTTAAAAAAAAATCTGTTCAATTGTGCCTGATTCTCAAAGACTGCCTGGACAAGTCCCTGCAGTTTTATTGACAAGGTTTTTCAGAAGTGGTTTGCCATTCTCTCCTTCCTAGGATTGAGAGAAAGTGACTGGCCCAAGGTCACCCAGCTGGCTTTGTGCCTAGGCAGGACTAGAACTCACAGTCTACTGGTTTCTAGCCTGACGTCTTAGCCATTACACCAAACTGGCTCTCTAACAACCATTAAGTTTGTTTAAAATGGATGATTATATTCCAATTTCTCTTCCTGTACTATCTCGAACCCCAAGAAGATGTAGTCACTTCCTGCCAAAGTTCCTCAAAAGTAGTTGCTTTTTCCTCCTCCTCTACTTCCTCCTCCTCTTCCTCCTTCCTTTTTGCTTTTCAACCAACCAACCTTGGTAGGATCAGAGTTAGGAAAGCTGATCCCCTTATATCTTCTTTGTTCTTCTGGATAATGAAACAGTCAGCAAGACCACTGAGGAATTTTGGACTTTGCAGTTTTGGCTGAGATAGTTTTCCAACAGATGTCCAAGTAAAATCTTCATTAGACATTCATGCTCAAATTCCTGTGATATTTCTTTCACATACTGTATAATGCTATTCTTCCTCCCATTTTCCTGGCCTATGCCTTTTGAATAAGTTTATACTATGCAATTCTTGCATTCTATCATGAGTTTTATTTCACAAGGTTTCAGAAATGCCCACTAAAGCATATTTCTCTTCCCGACTTAAGATTTCTAGTTCTTCCTGCTTGTTCCACATCCACAGAAACACTGAAAACCTTAACCTATACATAACCTATTCCTTCCTGTATTTATGTGATTACTAGATGCCTTCATATCCTTCATACCCCTCTCTGTCCTGTTCCGAGTATGTGTTGTTACACCATTTTGAAGGCTGCCTCCTGCAGAATTCAATTTAAAGCCTTCTAGATCAGGTTTACAAGGTTCTTTCCAAATACATTCTTCCCAGTTCTTACCAGGTACAGCCCCTTCCTTGCCAAAAGTAATTCATCTTGGAAATATTTCATTCATGGGCATCCACAGAGATATATGTCAACATTATAAAATGGTGGTATTCAATCACTACCCATACAAAAAGGTGGAACTTTGATAATGACACCATACCCAATGATTTGCAGATTCCATCATACATGCCCCCTGCAGATATCATGACTCCCATTTATCAAAGAATCCAATCAATTTTCATTTACATCATCTGCATGGCCAGCTGTTGACTTTCAGAATTCTTGTTTCTCTTCTTGGGCCACATTCTTTTACAGAAAATACAGAAGAAAATGCAGCTTATGTCCCCTGCTTTTTTACCTTCTTGATCAGTGCTTCATAGTCCCTTGCAGTGTCTTCAAGGCTGTTTCTGGCAGTATTATTTCCATTCACCAACATCTGTCCTTTCCTCCTATTCAGGACAGAGGCAGGAATGTTCTCTTTGCAGAGCCTCTACAGCCCTCTCTCAAAGAAGTCCTTGAAGCTTTGGCAAGGCTATTCATCCAGGAATTCAGAAACATAATCAACAGTGAGATCCTGGATTCTTTTCTGAAGTTCCAGACTATCTTTCTTGATAGAAAAAGTCTTACTTTGACAGAGTTGCCACATTATTCTCATCTCCTCAAATAATATTGAAGTTCATTGTAAAATTGGGGTGTCTCAACCAACCAAAGTCAGAACTCTACATTGCTTTGCTGTGCAGATAAAGTTTCATCAACAGTATGGCTGACTTTTGCTCTTGTTCTTTTAATCAATTTCAAGATTATTCAATAGAGGGAAAAATTAAATGTGGACCAATTATTTACTATTGCAACCAAGATTTAAATAATTTTCAATTGATGAAATGCTGTGTTAGATGTTATAATTAAAAATGATATTATGCAGGTAGACTTATAAATCAATCCCAGGATAGGAAATGGGAAAAATTATCCTATTTTTAAAAGTGCCATCCCAAATTAAAATAATAAAAATCAGTAGGTGAATCTTTAGTCATGTGACAGAATATTAGCTTCCTTGTAGATGATACAGTTGTTATAGAAACTTATAACTGGAAGCTAAATAATTTCCATTCTTCTGTAAGCATTTGAAACTTAAACATCTGGCACTAAACTCTGTTTAATCTGAATTAATTATCTGAAACTCTGATTAATCTCAATTAATTATCAACTAAAATAGAACAACTTAAAGAACCATAAGTTATAGAGAAAAGAGGAGAAAAATATTTAAGGCCAAAATATGAACCAATTCTAGTTTCTAATGTTAAATCTTTTTTCACTATTCTTTTACCTCTCCACCCACACCTCATCTTTCAGGCTATCTAATCCAGTTGATGAACTTAATGGACAGAATCTAATTATCGGTGAATTTCACTAGTGAAAACATTTTCCATTCAAGGGATGGAATGAGGAAAGCTTCTCCTATGTATCCTTACGACTGTTCAATAGAGTCCTTCAACTAGTCATAGCAGATTTTAGAATCCATTGTGGCAAGATTTCTTTTATCTAATATAGCTAATGATTTTAATATAATAATATTATATATTAATTATATTTAGACCAAGCTAACCAACAAAAAATTAAAATATATCTTTTTTTCTTCTCCAACTTAATCAAATTAAAACTTAAAACCAGCCTGAAAGGATGTTTTAATGAAATCACAATAACTGATACAAAACAGCGATCAATAATAAATTAATACATTTACAGTTAGGTAAAATTTCTAATATATTATGAAATTTCGGAATCATGCTTGTGGCTGAAGCTTTACTGTTATGTAGTGAAGGGAAATTATCCTATACCTCATCTCTTCATTGTAGTTCACTAAGAGAAGGTTCAGAAAACAGGGCTCAGTTTGCAAATGTGAATTACTCCACATGGTAAACAATGGGTATGCCTGGTTTATGTGGAAATTTCACTAAAGGTTTTCAAATGCTATGACAACTTGAATTGACGTTAATAAGGAATACTTTTGCACAACAGTAGAACTCTTTCTAGGATTTAGCTCCTTCTAATTTTTGTTTAAGGAACATTTATCCAGAAGTATTTTTTAAACTATTTAGCCACCACTGGAAAAACAGGAAAGCTTTCTTGCTATATTTATTTGTTTTGCAGAAATTGCCAAATTATTTCATATTCATAGGAACTGATATAGTCTACTAATCCTCAGTAAAATTCATTATAAATAAATCCTGGTACTGATTTTATAAAAAAAATTATTAAATTCAATTCATAGCCCAACTTGAAATAACAAACTTGAAAACTTATCATATGAACACATACAATAGTTCGTTTCATATTAACATCAGGATTAAAATTCAAATACACAGCTCATTGTTTTGGTTGTTCGATTGTGTTCTTCATAGATTGGTGTTCCTGACATAATGTTCTGGCATTATAACACATGATCTGCCGCAGGTACTGACAAACTCTTTTCAACTGGCTAGTAGACTGGCATTTGAGCTCTCTGTATTCAGAAGGGGCCATAAGGTTGAAAACAACTGAGACTGCTGGTGGAAAGATCTTGCAAGTAGTCTGGAACATCAGCACACCTGCATATAAGCCAGAGGCAACTAGTGGCATCTGACTAGGTGACCCAAGCCAAGTGGTCAGAGTCTATTCACTGCTGATGTTGGCATATATAACACGCAGCTGCAGAGCAGAACCAGCCTGATATCAGTCTGAGCAGCAGTGTATAAAAACAACCAGGCCCTCAATTGCCAACTCAACCCTCAATTGCCAGCAGGCACCTAGCCATACCAGAGAATAAAGTCTAGCTCACACCATGCTGCAAGGTTGCTGTATTTCAATGCTTTAGAAAAACAGATGTTAAAAGTAACACTAGATAGAAGTTAATGTTCTAAAAATGGTGTCCATTAATGGATATTAAAATAAAAATGAATGTATGCAATATTTCAACAAAAAGGAACATGCTAGTTTGGTCAGCAGATTAACATGGTTGCCTGAATCATGGTGTGCATCATAAATTGCTACTATAAAATGTAAGACTTATTATCATAGTATTTTTACATGTAACATAGAGCTTTTCCATTATAATGCCATTCATACTATGAATCCCTGGCAAAAAATATTCTTTAATTTATTATTGAAGAGAAAGGGAAGGAGGTTGGTAGGTACAGTATATTAAATGAAATGTTATAATGAGTAAGAGAGTACAGTTGAACAGAGTATAGACTGACTGACATGGCAGTAATGAGAATTTTGTCAACTACCCAAAGAGGAAAAATGAGATGAAGATGGAGATGAACTGAAAAGAAACAGCTTAGGACATTAGTTGAAAACCTGCAGCCACATTCTGTGATGCCCTTGTAGAACCCTGGAACTCTTGCAGGAGTCCTCCTGCTAGATTTTGGAAACTGGTTGCCTTTTTTGAGGTCTAATTTTCAAAGGACTATTTAAAAAAAAAAAAAATCTGGCCATGCCCATATCATCACCATTCCACTATTTTTACATCATTTCATGACTTGAGGGTTGTCAGTTGGGGTAGATGTAATCTAATTCTATTCTGGAAGACTTCGATGGACTTACAAATCCACTAAAGAATAGGAAACAATGAAAACAATTAACACCCCCACAAACAGGCAGACCAACCTAAAACAACAAACAGTACCAAAAAACAAAAAACAAAACAAACAAACAAAAAACCAACATGACAGCAGCTTGACCAATAAACCACACTCACATTAACACCAGGCCTGGGAACAGAGCCAGGTTTTAAGGGCTTTCTGGAATCCCAGGAGAGTGGGCACCATCTGAACCTCTGGGTGGATTCTGATCTAGAGGATGGAGACCACAACAGAGAAGGCACACTTCCTTGGTCCCACAAAATGGCAGCATTTAATTGAAGGGACCTGGAGTTTACCTGCTGCGCCTGAATGTACCAGGCAGACAGAAACAATTAGAGATAGGTGGTCCCTCAGATAACCAGACCCTATGCCATAAAAGGCTTTTACAGGTGGTGACCAGCACCTTGAATTGCACCTAGAAGCCAACTGGCAACCAGTGCAGCTCACATAGCAGCAATGACACATGGGCATGTGGCAAAGTGAAGTGCCTGCCTGAAGGAAAGCAGCTGGGTCTGTGCCAAGGTCAAGTTTTTTTGTTTTTTTAAGAGAGGGCTGATGATTCAGCACAAGACCAAGAACATGTAGACAGAAAGGGGGAAATGCTAGAAAGCACCTGTACATTGGCCCACATGTATTTGTCCTGGAATACAAAAAGATCCAGGAAGAGCAGAAAAATGATTTTTTATTTTTTATTGCATGCATGCTGCATGACACGCTGCTGGAGAGGATACCACCTGGTAAATGTGGAGTGTGGTGGAGCCTGTCAAGCCAAGGGATTCCAGCCCTCAGATGAGGAGGAAGACTGGGAGGAAAATCCTGGAGAGGCTTGGAAAATGTGGAAAGTCCAGGAGGATAGACTATGCTGTGTCTAAGGAGATTCAAATACTGGACAGTGGTTCTTTGTGAGTAAAGGCTTTGCTTGGCATCAAGACAGCCAGGAGAACTCACAGACATTTCAATATCAGTAATTAAGATAAGGTGGGGAAGAAGAAGCCAAAACAAAGCAGAAGTGGACAGTGAAGGAAAGAGAGTTGAGAGTTATATGTTAATATATACTATTCTGTGCATAGTAATGTTTGTAAACTATATTGTCACTTGTATATAATATTAGCTCACACTACTTTATTAGCATAAGTATCTTAATGTCCAGAATAAAATCCATTATTTGTTTAAGTTTTGGCTGTGTATCTGTATTAGCTCCTATCCTGACCTACCCTCCAACAATGCATGCCATGAAGATGGCCAGTTCTAACTGCAATCATCCTGAACTTCAGTTTACTTATTATTCCTTAATTAAATATTTGATTTGCTGCTAGTTCTGTATGAAATATTCACTTACAGGTTTTTTATGTCTTCTCCAATACTCTAACTCTAGGCAACAAGTTAGGTTACAAATAGATGGGCCCCTTTAGCCCACCTATAGATAAATGCAATTTTGCCTTTTAAAACTGGGATGACAAAACATTGGAAGAATTATCCTAAATATTCCAGGGAATTGAAATGTTTCTATCAGACATATTTTCTCCTATTTTCTCATTCAACTTATGCAGTATCCTATTTCCCCATTTTGGAGATCATTATGGGATTACCCAGCTGCCTTTATATGCTGAGGAAGAATTTGGTCTCATATCTCTATAATGACTACCCTTCCTCCATTGTTACATGCTGCTACTGTTCAGGTGATTGTGTTCAGCTGAATGTGTTAAGGTGATTGGATATGGTTTAGATAATTTTTCTACTTCACACGTGGTATCTACTGTAATAGTTGTTTCATAGGTATCTCAGAAAGGGAAGGCACAGTTGTCCAATTTACATCCCATTTCTAGATAGTTCTGGAGATAATCAAAGATGGATTAAATAGTGAAAATCTCCATTAAACTCATTTTGGGGAAACAGCTATCATCAATCTGCTCGATATGAACTTTGTTCCAAGATACTATTGATCATTACAGAATCTGTGTCCTCTGTCCATACTTTGTTAAAAAGGTGAGGAAGTGGTTGCCAATTTCAGATTTCTACTATGAATAAAGTAATAGCATTTGAAACAATTGCGAAGAGTTCAAGAAACTGTATATTTGATTGTTTCCTACATGTGAACCCTTTATACATATAAAAATAATAAAATAATAGAGTTTGACTTAACCTTAGAGGAGATTTTGTCAGTACAAATCCAATACAGCACTTTTAACAGATTGCCATTTGGCTAATCTAAACAATTCTAGCAAAGGAGAAATGACCACTTCACATGACAGTCTTTTCCACTGTTCCATCCCACAAAATATTATTTTCCCTGAATTTAATTTGCTGTATAGAAAGAGTTATTTCATCTGATTATGCCAATCAATCAGACTTTCATTCTGTAGCCCTAGAAGGCAATGAAAAGCCATTTCTGCATCAGGCCAAGAAAACCTCATGGAGTGCCCATGTAAGTTACCTGGAGTCCAGCCTGATTCATAAGAAACATTGATTGATTGATTGATTGATTGATTGATTATGTGCCATCAAATTGATATTGACTCCCAGAAACCACATAGATAGATTTTCTCCAGGATGATCAGTCCTCAACCTGCTCCTTCAGGTCTTCCAACAATAATTGAGCCCATCCACCTTGCTGCTAGTTATCCTCTTTTTCTCTTTCCCTCTACCTTTACCACCATTATCTTCTAATGAAGAAAATATAGATTATAAAAAGTACACCAAAGGTATGTAAATAGAATACACATATTTGCAATGGCCAAATGTGCTATAAATTTTGATTAATGTATAATATGTTAAAAGCATATATTTATTCTCTACATCTTAAAAACCAAGTGATTACCTATGGAGTACACGTATTGCTGCAACTTTGGAAAGCTTTATCTATTTATCTTTCCTTCTGTAACATAAACTGTGGAGACAATTCAATTTATTGAAGCCACTCTTTTTAGCCAACTAATGGTGTAGTACACTTAACTTGATATGCTATTTGCCACTTGCTCTTAATGAATCTTTGATCAGCTTATACTTAACTCACAATTTTGCCTCCATGTTTCACTGTCCATGGCTAAAAGGGTAAGAGTTTAATTTTGAAAAGGTCAGAAAGGGAAAACAAATTTAATAGGGTCAATGCACTTGAGAAGGCAGATCACAGATGGATCCTCTTGATTCTAATTCTTTGACTCTGTCGGTCCTTCTTAGGTTTTCCTGATGCTAACAAAGAGAGACAAGGAATGAATGTGTGACCAGGCTCTGCAGTTACCACTGCTTTCTTTTTGTGTTGAGTACTTCAGCATGGCAGAGCCTAAAGATGGTTCTTACTGAACAGTCACACACAATCACTCTTCATCTCTCATGCACAACAGAGCCAATTATACTGTAAATGAGGCATCTAGTTTGCAGATTTAATTTGGAATGTGCCACCATCCTTTGTACATTTGAAATACATGTATTCATTATACCAGTCACATCTTGAGAAGAAACAAATTGTGGTGAATATTTACAAAAATAGGGTGAACAGCCTTAAATACATTGTCAAGTGTTTACCACAATTCCTAGATTCTGGAACTAGCTGTTACAATTACTGCTGGAAAAAGAACTCAACCCATGTTTACAGTTACCAAATTTATTTCAAAGCTGAAAATCAGGAATGACTGCTGTCTGAAATTAATTTTGAACTAAAATCTCATTAAGTGCATAAAGCTGATATAAAACAACATTAACAGAGGATGATTGATTGTATGATGAAAAAAACATTGCTCTCCAGAGAAGCTCAGGGGCTGGACTGTCAGAAAACTTAAGAAAAATGATTAGCAGAGTGTAAGAGCCAAGATTCATGTCAAAGTAACTCACTGCATTTAGAACTGCTTTGAGGTCACTTTTTTAAAAGCATAGATATGATGTTAACATAGCAGTGAATCACCAAATTGATGTACTTCAGTTATTTGAATGTGGGCATCATGTCTCACACTGTTCTTCCTTGAAGAATGCACCATGCGCCTTGTACCTTGAGAGGCTGCATCCCTGCAATACTTTTGTTTTCAACAATAGAAGCTGAAGAAATAAAAGGTATTGAAAGCTGTAGTAATGAGTACAGTTGTGTGCCCACCCTGGTCTTCATCTTATTATTTGCTGAAGGATTTGCCGATGCTTACTTCTCTCTCTTCTGCTGCTTTCAAAACAACTCCAACTAGCAGATTGGTACTTTGTTTTTCAAGGAAAGCAAGTTAAAATATTTCTGTCTAGTGTACAGCCAACCAGGTAGTCAGAGTACCTTGAGATTCCTTTAATTTTATTTTCTTGATCCTTAAAAGAAAGGAGGAGACAGAGACTTAAATCCTCCACAAATACTGACACAGCATAAAGCATTCTGAGACTCCCCATAAATCTATTATTTGTGGCATCCAGAAGCTCCTCTTCCCACAATAGCCAAAAATGGATTATGTGGTTTTCCTTTATTTTGAAACAAGAAATGCACAAAATGCAAACCCTAAAGTAGGCTAGCAGAGTTTAAAAATGCCTCCCCTTAAAATCATTTCCAGGAAAATGCAGAAAGTCCTGACATAATCCTGTGTAACAAATTGCAGGATTGGCAAAGAACAATTAATAGATTTATATGGAATGGGGGCGGGGGGGGAGAGTAAAATTCAAAATTTTGCAAGGCATAAAAAGGTGAGTTAGCTTTTGCAAGGCATAAAAGGTGAGTTAGCTTTTCCCAATCTCATATTTTATTATACAACAAGCTGTATGTCATAGGTAAGATAATGGATAAAATTTCCTAATAGTACAATTTCACATACGGAAGGAGCAGGCTTACCCAATGAGCTTCACATATATTTATGGTATAAAGAAACAAAAGAAGGCAAGAATCTGGAGGACAGATTGTATGAGAAAATCTGTTAAAAAATTGGAATTCCTTCAATGATTCAATCAAATGCTTTTTATTTCAAAGACAATTACAGTAAGGAAGTTCTGATTACATATGCCAATATGATACATCTAGACTCAAGAAATAGACTAAAGACACAACAAGAATTGTTTAATGAACTAAGAAATCTACCAGTTAATGTATTTGCAAATAATTGGAGAAATAAAAAGTGCTTAAATAAGAAGGAAGAACCCTTAGAAATAAATATTTATACATAATCAAGTTTATTTATTAGGACATATTTATCAATTGTTACTTAGATACGATATGAAAACAGAACAAAATTTCAAAGAAGCAATAACAATGGAACAATGAGAAATTTTATGGAAAAAAATCAATAAAATTTACACTGAGCTACAGTCTGAGGGAAAACTGGTACGAAATGTTCTACATATAATTTATAACAACATCAACAATTGCCAGGATTGATAAATAATACAAGAATAAATGTTGAAAATGCCACAACAAAGAAGGAATGTTTTATCATACTTGGTGGCTATGCAACCCCCCCCCCCCAAAAAAAAGAAACCTAGAAATACACCAAAACATTCAGAAAATTCTGAAAATAAAATTTGAATTAAAGCCACAAATATTTTATTAGGTACTAGACAACCCGTGACCTGTCAGGTCATCATTTCAGAGATACAGTGTATTTCCTTACCAAAACAGAGAAACAGAATGATCAAGGGCAAAAAAGCAGTGGGAATGGGAATGACTTGCTACTGGCTGCTGCCTTCCCCATTGACTTTGCTTGTGGGAAGCTGGCAGGGAGTATCAGAAATCTTCCTTCCTTCCTTCCTTCCTTCCTTCCTTCCTTCCTTCCTTCCTTCCTTCCTTCCTTCCTTCCTTCCTTCCTCCCTCCCTCCCTCCCTCCTTCCTCCTTCCTTCCTTCCTCCCCTCCTCCCTCCCTCCCTCCCTTCCCTTCCCTTCCCTTCCCTTCCCTTCCCTTCCCTTCCCTTCCCTTCCCTTCCCTTCTTATTCCTTCCTTTTCCTTCCTTCCCTCCCTCCCTTCATTTCCACATATAATATAGGCTTGTGCCATTTGCCCTCCCCTCACAACCCTCAGGAGACCCCCAGTGAAGCTGCCTACTCCCCTTCCTCTTCTTCCTCAGCCTGCCACTTTGCTGGGGGAAGGTGAAACCAAGGGAGCTGCGGTCTGTGAGGAAAACTGCACCCCTGCAGAAAAAAGGTCAGGAATACACCCATGATGCTCACGTGATCTGAGCTGACTGCTTCAGCACAGTGCTGAAGCAGCCACAAATTTCCCAAATTTCAGTCTCATTTAGCCCATTTGAGGTACCTTTGAGGTACATGAGCATTTAGCCCATTTGAGGTACCTCAGTTCAAAAATTGTTGCCCTACGACACACCGTTTTGCCAGTTGGATGTTATAGACAGGAGAGTTTTAGTAGTATATACAATAGATGATCCCAGATAATATAAATGAAAGGAGATATATATATCTATTTATATATATATGCACAATATATAAAAGATATATGCTGACAGCAGCAAGAATCAATCTGGTAAAACATTGGAACATGAACATTGGAAGACTAAAATTGAGAAATATGCAGCAATGGAAAAACTAATTATATATTCACAGCAGAAGTCTAAATTCAAGCAGGAATGGTACCCTTATATACAACGTATCACTAAGATTGCCTTGCTAAGTCATTATAATATGGTTATAGAACCATATTATATGGAATAAAAAGAGAAACTGTTTAAAATTAATAATAATTATTATAATAATTATAATCCAAACAGAATTGAATAATAATGTCCAAAATAAAGTATAAAAATATTCAGGTAGCAATTAATGGCTGGGAGAAAAAAAGGGGGTGGGGGGTAATTTCACTTTACTGATGGAACCTATGCATGTTTAATATGTCTACTCCATGACTTTAAGCAATCGTGTGATATAGCTATGACAAGATATTTCTTTAAACTGGGTGAAAAGTATTATATTATTATCTAATATGGGGTTTGTGTGATGGGAAGACAATGAAAAATGTGACATTAAGAATGTGTTATCTCAAAATAACATGTCATTTCAAAATGAGCATGTAATTTCTTAAAGTTCCTAAGCAAAGTTTCTGTTCATTTCTGTATTCTGTGCCTTATTAACGCTCCTCTCCCCCACCCCTTATTGCCTCCTGTTTTGGTTTATAGTTATAATATAACATAAACATATATTTTATCAAGTCATTGATCACTCAGTGCATCTTACCATCTCAGTGATAAACTCTATGCTTTTACCCATTAAAAAATATGAATCTAAAAATAACTTTTCATACATGCCAGATCTAAAAAAATAATTTTTCATGCATGCCAACTCAATGCATAATATTGTTTATTGCTCCAAAACAGTCTCCTATACCTATAGATGGTGATCAATTCCTATTAGTGGGTATCTTTTAGTATCACCCAGTCATGCTGAGACAAGATCAAGTCTGCCCTTGATAATTCATGCTGGTACAACAATAATTTGAGAATCTGAAAATCTGTAAGTCAGTAGTGGAGATGTTATCATTATCTCAAGCCTATAGACAATTATTCCCAAATGACAGAGACTAAGAAAAAGAGTTCAGCTTACATTAATATATCACTGATGTTTACTGGTTATAATGCTGCTATTTACTACCACTCAGATTGTCAGGCCCAGCCCAAGAACAATGGTGAAACACTCCAGTTCAGTTCAGTTCAGTTCCTTATTTGCTTACATCATATACACAGAATCTTGCCAGACTAAAGCTTTGCTACTGCAACTAGTGGATATACCCTGGGAGATTCTAGAGAGTGGCTATCCCGAACCTCTTATGCTTCCCACGCTGCACCTCCAGACTGTGTTGTCTTTTGTCTCCTTTCCCTTCCTGGAATGTGCCCCCACCTTCCTGATAGCCTTGCTCCCTGCTCTCTCTCTCACTCTGTCTCTCGGGTATTCCATATGTCCTAAAACAGTGTGTAACGTTAAGTCTTTTGGGTATCTCAGCTTCAGTCTCTTTCAGTGCAAAGGTTCATGAGGAGAAATAAATCAGTGGTTCATAATTTAGCAGGCAGAAATAGCAGGTGGGCAAACCATGTATACAGCTTGCCTACTGGAAGCACAATATCTACTGTGCCTGGTTCCATTCTTATCAAGAGAAGAAATACATCCTTTAGAATAAACTGGTTATTTATGAATATGCTATTTGGAAAACAAGATCTTTGTATCAACTTGTTCTTTCTACATTAAAAAGAAGAAATGTCAGTAAGGGTCTACAGACATGAAAGGAAAGCAGTTTAATGTCTATCTCAACAACTATATGGATTTTATCTACAAGAAGGATAAGGGAAAACCACACTTTGATTTTATTCCAAAATGAGTGATCTGAAACCAACAATCTTTCTGACTCTAATTCAGCCAGCACCTTTGAGCATAAATAGTAGGGGTCCTTATCAATAGCACAAATGTGTCCACTGGCAGCAGCAGAATATGTAAATGTACACCAAGCTTTTGTGTGTTAGAGATGGCAGCAATGAACCATTGCAGAGATTGATTTTTTAATTCTGCTGCACAGTACTGCTTTTTTGAAAGCAGTTGCTTTCCTGTGATTGTCAGGATTTAAGATTTCCATGCCTATTTCTTTCTCCTGAAATTTTATCTTGTAATATTGTCTCAGCTTTTTTTGTTCATTTGTTTGCTTGTTTGTTTGCTTTTTTTTTTTTAATGACAATATCCTAAACCACGGTGGAGGCCTCTCATGTGGATAATTTTATAAAAATTGCAGCTTTTCCAACTGATGCTTTTCCAACCTATTACCCCAATTTTCATTCTCTTCACTGTGTTCTTTTCACAAAATAATTGCAGAGTAATAACAGGAACCTCATGAAGCAGTTTTCATGAACAGATCAAGTGCCATCTGTTATCTCACTCAAGTGTAAAAGGTAGAGTGGTAGCAAAGGTAGAGAGGTAGCAAAGGAGATCCATGATTAGGATCTCTTAAACTAATAGCAACCCTGATGGAAGCCACTGCACTGCAAAACAGAATTGACCCCTTAGCCCTGCGCAATTTTCTGGATTAAATCCACTCTCACTTGACACTATTTGCTCTTTGAGGGAAAACTTTCAGTTATCACATCATCTTTTACAAGTTCCTTCTGTGTAGTATTTTAACTGAATTCTACTTCAGAAAATGGCTTAGGCGTGGAGGTGATTAACTTTCCTTCTCTTTGAATTTTGAAATCTGATCTTCAGTGGTTCTTATTAATTAAAAAATGCTGGTGATCTAGTTTGAACATCTAGTTACAACCTAAGAACTGTTAAATTGTACTCCTATATATTGCTACTCCTGAATAACTCCAGTGAGATTTATTTTCAGGAAAATGTGCATAGGACTGGAGGAACTACAGTATGTATCATTTTATTTCATGTTATTATACATTTCAATGACTAGTTTCTAGTTTAAGGAGTCATGCAGTATCTCAGTTCAGAAGATGAGAGAAATACAACTTACGTTTGGCATTCTTAACAGTCTTCCCATATGCCTACCTTTCAGATGTGGTGGATGTAAATTGCCATAACTCCCAATCAAATAATGAAAACTGAAGTTGAATGATGGGGCATCATAACAGGGAAGACTGATGCAACATGTTTTCTATTAGTAGCAAATCTGCCCAAGAGACATTGTGTTGCCTAAGCAAAGAAGAAGATAGGGACCCTGTTTAACTGTATGGTTTGTGTGTGTCCACATGCATGCGTGCTCATATGGATGCCTTTGAATCAGACTTAACTCCTGGCAAAGCTTGGACTAATCCCTATAGTTTGCATGGCAAGATTTTTGGAAGTGGTTTCCCATTGCTTTCTTCCAAAGCTGAGAGACAGTGACTGACCCAGTCACTCAGCTGACTTTGTGTATAACATGGGACTATAATTCATGGTCTCCTGGTTTCTAGCCTGATACCTTAGCTACTTCACCAAATTGGTTCTACACAAACACTGTCTGGATTGAGTTAAATCTTTTTTCCAACATCAACAATGGCACTAAATTTCCCTTCACATATGCAAGCATAAAGCTATCTTATGGAAGTGCAAAACCAGCCATCTGGTGCACAGCTCTCTTCTCCAACATTTTCTTGCCACTTGAAAGAATGGCCTTATTTTGTTTAATTGTAGGGCTGGCCTTGGAAATCAGATGTTACTTGAGATTCAGGGGACATAAGATGTAGGACTTTTATTTTTAATAGCGGCCCTCATCCACTGAAATATTTGGCTGTATACCCATTAATATAAAAGAAGCTGTCTGTTTTATTACTATTCTGCTATTTAGAGTGCTGTATTGAATTTGCTATGCAAATGCTGTAAAATAAACCAGGTAAAATTGAAATTCAGTCCTCATATAATTGTTCCTTCCTCAGTTCCTTCAAGTATTAGTGTTATAGTTATGGTATAAATGATAAATATTTTAATATAGGTCATCACATGTTTTTACCACATCACTTCATATTGAATGATTATTATAAGACTGCAGATTTTTTTTTCTTTTTTTGCTGCCAATCTGGACTTGATCTTAGGCAATGACTAGAAAATAGAACAACCCTATGCCCATTTTCCAGAATCCTTAGCAATGCATCAGTTTCATGCAGGCATAATCTGTTACCATTTGTATGTTCAGACTGTAAAAGTGGTGAACTTATGGAACAGAGTGAGAAAAAAGAAGAGGAACTTTACTCTGACTCTATCTTGTTTTATCCCCCATTCTGCAATATCTTCTGATAGTAGTTTTAAAGGCTGTATCCAGTTTTCTTTCCAATTTTCCCCCAATAATTTTTTTCAGTGCAAATACTTTACATATCTTCTAGGTGACATTGGGAAAAAAAGGAACATTACTAATAACACGGGTAGTGAAGGAATGAAATCTTTATGGGGGGAAAAGAAGCATTCAATAGTCCTTTCTTCCTTCATTAACAGGAGAACTGAATTCATACTGAGAGGCTCCATCTGACTTCCCAACAAGTCAATCTCTTAAAGCTACTGGTCTGGGACTAGAAAAGTTTTATAGAACAGAGAAAAGCCTTAGAGCACAAATCTATATAATAGCCTGTGATGTACAGCAATTGAAAAAGGGACTAGATCAGCCAGAGGCAAGGGGAATTGCTCAGAAGAACAGACAAACATTTTAGGTATAGATGCAGTATGAATAAAACAGGCTACAATACAGCATATGCTTAATGTTTTGTTATGATTGCTCTTCTTTCTGAAAGAGAGAGAGAGAGAGAAGTAGTCACATGGGAGCTCAATACATGATGCTTAAAATCCTAGCAGCCTAAATGGAAAGCCTTTAGAAAACACATAATTAAGGTCATTGGGTTGCAGCTTAATCACAGCACTTTGTATGTTCAATATGGGTTACAGTGTACATAAAAGGAATGCTTCTGAAAAAGGAGAGGTGACCTGTTAGAGTAAAGAAAGGAAACTCTATTAAATTACAAATTGTCTAAACATTCCACTAAGGGAATCTGAATGAGAGCATCTTCTAAAGCCCATGTAAATTTCCTTGAGGTGCAATAATAGATTACTCTGAGGATGGAAAGCTGCTTAAAAGAAACATCATTTCAACACTGATAACAGAGTTGAATAGTTCATTGCTTTCAGAAATAAGTTGCATCTCTGAGTCTCCCAGAAGGACTGAGCTTGGAAAAATGATAAATGAAGACAAAAACTCTCCTGAGTTACACAGAATGGTGAGATTTGAACTTTTCAGCTCTTACCCTGCAAACAATGGAAGTTCCTTGTTACTCTAAAGTGGCTTTCAGTTTCTGACACCTTTCTCTTTCACATTTTCTCTTTCACTCATCACCACCTTCTAGATCTTTCTAGACCTAACAAAAGTAGTCTCCTGGAAGTCAAACTCAGCCCCTTTCAATAGGCACCCATATAGGTTTTTTTGAGCAATAATATAGAGGTGATTTGTTTGATTTGATTTCAATAGGGACTAGAACTGAGATTCATGTTGAAATCAAATCTACAGCCATTTGCTGACTTTCAGTTTTGCCAAACTTATGATTTTCTTATGAGTATTTAAATGGACATATACTTCCATGTACTTTCTTAAACTTATTGGAATAATCTCATTAATAAATAAAGTATTCTTGTTTATATTTGAGAATGTTAAAAAAAATCAAGAGAACAAAAATGCAAAAACAAAAAACAAAAAACCCTACCCCAAAAAATAATTAAACCAAAAGATAATAAAAACAAACAAACAAAAGTAATCCAACTAATGTTGCTCAAGACAATATTGGGGACTTGGATGTTCTCCCAGGGCTTGGGAACAGAGTGATTGTAGAGCCCCTTTTTGTTTTCTTTGATCTGTTTTGGTTTTATTTTGTCATTTTGCTCTTCCAGTTGGTTGTATACTTTTATATGTTGGGTTTTTAGTTGTAAGCCACCCAGAATAATTTAGAATCTAAATTTAGTTGTAACCCTAATAAATGAATAAATAAATAAATCCATGTATATATATACATGTGTGCTTATTAAATAAAAATAAAATATTTTATTTGGATGTGTTGCTAATCATCAGTTTTATTTAAATTTTTATATAAAATATCAAACATTTTATATAAAAATAAATATTATATTTATATAAATAAATATAATAAGACTAATTAACAGCTGAAATAAGCTACTGATGCCACTTTTCCCCTATGAACTCTGAAAGGATTTACCAGCAATTTTCAAGCAAGAATTATCTCACAATGTCAGATTTTCATGAAAGTTTGGATTATATTAAAGTTTCCTTTCCAACATTATTCTTATATGTCTTTCAACTAGAAAGTTAGAATATTACATTTTAATACAATCAGCAAAATTGAAAAGAAACCAAATCTAACCAGATAATACTCCAAAATTAATCTGCACTGTGCCAAAGGCTTTCTTAACATCCAATTAAACAATTTTTGCCAAATCCAGTTTATCTGATTGCATATTAAATTCAAGACTGAATGAAAAAATATGTAATGAAAGAAATGCTTCCAATGATATAAGTCACCAATAGATGGTAGTACTGATAAGCTAAAAGCTCTGATGTGTTCTTTAGCATCTATACTTTCATTTCAGTTGGCTGAAAGTTGTTGTGAAAAAAGATTGTGTTGCAACTGTTTGTGAAATGGAAGCCTGCAGTGAGTACTCATCAGCATGCTTTAAGTAACACACCATGATTAAATGGCTGAATGCCCAAGGAGTCCCTCCATTTGATATTCACTGCCAAATGCAGGTTGTTCATGTTGATGATTGTGATGATGTGAGTCTATAGCACTGGGCCAAAAAATGTAAAGATGGTAAACTGGGAAGAGCTAATGTGTGTGATCAAAAGTGAAGTGAATGTCCTATGACAGCAACCAATGAGTTTCACATGAGAATGATTGATAAACTCATTAAAGAAAATTGGCAGATCACTCAAAGGGAAATTGCTGTCAACTTTGGCATTTCATAGGAATAATGAAAATCATTCTTTATGTTCTTCAATGACAGGACGTTTCTGCAATATAAGTTCCCTGCATGCTGACCAAAGAGGTGAAAGCTTCAGGAGTTGAAATTTGCCAGCAATTGTTGTCATACTGTGAGAATGAAGATGAATTTCTTCAAAGTATTGTGAGAGCTGACAAAATATGGGCTCATCATTATGACCTAGAAACAAAGTGTTAGCTCATGGAACATCTTCACAATCCTTCAACTGAAAAAAAAAAATAATCAAAACCCAGGCTTCTGCAGATCAATTCATGATTATAGTTTTTCAGGACACAGATGGCATTATTCATATGGATTTCCTTAAACCTGCCATCACTTAGAGCACAACACTGCAGAACTCAAAAGTTTGGAACAATGATTAAGCAGAGTTTGGAAGCACGAGAAGCAAATTTTGCTGCAACATGACAACACAAGGTCTTATAGCTCAGAAGCCACACAAGAGGCAATTGTGAAGTTGGATCTCACCATCTTACTCCATCCACAGTACAATTCAGACATATATCCATAGGCCAAGGATGGAATTAAAAGGTGGCTTTTTGTATGACTGAGGCTGTACCTGTATGACCATATAAAAACTAAAAATAAATAATGAAAGCGGGGGGGAACTCTCCAATAGGAAACCAAACTTAGAAAAAGGCAAAATAAGATAAGACAGTAGGCATGGGGGGGCGGGGGAGCCAAAACTACATGGACTCATAGAGAGGGCATCTGAAACAACAATAAAAAAATTGGTTTCCCTTGTCCCATTTCCTAACTGAAAACAAAAGGTAAAAATAAGGTAAAAATAGTGCATATAAACAAAACAAAGTGCTGACTTGCTGCTCTTTGTGATCCCAGTTATAATCTGCAGTTGGTAGATTAGAACAATTATTCAGCTGGAATCAAGGGACTAACAAAAAATAGTTGCATAAAGTATATGTGTGTGGAAAGACTATAATCCACTTTTGACTTACTGATAAATATGCCCCAGTAAACATTTTGCATTGCTGTGAAAAGTAGCCTCTAAATAACAAGCACCACAAATGAATTTCCTAGCCACAATTTTTTTCATAGCTTTCACAGTATTTCCACTGGTTACAGTTTCTTTCTCTCTCTTTCCCCCTCCCCACTAACCTTTTTAATTTAATTTAATTTAATTTAATTTAATTTAATTTAATTTATTAATTAATTAATTTTATTTTATTTTATTTTATTTTATTTTATTTTATTTTATTTTATTTTATTTTATTTTATTTTTGTTCTACAGTTAGTCATAGTACTAATTTTAAAATAATGTACTCTAATGGAAGATTCTCATCAGGCCATTCAAAAGTAATTGTTTCCATTATTATTTATTAATGTTATTCTGCCTTCCTGTATGTTTGTTTGTTTGTTTGTTTATTTATTTATTTGTTTGTTTGTTTGTTTATACATTCGATTTATTGTCCGCCCATCTCCCCCCAATGGGGAACTCTGGGCAACTCACAAAGTACATATCATACAATTACAATTATACAATTAATTACGTTATGTGACCGGCAGGGGTCGGTAGGGGGTCATCCGGGCTTTTTCCTCCTCCGTAGATCTTCCTCACCGCTCGCCGCTCATGCCGGCTGCATTCGGAGTTCAGCCAGCACTGGTATTTTGCTCCCCTGCGCAGCACCGCCGGTTCCTCCCATCTAAACGGGAGTACCCATTTATCTACTCGCAGATGGAATAGCTTTCGAATTACTGGGTGAGCAAGGAGCTAGGACAAGGGACAGGAGCTCACCCTGTCCTGCGGGACTGGGCTCGAACCGCTGGAGAGCCAATCATTCTGACCGGCAACTCCCGCGTCATTAAGCCCTTACGCCACCACGCCCCGTATATATATAATATATATAAACAATCAAGACAGCTTCAGAATTACACACACACACACACACACACACACAGACTATATTAATTTACTAATATATTGTATATTGTATACTATAAAATTTATTAGTGTAATAAATAAATACAATCAAAATTAAAATCTGTGTGATTAATATCAGAACAGTTAAAAGTTTGGTAAAAGAGAGATGTTTTGCCATGTTCCTAAATATTGGGAGAAGAGAAGCCAAACATACTTCAGTGGGGAATGAATTCCATAACCTTAGAACAATATCAGGGCAAGTCTCTTCCTGCATAGTAGAAAAGACATGCTTGTAGCAGAAGAAGCATCCCCAGATGGGCTTCTATCGCTCCATAGTTGGGCAGGTTGACTGGGGGAGAGGTATTCTTTCAGATAACCATTTAGGGCTTAGCACAGTACAGATCTTGCAGTACAGAGACCATGTGAACCTTGTACTTTGCACCATTTAGCAGCTTGGCCACCATATTTTGCACCAATTGCAATTTTCAGATACTTTTTCAAGTGTAATACCATGCAAAGCACATTTCAGTAATTAAGACAACTTATCATCAGTTTGTGGAACCTACTGCTGAGTTCAGCCAGTTCAAAAAGTGCTAGCACACTACCCATATTTGTTGTAGAAACCCAGGAAACAAAAAACACTCCAACGATCATTACTGCTAGTAGGGCAATGTAACAAAATTGTGAAAGTCTGTCATTGAAATTCTCCTACTCAACTTATACCTAGCATAATTACAGTGGAATTTCTCTGTAATTCTTTCTTATGCTTCCCCCCTCCCTTGGGCTGGTTGCTTGTTTGTTTGTTTGTAATAGAGATTATTTTCCCTCCTTTGCTTTCCCAGGGTGTCTTAGACATTCCATCACACTAGTGTAACATGTTGTTTGCCATAGCTATCACCTGCAAGTATAGTGACTGTTAAGAGTCAAGGAGCACTCCCAAACTGCAAATTTGCTCTTTCTTTGGGCATGCAATCCCGTTCAAAACAGCCTGCTTTTGAATGATCAAGTCCACCTTTCTTCATACAAACAGCATTATTATCTTGCTTGGATTAAATTTCAGATTGTTTTTTTCTCATCCAGTCCATTTCAGAAATTAAGCAATGTTTAAGAGTGATTATTCCTTTCTCAGAGTTGGATAGTAGGAATCACTAGTGCATACTAATAATGTCTTACTCCAAAGCTCCAAATGATCTCTAACAGCACAGTGAACAAAACAGAACCCTATGGAAAACCATAAGTCAATGTCCAAGTTGTACCACAGCATTCCTCGTCCTTACCTTCTGGATTCATCCTGAGGGGAAGTCTGCACCAATACAACATACTGTCTCCAAGGTCTGATCCTGCTGGATGGATACCACACAGATAGTATTGAAAGTGGCTTAAAAATCCAAGATAACTAGCAGAATTGCATTGCCATGTGTAGTTTTCCCTGTTTCCATCCACCATCTACTATATCCTAAATGAAACTCCAAATAATCAGTTTAATTCAAATATATATGAAGCTGCAGGTTAGCACTTTCGCAGTCATTGTACCCAGTAATGGAATATTTGAGTTTGGCATATAATTACAGAGATCTTCCAGATAAAGAGATGTGTATGTGTGTGTGTGTGTGTGCTACTTGTCTTGTAACTGTCTCCTTTGAGCAGGAGGAACACTTCTCACACTCAAGGAGGCCTTTAGTCATAGGACCAGTCCTAACCTGGTTTATTTAATCAGCCAGGACGAGCAAATGCCAAGCAAGTAGGCTCATTTATTCATTCCTTTATTCATCAGATGTGTAAGGCTTTTTAATTTTCATACAAAGTGTATGTAGATTTAAAACATCTTTATATTGCAGAATACAGAAATCAAGATATGCGTATATGCATGCACATGTGTGTGTGCGCACACATACACACACGTTTGTGAGATAGATAGATAGATAGATAGATAGATAGATAGATAGATAGATAGATAGATAGATAGATAGATATATCACATAACACGCAAGCACATGAACGTACACATACGGCATACTCCGGGGTTTAAACAATAGCCTTTTCCTCCTACCTTTGCAAGGCAATGTTCTTTTGACCATTCTTTTCCAACTTTGAAAGTTGGAGACATCTGCTCAGTGTTTATATGAAGGTTCTGTTTGGCCTGACCACTGAACAGCTCTACAGCTTCAACCTTTATACTAGTTAAATAACTGAAAGCTTTTTATAACAGCCATATGCTATTACAATTAGTTATTTGTAAAATAAACATTCAGTAATACTGAATACTGTAACAGAAAGTTAACAATATTGTAAAAATAAGTTCCCTAATCAAAAACGTCCAGATATCATTCTTAAAATGTTTTGTTAATTATGAGTTAATACACTGGATAAAAACCTAGAAACATTATCACAACATGTAGAATAATTTATTTGTGTGTGTGTGTGTGTGTTTTAATTTTGAATTAGAAGACAGTTATTTGACTTTCATTCAGTTGGAGGTATGCACATACATACATCTAATTTCACTGTCAACAGCTCTAACCTACCATTTATCCTTCTTTCTAATCCCAAGGTGCTTTTAAAGCTGGAAGAGAAAAGTATTCAACTGTAGCCTCTGTAGAATGTCTCATGGACTCTAGATCACTTGACATGCTATTTATACGTGAGTAGCAGGGGTTACCAACAAGGACTTTTGTGAATCTTAAACTCATTCTTTGTACATTTAGGTTTAGAGATTGGAGAATGTATGGAATTTTGCTGTAAAGAAGCTGCTACTTCAAAAAAAATTTAAAAATATTAACTTTTAAAAAATAATCCAAAACATACATGGCTATATGTCAATCAAATTATATCAATCAAATTATATCTTATCAAGGATACTAATCTGGAATTTGTGGCCTTCAGTGAAATCTGTGTATTTTTCCGAATATAAAACATACGTAAAGTATTGTTAATGGAGAATTTGGTATATGTTTTATTTTCTTCTATGAGGCTTGGAAGGTTAAAAATATTAGCACTGGTGATGTATGGGCTCCACTGGATACCTGAGAAAATTACACATCTTTTTTCTGCATCAGGGAAGGAGGGAAAGGCATGGTGTCAGTGTTTGTTCAGTTGGTTGGTTTTTAGTGGATGCATGAAAAATCAAGTTTTGGAGACAAAACTTGGGCTTTCTAAGATATAGACTATCAGCCTTTCTGAATTCCTTGTTGTTCCCTGACTTCCATACAGCTTTGGACAGAATTATCTAATCATTTGAGGCCTTTGTAGAAATGGTATTGTCTGCCACCACACTGGACTGTTGGGGGAAGGAGGATTTTTCCTATACTCTCTGTTCATACAATGAATAATGCTTTCTCAGGGAGCAGGCCTGTTAGCTTAATTTGGTCACATTTGACTCTGAGTAGGTATTAACAGGAAAGTGAAGATAGGGTAAAGAGTAAATGGACATCCTGAGGCACATTTCTGTGATTCCTGAGGCCTACAGTTTAGAACTATGGAAACAATAAGGGGGTATGGATCATTTAGGAGTCTATCTTATCTCAATACTTTAGAATTTTGGGGTCCTGGGTGGACGTAATATGGGAAGCCAATCCTATTCACTGGGAGGGTTCTTGGATGGGTAATCTACTATCTATAATTATGGCCTTTTTCTTTACACCCCAAGTATGATGAAAGCAATTATCCATCCCAAACTTACCCATTCCAAAATAGAAGCTGATGATGATGATGATGATGATGATGATGATGATGATGATGACCCTTACCTTCCATAGAGAAGTAAGAAAGGAAAAAAGAATATTAATCTCACAAAGTAAAATCCTAACTATAAACTGCCCTTTTGAGGAGTTAGGTTATTGAGAAGATGGTGGGCCACCAGCTGCAAAGAGCTCTGGAAGAAGGAAATTATTTAGACTCTTTTCAGTTCAGGCCTGAGCACAGGGTGGAAACTACATTGGCATACTTGTGGATCACTTATGGCAGGACATAGATAGGGGAAGCATGACCTTATTAGTACCATTAGATCTTTGGCAATCTTCAGTGCCATCTACCATGATATTCTTCTGGACTGGCTCCGAGGTGTTTGGAGCACTGTTCTTCAATGGTTCTGTTCCTTTCTAAGTGGGTGGGTTCATTGGTTCATATGGGGGGAGAGGTCAAACCCTTGGGATTTCTAATATTTAACATCTGCAAGAATCCACTGAAAGTTATCATCATGGTCTGGGCTTTGAAATCATCAATATGATGACAATACCCACTTATACATCTCTAACCCAAGCTATATGGAAGATGCAGTGGATGTCTTATCTCAGTGCCTGGAAGCTGTAAGGATCTGTAAGCTCTATCTACAAACAAAACAAACTAATATAGGATCATGTACAGCTTGAGTGTTATAAACTCACTTATACAGGGATGGGCAATGCATTGCCTCAAGATCATATGCAGTCCCCAAACTGTAGAGGCCCCCACAGTACTTTTTATAGTAAGGTGCAACACAATTTTCTACTATTTTTAGATAGAGGGTACACAAACATATGTCACCTAAAGATGTGCTTAACATGATTGGAAAGAAAAATACAACCTGTCCCAACAAAACAGAGAAATTCGGATCCTGCTTATTCTATATCATTGTCCTTCCCACTGCAGCTCTAACCCTTTAATAGTAAATAACCCCCCAACTAGTACAAGATCTCTAGTTCTTTGCTATACACCCTTACTCCGTGCCTCCCTCCCCCCCCTCTCTTTCTCAACTAATATTTTGAGCAACTTCTACATACTGTATATAATCAGTGTGAAATATTTGTGTAGGTGTAGCTTAACAACAGAATGTTATGCAATGCCATGTAATTTTACCTTAGTGAAAATAAAACAGCATGGCTTCATCTTCCGATGATTTGGTGCTTGTCTCAACAGCAACCATTGGGAAGGGAAAGAAATCCTCATGTTTTGTGTCTAAATAAAGGCCTATAAATGACACATTTTCTCAAAAAGGATCAGGTAATACAAAATATTCTGTGCTACTAACACTGCAGACTTTGGCTGTTTAACTATGAACCTATACTCTTAAGAGAAGATTAATATAGTCTTCCATAATTTGTCTACTAAGGACAGGCAGAATGAAATGAACAGTTGTTAAGTAGATTACCAGTGTTTCTTATGCCATGTATGTATTTGTTCTGGAGTGACAAAGCAGGGAGGAATAATCTTACTTCTACCCACTCTAAACATATACATATAATACACAAAATGTTATTTGATTACAATTTCCAAGGGAATATATTAAATACATATTATGATTAGAGCCCACCTCTCCTGATTTAATTAACCTATCATAATAGATGAAAGAATATAGGAAAGATTTAAAGTACTTGCAAGAAATCTTGTTCAGGATATTTAATCATATTCTGAGCAAAAGCAGCAGAGAAAAACTTTTCTTTAAAAACTTTTTAGCTTGAACAACCAATGAACAATTCCTTCATGCTAAAGAAAACTCAGTTTAATTTTCCAGAAGTGCTCACACAATAAATAGTTTTCTTTTCCCTCTTCACCCTAACTTTTCAAAAAACATTCTGTCAAAATGAGAAGCTGATGCTAAACTGTACATAGTGACCTTAGGGCATACTGGGAGGAAAGTAAGAACATGAAAAATAATAAATAATTACTTATGTAACAGTTACTGTAAAAGTATAAACATTACTCAAAATGTATGATTTCTCTGAAACAAAATAACTGAGCAATCTGTGAAACTAAACAAGTATTGATAAGGTAATTAGGAATATTTTTTCAAGTATCAACTCAGCTATGTTGATATTATGCATTTTAGTTTGGAAATGTTTTGCTTTTGATTGCTTCCAAATTTATAAAATATATTACCTGCTGATGCTCAATAATTACATTATTTATTGAAGTTAAACATTTTCAGATAGTAGATTAGGATGCCAATAGCAAAACATCTTGCATGACTTACATTTCAGCACAGTTGTAGATTTTTTTTTTTCAAGACTGAATGTGTTTTGAAATTCAGTCTTGTGAATGTGTCTTCAAAATTCAAAACAAGAAGGAAGGAAGGAAGGAAGGAAGGAAGGAAGGAAGGAAGGAAGGAAGGAAGGAAGGAAGGAAGGAAGGAAGGAAGGACGGACAATAACACCACTGAAAGGTAACAGTATTGTTACTTTCTGATATGGATGAGAAAGTGGTCAAGGAGAATTCTTTGAACTACTGATGATACCAGAGACTGTCACTGAACTTCAAGGCATGCCAATTTCACATTATTTATTTAATTGTAAATAAACATTAAAAATAAAATAAAATTATGCAAGGTAATTAGTGGGCCCTATGGGAAGTATCTACCCATGAAAAAATGTTGGGGTTCACAGAAGTTGTCTCCTATCAAAAGGAGAATCAAACCACATTTGAATCTGCTAATCTGACATATACATTGATGAAATCATTTTTCCTACCCCTACTCCTGAAGGTACTCTGTTAATTTATATAGATTGTGGCAGTATTCCACAGTCTTACCTGAAACCTCTGAAAAATCTAATAGAATGTATAAGCTTTATGTTTAATTTCCCCATTTTACATTAAAATAGCATGTTTATTTCATATTATAACTGATGCAAAATACTTACAGTATCCTGTGAGTCATTTTTGAATGGGTACAGTTACAAACGCATTCCATGAAATTATGCTTAAAAAATCAGGAAGGAATAATCTGCTGAGATCAAAATTATCCGGAAGCCTAAATAAATAAATGCAGTTGGAACATAGCAAAGAGAATACAGTTTTCAGTAGCTAATAAATTGCTGAAGAAGCAGAAGACAGGGCTGCAATATCTCAATCATTGCAGAAGGGAATAAGAGCAGTCCGCATGAAGAATTTGAACTGGAAACCTGGTTTGAGTTAGCATGTCTACAATTCTTGTCCCTCAGTACAGTGCTGTTTTGAATTACTGACCTTGTATTAGATATTTACACTGGAGAAAAAAAAGTTTCCAGTGTAGATTTATGGCACAGCAGACAAATTCTGTGGCTTTCACATGTTCAATTCAATATCTCTACTCCCTTGCCAATGTCCATTTCCTCATGCATGGACATTATCTTAAATAATTAGAGAAATGGAAACGCAATCAGTGGATCTTTTCTGTATAAGACCAGATATGACTGTTAACAATAGTTTTCTATTAATCTTGAACTTTGCTGACATGAATGCCTTAAAGTATATCTGATGGAAGAATACAATCTAAAGGACAGAGTATTTTTCCCCCCTTGTTTATCAATAATTATTAAATGTACACAATAAATATTATGTATTACAATTTTTATTGTTGTTGTTGCTGTTTTTATTACTTTAAAGTTGGTCTTTACTGTGAGTAATTCATCTGTGCATGAAGAAGAAAGTCACTGAGAAAATAATTGCTGGAAAAAGAAAACAATGTATAATATATTCTATAACATGTATAGTGAGAAAGAAAGTGTTGCAGAGAATATAGTCAATAAGAACAGGAATTGTTATGATTTTAAAAGGTAGAAATGTGCAGATACAATGCAAGAAAGCAGCAATCTCATCATTTGGGTATCATATAAGTGAGCCTTCATTTGTTATGTAATGTATTTTGAATATATAAGTATGATATGAGAGCACCAAGCTTCAAATATTTTGATGTGTGGAAATATTGACATTTTTTTCATTTATTCTATTAAGTAGTTATTGTTTTTGCTAATGTAGCAGTACTATAAATTAATTTCAAGTCAAGGAAGATATTGAAGCAATAAAAATCTCCAAATTAGTTTTTAAAAACATTATAAAATCAATATACCTTGGATATTTTTTTTCCTCTGATCTTTGACATATTGTTTTGTTCTTTGATGGAACATCAAATTATCCTCTAAAAGAGCTGAATATGCAGTGTATCTAAGCTAGTTTGCTTTAGCAAAGATCTAAATGGATTTTGAAACTGCTTGAAAATGTCAAGAGATTTATAAACAAATATTCATTCAAACAATCCCATTACAAGCACAGTTGGAATTCTTCAACTACTTTTTAAAATGTAATCTTCAATTTGGAAAGAAAATCTATCAGAGATCAATGATTCTACTAAACAGAAGAAATAATTTAAAATGTCACAATAGAATCAGTTGGCGTAAAAATGCACTGAGAAAACATGTGAACACCAAAATTTTGAATAAGGTGAAAAATGTATTAGATGGAACACAACTGTCAGGGGACATATTATTCCAGAATATGCTACATGATACCTATGGGTCACATATATACATCCTAAACACCTCCCCTAGTGACTATCACCTGACTTTTAGAAATATTAAGAGAGAGAGGGAGAGAATGAGAAAGAAAGGAAAGAAGGAAGAGAGGAAGGAAGGGAGGGGAGGGGGAGGGAGGAAAACTGGCATACTACACTGCATTTGGGTCCCATAAAGGTCCCAGAGGCATAGCAGAGAACATCCAGAGGAGCTAGTTTAATCTTCCAGTAGATGGTTATATAGCAGGAACAAAGTGGTATGCCTGTTACCAACATCCTCACAGCCCTGCCGGAATATCTCCATTCCCCAGGATACCCCAGGATACTATTCCTTCAGGGGAAAGGGGGCTACTTAGGAGCTAAGAGTGACACCATTCTGCCTCACATAATTGGAAAAAATTGTAAAATGGTGTACCACTGAGCCTTAACCTAAACACAGGAGAAAAGTACAAAGCTCAAGAAAAGAAAGAAAAAAAGTAATAACTTTGTTTGTGTCAGGTTTAAACTAGCAACCTTCTATTTAGAAGACAAGAATTATAGCCATTGTGCTACTATAACACTTACTGATAGGTCTAAAAGACAGAATAAAGTAATAGTATTAACATTTGCAATAACTTGACACCTTCTATAGTACTACAGTTAAAGAAAAACCTCTTCTTCCCATTTCTCATCCCTTAACAATAGCCAAATTATTTTTAAAAAATCGTCAATCAATCTTATTCAGCAAAAGCATTAACAGTACCAGTAATAATAACCTATATGTTTTAACTTTAAACAAATAAGTCTATTTTACATTTTGACTTATAACTTCCTCTAATAAGCAAAACATAGAAGATTTATCTGAATAGACATAAAGAATATCAATAATAATGACATATATTTTAAACTAAATCAAATAAGTCCCTTTCACATTCTAACCTATAACTTTCTGTAACAAATAAGATATAGAAAGTTTATCTCCGTATGAAAACAATCTTTAAATCCTCCTCTTACAATCCTGGTTAAAAAAAAAAAAAAGTCCAATAATAACAACCCAACATCTCAACTTATACAGTTTAACCCAGATCAAATAAATCCACTTTAAACTCATTTTTCTTACTTTGGAAAGGCTTGATCTTCAATCCCTTCTTCAAATAAAGTCCACATGTTGATCTCTTACCATTTTCTCCCTGTCTGTTTTCAGGAACAACTTCAGAGATTTGGCACTTCCCTTCCGTAATCCAAAATAAGATAACTCTCAAAGTCACTCTTCTGATTTATAATTTGAATGTCTCCTTTAATTGTTAAAACGTGAACCAGTATATTTTGTAGGTCCAATGTACCTTCTTTCTCCATATCATACTTGTAGTCAAACCCCTTTAAATCCATTTTCAAATCCACAACACCTTTTTCCATATCTTCCATATCACTTTTATAGTCTAGCAATTTTTTAAAAATCCATTTTAAGAACCCTATCTTAAATCATCCTCAGCCTCTGTTTTATCCAGTAGAATCTTTTCTTCTTCTCTATTATGATACCTCTATTAGATCCACTTTGAAAGTATCAGAAAATTTTAAAAGTCCTGAGTACATTGTTCCCAAACAGACTTTATTTCTTCTATAGTAAAATAATATTTCTCCATTATGTTAGTAGGTATTGTTTCCTTTAATTACTCTCTGATTCCCTCTAGTTAACCTTCGAAGCCCAGTCTTATATTTTATTTATTTTCAAAGTCAAAACTTTCCCACAGTAAGGTTTCTTACAATTAATTTCAAAATCACCAGCTGTATTTTTATAAAATTTGAAACAGTCCATAAGAACTATTCTTTCAAATCCATCTGGCCCTTAGCTGTCCACAATCAACATTCTCAACTCCTTTTTGCTATTTTCCCAAAGTTTTTTTTTTTTCTTTTTAATCTTTAAACTTAATTAAATCTTCTTTCTTCAAGGACAGAAGGAAATACTCCCAGTGTGTAGCAACTTGCCCTTCAGAAGGTTTTTAATTTCCAAATAAATTGATAATAAGTAGTTTCCATTGTCAATTAAAAGAGGAAGTGTAAGCAAATCTAGTGTCCTTTTGAAGCCTCTGAACTGTGGCTTGGGCTCAATGTTTCCTGCAACTCCCAGACCATTCAACCCACTTGAGATCAGTATTTTGCAATCTCTTCACAGGGAGCCTCTGTAAGGTGTACTTGTGGGAGATCCAGTCACCTCCTTTATGAAATGGTTCCAAAGAGCTGGACCCTGCAGTGGTTCCTCTTACCTGCCACGGCCATCAGCTTCACAAAAAATGGAGCCATCTTCAATCTGCCATTATTTCCCTGGAAGTCTCCTATCTCATTTCTCTAAATAAACAAAACCTTTAAAATATCATCAACTGGTGCTAGTCAGCAAAAATCTATTGAACAATACCAAAGGTAGCAACCCATCTATTTGAACCTTGATCAAATAAACCAACTTTATATTCTTTCTCCTTTCTGCTAACAATCTTTAGTTCCCTCGGATAATGTCCTAGCATCTGCTTTCTTTTTATACTCGCTTTGTCTCTTCTCACAAAATTGTTGACAACTTTAGCAAGCTGGATTTGTAACTCCAGTATAAAGAGGTTATCCAGGTCACTATTCTCACTGTCTCTTTTCATGAAATCATTGACAACTTTAACAAGTCCTTTTGTAAAGGTCATGCACATCACTCTTCTGTTTTAATTGTTAAAACATCAGCCAGTTTTGTTTGTATATCCTATAGTTCATTTTTTTGTATATCCACTATTTTATCTTTTTCTGTCTCCTTCTTATAGGCTGTCATTTTTAAATCCATATTTAAATCAATTTCAGTTTTATTTGATGGAACTTGTTCCTCTTCCATGACACCTCTAGTTTATAATAGCAGATATCTTTAAAATTATTTTGTGAGCCCAATGGTCATAAATCTCTCTCAACAGATCCATTGATGTACTCATTTCCTTCTGGTGCCCACTAGTGACCAACCTTTAAAATCATGGTATCAGGGTTTTGTTTTGTTTTTTGAAATGTAAACATAGAAAGTTTCCCATGGGAAAGATTCTTACAGTTAATTTCAAAGTCTTAATTCAAGTCCATCTGAACCCTTAACCTATTTAAAGCTTTCTAAAATCAACACTCTGTAATCACCCTTCTGCTGTGTCCCCCCCCTTTTTTTTTTTTTTTTTTGCAAAACCTTAAACTTGTAATTAAAACTTCTTCCTTAAAGGACTGAAGAAAAACTCATCCAGTGAATATGATAAAATTTGCATTCTGAAGGTTCTCAAATCTTAAAAAGCAGTTAAAAAAAAGGTAAAATCCAAAGTGATTAAGAAGTGAATTTCAGTTGAACCTTAAGTCCATAAAGACTACATCAACAGCTATGAGGCCGATGGAATCCCACGACTCCCAGCTGCTTGCAAGCCGACCGCAAAACCTCAGTTCCTGCCATCTGCTCACAAAGAACAGCTGTCTGGAGTATGTATGAGTGATCTCAAGATCTCTCCTTTCTCCAGAGAGGAGAGTCCAGATCCAGCATCCAGATGCTGTTTTCATCTGTAATGTCTCCTGCTCTCCACAGGACATCAGTTTTCCATTTCCTCACCAGAAGTCTCTCTTCACTGCACTCAATTTTTCTTCCAAATCTGTGTTTGTTTAAGAGCTCATCTACATAGAACTATAAATATGCTTTCTTCCCACCCTTGATACTGGTGACCCCATAGCTTACCCTGTACTATGCCTCTGCAATGAGGTTGAAGGTGCCTTTTCACAATGCAGCATGTGGTAGTTTCAGAGGGGTGATTGGTTAGACATTGGAACTAAGGGATAGACCACCAGCAAGAAGCAGATGGAATGGGACTGGGCAGATTTGCTGGATCTTGCTATAATCCACCTGCTTGCTTACAAATTACCAGGCAGGCTAGGGGAGAAATAGGACCTTTAGGAAGAAATCTGCCATTCATGCTTAAGGAAAAAGAAAGAGTTAAAAATATTCCAGCTTTTTTTCTCTTTTGTACTTAGAGCTGCAGAGAAAATTGACCTTTTTTATTCCATTCTTTGGGCCTATTAAATATATATATTTATATATATATTATTTATATATATTTATATATATATATATATTTATATATATTAAATATATATATATATATATATATATATATATATATATATATATATGGAAGCCAAATATGCTCCACTGAATGAAGGCTTTCTCTTGTGGAAAACAAGAAACAACACTGAAACTGTTTCAGGCACTTCACTTTCTGCAGCAGAATGGCATGAAAATAGCAAGGAGGATAAATCCTTAGAGAATATTAACCATGCCAATTTCAACTGGATACCTTCAAGAGTTACACTGCAATAAATTATTGAATTATTTTCCCTGCAATTCTTTTAAGGCAGAGATAGTAAAAGTGAAGGCCAGAAAGCCCAGCTGCCTCCACACTGTTCTGCAAAAGCATATGGAAGAAAAACTGAACCTGGACATTTACAGCTTAAAAATAAAAGCTTGGCTTCACAGTCAAGAAAGCTAAATGAAAACTAGCTCTTATCTTTAAAATATTACCTTTTGAAAAACTGGCAGTTTTGAAGGAGTCATCTCAAGTAACCTGCCTGCCAGTGTGAGTGAGCATTTCAGGGTGTCAGCCAGAACCTTTCTCTTTGGCATTCTCTTTGCTGGACAATTTTGAGGATGATGTGTTCTTCCTTTGTTTCTGCTATATGTCTGCTTCTACAGAGGTTCTACACAGCTATGGAGCCAGTTTGGTATGGCAGTTAAAGGAACCAGACTAAAAACCAGGTGACTGGCAATTCTAGTCCAGCTTTCACCACAAAGCCAACTGAAAACTTTGGGCCAGTCACTCTCTGGCAGCCGTTGGAAAAAAGTAGTGGCAAACCACTGCTGGAAATATCACCAAGAAATTTGCAGAGACTTCTGGAAGATATTGAGGTCAATACTGACTTGATGGCACAAAATAAAAAAGGAAAGGAAAGGAAAGGAAAGGAAAGGAAAGGAAAGGAAAGGAAAGGAAAGGAAAGGAAAGGAAAGGAAAGGAAAGGAAAGGAAAGGAAAGGAAAGGAAAGGAAAGGAAAGGAAAGGAAAGGAAAGGAAAGGAAAGGGGCTATAATCTTTTCTTTTTTTTTTTTAATCTAAAGATGAAAAGTGACTTGGTCATCAAAGCACCTTTGGGGCCAATCCTGGGTTTGTTTGTTTTTTCCTTCTATGTTTGCTTTTTAAGATCAAGTGAATGGATTCATATGCCTAAAAGTGAACTTTTCTCCAAAATGAATTGGTCTAAAATTAGGGAAGAAGTTTGTGAATGGGTGTTTCTTCAAATGTCTATTGCTTTCTTCAGACACATCCAGACAGCCAGTTGAATATGCTTTCTTCTAGTGAGGTGCACAGGCTATAGCAGGACCCTGTACTTTATTACCCCATTGTGCAAAAGTAACCTGTTAAGTGACTTGTCTGTCAATTGAGTCTTTTGTATATAGAAAAAATAAAAATCAGCTTATTTTCCTTTTTAGTGGATCCAACAGGAAAGCTGTTATGGATGTGGGCATCAATGGTGGGTCAGATGTAAGGGGGGGGGGGGGAAATAAAGAAACATTGCAATATCACAACCCACACTCTGCCTATGTTGTACTGTTGTACTGTCATGCAAGTAGGAAAGCTAGCTGTAGATGCACTGGTGAGGGCTAGAAGTGGGAAATAAATCTTATTTGAAGACACTGAACCAATGAGGCATCTCTGACCATTTCAAGGACATACTCTCAAAATATATTATTTTTGTTTTATTAAAAAAAATTCATATGAGATCCAGAGGAATTATATATCCACTGATTTACATGTATGTGTGTGTGTTTGTGTGTTTGTGTGTATGCATGAGGGCATACGATCTTCTTCATGAAAAGAAATATTTAGTATTGAAGCAAGGGATGACAGATCTGGACTTATTCTTCTATTTTTATCAATCTGTGAGTCCTCCAATAAAATAGCAAAACAATACTTAAAAGCTTTTTCCCAGTATCGTTAAAAAATTTTAAATGTTTTAAACTAATAATATATTGGTTGCTGAATAATTAAAAACACCAAGACAGCTATATTTATAGATATCTATTGTTCTCTCAATATCTCATGATAGATTTTGGAAAAGACATAGTATTTCAGCTGAATAACACTAGAGAGTAATCTAACTGGGATATTGTCCCTGAGCTGCCAAGATTAGCTGCTTCAGTGAACCCTGTTTAATAAGAAGTATTATGCAAGAAAGCTCCCCACATTGCTCTCCCAACAGAAACATTTTTGTTTTAATTCTTACTAGGACTAATGCACAGATAAAATTAAATTACAGAGGTTGAAGAAAAGCAATATTTGATTAAAATCAATTAAGCACAACATCCTCCTGTACCATAATCCCACAGAATCATGTCATTTTGTGTTACAAGTTTCGTTATGGCAATGTTTGGGAGCTGACATTTCAATGTCCTGACATTTTGCCATGCACCATTTCATTGCAGTAGCACCTCGTTGTGCAGCATCTTGAGAATGACATTTCATCATGGACATTGTCTAGCACATTCCTTCATGCTCCATCTCACTGTTGACATTTTTGTCATTGAGATATTTTTATCTTTCTAAAATGATAGTGCCATCATTGTACAAACAATTAAATTATATTCATTTGAAATCTCAGTGGTGTGGGCATAAATTTAAATCAACCTCTACAACAAAGGGGAAATCAGAATGCATTTCCATGATTAAAATCAATGTGATTGAGATAGTTTCCTCTTTATCCTCAAAGCAAATTGTGCTATCATTTCTTAAAATATAAATCAGCAAGTCAATAGATATTTTGAAAATTACGTTGGGAGTAAATGCAGATCATTGACTACAAGCATCTCTCTTTTGTCTAGAAGAGAAAATGTCATTAAGGACAAAACTCTGAACTGTATTGTTTTCAATGTTTGCATTTAAAATTGTTCTTTCTACAATAGCGCTTTTGTCAAAGCAGCAGTGTATTCAAATTGAAACCAAAAAAAATCCACATTTTTAAGCAACTTGAAAGGAAACAGTTCATCAGTTTTTCTGGATGTGACATTTTCAGGTGATCCTGTAAAGCACAAATATCCAGTCCTCACTGGAAGGCTGTGAGGTTTTCAGTGGTAAGGAATTGCTATAAGAAATTAGATGCATTTACATCTACATTTCAGATGGAAGGCTTAGCTCCATATAATCCAACTTGTCAAATGCCATGCTTGATATCAGTGACAGCTGAACATTAATTAAAAATGGTGCAGCAAGACTCTAGATAATTATTCAATTAAAGCTCTTTTGCTGTCTTTCTCTAAGCTGTTCCTCTAGCCTATGAATAAGGAATCAGAAATCTTGCTGAATTTCAGCTGTGATTGTTCTCAGGCATTGAACTCCCAGCATATCTGGGAAATGCTGTAACCCATATAGCTATCGACATCTCTACCTATGGAAACAGATACAGCTAAAGCATTTGAAACAGAATGTGGCTGTCTGAATATGTAAGAAAACCTGATATGGTGTCACCTTAAACAATATATATAGTGGTTATAATGGTAGTGGTGGTTCTTTAGACCAGTTTTTAGAAATTACAGATTGTGACAGCATGTGATTGCCCATGGTGCTCTGTTATCTTCTGCTATCCAACCATAGAACAACTGCAGTATTATTCTTTTGAACTGAAAGCAGAACTTGAGAGAAAAGAGATAGTATATTTTTTCCATAGGAAAAGGGACAGCTGCTGTGCTGGCAAGGAACAGAAGAAAGCTGGAGGCTGAAATGAAAGACTTCTGGAAAGGGGAAAGGAGGAGGTGCAATGGCTGGCAAACAAAATGGATTTTTGACAGCATTGGCTGTTGGAGGTTTGCTGTTGTTTTTGCAGTTGTTTATTCCAGGAGAGCTGGGGATAAGAGTTTTCAAGTGGAGGAAAGTCTGAAGACACACTGAACGAAGAGGAAGAGTGATATGAGACAAATCTACCCAAAGACAGAACAGAAACAATTTTCTAACAGCCAGAAAAACAGACTGTAAGAGACAAAGTGCCAGCCTGCATAATTAAGTCCCTTTATTCCTAAGTAAGAATTAGAATATAGTGATATCTATATATAGTCCATTATATATAGGCTGTGTGCACATATAATACAGAACGAATTCGCTTTAAAAAGCCTAGACAGACATGCTTAACCCTAACCTCTATTTATTGCTTTATTGTTGCCTGTTATAGGGAGGTGGGAGCCCTGCAAAAGCTGCTGCAATGAATTACTGCCTGCTAACAAAACTGAGTGCTTAACCTTGATATCTGTCAATAATAATAATAATAATAATAATAATAATAATAATAATAATAATAATAATATAAAAAAGTGGGGGGTCAGAGGAATATGTGCTGTATGTCAAGTCCATGTGACGGGGATAGCATGATAAGAGGAGTGATTTAATTTGAAGTTGAGCAGATTATGACTGCTTTCTTCCATAGGAGCTTCCTTTGTCTTCACTGTGTTAAAAGTTGCTTGAAGTCTCATGACTTTGAAGGCTAAGATAGTAGAACATTCCTCAGTGGCAACATTATTAGATTATAAGCCTCAGATCCACTCCCTGCTAATTTCAGACACAGAGGAAAGATTCATAAAGGCTTGACTGTCATTTAATAGCAAGTGTCAAGGGATTAAATTGTTTTACTCCTGATTTTATTGTTGGCTGTCTGATTTTACTGTTTTATACATTCTATGTTTTAATTATTTATTTATTAAACAAGAAGAGTGTTATTTTTTTTAAAAAATGAATTATTTTTATAGGAATTGTTCTGTGGGATTGCTAATATATACTTAAACTTTAACATCATAGAGGTTTGAGAAAAGTAGATTTAAGACAGGTAACAAGTTATAATTTTGAAGATCATGTTCCTTTCTTTGTGTGACACAAATATACATACAGATATTACTGGCATAGATATACCTGAACCTAAGACTTAGTTTTAAAAAACAGAAATTTGGAGGTCTCAGTGGTACAAAAATGCTATTAAATATGAAGAATTGTTGCCTAATCATGCTTTCTAAGAAGAAAGGATTATATTTTAGATATGCCTTTCTGAGCTAGTTGGAAGAGGAAGAAATATCTCACCATAAACTATTCATAGAGGAAATGCACTTTCTGCCATGTTACCATATTTTTAACAATCTGATTTGTGTCTTCAAGTTTCTGTATTCCATTTGAAATTAAAAAATAAAATATATGACCAAGTTTTTTTTGATACACATGCAAATTTTAATATGCCCAGAATTACCTTTGCAAAAAAAAAAAAAAAAAAGTTTCAGGGAAGCACAAGTACTTATACTGCAAACCCATGAAGGATGAATCAGTCAGTAGAGGACTTCTATGAAACTGCTGAAACACAATAACTTGGTCTGATAACCTTCTTAGGTTGCTAATTCTTGCCAGTCAATCAGGAATATTAGCAGCAATGGCCCTGGCTTCAAAATGGTGGGCACAACTGGGCAACCATGTTCCCTCTGAACATGTATTGCATGCTTATAAAAAGGGGCAGAGTTTTGATCAGGCATAGCTGCCATTTTGAAGACAGTGACTGTCACTGTGGATGCTCCTGCAGCTAAGCCAGACTCCACTTGAAGACAGACCTATAAAAGGTCATTCTGCGGCTCATGGTTCATGAAACTGCTGAACATGTGGCAAGCTGAGAATTCATTTCTATAGAGAAAGGCAGTGGGTTGGAATCCTAATATTTCTTCCAAGGGTATTTGATCCTGTCCAATATAGACACTTCTGGCAGCTTGCCATTCTGTATTGGGTGACATTAGTCTTGTCATACTGATGCCTTGAGCACTCAGTGGTAGCTTATCAGGCTAGCTGCTTTCTCAGACTGCAAGTTTTGGTTCAAGCTTAGGAGATGAATTTCTGAAGTAATTAGAACTATGTATTTTGACATCTTAGATACTCATGTAGTATCTATAGTTGTTACAGCTCCTAGCCAAAAGAACAACTGAGAGATTCTGGAAACTGCTGTGAAAGTTATTTTCAATAAAATAGTCATCTTCTTCTTAGAAGAAGAATTGCATGCATATTTCAAACTAGTTTGAACCTACTACCTCAATGCACACTTACTTCTCTACTGCCTTGTTCTGAGAATTCTATTATGGAAACTGCTGAGGGAAATAGGTGCAGCACCAAACTCTGAAAATCAGTGCAGGTATTGTGAATGAAGCAAAATGTTGGTTGCCAAGAGTGGGGGTGAAAATATCACACATTGGTTTTGGGATAGGATGAGCCATTAGTAGGAATCATTGATCCTAAATAATTACAGAACTCAAAGTACAATTTGGGAAAGGAGGTACTCAAGAATAGCAAATGACAACACTGACAAACAGAACAAAGTGGCCTTCTATTGCTTCATTATTGAATGAGTTCATAATCTAAATTCTTACTGCACTGAACTTTAAAAGTTATAAGGAGCAATAATATTAATAAATGTTTTATATCCATCAGATCCTGCTGCTCATCACTCATATCCAAAATCACTTTTTGATCTCATCAACAAAGGAGTGACTAATAATGTTTGTCATAAGGCATCCAGTAACATCTAAAAGCCTCTTTATCCTCATCAGATAAATTCTCACATTTATTGTAAGACTAACATTTTAAAATTGAAAAATTATATTTTCAGGAGAGCTATATAACTTATTCCCATCTTTAACAATGTTTTATCTTTTTTTAATGTGATTTCCCAAGATCCTACGAGTATTTTCCCAGTGTTTTTGATATAAGTAATGAATTTAAATATCTCGGAACTCATCTGCAATGTCACTTGCTTCAGTATCATTCAACAGAGACTTACTGAAATACCAACGTCCAGATGGTTTAATAAGCTGTTATAGTTGTAAATTTCAAGCAATTGGGCTATGATCTGATATGTGATAAAATCTCTTGAAATAATATTTAGGAAACCAAAGTAATTAAGGCTATAACATTTCTGACACACAGCTAAATGACAAGAATGAGAAAATGTCAAGGGTCAATCAACTCTATGTATGTTCTAATTGTAATAATCTCATAAATTATTGTCTTTTTATGGATAGGAATATTCCTAATTTATTATCTAAACTCTGATTAAAATCTCCCCCCAAAATAATATGATTGCAACATATATGATCTAAATAATGAAAATACTCATGAAACATAGCAGATAATATAAATTATGTGAATCTAAAACTGACCTTCTGCAATTAGATTCTTGCAAAGCAATTACTAGTTGCTCTTTGACTATGATTAAAAAAAGTGACTTTGAATATAAATAAAGCACTAGGGCTGGATGGATTTCCTGTAATAGTACAAACTATTTAATATTTACTTACTCCTCTATGAATCATAAAATAATTGTTGTGTTTTAATTGTTTTAATTCTTGCATTTTATTTTTATATGCTACCCAGAGTCACTGTTGTGAGATGGGTGGCTATATAAATTATTTAAAAAAAAAAAAAGAGTTTGAAAATGCTATTTTATCTTCTTCATTTAGTGAAGTATATGTTACAGTTAATACCAAAACCCAATAAATATTATACTGCATGTGCTAACTATTATCCTATTTCACTGATTGCTGTAGATATTAAAATATTAATTGATGTTTTAACTAATAATTTAAACCAATTTCTTCAGAGGTTAAGAATTATGAAATGGGCTTCATTAACACTAGATTAGGTAATATTAAGCTAGTAATAGGTTTGGTTGATTTGAACAAAAAAGATAAAGCCTCAATTCTCATTTGATGCAGAAAAAGCTTTTGAAAAACTGTACAGAACATATATGTATGGTACTTTAGAAGAATGTGGATTTTCCAAAGGATTTATAAAATAGATCCAATTCTCTATAAGCCCTCTAAATCTATGCTGAAAGTCAATGAACTTTTTAATCTACTTTTTATTGTATAAAGATACTGGAGAAGGTGTTTATTCTCTCCTTTGATTTTTGATATTTGTTTGAACCCTTGCCTTATACTGTTAGACAAGATTATAACGCCTGGAAAGGAGGGTTACATAATTTAGTAGAATATAAATAGGTATTATAGGCTGCTATTTTTAAAATTTTTGATCTTCCCACTTTGATTCCAAGTCTGAAGCACTAGATTAACATGTTTGGGTGAAATATAGGATACTGTGTTAGCTGGTACAAGTCAGAATTGATGCCAATACGCAAAGATTTAGTCATTCATATATTAAATGATTACCATCATTGTATATGTACTGGATTTATTATTTAGGTATTCTTATTCCATATCATGTTTCTCAAATAATTACATTTGATATAGTTACAAATAATTACATAATTACAATAATTGCAAATACTTATATAAATTACATTTATAATAATTAATTATGAATAACATATATAAAGATGTTTTCTAGGGTATTGTTAATGGAGGTTTCATTTTTTAACCTTGGAGGTACAAGGTAAACATACCCGAGCAATAGCATTTTCAGTTCAGTTTCTATTTAACAGAAACAATCACTAAATCCTATAGGAAAAAAAGCACATTATTAATATTTATACCTCTTAGCAATATATCAACTTAATATGCAGATTTTAAACAGTGGATGGAATATGTAATTGGAGACAGCCATTTTGTCTAAAAAATGGGAAACAGAATTTAATTTTACTTGGATTATAATTCTACATATGGAGTTGTCCCACATTTAAAATGTAGGCTTTTCTTAACACATAATCTTAATATTCTAGTTTTCAATTATCTCTTAAATTAGGAAGGCTCTTTTACTGTTCAGAAGAAAATTATTGCAATTCTTTATTTTAATTCATTGTTTATATTGTGGTTATTATTGCACTGATATTTATATACACATTGAATTTTTAAAACAACCTGCACTTTTTAAAAAGACATAAAAATATTTAGTTATAAATAACTAATGAAATACTGAAGATTCTTATCTAACAAATTTAGTCTTATTTAATTCTACAATGCTTAATTCCCTGTTATTCACTTTATGTTTATGTTTATTTTTGCTTTTTTTGCTTCCCCCCCCCTTTTCTTGTTTTTTTTTTTTTTCTTTTTCAAATGTTTGATAAAACTATAATAAAAAATAAGCAGTTGAAAACTGTTTTAACCTCAAATTTCAACAGAATACAGCTAATTCAGCAAAGATAATATTCTGGACATTGAACTTGACTGCATTTATTTAGAACATGAATTAGGACAAAACAAGAATCAGGCTCATTAGTTGCAATGTAAATATAAAACAATTTAAATGCTATACAAAAGTTACTCAAACATTATTTGGATAAAGGCCATAATGAACAAGAGATAAAATTTTGTGCATATGGAATGCTAATGATAAAACTCCCTCCCTCCCTCCCTCCCTCTCTTCTCTCTCTGTCTACCTGAATGAAGATTGTGTTTGGCATTCTGTCATATTATTAAGATCCTTGTTTTACAAACTCTTGTTTTTTCCAGTACACTGTTATCCTTCTAAAATCATAATGTAGTGCAAGTGCCTGCAATGTTATTCAGATTATTGGTTCAGTTCAGATTATTGATCGTAATGGGCTTTATATTTCCTTTCTTACATTCAGTTTACAGTATATGTTTGTACTTACATTACTGAGAATACTCAAGGTATTAATTGGCAGAATGGCAAGTGCTGGACTATATTTCAAGAGTAAGCACTAAATTGTAATTTCAGTTATGTTAACAGAGTGTTAGGTATTGGGGAGGGGTTAAGATTTGAGGCTACTGAGGAAGCATTCAAAATGCATTTGGTCTACCTGGTGCCAAGGTTTCTTTGACATTTTTGAAACAATTCATCTCTCCCACACTACATTCTACTTCTACCCTGAGACAGGAGAACAAAACTGTTAGCAAAAGGCAACATTTTGTTCATAGACTGTTACAGGCCGTTTAGTTTTCACAATTTTGGAGACTATATTTTGTAGGGGTATTCTGTGTATGCTTATCATTTATAACAATATTTATCATTGAGCAATCTACAGTATTTCAATTGCACGACAGCATTTAATCTTGAGTATTTTTTTTTCATAAATCATCTAATTTGGTTTACATTTCTACTATACTTAATAAAGAAATATCTCAATTCTTACTTTGTCTTTATATCATTTATGCTGAGATGCAATGAAGCTGGAGTGGCTCAGGGTCCCTGACTTCCCCTTCCTTGGATGGATGGGATATGGAGGTCCCCAGCCTTGGGAACTGGGTGACCTGGATTGGAGGATAATGCAGCCTTTGGGGGGATATGTGTGGGCCAAAGTATTACAGTGGTGATGGGCATGGGGAGATAGGCAGGAGACAAGGAGTGAACTGTTCTTGGGGAACTTGGGACGAATGTCTTATACAAGCTTCACATTCCAGCTCCTTGGTCTCAGTCCCTGTACCCAGTCAACAGACCTTCAGAGGCCCGGGCTTTCAGCTACTGTTTCTAAATGCCAAGTCAGTCTGTAATAAGGCCTCCCACATCTGTGATTTAATTGTTGATGACAGGGCTGACCTGGCATGTATTATTGAGACCTGGCTGGGCATGGAAGGGGGTATGGCTCTTTCTGAGATATGCCCAGCTGGGTTTTGGGTGTGGCATCAGCTGAGACCCTGGGGCAGGGGTGGAGGTATGGCAATCATTATCTGGGAATCGCTAAAGTTTTTCAGGGGCGTTGTACCACAGGTCACTAAATGTGAGACACTGTTCATTAAGTTGGGCTCTAGGGATCAGTTGGGATTGTTGCTATTATACCAGCTTCCCTCTTCATAGCAACCTCCCTGCCTGAGCTCCTTGACTCTATCTCTGGGTTGGCAGTAGAGTTCCCCACACTTATGGTCTTGGAGGACTTCAATCTGCCTTTTCTGGAGGTGGGGTCTCAGGTCACTTAAGAATTCATGGCCACCATGATGGCTATGGGCCTATCCCAGGTCATCCAGAGCCTGCCATGAGACTGGTCACACATACCAGATCTGGTGTTCCTCTCAGAGCAGTGGCTATTTGATCTGAAACTGGGGGAGCTTTTGGTGTCCCCGTTGTCATGGTCAGATCATGCCCTGATCACCATGGGATTCTTTGGCACCAGTATCCACTGCAGGGAGGCTAGGCCTATTAGATCAGTCTGCTCCCAGTGTCTAATGAACCTGGATGGGTTTCAGAAGAAGCTGACCTCAACTGGACTGTTTTGCCATTGTTCTTATGCTGGGCCTGACAAGGAGCAGATGGCAGTCGTGGCTAGGAAGGCCTTTGCACAACTTCATATTGTGTGCCAGTTGCACCCATTCCTAGATCGAGGGCCTCTACTGATAGTCACTCATGCCCTAGTCCCCTCCCGGTTGGAATACTATAATGTGCTGTACATGTGGCTGCCCTTGAAGAATATCTGGAAGCTTCAGGTGGTGCAAAATGCAGCAGCATGGGCAGTTATGTGTGTTTCTAACAGAACACACATTACACTTCTGGTCCACAAGCTGCATTAGTTACCAGTCTGTTTCCAGGTCCAATTCAAGGCCTGGTTTTGACCTTTAAAGCCCCACATGGCATGGGACCAAGTTATTTGAGGGACTGCCTCTCCACAATTACATTTCCCCATCCCATCAGATCCAGCAGAGAGGGAATGCTGCAGGTCCCATCGGCTCAGGAACTTCATTTGGCAGGTCCTAGGTGGTGGGCCTTTTCTGCTGTGGCACCCATGTTATGGAATATCCTCCCCACCTCCAAAGTGAGGTTGGCTTCATCACTGCTGACCTTCCTAAGGTTCCTCAAAACCTGGTTGTGCCACCGGGTCTGGGGACCGCAGGGGACTGGTGAATTATTGAAGTGGCTCCATTATTATTAACATTTCTTCACCTCATACTTCTTCTCTTTTAGGTTTTTTCTTTTTTTAATATTAGTAATAATAATAATGGTTTGGTATTTATTAACTAATTGTTTTTAACCTTGTTGTACACCGCCTAAAGTCACTTGATTTTGAGATGGGTGGCTCTATAAATTTGACAAACAAGCATACAAATAAATAAAATTCATCAGTTTTTTTTTCAACTTCATTTTTATTTTATTCAGAACATGAATGAGTAAATCATACTGTTGGAGGTGCAATTAAAACAGCACTTTATTAAAACATATGTTTGCAATGTCCTAATATTTTGATGTCCATATTCTTTTGAATTCATTCTTTTGAATTATATACTTTTTACTTGAAAGTTGACAGGTAGTTGATAGGAACAGTTTCTCTGTGGCCTTCCCACTGCTAAGCTAGTCCTTCAACAATAAATTTATGGCCCCATTATTCAGTGAATTCAAGACCTGATGTTATCTGCAGCTTATGAACCACTTGGTTACAGACATACCGTATTTTTCCGACTATAAGACGATACTTTTTTCTAAAATCCTTACGCTAAAAATTGAAGGGCGTCTTATTCAAGGAAGTCAGCCGAGGAGAGAACCGCACGGTTGCAAAACTGCCCATACTTTGTGTCTGCAAACGGGCTTCCTCCTATTGCTAGCCTCCAATCACAAGTGAAATAGCTTGAGTCTGCAAACAGACTTCCTCCAATCATGAGCCTTATATAACTGACATCAGCTGATGCTGAACAAACCAATTGGAGGAAGTCTGTTTGCAGAGACAAGCTATCGGCAGTTTCACTCGTGATTGAATGTAATCAGTTATGCAAAAGAGCATGGAAATAGAGCTGCAGAGAGACGGTTTGGACCTCCTCCCACCGAGTGTATCAGGTAAATGTTACCTAATTATTAAATAAAAATGTGTTCTGCACTATCTTTAAAATATTGATTTCTTAATTTTGGGTTGGAAAAGTGGGGGGCATCTTGTACATGGGGGCGTCTTATTGACGGAAAAATACGGTAGATTATATATAGACAACTACAGTGAAAAATATGGTCATCTTTTATTGAAACTATTTCATAAAACTTCATATACGAGGCACACACAAAGTTTCTTTTTCCTTTTCTCTTTTTTACTATTATTTTTTTATTTGTTTTTGCTTTTGCTTTGTTGTTTGTTTTGTTTTGTTTTTTCCTAAAAATGAAATTGGTTAGTATAGCTACCAATCATTGAAATGCTTATGTGGAACATTTGTTCATGGATTTGTTAATATTCACCCTCTATATTTCAGTTTCTTTCTCTTTCTTTTCATGTTCTTATCTTCTCCTTTCTTTACAACTAAGTATTTTTTCTATTTGTTTTTTTTTTTATATTTAGTTAATAAAAACAAATCACAACAACAAAAACCTTAAAAGTTATCAGAGCCTGGGTAGTGGGGGGATATCTTAATGGCCAAGTGATTGTGATTTATTCTATTGTTCCATTGTTATTAGAACTTCATATTTGCCAACACCTTCATTTCCGAGGATACATAGCACTCATGTTTGATTAACTTTTCCCATAATTCTACCTTACTTCAGTTCGGTTTCGTGCAATTCACTTCTGAGGCTATGAAGTTCAGCTCTGTAATAGAGCTGAAAAAGTCCTTTAAAATATTTCTGGAGATGATCTACATTTCTGTTTCTCAAACTTGGTAACTTTAAGATGGGTGGAACTCCCCAGCCAGGCATGTTGGGAGTTGAAGTCCACACATCTTAAAGTTGCCAAGTTTGAGAAACACTGATCTAAATCCCTTCCAGCAGACTGGTGCTGCAGTGCACATGAGTGCACACACATACATACAAATGAGGAAAAAAAATGGAATGAAACATTAATACTTATAATAGAATGAATTTGGAATTTAAATTGATGTGTACATCTCTAGTCTGTAAACATGCCCACACTTAAGGAGAAAATATATTATTTCATATCATACACATTCACAATTATTAAGAACAGTAATTTTTTTATCCTAGAACTGAATACTGTACTTTTACAAAAAAATACTTATTAATCCTATATCTGAGACATGATCTGCTGACGTATCCGATAGTCACTATGATATTTCAACCAAGCTGTCAAAAACCCTTTTTTTCTTTAATGAAGAACATAGAAAAAAGAAGGTAAGATTATAGAATAACATTTGCATTGAACATACTTTTTTTTCTAAATACATGTGAAATTGAAAAACTGAAATAATGATTTGTGTAATCCGTATTTGTGAACCAGGTTTACTATTTTTTTTAAGATAGATTCCTATCAAAATCCAGCATATTCTTACATTTTGAAGCAATGCACTTAATAATCATGTTTGAGCACGTGAAAAGATCATCTATAGTTATCTGTCTATTCCATGTAACTATCTTTGGAACATGAACCCTTCTCATCTTGTGCTCATTCCCAATGAATTTTATTTCCTAATGCCTTTAGTCTCTGAGAGAAAATGTGAACAAAGCAATGCAATCATCCCAGAACAATGTATGATCTACATTTTACAATGCTTTGTTTGCCTTTATAGGTTGACGCAGCTGATGAAAAGGGGATTGTATAATAGTACTTCATTGTAAGCTTAGTGAGACAGACAGTTTTCAGCAGTTTCCTAAGGTGTGGTATGGTTGAGGACAAGGAGAGAGAAACAGAGGCTTTTCACCCAACCTATTAATCAACACAGATTTTGTTAGAGAATGCCAAAGACAGCAGGAGGTATAAATATAGATATTTGGTATAAAGCAGAAATAAGCAAACACTTTAGAGGCACTACCAAATATGTTACACTATATGTAGATGTAATTGGTAAGGTAGGATGAGACCAGAATAGAACTTTTTTGGCTTGAATGAAAAGTGTTATGTTTGGCAAAAGCCAATACTGCATTCCAGCATAAGAATCCTATCCCACCTGTGAAATATGGTAGTGGTTTGGGTCTGCTTTGCTGCCTCTGGACCAGGACAGCTTGTCATCATTGATGGAACTATGAATTCTGAATTGTACCAACAAGTTCTACTGGAAAATGTCAGGGTATCTGTCCATGAACTGAAACTCAAGACAAAACTGGTCACGCAGTAAGACAAGGATCCTAAACACACAAGTCGTATGGCCAAAAAATGATTAAAGCAGAAGAAAGTTAATATCTTGGAATGGCCACATAAAAATCCTGACCTAAATCCTATAGGAATGTTGTGGAAGGTCCTGAAACAGGCAGTTCATGCAAGGAAGCCCACCATCATCCCAGATTTGAAGATGTTCTGTAAGGAGGAATGGGCTAAAATGCCTTCAAGCCAAAGTGCAGTACTGATCAACAATTACTGGAAACATTTAGTTGCAGTTATAGCTGCCCAAGGGGGGCACACCAGTTATGAAAGGAAAGGTTCATATACTTTGCCACACACATGTATGTAGCTTTGAATAATTTTCCTCAGCAAATAAATGAACAAGATAATGCTTTTGACACATTTATTTAATTGGCTTCTCTTTATCTAGTTTTAGGACTTGTGTGGAGAACAGATCATGTTTTAGGTTATACAGGTAGTCCTCAACTTATGACGGCAATTGGGATCAGGGAAATCAGTAGGGAAGCTGGCAGGAAATTGCAAGTCCCAGGCTGGGAGGCAGGTAAGTGGCTCTTGCTGAGTGGGGGAGGGAACAATGGGGTACGCAGGGGCATGGGGGATGGTTGGATAGGGTGTGTGAGGGTGTGAAAGAGGTGCTGCACAAGTCAGGAAGGGTGTGCAAGGGTGCGAAAGGGTACAAGAGGTGCTGCACAGGTCATGGAGGGTCAGGGATGGTGTGTGAGGGTGCACGAGTGGCCGGTGCAGCACAAGTGCAGAGGGGGATGTGCAGGTGGGGGAGACTTACCCCAATGACTTGCAATCTTCCCTGCTGGCTTCCCCACTGACTTTCTGGAGAAGCTGGCAAGGAAGGTTGCAGATGGCAATCATGTGTTCGCAGGACACTTGTCAACCTGTTGTGTGAACTCCAAGGACCAATCATAACCACCATTCATTCAGCACCATCATAACTTTGAACAGTCACTGAATGAATGGTTGTAGATCGAGGGCTACCTGTATTTATGCAGAAATATTGAAAATTCAAAAGGGTTTGCAAACTTTTAAGCACCACTGTATGTTGGTGGTGTGACACTATTTGAAGGGAGTGCTAAAATAATATGGGAGATGTTGATTGACAAGTAATTTCATCATCTGGTATTTATCTATTTAAAAAGGAAGATTTGTTACAGACCTGCAGCGTCTGTCACCTTGAGCCTTACATAGTTTGAGAAACCAGAGCCTGTCAATACTTAATGTACAAGTAATTTTAACTATACATTTTTGAAATACTGAAGTAATGTGGAGAAGAACAGAGAATAATAGCTAATGGGGATTCCTGAACAGCAGGTATTCAGAATCTCAGCTGGTACCTCAAAGTCTACTGAAGGAAGAAAGGAGCTTACTACCTTGATTATGTGAGCATGCAAGCAAGCTGTTGAAGTCTATAGAAAAGGAAAATCAAATATTAACAGAAAATGTATAGCTCTTGTAAGTTTAACAACTGTTAGTAACTTACCCTGTTTACCTGTAAACTCTTCAAATCCCCATTCAGTAGCTGACAAAGAACAATAATTGTTTATTGATCTCACTACTAACAATGTTTCACTCATTATTCAGCAGGGTCTAGAAATGTGACTTAAGTCCAATAATGGCTTTACACATCCATAAAATTATCTATAAAATGTATGGATTTGTTACTATTTATCATAATTAATCAGAAGGTTAGATTATTTTTCCTTTTCCCCTGGCTCCATGTTGGCAATGTGCCTGCTTAATAGAAGATTTCAGAAAAACTATTTTCATATGGAATTTAATTGTATCTTCATAGAGTAGAACCTACTTAGGCCTCATCCACACTGCGAAGTTGCCTATTATAAGTATGGGCCAAGAAACCATTTTCTTAAGGGCAGAGATAAATGACATTGCCCCTTAGTCAATTCTTGCCCACAGCATATGTGACCTCTTGGTGTGTTCCCTGCTCCATTTTCAAAGGTTGTTTTCTTTTGTTTTTTTTCCTTCCCTGTTTCTGTTTTCTCAAGTGCATCTGCTGCATTTTACTTTCTTATAGACCAAACTCTGAACTTTGGCTACTTTGTAGAGGCAGGAATGCTCCCTTCCTGCATTTTCATGGCTGAATAGCATCTGCTGCAGGCATTGTTACAAGAGTTTTTTTTTTCCTTACTAGCACAATGGTTATAACACTGCCTAGCATGTAGAATGATTCCAGTTTGAAAGCCAGAAAGGTTTTTTTAAAAATTACTTTTCTACTGGGACTAGGCTTTTTTAAACTATGACCTCTAATTCACTGTTTTACCATTTATCCAGTCACTTGGTATGAAAAATTATGAAAAGTGCATTGTTGGGTTTATTTAAAAAAAAAAAAAAAGTGCCCAGAAGAACATTAGATAGCGCAAGAAAAGAAAAACAGTAATTTGAAACAAACGTTTCTGCTATGTCACAGGCACCATTTCCTCTTTCAACCCCCTCCCCCAACCTGCTTTGGAACTACAGTGTCCTCTAGAATATTCATAAGGTGCCGTATTTATTGGAATTGCTCTAACTATATTTATTGTTATTTCAGTTGATTGTATAAAGCCTCAAATTCTTCTTTGGAATTCCAATTTGTTTTATTTTTGTGCAAAAAGTAGTTAATGCATATTGCCGACACTAAAGATCCAAGACTATTGCACTTATTAGGAAAATAGAAAATAATCCTAATTCTTTTCAAAAATTTATTTACCTAACTTAGCAAAGAATGAAGTAAGCCATGAAAATCTCCATAGGCTGTCAGTGGTGATATTTACAGCTTCAAGGGGAAAAAATCCCATTAGGATCTGAGCATTCTGTTCTATGTTCCTACTCTTATTCATGTAAAAATAGTGTTGTTCTTGAAAAGAGACAAGCTTATTAGTAAATCCAGGACTCTGTGATTTTGTAAGACCTATCTTCAATGCAAGTGTCTTACTTCCAGGACACTTCATCCTGAAGGTTTTTTATAGAGTCAAATTACAAATAAGTTCTAAATTAGCATAAACCTAAATGCAAAGCTCATTTAATATCTAAGATTCACTATCTGAAAAACATTGCTCTCATAAATCTGTAAATCCTTTTTTTTTTTTTCCCCTGAGTTGCTAGTATGGGAACTTTGCCAAAGACTGCTGTTCCAATTCTATAGGCAGTACTACTCAGATTAAGAACTTGCTTAGAGGTTAGCTCTCAGACTTGGGAAACATTTGTACATTGCCATCCAAACCCACAAAGAGCAAGGCTTTTAAAGCTTTATTTCCACAAATATAAAAGATTCCTGGGGTCCTTATCTGCAGAGTTAAGATATCTATATTCTGGTGATGTTCAGGACTACAATTCCATGAACTATTACAGCCTTGGTAAGCATCACTAAGGGATTTTGGCCAAGCATTAGGAGAAGTAAAAGGACCATTGGGACTGCATTCTAACTGATAGATAAGTTCTATTAAGCTAGTAGTTCAAATAGCATTTTCTCACAAGGGCAAATTAGGGCAATAGCTTGGAGACGCTTGGAAAGCATGAAACCATTAAGGGCTGGTGGAAGTCTGCCTACCCCTCAATGCAAAGAGTGCAAAGAATGTTACTTAGTCAGATGAAGTCCAAGGATAGACTAGGTGTACAATTTTAGGGATCCTTTGTTTCTCCTGCAATAGGCTTCCCAGGCCTCATCATCCCTTGACCCAAACAACCCGTTTGGCTCAACTCATTGAAGAAAGTGGTGGAAAACACAACTTTCCATCAACTATCCTTTTCCTGTAAGGGTTGGGTTGCCAGCATTTTCCAAACACCATGATGGAGGGCTCCCAATTAACAATTTCAGTATTTTGTCAAACACAATAATCAGTCATCTCTGTCTCCAACCACAAACCTCCTCCCCACTGGTAATGGGGAACAATAATTTAACATAAGCAAACAGGAGAAATTATGGAGGGCATAAATAATATGATATTGGAATAAAGGTTTCCAAGACTTCAGGGTTAGTCCAAACAGTTTAGTGAAGATGATGATGGTGATGATGATGAACTTGACTATTTTCAGCCAGTCCTTTGCTCCAGTGCTGAAAGAGTGTGGGTTAACCATTTGCTAAATCAAGTAGGACTAGACAGCAAATATTCAAAATGAGTTACTTTCCAGCAGTGTGATGGGTGCATACAGGCAGTTTGACCTTCCCACCTCACAGATGTGTGAGTTGTCAAAATATTTGGTAGGATTAGGTCCATCAATGGTACCAGGAAATGCTTCCTCTGGTATTCATGAAGGACATAATCACCAGGCTTCAGGGAATGGCACACAGCTTATGCAGGAGGAAAGAACATAGCTTTCATCTTTGCAGAGATAGGCTGAAATTGTTTAATGAGAGACAGACTGTATTGCACATCCAGGCTAGCATGGTCCCCTTTGGCAATCAACAGTCAGGACTAGTACAGTAGGACCAGCATCGGGCAACCAAACACAATTTCAAAGGAAGAGAGACCATGCTTTTTGTTAGGAAGAGTTCTAATTACTAAGAGAACATATGGGACAGTATCTGGCCAGCATTAGCAGTGATTTTTTGCCAATTGAGTTCTGATGTCTAGGTTCCAATGTAAGCAGAACTTTATGGATAAAAACTGCAATTGTAATTTGATACCCAGAGCTTTGCAAATGGTCCTGAACACAGGACTGGAGAAATGAGTGCCAATATAACAATCTAATATGATGGGGAAAGGCCACCTAGGAATAAGATTGGTTATTTCTTTGCCACTGTGATTGCATCAGAACAGTAACAAAAGTAAGCTTCAGTCCATCCTATATGGCTTAGAAGGGTTCTGTGTCCATGTTCTGGGTGCCCATTCCAATTTTATTAAAAAGCATACACTTTTCTGGAGCTACAGGACTCCTTTAGAGGGATGGAGGAGCTAAACATGGGTTTAAATTGGGATGTGGTGAGGATGAGAAAGGGAGGAAAATACAGGTTGGTTATGCAGAAACAGGTTGTATGTGACGCAGATTACAAATATCTTATTAATTAACAATTGTAATGTATTTAAAAACACATATTTGTTGAAACCTTCTGAAACTGCCTGAAACCTTTTGATGGCACTCACTCACTCAAACATGCTGTTAAAGTATATTTTTTTCCAAAAAAAATGTTCCTTTGAGATCTGCAGTAGAGTGTCCCGGAAGATGGAAATGCTATGATATTATGGCTGATGTGGGTCTTTCAGGCTGTGTGGCCGTGTTCTGGAAGTTTTGGTTCCTAATGTTTCACCAGCATCTGTGACCGGCATCTTCAGAGGACAGGAGTACAGACAGGAGCGGTTCTCTCTGTGCCCAGCTCCTGTGCCAGGAGAACTGCTCCTGTCTGTGCTCCTGTCCTCTGAAGATGCTGGTCACAGATGCTGGTGAAACATTAGGAACCAAAACTTCCAGAACACAGCCACACAGCCCAGAAGACCCACATCAGCCATCATATTCCAGCCATGAAAGCCTTTGACAATACATTGCTATGATATTACTTTGATTTCATTTTGAGTCCTGATGCTAAACTTAATTGATTCTTTTTGCACAAAAAATTGGTTTTATGTAGAATCCATAGGGGCATTGCTGGAAGATGATGGCATATATCACACTAGAGTATATGAAGGCATCATTAATTTTATATGCACAGTTACTAAGGCCTGTGTTGGTGCTGTTGATGTACATGTGGGGGCAAAGTAGACATTTGGAATTGTTGCAGGGACTGGTTCCCATGTTGACATTGTCTCATCATTGCTTGTTGCTTGTGAGAATCTGGATCAGGTTAGGTGCTTGTCTGTATACAAGTATGGACTTGTCTCCCAGTGTCTGTGAAAGTACAGTGTGATTGTTTAGTATGAACTGTAGCTTATTGACAATGTTTTTTAGTGGTTTGAGCTAGGTGACACCAGTGGTGTTCTGTTTTTGTGGTCTTTCTTTAATAGGTTCTCCTTGGTCCTCTGGCTCTGTTGATGTCTATTGATCTTGTTGGACAGGTAGTTCATTCTCCTGAATGGCTGGTTTAATGCCATTAGCTGATTATCTCTGTCAAGTAAGTCAGAACAAATGCAGTTGTATCACAGAGCCTGGTTGTAGATGATGGATTTGGTGGTATGTTCTGCATGGAAGCTAGAAGCATGTAAGTATGCATGGGATTCTATAGGTTTCCTGGACAATGTGTTGCTATTGTGGCCTGTTGTGTAGTTTTACTGTGGTATTTCTTTCATGGAGTCATATTTTATGAAATTTCAATGTGTTCCTTTTTCCTAAAGAAATCTTTTTTCTCTGAACCTGAGAATAAATTTTTTGAACCCTGGTAAAGGAGAAATCAGCTTTTTTTTTTGTTGGTTAATTGAAGCATGACAAGGTGAAACAAATTATAGAAATGTGAACAAGGTAGGAAAAATAAGCAGAGTGTGGCTTCTGTAATTCTTTTCAACACCTTTATCAGCAATGGCCATAGGAGACATTTGTATTTTCTTCTATATAATAAATTTCTTGTGTCTGTGTGTATATTCCTGGTCCTCGTCAATATGATTAGGAAGTGTAGGTGGGCTGCATATGCTCCACTCTAGGTTACATTACTGGGAGGGAGGAGAGAAAGATCACAAAATGGAGCAGTCTCCAATATTCCAAGTTGCTGCCTATGTGCCTGTTCCACAGAGAATGAGTGGGAATTTTTTCCCCCTCATTTTATTTTCTTCTCAGTTCCTAGCCAGATCTGGCCTATTTTCAAAATCCATCCTTTACTCAGCTCTGCCATGCCAGAGTTGGTCTTATTCAGTTTAGTTTTCAGAAAATTATCCTGTTAATGATTATACAAAGTCCAAGCCCCTTTACATAATTTCTTCCCAATATTCCATTGAGTTGGAAAACAATGTACGGAAGAGCATGGCTTCTGAAATTCTTTCCAATTCCTTTAGCAGCTGTGTGTTTGTGCATATTTCTTTCTTGGGAACTAATCAGGATGTGTATATATGTGTCATCTCTGTGTGTATATCTGGGTGGGTATATATGTCTTTGGATGTATTTCTGCATTCCCTGTGTATTGGGTCTATTGTTTGTGTTATTCATGTACTAACAAATATAGGAAGGAGAAATAAATGAGGATACTTTCCCAAAGGAATGCATTGGACTTTTTTTTTTCTGGATTTTTTTCTTTTTCTCTGTAGAAATCCTGATCCAGACCATTTTAAAGTTTGATCTGTCTTTTGCTAGCTTCCCCCACCACACCAAACATTTTGGTCCAAACTTTTTGGACCCATTTTGTTGTTTTCATAGAATTATCCTGCTGATGGACAGAGTCCCAAGGCCCTTTATATACTTTTTTACCACATTTTGTTGGGTTGGAAAGATTATTTTTTAAATAAATCTGTCTTTTTTGCATCATATATTTCTTCATCTTGTGCCCTCTTTTTATTTATTTGCTCTATTTCTATAATGTATTCTTCTGTTTTCCTAGAGTTGACTTCTGCATATTCTTTAAAATAATAAATACATTAGCATGTTATAATCAGGCTTGTTTCTGACCTTTGTATTTATGTTGCTAGCCACAGTTTTTAGAGTCACATGTCCATAGGCTTGTCCATCACAATCTGGTAGACATATTTCCCACTAAAGAATTTGCTCTTCTGTATTTAAATTTAACTGGCATTAGTGCATGATTTTAAATGCAGTGAACAGCAGATGAAATATTGAGCTGAAAGATGGTGAACTGTTTGAAATGAGGTAATTCATTACTGCTTAATAAAGCAGAAGGCAGATAATCATTGTGATGGTCCTAAATAATGACAATGGCAGCGATTCAGCTACTGCACAGTTGTCACATAAGTACTTTCCATGTTAGATAAGTACTGCAAAGTTTTCAAGTTCATGGCTTACAGCAACTTTGTAGATGTGAGTGCCAGATAGATTCCTAGAGACGTGGGTGACAATTAGTTACTTATCTTTCAATTCTGAAAATGGAAGTTGAACGTTAAGTGGCAACAAAAAGCAAAGCACCTCTGGGATTGGAGCTCCAGCCAGGGCTAGACAGAAATGACAGAAAATCATTGAGAACAGAAGGCATTAAAAGGTCAGAAAGAAATTGCGATCAAGCCCTGTTTGATCATTTTATCAGTTGGTATTTTTCTGTGCTCTTGAATAAACAATAGATTATTTTCTCTAACATGACTTCTTAAGCACTGTAATTAGAAGTACTAGGAATTTAACACAGACTTCTTATTTGGATCTTAGAGGGTGGATGCATGTTATGGAAATGTCTAAAATAAAATCATCCAGATAGTATATCAAAGTAAAGTTTCCTCTTACTCCAACTAATCAGTCAGATTTTCCCTCCTCTTTCCTCTTCTCACAATGAGATTTTTTCCTACATTTTAACCATTGGGGTTGATGAAGAGTTTTTCAAAATGATTAAATCAAGATAGAAAGATAGATAGATAGATAGATAGATAGATAGATAGATAGATAGATAGATAGATAGACACAGACACAGACACAGACACAGACACAGACACAGACACAGACACAGACACAGACACAGACACACATAGAGGAGGAGGAGGAGGAGGAGGAGGAGGAGGAGGAGGAGGAGGAGGAGGAGGAGGAGGAGGAGGAGAAGAAGAAGAAGAAGAAGAAGAAGAAGAAGAAGAAGAAGAAGAAGAAGAAGAAGAAGAAGAAGAAGAAGAAGAAGAAGAAGAAGAAGAAGAAATAATCTGTGTTCAGGTTTTTTAAAAAAAAACTTGGATAATTGAATTAGGACAGTGTCTCTCTAAAAGCTGCTGTTGCCTGTGTTTGATACTTAAGATCTGCACTGTTGTTAATATGAAATGTATTAATTATAAATGCTATTTGTATTTGTATTCTATGGATTTTTATGGAATGAGAAACACCTTTACAGTAATAAAACATTTTATTTCTGTTTTTTGAATACCAAGGGAAGCACTCAAGGTTAACATAGCCATTATTGGGTTTTGTGGAATGATCTGCAATTTTCATAAATAGTTTAATGTCATGAAACCCTCACATTTTTATACAGAGAGAGAGAGTATGCATATGTGTGTGTGTGTGTGTGTGTATGTAATTTATTTTAGGATGTGCTTAATAAGAATGTGCTTCATCGAGATAGATAGATAGATAGATAGATAGATAGATAGATAGATAGATAGATAGATAGATAGATAGATATAGATAGATATAGATATAGATATAGATATAGATATAGATATAGATATAGATATAGATATAGATATAGATATAGATATAGATATATTTCCCTTTCACCACCATTGTAGGCAGCACAGACTGAAAAGTCCTCAACACATGCAGGATGTAAAAGAACCTGAAGGGTCAAAACAGTGACAAAAACAGTGGATAAATTATTCACCTATATAAATATTTCACATACATCCTATAATTATTGAATTATCATAAATAAATACTGTATACTTGGAACATATTTTATCCCAGCCATGTATAACATGACCAAGCCCTTTCAAAGATGGAGAAAGGCCTTATGAGCATTCCAGCCTTTGAAATGTTAGCCTAAATAAAAAATAAAAATCATGAGATATGAAAACAAAACAAATCAGCAAAAAAAAAAAAATCTTCCTCCTTCCAATTCCACTGATTGTCTCTAAGTATGACTGTAAGTTCTAATTGGTTGGGACCTACTTAAAATATTAATTCCATATGCAAAGGGAATACAAATCAGAAAAAGACATGCTTAGAAAATCTGCAGAATTCTCAATTGCCTATTTCCACTCTAGATTGTATTTCTAAAATGTTAGAATGTTGTACTATGTGAGCTGCCCAGAGTTCCCATTAGGGGAGATGGGCGGAGATAAATCTAATGTAATAATAATAATAATAATAATAATTATTATTATTATTATTATTATTATTATTTCTGCCTGCTATGAAAGAAATACAGCTGTTCCAAACAAATTCTAGGTCTCTGCAAAGATTTGACCGGCACTGGAGAAGTTTGCAAGTTCAAATTGGTGACATTCTTTGGTCTTATTTTGGTAGCCCTAAGCAATCACAAAATACTAATAAGTGGTAGATAGTTAACTATTAGGTTGTTCAATACCTCACATGTTTCCGCTGTTACCTGCAAAACGGAATAACCAAAGACCACTGTCTTTGGGACTGTCCATGCTACTTACCCACTTTGCTGTTTCTAGGGGTTGTGGAATACCTCTAACTTTTTGAGAGAGTGAGCAAGTGAGCATGAGAGACAGATATGTGTAGATTGCTGATATTAAGTTTTCTGTCCTTTTTATCTCTTGCCAATGTTCATCTCTCTGTCTCCCTCTCCCTGTCTCCCTGCTGCTACCTGCCTTTTGCCCTGCTTTGCCAGTTAACTTTTTATATTTGCTGATGTTTAATAAATATACATCAGATTATATTTTTGCTAGCTGAGTTGAGTGGCATGTGTGCTTGCTTTGATCTGGATATGGGGACTGACTGAGAGTGTGCTGGATGCAAACTAAAGTGGAAATTATCCAGGGTAAATTTCTAACAGTAACTGGGGATTAGCTGTTTTGTATCCGTATGGTGAGATTATAATGTAAGGGTTCTCCAAAGTGGTCAGTATTGACCCCCAAGGATCAGCGGGACTATCCAAGGAGGTGTTGTTGTTATTCATAGTACTATTAGTTATCTATTAAATTATTTGCATATAATAAATGTTTGGGGGGTACATGAATAGTCTGAAACTTCATGAAGAAATCAATGAGCTGAAGAGTTTGGGGACCCCTGCTGTAAGATGAAATAGATACTTTAAATAAGATCCATGGTATGGATATATTTTCAGCTGCTCACTTTCAGGAATAATGTACTAGTGTGCTATTTATAACATGTCTTAAAAATCTTATCCTTTTACAGTTCAACATGCAATTTCAAGCCACCTACAGGACATGTGAATGCAGTCCAGAAATAAAGCATTGAATCACACTAGGTCGCACAGCAATGATGAGCATGAATCGAATATGGAAAATCAAAGATATCAGTCTGGCAACTAAATGCAGATTAGTCTTCATTATCGTGTTTCCCATAGCTACCTACAGTTGTGAAAGTTGAGCCATGAAAAAAAATAGACAGGAGGAAAATCGGATCGTATGAGCTGTGTTATTGGAGAAGGCTCTTGCACATTCCTTGGACAGCAAAGGTGACCAACAAGCAAGTTCTGGAGTGTATAAAGCCAGATATATCACTGGAAGGCAAAATCACAAAATCACACCTTACTTATTTCAGCCATGTCATGAAATCAAACTCAGTGGAAAAAACAGTTATGCTTGGAATGGTTAGTGGTAAAAGGAAACAAGGCTGCCAAAAAACATGGCAGCTAGACACCATCAAAGCCGACACCAGCCAGAGCATAAAACTGAAAAAAGCCGTACAAGATCAGAAAATGTGGAGAGAGCTGGTCCATAGAAGTGAGAATCAGACATGATTGGATAGCATCATCATCACAGGACATTATAGTACAAGACACTCTAAGATTCAAATACATTTCATTTATATTTGTTTCTTTCTTCAATGACTCTCTTTTGTTAATATGTTAATTTATTTTATAGTCAAAGGTGCTACGGTTACCAACTGATATAATCATTCCTATTTCAGTGTTGCTTACCATTCTGTGTGTGTACCTCTTTCCTGGCATTATAATTCCATAGCAAATTATTAACTTAGATAATATCTCATTCTGTTTCTTATCTGTTTTACGTGACTATGATGATAAAGCTTAATTCCCCAATGGCCTTCAGTATATACTTCCTTTTTACCAGCTAAAGACTTTGAGAACCAAGAAGAACAACATAATAAAGGCTTAGCTGTGATAGGTCCACAATAGAATATATTATTTCAGGATGTCTAGGGGTAAAGTATTGAGATATTTGGAGCATAAGGATTTAAGATACCATTGCCTTTAAAAGGAGAAGGAGAAGGAGAAGGAGAAGGAGAAGGAGAAGGAGAAGGAGAAGGAGAAGGAGAAGGAAGGAAGGAAGGAAGGAAGGAAGGAAGGAAGGAAGGAAGGAAGGAAGGAAGGAAGGAAGGAAGGAAGGAAGGAAGGAAGGAAGGAAGGAAGGAAGGAAGGAAGACCATGAGCAAAGAAAATAGTCACAATACAGACTACTTGATGCAGCTGGTTACAGAAAACTGGTTACAAAATAATTTTCTTCAGGAATGTACCATTCTGAGTAGTTTGTCATTTTCCAGGAGTTGTAAAACAAGAATGGGTTTATGTGTTCTGGTTGGGTATGGACTATCATTGAGAGAGGGTCTGGTGATTTCAGCTTTGAAGGAGCTGGTGGCAACAAAAGATTTTAGTTGACTACCATCCTGTCTCCAACCTTCCCTTTTTGGGGAAATCTGTTGAGAAGCTGGTCACTCTGCAGCTGATGAGAATCCTGGAGGAAGCAGATTATCTAGACTAGTTTCAGTCAGGTTTCTTTTGTCTGACCATTGTCTTGGTGGTGGCTCTTCCTCCTGTTCCTCAAGATTACTTTTACTGCCCATTAAGTCTGTTATTTTTGGTTTTGTCTACATATTGTGCCCAGATATCATCTTCTTTTTGGTTTGTATTGGTTTTTATGTTATTATTTTTGAATAGCCTCAGTTGGAGTTGGGTGGTGAATAATAAATGCATTACCAGAACTCAGCGTGACTTGTCAAGAACAATTCTTATAGTTGGTTTGTAGTAACCTGACTGGGTAACTTCCTTAATAAATTATAGGAATGTGGCAAATATAACATAACTTGATTTTAGCAAAGCACTTGACCAAGTACTCTCACAACATTTTGAGTTTATTTATTTATTTGTTTGTTTAACAAATTTATATAGCTGCCAATCTCACCAAAGTGACACTGGGCAGCATACAACAAATTAATGTTGATTAATGTTAGTGAAGATGGGTGCTGTATGGCATGAAATTAAGTGGATACACAACTGGCTCAAAAATTATACTCATCAAATTGCTGTCTGGTACCCAAGCAGGTGCCACAAGGATCAGCCCATTTCAATAAGTTTCAACCAGTCTTAAAATATAAGATTTTAGCAGACCCATAATAACACTGAACTTAAAAAAAAAAAGCCTTTGGAACAACTGAATATATTTTGATGCATATTTCTTTATGAAATTCATTGTTGTATGTTCTTTCCTAACATATATATTTTTGGAAATATTTCTTAATATAATTTCATTTTAGGCAGACTTCCCTTGTACTCATAAGTAATTCTTTAGTTGCCAGGGATATCATAATATTTATAAATGTACAGGTATTGGCATATAAATATATTCCTATTTATATATTGTTTTGGAAAGCACAAATTGGGTAAATTCAGATAACCAAAAAAAAAAAAAAATGCCATCCCTGTTCTTAAATACTGGCTGAAGCCTTTCACCAACTGACACTCATTTCACCTATTTGTTGCCATCACATTATTTGTCATGCATGAAAAATATTTGGAAATGCTGACTAATCTAGAAGGCATGGCATCAATCCTGACATTTTAGCTCTACATAAGCTTCTGAAAAATTATAGAGTTTTAAGAGGTCATTTAGGCTATTGAGTCTAACCTTACCCAGCGCTGGAATCCAATTAAAGCTCCTCAAGAGATGGCAGTCGGACATCTGCTTGAATGCATCCAGCAAAGAGGAGTTTACTACCTCCCTTTTTACTTATTAACGAGTAAGAATAGAATGTCAAATCAGTTACATTACTTCTCCCTCCCATTCACTTTTCATCCCTATTATAGGTACAAAAATTGAGAATATGATTGTACTTGAACATAATGGTCCAAATTCCCCTTGCTGATAGCTCAAGACTCAGGGCCAATTATAATAATACTCCAATTTTCCCTTATTTCGAACTTACCTGGATTTCTGATGAAGTGGCTGCTTATAAACTACTTTACAGGCTTAAAAGGGATATTTACTTCTGTTCTAAACTGGGGGCATGTTCTCTCTTGGCTCTCTGGCAGAAAGTGTTTTCAGCTTCAGGCATGTATTTCAGCTTGGCTAAATATAGTACACACCACAATAGAAATGGATGTACTGATTTTCTCATAGTCTGCTGACACAACTGTTGGGGTATTTTTGCAGGGATGTCAGCAAGAGATTTGCATTTCCCACTGTACTATTTGTTTTTAATTATTTTGTATATTTAATTCCTGTCAGAAAAGAAAAGGAATATGCAGTTAACACAATGATATATAAACTGGATATTAAACATGAAGATTCTAGGTGGACAAAGAAAAAAAAACAATTTTCTCTATTTTAGCACTGTTTTATTTATAGCTGCTATTCACAACTAATTGTTTTATCTGATTGTTTAAATCTGATTTTACTGTTATTTTTGGTGCCATTTTACTACACTTTAGAATTTCAACATTTCTTTGTATGACATTATTTACTGACTATTGTGGGAGAACAATCTATCTTGAAAAAGCAGGCTACATTACAGACTATTTTATGCTGTTCACATTTTGGTGTATATTTTTGAACCAAAGATCATTACAGAAGGACCTTGAGTTAAATTATTTTCAAAAACAGGAACCATACCTCAATTAGATATGCAATATTTAAGCCCCAGATTACCAGGAATGACTGTTTACAGGGCCATATATGGACCTCATATATAATAAAGGAAATTCAGCAAAATTGTGTAGGACTTGTGTAGAAAGCAGTGACCAATTCAAATGTTGATGTGCTTTTTATAGGAATGTTCCAAGATTTCTCACACAATTTACTATGTGCTCATCTGAGCGAAGCTTTTATAGATACACTGAAGAACAAAAATAAATATGCTGAAACCAATTTGAATTCACATCCACAACCCAAGATACAAGCTTGAAAAAAAAGGCCAATCTATCAAGAGTCTATGACTTGTTTTTAGATTAACAAGTTTTAGTAAAAGGCATAAGCTTTCATAAACAGAAGAACTTATTTCTTTTAGTTAATTTTTTAAAACTGAAGTGCTACCAGACTCCTTCTGATTTTGGCTACCATAGACTAATACAGTTTTTCTCCTACTATATCAGCCTATCATGTGGATTTTCTTAGAAGATTATGCAAGTCAACACCCTAGCATAGTCATCTGGGGAAAAAAAATAGTGTCATTGTAGCTGAATCCATTTGGTCTAATGTTTCTTTACATACTTTATATATCTCCTATAGAAATTTGTTATCATCTGTTTAGGTAAATATTGACTTATTATTGAAGTTCATTTGCCACTACAGTTATTTTTCTATTTAAGATATATACCCTTAGATGATCACAGGACTGTCCAGCATTGGGGTAAAAACAAACAAACAAATAAATAAAAAAACAGGTCAGCCTAAAATGTAATGTTCATTCTGGTCACATCAGACCACACTACCTTTCTATCAAAGGATGACCCAAAGGGTCACAGGTTTGTCTAGTTACCACTAAAATTCTAACTTGGAATGAAAATGGCCAGTAGCATATCCTTATATTCCTTGCAATTGTCCTAATAGACTAAAAGATTACACAGTAAATAAGCTCAACTTCATCTATAACCTTTAATCTTTCTCCTAAATCTTCTCAAACTAGGACCCATCAGCTGCAAACAAACTACCCAGGACTAGGCCTACTGAAATCAATGCAAGTTCTTTCTATGTATAAGTTTTATAACTTTACACTTTTATGCCATTTTAAGCACAAGGAAGTCCTGCTAAAGTAAATGAGCTCACAAAAATGAACATTATGGCTATGTTAAATTATAGCACTATAATTTTTCCAAGACAGCAAGTCTTGGAAAAATTAATAGTATGAGACTATTTTTTCCGCATAAAAGAATACATTCACTTACTAGACACTTGAAAATATGAGTAGAATCATGGGCTGTAAATGTGTACTCATCAGTAAATAGGGTCTGCTATCGGAATAGTCTTCTTAAACATGCCTTTGTGCATGAAAAGAAGCAGAATAGTCTTTCTAGATATTCTTTAAAACATCTGGAAACCTGAAATCGGATACATGGCAGTGTTCTGTTTAACACATTTATGTGACTTAGTTTTGCTGCTTTAAGGTTTATGGCTCCTCTGACTGTGACATGCTTTCAATCAAAATATCAATTGGAGTGCTGGAAAAGCAGATGGCTTTCCTTTGATGCAGTAGCTGAAATTAGATGGCATTTTGGTCATTCCAGTTCTCTGTGTGTTCTTTCAAGTCTACTTTTTTTTTCTGGTATAAACTTCTATAATATATATACACTCATTACTTGCTTATTTAAATATATCACAATATTCAATTTAAGTTTTTTTTTTAAATTAGAATTAGAAGGTTACTGTCTGCTTTCCACTGGATGCCATGATAACGGAACATTTTATAGCTCGCTACTTAGGATTTTCAAAGGCTATACAAATGACTTCTTAAATTAGCTTATTTGCTACCTCTTCATGAACTGGAACACAAAAGAGAGAAAGAGTAGTAGGGAACAACAAAACAACCCCACAAAAACTTTATTTAATGCCCAAAGCCATGAGGAATATTATATTACAGAAGTATATTTAAAAATAATAATAATAATGAACTATGGAAAGATGTAGAATTAGTCATTTTCTGTAATATAAAACCATCTTTAGATAACATGTTAAGTCAAATATGAATTTCCTTTGGCTATTTTGCAGTGTTAGATAAGTAGTAAAATTGACCACAAACCCCATTCGAAAAAGAAAAAATGTAACAGATGTGAGAGGATATAAAACTATGGGATTCTTTCAGGAAGACAGATATAGGAGAAAGAAAGGGCTTAAGAGAAAACAGATAAATCCACTGCTTCAAAGATGATTCTGTAAGTTAACCCATGTTTGAATTGTTTAGATCTCCCACTCTAACTGCATAAACAGGTATTTTTCTTTATAGGAAAGAAGAGCCTCATGAAAGTCAGAACAAACCTTTACTTCCCCCTCTTCAGTTTCAATTTAGTTCAGCCAGAGACTGAACACTCTACCCTCTCTCCCACTACAACAGAAAAGCTCCAGGATGAATTAGTGAGTGCATCAGAAGAAGAAGTCATTGAGCTGATATACATGTGCAGGCCAAAGAAGTTACCAGGCTGGACTGAAGAGCACTAGAGTCAGACAGCAAATAAGGAATATAGAAATACAGACAATGTCATAAGGTTAGAAATGGGAAACAAATATATATGGTATAGGCAGAATGCAGAGATGTAGGGCAGTAATGGGCATGCCTTGCTAACTCATGTGACACCATTGCTCCATGAGCAATTTGTTTCTGGGTACAATTTGAGGTGCTGGTTATTATCTATAAAGCCCTTCATGGCATGGGGCCTGGTTATCCACCTATCTCTGCCTATCGTACAAGATCAGGCACAGTGGGTATACTCCAGTTCACTTTGATCAAACAATGCCATCTACTGGGACCTAGGAAGCATGTTCTCTCTGTTGTGGCACCTGCAGTCTGGAAAGCATTCCCCCAGGGATTCATATGGCTCCCACTCTGATGATATTCAAAATATTGTTGAAAACCTAACTTTTCCCCTTGGAATAAAATGGGATTGTGCTTTTCTGGATTTTACCTGGAATTTTATCCAATTAAGTATCTGTGTTCTTCTGGGTGCATATGATCCTTGTTCTTGCTGTTTTATTGCTTTCCCTGCTTTTAATTTTGTAATCTGTCCAGAGTCTTGTACAGTTGGATGACATCTAAATTGAATAAACGAATGAAGATTAAAAAGTATCACAATAACAAATAGAATAATAGAAATAGACCTAGAGTATCTAGGATTTCATCATCATCATCATCATCATCATCATCATCATCATCATCATCATCAAATATATAATGACTCTTACCTAAAGAGAAACAAATTTCACCTTTTCTCTGTGGTCTGTACTATCCTGAGAAGAACCCATGACACTTTATATCTCTTTTTAGTTATTAGATGTACACCCACTTTTTGTACAAGTACTCAAAACCACGAACATAGCATTCTCTCTTGTTTCCATAACAGCAACCCTGGAAGAAAGGCTGGGCTGAAGGAAAACAATTGGCCCAAAGTGGCCCAGTGAATTTCTGTGGCTAAGTGTAAATTGGAATATGGATCTCTTTGCTCCAAGTCCACACCTTAACCACTATACCACATTTCCTTGTAAACATTTTTTTTTTTTTGCAGACATAATTCAAATGACATTAAATAGGAACTACTTATCAAAGAGGAGCACTTTAAATGCTGTAATAATGATTTTATGATTTTTATGATCTTTTATGATTCTCAACAATATGTATTGTGTCATATGTCAAAACACTATATCCATTTTTAGGATTCATTACTCCTAAGATGGTCAGTTATATATCCATTAATACACTGATCTTTATTCAGTGGATCAATTTCTTATTTATTTTTTGCCTGCAAACCTGTTGCCTCTGGGATCAATTCCTCCTTGCCAGTTTAAGAATGAACTTCAAATCCAAGAGAGTAAAAACTTACACGGACTCTCCACTCAACAGTATTCACAGGGAAGAGCAATGAAAGTCAAACTAATGATATCACTCCCACCCCTTTTTTATGTGTGCCACAACATTGCAGACCAATGTTGTCATGTTGTGGCACTACTTTCATTGTTCTGATGTGAATGGCAAGACCCTGCATACCCTGCTGCTTTCTCACCAACCGATATTTTAGCTATTTTTGAAAGGGGTGGGCAAATAGTGATGTTGGAAAGCTTAATTCAAAAGTCTCCAGCTCTTGCTATATTTGACTGATTCAGCTTTTCATTCACTGACTTTCTGAACCTATAAACCTGCTGGCCATTAGGGACAATAGATGTAGAGTTAGTTAGCCTAAAGACTCTACATTTTCCTTATCCAAAAGGAAAAAAAAATACTTTGCACATCTCTATGTAATGTGCCTCTATTAGTTAGACTGATATTCTCAGGTCTTCTTTCACTTCCTTCCTAACTCAGTTCAGTTCCTTTTTTTTCTCCTGACTCTGACCCATGCAGTTCAAATAATTATTGTTCTGTCTTCTTAATGGAGCAGAAAACTCTACAGGGTCTTAGCTGTAGATAGACTTAAGTAATTCAAATGTCAAACCACATGCCATATATGACAGTAGGAATGTATAAAGTAGTTAAATATGAATATAAGGACAGCCTATGGTTATTTACAATAAGCTATAGAGTAGTCTTTCAGCGAATGATGGTTCCTCATGGAGTGCTCAGCCATCTATGGTTGTTATGCAAGTAGGATGGTTCAGCATATATGCATGAAAATCAAATTTCTATACAATACTTCTATCAATGAAATTAGCAGTTACTCATGAATTCAACAGCTCTATGAGATATATTTCAGAGTCCCTAGCTGGAGCATAGAATTACAGGCAAAATTATGTTGTCTGGTGTTAGTTGTTGGAGTTCCTTTAACTGACAATGGCCCTACCTCTGAGCTCTTAGAAGAGAGGCCTGCAAAGTTTCTCTGATTCTCAGGCGTGGAATGATCCAGACATTTACTGGCAAACTGGCCCTCATTTATGCAGGTGCAGTATTTCACAGCTGATTCAAGGAAAGATTATTTAGCAGAGTGGGCAAATTCTAGATAGCCTAAACTGCCACAGTAAAGGCATAATCACATGCCTTCTCTGTCAGAACATCCACCCTCTGGAACGGCATCCCCTCAGAGATCAAACTGACCTTCTCCTGCCTGCCTTTTAATGAGCTTGAATACGTGGCTCTTCCCCCAGGCCTGGGACTAAGATGGTTTAGGCTGGGTATTGTACAGTATGTGGAAAAAGTTTCTGTTGTTCCCTATGGGTCACTATCATTATTATTCTAATATTATGTTTCTTACCTTTTTAAATTTCTAAGCTACCCAGAGTCATTCTGGGATCAGGCAGCCCTAGAAATGTGTAAAACAGACAAATAAATAAACCCAAAACACCTGTTTGGTTTCTTTGTCACAGACAAGAAAAAAAATTGTTGCTTATAACTGCATAGGTTATACAGCAACTGTGGGATCAAGAGGGAGGGAATGGAGAAGAAAGGGTGTGAAATTCTCCTTCTTCCATCTCCCATGAGTCTTTGCTTCTCCAGACTGCCATCTATGAAATTGCTTCTCCAAATTCTTTGGCAAGCCTTAAAGAAACTAATTCATCATGCAGAGACATTACTGACATTTAATAATCACAGCAAAATCATTCCAGGGCACACCTCTGGCATAGAGTTGAAACTCTGCTATGTAGTCCTGCACCCAGTGCTTACTTTCCCATCATTTACAAATCTCAAATTTGCAGCAGCACTTCTAGTGGCATTATTAAAAGCAACTTTAAATCTAAGCATAACATTGGCTTAATTATCTATAATATAACATTGTTGTTGTCTATGATTGGAACTGCCCATTTGGCATCTCCCTTTGTGAAAAGACTAAGAATAAAAATTACTCTGATATGATATATTTAAAAAGCCCTTAGATGTGGTTCAGAATGAGTTTTTGAAATGTGTTTTAAGGAGATATGGTGTTCTATATTTTTTCGGTTAAACGGAAGTTATCTATGACACCTGGTAGCTTTAACTGACCAGACTTTCAACTGAGTCTTTATTTTAACATCTATATTTCTGTGGAATGAGAAGCTTTCTGAATATTGCAATTTTGGGGGCTCAATTAGAGAATAAATGTGTGACCTTTTTCAAGTTTTGACGTTTTAGGGTCAACTGACAATAAACAGGGAAAGTATTTTCCAGCTTTGAAAGCTGCTAGACACAGCTAAGTGAATTAATTTTGATCCAGAGTCACATGAAAACTGACGTTGTGGAATGATCCTAATATAAAGATTGCAGGGAATATTTTATTAGGAGACTTGAACAAGAGATACATATCTGGCTTTAGATAGTTTTCCTCAATGAATAAATGAACAAGTATGTTTTTTACTCATTTGTTAAATTGAGTTCTCTTTCTCTAGTTTTAGGACTTGTGTGGACAACACATCACATTTTAGGTTGTATTTATGCAGAAATTTGAAAATTCAAAAGGTTAAAAAAACCTTTAAGCACCACTGTACCTTAAATCAACTGATTCATAACGACTGTACCTTCATAATGGTTGTTTTGAAGATTTTGAGATATTATGCTATAAGATTTATATGTAATATCTGCTTGGTAGTATATACAACTGAAACATATATTGACAGAACAATGGGATACAGATGGTCTAGCAGGCTCAGAGGTATCTGGAATCTGAGGAACTCTAAGAGATGCAGTGCTTGATCTGAAATCAACAATTACAATCCCTCCCTCCCTCCCTCCCTCCCTTCCCTTAATATACTGTAGTTTGCACCATTTGTTCTCCCCTCACAACCCTCAGGAGAGTCCTAGTGAAGCCTCCTCCTCAGCTGACCAGCAGAACTGTCTGCCATTTTGGTGGGGGAAGGTGGAACAAAGGGAGCCATGGACCATGAAGAAAACTGCACCACCACTCCCCATTCCAGCATGTCCCCAAGGGCCCTTTCCCTCAAGGGAGGGCTCACTTGTTGACCACAGATGCACCCCAGCCAGCCTACCTTGCCAGCAGGCATCCAGGTCACTCCTTCATTCTTCTTTAAGTGCCCACAGCCATTAACAGATTTCAAATTTCTGCCTTGTTTCCAAAGCAGCCAATTACCACTCACCAGTTGGCCAGCTAATTGGATATAAGGGACAGTGGGAAAGAAGTTGGGCATACACCCATGATGATCATGTGACCTGGGCTGACCACAGCAGTGCTGCAGCAGCCAAAAATTTCCCAAATTTCAATCCCATAGGAGTAATGGGTCCTGGATTTCAGATGCATTCTGTAAGTTAGCCCATTTGAGGTACCTTGGTTCAAAAATTGTTGCCCTATGAGGCACCATTTCACCCAGTTGAAAGTTACAGACATAAGAGTTTTACCAGTATATAGATGATCTAAGAATGAAGTTAATTCCATCAAAAAATATTGTTTTGTGTTTATAAGACTCTTCAAACGATGTTTAAAATATGTTGATTATTAGATTTCTTGGGCTGGCACTATAAGAAAGTTGATCATGATCAGTCCTGATTCTCTTTTTGTTTCAAATTGCAATGTATATTAGCATTGTCTTGGTAAAAATATAGTAGTTACAGATGTAAGTATGACTGAGTTATACTCCTAAAGTATGTAATTCAATATTTTCTGAAGAACTCTTGCATTAATGAGTCTGAGTTTTAACATTTTTTATGTAGACGGTAAAAATGTATATTCCTGATATTAAGAAATGGATTTGAAAATAAGATAGATCTCAGATAGATATAGTTTTTATATAGCCTAGATTTAACAATAAGTTTAAGGACTGAATTAATTTTATGATATCGTAGGTAACTTTTTTTCTCTTCTTTTTTCAAAGTTCTTTCTTTCTCCCCTATGATTAGTTTATTGAAAACACTGTTTTAATAATTTAATTTAATTTATTCAATTTAGGCACTGTCCAACTCCAGACAACTCTGGGCAGCTCATAAGATAACAATAAAATACAATATGAATAATATTTAAAAATAAAGAAAGAAAAGAAAACAAGAAAAATAAAGAACAAGAACAAGATGGTGGTCCAGCTAGCAATCCATAAAAAATATCCCACAAGGCACTCCATCCACCTTAGCCCAAAACTTGGGAGAACAATCTTGTCTTTAAGGCCTTCCAGAATGCCGTCATAGTGGTGCAGTTGCTTACTGTCTTACTACCAGTGCATTATTCCTTACTTTTAGCTTATTTGTTAATTAAACAAAAATATCTAGCATGATACATTGGGAATTCAACTGGTCTTCCCACCATGCATACCTCACAGTGAATAGTAAATGTTGAATTGGTCTTTTCAGCAACTTTCCTAGTGAACAGAGCAGCACTTGTAGTGTAGAAACCAAGAGTGCAGTTCTCAGCTGGAGTGAAACTTGGCCATTTTTTGTAACATCTGCATGACAGAATTATGCAGACTGTTGGTCTTTATATTCACTTGCTGTTGGTGTTGGAAGAGGGTGTCAGCAACTTGTTCTGCCATCAACAGTTTCTTGTGGTCAGTGGCCATGGTCTAGATCCAGAATATGAAGCCATAATCTTTTCTAGTATGAAAGTAGGGAGTTTCCCAGATTGATGCAGTGCCCCATAACCTGCACAGATTTCAGTAAAATATCTTTATTGCTAGTCTGGAAGTAAATATAGAATCAAAGAAACTAAGAAGTATTTCCCACCTTCATGAATCAGTGAGTTCATTAGGGTGGAGTTTCAATGATTTCAAATGCCTCTTGTAGGTTACTCGCCATCTGTCCTGAGTTGCTGTTTTGAGAGAAGCTGCCAATACCTACATTGTTCATGTCTACATTTTATTCTCAGTCTCCCCACAAATTGTCACATCAGGTTTTCCTACCACCATGTTATTTCCTCTCTAAAGTTTATTTTTTTTCTTTCATGCAAGTACATCCCTCAATAATACTTTCTTACAGAAGTTAGAAACTTTAGAGTTTCCTTAATTACACATTTTTTTCTGCTTCATAAAGCGATCTTCTCTCCAACAAAAGTCTCTGTCCTGGTTTCTATCATGAATCTGCAGTCAACAGCTCTTTGAATTTTTTGGAGCACTATTACTGCAGAGTGTTGAAATGAAGCCTCAGGATTACTCAACCTAAAAAAGAAACCAATGATCCACTCACAGAGTTCATAGTCATATGGGAAGCAAATGAGACAAAGCAGATACTGATGAGGTTAGACACCTGCAGTATTTCTAAGTGAGGCTTTTATGAGCAATCATTCTTTTCCCTACATAGAATTACACAGGAAAAGCAGACAAAGTTGTAATCCCCGTTGTTATTATTATTTTTTTCACTGCTTCTAACATTCTTTCCACAAAGATCTGCTAAGGTGGAAAAGATAGAATAAATGCACAATGTGTTTTCACCCATTTGCCTGAAAGCACCCTCATTCTCTCGGAACTGATTTTTTTTTTCCATGTAATTCCTTGCAAACTTTTATATTTATCTAGAGTAAAAAAATGGGCCAATTTTTTTTTTTTAACTGAATAATGAACAGTTCAAACTGCAGTGTTTCTCAAATTGAAAATGACCATCCAGTCATTTCTCAAATTGAAAATGACTATTTCCTCAGATTTGGAAATGATTCCACATACTTTGATACCATCTCTAAACAAATTATACATCAGAATACAAACATAGGAACATCAAACTATTCCACAGGGATAGGTGAAGTGAGCAGCTACTCATATGAGAAGCTAAAGAACAAACCTTGGAAAAGTATTTCTGCCTCAACTGACCAGACAACAAGGATGGAAGATGTACATTTGTGGCAGGTGTGTGTGTGTGTGTGTGTGTGTGTGTGTGTGTGTGTATAGAGGAAAAGAAAGAGAAAGAAAGAAAGAAAAACATATACTTTCAAGAGAACTATATATGTAAATGAAGAATTGTTTGGGTGAGCTGAGGTTTTGTTCCTGCTCCCCCCCCCCCTCCATGTGAGTTGTATGCATAATTGCTACTATATGTCACCTAAAACTAGAGATTTTTCTGCTTCTGAAACACTCTAGCTGTCCCCCTGGTGTTTCACTGAAAACTAACTGTTTCACAGGAAAGGAGCTATTATTTCTGTCAAGAGGCCTCAGCCACAGCTGGTAGTTTTCAAAGTATTCAGTGTTAAACCATTTGAATGTATTTTCATGAATGGGAGAGTGAGAGAGAGAAAAGAAAAAAGGTTTTTATAGAACTTATTGCCTTTCAACTTCCAGAACTGAAGCTTCCTGAACACATTTTTAGGTCTTAAACATTCTCTAAATTATTTATAACATGAATGAATCCACTCAGTTGATAGATTTTGATCAAAGTGACCAATTCACAAGAAATAATGAAGAAACTTTAGACAATTTCTAGCAACTGCTTTGCTCAAACAAAACTTTTGCAACCTAGTTATTTAAGATAAAAAGGGAGAAATTGCTTATATAGATAACTAAGAAAAAGCTGAAAAGATAAAGCTGCAGTGAGGAAACATGAATTGCACAATTTGTGTTGAATATTATCCTAAAGGAGTATCCTATTGTTTTACAAGCTGATGACAGAATAATACCAGTGGAAAATGTTAGAATTGGAATGAACCTCAGGGTCAACTGCTCCAAATGTCTGTGTTTATGTGCATGGACTATAGCTAAGTTGTGCCTGCTGAATGCAAATACATTATATGTGTTGGATGCATTATGATTTTCCTTATCATATTGTAAGCTGCATTTATACTGATAGAATATTACCTTTGATTGAACCAAAAGAAAAAAAAAAGCAGTCCCTGCACCTGTGGTAAAAATGCTAGGAAGAATATATATGTATGTATGTATGTATGTATGTATGTATATGTATGCATGTATGTATATGTATGTATGTATATGCATGTGTGTATGTATGTACATGTATGTATGTATATGTATGTGTGTATATATATGTATGTATGTATATGTGTGTATATATATGTGTGTGTTTGTGTGTGTGTGTGTGTGTTTTGAAATAAAGACTTAAGAATCCTTGCCTTTTTTTTTTTTTTTGGTAAGCGTTGTCTAGTGGATAGAATTAAATGTTTGTAATGGCTACATTGCATGGTTTTGGAAAATATTTATTTCTGAAGTCCCATACAATTGTTCAAATGAATTCGACAAAGCTGCAGAATCGCATACATCCTTTTAATGGATCTTGTCAGTTCCCAAACATAGTATATCTAGCCCTTATACAAACTTGCAATTGCTTTGAGGTGAAATAAATATGTCTATTTCACTGAAGTTCCATTAAAAAAGTGATTCAGAAATATGCAATGCCCTATCACTGTATTTAAGTTCAAATAGACTTCAAAGTTAGGGAATGATACCTAAACCACAAAGGCTTAAATGCTACCACCAGATTAACCTGCATTTTATAAAAAATCAGTCGTTTTCTTCTTGTTGTGCAGAATGTAATTGATACCCCTGGAGATGAGTTTACTACAATAAATCAGACAATTATTAATAGATTTACTCACATAAGGGAATAAAGCATTCTGTTCAACTGGACTGATAAGACTGCCATAAATATAGAGTCTTTATACTTGGTTTCAGTTCCCACTGTATAAAATGTGTAAAACACCCTGGCGTTTTCAGCAATGTGCTGATGTCCATCAGCAGCCCCAACCCCACCCAGGATCTTACCTTTAAAAAGCAAACATTAAGAGAGGGTGGTGGTGTGTAAGAGGAAATGTGACAAGCAAATAGCCTACAGACAGGGAAGAGGAGGTGACGTCTAAAGACTGGCAGCTATTACAAGCAGGCAAGAGAACCAGTATCCAACAACCAAGACCACAGGTTGTGGTGAGCAGCATATCTTGGTGGGAGTCCTGCCTGGAGCTTAGAGTTTTGCTGGGAACTCAGTAGCAACTAAAAGAGGAACAAGCACACTGAAGCAGGACCTTATCTCAATCAATGCAAGAATAGTTGGAAAAGGCTTAAAGGTTGTATGCCACTCTACAGACTTTACAAACTTTATTTATACAGTACAGACTTTATGCATTTTATAGACTTTGGGACTCTTGTTTGAACTGAGTACTAAAAGCTTGAGTATAAAGGACTGTGTATCATCTTGTAAGTCCTAGATGGGTGAAGAGCAATAATAGTCTGTTGTTGGGAAAAGGTGTGTGCTGCAATAAAGCATTTTGTACAGATTGGCTACACTGTGGTGTGTCCAGTCCCTGGATAACAAAGAACCCTCACATACATGACAACAACAACAAAACCTGTCATGATAGTTAAAATCTTCAAAATCTCTTGAACCTCACTTTCAAAACCAGTTTTTGTTTTAATACATTTTCAATAAATCATCAAACAGCACTTGGATAGTGTGAGAACTGGGACTATCTGCCTTATTTAAACATTTCAGTATTATTTTACAAATTATAATTGGAATCCTAAGTAAGTTAGTCATCAGTATAAAATACAACACACATACTGCCAGCATGTGGCTTTCTGTTCTGGAGGCTCACTGATTCCCATTTTTGAAAGCAAAACAGGACAAATGGGGTGGAGGTGGGGAATTTGTCATTCGTCTGGGTCCTTAATTCAATGCTAAAGGAATTCAAACAGAAAGCATGTTTTAAAACTCAGGTCCTCTCCATGGGTCTCTGTCTAGACCTTTATATGCTTTCATATAAAGGCCACCTTTGCCCTTCATATCTATCAGCATCAAAGGCTTAGCAAGTGCAATAATCATGGAAGCTTTCCCTTTTGGTTGAAGGACAGTGACCCTAGCAATGGTAACTACCTCTTTCAAATAGTAGTGCTGAAAGTTCATCCAGACCTGTTAATTCAGCAAGGTCTGTAAATCTTAGGGCAAGCTAAGTACTGTGGCACATCTTCTGTCAAACATTGAAGTACCATGTGTTTAAACAGTACTGCATGTCAGCATCAAAGTTAAATAGCTAATGCCTGATAATACTTTATGCAGCATTTTTCAGAATATTTTCAGCTTGGATGCCTGTCAGATGTATGGATTTCAACTCCAAAACTTCCCCAGTCAGCATGCCCATTCCTGTGAATTGAAATCTGTACCTCTGCAGGGTGCCCTAGTTGAGAATATTATTAAATAGTGTTCATAAAAGCACCAGGTATCAATGCTGATGTGAAATACTAGCAAAGTTCAGCACAGAGCAGAATTTTATACAGCAGAATTCTAAAGATGAGTTATTTGGGGGACAGAACTCATTTGAACTAAATAGTATATAATTTACTACATATGCTTTAAAGTTTTCTCCCTGCCCTTTAACCTCTTGCCCTACAGATGTCCTGGAGTTCTGGGGACTGGGGAGTTGAGTAATACTTTATGCCTCTAATGAAGCAGAATCTACCACATGAGCATGGATTTGTTCATCTTTGAGATATCAAAGGTCTATTTGTTATTTTTATATCAAGATCAGTGCTACACTTCTATAAGCCCCACATAGGCAGAAGCATGTTCATGCTCAAAATGACCCAAATTAATTATTGGTTTCCTACCAGAGAAAACAGAAATATTCTGAATACTCTATTTCATGAATTCCCTTGGAAACCTGGGTTATACATACTTATACATACTTCTTGCTATAATTTTTCAGGGACACCTGTAAAAGCCACTTACCTCTACTGAAGCAAATATATCATTGTAACAAGCCTTACAGTATTTCAAATGAAATAAGTCTATAGCAGGCAGCTTCCACACATTGAATGAATGAACCTGATTTTTACATATGATCTATATCTACTGTATAACATTGCAGCAACAATTCTACCAGATCCATTTAATCTGGTTACATGTAATAGAATGATGTATTTTAGCAAAATAGGGCAAGATTCATGCTGTTTGTGGAATCTGGTATTTTATCATCAAGGCCAGTGGAAATGTAATCTCTGCATGCACATGTATGCTCAAGTAATGTGTAAAGCTCTTGAAGTAGCTACGCTAAACTTCCAAGAGATTGGGGTACTATGAGCAGCATATTTGCATGGATACTTTGAATTGTTTGAATGGCCCTGTAAATCACATAATTGTGAAATGCCAACAAATGCTAAAACATATTTTGATTGTGAAATGGATTTTTTCTATGCTGAAACTATTCTGATTTCTTAACGCTAACTCCCAATTATATAAAGAATTTTAAAAAATAATGGCTTCTGCCTGTGTGCCCATAATTTTGCAAATTAACATCATAAGAACATTCAAAGACTGTCTCTGCAGTTTCCTTGGATAGATTTCTAAAACTCATCAAATTAAAAAAGAAAAAAGAAAAACGGACAAGCAAATGGAGAAAATCAAGCATGCAGACTTAATGAGGATCAGAATTCTGATTACTGTAAACAAAGGGATAGAAAGCAGACAGTTGGACATGTTTCTGATCAAAATGTTTTTTAATTTGGACTAGTGAAACTGAGATTGATGAATGATACATATTTTCTTTTTAGGATATATGAAATAACATCTCACTAGCACAGCTAACCCATAGATTAGAAAGCAGGTTGAAAATCTCTCAGAATGTAGGCCTTTACGCTTGCTCTTAGAAAATGTCATATTTAAAGTAAAAAACAAAAATCAAAGGCTCTTTATTGAGTGTTAAGAAGGCATGAACACTTTTCTTTTGAAGAATGTTATTGAGAGCTCAGGCACAGATACAATCTCAGCACTAATCTGTTTTCATTTCCTGATTTATCAAGGCAAAACTAAATAGGTATTAACTGCTTTCCATCAAACAAGAACTGCACTGAAGAACTGAAATTATCAACTTCAAGTAGATAATTTAGCATCAGATCAAAGCCTTTAGGGAAATATTTACATTTTACCAGTTTAGTCAGACAAATAGCTCTGGGTATCTGCAGATATCTACTGTGATTTTTTTTTTTTTTTTAACTGAAAGAAACCTTGATGCCAGAGCTCAATATAGTGATTTAATCAGAGGGCATTGCAGCCTCAAGCAACCTAGTCTTTAAAAAAAAAAAAATCTTTTCAGCTGCATTTTTCTCACTTAAAAGTGAAATTCAAGATATTAATTGGTATATATTTTATGTCCTGCCTTTTAAATTATTATTGTTTAAAACATTCAACTAATTTAGTCTAAAACTATTCATCATAAACATATTTTCCTACTATTATTATAGTCTGATTGACAGAAGCCTTAGTTGAATATAATCCCACCAAGAAATCCTTAGAAAAAATACTTTACCTACACAAATTATACAACCATTTTCAGAGCACAGCAAAGATAAAAATGACCAGATAAGTTACAGATAGATAGAATATAGATATATATTAATATACAGCAGCATAGGCATCCATAGGAGGGGAAGAAAAGGGTTCAAATGACAGAACGTGAACTGTGATATCACAGCACAAACTCCACTCCTTATATATTTACATGCAAATTTGTGACACAAGTGTGGAGCTATCTATATGTATCAGCTTCACTAACATTTGAATTCCATTAAATAGCACATTAATCCATTCAGTATTATTTGTAACATACTTTGGGCCTCACAAATGTAAAGGCATTAAAGTTTTATACAAGCAGCTTTAGAAAACTTAGTGAACTGATGGAAGAGATATACAGTGATAAATGTGTAATTGTACATACAATCCTTTGATGTCGAAAGAATGGAGGCTTCCAATCAGCTAAGCAGAGGGGAAAAAAACTCTGTTAAAATATATGTTATTTCATATATCCTAAAAAAAACTGTTTCCCTCCAACTCTAGTTTTATCGTTCTGATCTTAGCAACAGTGTTTGTGTAGAGAACAGGAGATGCCTTAACAGAATCTATACAGAAAAAAGTTTCTAAGTTTCTTGCAGGAGTCTTTAGAAATTAAATCTTTTTTTTCCTCCCAAACACTTTCTTCCACTTGATCATCATATATTAACTGAGGAAATAGGTTTGAGAAGAGTGTGTGCACGTATTTCAGCATATGATTGACTTTACACATTGAGCTAAGCCATGATTTACTTAGGGCCATAGAGTTGAAAAGAGCCATTATGCCTATGAAGTCTGAAGCCTAGATTGGTGTAGGAATTCAAATTAAAACATTCCTAGTAGATAACTGTCTAGTATCTGCTTGAACACATCCAGTGAAAAGGAATCTATCACCTCTCTGAATAATTATTTTCACTGTCAAACTGCTCTTACTCTTCGTAAGAATAAGATCCCACTGCCATTGGAATCTGCTTCCTGGTAGCATAAATTCATTATTCCATGTACATACTAAAGATGGGGTCTAACTTGTTAACTATATTTCTCTTGATATAGCCTAAAATTGTCTTTTGTTTTGCTAGCTTACTTATATTCACTTTGCAGTGAACTATTCTTCCAATGTATTTTCCACAATTACTCCTACCAAGTTGATTAATTAATTGTTTAACACTGTATGTGAATCAGGACTCTTGCATTAATGATATGTATATATGCATGAATAAAATATTCATACATGAATATGATTTTTTTTAATGTGAAGACGGTGTGTATGTGTGAAAATATGGTGATTACCTGACAGCAATGGTTACATTAGAGCACGGCCTTAAAATCTGACCAGTTTGCCCTGCGAACTGAAAATAGTTCTGAAGATGGGACTGTATCCTAACACAGATGTCCTCTGTTTCTATCTAGCACAGAGATACTTTGAAACAAGTATTGTTCCAAATACCTTCAGCTAATAAATATAGCATTTTATGGGATTAGTTATGGCAGAAACAAGAATTAAAGTCAAGATCTCTCATTCCTTTTAGCCACAAAAGCATGCCTTCCTTGTTCATCTCACTAATATGCCAGAATGTCCCCAGAGGTCTCTCATGCAAACACTGACCAAACTCGACTTTACTTAGCTAATGAGATCTGACGAGATCATGGCTGAAGGCGGTATGGCTGCAAAAACCACATTAAACATGTCAATGCAGGTGATTCTCCCAGTATATAAATTGACAGTGGAAGCTTAGCTTGTATTGCATTGGAAATCTATTAACATTTGAAGTAGTTTGCTTGAATTAAAGGCCTTAGCAGAATTACAATTACTTTCCTTCTCCTTTGACAACTTTGCAAGGTGCTTTTTTGCTGTCTTTTTTTTTTCAATCTTGGAAATTTTATAAACAAAGTGGACACTTTCCAAAACACAAGGCCCTCTGTGCAGTGATACCTAAAAACATAACTCACATTTTTTTACTTCACTTGACCTTCCTTCCTTCCTTCCTTCCTTCCTTCCTTCCTTCCTTCCTTCCTTCCTTCCTTCCTTCCTTCCTTCCACCCATCTGCCAATTAATCTGGGTTAGGGCTTGGCATGCCATTGTGAAGAGAACACTGGGTGAACACAGCAATTCTAGCTCTGATATATGTTAATGTATTGATAATCCAGTGGATGTGATTAGAATGAATTATCCCTCACACTTTATTTAACTCCAGGTTAAACTCTGACTTGTTTGACCATTTAGTAAGTCTTAATGGGATTTAATTCTTTAGATAGGATTTTTTGTTGAAATTGAAAAAAAAAAAGAAGAATACATTGAAATTAAAAGAAAACAAGAAAAAAGCACCCATCCTTATCTAGGTTATGCATATACTATATGACATGTATAAATAATCAAAGACAAAAGACAAACAGATTATATTAAAAAAAAACATTAACTATAGTATTCATTTGAAGCAGTTTAGTTACATGACAGTAACTAAAGGAGTTCTCAGCTAGGTTTTTTATTTGCTGATATTTCATGACTTACCTAGGTAACATCTTCAGTGCTGTAATCATGGACAAAACAAACTTCACTCCCCAAGACCATAGGAAGGTGAGCCATGAAATGTCTTCAGAAGAAAACCAAGCTCAAAGAATTCATACAATGCCATCTTGGCAGCTCCTTTGAACTCGGCGGTGGCATTTTTGGGACTGGCTTGGCTGCTGCTGTGCTGCTGTGGCTGCTGCTGGGATTTGCTACATTTGCAGCATTTGCCGCATTTGTGAACCTGGTGGTTTTTTGGAATTTGGGAGCAGCGTTCTTGGACTAGCTTAGCTGGCTTGGCTGGAGGACTCTGCTGCTGGAGGGACTTCTTCATGCTGGTTTGGAGGACTGCTCAAGCTCTTTCTTTGGGGAGTGGACTGAGGAGCTACTCCAACTGGGTTTTGGAGCTTTGGGTTGTTGTAGCCTTTTACCATCTTTCTATCAGCGGCTTGTCAATTGGATGCTGGGGCTCTGGAGGTGTGGGAAGAGGCTAGATGGGGTTGGGGAGGTTGTAGTGGAGTGGCAGACTGCTGTGGACCTTCCTTCCCTGCAGAGACCTTTCTGCTTCCCTCTGGTAGCCTTGAGAAGAAGAAGAAAACACCACTACTCCCATTTAATGGTGAAGTGCCGGAGAGTGGGACTGTGGGCTTCCCACTGGGAACTGAATGTTATTCCTCCTCTTTGCCTTTCTCTGGGTAAGAGCCAGAGGTGGGCTTGGTGGGGGGGGGGGGGTATCAATGGTTGGGAGCCTCTGTCAGCTGGTGGGAGCAGCAGGGTAGGGGGTCCTGGATGTTGAGTGGGGTGTGTGTGAATGTGAGTGGGTTTTAATGTGTTGATCCTCTGCCTGGGTGAGAGTCAGAAGATAAAGGGTGAACGGGTAGGGTGCCCATTGCCTGCTGGTGGGAGCAGCAAGGGACAGATCCCTGCATATGCTTTGTGTGAGGCTGTGGTAATGAAGTGGGGGAGGGTTGCTGGGTTCTAATGGCTCTGAGAGCTAGTAAGCTAAAGAACCTCAGGATGCCCAGCTTCCCTCTCAGGTATGGCTGGTAAGGACAGCAGATGCTCCCCAGTCTTGGGAATTGAGGGGCTTGGATACAGGGATGGAGCTGTTGGGGTGATGGGGCAGGCAAAAATATGGTGGTGACAGGCATGGGGGGATATGGTGGGAGACAGGGAGCAGGCCATTCCCGGACACTGCAGGACTGCTGTTTGTTACCAGTCTTGCATTCTAGCTCCTCAGTCTCAGCTCCAGTACCCTGTCAGCAGACCTTCAGAGGCTCTGGTCTGGCTGCTACTTCTAAATGCCAGGTCAGTCTGTAATAAGGCCTCCCTCAGGGCTGACCTGGCATGCATCACTGAGATCTGTCTGGATTCGGAGGGGGAGTAGCCCTCTCAAAGTTGTGGCAAGCCAGGTTTCGAGTGGGACATCAGCTGAGAGTCCGGGTCGGGGTGGAGGTGTGGCGATTGTCATCCAGGAATCTCTTACACCCTTCAGGGGCACTGCATCACAGGTCACCAGATGTGAGACCCTGTTCATTAAGTTGGGCTCTAGGGATCAGCTGGGACTGCTGCTATTATACCAGCCTCCCTCTTCATAGCAACCTCCCTGCCTGAGCTCCTTGACTCTATCTCTGGGTTGGCAGTAGAGTTCCCCACACTTATGGTCTTGGAGGATTTCAATCTGCCTTTTCTGGAGGTGGGGTCTCAGGTCACTCAAGAATTCATGGCCACCATGATGGCTAGAGCTCCTTAACGCCATTTCTGGGTTGGCAGTGGAGTTCCCCAGGCTTATGGTCTTGGGGGACTTCAATCTGCCTTCTCTAGGGTGGGGTCTGAAGTGGCTCAGGAGTTCATGGCTACCATTATGGCCATGGGCCCATCCCAAATCACCAGAGCCCGAAATGGAACAGTGGTCATACACCAGATCTGGTGTTCCTGTTGGAGCAGTGGCTATATGATCTGAAATTGGGGGAGCTTTTGGTGTCCCCCTGGTCATGGTCAGATCACACCCTGATTACAATGGGATTCCCTAGTGCCACTATCCACTGCAGGGAGGCTGGACCCATTAGGTTGGCCTAACTAGGTTTTAGTGATGGTTACTGCATCTGAGTGAGGGGGCTGTTCCCTCACCTCTTAAGGAGGTCTTGGTTCAACCCCTCCTCAAGATGCCATCACTATACCCCACTATACTGGACAATTTTTGTCCAGTATCTAACCTCCCCTTTTTGGGGAAGGTGATTGAGAAGGTAGTTGTACAACAGGTTCAGAAGATCTTGGATGAAATGGATTATCTGGATCCCTTTCAGTCAGATTCAGGCCCGGATATAGGATGGAAACAGCATTGGTCATACTTTTGGATGATCTCTGTTGATGGGGGTTGTGCATCCATCCTTGGCCTACTTGACCTTTCTGTGGCTTTCAATACAGTCACCATGATATCCTTCTGGATCTTCTCAGAGGATTGGGGGTGGGCGGTACTGTGTTGTGCTGGTTTACCTCCTTCCTCTGGGGCTGATTCCAGTCAGTGGTGGTTGGGGAGAAGAGATCCCACCCTCGGCCCCTGTTATGTGGGGTGCTGTAGGGTTTTATGCTCTCCCCCTTCCTATTTAACATCTACATGAGGCTGCTGGATGAGCTTATCTATCACCATGGGGTGAGGTATCATCAGTATGTTTCCAGCCTCTTATTAAAAAACTCATATTAATTTAAATGGATGTGAAATTTAATATTTAGTAACATACTAAGAATACCATTAGAATGCACTAAATACTGATGTGTGTTTTCTGTCAGATGTTGCTTAAAGTACATATTAGACTATTAATAATTGATAAGCCCTTAGAACCCATCGGTGAACAGTGGACTCAATCTCAGAACAGCACACTCTACAATATTTTGGAAAACTCAATTGAAGAAGATCTTCTTTGTTCTTTTGGAACCCTACCCACTCCGGACCAACAAATGATTTTAGAAAGATTAGACTTAATAAAAAACAGACTACAAAACATAAGAGATGATGAGGTTCCCCGCTCTGCAGGGAACAACAAAGAGTCTATGACCCTTTCTTCACTGAGTCCTTATGCGAAGCCTACCCTAACGATCCCTAAAGGCTTAAAGACCAGCCTGACTACTCCTAACCCCCAGGAGCTATTGACTGACTCAAGCTTTACAACCACGGAAGCCGTATACTGTGCCTCAAAGTCCATTCCCCAAAATGGTTGCATATTCGATGATCCTTCTAATTCTCTGAATTACATAACTGAGCTGGATTGACTAAGTACTTATATTCCCCCTGGTTCCTTAAGCTTGGTCTCTTGGAATATAGCGGGGTGGAGAAACAAAATGCATGACATGGATTTTATAAATTTTTTAACCTCTTTTGATTGTCTTCTTTTGCAGGAAACTTGGTCAGCAAACCTTTTTAATTTAAATGGTTTTAGAAATTTTACTCTTCCAGCCTATAAACTTTTTAGCAAGGGCCGTCACAGGGCTGGATTAGCAATTTTAGTGAATGCTAATCTTGATGCACAGATTTTATTGTTAGATTCATGTCCCCCTATAGCTCAAGCACTTAGGTTGGTATTACCGTCTATAAATATTATTATTGTTAATGTTTATCTACCCCAGGCTGCAGAAGGTGGTGACTATATTGCCAATTGGGACAAGCTTTTTAACTACATTTTGTTTTTAACCAAAAAGTTTCCTGCAGATCAACTTTTTATGGCTGGTGATTTTAACGCTAGAATTGGAAATAGTGTCTATGATTGGTTTTCAAAGTTAGGCTTTGATGATGAAGAGCTTTTACCGCCCATTCTCTGCTTACCCCGCTCATCTAGTGATGCAGCTTTTAATACCGCAGGGAGGAAGATGTTAGACCTTTGCATAATGCACAATATGATAATCCTGAATGGCTTAAGCTGCTTCCCCGACTCAAAGGGGTGTACTTTTAGGTCCACAAGGGGTCAAAGTGTTATAGATTATATGCTCTGCACGTATAGCCTATTGCCCAATATTTCCTACCTTACTATCGAATCTCGCATCGAAAGTGACCATCTGCCTTTGACTATAGTTTTAAAATGTAACTCATCAAACCTTGCACGCATATCGCCTTATGACAGTCATGCCTCCGATAATATCTTTAAAAGAATTAGATGGTCTGTAGATTTAGAAAAGGATTTCCATGTTTTACTTGGAACTGAACCAATGATCAGCTTGCGAGTGGATTTAACTAACTCAACTTCAGTTGAAGATGCTCTTTCTATCTTCTCTTGCTTAATTAGCAAATGTAGTCTAAAAGCTAAACCTGCTGAGGTAGCTGTCTCAAAATCTTCCACTTGGTTTGATCTGGAATGCCATATCCGGAAAAAGGAATTGAGATGCATATTTAAAGAATTACGCCAAGCTGGGGACTTTAGTAAATATAATGAATTCTTAAAACATAAGGAAACCTTCCAAGACCTTATCATTAAGAAAAAAAAAATATTCTTTCAGGGTAAATGGGACCAATTGTATAGGGCTATCAAATGTAAGGATAGTAAATCTTTCTGGAAACTTACTTCGAGCAATTCCAGTGATAACTCCTCTTTTGCCACCCCTGCTATTACACCTCAGCAATGGGTGGCACACTTCTCAACATTGTATGATGTCCCTGTAGCTCCCTACAATGAGGAAGATGATTCCACTGCCTTAGATTTACCACCATGGCCTCCGGTGAGCACAGATGAAATCATTGAATTAATTGTTGATCTAAAATTGGGAAAATCACCTGGCCCAGACGGGCTCCCAGCTGAACTACTTAAAAACCATGTTGATTGGTGGGCCCAGCCGTTGGCTTCCTTATTTACCCTCATTGATCATTATGGCAAAATTCCGAATACTTGGCTCAATTCAATAGAAATTCCAATTTACAAAAAAGGTGGGTTTGACCAGCCCGGTAATTTTCATCCAATCAGTCTTTTATCTATTTTAGGCAAGCTTTACGCTAAACATCTTGAACGCCATCTACTAGATTGGATGTATACAAATGAAGTAATCGGGCCTGAACAGATAGGCTTCTGCAAAGGAAATTCTGCGATTGACCACTGTCTCACATTGAACTTCCTAATTGAAAAATACCTGAACTTAGGAAGGAAAAAGCTTTTTGTAGCATTTATAGATCTTAAAAGTGCTTTTGACTCAATTCCGAGGGATGTACTATGGTCTAAACTGAAGAAACAAGGAATAGACCTGAGGTTGCTGTTCCTACTAAAGAAACTACATACAGACACCTCTTGCCAAGTTAAATATTCAACTAAGGGTCATTTAACAGAGAGAATACCTATGCAGAAGGGAGTTAAGCAGGGTTGTGTCCTTGCTCCTCACCTTTTTAATCTTTTCTTGAATGACTTGGCCCACTCCCTTAGTTCAGTTAATGGTCACCCCCCGTGTCTTGGAGGTCTCCCTACTCCATTGTTACTTTACGCCGATGATACTACAGTTCTTTCCTGCTCGAGGGTAGGCTTACAAAGATATTTGGTGGCATTTTATAATTATTGTCAAAGTAACTCACTTACTATTAATTTTTCCAAATCGAAGGTAATAATATTTGCTAAAAGATGGCATCTGGCGAGATGGTCTATGGGCAGTATAGAAATTGAACAAGTCAAAACTTTTAAATACCTTGGCATTACTTTTAGTTATAATCTTTCTTGGGTAACCCATCGTAATAAGTCAATTCACTTAGCCAACTGTTCCGCCGCCCAGATCAAACAGTTCTATTTTACAAGAGGCAATCAATTTGTACCAGCAGCAATTAGGATATTTAAAGCCAAATCTCTCTCTCAAATACTTTATGGTATTCCTCTTTGGTTGAGAGCTTTTAACGCTAAAGTGGAAGGTATACAGGCTTCCTTTCTGAGGCAGCTCTTAGGGGCTCCTAACTGTGTCTCTTATCCCATAATCTGCCTAGAAACGGGTCAAAGTTTAATTGAAACTAAAGCCTGGATTTTAACAATTAAATATTGGCTCAGAATCTTATATAGAGCAGCTCCGCGAAATCTGCTATCATATCTCAAAAAAGATAAATACATCTCGCTGTGGTCGCGACATATTATATCCAAGATTAAGCAGATTGGGATTGCAATTGAGGACCTATACCTTTCAGATGAAAGCTTTGTATTTAGCACTATTAAACAGAGACTTTTGGACTTAGAATACCACAAATTCAGACCAGCCCAACCTCGTGTATGCTCCCCTGCCATGCTTGGTATAGAAAATCAATTGGGCAAGATGGCGCATTATTTCAACGATCTTGTGTTACCTTCCCAGCGAAGAGCCTTTTTCTTGGCTAGAGTGAACGCTTTTCCTTCTAAGGTGCTCCTTGGAAGGTATGAATGCATTCCCATCCATGACAGGCTCTGTCTTTGTGGCAGCCCAGATACAATCTATCATATCATTTTTGATTGTTATTTATTTGTGTCTCTTCGACATGATTTGCTTCTAAGACCTTTGCAGGGCAAATATCCTCTGAACAATGTGGATCCTGTGTCATCCTGCCGGTATTTGCTCTGTGATGCTATACCTGAGATTACCCAAATTGTTGCTAAGTTCTTGGAGGAAGTGTTCAAAAGGAAATGTAACCAAACTCTTCTTTGAGTATTGTTTTCCTGCTGTCATCTTTATGATATGCTAAGTCCTTGTATTTTAATGTTTGCAATGCCAATAAAGGTTTGAATTTTGAAAATTTTGACTATTAATAATTGGCAATATGAAGGTCCTCCAATAGTGTTTTTTTTTAAAGTGCTAAATTATTATACAATATCAGTGGTTTCAGATAGCAGAAAAACTGACTATATTACTGGATAATCAAGACAAAAGGTGCTATGATCTGAAGCTGGACTCATTTTTCTCAGGAAACTCAAACTTTTTGGGATACCCTGAGCTAATCCTTGATTTCCATGGTTGCTTTCTATGGATAGTAACATGCAGGGTAGGGAAAAGGGAGCCTGGAGGTACTTTCAAAGCATCTAACAGTATTTTGTGGCTGGCACCGCTATCTTAAACTCCATACTCAATTCTTTTTAATGATAGATTCAGAAAGTGATTGCTCTGCTGAAGTAAATACATTTAGTGTAATAAGTAGAATGTAAGACTCATGGACTGTTTATGGCCACTTCTCTGGAGAAAATCCAAATACCTATTTTTTGTAACTCTTTCCTCACCCCCACCCCACCCCTTCCACTTCAGTTAGAAATAACTATGCTGAGCATTTTTATATTTTGCTGCTTATTCAGGTACTGGTGGAATGTAGCTTTTTAGCATGACAACAAGATAAAATAAGAAGCTTTGAACTAGTTGGGAAAATTGGATATTACAGCTGCTTTAGCAAGATCTATACTGGTGCAGAAAGAAGGCCAAGTACCTGTATGGAGTGACCGAATAGGTGGAAAGGGGATAGCTGAGAATTCAATAAATATCGGAAGGGGGTATTGTCTACTTGCGATTCAGTTTTTGAACTTAAAAGACTGGTTATCAATGTAGTTATCAATGTTTTTTAAAAAATATAATAATGCTATGAGAAGCAGAGAAAAAAGGGAGGAGATAACTGAGACATCTTTAGGTGGAGAATAACATATGGGTACTAAGAGAAAGGAAAATTGAACACAGAATGTGTGTGCAAAGAGGGCTGGAGGCAGAAAAAATGAGATTCAGAGAGACCACTAGTGGTTCCGAAAGCATTGTATCCTATGGTAAAAATGAAAGCTTAAGCAAAAGGTTTGAAAAAGAAAGATAGAGTTAGAATGATTCCAATAAAAGCTTTACTGTAATTAACATTATGTGATCATGTAAATCAATAAAGCTTTTGAATTGATTTCTGTTGTACTCTCCAGTTTTAGACTGTACCATTTTTTTTCTCCAGGAAACTGATTCATCAGAATTCAAACAGATGCCTAATTCAATAATTATCTTGTTTCTGTAAGAATGATTTCATAACACTATTTTTACATAAATTGAAATATTATTCCAAATTGAGGTGGCCAGGACTTCTGGGGAAGAAATGGTGAATTGAAGATGGCTCACTAAAAGAAGAGTTGATGACCCTGGCTGAATGAAGAGCTGGTGAGTAGACTGGCTCTGTGTAATTCCTCTCTGTACAAGGAGAGACCATCCACAAGTGCTCCAGGCAGTTGTGTCTTGTGAGGAGACTGCAAAACAGTAGTGTCTGATGGGTTTAGGGCTCCAGGAGATAAGGGAATAGCCATCTTGCTCAAACCATGGTTGGTGACTTTAAGGACACTGGGTTTGCATACTTCCTTTTCCAATCACTTTTGTAAATTGCTTGTTAACTGCAAGGAACCTTTGGAATGACATGTTTTACAGCACCGGCTGAGTTTCCTTCAATCCTTAGCAAAAGACGTTTTTAAAAACAATTTTAAGGACTTTAAAAAAATGGGGGAGGGGGATAAATAGCAAAAGGCTGATTAGAACATTGATTTTGGAATGTTAAAAACAGACTAAGGGTCCAGATTAATTTTAAATAAGATTTTGGAATTAATTATAAGAATCCTTCTCATAGGAAAATGCTTTTGTTTTGAATTCTTTTTTTAAAAAAAGATAGTGAGATTTTAAGGGTTGGACACTAGAGTGAAGCAGAATGAACTAAAGATTACAATTAAAGGAGAAGTACACTTAAATTTGACTTACTAATACAGAATGAAGCAAAATATTTTAACATTCAACATATTGAAGGATAGTGTTGAACAATGGACCCAGAAGTTAATTTTAAGAGTGTCTGCCTCTCTAGATAGACTGTGTTTAAAATATGTTAAGGAAGAGGAACAAATTTTAATTAACAAGATTGAGACTGATTTGAAAGTGAATTTAAAAATTGTCTACAAGAATGATATGGAAAAAAGTGCTACACTGAACATACAAAGAAACCAGCTGGTGTCCAAATAATTAAAAGGATATATAAATAATAAACCAAGAGAGTAACCAAGGTAATTGTCCTATATTGGATTTACAAAAGAGGCTTGCTAAAGTTTTGAAGAAGTTTGTGAGAAGGGACAAAGAAAAAAATGAAAAGAAATTAAGTTCTAGGACATTATTTGAAGGAACCAAAGATCAAGATTGTTAAAAGTAAAAGGAAAGAATATAAAGTTGGTTTATTTCATTAAGGTTAAAGTAGATATGTTGTTATCTCTGGTAACCCTTAATGAACTTTTGCTGACAACAGGACTGAAACAATGAGTCTTTAAGGATTTATTTATAGATAAGAGATGGGATATGGGAAGAAAAGATAATTTGTTGTATTTGAAGAGAAACTGATCAGTTACTAAAATTGTTTATACTTGTGATAAAGTGGGAAGTCATCTCTCTCTCTCTCTACATATCTATCTATCTATCTATCTATCTATCTATCTATCTATCTATCTATCTATCTATCTATCTACCAGATGTACAAGCTGGGTTTCGAAGAGGCAAAGGAACTAGAGATCAAATTGCCAACATTCGCTGAATCATGGAGAAAGCATGAGAGTTCCAGAAAAACATCTACTTCTGTTTCATTGACTATGCAAAAGCCTTCAATTGTGTGGATCACAACAAACTGTGGCAAATTCTTAAAGAGATGGGGGTGCCAGACCATCTTACCTGTCTCCTGAGAAATCTATATGCGGGCCAAGAAGCAACAGTTAGAACCAGTCATGGAACAACCGATTGGTTCAAAATAGGGAAAGGAATACGACAAGGCTGTATACTGTCACCCTGCTTATTTAACCTATATGCAGAGTACATCATGAGAAATGCCAGGCTGGAAGAATCACAAGCCAGAATTAAGATTTCAGGGAGAAACATCAACAACTTCAGATATGCAGATGATACCACCCTAATGGCAGAAAGTGAAGAAGAACTAAAGAGCCTCTTGATGAGGGTGAAAGAGGAGAGTGCGAAAGCTGGCTTGAAACTCAATATTAAAAAAACTAAGATCATGGCATCTGGACCCATCAATTCCTGGCAAATAGAAGGGGTAGAAATGGAAGCAGTAACAGACTTCATTTATTTGAGCTCCAAGATCACCGCAGACAGAGACTGCAGCTGTGAAATTAAAAGATGCTTGCTCCTTGGGAGGAAAGCTGTGGCAAACCTAGATAGCATATTAAAAAGCAGAGACGTCCCCTTGCCGACAAAGTCAAAGCTATGGTTTTTCCAGTAGTAATGTATGGCTGTGAGAGCTGGACCATAAAGAAGGCTGAGCGCCGAAGAATTTATGCCTTTGAACTGTAGTGCTGGAGAAGACTCTTGGAGAAGACTCTAGTCCTCTGGAGTGCTAGGAGGTCAAACCAGTCAACCTTAAAGGAAACCAACCCTGATTGCTCATTGGAAGGATTGATAATGAAGCTCAAGCTCAGATACTTTGGTCACCTACTCCGAAGAGAGGACTCTTTGGAAAAGACCCTGATGCTGGGAAAGATTGAAGGCAAAAGGAGAAGAGGACGGTAGAGGATGAGATGGTTAGATAGCATCACTGAAGCAATGAGGATGAAACTGAGCAAACTCAGGGAGGCAGTGAAGGACAGGAAGGCCTGGTGCGATATGGTTCATGGGGTCATGAAGAGTCGGACACGACTTAACGACTGAACAACAACAATATATACATATACATATACATATATATCTTTTCTTTTTCTTTACTATATTCTTGTTTTACTTTCTTTTCTATTTTTCTTCCTATTTTTCTTCTTTTCTTCACCTTCTATCTTTTCCTTTTTTTTTTAGCTTCTATTAGTTTTTATCTTTGCAATTGTAATTTTTAAGAAAATTACTATTAAAAAATAAATATAATGAGATGGCCAGAAAAAATATATTTTCAGTGGTATTATTACATAAAGAAATATTATTCCCCATCTTCCTGATAAAGAGTCAGTCGTTGCTACCAAGAAGCCTGACTGGTTGTGCAAAGACCATAGATACTAGATGGCCACTGAAGGGGAGAATATTAATTATCTAACATTTCAGATCAGGAATCTAACATTTAGATAAGGCCTACCAAGAAAGACTCAGGGGAATAATAATCAAATACTGAGAATTCTATCCTACTGTTCAGGACTTCAGACTTAGTCTCTTGGGCTGAAAAGTTATTATCATCCAGCATGTTTTTCATAAACTTATATAAAAGCGATTTATGGTACTGGTCCCTTTTGCAAGAGATACATGCCCTCATACTAACCTAGTAAAAAAATACCAACATACTGAAAAGGCATATCAATCACAGTCCTCTCTTTTTCACAGAGATCAGAATAGGCAAACACACACACACACACACACACACACACATTTTGAGGGTGCATAAAACTTTCTGCTGCTTTAACATCTCCCTTTTCTTATTATTATAGTGGGTCCTTCCATTAACTAGAAGCAAATTACTAGTTTTGTGTGTATGTGTGTGTGAAGTCTATGAATGCATCACTGATTAAAACAAAAACAAAACTGCCTTAGCAGCAAATTGCTTCTATTTTATATTCATCACTTTGACTTTGTAGTCATGAAGATCCTTTGCTTAAGGAAATGTTGGTTGCCCTTTAAAATATTTTCAGTGTTTATGAATCAATGGGATTTTGGAGAGGTATTCCTGAAGTATAGAAAAATATACTTCAGTTTTGAAGAACAAGACTGACTTGATAGCAGAGAAGAAAATGACTCATAGGACAATAGAAAAGAGGAAAACTATGGAAATAATTACTGAAGTACTTGCAAATAAAATGAATTAAGGATAACCACATATCAAGGAAATTCAGGGTTTTTTTTTTAATAACAGTTAGTGCAATGTTTAAGATAATAAGTACAGAAAAATAATATACAACACCAAGCTGAGAAAAAGGGCAGTAATATACAACACATTAATTAATTTTTAAATTGCAATTTCAGTTTTGTGTTTTCTACCAATCCTAGCTTATACAGTACATTGGTTGATATTAATAGTTATGTCAATGTGATTATAAATCTGCATGGTGTAGGCCTGGTATGCAGATCTTACAAAAATTGTCCACAATTGGGAGTGATGCAGGAGAAGGCCTTTTCCCAGATGCCCAGCAAGTAAGTTTTTGCTGCTAAAGATGCTTTGCTTTTTTGCAAGACTTACTGGATACTAATTCATAATGAGGTGAATATCACATCATGGCATAGCGGTCCTTTGAGCAAGCTGTGCGATACTTTCCACGTTTGTCTATTTTCTGGTAATATGATAGGCCCCTAAACCTGAAGCAATTATGGAATGCTATCCCAAATTAAGTATTTCTCCCAGCTGTATTATGTTATTATTTAAATATTTTGTGAATAAATTACATTCATTCTACTTTTGCTTCTCTGTCATCCATTATAAATATGTCTGCTCTTGCTTGTTTTCATTTTTATCATTAAAAAAAAACAATTTTAAATAATATTCCCATTATTTTCCTTCCATTACAAATGAGTTACTGCTTTTGAGTAATCAGAAAGCCTAGAGGCCACTATTGCTTCAATAGCATCTTCCTTGTTTTTAGAATTGGGTTTACTGAAGCAAAGAATACCAATATGTTTGATTTGTTCCAGCAACAGCACCTGATTCAAGAATGATTCCTTAATGTTCCCTTTTTAATAGCAACTATTTCAAATAGAGAGTTAACAACAATCATGCTATCAGATACAAAAGATGGAACAAGATCAACTTATCTCATTATATATATACATACACACACATACACACATACATATATATATATATATATATGTGTATATATATATGTGTGTATACACACACACACACCCCTTCCTGAAATTATTACTTAAACATTTAGATAGGACATTTCCAGTAAGCCACAGGTTTTTCAGCCCATGAGCAGCAAAATAGATTAGTATTTTTTTTTCCTAAACAAGCACTGTTTGACAAAGCTGTAAACTAATGATGCTGCTTTAGTTAGTTGTTGTTAGGAATGTTTATTCAAACCAGCAGTATGTCATAGTTAAAATATTAATTATTGTGATATATGTAATGGTAGGTTTCAACTAAAAACGCTTGTTATCTCTGTATTATTCTGTGCAATTAATTATCATATGGATAATTTGTATTTTATGACATTCAGTCAGGAACTTAGCTTTGTAGGGATACAGGTGGGGGAAAAGCAAGCCAGGAAGAAATCAGATTAGTAAAAATTAAAAAATAGTTGCTATAGGACTGAAATCCATTCCAGAAAAATATAAAGACCACAAATACAGATACCACTAACAAATTACAAACTTCTTTTTCTATTCTTGTTTGTAAATGGATGCAGAAGGACATGAATGTTATAGCTAAAGAAACTGAACTAAATTCTTATTACATGTGGACAAAAAAGACCCAGTTTTTAAAACATTGATGTTCTGGAAGTTAGGTATCTATATTTTGAATGCAGTAATGTCAGTTAATTCAGAAGCTGGGTTCAAACACATTTCAATGCATGTAATTCACAAGGTGAGTGGGCATTTTCTTTTGTGAGTAAACGTTTTAAACCTATTGCTAATTAAAAATGTCTATGTTTGGATCTTTGTGCGCTGTCCTTTATTCTGACACAGGTTACAGTTCAAGCAAGATTGAATATGATACCCTTCTTCCTCTTTTTTTCTCTCCTATTCCCTGAGACACACAGCGTTATAGAAATGTATGTTTAATTAAATATTTGGTTAGGATGATTTTAAACTTCCTTCAACATTGAGCATGACTTTACAGGGTGAGTGATATGTCATACAATGCACTATAATACATTATTCTTTTTAATTTTCAATTTTCACAGTCTTTATGAGAGAAAAGTTCCCCTAGTCCAAGGCTAATTAATAGGATTGACTGGAATTATATCATGTCATTGTACTCTTTTTCTCACCTTAATCAGATTAAAGACCTTAATCTAAGGGCTGTTGACATGGCAGATTGCAATCCTCCAGGGAAGCTCTTGCATTTTCTAATATGATGGGGATTACAGTGATTTAGAGGTTATTCATAATTTGTGAATAGTGTACAGCGCTTGTTGAGGAATGAAAGGGTCCCAAGTGCATATTTCAGGATAGGAAGGAAGGAAGGAAGGAAGGAAGGAAGGAAGGAAGGAAGGAAGGAAGGAAGGAAGGAAGGATATGACCATAATATTGGTTTTAATTTTCTTAGCAACTGATATTTTATTGGACAAAAATGTATGAACTGAAAAATTGCTAAGTTTGCATTATCTGCCTGTTACATCAATTAACTATGCCATTTTTCACTGTATTCCATTCCATTCTGTTCATTTTTGTTTATTCAGCCCTTAGGACTTTCAACATTCTGTGGCAATCATGGTAAGTTTTTACTGAGCTATTTTTGGTGGCCTTTATTTGTTTTGTTTTTACCAAAATATTGTTTTCAGTTACTCCTTAGGCATGTTTTAACTCCATCTTGTGTCTTAGCATTTCCATTCCAGCTTTATAACATTCATAATTGAGCAGCTAAGCTTGTTATAGCCGACTAACATATCCAGCTTAAAGTAAGCATAGAGAATTTATATTCCATAGCTAAGCCCTCAGGCAGTTTAAAGAAAAGTGTATTTCAGAGAACGAGTGAATGAATGAAAATGATTTTTTCATGATTCTTTCCAACTCTGGATTCTTGTATGCTTTCCACTGAATGTTGATCCAAGCATAGGGATACTATGGCACCCACCTTGTGACCTTCATGCTGATAGGTAGACAGTTAAAGTGATGGCTGCTTGCTGAGAATTACTTCAGTCAAGATACCAAAAATGTCTCTTCCAAATATCCCATTAAAATCTAAATCTATTTTTCAGAATTATATTCATAAAATTGCTATAGTGAAAGTTTAAAAGTTTAAAAAGGTATTTTAAACCTTCAGTTGAAGAAAGAATTAAGCGTCTATCCTCCTTCCTAATGGTAAAAAGTGCCTAAGTATTTTGCCAACTTCATAGAATTCTATGCACTTGATGGTAAGAGGAACAGAATACAGTACTTTAATATGCACATTTTGGTATGTGAATGGTCTTTAAAATATATATCGATATCAATATCAATATCGATGATTTAGTGCTGAGATGGGGAAAACATGATGAAATTTCTCATTGCTATACAAAAGCATGCAGTTTATTGTATCCAATTGTTACATTATTATTATAAATTTTGTTTTTGAATCTGTGCAGAATGCTATGAATGTACAGTAATGTGCATTGTTATTGCATATTATGCAGTAACAATGCATAATTATTAGGTTTTGCATATTGAAGATGGTTTGGACAAGAAAAGTGATATTTTGCTAAGATGAAGCATTGATTATTTCAAAATTTGTTTGGAATCATCCATGTCTTAACAGAGATTAATGCAAAAGATTTGATGTGAAAAATCTTTTTCTGTGAAACTATACCTATTCTGAAAAGTGATTCTGAGCTCAGAATAAGTTGATATAGATTCACTGGAAATGTTCCAACATTGAAATGGTTATTCTAATCTTGCCAACATTGGTTTGTTTTCAAAATTGGCCATTTCAGTTGCAAATCAAAGAGTGCAACTGTTTTGAGGATGGACCACTTCCATGAGCTTGGAATGGGACATTGGGGGACAATATATTTCAACTTTCAAATATTTTCTCACCTTTATTTGTGAACTACAATGCAAATAAAGAATACACCTACCAACTTAGGGATAAAAGGACTTTATGTCATAAAATCCCTATTGTGTTTACCTGAATTACAGCTCAGATAGCATTTCCTTAACCTTAGAATGTTTCTCCTGCTACTGTTCAATTTTTATTAAAATTTAGACAGAACATTCCATCTATTTATGTTTTTGAAAAGGCTACTTATTTAACATCATTACTGCTGTTTCAAAAATAAGATTGACATGATTGTTAACTAAGCTATAAATTTCCAGGAGATATTTGTCACCTGATATATTTTGTACATTGAAAAAAGATAGGTATCTGATTTAATAAGATTGAGCTTTGCACACAGAGTAAGAAAGAATGATAAGTTGGAGGAAAAATTACTTATAATGTGTTTATCATGATGAGCATAATGTTGCTAGAGTCTATTCTGGCCCTGTTCTAATGGATGCTTTTTAATTGGACAATTGCCACATTCTAGATTTTTCCTACTGTTGCTTTTTAATTTGCAAAATCAGTGCTGAAATCTTCCATTTTTGAAATAATACATTCCTTTGCCAGGAAGAAAACAAGGGTCTACCAATGCAGTGGCAACTAAGTTCTACTGAGAAAGAAAAAAACAAGCCAACTTAAATTCCTGCACTCTCAAACAACATTCTGGAAAGTTTCATGGTTACTCAAACTCCTTTTTGATAGTAGCTTTTGCATTAAAGATTTCCTTCTCAAGAGATATATGATTGGCTTCATCTGCTGTTAACAGAATTTGTACAAGTTTGAGGTTTTCCTTTACTTTTACCTTAATATTGTTTTACCTTATATATTGTTTTTGTTGATAATATTTTGGATTTGCCTTGTTTTATTCTTCAGTTTGTTTCAGTTGGATTTGTAGTGTTATGATTTCTTAAAAAAATATGAGTTTGTATGTTTTATACTATAAAACCTTGTGAAGGTACAGTCTTGGGCAGCTAAAATGCATTAAATAAATAAATGCAAATAATATTGATGTTTCACAGTATGATTTGGGTCACACTAGTACAATGGCAATTACCCACCCAGCTATACAACCAGTGCTGACCCAAAATTCCTGAAATAATCATATGAGGCAGTTACATGGATAAGCCAGTTCATCATTACAAAGGCCATAAGTTTTGCATCCAAGGACCTTCTTCTGTCCTTACTCATTTATATTTATTTGTTGGATTTATATCCAACTTTTTCTATAGGAGCTCAAAACAGTGTACATTACACTTCTTCCTGTTTACCCCCTGCCTTCTCCACAACAATAACCCTGTGAAGCAAGTTGGGCTAAGAGAGGCTGACTCTCTCAAATTCATCCAAGGAGTTTCCAAGGCTGAGGGAGGACTAGAACATACATCTCCCAGTCATAGTCTTAACACCTGCTTAACACTGGGTCTCAGTATTTCTCCCCAATAATGAGGTAACATCACCAGTGCTTTTATCCAATCCATAAAATCAGCTTGTACCTATATCTCTTCCTATGTACACCTACTTGGGACTTATTTTCTGAGGCCTTACTGCATTTTTTTCTTGCCAAAAGTTTGCAGCAAAATTGGTAGTAAAAGAGAGATGACCTTGCAGTACACCATTGCTTCAGTTAAGACATATCCTTCTTAGAGAAAGTCACTTAATGCTTTTATTGAGACATTTGGCAGTGGGGCCTTTTTATTCTCCCAAGGATGCATGCTTTTTAGGAAAATAAATAAATCAAGGATCACAGAAAAACAATGTCTAGCATATCAAGATCACAAAACAACTGCTCTGAAGCAAACAAATTCTACCATGTGTCTGCCTATGTATGCCATATTAGAAATGACTTGGAATAAAACCATGGTCACTATGGAGGCCAGGAAATCCTGAGTTCTCCCGCATCTCTCCTAGACCTAGCACCCAAGGCATGGCAGTTGAAGTCTCCCAGCACTAACATACCCAAAACAGCCCAGACACCAATTCTAGGAGCCCACAAATGGATCTTGCTGGGCAGTCAGTGCACCAGCAGAATCCTTAACTTGTCCCCACAAGCCCAACTTTATATAGAAGTTTATGTTTATTTATATAAATATATTTGCCCTGCTCCTTGCTTATAGTGTCAGACAAGATGTATTTTAATATCAGTACTATCACTGCTGGCCTTGGCATTGATAGGCATTAAACCTGGGAGGGAAGATCTCAGTCACTCAAACATGTAAAGACTGGACACCCATTTGTCCAGAATGATCTGAGGATTCCTGCACTGTACAGGGGTTGGACTAGAAGACCTCCAAGGTCCCTTCCAATCCCATGATTCTATTATTGTCTTAGCAACCGTACCAGGTCTGCCTGCTTGCCATCACCAAGCAATAAGTGAACATATTCATGTGTACAGAAGTGTCCTTTGGGGTTGGGGGAAGGTCAGAAAATTGGATTACTGTAGTTGAAATGTTTAAATCAATATAAATCAGACTAGACCCAATCTGTACACTCCTAACTTTTGCCTTGATAGAATTAATAATCAAGTCAATTATGTCAAATATGTTAACTCTCCAGCCTAATACATTTCAATCTTTCAGGTATAAATTGGTATGGGGCAGGGTGGGGGGGTTCTTCTTAGTCCTTCTCAGTCTTCTTTCCTGGGACCTCTTTTCTCACATTCTGCCCCTCCCCAACCTCCATCTTCAATTATATAAAGTGATAATTATCTGTGAATCATACATTCTAACAGCAAACTTTCAACTGGTGTACAAAGCACTTAGAAACATAGTCAAATCAGCTGCTGCTTTGCACAATATGGAAAAAAAGAGAAATAAGCCCTCTGGGACCATTTGTGATCACAAACATAGCATACAAAAAAGTAAAAGGCTAATATTGCCAAATAGGAAGCTTTATCATTAAATATCAAACAAATTATAAGCAGTATTCTTCTGAATTCATAATGTATTAGAAGACATACGTGCAATGTATTAGGAGGTCACAACTGTGTTGTTCCATGGTAAGGATAAGCAATATAATCCCATAAATAAATAAATAAATAAATAAATAAATAAATAAATACATACATACACACACACACACACACACACACACTCATTTTATTATATATATATATATATATATACACACACACACACACACACACATACACATACATACATACATATATATACAGTATATAATACTAAATTGCACAGCTCTTAAAATAAAAGTAAGATACTTTAGGAAAATGAAACTTGAAACAATATTTCTACCTATCATAATTATTCTGCAAACAGAAATTCAACTCATCCACTGGTCCAAATATAACAATGTTTACTAGGATCATACCTGACAGCTTTTGCCTGACTTACATTAATTCAATTATTCTATCATTTGTTCAGGTAGATATTTTTGATCTTATTTATTTAACTTATATGTAGAATATATCATGAAAAATGTTGGAATAGAAGAAATAGAAACTAGAATAAACAATTACTGAAACTTCAACAACTTCAGATAGTGAACGTTGATGATACCACACTGCTAGCTTGAAGGAAGGAATATTTAAGAAGTGCCTTGTGGAAGGTGAAAGAAGTGCAAATGGAGCGTGCTGCTCAGCACTGAAAAAACAAAACAAAACAAAAAAACCCCTCAGATCTAGGTGACTGTTAAAGTGCAGAGAACAAACCCTTGATATTGTCAAGGCCATAGATTTGACTGTGAAAGCTGGCCCCATTAGAAATGCTGAAGAACAGCAGCAGCAGTGAGAGCAGGTGATGCCTTTGAATTGTTGGGCTATAGAAAATTGCTGAGAATACTTTGGATCTATATAAGCCAAACCAACCAATCAAACTCATATTAGAAGTAGTAAAATCGGACTGATGATCAGAAGTACTAACACTGTTACTTAGATCTTTTGAACATAAAGGCAAACTTGGAAAATTGAAAGCTATTCAAAATGAGGTGAACAGAAGAGAAAATGGTTAGAAATTGTCACTGATGACACAAGCATGAATTTATAAGAACTCAAAGAAGCCATTTTTGACAGATAATCCTGATGAAGTGATGTCCCTTGGATTACAAAGAGATGGAAAGTAATGAACAAAGGATCAACAACAACATTAACTATACTGTGAATACTTGTAAAATTGAGGCTCTTACAATATTATGTGGTATTTTCCCTTCTCCTTATGCATTAGGAATAATTTCATCACTGATATGAAGTGATTAGGATAGCTACATATCTTCAGTCTCTCCTAAGCGTATATTTGATTTGAAATAACACTTTTCAATTTGTCTGAATGGAATGATATTTCTAATATTCCAGTGTACAAAGCACAGTAAGTTTGTTTACAGCTTATGTTCATGGCTATTATGTGCTTAATTTTCAAACTGCTGCTCTTTGAAGTGTGATTGTAAATTGAAATTATTTTAATATGTTTAATATAATCTTAAACTGATCCTAAACTGATTTTTTTAAAAAAGTGAATATATACTTAGCAATTTTCATACATTTAAAAAAATCCTAAGATCGATGGAGATATAAAACAGACTTAAAATGGTTGAAGATAGAGATAAAAGGAGAGCAACTATAATTTACAAATATATTTATCCCCATCCCTTGCCAGGTAGCTTAAGTGTCTGTACACACTGAAGGATTCCATGATGCTTAAAAAATCTGTAGTATGGCGTGTAGAGAATAATTTCTAATGAAGGCTGGCAGTCTGCAGTTTTCAGACAGGAACAGAGGTCACAGGAATAAGGTCACTCCTAGCTTTAGAGAAATGCTCAGCAGCATTTGACGAAGTTCAGCTTCCATTTTTAAACTAATGATTTTGACTTTCAGGCTGAAGTGTAAAAGACTATTTGTAGCCACTTAAGATAGCATAATTGCTACTCTGAAAAATTGCGTATGTCCCAGAGGTTACATAAGTGCTGGTAAGGTATTATAGTGGTTGCCATAGCAATACCTTATATTTTATTGATTAACAGGTACATACTCCTGAAAATCTGGTGACAAGGAAGGGAAGCTGTTGTTTTGCTTTATGCCTTGTCATCAAGTTTCTGTGGTAATTAATATCAATTAATGTATTTTAATATAAAATTAAGTTGCAGATCTAATATAAACAATTGTAATTGTATGTAAAGTTATTTTAATTGTTTTAATTTGACTTGGAATAACATTTTAAAAAACAAAATGTTTAATAAAATGCTCTTTAGAGAATGTATTCCGTAATATGCTGAAACAACACAGGGACACTGATAGTTTCTTAATGGTCAACTAAATCTCTTCTCCACTGAACAGCTTGTGTAATTTCCAAATCTGTAACCTTTAAATGCACAAACAACTTTAGTGTCATTGTTACTTATATCAGACTTTGAATAAATGCTCTCCTTATTGTTTCAAGGTTTCTAAGTCCTAAATTTCAAATGTCTCAACTGTCACACCAAAAGGCTTAGCTAAGGACTTTGGGGAAAATGTTTATCAGTTCCATACTCAAGATTCATCCAGCTAGAGCACTCAGTGGAAAATGAAGCTGATAGTTCACAATTCTCAGATCATATCATTGAAATATCTGCATTAGTTGTGAATCATTTTTCAGGCATGCTGAAAGACCTGAACTAGTTCCAATGACTTTACAGGTATAATAAGTGTGTTCATGTGTATGTTTTAACCTTTGAAATTCTAAGACTGTTACAGTCTATTTCAGGGACTGCTTATCTCAATTGAAAGCATCCAGTAATTCATGTTAGCAGGAGAAGTTATCAAAATCTATTTCCAGTTTCAGAGGCCTGGTTATCAGGCATATGAGATAAGATTTTCTCTTGTATTTCTTCCAATATATAGAATACATTTCATTCTAAAGTAAAGAAAACAAGATTTCTTCAGCCAGGATTTTGAGTTGAATTAACAATAATTTCAGCCCCTTTATGGGATGATGGTAATGATGAAGATGACAATTTTACTGTTCACTATTCTGAGTCCAGGGAAGAAGATCAATGGAGAAATTGAAATTATTGATAGAAATATACTTCCAAAGTCCTTCTGTTCAGAAAGTCCACCCTTGCCTCTATCCTCAGATTCAGAAAATGAACCTCATTCAACAGAACTCCTATCTGTTGATGGAAGAAGGGAAAATTCAGAGAACCCCCTTTCCATCCTCCTTAGGACCTTTGTTTCCAGTGAGCACAATCAACACAAAAGGCAATATGATACAATACAACAATTGTATAGGTTTATCGAATCATAGTTTGAATATACAGTAGTTGTCCCTATAAATTTCTTAGTTTCAGCACAACTAGATACACTTCTCTGGCCAACATGACTTTCCCATCTCATGTAAGTAGAGATTGTCTAACAGGCAGAGAATTACCATAAGTTATCTTGTACTTCCTTGCTTCCAAGAAGAGTTTGCACTGCAGAAATGGTAGAAAAACAAAGCAGAAAAATAACACACTTTTACATTCTATGTACATATACACAACTTACTCTCTTAACTCCTTTTTTGCTTACTTAATATCTAAAGGTGTTGGATTCTGATCAGTCAGTTTTCATCAGTCATGTCATAGAATATTGTTATAGTTCAGAAAGCAATTTAGGAAGGGTTCTAATTGTTCCTGGATAGTTCTTAGATAGGGAAGTTCATGTCCTGCTTCTTGTTACTTTTATTCATTAATTAGACTTTTATTTTCTCCTGGATATGTGGCTATGTCATTGTTTTAATCCAGTCTAGTATACTGTTGCATTCTGTGTGGACCTTTGCATAGAAATGGACTATATATACTTATTTAGATTGGAATATTCACCATAAGGTTTATTAAACCCAATATCCATCATGATTATTTGTGGAAATTATTTGCTAGGCAAACCTGCAAAGAGGTTATATTCTTTTCAACATAGACTCTCTCTGCTTCAGCTAGCCCTTAGTTCCCATGTACCCAAAGTACCCTTTCAACAGAACTTATCACAGTATGAGTTCCAGCAACCTATGTAAAGCTTCAGTTTGCTTAGAAAACTAGTTTAATATTTACTTTAGAAGTTTTCTATTATATAAATAAGGGGAAAATCTCAGCCAAGGTTCTGTTTCCTGCTGCCTATTCAACAAAATATTTCTAACTTGTCTTTGTCTGCTGTACCTGTTCTCTTTTCAGGTGGAGATTCCTGCCTTGTTCTCACCTGCTTGCCCGGCTTTCCCTATAGCCATAAAATGGGGCATGGACTATTTACACATAGACCGAGATAGAGAAAAGTAGGCAGCTCCTTTTTTCTAACCTCTGCTGGACTGTGGCAGCTTATCTTAGATAGTTTGCATTTGTTGGCTTTTCAAGAGATGCCTTTGTACTAGCAGATTTATACTTGCCAATTCTATTAATGTGCAATACAATAATATAGCAAATATATTACAATTGTTTAATATACACATGAATATGTCACAAATTCAAAGTAGCTGCAAAATATACAGTGTTCAGTGTACATATAGACATCTTTATATGCATGAATCAAGTATTCTCTTTTAAGCTGGGAAATGTTTGCTCTGTACAATTAGTTTCATGAAGACAGATTTTCATGACATGAAAGAAAACTGATAACATAAAGAAAAAAAACAGAATATCCTTCAGGAACAACAATTCAGACATTCATAACAATAGTCACAGCATATTCATTCCTAGCATAAGCAATTTTATTACTTGCCTTATGTGCGAGTCAGTTACTATTGCTGCATTCCATTCATGATTTTCATGGAATACTTACCTTAAAAATTAAGGTCCATGTATGTATTTATAGTTATATTACATCTATCTGAAACCACTGACAGAAGTCAATTGAGATCAGTTGCTATTGCTCTGATGACCTACACTACATCTCTATTCAGTTCCTGTGGAAATACCTAGAATCTACTCTAGGCTAAAAGGAATAATGGATTTAAGTTACAAGAAGGCAGATTCCAGTTGGATGATAGGGGGGAGGGGGGAAACTTAATAAGAGCAGTTTGACTGTGGAACTAATTATCTAGAGAGGTAGTGAGCTCCCATTCACTGGATATGTTCAGGCTGAAGCTAAACCATAATCTATCTGGGCTACCTTAATGTAGACTCCTGTGTTGATCAGGGTGTTGAACTAGATAGCCAAAAAGTCCCTTTCCAATTCTAAGAGTATTAACTATATTTAATTTAGAATATTGAATGTAAATATAAATTAAATTAAATCTATTAGTTTTCCCCCTAGTTCTATGAGCATGTCAATAAATTCCCAAATGTCACCACTGACTTGAACATTTCTGGCATCAAATTCACCATCTGGGTGGATGACCTTGTTTTAGCTTTGTCGCTACAGACTATGTAGCTCTGTAACAATTCTACTTTTATTGTCTAACTCTGATACATCAGACATAGTTTTCCCTAAAATAACTTGAACTTAACTAGTATAATGACTTGTACATGGAATTTTTTAAAAATATGTTTAAAATTCAGTTCAAAATAAAACCAGCTGGCTGCTGACTCAGAACATTCTGTAGAAATGCATCATGCTGATGTTAAAGGAACTTCATTCAACTGTTTCTTAGTAAAGTTCAAAGTATTGTTGCTTACAGTTGAAGTCCAATATAGCTTAAATCTCAGTTACTGAAGAATAATTAAATTCAATCATCCCATGTACTAAGATCATCTTTAAAAGCTCTTTTCCAGAGTCGTTTGATGCAGAAAACATCCTCAATAGTGGAAATCTGCTTGTGAAAAATTCCTTCTCTATAAAGGCCCCTATAGAATCAGAAGTGCTATACTCACTGAACCTGGCAGAGAGGCTTGTATTTACCAGATTTTTAAATGAGGATTTAATTATCTGTAATTTGTGTTTTATTTTGATTTTTTAAAATGTTATCTAAACCACTCTTGAAGTTGTTACTAAGCAAATACATTTAGTGATTTTTATTAGGATAAATAATAAATAAATATTTCAGAAACAGCTGGAAAATGCTTTGGGTGCTGAAAGAAGACTTTCACCCTTGTTAGCCCCATCTCTTTCCATTCCCAGCACAAACCTATCATATGCTGGCTATTTGCAGAACTGAGATAATGCTTTTTGAAGGACCTTTTAGGAAAGAAAAATGTGCTTCAAGTCAGGGAAAAATATAGTGTTTTCAGATTTATATGATATCATATGCCAAATGTTATGAATTTTATTGGTTGGTTGGTTGGTTGGTTCATCCATAGGAAGCCATGAAGTACTATGAAAATTCACAATTCCTCACCCCAAAGAATAATGCTGGGATCCTTTACATATTTATTATTAAATGAAAAGATGTGAATTAAGAAGTTCTAAATGCACTAAAAATTGTTGACTTACTTTTGATTCACAAAGTTCTTTGACTTCTCACAAATGTAAGCAAATCAATTTAATGTGAGTTGAGAGGTTATATTTCTTATTCTAAATATCTTATATTATTAAGGTCTTAGTCAAAATAGATGTGTGTGTGTGTGTGTGTGTGTGTATATATATATATATGATTTTTTAAATATTATTATTGTTTTAAAAGCATTGGTTAAACAGAAAAGAATAGAGAGATACGATCATATTAAAGGCCACTAGCAGTATATAAGATATAAATAAATACTTTCAGTTCTTGTTTTTGTATACTAGTGCATTGTTCTGCTGTTGTTTAAACTGAAAGTATTTATTAAACTGAGCAGTTATTCTAAGTGCTTCTAAGCACTTAGAAGCACTGCTTCTAAGCAAAACCATAGACAATGTGTAGGCAAAATTCATTTTGCATTTAGTAGGAAGCATATGAAATAAAAACTCAAACATTATTCAGGAGCAACAATATAATTTTCAAAGAGTGCATGATTCTTATAAGAGAAGGATCCTTGAAAAGAGAGACAAGGAGAAGGACAAGAAGAAAAAGCAAAAAAGAAATCCAGTGCTAAATATAATACAGGTTTGAGTGCTTCATAACTCATATAAGCACAGCACCTCTCTGGCATTCATTGGAGAACAACTTCCACAAGGAAAAAAAAACGTGCCATTACTTTAAGAATCACATTAACTTTATTAGGTTAAAGCATCATCACTTTTTCCCAGACTTGTATGAAAAGATAAAACAAGAATCAGGCTTCATTAGGTGCGCTAAAATATTTGGGGGGGGGGGTATCTTAAGCTCAAGGTAACATGCATACCACTCTCTCCTCACATTTTCCTCATAACTTTGAGAAGTAGGTTGTCTTGATAGAGAATGATTGATGCAAAATTACTGAGTGAGTTTCCATGATTGAAGGTAGACTAGAATATGGGTCTGTTCACTTCTAGTTGAACACCCTAAGCACTACATCAGTATGTGTGTGTGCATGTGTGTGTGTGTGTGTGGGTAAATATATGATGTAAATATGATGATGTAAATATATGATGTAAATCAAAGGAAAGGTTAGTCCAATAAGGATAGACTATGACAATTACATTAAAGTTTTTAATAATATAAAATAAGCAGTGAACTACAGAGCAGTATTGATGTTAGCATAAATATTCTGGCAAGCTAATTAACAACTGTGGTGGAATACAAGAATTACTGTCACAGGCAATGCAACTAAATATCTCAGTAAAGAAAACTTCATGATTTTTATGCTGAAGACTCTTTTAAAGATTATAGGCATAGTAGTTATGCTATGCAATCAATGTTGTTATATTAATCAGAAAGTGTCTATGCAAACACTGTGCTAGGTATTGGTGGCTGTTTTAGGTACCTCATCCTCAGTAATCAGAAAATGAAGTGAGGCTATGAAGAATGGGTCAAACAAATTCCTATGTGTACAGAGGTAGGAGGAAAATGGCTTGTCCTATATGCAAACAGTGTGTGAGGCAAAATCCATTCAAATTCAAAATTCAAAGTATATTTTCCTTCCCCACAATTAATTTCAATAAATATAGTTTCAGACTGCACAGCATTATGACTACATCTCTCTATGAGCAAGAATTCTTGAAAATGTTGCCCCACAGTCAAAGTAACTGCAGACTTAGAAAATACTGTCATTTGAGGTGGCAACATTTTCCTTCCATTTATTCAACTTTATCTCTGACAAATAACAATCATGAGAAGTTCATATCTAGACTATTTTTCCTTTTGAGAGATTTATAGCCTTCTTTCTCTTGGCTCCTGAACCAGTATTTAGGGAGTGCTTCATGTTTGTCTCAGAACTTCAAGGTCATAACTACAGTTTGTGGAGATAAAAAGTATACAACTGAGTAGCTTCCTTGGCAACTCAGAAAAAAGAATTTTTGTAGTTTGTAAATGTGCAGCTCGAGTAATAAATGCTGATAATTTGAGGAAAGTGCTCTTTAACTGCTTACAATGCTAAAGCAATTTCAATAGCAGAATTGCATTTAATTCTACTATTTACTGTAGGGGTTTCTACAAGGCATTTTAATTTTCTTATCAAGAGTCATCTCAGCCATTTCTGTAAAAAAGCAGATTACATATTTAAAGTTTTGAAAGGAACACATAATATCTGTAACATAAATAACTTAATGGCCAGATTTTAGAAATAGAGTTTCCTCACCATTGTGAAGTTATTTAATTATTATGAAAGTCTCATTACATTTCATGGATTAGCTTGTGCTGTGTTATTATAAAATGCCTGTTTTCTTCATAAACTGATATGAAGATTTGAGAATTAAGAGAAACTCAGGGTGTGTTTACCAATTGACCTGTTCTATTAAGATTCATTCACAAATTAAAAATTTTCCTTGGCAAGATATATTACTTAATACAATTAATGCATATTTATATGAATGTTAAGATAGGGACCATTTGGATTACAAGATTTTCCTTGCTATTGAGTTAAAATGCTATCTACCCATCCTTAAGTTAGCAGAAAATTATATTGGTGTGACATTTGCTGTCCCTATTGTCTAACTGTGTCCTACCTCAGCTGCTTTTACATACAGTGACTGCAAAAAGTTTAAAATACCAGGAAAGGAGGAACCACACTAAAGCGATGGGCCAGGCTTTCTCTCTTCTGATGCTGATGCTGCAGGTGACATTTTATCATATTATTAGTTTCCTCACCCCCCACAAGTTGCAGGCAATGAAAAAGAGAAAGGTTAGAGAAACTCGTCATGCAAAAATATCATTACACGTTTTGTCCTATATGAAATATTAGAAAAGAAGGAAGGTCAACCTAAACAAGCTCTTGTAGCAACTGCTTCATTCAAAATAGGAGCTATAGTTTAGTTATAGTTTAAATGTAGCCACAAGTTGCTGGTTTGCTTTATGCACACAACATTGTATCATAAAAGCTGGTTTTAGACAAAATGGTAAGGCACAATGAGGTTTTCTTTTAGCTTAGTACAACATGTGAAACAAGGAGCTATAGAATGTTCAGTAAGCCATGATCTGATTGTAGCCACAGACTTCAACTGCATCATGAAGACCTTTAAAAGTTGTCTGTTTATAGATACTTCAGAAAAAGTGGATTGAAGATGGCTCTGCAAAAAGTGGAGCAGAATGAATAGCCAGAGAGTAGACCAGTTCTTCAACAATACCTCTCCGGACAAGGACAGTACTTGGTATTACCCACAAATGCCCAAGACAGCTGCTCCTTGTGAGAAAACTGCAAGATAGCAGGCTTCGGTAGGTTTAGAGCTCCAGGAGATGAGGGCATAGCCATCTTGCTCAAACCATGGTCAGCACCTTAAAAAGGACATTGGGTTTGCATACACTTTTCTAATCACTTTCAGAAATTGCTTGTTAACTGCTTTTCAGCAATTAGGAACCTTTGGATTGAAACATTTTATAGCACCGGGTGAATTTCTTTCAATCCTTAGCGAAAGAAGTTTTAACTACAAATTTAGAACTTAGGATTTTTTTTTTTTTTTAATAAAGAGCAAAAGGGTGATTAAAACTTTGATTTTAGAAAGTTACAAACAAACTAGGGGTTCAGATAAATTTGAAATAAGATTTTGGAATTAATTATAAAGAATCCTTCCTGTAGGAAAATGCTTTTGTTTTGAAATATAATAAGATTTTAAAAATTGGATACTGGAGAGAACTAGAGGGAACTAAAGATTATAATTAAAGGAGAAGAACACTTAAACTCAATTTGCAATTACAGAACGAAGCAAAATATTTTAACATTGGCCTTATTAAAGGGTATTTTTGAACAATGGACACAGAAATTAATTTTAAAAGTGTCTATAGGTAGACTATGTCTAAGAGATGTTATGGAAGAGGGGCAAGTTCTACCTGACAAGAGTGAGACTGAGTTGAAAGTGGATTTCTACAAGAATGACATGGAAAAAGATGTTACACTGGACATACAAAAGAAACTGGCTGATATCTTAATTAAAAGGGATATACAAACAACAAACCAAGAGAGTGACCTGGATATTTTTCCTATACTGAATTTACAAAAGAGGCTTGTTAAACTTTTGAAGAATTTTGTGAGAAGGGTCAAAGAAAAAATGAAAAGAAATCAAGTTCAATGACATTATTTGAAGACAGTAAAGATTAAGATTGTTAGAAGTAAAGGGGAGGAATGTAAAGTTGGTTTGTTTGATCAAAGTTAAAATAGATAGTATGTTGTTACCTGTGATAACACCTAATTGACTTCTGCTGACATCAGGACTCAAATGACAGTGCTTTATGGATTTGTTTATAGATAAGAGGTGGGATATGGGAAGAAGGTACCAATTGTTGTACTTTAAGAGAAGGTGGTAAGTTACTAAAATTGTTTATATTTGTTGTGATGAAGGTGGGAAGTCATTTCTTTATTTTTTTTCTTTTTCTTTACTATACTGTTATTTTTTTTATTTCTTTTCTATTTCTCTATTTTTCCCCTTTCTTCTTTATTTACTGCACCTTTTTACTCTTTATTTTTATTCTACTGTTTTTTTCAGTTTTAGTTTTTATTGTTGCAGTTATAATCTTTAATAAAATTACTATAAAATATTGTCCACTTATAAGACTGTTTTGTAAATTACTAGAATAATATGTATGTATGTAGCACCTTAGGGATGAATACATGAATACTATAGGCAGAAAGATGTATTTGAAGAAAGGTTTTATCTAATAATAGTTGTAAATTCCTATACATTCTGAACTGATTTCACACTGATTTAAAGTGAACTTGATAGTAAACTTCACTAATAGTATCTTGGTTCAGGTTCATACATGTTAATATTTAAAAGGATGTACAGTGTATTTAAAGAATTGCAGCTTTTAGAATATGATGATGTTAGTACACACATTTAAGATAAAAATATAACAACATCCATGCTAGATTAGGCAAGAATGTTATAATCCCTCCAGCATTCTGTCTCCTGAATGTCTAGTCAGTTCCACATGGGAAGCTTACGACTGGAAATGGACAAAATAAAACTATTCCCAGTATTATGCAGGAATAAACTGTCTGTAAAATAGAGGTATTCAATTGCCTACATAACAGCCCTTGATACCTCGTGAATTGTTGAATCTCTCTTTTAAACTGAAGTTAGTAGCAATTATTGTGTGTTGTGATTGCAAGTTCGATAGTTTGACTATGTGCTTCATTGAAGGCTCAGTTTCACTGAGGACTCTATGGAGAGAGATAGGGAGAGAGAAGCTTTTTTCTCTCTTATTTTTTTCACACTATGCAGAATTGTATACACTTCCATTAAGTCTCTCTTGATATTTTCTAAACTTAAAAGTTTCCTCAGAAGAGAAAAGCATGAACATTTCTCATTTAGAAATATTAGCTATCTGTTGATCTTACAGTGTTGTTTATTAAAAATCATATTGATAATGTATATGAGGTAGCAACTGTATAAAATACCCTCACCACATGCAATAATTTGCATTTTATATAGTCATCACTAATTCAGAAAGGGGATTTAGACCAATGACTGTAAAAAGGATATATATTACTTTACAATGAGTGTACATTTTGCCAACTGGACATGCATTTAGTACATTCACTACTATCACTCATGTCTATAAATCAATATGTTCCTTTTTGCTGGAAATGTACAACTCTTTCTTGGCTTTTTATTTCAAGACTGATATGAATGTTTCCTATTAATGGCATATCAAATTTACAGATATAAACTGTACTTGATCAACAGAAGGAAGATCTATAGTCAGAGAAGATATATTTAGGTTCAAATGAAGATAACTTCTGTAAGCTCAGTTATACTGTGTACAATATAAATTAGTAGAATGAATATTTTCAAATAGTATATTTTATAACTTATTACCCCAATTCTGATTTCATAGAATGACATTTGTTTGAGGACTAATGTTTTGTTTGTCTTAGTATGGTCTTTTAAAATAAAAACTTTTAAAGATGGCATCTTGCATTTGTTTACAGTCCTTTTATAGTCATTTGCATGCATACTGTTTCTTAATATGACTATGTTCAGGCAGATATAGATAGGAGAGAGACGGAGAGGGAGACGGAGAGGGAGAGAGAGAGAGAGTTGTGTAAGTGATTTATTGGTCTTCAAAAAAATTGATGGTTAAGGGCAATTCATTTTGTATGGTTACCAATATCAGTGCTTTGATATTGGTAACCATACCAACCATAAGTTTTGCTTTTTAATTAGACAACTTTATCATTCTTACAAAAGTTCTTGTTAGCGATAGCTAATTCAAGATGATGTCAGAGAGTATGGCCAATAACAGGGAAGAGACAGAGTCAAGTGATGTCACATACCTCATGACATCATTATTTGCAACATACTGTACATCATTCATATCATGATGCAACTGATACAAATTACATATTTTGTGTCATTTTTCTGATGAAGTCACAAGATACCATTGTGCTACCTGTGTTAGAGATCTCAATGGACAGAAGATCAGAAGGTTATAGCTAGATGATATTCTTTACAATCATAGGGAGGGAAAGCAGATGAATACGGATTGCCTCCTGGTGTTTGGAGTTTACAATGGGTTGGTTTAAAATTGCTTTATGAATGATTGAGGAATGAAAACACAGAAGGATGGATATGCCTTCATTTTTAGAATAACACAGGAATAATATGATGGAGAATTAAATTTTAAGTTTCAGGTGGCAATTTGGCTTTAGAAGTCTGTCCCCCAGCTCAACTTTATTCCATCAACAAACGTACTATTTCCCAATTTTGTCTAATAAATTAAAATAACAGATTTTTGCATAATCAGAAATCATAGCACAGTAGCTATGTATCATACATCTGTTGCCTATTTGATTCTTAGTGATGAAGAATGTTAATTGTACCCAAGATCTGCAGAAATAAAAGCAAGAGAAATTGTGAAACCAATCATCTTTTGCTGAAAACTGAGGGCATTTCTAAAGTTCAAGAAGCTTTTTAAAAAAGGTAAAATGAATGTAATCTGTAGAAGAAATGTCAATTTTATTCTGAGTAACTGCAGTTAAAACATTAGGGTTCTGGCAGGAATGGCAAAGGACTGTAAATGTAGAAAATGAAAAGAAGAAAATAGTCATATAAGGAAAAGGTTAACATCTTGACATTACATTATAGTTTGCTAATATATATATATATATATACACACACACACACACACACACACACACATACAGAGAGAGAGAGAGAGAGAGAGAAAGGGAGAGCTTATTTGTCAGTCTTTTGGTTCAATTATGCTTTGTACGACATGTAAGTATGGAGCCCTCTGAACTACATTAAATACCTGTCTGACCAACCCAGAAAGCCTATTAAAGTGGATGTAGTAGAATTTAAGCTAATAAGACTTAAATTATAAGTCCAATCAATCAGGCCAATCGAAAGTGCAAGGTTTATGAAGTTTTTTTAAAAATGATCTTTGTATATGCTCCAGTTGGATAATGTTAAGTGACATAAACACATTCATGCTGTTGAAGATTGATGAAAATTCTGAATACATTTTGAGCACGCCAGGTTGGAGAAGACTGGCTTACATTAGTTAATTATAGCTAGTCACACCAAAAGACTAAGGAACAAATTAATATTATGCTCAGTCATGTGGAAAGTATGCTTTTTTAAAATTGTGGAATGAAATCACAGAGTGGCTGAACTTGTACTCCTTATCTTGTCTCTTCAAAGAGCTTTTCTTTTTTTAAAAAGCTGGCTATGGGAATGGAGCAGGCATGTGAAAAGATTTAACAAATGTATCTTGGTTTTATAGGAATGTAGCTTCAGGATAGCCAATTTTTGTGTTATTGGTTATGGGGAATATGGGGAGAAGGTAAAATAATTATTACGTTCTGCTGAAATCTGGTGTTTCATTTAAGCTGCATGTTCAAATACATAATTATCTTGTTACAGAAATCTCTATCTCAAGTAATTCCTAAAGTAATTTATGATATAACACCTTTAAAATAATTAAAATCACAAAATTGATAGAAGTAAATAGCTCTATTAGGCTAATTGAAGTTCTACAAAATTCTTGTGCAATGGCCAGAAAAGGAGAAGGCATGTGGTCAATACTGGAACAATATTTGTACTGGGTTATATGGCTAGATGGAGTGATAGAGAGCTTCCAAATGTGCAAATTGGATCCTATCAGATATCAACTAGTGTTAGATTGTATTAGAGACTGTCCCAGTGAGAATTGGAAAGAAGAAATAAACACCATGTGTAAACCTCTCATTTTGCAAATATAAATTCTAACTGTCAAAGTGAAAACTGTTTTGATCCTATGTGAGATACAAAGACTTCTGAGCCAGTGAAAAATGTGAATACTTCCATTAATTTTGTAAAATTTCAGTTGGCCTAATATATGTAATGCTTTATGACACTTTGAATTTCTTTCTTTCTGACCAAACAAAGCTGTTATGGCTTTCTATTAAAAATCAGGCTAGGGTGAGTTTTGTGTGTGTGTGTGCGCGCACACGTGCAAACCTTCAAGTCCGTGTTGACTCCTGGTGACTGCCTGGACTAGTCCCTACAGTTTTCTTGGCAAGATTTCAAACGTGGTTTGCCATTGCCTCCTTCCTAGGGCTGAGAGAGAGTGATTGACCTAAGGTCGCTCAGCTGGCTTTGTGCCTAAGGCAGGACTAGAACTCACAGTCTCTCGGTTTCTAGCCTGGCATGTAACTAATACATGAAAACAGGTAATATGACTTTCTTCAGTGAATCATTTCATGTTGTCTCATAGCATTCTCAAGCACTTGCAAAATCCAGAAGATAATTTCTGCATAGATGCAAGGTGCTTCCAGTAACTGAATGGAAATATCAGAAGAATCTTCTTGGCAAGAGTAGTACCTGCGCACAGAGGTATCGGAGGGAGAGGGGAAGATGTTTTTTTAAAAAAAGTCAAGATGGTAGTTGCAGTAGTGCTATGAAAACCCCATCCCTTTTTGTTCAAATATCAGCACTACATGCACAAAGGTGGGGGGGGGGCTTTGATCGCATTGCCACTACCACCACCTTGACACTTGCAACCACGTCCCCCTGTGGACACAGCTGCCTGCACAGAAGCCTCTTTCAGAGTTCCAGGTAATGTAAGTGAAATAGGCAAAACAAAGCAATGTGATTTCTTTACTCTTAGAAGGGAGGGTAATCATACTGTTATGCAAAACAGCTTTGAGAGGGTGCTTTAGTCAAATAATTGAAATGAAATACTCTTTCAAATACCTGCACAATCCTGATAAAAATATGGAACATTACAGCATCAATATGTCAGTTAATACTATCTAGTACTAATCAATGCCTATATGAGGCAGCAAAGCTTTTCCTCAAGAATCATAGCAATGATGGTATTTGTCTCATTAATGTGATTTGTTTCAATGCTGAGAGCTCCTCCCATATTAGGGCAGTCCTTGTTTAACAACCACTCATTCAGTGACAGTTTGAACTTATGACAGTGCTAGACAACTGGTAGTTATGATGGGTCCGTGTACTTACAGCTGTTTCAACATCCCTGAAGTTACATGATTGCGATTTGTGACCTTCCCTGCTGGCTTCATACAAGCAAAATCAATGGGGAAACCAGGCTCGCTTAATGACCTGCTCACTCCTTGCTTAATGATGGGAACCAGGACTGCTGGACCTGCTGTTGCAGGTTTTTCTCCCTTATACCTCCACTAACTATCTAAAAGACACTTAAATCTTTAGTTTGCATATCTGAGAGTTAAAAGGGTGGCAGGGACAAGGAATGAAATGCAGACACCTCTTCCATGGCCTCCACATATCTGGCTCCTCTGTAGGGCTTCTTAGACTAAGCACTTAATTCTTTATGGAATTACAAAACCATTCAACTGTACTGCTTACAAACTGATATATGTGAATGGCAACTCTAATGAGGCTGGGTCTCCAGTCAAAAGGCTTTTGAACACATTCAGTCAACTATGCATACAACCTCTTGGAATCCTTCATGCTCAACATATGATGGTCTTTAAAAGTGGGCAGCAGGGTTGTTGGTACATCACTTAGGTGTATGTTCTTATAGTTTCATGTGCTTTTGACTCATCTCATCCATATGACTCTAGGCAGCATGTATATATCACTAATCTATAAATTATGATAATTAAATTATTATGTTATCTTCATTGTTTATTTTTGTTGTTTGCTATTTTCTGTTTGGTGGCATTGTTTTACTGTTTTTATGGTTGTTATATTGTGGGTGTTTTACTTAGTTTTTATACCTTATAAAAGCTAGGTAGAGTCTTTGGATTTCTGTAGAGAAGAAATATGGAAAATACATAAATACAAGCACAACTTCTATATACCTCATTTGAAATAAAATCAATAAACCATTATGACGGATGCCAGGAGTCAATATCATTGGGATTAACCATGGTATATGGAACACTGTGACTTGGAATGTAAGAAGAGTAAATGGTCAAAGAGCATATGAACTGAATGAAATAAAAATAGACCTGTTTGTGTCCATGAATTTAAGAACTGGAAGAAAGTAATATAACTGAATAAAGATTACATGTTCTTATGGACCTAAGGGATGAATAAAGGAAGGCTAAGGTGTAGGTTTATTATTATTAATGAAATGTCTAAAATGTAGGTCAGAAAGTAAGAAGATTGTTGTGGATGAATATGAAAAAAGGAATCCAAAGACTGGTGATAGCTTGCTTGCTCATTCCTTCCTTCCTTCAATTTATAAGGCTACCCACTCTGATCAGCATAGAGAGACCTAAAAACAACAGTTCATGAAATAAATATGAATAGCATAACAATAAAAATAATACAAGATTTTTGGAACATCCACCTCAATATTTGTCTATACTGCCCAGCATTAATTCTCCAGGGTTTCATAAGGATTTAATTTGGAATTTTCTGCATGCAAAACATGCACTGTAAAACTGACCTTTGAATTTCTTCTATTATTAGGAGACTATTTTTATGTTACATACTTACTTGTGTCCTCCAACATGTTCTGAAAACTGCTAGGAAAATCTGAAGCATGAGCCTTCCTCTTTTGATTATTGGTGTGTTTCACTTGTCCTTGCAACCCGAGCTGCAGGGCTGGAGTTATCATTCTTACTTAACATTTGTCTATAGAATCCTGCAACAGTATACATTATTTTGTCACTTTCTTGGAAATTAACTAGAAGTATCAATTTGTTCATCTGCTGTACAGTCTTGCTTGTTCTGTTGTTGCTCAATAACCAGCTTGATCATGCACAGATTTAAGCACTGCACTAAGCCTAATATAATCGAATGGTTTTGGAAGGGGGGCAATCTCTGAAATACCAACTGTCTCTGACACTCCAATATATATATTTTAGTTCTGAATGATTTCTCTTGGCTGTTCAATGTATGGTTTTCTTTTTGAAAATTTTATAAACAGTTTGTTATAACTACTAAAATAGAGGTAGACGTTTGTGAAGCTCTAGAGGTTATTGGGTTATCAAGCTACAATTAATGCTATCAGTCACATAGCTGTAATCCAATAACTTTTGGATAGCCATTGTTTCTGAATCTACTGGGTAGATCTTAATAGGAATGTCAATTGCATAGAAATAATTTGTTTTGCATCATATTTGAGCTCCAGGTGGGAGGAAAAAAAAATAGGTTGCTTAATGAAAGGACAATTGCTGACTAAATTTTTGGTTTAAGAAAGCCACTCATGAGTAACCTTATCAAGGGAGTTAAACTGTACCATCTGAAAACAACTGAAATTATATTTGCTGAAGAAACAAGTTTACACGTAATGCTGAAAGACACATGGAATTAAGAACTTAATGTATTTGCTGTGGTCAATACAATTTCTTATTTCTAAAGGTACAGGTGTGTGTGTGTGTGCGTGTGCGCTGTTTCTCCCTCCCTCCCCCACAAAACCCACAGAGATTAGGCTATATTCAAATAATTGAACCTGGAACATGTTAGGTTTTGCACATAGCTAGTGGAAGTCTTTTGAAAGCATGATACTTAGGAAGATTAAGCTTCAGTTAAAATGTTGCCACAAATTAGTTTATCCTTCACAGAACTGTTGTATTTGCATGAACTTACATTAGCTTTCAGCTTTCATCACAGTATAATATTAGTATCGAGAGTGTTATATTGTATAAAGCATGTATAGTAGACCTAATTATAGACCATGAGTCAGAGTTGGATTCTATTTCTTGCAACTACTTTCTAAAATTAATTGTGATTAAGCAGTATGGGTACTAGACCATGACCAGGACATGCTAGGTTCAATTCCTCACTCAGCCATAGAAACTCACTGCTCTGTTGTAAATAATAATAATAACCACAATTCATTCTTTGTCCTAGAGTTACTCAGAACAATTTATATTTTAAAGAAAACTATATAAAGCAATTAAAGCAAAATCTAGTAAGACAGAACTAAAACAATGGAATAGCAATTTAAAATGAGTGTATTTAAAAGACAACCTAAGGTTCTTCCACACAATTTGAGATACATTTGTAATTATATTAGAGGACTAAAATATGATGTCATCTTCAACTCATATCTGACCACCAGGAAGGAAGCCTGAATTCTTTTTTTTTTTTTTTTTGCTCCAATTTTAAGATGGTTTTCCAGTTTCTTCTGGCACAAGCTTGTGCTTATGATTCTCTGCGGTACACAATACTGAAGTAAGGTCGGGGAGGGGGCCTCCCTTCTTACTGGCCACCCACTGCTGCAGTCCACTGATTCTTAGGGCCGAATCCTTTTGGCATCAGGAGAGTCAGGGCTCTCCCCCAACGCAAGAAGCATCCTTCCCACTTCTCTTGCCAATCCAATGGCATGGGAAGGGAGGAAGAAATAATTAGAACGGTCACTTTCTAATTCTTTTCTCCCTCTGCTTCTCCTGTTCTCTGTAGCAAGAAAAGTAAGGGAACACAAGTGGGAACCACTGAGAAGGTCCTATTCCTTGTCATTGCATTGCATGCCAGACCCATCAGTGGGATTTCCCAGTTAATACATCTGGCTGTGAAAGCTGGACTATCAGTAAAGCTGAACCCATGACCCTTGTAACCAGGATGATGTCTCTGCCCTTTAATACTCTAGTTCCATCATAACCTTTCTCCCAAGGAGCACAGATCTCTTAATTGCATGGTTATGGTCACCATATTATGAATTTTTAAGCCTAGAAAAATAAGGAATGTAACCATTTCATCTTCTTTTCCATCTTTGGATTGGTACTGTCTATTAACATAACCTTGGTTTTTCTTTTACAAATATTTAGCAGCACACTGGCTTTGTACTTCCTTCTTCACCTTCCACAAGGTGTCCTTAAATATACTTTCAGCCTTTCAGCCAGCAGTATGATATCATTAGCATATTTGAGACTGATTAAGTTTCTCCTAGCAATTTTGTATCACCTTTGCTTTGCCCTTCACAGCTGCTGCCATGTTCTTGGGCTAGATACTCTTCCAGAATCTGGCACCTTATTATTTGAATGAGACCACCCCCACCTCCCACCCCTACCCCCACCTTTCAGGAAGGAAGCTCTATGGATGGCTTTGGACCAGTCAGTGTCTCTTGACCCAAGCTACCTTACAGAATTTTTGTCACAAAGAAGGAGTGTTATGTATGCTGACTTGAGCTCCTGAATGAACAGTGGAAAAAATATCTAGTAAAAAATTATTGGGTTGTATTGCACTAAAATTCATATAATTCTATCATTTTTCAGGTTGCATATGTCAGCCCTTCAAGGTAAGCCAGATTAGGAAACAGACACCACAAGTTTGACTGGAACGTTATTTATATAGGCTATAACAGAAACTTGAAACCTAACTATGTTTTCCCTTGCCTCCCTCTTATACTCCAGTGAATCAGGGTGGACCCTGTCTTTCTCACACTTTCTCTATTTCCCAGGTTTTAACATGTTTTTATTTTTATAACCATATCTGTATATTTCCTCCACGGTCATTTTATAGTAATTTTATAAAACATTACAATTTAAAATATGAAAACTAATAAAATATACAAACTAAAAAAAAATAAAGAATAAAAATAAAAAAATAGAAAGTGCAGAAAAGAATAAGAAAAATAAGAAAAAAAATAAGAATATAGTAAAGAAAAACAAAAGAAATGGCTTCCGCCTCCATCACAAGTATAAGCAATTTTAGTAACTTATCACTTTCTCTTAAAATGCAACAAATAATCTCTTCTTCCCATATCTCATCTTTTATCTATAAGCAAATCCTTAAAACCAATCCTGATCAGTAAAAGTCCATTAACAGTTATCAGAGATAACAACCTATTTTAACCTTGATCAAATTATATTCCTTCATTTTACTTTTAACAATCTAGATCTTTAATCCCTTCAAATAATGTCCTATTTGCCATGTCTTTCCCAGAAGTCCCCTACAAGGTCATCTTTGTGGTTCTTGACAGTGCACAAGCACTGCCTTTTACACTCTTTTTGTTAATAATGATGGCTACTCCATTTTCTTTATTACTTACTCATCTTTCCTAAAAGGTCTGATGCTGCTCTGATGTGAAATGACTCATTCCAGCCCATTGGGTCAACTGATTCCCAGCGTGTCAATATCCACTCTTGACTTTTCTGCTGTGAAGACATTGGTTCAGCATTCTGACATTCCAAATGCCAATGTAAACTTAAATTTGCAGCACTGAACTTTCCTTTTCCTTCACAGCCAGTGGATTTCCTTTGGCTTCAATGCAGCTACCTCACTAAAAAACAAAACAGAACAAAACAAAACAGTGTTATTCATACTTCTTCTCTTCCTCAATAGCTTGTTGGATACCTTCCAGCCTGGAGATCTTATCTTGCAATCTCATCTCGTGTCAGAAATGCAGGAACTGGAAAGGAGATAATTATTAATCTAAATTTTAAAAAATTAAAACTTTAATAAAAATATAGATTTACATAATTCTTGCCCAATGCTGGGCCACGTTGATGGCAAAGGTATTTCTGACCAGCGAGTCATTCTGTGTGCATGTAGGTCCCAAGGGGCATTACAAAAGATGAATAATTGTTTGAATAGTACCACATTCACAATAAATACCCTTGTCCTCAGGAAGAAACCCCCCATTTTTCCATTTGATCTTTAGTTCTACCCAAACCAGTGCGCAGTCTATTTAAATATTTAAATCTTGCAATATCAGGTTAATATTTTATTGGATGTGAATGCCCACTTGGTCTTCTTGGTAGAATACTGGAGCAGGGTTACAACTTACAATTACTGGAATGGGATCCTTCTCCAATGGACAACTAGATGCAGCAAAGAAATAGAGAAAACTTCATTTCTGCTGCCATCAAGTAGTCCCCCTGAATTTTGCAGCCCAGATAGGGTAGCTCTAATTTTGGAGAAATTGACACTTTATTTGTGGTTTTGAGGAATTTTAAGGAAGGCAATAGAATCATGAAACCTCTAGGAAGCAACCTATAATCATTTCCACCCTTAATATACCCCAAACTTTTTTTTTTTTTTTAAAGATCAAAATGCCAGGTTAAAATTGTTCCCATTCCAAACTAGCAATTAGACCTGTTTCTTAGATTTGAAGAGCTGGAATTAGGAATATTTTACACCACAGAGGCCTCCTTGTTCTTCTTCACTCTTAAATATACTCCTTTCCCAATGCTTGGCCACCGTCTTCTAGCTCAATTTCCAAACAAAGATACACATGATCTAAATATTAACTGATGTAGCAATCAGATGTAAATATTTAATCCTATGAATCTGTTTGAGGGATACATTTACATATAAAAATAAGTATGTAAATAAGTATTTGAGGATCACCGATCTAGGCATACTGTTTTATTACTTAACAGGTATTATCAGGAAATTCCTCCTATTTGTATCTCTTTTAATTTATCATTCAGTCATTGATCCCAGTCCCAATATTATCAGGAAATTCCTCCTATTTGTATCTCTTTTAATTTATCATTCAGTCATTGGTCCCAGTCCTGTTTCATCAAAGAATGGATCTGCCCTTTCTTACATGGGACAGGCTTTTAGATATCATCTCTATTTAGCCTTATATTTTGTGAGCTAAACATACCTTTCTTTAGACACTCCTCACAGATGCTTTTACACTAGAACTATTATCTCCCATGACCTCGACTTTTGTTAATGAGGCCCAAATTTGTTCTGGTTTTAGTTGCGGCATCACACTATTGGTTATGTTTAATGCTAGTCTACTAGGATGTCCAGTTTATTCTCATATGCATGGCCATAAAGCCAGGTCTCCAAATCCTGTAGTATTTGTAATTGTTGAGTATCGTTCTGTTGGATTTCACCAAATGTTCAAGCTGGCAAAGAACAAAGTCCTTTGAAATCATGTATTTTTGAAATTTGTCCTGTAAGGGTTAGTCAAGCCCCATCTCCAGTTTGATGCTATATGCAGATTTAATAAGCATACTTCCAGTTACTTTTTATAAGACATTTATAAAGATATACATAACATAAGGGAACTCAGTTTGATCCTTCAGTTTGGGTTGATGCAGAACCATTTACAAGTAAGTTTTCAGACTTTTTAAATCAGATACTAATTATCTGGACTATAGTACCCTCTAGCTATATTTATCCATCTTGTCCACAAGAAACAAGGAAAATTTATTTTTCATACTTAATATTGTACTGGTCTAATTGACTGTAATAAAGTTATTATTATTATTATTTTTCATACACCTATGGCAGTCTAATCTAAATTTCTGGGTCTTCACACATCAAAAAATCAAAAACTCACAAAGCTCATAAAAACAATAATCTATTAACACAATAAAACTAATAATGTATTAAAATTCATTCAACATAACCATCATACTGTGGCAATAGCCCAATATACGGTATGTCAAGCCCTGTATCACAGGGCATGATTAAGGAACAAGAATCACACATTCAGTAAGAAATTTTAATAACTGGGGTAAAGAACAAAATTTCGGAAACTATAATAGGAACTACTACCTTCATTTATTAGTAAGTCCATTAAGGGGGAGTCTCTGAACATTTTGAATCTGTTCCTGGGATTTTTTCAGGCTGGACCAAGCTATTATTTATGTGATAAGCTACTAATGAAGTCTTTCCCATCTTGTCAGTTGTCTATGTAACTCTTTTCCTATTACTTTCCCATTCTCCTCACAAATTCTCACATCATCTGGCATTCTACTCCCCATGAATTTGGCAAAATAGGATCATCTTAACTACTTTCCTAAATATGACCTGGGAAGGAACCATCCTGATTCTGGAGGCAAACTATTCTGTAAGGCTGGACCAGCCAAAAAAGCCTGTAATTGGAGGACTAGTGAAGCTAGGCAAAAACTCTCATATCTGCAACATATATCTGCTGCTTGTGCATGAGCCATGGGTCCAGAAAAACTCTCAGATCATGGTCCTACTCCTTCAAAGAAGTGTGAGATGAGCTAACATGGTGCTAGATTATTTCTGAACAAATAGCAACTCCATCTTACTGGAATTTGTTTATTTTATTGATTATTAGATTTACTGTATATTTCATGTTTTCTCCAGGAGCTTCTTTCATCTCATTCATTCACTCACAGCCTCAAGACCCAGGTTAGAAATTATGCTGCATATCTTGCTTGGTCTGGGGTGGAGATATTGGGTACTGATGGTACTGCACCCTGAACTAACACATGACCAGAGGTTTAATATGGATGTTAAATAGCATGCTGGAGAAGGCCAAGCCATGAGGCACTCCATATGAGTGACATTATTTGACCTCTCATCCTCCAACTGCAACATCTGCTCAGGAAGAAGTGGAAACAATCCTGAATTCTTCATAACAATGCCTACAGAAGCATCCCATGTTTGATAGTATCCAATGCCACTGAGAAATCTATCAGGCCAGGAGCATCATACTATCTTCATCCTGGCTCCATCTAAGATCATCTGCAAGAGTGGCCAAAGCAGTTTCTATGCAATGCCTGGATCTCAGTCCCAATTGAAAGGGATCTAGTTAAACCATTGAATCCAGGATCCCCTGCAACTGATGCCCTACAACCTTATCTCCAAATCCTTCCCTGCAAAAGGGAAGCTGGAGATGGACAGAAATTGATCATCATTTCTAGTTTGGGAGTAGGCTTCTTCAGGAGCATATACATCATTTTCCTTTTCTTATTTTTTGAACATTGGAATGTTTCCTCATCTCCATGTTTGTAACAGATCACTAATTCTTCAAAAGTCATTGGATACGTAGATAGGTCAGTCTGAATGTATCTTCTTGGAAACAATTGTCATCTCCTTAGAAAACCATGATTGGTGAACTGACTTGATCTTCACTGAGGTGAAGGTCACTGCTTCTATTGGCCTATTTAATTGTGGTGATAGTGATGAAGTAAAGAAACTGTATACATTTATTTAAAACATTAATAAAATCAATAATAAAAATACATATCATGCAGAATAATAAACAAATAGTACTAACACAGGGGTATGAAGTTGGAAAAGGCATGGTGAAACTGTACTTTTCATGTCTTGAATGCCAGATCTTCATCTGGCATTGAAAAGCACATGGTATCAGTGCCACCCTGGCCTTCAGGTGATTAGGAGTTCCATAATAGAAAAGGCACTCTCCCATGTCTCCAGAAAAATGCACCTTTCTGTGTTATAAAAGGCTGAGAAGGGACCTTTTTGCAGATCTTCACATTTGGACAGCTGCATATGGGTGATCAGTCCCTGAAATATCAAGAATCTAAGCCATTAAAGGATTTAAATGTTATTATTATAACCTTAAAGGTAGATAATCACTTTCTACTTGGCCTATTGACACTATGATCTACTCATCATTTACTAAGTGAAAGAATAGATGACATTGTCTCAGCCCATTGTAAATGGATTCTCGTATCTGTGTTTTCCAGAGTCAGTTCAAAACTCCTGTTTTACAACCAGAACTTTTAAAATTGTTCAGAGCAGACAGTGCCCATTCCAGATTTAGTAGCAGCTCCAGCTCCGAATGGCTGCAATGCCTGGCACAACATCTCTCCTCCAGCAGCTGGTCATTGTTGTGTGCAACCATTTCATGTTGGCCAGCCAGATTGATACATTCTCTGCTCAATGACAGTTTTTGTTTTTTGTTTTTTTTAATAATATTGTGAATGATCCAACAATGTCCCGTTAAGTCAATGAACTATCCTCAGCCCTAGAAATATCTGCTCCATTGAAACTTTACATCTGCTATTAGGTACCCTTTTGATTTTTGCCCAGGCTGGCTGAGATGCATTTCCCTTGCTTTCCCAATCACTGCCCACAGTACTGCAAAGCTTCCCTTCCCTTCATTAAAAAAAAAAAAAATTAAGTTTCAACATAGGAACACAGCAACTTTATTTCTATCAGTTCTTCCTTGCTACAAAGTTTCCCTGTATCTACAGAGGAATGTAGGAATGAAAGCACCAGCCCTTCCCTATTGCTTTAATTATTGTAGCATCTAAAACAAAAGTACCTCAAGGGAAGGAAAAAAGACCCTGCATTTGAAGGGCAAAACCTGACCTGAGAGGTAGCTTGGCTTAGTCAAATGGTTTCAGCTTGCTAAACAGCACTAACCTGGTGCAAAGAAGCACAAATACAGGAACAGCTTCTGCAGCTCAACAAAGCAGAAGTGAAACCTCAAGGAACAGTTGTGAGAATAGGGAAGTAAGCCCTAGAAGTGCTAACCCTTGCTGACCCTATATCTGCTGCTATTACAGAAGGCAAAGGGGACTCTGCGTTGACAAGGGAGGGGTACTATGGGAGATCTTTATCTGACCAAGCTTATGACATTACTATATCATCTTCCCTTCCCAAATGGGCTGAACCTTGTATTCTCCCCCTGCACAGTTACAATAAATTTGGCTCAAAGCAGGGAGTGTGGTCTCCATTCACTAAAAAGCGTAAGGGGCTTGGTTTTCCCCCCTCAGCATTACATCTAGGGACATAATTGGGGAGGGGGGCATGAAGACATCAATGTTTGCAAGCATCTGGGACAGCAAAGGAAAGGCACAGGAACTTATAAGGAGGACACAATCTCTAAAAGGAAAAGGCAGGTGTGCTAGACAGGTTCACACAGGAGCCAGCCAGCGAGGTTTGTCTTTCCTGCAGGGATGGGAAGGGCAAGAAGCAGGGAAATGACTAATCAGATCTTGTGATAGCCATTGTTCAGCAGAGCACCACTTTGCCTACTCACTGCAATATGAACTGGATTTTTTTAAAAAAAATTGGCTTAAAAAACAGCTGGGAGCAGCATGGGAGTTAAGCTGAACTGCTGTAAGATTCAATCAGGTAGCACATAATCAGCCCACTTAGTTTTTTTAGAGCCAGTGTGGTGCGGCAGTTAAGGTCCTAGACTAGGATTGGGTAGACTAGTCCACCCTCAGCCATGGAAGCTCACTGGGTACCTTAGGGGCAATCACTCTCTCTTAGCCCAAGCTCCCTCACAGGATTGTTGTTATAAGGGGAAAAAATAGGAGGAGGGAACACTATGTATGCCACTTTGAGCTCCTGTACTTAAGAGTGCTCCAGGATATGTCTAATAAAATCATCATCATCATCATCATCATCATCATCATCATCATCATCATCATCTATAAACTCTGAAGTGTGTTCTTGGTAACAGTTTTACTCCTTTTTAAATAAATAAATAAATAAATATTGTATAACTTATGGAAAGAAAATGGTAATACAAAAATACGCAGGGGTTATTAACATGTACAGGAAGGAAGGAAGGAATAGGAAACTAATCCAATCTGTTAATATATTACTGAATTTAGACCACATACAAACATATTTCATCTTTTTATTTTTATATTATAAAAACATTTTTAAATCTAGAAAGGACAGATCTCTTAGAATCCACTCTTACATCTGTACATTTGTTTTCTTTCTATCTACATAAAATAATTCTCTCAGCCAAATACCACATTTGATAGAGCTGGATTTGGCATCACACTAATGTCTTTAATTACTGTTTTTCATATTTGATGACTTGAAACCAAAACAGAGTTAGAACAGAACAAGACCAAATCATATTATCAAATCATCTCTGAAATTTCTTACAGCACCAAAATATGGTATCCATCTTTCTTTAAACATTAACTGGGAAGTCCAATAAATATAGAGCAAGATTTTATGATTAATTAGTTTAATTGTTAGGTTATGAGAAAGTTATTTTGCATTTCTTAAAACTTGGGTCTATTGATTTTTTAAGATTGTATACTCCAGTCCCTTATTCAATAGAATGAATGAACTACATTCTGAACTAGCTGAAATTTCTGAATCAGATTCAAGGGCAAATCTATATAAAGAATGTCACAGTAATCAAATTAGGATTCTGCACTAAGGTCTCCAAGCATGAAGATGCACAACACAGCCCAGATAAACTTTTCTTTTTTATTATCCAGAATATGCTAGACTCAATAGTGCAATGATGTAATTCTAGATTACAACATGTATTCCTTCACTTAAATTAAAGTGAAGAAAGCTAGTGTATGCTTTGAGTCTTCCATTCATTCTGCTAAGTAGGGAATGAGGCTTCTCCTTAAAGTCTTTTCGTGACACTGAGAAGACACAGTTCAGAGGAGGGCAACTTCTTTATCCACGTCTGCCATTAGATCTGAAATTGCAGATGGTAACTCACATATTGCAATGAGTTTGGGCAATGATTTATAAATATTCTCTTGGCATCATTCCTGAATATCTCAGGAAAGATAATTAACATTTAAAAGACTGCATCTCAAAAAGCTGTAATACTAAGATGTTTCCTAGGTTTGTATGTTATGTAAAAAGCCATTGTAACCTCAAAATTAAATTACAGTAAATATTATTTTGAAAGAGTATATTTTCTCTATACTCTGGTGCAGTAATAGATGAAGCATACAGCAGGAACAGATTTTGCTTCATTCTACCTCCTGTTGTAGTCCATGAGAAAGAGAAACTCAGATGCTTTACTTTTTGATTTAGCTCTTTCTGCATCTCTGCAGCAAAAAAAAAAAAAAAAAAAATCAAAAGATTTGTCAAATGCATTGCCTATATTCACAAATGTAATATATAAATGTTAAAATGAGGTGGAACAAGAAGTCCATGAAAAATTACTCATGGATTTCTTGGTGGTTTCAAGTAATCAGATTAAAGATTTTTATTATTTTTAACAATAGGAACAAAAACAATATAAATAGGTCCTTTCTGTCCTTAAGGATCTATTTATATAGCATATACATTTGTGTATATATCTTTTAAAACTATTAGCAACTGTTATTATGTATAAGGAGATTGTATGTAGAATATATAAAGAGGTACCTCAAAATACCAAGACAATATGAGAATTGTCTTGCAAATCCTATGAGAGCTATCAAAACGAAATGAGTAAGGAACATTATACAGACAACTTCTGTCCCTGTACATCACAGACAAGGTAGACTCAACCTGATTGCAATTACAAATCCATTATGTTTTGATCTATTAAAAGAAAAACAACTCCAACTCTGAAGTGAACTCTATTCAAATATTTACTATATTTATATTTTCAGCTCCGGAATCAGAAGTAAAATCTGAAGCACTTCTATTTATGTTATTTTTAGCATCCAACCTACTCAGAAGAAATGGATGGAATGCAATAAACATGGAATCCTCTTAGAAGTGGTGAGTTACATGAATTGATTTTCCTGAAGATCACAATGCTATAATGAGAAGGGATTGTGAAGGTATTATACAGAGTTCCTTTTTACATGCTAATGCTTATGTTGTGATTACCATTTCTTCTTCTTCTCTTTTCGACACAGCAGCTTGAGAGTTTAAAACATAGCAGTTATGTTTTCTGTGCAGAATATGTTATGAATAATTTACAGCAAATGCATCCAGCATCAACCAAAAGGCTGCTTTTGATGTCCACACCAGCTGATGGCTGGAATTCATGACCAAGACTTCCATCTATTTTTGCTTATTAACAATTTTCAACATAAGAGAAAATCATTACCAAGAATCATACTACAAACTAATCGTGTGTAGAATCAAACTATGCTGGAGTTCAGTCTCCTTGTTAGGGCATAATTTTAACTATGCTATTTATACAATTGAGTATTTTGTGCTGCTATAAGCAGTGATTTGGATTTTTTGGAAGAGGAAAAAAAAGGAAGGAACCTAGATCTCATTGAAAGTACTGGAATAAAGATTATATCTTTCAAACAGCAGAATACAATATGTGAAATGGAAAATATACACTAAAGGGAATAGTCCTCCAGATCACCCTTGGTCATATTTTTCACATGAACAGTACTTCTTTTATTTAAGAAGGGATGCTGGCAGATGACTTTTTGCCTGAGGAAGGGACTCTGTACATCTCACACAGCTGCTGAATCAGTAGGGTGACCATATTTAAGGACAACTAAATCCATTTCCAGTGAAATGACAGGAAATAAGAAAGGATACCAAAAAGAAGTATTTTCCAGCTATACCTGAAGAGCTCTGTAAATGCAGGTAGGGCTCATTGTACTCAGAGCATATGCTGTACCACTGACTTATGACTCTTGTTATATTTGGAAATATTTATGCCAGTCAGAAACACTGAAAAGTCATTTTTATCACCAAGACTATGTGTGCAGAAAGGGATTTACCAACTGATATTTTAAGAATACTCAGTTTAATCTCTGCATTGTTTAGATCACTTCCTACTTTATGCTTAAAAGAACACCTTGGTAACTGGTTTTTCTAAAGTTTAAGACAAGGCATTTAGCCTATATTTTGAGCATTATGATCTTGTCTAAGCAGATTAAAAGCTTCATTCATGAAACAAAAACTACTAATAAAGGATTACAAATGTATTGGATTTAATTCTGATGCATGAATAAAAGCATGTTCTTGCTTAGCTGTACAGAGATCCATTTCTGAATCACATATAGATGCCTTATAAATGTCTACACTATAGAGTATGTATTAGTCTCTGAAATAACAGCAACAGGGCTGTCTATGTTGTATGTCAGAATTAATTTTGTCTTCATAAACTTTCTGATAAATGGGTCTTACAAAGAGGGACATGAAAAGACACACACACACATTTATTACAGCCCTAAGGCCAGATACAATCAAAGTATACAATAATAACCATCTTACATTTATATATATCTATAAAACAAAACAATTAATGAAAATATGATATATGCCTTTGTGAAATAGTTCTATTTTTCTCCCCACATATTCTTCCATGTTTTCTCTTCTTAGGATATTTGTTAGTTTCTTTGCAGTAGTTTGAATTGGCTTGAATCATCACAAATGTGAGCAAGTGCCCATTCTTTTCTTCCTTTCTTCCTTTTATTGAATACTTAAAGAAAAAAAAAATTAACAAATACAATAAAAAACATGAAAAAAGAGTAAAATATAAAGTAGATAAATAAATCAGGGATTTTGAAATGTCATGGAGTTTACAGCATTCTAAAATATATTTAGTTATGAATATATATATATATATATATATATATATATATATATATATATAAAAATATTATTAATCACTATTAAACTTAAGCTAAAAACGAGTAACAAAGATAATTGACCACATAAGATAAATAAAATGAAATTGTACACTGTGATGAATTCAATTGATATTACAAAAATATATATTTTGACTATATAACTCATAAAATTGAAATATAAATTCTATGCAAAAATAAACCCAAATTTTGGATGCTCTACAGTCTATATTTTAGATTATAATCTAGGAATGGTTCCCAGTTTAAACTGAAGTGTGTATAAGACTTGCTTTTCAGATAGGAATTTATTCTAGACATTGAAGCATATTCCCATAGCTTGGTTAACCATTCTTTCAGTGAAGGGATCAGACATCCTTTCCAGTAAGAAGCGTATAATCTCCTTGCAGCAGTTATCCTATATAGAGCTCATTCAGAGTGTATTGAGGGATATGTGGGTTAACAAAGTTTAATAGGAATATTGGAGGTTAAAATGGGAATTCAATTTGTTTCATACTGGTGACAATCATTTTCCAGAAATGTTGATCTTCATGGCATTGCCCCTAAATATGTTAAAAAAAAAAAAAAAATCCAACCTTGTCATCACATTTCCAGCAATTTTTTGAAAATGAATTATTCATTTTGGTAATCAAAACTGGAATAATATACCAACAATAAACATTTTATACCAGTTTTCTCTGAGGATAATGTTTAGAGTAAATTTAAAGTTCCTCCATTGAAATTTCCATTGTTGCATCTCTGAATTCAAATTCTGCATTCATTTGATCATACAGTCTTTGGCCTAACTGGCTTCTGAATCATATTTGACTAGCAGCTTGTAAATATGGTCCAACAAATGTTCTGAATTATGCATTATATATTCTATATCATGTGTGGCCTAGCCCATAAAAATTAGAGGAACGTGGGTGAAGATCAATCAGGCGTAAAACTAATAATCTCACAACTCCTGTTTTTGGAACATTTTTTCCCCAAAGAGGTAGCTTGGTAGCTACTTGAATGCTGCAACAACCCAAATATAACTATAACTGCCAAACAGTCAGTTGTCAGAGACATACATAGGTCATGGATTATTCCAAAAGCTAGGCAATACTGAAAAACAGAGTTCATACAAGGTCTGAACTATACTCAGCTTGCAAGTTACCACTCAGCTGTTTGCCTAGGGCCAATAGCAATTGGCCCCAAGTGAATACCTAAGTGTGAAAGAATGCCTTACTTCAGAAACTGAGCTAGTGAAGTACTGCCATTGGCTACATGCAGAACACAAAGAGCAAGAGAAGACAAAAATGAACTTGGCATGCTAAAATGTTTCATGTCAGTCTGTTTTCTTTTGATGCTTTTGGTGTAAATGTGAGTATTGGATATGTTCAACAAGAAATTTAAAAAAGAATGAACTGCAACAGATTCTCCTTTCCCACCAAAGAAGAAAGGGGGTAGGGAACTCTAGTGCACAAATATATATAAATGCTCAGTGAGAAATCTTGGGAAAATTAAACCTTAATAAAAACTAGGTATTATGAAAGAGATTCCAAAATATTTTATCGTGGTGTCTCTTTGAATTGAAATAATGATTCAGTAGCTTTTCCATGCAAAAGATTGACTATCAGTGCAGAATCCAGAACAGTATTTTTATTACTTAGCTGGAGACACTTAGAATAGTGGCTATGCCTCAGCAGCAATTATGTGATACATTATATCGATTTCTGCTTACATTGGATCATATTTGCTACAAACATTTGTTACAAATAGGAATATAGTAAAACTAAGCCCAACTGCTGAAGATGTTTTTCTGGCCAATCAGATGGATGGCGTATGACATTCTGCCTTCATCTCCACATTAATTACCATTGATAAGAATATTAATGTCCGAGGAGCCTCATCAAATAATATATAGCACACTGGTTCTTAGCAGAAGGTCCTCTGGGTTGTTGTCTTATCTGTGAAGCAATTTTGTCCAGTAAAGAGTATGTCATTTTAGTATCAATGCGTGAGGGGGCAGGGGGAGGAGAGAGAGAGAATTGTGTGTGAGAGAGAGGGAGCTATGGCTTCAAAAACTTTTTTTTTTAACATTAATTTGTTTAAAACTGGTCTTCTCCCTCTTTATAAACAAATGTTGTAGTTTAATAATACAGTGACCCAGTCAGTAAATGTAACTATTAAGCAACATATATGCAATGTAAATAAAATACATAAAACAAAATAATAAAAACGTACATATATAGCTGGATTGGGATTCCTTTCTCATTCTGATCTGGAATGCAAATATATGTCTATCCCGTTCTTTGAAAGACAATACAGTCTGAAGTACAATTCTTATTCAAATGAAAAAGTGTCAAAGTAAGTAGAACAGTGTGGGAAAGATTGATTCTATCTGAAATATGATGCATGAAATATAAGTAATGGGAAGATTAAAAGTAAGCATCTGGAATATGCAAGGAATTAATTATCTGCTTAAAAAGAGACCAGAATATCTAATATCATTCTTTTACAAGGAACAACTCCCTTGAAGCAGAGAATATAGCAGCCTGAAATAGAGTTTTCTTCTTCCATATTTCCACCAGCTACAATTTTAATCACTATGAAACTCAATTTCCATCTAGCTGAAATGAAAATTGGATCAGGCAAAAAAGAATGTGCTATGGTGCTAGTATTGATAGATTCATAAGCTTTTGTTCCGCTTAATGTTCTTTTTAGCAAGTTATTTGCAGCACTGTGCCATCAAATATAACAATAGAAACAAAGAGTTCTGAGGTACCTTAATGATCAACAAATTTATGGTGGCATCAGCTTGTAGGCCAAAGCCCACTTCATCACTCGCTTAGGAGATTGTCAAATACATAAGCATATGTATTTTTAAAATACAGAAAACAAATAATAATGAGAGATTATACTAGATGAGATAAAATAAGACAGATAAGGATACTGAAATAAGGATATTATAGTACTGTGCAGAACCCATCTTAATGCAGAACCGAAACAAAAGAATACAAAATTCAGTATGTGAAATTTGAAGTATACTAGGAATTGCTAGTTCATTTCAGAAAATAGTTAATTTTCTTTAGATGTTTATTTGCACTATTGATTTTACTATAATTATTAATTACCAGTATATGGGATTCAGGATAAGGTCATACCAGATGTTGTCTAGATACTACTAAAGATCGAATACTACCATAAATTTTGAGCACTATACTTCCAGCATATCTAAACACTTAGCCATGCCTTGGTTTACAGATTGCTCTTCCTGATTTATAAATTGTCTTCTCTATGTGTATCAGATACTTATAATGAAGCTGTCAACTGCTGAAGCTATCTCAGAATGAAAAAAGGGAATGGATGTATACATAAATGCCAGAAGTTCTGCTTTATCCATAAGAATTGCAGAGAGCAAAAAAGCTGCAAGAAATTATGAATCTCTGCTTCAGGAGTGGTGATCTTGCTATCAAGGAACGACTGTAAACCTTGAACCGGACAAGAAAGGAAGACAAGAAAAATGTTATCAGTCAATAGACAAGAGACTATGACTATGTACACAAAACATGCCAAACAAAGTCTGGTGCTAACCTCGAGTAGCCAATTTACCCACTGGTTTAGAATCAGACAACATAGCAAACTAGAGCCAAACGTGTTTTGCTAATTGACTATAATTGGCCAATTTTTTTTTTTTTTAATGCTGTTCAGCCAGAATTTCATCCATTTGTTGTTAAAGGCTGCCTGACCAAAACACACACACACAGCAAGATGTTTGGCAAAAGGCAAACACTGAATTCTAGTACAAGGACCTTATCCCATCTGTGAAAAATGGTTGTGGCTATATCATGGTTTGGGCCTGCCTTGCTGCCCCTGGACCAGGAAGGCTTGCCATCATTGATGGAACTATGAATTTTGAAATATACCAGCAAACTCCAGTGGAAAATGTCAAGGTATCTGTCCATGAACTGAAACTCAAGAGAAAGTGGGTCATGCAGGAAGACAATGATGCAAAATGACCAAAGAATGGTTAAAGCAGAAGAAAGTTGATGTTTTGGAATTACCAAGTCAAAGCCCTGACCTTAATCCTATAGGAATGTTGTGAACTGCGAGGAAGCCCATCAACATCTTTGAGTTGAAGCTGTTCTGTAAGGAGGAATGGGCTAAAATCTTCCAAGCCGATGCACAGGACTAATCAACAGTTATCAGAATGTCTAGTTGCAGTTATTGCTGATCAAGGGTGGGCATATCAGTGACTGAAAGCAAAGGTTCACATACTTTTGCCATACACAAATATATAGTAAGATTCATATAATATTTATCAATGTTATGACTGATTTTAGAACAAAAGAGTATATTAAGTAGTTTGCTAACACCATTTCTCCAATGTACACCCTCTAGATGTGCTGGAAATACATAAAATAAGGATAACATTTCTATTTTGGAAGTAATTCAATCTAATTTTCTTAAGGCCATTCTCCATGTTCTTTGCTTAGTGGCAGAGACCCTCTGTCACTTGGGTCTGTCACTTGGATCTCTGCCACAGATGGGTGGAGGTAGGTAGGTAGGTAGGTAGATAAATAAATAAATAAATAAATAAATAAATAAATAAATAACAAAGGACAGTCTAGCAACAAGTATACCACAGACTCAATCTTGTTGTTTGAGTACATATAAAGATGATTCTGATAAGGAATATTATGATATCCATCTGTAGTGACCACTGAGGTCAGGGTGTCAAGTTGTGCCTTCTTTGTGGGTCATAAAGGGTATCATTAATGTGTGTGTGTATGAGTGTGTAAAAGGGACATACAGGAGCTCATGGTAGCAGAGAGACAAATTTTTTATCTATCTTTTGGGACATCAAGGTCCAAAACTGTCTACTTAAGCTCTGCCACAGCTCTACATAGGCCGTAAATGTACAGCTGGGAGAGATAGCCTGCAATCCAAGTCTATTTGCTTTTTTTCAAGGACGAAATAGAACTATCCAATCTGGGTGAAGGACTTACTCCAGAATAATTGTTTTAGCCAGAATTTAAGATAGCAAAGTCTCAGGCAGGCCTCAGACAAGATACAGAGTGACAGAGGGACACTGGGTGGCTCACACAGTCCATTAAAATAATAAATACATATAAAATTAGAAAAAACATAAAAACTGTACAAAAAAACTGTACAAGACATTACCAGGAAAAAGTCCAAGAGGGAGATGGTTTCCCAGGCTGGAGATGAAGGGCTTCTAAGGGACTAGCCATCCCCACACACAAGCTGAGTGGCAGACCCAGGTCTTCAAGTGCCTCTGGAAGGCCAGGAGTGAGGTGGCCAATCTCACCTCCAGGGGCAGGATGTTCCAAAGGGCGGGGGCCACAGCCGAGAAGGCCCATCTTCTGAGCTCCACTAATCAGAGCTCTTTTACCAAGGGGGTCCAAAGCATACCCTCTCTGTGTGATCGGGTGGGATGGGTTGAAGTCATGGGGAACAGGTGGTCCCTTAGGTAACCTGGTCCCATGCCATGTAGGGCTTTAAAGGTGATAACCAACACCTTGAATTGGTAAATAGACTGGTACCCAATGCAGCTCACGGAGCAAGGGTGTTACATGGGCCCTTCTTGGGGCTCCAAAAATAGCCCGCGCGGCTGCATTCTGGACCAGCTATAGATTCCGGATACTCTTCAAGGATAGCCCCATGTAGAGCACATTGCAGTAGTCTATATGAGAGATAACAAGGGCATGAGTGACCGTTCGAAGGGCATCCCGATCCAGGAAAGCACGTAACTATTGCACAACCCAAAGTTGTGCAAAGGCCCTCCTGGCCACTGCTGCCATCTGCTCTTCGAGCAGGAGCCATGAGTCCAGGAGAACCCCCAGATTACGCACTGGGTCTGTTTGGGGCAGTGCTACCCCATCCAGCACCAAAGATGACAACGTCCTGGATACAGAGGAGCCATTAACCCACAGCCATTCTGTCTTACCAGGGTTCAGCTGAAGCCTGTTGTTCCCCATCCAGACCCTCGCAGCCTCCAGCGAAAGGGCGGTCACGGCATCACTTACCTCACCTGGGATGGAGATATATAATTGAGTATCATTAGCATATTGATGATACTTCATCCTATGACGGCAGATGATCTCACATAATAATCATTACAAATAATAAATATATCATGATTAGTGCTGTGAACTCATCAAACCACTTTTTAGAAAAAATTCCCACCTATCAACTCAGCAATTATAGATCAGCTGCTGCAAGATTCCTTCACCAAAACATCCGAAGTTGCAAAATTTTCAGCTATAGCTATTAGAAACAAGTGGATTTGCTTAACAACCAGCTAAGCCTAGGTTCTTTCATTGTCATCTCTCCGACAACTGTTGACTACTTTGCTTCAGGTCATCCCACTAGTTTATGCATAGACACCTTTCATAATTGCCAAATTAAGACCTGCACATTATACTGACTTTTGTTGCACTCTAAATGCTGCTGCTTGTATGCTATTTTTTTTAAAAAAATTCTTGTATTTATTGTAAACCTGTTTTCTTTTTTCTCCTCTATGCTCTGTGACCATTTACAAATAAATGCATATACACAACAATTTCAAACCAGCATTGCTATTTTATTGGCTTAAAGTTCTGTAAGTTGTAATTGGAATGCATCTGAAGGCCATTAGATGGGAAAATATGCTATAAAAGATAATAGATATTATGTGAAGACTTGGGCTTTTCAGCATATTTAATCCTAATTATGCTATTCTGTGAAATTTGCATAAACCAATGGTTAGTTGCAATAAACTTTATTTTTTTTTATTTGTTGTCAAATGTATATATGCTGCCCATCTTACTGTAGCAGTGATTCTAGGCTTGTGATTTTTCTGTGAATATATCAGACTTTATGATGCCAGTTTATCAGACATCATAAATCACTTTAGAAATAACTATTTCTGGGTAAAACTTTCTAAACTTGCATAAATGTTTCTTTAGCACTGTAACCAATTGTGTTACTGAATTGAGGAGTGGCTTATGCCATTACCGAAAGAGGGGAAAACTGAAGAATTGCCCCGGTCAGAATAAAAAGGAAATCCATCTCCACGTTAAAGTTTCGGCTGTACTGTACTGCATGCAATATAAACTTACTAAATTTAAATCAGACACAGCCCAATCATACTCTGCTTTATTTAGAAAAAACGTACCCTACTGAAATAAATGAGGTTAAAACTAAAGACGTACTAAATAGTATTTTTCACCTCTCTTTATCGGAAAGGAGGCTTTAACAACAAAAGCTTTAATTACGCCTGCCATTCCCTAACTACTCCCACATCTTCTACCCTTCATTGTCTGCCGTTTACCACCCGGGTCACAATTTTCAAAACGTTAACGCTAATACCCTTTCTCGGGCAGCAGCTTCAAGTCCTCCACTGCGCTTGCGCACTTCCTAGCAAGCAGCAAACGTTGACCGATAACCCACATCGCTTTCTCCTTGAAACCTCAGTCAGCGCTTCCCCGTTACACGTGACCGCTAGAGATCCTCCCCCTACAATGTTGCTTTGTGACGTGCCCAGGCTGCTGGAGACCTGACGCGTTAAACGTGAAGGGCTGCAGAGCAGAGCTCCGTTAGTTTCCAGGCGAGCCGGCTCTTGGCTCAGCGAGAAGTCAGCGTGAGTCATACGCGGGGAGGCTTCGCTGCTGCAGATCTTCATGCTGCACGAGCCAGTTGCCGCATCATCCTAGCGACGTCGGCAGGGGGCGGGGGATTACTCGGAACGGCCCTCTCCTGCCTTCCCTTTCTTAGCGAATGACTGAATGGAGAGCCTCTGTTTAGCTCCACTAGAAGAGAGGGAGGAGTGGGGCTCTGCCAGCCCACTTCTTTGGCTTAGCCTATCTTAGTCCTGGTCCGAAGGGAGGGGAGCGGTTCCAGAGCACGTCTCTTAGCTAAGTGCTACTGCAGTTGCAAAGATGGCTGTGCTAAGTTCGTTTCCGGCTGAACTGGAGCGACTGCTGGAGAAAGATCCCTACTTGACTCCTTTTGAGCAAGACTTCCAGCGCAGGTAACTTAACCACCTGGGTCCCTTGCTCCACTGGAGTTCTGTTCTCTCTGCTTTCCATTCCCGCGCCCCTTTCTAACTCCACCACTTCACATTGGGTAACCTCTTTCTCTTCCGTTTTCTATCGATCAGTAGAGAGAAAAAGAGTAACAAGCAGTAGATTACCATACTATGACAGGTTCTCTTGCTACATGATAAATTCTAGCCCTATCTTATAGATTTGGGGGGGGGGGATGCTCATTTGCAACCTAACAGTGTGCATGCTACCAGAATTGATAGGGTCCCCCCCCCACTAATCCTTGTAATAACACAGCTGTTGTTCTATAAAGTATGTAGGTTATTGCAGCTAGCTAAAGAAATGTATTTCCTTATTGGAGGGTGGGCAGTTGCACGTATGCTGCCTATGACAGTAGTACTTTGCACTTTCCTTCACTGGAAATAGGTTGTGTGGGTCACATGTGGAATAATGTTTTGGACTCATGGCTCCCTGGCAGCTTGAATGGAAAACAACACAAAGCAAAACTAGTTGTCTTGCAGTGTACAGTACAAGGACCAGCATGGGAATCTTTAAATTTTGAGCAGAGAACATGATAAGGCCAAGGAAATATCATCAAGGGGGTATATTGTGGTATCCTGTTCCCTGTACATACTTGCCCGTTTTTTACCCTGACTTCCAGGGTAAGTAATATACATAGGCCAGAAAAGGAGTAATAAAGTGTAAACCAATGAAATTAAAGATGTGATGTATGAAAAAAAAAAAAAAACTAACATGGCTTAAACTATTTTACAAGTGCTATTCACTGTCCCTCCCCATACTTTTCAGTCCTTACAAATCATCTGTATTAACATACACGTTCACCACTTCATAGATTGCCTTTTTAAAAAGTTTCTCATTTCTCTTCTTTTCAGGATCTTGCCAACCCTGTCCCACATGATTTTCCTCTAAATCCATAAAGCTTTTCTTCATATATTTCTTTTTTGCAATTCAGTCCTCATTCAGACTTTATATGACCAAACCACTTCAACATACTTTCATACAATGAAATTGGCCAAAGCACATCCTTATTTTCACTTCTTTCAATAAACAAACATCCTAACAGACCATGTACAGCTCACTGACAGGATCAGGCTGCCTTCAGATTCATCTTATATTTCAAGTCACAGTCTTCTATATGCCATGGATGGGGCATTAGATACTTATCTCTACCAGTCATTGTGGCTTTGGTCAGTCAAGGCTTGCACTTAATGCTTTTTAGTAAGATAAGGTGTAGATAATTATTAGTCTTTGTTGCACCTATACCATATGCAGCACTGGTACATTTTGGCACCTTTTGGCTACTATGCCACAAGCACATCCACAGGCCAGTTTTACCACAGACATGCTGACAATATTATGTGCATGGCAGGTTGTCTAATCTAGAGATTACTTTTCAAACCAACATACTGTTGCTTGCACCCTACCAACTGTGAGGAATGTGTAGTATGCTGGCATACTCAGAGTATTGTTTTTGTAACTTCCCTCAGTGAAGAGTTCTAAGAACTCAAAGCTGTATCAATTCACTTGGCCTAATAAAGGCATTATCTGTGTGGGTTTGCTATTTGGTTCAGAAGCTCTAGATCTTACTAGTAAATGTGAATCGGTGATCTTTGGGTTCTTGCTGGGTCACAACTTCCAACAGCCAAATCCATTGAACCATGAATATTTCAAGTGACCCAATTTTCTGGGATTAAATCACAGGCATTCTGCTTAGGCTGGGTTTGATCAATATGGTTATACTGTGGCTAGCTAATTTGTAATGATGTACCAACATAGTCAGGTTTTCCCATCTCTTATTCATCACCCAAAAGGTGATCATCACAAATTTTCCCCAAAGGCTAGAGCTACTGCAAGGGAGGAATATCTTAATCAGAAATGGAAGGCTGCTTATAAGACAAGGGATCCGAAACATTGCACTCTTGTTTTATGTGCTTCTTTAAAACAAATCGGATCAAAGTTTATATCTGTTTTCCTACATCAATTCTTTATGGAAAATTCCTAGAACTAGAATTTTCTAGTATATGATCTTAGGCTCATTGTCACAATACTGGATTATTGCCAGAGAATAAGCATATAGAAAAGAAATTGGACAGATATTAATAGTAATATAATGTAGATTGTAGATGATGGGAGACTTGGACGTCTTGATACATGTCACTATTCTGCCTGAAAGTATACTGAGCTTCATCTTCTAAATAAAGCTTTTCTACAATATGGTGGTTATGTGGTGGTTATTTCTTCTCCTGAACAAATGATGGATAAATCTATATGTAAAAATCAAGCACTCTTGTTTACACAGATGTGATTAAGTATAGAATGCAGCTTTTTTCTAATCTGACATCCAGATATGTTGGAATTGCACCTTTTAGAATTTTTAGCACTTGGAAAGTAAAGTAACATTGCAAAATATTCTAACTACTGGATTACCGACAGTGACAAAAGAGCAAGTGATTGGGTTTATTTTCAGATTGAAACTTCATCTCCATTAGTATCCTTCAATAAAAGTATTAGAAGAGTAGGAGTGTACTTAGGTATAATAGATGGTAGAGTAGTAAAAACTGTCTGTTTGAGGGAAGAAGTACTGTTTGGTGAGGGGAACTGAGATGAAGAAAGAGGACTATATACTTCAAAGAAGAACATTTTTCAAAGCAGGTACTGTGCTAATCTTATAGCAAAAGATCAGTCTTAAGCTTCTTAGAAACAGGATGTGTATTTTGAAGAGTTGTCTTAAATGAGAATATCTCTAAGAAAATGCATTTTCCTTCCCTAGAGTAATCTTTTCAGACACAGTTGGTTACAATTTCTGATTGTTAGTACCATACATGCTTTTAGTAATACGTTTTGATGTTATGTTTTGCAAAAGTAGATGGCAGCATATTTAAACAGTGTTGTAAAGGACTTGTCTTAATTTCTGGTCGTGCTAGACAAGCAAGGCTTATTTATTGTTTAGAGAGTATATTTGCTACTTGCTTCTTCAACAGCTCTTGGCGGCTGAAGTTATCAAAGAATTAAAATGGTAGTTTCCAGTTACCTATTTAAAGACATCACAAAAAAGTAGGAGCTGTAGCAGGAGGAAGAGGTACGAGAAATTTCTCTGGGATTTTACACCTGGTCCCTCTGCCACTTTGCCTACAGATTGTGTGGCCTTGAAGTTAACATCTCATTTGTCAGGTCAGAACCAGCTGAAGGCCTTCTGTCCTTGGAGAGACTCTGTTGGTTCTTATTGATCTCTCAGAACAATTGACAATGGTATCCTTCTAAATTGCTTGAGATATTTGAGACTTGACTATAGTAATGGGCTATGCATGGCAATGTTTCTTTGTTTCTAGTCTGGAATCTTCAGCTGGTACAAAACTCCCTAGCCAAGTTGGTCTTAGGAGAACAAAAAGACCAGACACTAATCCATTTCTGGATAAAAGACAGATAGTTAGGCATTATTATTAAAACCCTACATAGCTTAGGTTCAGACTCTTTGGGTTAACTCATCTCAGAATTTTCACAGATAGTTTCTGTGAGGTTATATGGTAGCAAAACAGCCTTCTCTGTTATTGTCCCAATTCTTTGAAATGCACACTCTGCAGAATTAAGGAGCCTAACATTTTTATTAATGTTTAAAAGGACTATTAAATATTTTTTGTATAGGATTTTAATGTTGATTTTAACTATTGATTTAAAAATATTAATTATACTTGTTTTACTTGTTTAATTGCTATTCTGTTTGGCTAAGTTTTAAATTTGTTTTCTGTGTAAACCACAGAGAGAGTTTGGTAGACAGCAAATGTGATAATAAATAAATAATTTTAAATGCAAAATAATGCAGGACTTTTATGAAATTCTTTATTCAGTGAAGTTATTTAATATTGCTGTTTTCAGTTAAAAACATGTCATAGGCTGGAACTCTAAATCCTTTTATATGCAGCAAGTCCTATTAAGCAGAGTGAGATTGGCTTTCATCTAAATGGATATAGATACAAAATTTATTGTAGAATAAAACATGTCATTTAAAATATATATTGATCTAGAAACCTGGTCAGACATATAGATATAAACTATGTAAAAAGATGGAATTAAAAAGTCATAAAGCATAAGAAATATCATCTTTGACATATCTGTGCAAATCTGTTTTTTATTATATATGGTACTGGTGGTATTCATTATAACAAAATATGGACTAGTCCATCATTAAATTATAAAATTGAATTTTTGCTTAACTTTAGAAGAAACTAATTTTCAGGTTTGTGTCTCAAACCTGGAATCAGGAAACCAGTGCAAAAAAAAAAAAAAAAAGTTGAAAGTAAACTAAACTCCTGTGTCTTTTCTCATTGGAAATAAGAGGAATGAGATAGAGAAGCAATTCACCATCAATGGCTTTTAGATATGGTGTGATTGTTGTTATGAAATAAGTGACCAGAATGAAACATGTTTTCAGCTACAGTAGCAAAAAAAAATCTTACAGCATGTTTTTACTGTAAGTTGTCCTAACAATTGTTATACAGAGAAAAACGGCAGCCTATGGTCCCAAAGCCCTCAAACCTATTTTTAATTTTTTAAAAATGTGTTTGTGTCCCTGAAGCTTCCTTGATTATATAGCTGATTTTTTGGCACAGTTGTGGAAAACAGGAACTGTGATTTGTCACCTTATTTGGGGGGGGCGGGAACAAATGAAACTTTAACATAGTTCCATAAATTAACTTAGTATACACTCTATTGGAAAACATGCAGAACTTATTTGTGCGTGCTAATGCTACGTTCTGGTCTTTTTCATTCTGTGTCTCTTATTTGATATGACTTTGTTAGTTTGTGATAGGACACCATTCTCTGGTTTATTATATTGGGAATTGTGAATGTCCCAATACAACTGTCTTCCTGCCTTAGAAGAAGTGATTAGTTGATTGTCCCCAAGAAAACATTTCTGGATCCAGAGATACTTGAGAACTGCCACCTATTGTAAATATATTTCTCTTGGTCAAGTCACGTGAGAGGAGGATGGCCAAATAATGTTATGTATTTGTGAGGGATATGAATAATGTGGACCAATTGTAATCAGGTTTCAGCCCTGAAAAATTACCTGTGTTTGGGTCCAGCCAATCGACCCTAATTACCAAGTTCGGGACTTGGTGTGAGGTGAACAGAACACCAGGACGAAAATCAGACTTTTATCCACTTTATTTCAGAGCTCTAAATAAGTTGGAGACTCCCAGCGAAAGGAGGGAGTCCTGATTACAGATTTTACATAGCTTATATACTTTTTCTTCACAGGATCCATGTGACAGTTTAAACAAAGAAACTGGTTAACTTCTTACACACATCTGTTTCACCAGGTCATTGGGACTTCAACCAAAGATGAACATCCTTCCAGCTATACATTAATTATTACTCATTATCCATCTTAAACTTATTTTAACCCCAACTCTCTTCCCCTTACTCTGTCAGGATAATAACATTACAGGCATATAGATCTTGTATGTCCTGTCAGTTGCCCCAGCCATGGCCCCTTATCAGACTGAACACAATTGGTCTCTCTCATCTCTTCTATAGGATCAAGGAAATCACAAATCATACAACCCTTCTTATCTTCAAGGATACAATGAAAGCATTAAAATAGTATAGCTATATTTAAAGCTAAAAGACTACAAAAACAAGCAAGGGGGTTACAAGGAAGTCATAAGGACATAACTATCTTTAGAAATTGCATGGGCGTGTCATTGGGAAGAAATATATCACTCTCGACAAGAATGTCATTGGGAAGGAATATATCACTCTTGACAAGAACACTGAACACAGTTTCTATCACAGATGCACACATTCTGATATGCTAGCCCCCCGCCCATGTCTTCATATGCAGGTTCAACTTCCATATACTCAGCTCCACTATCAAATTCAGTCCCCATCACCTGCACAAGTTTTTTTTTTTTTTTTATGGGTGCTGGGAAAGTAACACTATTCAACCTCTTGGATCTCACAATAGTTTTTGAGAACGTTGGCCATGTTTCCTGCTGAGTTGACTCTCAGGGCCGGAATATCTTTAGTGCTTCACTTCCTAACTCTAGGGCTGGCTATGAGAATGGCTTTAGGTCGCTTTGCCTGCTCAGGCTTGGTAGATTTTGGGAACATGCAGGGATAATTCTGCAATTCTTGTAGTTTAACTTCTGTTTGAAACTATTGAGTAAGATCAGCCTGGGATTTTCTGATGAGGTCACAAATATGCCAGTGACACCCATCTCTTTCTCATTAACATCAGTCAGGTTAAGGTATCCAAATGTGGGAATAGTGTCACAATATTGCGATGAGGGCTAGTAAACTGAAGTGGAATAATAACAAAGATGCTTGAGGGTAGATATCTGACTTAGATGGGGTTCCACACGCGTTTTACTCTTACATAGCCAGAGATTTTTTTTCTCTGTCAAGTGCCCCTTTGTAAAATATTATTTGTCTGTTACTTTCTTCATTTTTAAAAAAATCTTTTAAATTAAAAGTTGGTGGTAGTATGAATTGTGACCTACCACAATATTTCTGGATAGTAGTAGAATAAATACATATGAATAGAAAAGGAAACAATGTGGTCTTATTGCTTGAACTACTGTATTTGTATGCATACATATAAAACCTAGTGTAAAGTTGCAAGCTACTCAAATAACCAGATGCTTGAATGAGTCATCACGTTCTATCTTGTCTAGATGCTGTTTATCAGTGGCTTAACTGTTGTAGAGATGTTGATCACTATATTTGGTTTACTGGAGATAGCAAATATTTGTCTGTGTAGTCACCAGTAACTGAGCTTAACTTGATGACACCCTTAACTGAATGGAAATGCTCTTTAAAATAAATCTGTTTAGCTTTGAATGTATATAGCTGACCTGAGAAGCATTTATGTCTATGTCACAAATGATAACTGATACAGCTGGTTCAAGAGCAGAATGAAAAATTCCATATTTGCTATTTGTGATTTTATTGTTGTTGTTGTATAAGAGAATATCCCTGCAAAAGGACTACAGAAAAGAAATGCATCTTCTTGTTACTGTACTTTGCTTTCCTGGTAATGTAAATTCCTGCTGAGTGCTTTCTGTGACTGATTGGTTACAGCATCACAGTAACTTACCGAAAGATATGTTTGCTTTCTGATTTCAATGAAGGACAGATTTCATAAGAGTGATTCTCCTTTTTGTATTTCATACTAGGGTCACTGTTATATAATCTGTGATATTTTCAGTGTTGTGAAACTTGCTCTGTGCTGTTTTTCCATTCCCTTCTTGGTTAATATTGCTGTCTAAAACCTCTGTACCTCTTTTAAATTCAATCAGTTCATTCAGACAATACATATAAGAAGAGAACATGGCTGAATGGAAGAGAAAACACCCAGTCTTAAAACTAAACTAAAAAGAACTCCACAACCAGCCTGTCCCAAGGTCTGGGGGAACAACCAGATTTTTATCAGTTCCTGAAATGTCATAAGGGTGGACACTGCATGAATCTTTATGGAGATATCATTCCAGATGGCAGGTGTTGCAACAGAATAGACATGCTTTCTGGGTCCTGTAAGATGACACCATTTGATGGACAGGACCTGGAGTGTATCATCCTGCTTGATTCTACCGGATGGGCAGAAACAATTGGAGATAACTGATCCCTCAGATAGCCAAGCCCGATGCTGTCAAGAGCATAAGGGTGAGAACTAGTAACTTGAATTGCACCTGGAAGCCAACTGGCAATCGGTGCAACTTATGAAGCAGTAGGGTTACATTGGCATAATGGACCACTCACATCACTGCATGTGGGATCAGCTGTACCTTCTGAACGGTCTTCAAGGGCAGCCCCACGTACAGCACATTAATCCAGTTGTGAGGTAACCAGTGCATGAGTTACTGAAGAACCTTGCAGTACAGAAAAGGTGCAGTTGGAACACCAGATGTACTTAAAGCAAGCTTGAAACAAACATTCAAGTTAATTTGTTTTACTATATGTTTCCTAGGCTGGACTCCTCCTCTTTGAATGTTTTTGTTTTGTTTTGTTTTGTTTTGTTGCTAAATGGTCTGAGCTATAGGTTTGTTTTATTTGTGTCATTTATCTACCACCTCAGTTCTCATAGACTCTTAAGTTATTTACAGATACTAAAATAGCAATAAAATAAAATTACATTTCAAAATTTAAATTACAAAATTATAACAGTTAATAATACTGTTACTATACAGCCCTTTGAGTAGGCCAGACTAGGAAACAGAAACTGCAAGAATTACTGGGATTCTATTTTATTGTTATAGGGTATAATGAGAGAAGCTTGGAAGTTTGACAGAGATTGTCACTTCTCTCTCTTTTACCAAAGAGAATCAAGACAGGAAGAGTTTTCTCTTAACATAATCCTCCCTTTCCAGGCTAAGCTGTTGTTTACATAATTATTGAATATCTTCTTCAAGGCCATCTCCATACCTCTTTATACCTACTCATATTATTCCCCCAAGAACTTCTGGCAAAGCCAATTTTTTACCAGCTTCCAGGCCGTTCTTAGGGAGTAAGGTATTGTATAGAAGGGGAACTGCCACTGGGAATATCTAATGGTCAGGCTCCCTCCTGCTGCACTTTGCAGTAGGTGAGGATTCTTAGTAGGTATTCTATGACCATCCAGGCAGAGACTATTTGGAAAGCTGATCACTTAGATACTCAGGCCAGGTAGCAGCCAGTATCTTGGAAACAAACTAGCAGTTTTTGCAGCAGTGGTATAACATGGCATTACTGAAGCTGGCCAGTGACTGGGCCCTTGCATTCTGGACCAGTTGGAACAGCCATCTGTATTTCTTGGGTGAAGTTTAAGCTGGTTTTTCCCTATCCAGGCCATGACAACCTCTAGGAACTGGGACAGGACTTCTGTTGTGCCTCACATTGAGTCCACTGTTGATGTGTACAGCTGAATATCAGCTCACCCCAAAGCATCTCCCAGCACTTTCATGTAGAGGTTAAAAGGGAGAGGTGAAAGGAGTGAGTGTTGGGGCACTCCATAACAGAGCATTCTAGAGCCTCATTTCTCTCCTCCTGCCACTACCTACTGAAATAATCTTTTCAAGTAGTAGTGGAGCCACCATAACATAGTACCCCAATCCCCAATCTTTGCAGGTGGCTGAGGAAAATACTTCTGTTGCCAGTGTCAAAAGCCACTGAGGAATCCAGGAGGATAGGAATGGCTACATTTTTTCCATCCAGGTCTCTCTACCTCTCATCTATAAGCATGACCAAAGCAGGTTTTTTCACATGCCCAGGTCTGAAGCCAGACTGTGAGAGGCCCAGATAATTTGTTTACTCTGGGATTCTCTGCAATTGCAATCCCACTGTTTTGTCCAAAATATTCCCCAAAAGGGGAGGTTGGAGATGGTATGGTAGTTATTCATATCTGTTGGATCCAGGCCTGGCTTTTCAAGAAGTAGACAGACCAGCACCTCTTTCAGGGCTGCTGGGACCTCATCCTCTCTAAAACAAGTGTTAATCATAGCCCGCATCCATCTCCCGTTTCCCTCCCTGGCTCTTTTCAACAGCCTAGTGGGCAGGGAACCAATCCACATGTGGCAGAACTGAAATAACAGAGAACTCTGTCCACTTCTTTGAAATGTATAGACTCATAAACCTCCTGAATAATCTCACAAGGCATCACTTCTGTCATTTCACTAGATTCTGTCCATCTGGCTTCCTCTTGGACCAAACTGGAGTGATTTATTTAACAAACCATGGTTAAGTTTAATGCAATGCACATACCAAATTAAAATAATTTTCTGTAGCAAATGTTTATTAATACTCAAGTGTTGTGTAACTTAGTTACATATAAAGTTGGTGTTTGTCTTTTTCTTGGGCTACCATAATTTGGTTGGACTCAGTAATGCCTGGAATATACTGCATTCTGCTACACACACAACAGTACATCCTATTCTCCCTATTCTTATTCCACACAATTATGTAATTTATTGTTATATTGCATATGTTTATTTACTCCAAAACTTTAATTTAGCATTGAGTTTATTTACACAGGACGAAAAAAGTCTTAATTTTTTGGGGTTATAATTTGGAATGTTCTGAGCCATATGAAATATAATCACATATGATTGCTTCATAATCATGTGTGAACCTCCTGATTCCCATTTAACCACTTCTGATGAAGGCTGTGAAACTTTTCTGAGCCTCCTTTTGATATAATTGTGACATTTTGACTATATGAAGAGTCTAATATTTTAATGTGCCAGCATATACTCCACTGAATGAATTCCTTCATACATTTCATTAAGTCATAATATATATTTTATTTAGGGCAGGGATGAACAATATGCATTCCAGAAGGCAACTGGTGGGGGGGGGGGGAAGGCATCTAAAAGCCAAAGTTTCTCAAATTTTGTAGTACCATAGTGCCTTAAAGTGATAACTGAATTTCTGTGACCATCCACTAATGATGGGATTAAAGTTCAACTAAAATAAATATACCACTTAGTTTTAATAATTGTATTTTAATTTTTATAAAATGATCAAAACTTGCATCTTTACAGAATAAAACCTTTTACAGGAAATAAAAATCAACTAAAACATATTTAACTTATTTTTGCATAATTCCTGAAATTTGGTTTTATTTTTGAGACAACAATTCTAATTTCTTATTCTATTTTTATTTTGTATAAATATTTACTATTTATACCCCCAACTTTAGAAATATACTGACTTTGATGTTAGCTTGTCCAAGCAGAGCAGGAGTGAGTTCTGACAGCAATCCAGCTTTAGTTAGTTAGTTTGTTTATTAGATTTATCTCCGCCCATCTCTCCCTAATGGGGGATGCATACTGTAACTAAAGCTGCATACCATGAGTTTGTGCACCTAAAGTCAGAGTCCTGTAAGAATTTGCTTCAGAATTTTCTGTACCCTTTCTTGGAAAAACTGATAGCAGACGTATCCAGGCAGAGTGAGAGTGAATTCTGACAGCTTTGTATGTTCAAACCCTCCCCAGTTGTTGTCCACTTCACATTTGCTTCTGATCCTGGAGGATCGTAAGCCACAGTTTGAGATCTCTTTCCATGGGGAACATGAGAATAATAGTGTAACATCACTGGAAGGAGTGGGGATTATTATTTTTTACCTGTTTTTAGCAGGTGAAGTTTTCTTTTACAGCAAAACAAGTGTATTAAAAGAAAATTTGAATATGTTTATTTTAAGACTTTTTTGTTTTGTTTTAATGAACGGTCATTCAAGCATTTTATCTTTTAATACTGTTACCCTGAATCTGCCAATTCCTTGATTTAGGTCTCTTGGCAAAATATATCTTTGTTTTCTGATACTTAATCTGGAGGTGATTATCAAGGCAGTATGGCATGGCCTTTCAGTGTTCTCCTAAGACTACTTTGAGATTGAGATAGAAACACTGCATTATCAGTATATAACAGGAATGGCAGCCACTTATCAGCTTGCTTAGGTGAAACAATAATTGTGCAGTATGAGCCAATACACATTGCACAACCCTGCTTAATATTTACCTGTGTAAGAACAAGGTTTGGAAGCTGCCCCTTTGGATTGCATTTTACATGCTGTCCTGTATTTCCATGTAAGTTATAGATGAGGCAGGGGCAAACATCTGTCTGTAGCCTTGAGCTTTTCTCATAGGACCTCCCAGAAATGGATTCAAATGGGTTACTAATTTGCATGATCTGCCCTGCCAACTTGGCTTCCAGTAGTTTTGCCAGCTTTCATCTAATTATCAGATTTTTAATCTTGGCAGCGAAACGAACTGGCAATTCAGAGAAGGAGCCCTCAAATAAACTTATGGATATCATGGGCTTATCAGGAGTGTTATAAAGTGATCAAAAGGGGGACTTCCAACATTGTGTCAGAAATAGGAAAAAACTGCTACGGTGGTGATGAATCTAAGAACTTGGAACTTGTAAGCCAAAATAAGGATAAATCCTAAATTATGTTATTAAATTGCTGTCAAATAAGAACCTGAGTGTATATCTTTTTAAACTTCAGAAGAAAATTATAGTCTCTTTCAATTTTTAAAGTTCTTGGGAGCGTGATGTGGCTTTGTAATATGCAGTAAGTGTAAACTGTATAAAACCAGGCATTGGCTTATAAAACTGTTTAAATGCAGCCAGTTGTGATATATTTAATAAACCATGAGTTAACACAATCACATTTTAGCATGAAAGTACCCTGGTACTTCAAGATTTGCAATGAGTATTTACTGTGTGATCCTAGGCTTTATGTTATTTTTAAACAGTATTTAATGTCTGTATCTTTTTAAAAGTTATTTTTTTTTTTATAAAAAATACATTTTTTTCTGATTGGCTTTTGACTGGTATATTTGCAGTGTCAAAGAACTGTATGAATCTAGCTGTTCTATTCAGATTACCAATATGTTTTGTGCAATTATTTATTTGATTTATATTCTGCCTTTTTTGTACAGAGCTCAGGGCAGTATACACAGTGCTCCTTCACATTTTCCTCTAAAACAACAACCCTATGAGATAGCTTGGGCTGAGAGAGAGCAACCCACCTAAAGTCATCCAGTGAGCTGAGAATAGACTGGACCCTAAGTCTCCCCACTCCTAGACTAACACCGTAACCCTACACCACATTGATTCTCGCAGTGAGACATGGATTGTGAATATGTCATCATAAAGATGCTTTGAAAAGGAACTTCTTACTTCAGGATACCAAAACATGTTGCTTAGTTGGTTGGAATACCTGATTCTGGATTAAATGCTTCCATAGGAGGTTGGTTTGTTTTGTTTAATCTGCGTGGTTTTTTAAAATATACTTTTATGAATCTAATAATGTATCTAAAATCTGCATTGATTTATGTAGCTTTTTTAGTAAAAAATTTCTCCCGAAAAATTGTCATGATTTTCTGAACTGCCCTAATAATTTAAAATTCCAAGGATGAAATGAAATTTACATGCATGCACATGTACGCTGCCTTATAAAAGCCTTTTGTGCAAGATACTTATCTGAAGCAAGGTTACTTATACAACAGAATATATAATGTGGATTTTAGTGAAGTGTTTCACTAAAACTAAAGATCATCTCTAAATTTGGAATAATGATTGATATTTGTAGAAAATTAGGTGCAAAAGACTGAGATGCACAAATAAATTAATATGATTGGCTTAAGAGGAACTTTCTTCTGAATAAATATGCCTAGTATTGGATGCTTGTGCTGCATTCCTATAAATAGTTTTATAGGATCTGCACTTAGTAGGAGTGCTACAGCCAGAACAGAAAACAAAAAGTAGATATATAAAATAACAGCATAAGAGTTGTGCAGAATCATACCTCTTTAGTAATATTCATTTTGCCTGATTAAGAATTGTGGGCTTCTTGGAAACTTGCACACTGGTTAAAGTCATTCGGTTGGTCTTAAAAGAATTTTGGATCTAAAAAACAAACAAAAAACCCTGAAATGTTCCTTAAGATTTGTGCTTTGGTCTTTTACCTTAGCAGTAGTATGTAATCAATTCATATTTCACTTGGAGCAGCAAATATTTATTTATTTATTTATTTATTTTTATCAAATATGTCACCAACCATCTCACTGCAGAGTCAGGAAATACACAGGGAATTTTGAGTTTAAATGTGGCTCTATATTGTATATATGAGGCTGTGAACAGAGTTGTTTTCTGAGCGCCTAGTGTATGAATTAGAATCATTGAGTTGAAAGGATCCCTAGAGGTCATCTAGTCTAACCACCTGCTCAGTGCAGGGTCTTCTAGACAGTAAGATGTTGTGTTTAACATCTTCCATGTAGAGGTTGCACAATCTGCTATTCAATTATGTATTCATTAAAACATATAATTTGACCAAGGTGTCTAAGCTCTTGCATACAGCAGAATCTTACATACATATACTACCCCCCCACCAAAAAAGAAAAGAAAAGGAAGAAAAAAGAAAAATTACGTAGCCAAATTTGCTATCTAATTGAGTGATTATGAGGCTGTGAGCTGCTGTAGTTAGATCCCAAGCTGAAGCTGGGCAAAGGCCTCCCTGGTTATAGCAGGACCTGAGAATCCAGGATGATGCCCAGATTTCAAAGCTGTTCCTCCAAGGACAGTGCAACCCTGTCCTGACACAAATTTAAACAGAGGGATCCTGATGCATGAACAGAAATTCTATTCAATTTGAGCCTGTTCTTTCTCATCCAATTCCCATAGCCTCCAGGCACCAGGACAAGACTTCAACAGGATCTCTAGCATGGGCCGAGGTCATGATGTACAGTTGGTTATCACCTGCATATTAATGGTACTATACTCCAAACTACAGTGGTACCTCGAGTTATGAATGCCCCTCCTTACGAATTTTTCGAGATACGACCAGCTCCGGCCCCAAAAATTTACCTCGACTTGCGAACTCCGCCTCGAGTTACGAACTGGATCCGTGGCCATTTTCCCTGCTGCCACGCGGTCGCAGCTTCCTGTGGGCGAGATCGCGGTAGCAAGGAGACATTCAGTGAGGCTTGTGTGTTTTGTGGCGTTTGGAAGGTTTTTGTGGCGTTTGGAAGGTTTTTGAGGTTTAAAAATAAAATGCATATGTTTCAGAACTGTTTAGCTGTATTTACATTGAACCTTATGGGGGAAATTTACCTCGGGGTGTGACCAAATTCGGAAGGCGGATTAGCCATATTTACATTGAACCTTATGGGGAAATTTGCCTCGTGGTGCGACCAAATTCGGAGGGCGGAACGGATTAACCGTATTTACATTGAACCTTATGGGAAAATTTAACTTGAGTTGCAACCAGAGTCACGGAATGGATTAAGTTCGTAACTAGAGGTACCACTGTATCACATGAACTACCCATATAAATGTTAAATAATGGGAGAGAGAATTGACCCCTATGGCATTCCACAGAGAACCAGCTACTTTGCTGATTTCTCCCTCCCAACCACCATCATCTGGAATTGACAGCTGAGAAAGGAGCAGAACTGCTATAAAACAATGCTTCCAGTCCCCAATCTCCAGAACTGGGTACCATGGTTGGTAGTGCTGGAGAACATGGAGAGGTCCAAAAGTACCAGGACAGGATTACTCCTCCTATCCAGATCCCAACACAAGTAATCCTCCCAGAGTTGCTCGTGTGAGATGGGTGACTCTATAAATGTGATATATAAATAAATAAAATTAATAACTAGAGCAACCAGTGCTGTCACTGTCCCATGCCCATGTCTCTAAACATATAGGCATTCATACCTAGCCAACTCTGAATGGTGATCCTGGCCACTGCTAAGGTGTCATGACAGATCCCATCTCCCTGGCTCTGGCATCCATGTTGGTGTAGGACCTGAAACCCGTATGGACGGGTTTCTGAGAATGTGACATCACTGTCTTTCCTCAGCTAGATCTCAGTAATATATACTAGGTTTGCCCATTTGTCCACCACAAAATCATGGATAGGCCTGGTCTTAATACAGACAGCTCTAGCATTAACCAGCACCAATTTGAGACCAGGTGGCCCAATGGTCCAGCCACTGAAGCCCCAGGTAGAGGTAGCAGAGGTGGAAGAAGGTACTGCCACCAAACTGGAGAACTCCCTTCGTATAATGTTTCTTCTGTGAAAATGAATTTCAGAATGTTAAAATTACATACTGACATACCAGCTAATTTGGATACTGAAATTGGCTGAGGAACTTGATGATGGTTTCATTGTATCTTCCATCACTAAGAAAAATCCACAAGGCAAATGGTGAGGTAAGAAGGTGGGTATTGCCTGTGCCCAAAAAAGGAAAGAGAATGTACAAAGTGATTGGTAATCTATCTTTAAAAAAAAAAAAAAAAAAAACTGAAAATTCATGGTTTGTTATACATTGTAAATCTGCAGGAAATGTACATTTTCTCATTAATACGCATGAACTGTCCCACTAAAAACAGTTTGTTGCTTGAAACCATGTCAGTGAACTTGGATTTCATTAAAGTATATAGCTAAATGCATAAATAACTACATTTTAAAATTCAGTCATGGTAGTCTTTGGAATTTTAATATAAATGTAAAGTACAGCAAAGGTCATGTTAATAAGACATAGGAAATGTCTTGGGTTAGTGGCTATATGAAGAATTTTACTCTGAATCCAGGATGAAGTGGGTTTTAACACATTAATTTTGAGAAAAAATAATGGAAAGTTATAATTTTAACAATATAAAAGTTATTGTGCTATATTAATAATAAGCTATTAAAATGGTTGCATGGAGCTGGGTAAGAATGCTCAAATATAAATGGATGTCACTTGGACCTAAAGTATTTGTATGATTTATTGAATCATTTTGGCTGTAAAAGACATTGATTTCTGTATAGATTATGACTATCAATATAATCTAATATTATATTGTATAACTCTCACATTAATTTATTGTTTATTTTTCTTTCGGTTGTGTGATCAGGAAAGTTAAAATATGTTTGAATTTAAAATTTTGTCACAAGGACCTTAGTTTTCTCAGTAAACGTTACTGACATCTTATTCTCCTCCTTGATGTTCTTCCTCCTCTTCTGAGCTGCAGATGACTTTCATTGGTGGCATGATCACCTTTTTGGCATGAAATCTTAGCATCAAATAGATACCAGTGTTATATATACCTTGGCAAGGTTATTTAAGTGGCAATTCCAAAAAGCTTTGTAGCCAGACAAAGGAAGCATCTCACATATATATCTTCTTGGAAGGCCGACAAATTGAACTAACTGCTTAAATATGTATTGTATTATATGCTGATGTGTCTGGATCTCTACTGATCAATTATTTTGTGGATGGGTGTGATTAATAAATCTATCTAATACATACAGTAATTTTTCTTCCTTACTGTTAATGATGACTTAAGTTCCTGTTGGGCTTCAGTGATGCTATTAAAGCATTCAGAAGATATTGGCAGGGTTCACTTGGCTGTACTTGCTCTGATTTATCCTTAGGGTAGCAGGAATCCATACCAATTAATCTTTGTGATACTCCATTTTCATGTAAGAAAACATCTTCTTCATTAGCAAAATTAAATAGCAAGTAAAAGAATGTGTTTCCTTTTTGTTTTTAACAGAATCTCTGGATTTTGATTTATCATGATAGCTTCTCATTTTTAACAAGTCATGTAATTAAACATGGCATGGGATTTAGACCTTTTCTTCTCTAAATCCCCTGAATGTATTTATGGAATTCTTGAGATGAGTTTGAGTGCCATATAATGTGGAGTAGAAACTGGAGATCACATGAGCAATTCCTTTGGAGTCCATTAGCGTTAATTTATTACACCTAATAAGGGTAAAACAATAGAGAAATGGGGGAAATAATAGTGTTGAAATATACAGTCACATTTGTAGGGATGGTGTTTTAAAATATTAAAATAATACATTGCAAATATGATAATATTTTAAAAATGAATATACCTATTTCATTAGACAAAAATTAAATCAGGCTTACTTTCCATAAAGTTTAAATATGGATTGAGCTTGACACTAATGTGACCTTATTCTAATATAGATAGTGATTTAAGTAATACATAATAGATTTTTTGTTAACTTACTTAGGTCTTAGGTTATACATCTAAAATCAGTGTTTCTGCTAGCTTTTTATAGAAATCTAGAGATGGTAGTGATAACAAGCTCTTCCTAAGAATAGTGTAACAAACCTAGATCCTCAATCAAATAGAATTATATAAGGGCTTGTTACCCATTCTGACCCAAGGCCTGAGAGAACACCCAGGTTTTCAGATGTTTTTGAACATCAGGGTGATGTTCAGTGATACAGATTTCTGGGAGATGCTGGACCATGTGCTTCCTGGATCCTGATAGATTATATTATTTAATCCAACGTACCTGAAGTGCACTGACTGCCTGATTGTACAGGATTGGAAACAGATAATAAAGAGTATGTTTTGAGGAAGAGAGGACAATTTTTTGTTGGTGGAAGAAGAGAAAGCAGAGAGAAAAAGAATCAGTTCTTTGATAGTGTTAGGCTGTGTTAGTTTGCATTGCTAGTTTCATTGCGATATCAACTGGTCTATTTCCTTTTTAATCACCATCACCATCAATTGGCATTGACAAAATTATCAGTCAATTGCAAAAGGCAGCTTTACTTAGAACAGCTTATATCCTGCGACGATACCGTTAACACCATCAAACAACATCTGCCTATCCCAGGTCCTTGGGAAGGACTCAATAGATGGATAAAAATGCTAAATCCAGTCTAAACATCTGGCTGATGTGTGACCCACAACAACAACGATGATGATGATGATGATGATGATGATGATGATGATGATGGATAGAAGAAGTAGAGTAGGAATCATTGATCAGAAGCCCTTGTTCTCATCTAACTGGCTTTTATTTTGCAGGACACCAGCTTTTTTTTTTTTTTTTTAAATAAAAGTTGTCTTTAAAAACAAAACAAACAAAAACCAAATAGGTGGAAAACAAAAGAAGTATTCATAGAAAAATTAATCATGGTAGGCATCACCTGATGTACTCCTAACAAGGTGCTTCAGGAGCAATAATAGTAATAATAACAATATCACAGTCAAAACAACTTGCAAATAAGTCTTGCTTGTAGATTTTGGTTTCAATAGATCGCAGATTAATATAATAACAATGCCCTCTTGTTTAGGCAACATTGCCCATTTTAGTTGGCAGTGAAGTTTGCAAGAACAAATGAATATGGCAAGATCATGATATAAAATGTTAAAAGTTGCAACTGTCATTTGTATTTAATATTATCACTAGCTATTGTGACATAGTAATAACAGTTCATCACAAAAGCTAGTATATTTAGATAAAAATACCAGATGATTGCTTATTCTTCAATATTCCTTCACTTTTTCTGTTAAAAAAAAGGAGCTGTTAAATATAATAATATTTGACACAAGAAGCAGGTATATTCTTCTGTAATACAGAATAGCATTTACTGTGCTGATAGCAATAGTCAATTATGTGTGTGTGTGTGGGGAGGATATTAGGGTAATATTTGCTCTAGTTACACAAAAATACATATGCAAGTATTATTTTCCCTTAATATTGACTACTCATTGGAAACCTATTTATCATAGTTTTATTATCATCAGCAAAACATATTAATTCAATACTCTGACCTTGCGAGATAGGCCAATAGGTATTGTATTTAAGCAAAAAAAAGTATGCTGGTCTTAGTGCCTGTAGCATCTTCCAATCTGCTTCCACCTACCCTTCCTTAGGTTCAGCTAAATACAGTTAGCAGTGAGTACTCTAGACACATAGGAGGAGCAGTCCTGTAAAGCTTAAAGTATTCCACGACATCCTACCAGTCCAATTATAAGTAAAGTCTTATTGAAAGCAAAACAAACCAACAAACCAACAAAAAATGGTATCTCATCATTAGTCTTAGATGGCTTAGTGAGTTAGTCAGAGCCTTTGGGAATATATAGACATAACCAGGAACAGGAGCAAAAGGCATTTGCCTGGATTTTATGCTGTCCGATAGTATAATATTGATCATACCTATTCCTCTTTCTAGTTAGCAGACAACAGTACCTGTAAACAGAAAAAGAAGAATCAGTGGGACATCTATTATAGTCAGGAATGAACAAAGAAGTGGCGACATTCCTGTTAATCAGCTGTGTGCATTTGTATAGTATTTGTAAAAAACCTTGAAATTCTATAATTTTTATCTTGACCCTGTCAAGATATCAGTCTAGCAGAATGCTATTATTAATGGAATATTTTTCATCTATTTTAAAAGCTAGAATGCAAATCAAGAATTATAATGCAAATGTAAACCAGTTTTTTTCTGTAATTCTAATGTGAAGGAGAAATTTTCTAAAACTTAGCCCACTTTAACCTCTAAATTTGCTCTACACCCTTGAGACAGATTTTAATAATTCTTCATCTGCCAGAAACACCTTTTGCTTCACCACCTCCTAACTTCTTTTTATTGCTTTTTATTATTTTTCTTGCCTTCTACTTGCATCCTTTTTTCCTTTCCTTTCCTTTCCTTTCCTTTCCTTTCCTTTCCTTTCCTTTCCTTTCCTTTCCTTTCCTTTCCTTTCCTTTCCTTTCCTTTCCTTTCCTTTCCTTTCCTTTCCTTTCCTTTCCTTTCCTTTCCTTTCCTTTCCTTTCCTTTCCTTTCCTTTCCCTTCCCTTCCCTTCCCTTCCCTTCCCTTCCCTTCCCTTCCCTTCCCTTCCCTTCCCTTCCCTTCCCTTCCCTTCCCTTCCTTCCTTCCTTCCCTTCCCTTCCTTCCCTTCCCTTCCCTTCCTTCCTTCCCTTCCCTTCCTTCCTTCCCTTCCCTTCCATTCCTTCCTTCCTTCCCTTCCCTTCCCTTCCCTTCCCTTCCCTTCCCTTCCCTTTCCTTTCCTTTCCTTTCCTTTCCTTTCCTTTCCTTTCCTTTCCTTTCCTTTCCTTTCCTTTCCTTTCCTTTCCTTTCCTTTCCTTTCCTTTCCCTTCCCTTCCCTTCCCTTCCCTTCCCTTCCCTTCCCTTCCCTTCCCTTCCCTTCCCTTCCCTTCCCTTCCCTTCCTTTCCTTTCCCTTCCCTTCCCTTCCCTTCCCTTCCCTTCCCTTCCCTTCCCTTCCCTTCCCTTCCCTTCCCTTCCCTTCCCTTCCCTTCCCTTCCCTTCCCTTCCCTTCCCTTCCCTTCCCTTCCCTTCCCTTCCCTTCCCTTCCCTTCCCCACTAAACAGTTCTTCCTCAGAGATAATTAAATCCCTTCTTTAAAGGCTCTGGAATCTCTGATGGACTTCGTTGTCAGGCTGATTTTGGAGACCCCAAGGTTGCTTGTCCTTGAGGACTTCAATTGCCCACTAGGCAGCATTGAGTCTGCACTATGCTGGGAGTTCATGGCCTCCATGGCAACCATGGACCAAAGTGATTGAAGGCTTTACGCATATTGGGATCACACTCTAGATATGTTTTTTGGCCCAATGCAATTGCAACACGATCTGGTTTTGGAGGACATTATCAACAGTCTGTGGATGGATCACTCTCTGATTGATTTTCAGCCTGCTGGGGCCACTCTGTCATGCAGGGTAGTATGGCTTATTAGATCTGTCTGCCCCAGGTGATTAAGCTCTGAACCTAACCTTAAATTGTGAACCTAAGTGTGACTGTCAGAAATAGTAACCAGTAAAATTGTTTAGTTTTACAGGCCAAAAAGCTCTCAGTTACACAGGCCAATGTTCTCACCACCACCAAATGCTTGTATAAGAATCTCTATAGCAGCTCTAGCTAGTTACAGTCTTAGGGACATTTCTCTATAAAATAATATCATTATCATTATCATAATTAAATAAGGTTCCTGCTTGGAATTATCTTCATCCTGGGACCCAGCCTGAATTTGTGCCAGTGCTGCTCACAACTGAGCATCATCCCCTTGGAAGACCACCAGTTGGTCTTTGGCAACATCTGAATGGGAAAATTCAGCCATTTATGCCAATATCAACGCATAACTGAAAGGGACCAGTAATAACTTAAAATCCCGATTCTGTACCATTCCTAAAGACAAATTAGTCTCTCCTTGGACTGTGATTTTAACCCAGCAAGTGCCATATACCTTCATCTGCTGTGAAGGAATTATTTCAAAATTCCTGCATTTAGGTCCAGAGTAATATTTGATCACAGCCAGTTTCCACCAAAACCTTGACTACCTGTTATATACATAGGATTCTGATTCTCAAGGTTTTGTAAGATCTTGTAGTATCTGCATGGTAGCCATTGTCCAGGTGCATTCTGTAATAGGACATCCCAGTCCCCCCCCCCCCCCCGCCCTGCACAATGCTTGACATAACCTGGTCAGCTTTTGGTATTTTGTTGCTAGGATTTGCCTTCCCCCACCCCCAAACTGGTAAAATAGATATTCCAGAGCTTTAATCCTGCCCATCAGAAACTCTTCCATTTTCCAAACGTTGCCTTTGACCACCAGAGATCAGTCACTATGGGGCAGTCTGTAATAAATCCTTTAATTGTCATCTTACAGACAGATTGGCAATAGCCAGTTACAGATCAGTTGCCTACTGAATTTCAGCCTCTGGATTTCCTTTCCCCCCCCTTCCTCAGTTCATTATATAAAAGGATTATTCTTCAGTTCTGCCTCTCCCTTTCTAGCTGTAGCTACTAAACCATCAAGGTTATGCTGTCAAAAATTGAGCATTGCCTTCTTAATTGCTGCATTTTCACTATGATCCATTCCTACCACTTTTGGGAGGACTTAGATCTTGGAATAGAAGAAATATTAGAGATTCGCTTTTTGAAAGGGATGCTAATAAAGATGCCACTGTAATACAAACATCCAAATTTACATCTTGGTATCATCATTATTAAAAAAAACAACAAAACAGAACAAAACATAGAAGCCTCTCCCAGTACCTGGGTAACATAACCAGTGCTTCACTGAGAATGGCTTTAACATCCCTTCGCTTGCCAGACGATGCCCTCCGCGTATCTCAAAGGGAGATTTTATAAGCTCCCTGTCGAACAATGCCTCTGTCCTTGTAGTGCTGGTCAAGTGGAGGACGTTATCCATTATGGCCTCTACTGTCCCATTTACAATGAGCCAAGTTATTAATGGCATGAACTCAAGGGCTCTGACCTTGAAAAAATTGAACTATTTTCTTGCAGATGTGTTTCCAGCTGTCAGCAACCAAGTAGCCACTTTTGCTCTGCTGCAATTTAAACTTAGAAAGACATACATATGTTCTCAGTTGTAGTTTTGGCTTTATTTTGTTGTAACCTTTTCATATCTAATGCTTCTTCTGTTACCCTATTTTATAATTTCACTATGTTTTATTGTTTTTTTTTATTGTTTTTTATGGCATTCCTATGTTATGACCTGTAGTTAAAACAATAAACTTACTTATGTTCTTACTATGATCCCTTAAAATTAGTGATATCTCCTGAACTTTGAAGCCTACCCCCCAGAATCAGCAACATCTATCCTGTTCAGTTGCAACTTCAGCTTGTCTTCCACATTGTTTTTTATTTGTCAGGAGATACTTGAAACGTTCAAACCTTCTCACAGAAGGACATTGGGTATTGTGCATACTGATGCTGATTAGTTATAAAACCGCAAATGATCCTTCTTGTGATTTTATCTATATGTTGCATAGCATGAGATAAGATAGAGCTTTGTGGGAATTCTAAGGATAATTCCCAAGGAACTAAGTAGAAATCTCCCAGTGATACTTTCTGAAAGTGTCTAGAGAGATAGACAGAATACTGTTGTAAGGCAGCATTTCTCTCTCTGCTCCCAGGTATCTCAGTTGGACCAAAAGAATACAGTGAAAAGTTCCCAAGAGTTCCAGATATATCAGCAGGGCCACACTTAGTATCCCTTTTCTACTGGAAGTTATCCATCAGGTTGATCAGTATTGTATCTATAGCACAGCCTTGTCTAAAATCAGACTGGAGAGGATCTAGATAATTTATTTCTTACCAAAGTTTAACACCATGTGTCTTCTCTGCCAACTTAGCTAAATATGGACACTAATTTAAACCAGTTTGACACAGAGAGAACTTCTGAGTCTTTACATAATTTTTGTTTTCAAAGGTAGTACAAGAATAACTTGTTTGCAGCAGAATGTTAAAAACGTGGATTGTCTAAAAGTTCAACCATTTTAGCTTGACTTCTGATTCATACTTCATAGTTGTTACAGGATTCATTGCATCTGTGTTTTTCCACACTTGACCTTGATATACAAAATAGCCGACAGTATCAAATGGGAATTGACATGCCATTACTAACAGATCCATTTAAAAATAACTTCCAGTAAACAAAACACTTAAGAAGGATGTGAGAACTTTTTTTCTCTCTCTTTAAAAACAAAAACAAAATAACACAATTAATAAAGTCTGACTGGAATATGCTGGTAATATGAAGAGATAACTAAGCAGCTTATTTTAAAATGGAAGGGGACTTACAATGGAATCCTTGGTTTAAAAAGCTATTCAATTACAGAGAGAGGCATCGTGTTCGGTTAACTACATACATTAGTCAACCAGCTGAATTAATTGTAATGAATGTCTTGTTTTTTGTCATTGCAAACAAATTAATAAACTATAGTGCTTCTGTTTTTCACCTATGGATGTGATTAATGGTCAGCGTTAAAGATTCTGTTATCTTTTGGCAGTATGAAAACCTGAATGTTTAACAAGAGCACAATTTCAAATTAAAGTAATAAATCAGAATTACTCAAGTTAGTTCTCTTGCGTGATCTCTTCAGATGGTACTGGGAATATAGTATTTTGTCCCATGTAGTTTTGGCAGTGTGCCTCTTTATCAGCTACTGTCTTTCTAGTCACGGTTGTGTTCACGTCTTTGCTACATGCTCTGCTGATTACCTTGGAAAAGGGCAATGCTGTAACTGTTCGACTGACCTTTCAGTTTATTTTCTCTTGTGTAATATGAAACATGAGCTAACAAAGTCTTAGTCTGCTGAATTTAGACAGAAATATGTCTCTGTATTTCAACAGGTTTCTTCTCAAATTAGAGCATTGTCTGCCCATCCCTAAGCATTAATTTAACATAAAAAAAGTAAAATAATCATGCATTGGAGTTATTTGATGTGCCTGGTAGCAAAGAGAATCTTGGGCATCTGTGCTGAGAGGAATGTGTGTGTAGGAAAAGGGAACCCGCCAGCTGTAGACTCCGTTAAATGCACTGAATGCTTGAACAAAGTCCTGGCTTTTTAGAACTTGCACATGTGAGTATGCAAAAAATTAGCCATGATTTTTATGTATCATCAAATCAAAGCAGATCAAATCTTTATTATGGTCATAGGCCAGCACAGTATTTTATTTATTTATTTTGAAAACATTGTAATGTAACATGAAAATGTACAGCATAGTATAGTTGCTGGTAATACTTAAGAAAAAAATCCAAAAGGTTTATTATTTTCTACTTTGGAATGAATGCTTGGAAATTTATGCTTTATAGCTTTTAGATTTCTTATAGGATTACAGTAGTCATGTTATTTTAACTTCTGTCTCATGGGGGTCAAAAAACATTGATATAAAATCTTATGTAACTAACTGTAAAGGGAAAAGAACTGAAAATTTTCATAAAACTGCCTTATAAATGGCAGTTTTAACACCGGTATACGTTAGTGGTTGCTGTTGACAAAATTTGTCATCTTATCTTCTTTTTTTCCCTCAAAAGGCTGAGATGCCCAGAAGCAAGGCATAATGTTACTATCTTTTCAGTAGAAATAATGCGTAAATTCTAATAGTTTGGCTCAATATAGTTTTAAGAAAATATTTTCTGTCTTTCTAAAACTACCAAATAGCATTTTTCCTTTTTTTCTTTCTTCCTTTTTTTAAAAAGTTATTAACATGCTGCTCACTTACCACATTTTAATTACTTATTAGTATTTACATCTCTAGCAGAATTAACAGCTGCTGACTGGAAATGTCAAGGAAATATTTCATTATTGCTGTTTAATCTTTTCAAATATTCTGTGTGTCTGCATTTTTGGTTATTAATTGGAACATATTTTGTATGATGACTTGCCAGTAAAACCCAAGGCTGAAGCATGCATGGAACACTACACTACAGTGGAGCTTTTGTAATTCCTTATGTTGCTGAAAACTGGTTGAAAACAAGCTGGTTTATTGAGGCTCGGGGGATCTTTTGGAACTTTGTGAAATGTCACGGAGGAGGAATTGGTGATACTACATGTTTGGTTATACTACATACCTCATACTAACATAGACGTACCTGTATGAAGAATGCACAGAAATGTACATATATAAAGCTCACAATTGAGCTGGACTCAACACTTCTTGCTAACGGGAGCACTTTGCAGAGTTAGAGTTAAAATGGTCAACACTGTGATATTACAACCCGCCCCCACACACCTGAGACTTCTCCCCATCCCTCCTGGCCCAAGGCTAAGTATTCCCCCCTCCGGTATCCATCAAAAACACATCCCAGAGACACTTTTGCCATGAACACTCAGCAGCTCTGGCCAACAGTTATTCCTTCCCACATATCCACCTACTCCTGTCTTTCCCAACCAGTCCCCTCTCATTGGACAGGCAGGGCCACCCAGTCAACCAACTATCAGAGGGTGAACTCAGCACTCCCCCCCAGCTCTCACCTGTGGGGAAGGCAGGGATTCCTCTACTCCGCTACAAAGTAGGCATTTTGTGACTAGCAGTACCCATTATGGCAACCATTTTGTGAAACTTCCCATGATTAAAAAAAAAAATGTTGTAAAGCCCTTGATATAAATTTAGCATATTAATACTGTAGATTTCCATAAGGAAGAATTCCATAAAGATTAATTCCTTAAGGGATAAATGCTGTTTCAAAGAGATCTTTCTCATATTCAGTGAGTAGTTTCTTGGTAGCAGGAAAAGTGGTATAGCTTCCTGCAGTTCTTTACTAGGCAGTTGATTTCAGAAATCAGTGCTCCACATTTCTTGCACAAACATTGTTAACTTGGAAATGTTGCTCAGCCTTCTAAATCTATGTAAACTGCCCTTTCAAGAACCTGGAGAGGTTGATCTTGCTGTTCTTATTTCACAACAATTCTGTGAAGATAAGCTATTAAATATTAAATATATGGCTGATCAGGTCCCTCCTCAGTGAACTGAGTTCAGCAGGACCGATTCATGGTCTCCTTGATACAACCCTGTTTGTTTCACTGCCTGACTGGTATTTTGGAGTTGTTCAAAAATAAATGAAGTAATAACAAGGGGTCTTTTAGCTGATTTCACTAGATTATTAAAATAGTAAAACCAAAAGAGTGATAGTGAAGGACTCCAAAGAAACTCTAACCAGAGGAAATAGGTATTAAAAGGACAATGCACTACAGTATACATTGATTAATATTAAGGGGGGGGGGGAATCTGAACTATATGCACACTGATGGAATGATTATGGAAGTTCAGTTGAATTAACAGCACAGAGTGAAAACTTAATTCTAATGCTTGGGATTGTTTAAAAAAAGAACAACAACAAATTGTGTGTGGGGGGTGTATCTGTCTATTTTATATCTCTATCCAGGCAGCCCTTACTAACCACTCGTTCAGTGACTGTTCAGAGTTATGCCGGCACTGAAGAAGGAGATTTATGACAGGTCCTTGAAGTTGCAGCCGTTGCAGTGTCCCCGTAGTCAAGTAATCATGACTTGGGCGCTTGGCAACCGGCACATATTTATGACAGTAGCAGCATCCCTCAGTCATATGATCACAATTTGTGTCCTTCACAGCCGGCTTCCAACAAGCATAGTCAGTGGGGAAGCTGGCAGGAAGTTGCAAGTCTGGGTCACATGATGTCATGCTTAATGACTGTGGGTGATTTGCTTCATGACCACAGCTGGAACTGATGTAAGTTGGTGCAGTCACGTGACATTTCACTTTACGACTGTGTCACTTAGTGACAGAGTTGCCAGTCCCAAACGTGGCTGTTAAATGAGGTCTATCTATATATCTGTAGAGTGAATGTACATGGAATATTGTGTACAGTTCTGATTACGAGACTCAGAAATAATAAAAAAGAGCTTTTTCTACCAAGGGCTTAGTTTACTTCTACACTATGCACTAATAGTGTGATAAATCCAGCCTAGCCTTCTCCCTTAATAAACTGATGCACCAACTTACATCCGTTCCAGCTGTGGTCATGAAGCAAATCACCCACAGTCATTAAGCATGACATCATGTGACCCTTCTGTATATATAACTACTTTGATATTTCAATTTGATTTATCCTATGAATTATGAGACACCTGATCAAGATATTCAGATAATATTTAGTTGACTTTCTATTTTAGGGGGTTATCTACTATGAATCACATCTCCATACCAATAATACTTGAAAAGCTTTCATATGTCAAGAAAAGCCAATTTTCTATGCTATACCTCTTATGAACTTTATTTCCTTTTTGTATCTTGGTATAAAACATACATAGCAGGGTCTGCATGAGCCTTTTCAGGAAAATTATAGTGGATATTGCCTGGATGAATGTGTCTGACCAGGTAATCTAATATTTACTGTTTTTTGTAAGAAAGCAATACTGAGTTCAGTCTTCTACATTTGTAGTTACATTTTTATTCAGTTACAGATATGCATATGATATTCATTTATATGTGGGAACTGTACTCAAATTCATGAGGAAGTTCATTTCAGTGCCACTGATAATATTCTTATAGATTTTAGTTCTGTTTGGACAATGCTTGCCCCTCTTGGGGTCATGTCTGGTAGCAGATATTTTTGGTATTCATAGCTAAATATTTTATTTATTGATTTGATTTGATTGATTTGATTTATATGGCCAAAAATAACTCTGGGCAACTTACAGTCAATTAAAAACATAAAAATTAAGGAACTAAAAATAAAACACCAGGATAGGGAGGAAAAAAACACCTAATAACAGAATAGGCCAATCGTTGTATATTCCATTCAGCATCTTTAATATCTGGATGCCCTTATCCTATGCTATAGGTCATCTCCTCTGCCAATACTAAAGGGGTTAAAATAATCTACTTTCTCCAGAGCCATTTCAGGCTGGAACCTCACTAATTTCTCAACAACCTTCCTGCAAAAGGGTAGGTTGGATATACTGTAGGTCAGAAATTATTGAAAACCATTTGATACAGCAATGGTTTAGGCAAGAGCAGATGAACCACTGCTTCTTAAATTCTGGTGGGATCATCCCTTCACTCAAGGATGCATTCACTATTGCTTTGTCCCAACCACCTGTTGGTTCCTGGGAGGTTTTAGACAACCAGAAGGGGCATGACTTTAATACACAGGTGGCCACATTTACAGCATTGAAGGTTCTTTCACCTACCTCAGGACCAACAGGTTCAAACTTTTCCCATGTAATAACACTGGGTACTGTGGACCTTTCTGGGAGGAAATGCAATAGAATTGATAGAGTTTGTAATGATGATTGTGGTTTTCCTACAATTTTTTTTTAAAAAGTTCTTTTATGAGAAAGATTAGATGGTTTTTATATTTAATTGACCAGTTTTGTTGTGTTTTTGACCTTTCTCCTCCCAAAAATGTATAACTTGTACTTTCCTGTATTTTTGGTTTGACTTATATTTTATACATTCAAAGTAAATTGAAACAAGCTTCAGAATTCCATCACCTGTCACACATTTGTTGACAAAGCAAATTTATATTTAGAGGTCTTCTGTGGGGGAAGGAACAGGTTCTGCACTGCATATTAAGAGAACTGTTGACAGATCTTAAAGATCTTACACAGTTTTATTGCTTAATAGTAAAGTTCAGATTCTTTACATTTGAGGCATATATATATATATACATATATATATATATATATATATGTATATGTATTTGGCAAGTCACTTTCTTATGGTCACACATTGCAGTCAGTACTACAGTGCTTAAGTGTGTTTTCTCTCCACCCCACCTCACCCCACCCCCTGCTTTGCCTTCTCCTGTCTGAACTGAGAGGTTTGTAGTAGATTTGATAGATACTTTTATCAGAAAATCCATACACTGGGAACATGAAAACCTTAAATGACCAAAGTGTATGAAACAGTATATGGACATTGTGGAAATAACGATAGAAAAGTGTGGATATATATAGTGAATGGTGCTGGTATAAACTAATTTTAGCTATGCTTCAATTTGTTTCCCTTACGATATTTCACACCCCTTTTCTATGCTCAGAATATTTCTAACACCAAGATGAAATGATGAGATTGTTGGCTGGTGTGGATCTTCCAGGCTGTGTGGCCGTGTTCTTGAAGTTCTGTTTCCTAACGTTTCGCCAGCACCTGTGACTGGCATCTTCAGAGACAGGAGCAGTTCTCTCTGTGCCCAGGGTGATGTGACCCTTTTGTGGGTGTTTATAGAGATCTAGGGGGGGAAGGGGGGATTGGGGGTGTGTGGGGGGGTTGGGTTACTGAGTGGGTGCTTGTTTTGGTGTCAGATTCTGTGTGTATCTTCCTGGGGATTAGGCAGGGTTTTTTCTTCTATTGAATTGTTAATGAGGGGCTGCTGGGGGTGATTAGCAAGTTCATTGTGTGAACTGTTCACATGTCCTGGTGGTTGAGCTGAGTTCGTTGACCTTTTGCAGGCTGTATTTTTCAGGATTGGTAGCCAGGTTTTGTTGATTTTTAGACTCTCCTCTTTTTTATTGAAACTGTGCTGGTGTTTGTGAATCTCAATGGCTTCCCGGTATAGCCTGGTAGAGTGGCTGTTGGTGTTGTCCAGTATCTCTGTGTTTTCAAATAGGATTTTGTGTCCAGTGTGCTTGAGAGCATGTTCAGCTACTGCAGATTTTTCTGGTTGCTGTAGTCTGCAGTGTCTTTCGTGTTCTTTTATCCTGGTAGGGTTGCTGCGTTTTGTGGTCCCGATGTATACTTGCCCGCAACTGCATGGTATGCGGTATACTCCTGCGGCGGTGAGGGGATCCCTTTTGTCTTTTGCTGATTTTAGCACTTCTTGTACTTTTCTGGTGGGTCTGAAGATTGTTTGGAAATTGTGTTTTTCCATCAGTTTTTCCATGCGGTCTGTGACCCCTTTGATATAGGGCAGAAATACTTTGTTGGTGGGTGGCTGTTTTTCTTCTTCAGTCGCATGTTGCTTTCTTGGTTTGATGGCTCCAAGAATGAAATAAAAAGAGCCATCAAACCAAGAAAGCAACATGCTACAAAGTATTTCAAAGTACAAGAAGTGCTAAAATCAGCAAAAGACAAAAGGGATCCCCTCACCGCCGCAGGAGTATACCACATACCATGCAGTTGCGGGCAAGTATACATCGGGACCACAAAACGCAGCATCCATACCAGGATAAAAGAACACGAAAGACACTGCAGACTACAGCAACCAGAAAAATCTGCAGTAGCTGAACATGCTCTCAAGCACACTGGACACAAAATCCTATTTGAAAACACAGAGATACTGGACAATACCAACAGCCACTCTACCAGGCTATACCGGGAAGCCATTGAGATTCACAAACACCAGCACAGTTTCAATAAAAAAGAGGAGAGTCTAAAAATCAACAAAACCTGGCTACCAATCCTGAAAAATACAGCCTGCAAAAGGTCAACGAACTCAGCTCAACCACCAGGACATGTGAACAGTTCACACAATGAACTTGCTAATCACCCCCAGCAGCCCCTCATTAACAATTCAATAGAAGAAAAAAACCTACCTAATCCCCAGGAAGATACACACAGAATCTGACACCAAAACAAGCAGCCACTCAGTAACCCAACCCCCCCTTCCCCTCCCCCCTCAGATCTCTATAAACACCCACAAAAGGGTCACATCACCCTGGGCACAGAGAGAACTGCTCCTGTCTGTGCTTCTGCACTCTGAAGATGCGGGTCACAGGTGCTGGCGAAACGTTAGGAAACAGAACTTCAAGAACACGGCCACACAGCCCAGAAGACCCACACCAGCCATCGTATGCCGGCCATGAAAGCCTTCAACAATACGATGAGATTGTTATTTATATAAGTGCACATAAGCTTCCCTACCCCTCCTGGAATTCTAATAGGTGGTGGCATTATGTTTTCTGCCATATATGTGGTACTATCAATCTTCAGTGATATACTGAGCCAACTTTGCAAGACATGGCAGACCAATATTACATAAACATGAATCTTTGCAGATCATATTTTACAGTATGCCATTCATTTGGAAGATACTATCTGCATACCAGCCATGTACTTGTAACCCATCTTGGATCTTTTAGAAAGAGATAGGATCACTCCTTAATAAGGAAACCACTAAACTCATACCTCCAGCATAAGCTATCAGTGGATTTCATGTCTGCTATACTGCCATGCTGTAATTGTATGTGGGAATGACCTTGGGAGATGTGGAAGAGCCACAGCAAAGGGAACCATTGGATAAGAGACATCTTAGTCCGCAGAAGGAATATGGGCATGGCATACATCTCAGAAGGGACCCTCCCTAGTTTTTTGGACTGTGAAGGCGATGGAAGAGAAATGTACTTTCAGGCTTGCAAGATTCTGTTAATGTTACCTTTCAATAAAGTAGAGCTAGTACTTCTCTGTATGCTTCCTCTCTGTCTGCCTCACAAGGCTGATGCATGCCTATTCACTATCTTAAACTTTTAATTCTCGATAGGATTAACTGGCCTTGAAATTCAGAATAAGACAACTCCAAACATTTTGCCACCATTGAAGAGAGTGGATTGGTTTAAGTTATAGATCTGAGAGAGATACTAACATATTCCATTGAGAAACAATTCTTAATGTTTCTGATAAGATCATTCCAACTCAGCATTCTTCCTTTTAGGCTATCCACAGCTCCAGGATCTTCACAAAATGTTTGGTGGCTGCTTGTAAGGGATCCAATATATTCATATTGGGATACTTGGTGTTTAGATACCAATTCTAAGGCTCACCTGGTTTACCATATCAACTTCAGTCTGCATCTCTCCAAGCGTAGTGTCTGAATTGGTTGAGAAAACTCCTTTTAACCCTAAGATATCAACAGTCATTGGGACACAACTGAATTCAGTTGAGACAGATTTTCCTATGCCTCCAGTACCTGTTCTTGTACCTAAAGAAGTCACACTCACTGTTAAAAAGTGCATGTAAAAGTTGTACCAAAAGTCAGGCCCCATAGACAATTTATTATATAAATTACATTAAATGTTTGAATTGTTGCCATTTTCTTCTAAAGAGTTCGATACTTGTTCGATGCATGACTATTGAAGATTCCTAAGTCCAGTAACATTTCCTCTGGGGGAAAAAAATTCTCCCAGCATCTTCTTGATCTTATGGCAGTATTCTTAGTTAAGATACCTCTTGCTTGGCCTGTACCAGCACCACCTCTCAAATGAGATTTTTCACAGCAATCCATGAATCAGTCATGGAGTGCCATTTTTCTCACTACTTCCATCTGTCACCACAGATGACTTTCAAATAAGAAGGAAATTGTGTTCAGCATAACTACCAATCAGAGGCCATTGGAACTGGCAAGACAACAAACTCTTGGCATATGGGAAGGAGGTTTGTTTGTTGCATTTCAGCCAGTACTGAGATACAAAATAATACAGACTGACTTACACAATTCAGCAGCAAACAAAAACAAAAAAACAAAATGAAAATAGGAATAAAATCCCAATTCATGCTACACCTGGAAATATATTTTAAAAAGTGAAACATTTCATACTATATAGCTCAAATAGCTAGAGGTGTATCAAGGACAATCAATGTATGGTAGTAGGGCTGGATCAAGACTCCAGGGTTACCCACAAATGGATTGGTGAATCATTTGGGAGCGACTTGTGCCTTATTTAGGTGCTGGGGACACCAGCACCAGATCTCTTCGCTTCAACTGTCATCAAAACTGTCAATTGGAATTTATGTGTAGGGATAGTTATGTCTATGTCTCTAGGTAGCCTCTGGATGTGGAGCAATAGAATTAAATAAGCATCCCACTGTCCATAAACTTCATATGTAAGTTGTTTTACAAGTGATGAAGTCTTCTAAACAAGACTATTGATAAGAGGGACTGCTTGTTAAATCTGATATGTAAGCTCATAACATAGCCCCATCTGTCAACATTTTATGAGAATGTTAAAACAGGTTAGGAAGGCTTAACCTTGCAAGTAAAATGTTAACATAATCAGGTGGAATAAAATCAGGTGGAATAACCAGTAAGTGAAGCCCAAGGAGCTTCTTAAGAAGATGCCCAAATCTGTAGCATGGCTTTAAATAAACCTAAACTATTTCCTAGCAATGACATTTCCCCCCAGTTGTAATATCTTAGTTGTCACTATGACAGATGTTTTCTTTGAACAAATGACCCTTTTAAGCTAGATAATGTGAATTGTTGCCCTGCTATAGGTTTTGTTTTCTCAATAAAAACTTTCTCAAGAAAGCTTGGGATACTGTTGGCTATATATAATTTTTTTTTGAAAAAAAATTAATAACTGGGCTCAGTGAAATACAATAGAACAGAAGATTTGAACAATTGCCTTCATAGATTTAAATACGTTAATATTTAAAGCAGTTAACTGGGATCAATGTGGTATGACAAAAAAATCTGAATATAATTGGATGTTTTGTGTATATGTAGCAGTTTCCTAAAACACATTCTTTTATCGAAGGTATGGTATTTTTCACCGCATCCTAAAGAACATTGAAGAAAATGAAGGTGGTCTTGACAAATTCACAAAGAGTTACCAAACATTTGGAGTCAACAGATTCATAGATGGAGGATTATACTGTAAAGAATGGGCTCCTGGTGCAGAAGCAGTGTTTCTTACTGGTGATTTTAGTAAGTATTTTCCAGCACATATGAATATATTTTACCCTTATGGCGTGTCTAAAATCAGTCACAAAGTTGTGGATCTGTTTTAGTTTTGCTAAAGTTTTAAATAAACATTTTAAATAAGATGTTTTAAATAAAATATTATTTGTTTCAAAGCTTCTGGAAAATTTTGTGAGTTGATAGGCTACTGCTAAAATCAGAGGATAAAACCTTAACTAAAACTTTTTTAACTGGAAAAGATACGTGAAGTGTGCTTGTATTCAGCATAGATCAAGATTATAGAACAATAGTTACCTAAGTAAGTTTGGTATCGCTTGATTCTTGATCTTTGCTTTCTAATCCAAAATATCATGAAATTTACTAGGTGCCCTTATGATAATTACCATGCTACAGTGTGAATGGGAAGTAGTGTGGACTGTTTACAGTTGCATGCAAAAGTTGCAGGCACCTCTGGTTAAATTATGTTTCAGTCAATTCCAGAGTGATCAGAAGCAGACTCAGCTTCTAAATACTAAACAATAACAACTTTCTGCAAATTTGAATGCTTACATGTTGTTTACAGATTCAAAATAAAATATTAATATGTCAGGTGGAAAAAATTGGACACCTTTTCAGTCTGTACTTCAAAATATTTCTTTTGGGACAAATAACACTTTTCAAACATTTTCTGTAGCATTCATATTTCTTTCATGTAAGTACTTATGGATAGCTTGGAATGGTCTTTACAATTCCCTGACTTGAATCATTGAAAATCTGTGGGGAGATCTCAAACATTCAGTGCATGCAAGGAAGCCAATGAATATTTCTGAGCTGAAAGAGTTCTGCAAGGAAGAACAGGAAAAGGAAAGGGAGAAAAAAAACAAAACACAGCGGAAGCAAGATTATAAATACTCTCAGCTGGCTGTTATTTCTGTTTAGATCTATTTCATGTAGAGGTTCTGTCAGCTTTCGTTCATTAGGAATTCATTGAGACATACAATTTGGCCAATGGTGTCTAAACTTTTGTATACAACTGTATGTGGTCGTGAAAGTAGTTAAAAATATGCTTATACATAGCTATTTTTGCTTGTTTTAAGAATCACATATCTTTCACAGCATTATACAAGCTACCTATCTGATTGGGAACTTAAACTTGGAAAATATACAACAATGACAAAACTAACAGAACAAAACTAACTATACATAACAGAGGTTTAAATATAAGCAAGAATGGTTCCCATACATGCAAGATATCACAAAGCACAGTAAATACTTACTGCCTGGCTTCTAACGGGGCTTAAATGTATTGTACAAAACATAGTTAAATTAGCAGATGTACAAAAAGGGGGACGTTAGAGATCCAATAGTTCTTTTCCTTTTTCTTTTTTTTTTCCTTGTTTTTTTGGTATTTTAATTCTTGTTAAATTGGTTTTGTTTATTTTTTCCTTTACTTACACACACACACACACACTAGAGAGAGAGAGAGAGAGAGTTCAATACTAAGTAACAAGCTGAAGATTGAAACCTTTATTGTACAACAAAGAATTTGATATAATCTGCCATAGTTTCTTTCTTTTTTCCTAATGTTGTACTCGATTTATGCTAAGTGATCTATGTGGCATATATTATCTGCTATATGTGCCATATGCTATGTGTGGCACAATATGAAAAAGTCAAATAATGTTATGTTGGTAATATTGATATCCTAAATTGCAATTAATTTAGGATATCAATATTACAAGCATAACATTATTTGACTTTTTCATAATGTGCCACATACAGCATAGAGAGCCAGTTTAATAGAGAGCCAGTGTGGTGTGGTGGTTAAAGCATCAGACTAGAAACTAGGAGACTGTGAGTTCTAGTCCTACCTTAGGCACAAAGCCAGCTGGGTGACTTTGCGCCAGTCAGTTTCTCTCAGCCCTAGGAAGCAGGCAATGGCAAATCACTTCTAAAATCTTGCCAATGAATCTACGGGGACTTTTCCAGGAATTTGCCAGGAGTCAAGACTCACTTGAAGGCATCAAAACAACAACAATTTGTAATACTTAAATTGTAATTGCAATACTGATAGAATATTGATTTCTCTTTTGTTTATACTATAAGTTATATAAACAATAGAATATCGATAATTTTAATTAATGCTTGTACAAATATGATTGTATCAAAACAATATAATGTACTCAGATTTACAACAATATAATAAAACCCATTTTATATATAAACTACCAGTTACCTTTCTAGCAGCATTTGCATATCTTAAATTTTATCCATCCATTTTTTCATGGTTTGATGAGATTGTAGGCTACTTAACCAAGAAATTGGGATTGCAAGCCACAAAGGGCTCTAGCTTTTGCACTAAAGTTTTGTATAGATCCAAAGGATCATGAATAAGGTTGGTCGACATGAAGCCCGATCAACAATTCTGTAGACTGCCAGTACCCTCTTCATCTTTTGGTCGAGCCACAAGGTCCATTTGGCATGACATCTTGCTTGCCTTGCTGGAGGACTGAAGAGATAAAATGAGCCTCCAGGTGCATCTGCCAAGTGGATCACTTCATTGTCCTTACAGCACAATTGCATTGGTCTTTGATATATTAATTTTCAGATCCATATTCCTTGTTGCATCATATAATCTACCTTATATTGCTGCAAATGATGTTTGTTGTTCTCATTTAACAACAGGATATCCTTTGCAAACAAAACTCCATGCACATTCATGTCCTCAACCACCATGTCTCTAACACTGCCACAAACATCCCATATACATTTATTTATAAATACAGTACATTAAATTATTAAAAGTATATCACAGATCCTTGTCTTACTGCCTGCTCAATATTGAACTATTCACTTACATCATATTCCAATTTTATTATATTCACCAAGTAACCTTCAACTCTGTGTAAAACATTCCATAATTACTGTAGTTATTCACTTTCTCTAAATCAACAATCAGGCAGCACAGTTTCTATCTCATAATTTATATATTTATTTGCTGAGGAACAAAACTCATTTTCACTGCAACATCTCAGTGCCACTTCTTGTAACTTTTCAACAATTTTTTTCCAAACAGTTTCCGAGGCACACTTAACAAGCTAATCTGCCTATAGTTTTTGTACTTGTTCTTGCTACCATCCCCTCTGCAGAGGAAAACAGTAACAACATTCTGCAACTAACAGACATAGAAGTAATCTTCACAGACTTGTATAAAAAGTTATATAGCCACTTTATAAGCAAACCAGCCCTATATGTTGACATTTCTCCAGTTATTATCTCCAATAGTTTCTCCCCACCCAGTGAGGTTGGGCAGTCAAACAATGTAATCTATTGGGATTCTATTTGGAATAGCATTCCCCTGGAGAGATGCATAGCTCCAACCCCACGCTTGTTCCAAACATCTTTGAAAACATCACTTTGCTTCTTGGCTTGGATCTAAAGTAGTTGTCAAATCTCTCAATCTCTCCCTCTCCCTCTCCCTCTCCCTCTCCCTCTCGTTCATGGACATTTTTTTTTCTTCCCATTTTATAGTTCCTACTTTAAAATATAAGAGCCAAACAAATAAATAATCCACACCTGTAGCCTTAACAGTTTTAATACTAATTTTAATACTCTTACAACAACATATTATTATTTCCTTTGAACATTGTTATTTATAGCATTCGTTGTAATTCTACTCTTTATCATTATCTTCCCCATAGAAATCAGTAAAATACTCTATATAGCATTTTCTTACTTTAGTTTCATCAAAAATAATTTCATGATATTTATTTTTATTTCCATGAACTTTATTATATGTGCTTTGTTAAGTCCCCCTTCCCCATTTCCAAAATCATTTGTTATTTCTATCAAAATCACTGAGCATATTTTCTCTTTGTTTTATTCTTAACCATTCCTTGATCTCCTTCACTTGGTTTGTAGCTTCTTCTTACTAAACACTTAATACAGTATCTTTCTCTCATTCTTATTGGTTGCTACCAATCATTTTCCCACATGTATCTCCACATATCTTCATCCTCCATCAAATATCCTTGTCATGCTTCCCCCTAGTGTAATTCCACATACTTGTAGTGCACTATTACATCATTTTGTTCATTCTGTTCCAACAAAATGCCACCTCTTTCCTGATATCCACTGGCCATTTATTTTCCTGGAAGATTAATCTATTTTTAAATAAGTTTTCACAGAGGACTTATACTTTCTGTTCCTGCCATTCTAGTTTATTTCACTTGTTCCTTTTTCTTCAGTGTCCATTTCTTCCTAGTATGTGACTCATTCTCTCAGTCTTTCATTATATAACGTCAACATCAATTACGCTTTTAAACTGATATTCATTTCTTTGCCATATGTACATATAAACAGACTTATGCTTATACCCTTTTCTGTTTACCATTCTCATTAAGTATTTCTGAAAAGCCCAGTCCTTTTCTGGTGTCCTCTTATCTCATTCCCTCTCATCCATTCATGTCACTTAGCAGAATCATTGTTTCACCTGGATTGCATTCATTCAGAATTGTATAGATTTTTTCTCCAAAACACATCTATGGTTCTTCCATTATCATTCATTTGAGTATAACATGCAACCATCATCAACCTATGGATTCCTACTTTCATATGCAACACAAGCTAGATAAGAATACCCATACTTTCTCATATATTTTAGCCCTTTCATTCATAGTTAAACCTCCACCTTAATTTCCTTGCATGCATTCATCAACCGCACTCTGCATAATCAGGATCCCTTCATTCATTTCTATTTCTTTTAGTTTCTCTTGGTTTCACAGACATGTAACGTGTGTGTGCATGTGTGTGTGTGTATATATATATATATATATATATATACATACACACACATACATATATATATATGTGTGTGTGTGTGTGTGTATACACACACACACACATACATACACATTACATGTATATACGTGTGTATGTGTGTATGTGTATATACATACACATACACACACACACATTTTCTTTCATGTCATGTGCTAATTCTCTTTACCATTTATTCCTTGTATATTCCTTATGCTGTGGTTGTCACCACATAGACAGTAACTGTTGACCTTTGCTGCCAATCACAGCTTTAGTCATTAGTCATTTTCAGTTTTTTTTAATAATACAGAAAAGGTTTAGACTGCTCCCAGCTTTAGACGTACTGGTGCCACATACAAAATTTCTTGCTAATTGTAAGGATAGTACTAGTCAGTTTTGGCATCATATTTTAACCAATATGATTTTAACCAATGTTTAATTTAAAGACTACTTTGCAAGCCAACATGTGGTTGCCTGAATGTCTCCAAATAGCTGTATGTTATGTATTTCCTTATCTTTAATGGAAAATATTCCACTCTTTTTTCTCTCTTTTGTTGGAATCTACATGACAGTTATTTGGAATAATAAGCCTAGTCTAGTTTTCTTGTGGAAAACAGAAAAGAAGGTATGGGAATACAAGCCATACCCATTTAACTTGAAGTAAGTCCCATGGAACTAAATGAGTATTACCTCTATCAGCCTTGTGATCAGATTAATTTTCTTTTCATAGACTAGAGAAACTCAAATAGACCCAAGCTAAAGAATAGCTCCTTATATTTGCCAAAAGTGTTTATTTTTTATTTTATTTATTTTATTTATCAAATATCTCTCCCGCCCATCTCCACCCAATGGGGGACTCTGGGTGGCTCATACAAAACCTTGAAACTATAAATACATATAAAAACATAAAAATTAAAAATTAAAAAAAAAAACATTACTTTAAAAGAGGAAGAGAGTCCAAGAAGATAAAGGATCTGGGGCTGAAGACAGCAGGCCTCTATGGGGCTAGCCATCCCACACTTGAAGTATTCCTTCCCCACCCCAGGCCAAGTGGCAGAACCAGTGCTTCGAAGCCCTCTGGAAGGCCAGGAGTGAGGGGGCCAATCTCACCTCCGGGGCCAGAATATTCCAAAGAGCGGGGGCTACCGCAGAGAAGGCCCGCCTTCTGGACCCCGCTAATCAAAGTTCTTTTACTATGGGGATCCAAAGCATGTCCTCTCTGTGTTGAAGTCATGGGGAAGAGGCGGTCCCTTAGGTAATCTGGTCCCATGCCATGTAGGGCTTTAAAGGTGATAACCAACACCTTGAATTGGACCTGGAAGCAAACTGGTACCCAACGCAGCTCGCGGAGCAACAGCGTTACATGGGCCCTTCTTGGGACTCCAAAAATAGCCCACACGACTGCATTCTAGACCAGTTGGATACTCTTCAAGGGTAGCCCCATGTAGACCGCATTGTAGTAGTCTATCTGGGAGATAACAAGGGCATGAGTGACTGTTCGAAGGGCATCCCGGTCCGGGAAAGGAAGTAACTGATGCACAACCTGAAGTTGTGTAAAGGCCCTCCTTGCCACGGCTGCTACCTACTCTTCAAGCAGGAGCTGTGAGTCTAGGAGGACCCCCAGTTTACGCACTGGTTCTATCTGGGGCAGTGCTACCCCATCCAGCACCAAAGATGACAAAGTCCTGGATACAGAGGAGCCATTAACCCACAGCCATTCCATCTTATCAGGGTTCAGCTGAAGCCTGTTGTTCTCCATCCAGACCCTTACAGCCTCCAGGCACCGCGAAAGGGCGGTCACGGCATCACTTACCACACCTGGGATGGAGATGTATAATTGCGTATCATCAGCATACTGATGATACCTCATCCCATGATGGCGGATGATCTCAGCCAGTGCTTTCATGTAGATGTTGAAAAGGAACAGAGAGAGAACCGAACCCTGCGGCACCCCACAGAAGAGGGGCCAAGGATGGGACCTCTCACTCCCTATCACCACTGATTGGGATCGGCCCAGAAGAAAGGATAAAACTAACACAAGACAGTGCTGCCCACCCCCAGTTCTCTGAGTCATCCCAATAGGATACCATGGTTGATGGTATCAAAAGCCACTGAGAGATCAAGGAGAGCAAGGATGGTCACACTTCCACCATCCTGCTCCTGTCAGAGATCATAAGTGTGACCAATGCCATTCCCATTCCAGAACCGGGTCTGACACCTGACTGGAAGGGGTCCAGATAATCCATTTCCTCTAGAACCCTTTGGAGCTGTGATGCCACCACTTTCTCAACCACCTTCCCCAAAAAGGGGAGGTGGAAGACTGGATGGAAATTATCCAGTACAGTAGGATCCAGGGAGGGTTTCTTGTGGGGGTGCACCAACACCTCCTTAAAAGCAGCCGGAAACACCCCCTCCTGCAAGGTTGTATTAAGCATCACCTGGATCCAACCACACGTCACATCCTGAGCTGCTTTCGCCAGCCGGGGGGGGGACATGGATCAAGATGGCAAGTGGTGGCCTTCACAGTCTCCAGGATCCTGTCCACTTCCTCAAGATCAACAGGATTAAACTGTTCTGAGATAACTGAGTAAGAACGGTCCCTGGTATCTCCCCAGACCCTGCTCCATGCTCAGAGTCTAACTTGGAACAAATCCAAGTGACTTTGTCCTGCAAATCCTCCAAAAATTCCTCCACGCGGCCCTGCACATGAACCCCCACATCCCCCTTACCAAGGAGGGGCCTAGTGATCCTGAACAGGGGCACCGGACAGCATCCTGCAGACACGATAAGAGCGGAGAAATATTGGCACTTCGCTGCTCTTATTGCCACAATGTAGACCTTGATAGTGGCTCTAACCTGTGTTCGGTCGGATTCGGTCTTTGTCTTCCTCCAGTGGCGCTCTAGACATCTCTTGACCCTCTTCAGCAACCTCAACTCCTCTGTAAACCACAGGGAGTGTCGGGGCCGATGTGTCAAGAGAGGTCACATAGGCGCGATCCTGTCCAAGGCCCTAGCCGCCTCCCTATTCCAGGCAACAGCCAAGGCTTCTGCTGGACCATGCAGCAGATCCACAGGAATACCTCCCAGCTCCCTCTGAAACCCTGACGGGTCCATCAGGTGCTGGGGGCAGACTAATCGCATGGGTCCTGCCTCCCTACGGAGGGGGGTGGCATAGGAGAAACTCAGGGTTACCAGGACATGATCTGACCATGACAACAGGGAAAGCTGGAAATCTCCCCTCAGATCACTTTGCCATTGCTCCGACAAGAAGACCAAATCCGGCATGTGACCACTGTCTTGGGTTGGGTCCTGCACAATTTGAGACAGGCCCATGGCTGCCATGGTAGCCATAAACTCCCGAGCCACCTCCGAGGACCATCCCAGGGACAGCAGATTGAAGTTCCCCAGAACCATAAGCCTGGGGAACTCCACCACCAGCCCTGAGATGTCCTCCAGCAGCTTAGGCAGGGAGGCTGCCACACAGCAGGGAGGCTGGTACAGTAGCAGAACTCCCAACAGTTCATGGAAACCCAACCTAAAGAACAGCATATCACAGCCAGAAACTTGTGGAGCAATGCCCCTGAAGGCCACCAGAGTGTCCCAAATGACAACTGCCACCCCTCCTCCCCTGCCCTGGCATCTCGGCTGGTGCCACACTGTGAACCTAGCTGGGCACATTTCCGAGAGGGTAACCCCCCTCCTCGGGCCCCAGCCAGGTCTTGGTAATGCATGCCAGGTCTGCCCCCTCCTTGGTGATCAAGTGACATATGAGGGGCCTTATTAACCTAACTGGCATTAAGCAGCAGCAGCCAAAGGCCAGGGCCCCTACTAACCTGCTGACCAGGGCCTGGGAATGGGCCAGGAAGGCTGGAAAATGCCACTTGTAATACATACCCGGATGTCTTCCCTGAAGGTGGCCTGCCCTCCAGCTCTCGCCATATCGTCCCCTACCTGTCACCACCTTGATACTGTAGCCCACCACATAATCCCTGGGAGTTCTGGGCCCAAATGCCTCCAATCCTGGACCTCCAGGTTCCCTAATCTGGGGCAAGGGTCCCTCCATCCAACCAGTCATCCACATTCATACCCAGACGCTCACAGGTGAGGGAGGGTCACCCTGGCACAACAACTCACACTCTCAGCGCCACCAGGGCCCATCCCCCGCGAAACCTTACACTCCCTCACACCCTGTGCCCCCCTGTCCAACCTCTCTCACTAATCAGCAGTGTGGCATCCCACTCACACCTCCTGTCTCCCACCCAGGAGGTATATCCTAATATCCTCATGCACTCCCAGACTCCCTCCCAGACTCTCACTCCCAGGAGGGAGCCCCAGACTCACACTGGAGGGACCCCACGGTTCTCCACTGACACTGGGGGGGGTTAAATGGGGGTGGATAGGCTCTAATCCCCCATTCATCAGTCTAAAACTGAGGGCTGTTGGCCTCATATGCTGTCTGGCTGTTTCTCTGGAGCGAAACAATCTTCCTCCACAGCTAGACTACAAGTCCACTACGGCCTCCCCAACCTGCCCAGCATCTTTGTGCCAAACCACCAAGCTCCCAGGACTCCAGTCGCCTGTAAGTTCCCACATCCCATGAGTTTGCCACGTTGCTCCAGGGCTCACTAAAGCACAACATGTAGCCCTGGGGTCATTGGAACTCGCAGCACTACTCCAGGGCCCCCTAGGGCTCACTGTGCCACGTAAGGGCCCGCTGCACCTGCTGGACCTGGGGTTGGGTATACTGTGTCTGGGTCTTGCTGGGCCTGCTGGGTCTGGGGCCTGGTGTGCTGCACTGGGAGCCATTGTGGTTCGCCGCGCCATATTGGAACTCGCCGGGGCTTCCTGCACCACGCCGGAGCTCACCAGAACTCACCGTGGCTCATTGCACCCCCCTGGGGCTGCATTTTTTCAGGGCTTGCCGCAGGTCGCCACCCACACTGAGGTCCGCGAAGGCTTCCTCCGCCGCTCCGTGACCAGGTGGGCTCAGTACTATTGCTGCAGTTCACCAGCGCCCACTGGGGCTCGCCACGCCGTCACGAGTCACCACCATGCTGGGGATCAACAAAGCTCTCTGCTTTGGGGGCTCGCTGCACCACACAACTACACCACACCGGAGCTCGCCCGAAGCTTGTCCAAGGCTGCTGTTCTCCGCCACACACTGCTGCGTTCTGCCAACACCCTGCCACTCCATCCAGGGGTTGCGCCCGAGTCAACACACCGGGGGGGTAAGACCCCCTCGCGGTCTCTTCCGCACCCAGTCCACCGCAAAAAGATGGTAAAATCCCGGGGAGAGAGGGGTCAAACCCCCAAAAAACCCCAATGCAGCAGCAATGACTGACATTTATAATGGCAGAATAATGCAGAAACAAATATTAAAAATCACACTTTTTTTGTTGTTTAGAATTTTCTACTTTCTTCTAAACAGAAGGGATCTATTGGACAGCATTTTCTAATCTGTTGCCCTCCCAATGTATTAGATTCCAACTCCCATTATCCCTAGCCAGAAAGGCAGTGCACTCCATGAGAATGTCAAGTTAACAATGGCTGGTTACAATCAGAAATCATTTAAAGATTACAACAGTAGTGTAACTCTGAGCAGTTTTTTCCATTGAATGAAAATTTGAATGAAACATTGTCATGGTTAACTTTAGTTGTGACTGATAAATATGACCAGCATATTTTACAATTAAGTAAATATATATGCATGTTTCTGTTTAAGAAAACAGTTTGCAGTGTTGGAAGAGAGAAACAAAAAGAGTGTTCTTTTTTTTTTTTAAGTCAATCTTCTGAGGTAGGCCAGATCAAGAAATAGACATCACAAGGATTCTAGGAATGTTACTTTATTGTTGTGGAGTATAATAACAGAATCTTGAAGGCCAGTAAGAGTTTATCTCTGTTCCAACGTATACCTTAGACAGTTAAGGTGGGATTACAGGGAGTCCCTGGGTTAAGAACGCCTGGGTTACAGACAATCCATAGTTAAGAATGGAGCTTATTGTAGTGAAATTTGAGTTAAATACACAATGATTCAAGTCAAATACACAATGGTTTGAATTATTTACACAGTACTACTTATACAGTATTGACAATAATACTGTTCTGGCTTACATACAAATTCAATTTAAGGACAGACCTTGGAACAGAACTCCTTAAACTGGGGACAACCTGAATTTTGAATTTATTTCTTATGCTTTCTACTTCCCAGGACTAAGTGCCATTTCACCTCCCATAACACTTTATCCATTTGTTTTCCAAAGTCATTTCTACATTCCTTTGCAAGGAAACATAAGCTGATCATATATAGAAACTTAAAATGGTAAAATGAATGCTTTATGTTATGTAGATATTATTTTTATTTATTTATTTATTTATCATATTTATATGGCCACCCATCTCATATGATGTGACTCTGGGTGGTGTACAAACTGTCTGTCTGTCTGTCTGTCTGTCTGTCTGTCTGTCTATCTATCTATCTATCTATCTATCTATCTATCTATCTATCTATCTATCTATCTATCTATCTATCTATCTGACATAATATACACACACACAAAGTACAAAAAAAAACAATATTACTATGAAAAGGCTAACAGCATCAGATTATGAACAATAGAACCACCTCATCAGATCACTGTTCTCTTGTGACCCCCCAAGCATGTTGATACAACCAGGTTTTAAAGGATTTCTGGTAAGTTGGCAAAGATGAGGCCAATCTCATCTCAGAGAGAATGATGTTCCACAGGGCAGGTATCATGGGCTTATCTCTTGGGTGATGGGACTCTCATCATACCTCTTCTGCTGGACCTTATGGGGTGGGCAGATGTAATTGGGAAGAAGTGGTCCTTCAATCTGGCCCCATGTTGTGAAAGGCTTTAAAGGTCAGAACCAGCACCTTGAACTGGACCTGAAAGCAAATTGGCAACCAATGCAGCTCGTGGAGCAGAGATGTAATGTCTGCCACTGCATTCTGTACAGTAATGGAATTACATTTTGAAAAGTTCTGATAAAATAGGTACAATAAAATACAATCAGACTCTGAGATTTCTGAAAACAGAAATAGTAACATAAGCAAAACAGTTATAATAGTATCTTGTTGAAATGTATGGAATGGAATTTAATCAGACTGATACATCCCCTTAGTGGTGACAAATTTTGTATGTTTTGAGCATATCAATACAAGAGTTGAACAGGAAGATTCAATGTACTGGTTTAAATATTGACATATTGATGTAGCCAGTGCCCACTGGAGTTTCCTGAGGCACAATCTGGTCCAGTTGCCTGGGAAAAGTTTGAGCCTATTGGTCCTGATGAAATGGAGACTGTCTTCGGTACTGTGAGTTTATCCACCTGTGTTTTAGATCCCTGTTCCTCTGGCTGATTAAGTTTTCTTGGGAGGTGACAGGTGGTTAGTTCAAGGCGGTGTTCATGCAGTGAATGCTTCTCTGCATGAGAAGAGGGAACCTCTTTTTAAGGAAGGTTGTTGAGAAAGTGGTTAGCTTACAACTCCAGAGGCCCTGGAAGAAGCGGATTATCTGGATCCTTTCTAGTCAGGATTCAGGCCTGGTTATAGTACTGAGAGGGCATCGATTGTGCTTCTTGATAACCTCTGTTGGGCTTGGGATGAAGGCAGTGCATCCATCTTGGCCCTCTTTGAGCTCTCTGTGGTGTTCAACAACATCAGTCATGGTATCTCCTGGTACAGCTTAGAGGCTTGAGAGTAGGAGGCACTGTGTTATAGTGGTTCTCTCTATATTGTGGGGGCTAGCTCCAGTTGGTATTGGCAGGGGGGAGAGGTTAAACTTGAGGCCTCTGCCTTGTGGAGTGCCTCAGGTTCCACTCGCACACCACTCCCACCCAACATTTACATAAAGATATCTTGTTTATAAATCATCAGCTTTTTAAAGAGTAAAGGATAGAAGATAATACAGTGAAAGAAGAAAAGCAGATATTTAGGAAACTTCAAAAGTGGAAAGAAAATAATAATGAATATATTTTGGAAGAACATTGCAGGAAGATGGATAGAATAGGACATTCGAGATTAACAAGAGAAATAAATCCTATAATATCATCACATTGCAAAGCATTAGTGGGATTTTTTAAAAATAAAAAATATAGCAGAATTAGAGAAAACTCCTCTCTGAAATGCCATTTGCATCCTGCCCAGCTTAGTTCTCTTTCTATCCATTCTGAAGAAAAGTTGTTTCATTCCTATCTACTCATGAGCCAATGGGTTGTCAAAAAAAGTGCATTCTACCCTCCCACAGAGCCACTTTTTTCTTGATTGTTAGGGGAGGTTCCAGCAGTACAGAAAGAAAGGTTTCTTTCCTCTCCCCCCAAAGATACTCATACTATTAAGAGCGATTTTACAACATTGCAATTTGACAATTAACAGTGTTAAAAGCTTAGTAAATCATAATATGAAGCAATTAGTAATCTAAAGCTCTAATACAAGAGGTGGTATTGACATTATAGCTACCTGAAAAGCTTTAGGTGAATTATTTTTATGCACATTCTTTCTTATTAACTAAATATAGAATTTATCATCCACCACTTTAATTTCTGGAAATATTATAGTGAGCGCAGGGACAGTGGGAAGAACAGGACTTTCCTAAGACGTCACAGTCCCTGGAGTGGTTCCTAGAATCATAGGATTCAAGCGTAGGAAACTCCTTTTGACACAAACAAGCTGCCTTTTGTCAAACAGCTAGAAGACTAACCAAGCAGCTCATTTTATTTATTCATTTGTATCTTAGACAAACCCAAAGTGGTTAAGTCATTTGAACCCTTTGTCTTAAACCAAAAACTGTCTGAGTTGGGACATCAAATGTAATTCTTTTGTATAGTCTCCTTGTGCCTACTTTTTTCTTCCCTAATTGCCAGGCTACTTGATGGATGACTTATATATTCAGCAACACTATGGCCCAAAAGTTATCTAAAAGCTGAAAGGTTTTTAATTGAAGCACAAGGTCTTCAGAGAATCTTGAAGAGGCAGAGCAGAAAATGTGGAAGGAGTATGAAGATTTAATGTCAAAAATTCTTTATTTCCCAAATAACTATTAAGGGAATTGTGGATTATATTATTTCATTTTTCATACTTTAATTTTTAGCTTAAAATTAAATTTAACTCTTGTTCTGCTTTGGAACTGCACTGCAAATATTAAAATAATCCCTCAAATATGTGAAAAAGGTCCCAAAGTAATAAGACTTGTACAGAAAAAAGCATGATGTTCAACTTGTCTGTTCCTGTTTTTACATATGAGCTGTGCAATTTAATAAATGCTTAATATTTAATTCATTTTTTATTATAGATAACTGGAATCCATTTTCCCATCCATATAAGAAAATGGATTTTGGGAAATGGGAATTGTTCATCCCACCTGGACCAGATGGGTTTCGTCCTGTATCTCATGGATCAAAGCTGAAGGTACTTGTTTCTTTTGATTGTTTCATTTATTCTCAAAGTCAATAATTGAAGTTATTTAGTGTTCAGTTATGTACCGTTTAATATTGCAAAGTTCAAATAAGACTTGCAGACCCTTTTCTTCACCTCCATGGATTGCTGTCAGAATAATATAAAACAAAGTTACCATACTACGTAATGAACAAAACAAATTCTTAGGAACATAGTTGGTGACTTTATAACAATCCTGAATATAAATAACAGTTTAATAAATGTATGGCTTGTAGCTAGGGCCACAGGGACTAATGAATGGCAAGTTCAAATTATGTGCCTATAGTAATAAATGATGAAATATCGTAATAGATTCTGAATGAAAGGAAGCCATTCATGGTATCTTTCTTGTGTCCCTCCCCCCTCATGGTCTGTCTGGACTGTTGGGGAACAGGTTGGTATGGTTGCTGGTTGGAGAAAATTAGCCAAAATAATTTGGAGAATTGCCTTTCAAAGACTCTAAGTAGAAAGAAAGTAACTTTAATGTCTGTTCCAAAAGAGTACAGCATATAGAAACATTCACATAATTTGTTTAATATGCTCTATATACTATAGGAATCATTACACTGGAAGTTTTTCTAAAGAATGCACAAGTAGGATAATTATCCTAACTAAACTATAAATTAAAATGTTTATAACTATAAACATTTTAATATAGTTTAAGTTTTATATTTTAAAACTTGCTAAACTTTTGTGAGCAGATATCTTCATGAGGAAAGGCACTCTTTTAATTCCATTTTTTTTTAAAGGAAGCTGACATACCTTTTATATGAAATTATAACATTACAGAATAGGATAGAAATGCTTATACACAAAATAATTAAAGATAAGAATGATGAAGAATATATAAGCAGAATTCATAGAGAATATTTACACACCACAGAATCCTCCATCTCGGTTGCTGCATTTTTGCATCTTTAATGACAGCAGGTTATACAAAATTACTTGCTAAAAAATATGGTCAGGATGCCTAGAAGAGCAGGTAAGAACATAAGCAAAACAAAAGTATCAGAACAAAATATTTTGAAAAAAAAAATCACGTATGGATAAGACATACAACTTGATGAAAAATGATTATGGCCAGAACTTATAAATACATTAGGAATGTATTATGCATTTTTGTAGCCAAATTAAAATAGATAACTCTGTTCCTAATTCTAAAGCATCATCAACACAGTATTTATCTAGAAATGTCAGTGAATTCAATGGAGCTTACTCTTTCAGATAAGTGTCTATCAGATTGCACCCTAATACTTTTATTTTCCTAAACTTTGTATAGTAGGTTATATTCATTCAGCATATACAGCTTCACTTATAGGAGTACTGTTCTTAATAAATGGAAACTTCAATTTAAAAGTTGAATACAACCCTACAGAGAAGTATGTTTTCTTACATTTTCATATACTTACATATTTCTTTCATTTAGAAAGAAGAAACCTCAAGAGGTTTATATGAGAATTTTCTTTCATTTCCCATAGTAAATAAGCTGTGAAGTTTGTTGGGCTAACAGAAAATTACTAGTCCCAAATCACTCAGTTTCTATAGTTGATGATGAACATTTTGTGTTCATCATCTACCACCATAATCACAACATCACACTGACTTTTATTGGTTATCAAATAAATTTCATGTACAGTATGCCCTGAGATAAAGAAATCTTTAGTACATAGGTGGGAAGAGACTACAATGATATGGACTGAATCCAAGCTGTAGATTAAAAAAATGAAGCAAGACCACATGAACACTTGATTTCAGAAGCCAGTTTCAAGAAGCTTAGAAGAGTAATAGGTGGGATCCCATGGTCTTGTTCCCAAAGGATAGTTTTGTTTAAATGATAGAACAATTGACAAAGGAGGAAGTGTCAGTCCAACACAAGTAAAGAAATGGTAATGAAGCATCTGGCTATCAGTGAGTTCTGAGGACCAGACAATTACACCCAAGACAAAGAGCATGTTGACGTTATCTTGGAGTCCCTTTATGTGATTTTTAAGAAATTGTAAAGAATAGGTACTGTATATGCTAGAGGATTGGAAAAGGCCAAATGTTTCTGTCCTTAAAATTGGGAAAGAAAACTTGGGTAACTACGCTTTGATCAGCTTGACATCAGTACAAGGCAAAATTCTGGAAAACATTACTAGGTCAGTTTGTAAGCATTTAGAAAATAATGCATTGTTTGGCAGAAGCCAACATGAGTTTATAAAGAATAAATTTTGCCATACCAATCTGATCTCCTTTTCTAATTGGGTAAAGAGTTTAGTTGACAACAGGAATGTAGCAAACATAGTTTAGCTTAGGTTCAACAAAGCATTTGTTTCCCAAATGTTTCTAGTAGAGAAGATGAGTAAATGTGGGCTGGACTATGCTACTGTTAGATACCGAGCAATTTGAACAGTAATACCCAACAAATAAACATCACTGATCACACTGTATGCTAAAATGTTCTGTTCATGACCCTAGCCTAATGACTTCAGTGAAGGATTAGACAATATGATTTATCAGATTTGTAGATGACACAGTGAAAGGGGAATGCCAAGCAACTTAAAGGATAGTGTCAAGATTCAGAGGGTTGTTGACAAGTTGGAATGTTAGGCCAAAAAAATAATAATAATAATTTCAACATAAACAAATGCAAAGATCTACATTTGGGTAGTAAAAACCGAAGATATGAGTTTGGAAGATACTATAGTAAGCAGCAGTGTATGTGGGGGGAAAAAACTGAGGTGTCTAGATAGAACACAAGCTGAACAAGAACCAACAATTTCATGAAGTTGCTAAAAAAAAAATGCTATCATTGGTTATAATAGCAGAAGTATAATGTCAAGATCAAGATAAATCAGACTTGTGTGGAACTTGTGTATGTCTAACATGGAGAACAGAAAACTATTGGGAGATACAATAGTTGTGTTCAAGTATTTGAAAGTCCATCATATAGAAGATAGACAGAATTTTCAGAGTTGTTCCAGAAGGCAGGATATTTAGCAATGGCTTTAAGTTATAATAAAATAGATGTAATTGTATTTCATTAAAAAAAAGTTTTATCAGTAAGGACTGTTCAATAGTGGAACAGACTTGGGGAGTAGGGGGAAAGGTCTGTAATTCACCAGAGCAATTTAAGCAGAGACTGGATGGTTATCTGTTGGAGATCCCCTAGCAATGGATTCATGTACTAGGCAGAGAGTTGGACAAATTATCTTCAAGGTCTCTTCCAGCTCCTACATTGTATGTTTCTAAGTGTGTACTAGCCACATTGGAAGCAAAAATTCCAATGAATAAATGAGCTTTTATCTCATTTTAAACAGTGCAAGATTTAACCAAATAAGCCCTAACTCTTTATCCCCTAAGCAGCAGACTTGTGACAGGGAATGTTCCTATTTATGCTCATGGAATTTGTCCATTTCTGTTTTCAATCTTGTTGAGCAAAAATAGAACTAACCATTCTAGGTCAGAGGGTAGGAAAGAGGGAGGGCAGTTAGTTCTGGATTTTTTGAAGGATTATAGTGGTGGACAGCCTGTTACCTACCCCCTTGGCTTTAAAAGATATTGGAAACTGAAATTTGTATCACTAGTAATTATTGGCATGATGACTGATATACAGTATCTCTGTTATATTAGTCCTATCAATTCATATGTGTTTTGCTTTTCATAGTTGAGATTAGAGTTTTCATTTTGGTTTAGATGGCGTAGATGAGACTATAGGATTGGATTTATGTTTTTAATGAATAGACCAGTAATGATACCTAAAGTGACATTTAATGCAAAAGTAAAAGAGAGAAGTTACTGGTTTTTAATAATTCACTAGAATACATTTTATATGCTTTTTTGAAATTGAAAGTTTCCATTTGTTTTTATGAATAGAGTTACATCTCCCACTTTTGGAAAATCAAGGCATGACCTGTTTCAGAGACAAGGCTTTGTTACTTGATACAAGCCCTGCCTTTTTGTCTGCCTGTCTGTCTATCTCTCTCTATATCCATCTATCTAAACATGGACGTACTGGCACTGCTCTCTTTTTTCCAGTAATATTTAAACAACATTAATCAACCAGCTCCAACAAAATAATTAAAATATTATACCAATTAAAAACTCTCAGTCTTAGTAAACATATATTGAATGTTAGCAATAAAGGAGCTATGCAAATATTTGTTGTGATTTCAAAAGGATTGGTGCCATCAATGCAGTTATCCAGCTTTTTAAATTACTAATATTCAGAATAGAATTTCATTAAGCATGTGGGGATTAGATCAAAAAAAAAAAAAAGTTCCCACATGCAGCTTTACAGATACAGCTGTGTACCTTGTTTTCAAAAGGCACCTAGTGAAATCCTTGTATTACTGGAGTAACATTATTTAACCATCTATTTTCAGTCAAGAAGGAGTTTCCCACAAAGTGTGTAGTTATTCAAAGAAATTATTTTTATATAAAAAGCAATCTTTAAATCACATTTCTTTTTTTAAAAAAGTCTAGTTAATGAATCAAACATGTCTGATAAAAAATCACCTGTGGTGTTCAGGGGATATGTCATTATGAAATTAAACACGGTGCTCAAGTTAATGCTTCTATTTGTGAACCTGCTTCCCTTCTAACTTCCTTTCACAATCTACCAGGAAGTAAGTCTGTCTGTCTGTCTGCCTGTCTGTCTGCCTGCCTATCTCTCTCTCTCTCTCTCTCTCTCTCTCTCTCTCTCCATAGATTTTTGAAGTAGAAAAAACATGAAAATAAAAGTATAATTTTGACTATTAGTCACTTTGGAATGATCTCACTTTGAAAATTGTAGATTTGGGCGTGGGGATCATACAGTTATTAATACTTTAGATCAACACATTGATAAACAGGTCTTTTTTAAATCATCTGAGTTATTTGTAGAGGATTTCGATCATCATAAACTGCAGAATTGCAGTTTATTCAGTTAAAACATTTGCAGAATGGCAGTTTATTTAGTTAAAACATTTTGGAGTTTCACAGTTTGGACTAGACACATTAGTGGCACCTAAAACATATGGTTACTCATGCCCTTGTTATCTCCCAGATAGACTACTGCAATGCTTTCTACATGGGGCTACCCTTGAAGATTATCCGGAAGCTTCAGCTGGTCCAGAATGCAGCCGCGCGAGCAATTTTTGGGGCCCGAAGAAGGACCCATATAACACCTTTGCTCCGTGAGTGCATTGGGTACCGGTTTGCTTCTGGGTCCAATTCAAGGTGTTGGTTATCACCTTTAAAGCCCTACATGGCATGGGGCCAGGTTACCTGAAGGACCGCCTCACCCCCACGATTTCAACCCGTCCCACCCGATCTCACAGAGAGGGCATGCTCCAGACCCCCGCAGTAAAAGAACTTCGATTAGTGGGGTCCAGAAGGTGGGCCTTCTCTGCTGTAGCCCTCACCCTTTGGAACATCTTGCCCCTGGAGGTGAGACAGGCCCCCTCACTCCAGGCCTTTCGGAGGGATTTTAAGACTTGGCTCTGCCATCTGGCCTGGGGCGGGGAGGGAGGATGTCATAAATGGGGTTGGCTGGCCCCTTAGTGGCCTGGCGTGGCCTCTATCGGCCTCTTGGATTTTTTAGCCTTTTTATCTTTGTAAGTGTAGTTTTTTATAACTTTTAATTATGTATTTCTGATTTTAATTTGTTGTAAGCCGCCCAGAGTCCCCCATTGTGGGGAGATGGGTGGGGACAAGTCTATTAAATAAATAAAATAAATAAATACTATCAACACTGAAATGGAGAATTATAAAACTATCATATTCACTGGGTGAATTTTTCTTCAATCCTCTAAGAAAGAAGTTTTAATTACAAGTGTAAGGTCTGGCTTTTTTTTTTTTTTTTGGTAATAAACAGCAAAAGGGTTATTACAGTGTTGATTTTAGAAAGTTTTAAATGGATTAAGGGTCCAGATGGACTTGAATTAAAACTTTGAAATTAACTATAAGAATCCTTCTTGTGGGAAACTTTCTATGTTTACATCTGGGAAAAGAGAATAACCTATAAGATGACTTTGAAGGTTGGTCAATAGAGGGTACTAGAAATAAATATATACATCAATAGATCTGATGAAAAAAAATATTACAATTTGGGTCAGAAAATAATTTTAAAGTTACCTGCTTTAATATAAAACTAATGGTGTAATTGAAGAGGAACACATTCCATTGAATAAAACTGAAATTGATTTAAATATGGATATAAAAATGATAGCCTATAGAAAAGGTATGGGAAAAGATGAACTAGTGGATAAGCAAAAAGATGAAATACTGGATATACAAATGAAACCAGCTGATGACTTAACAATTAAAAAAGACACACAAATACTAAACTGGAAGAGTGTTGTGGATAACATCTTTATATTGGATTTACAAAAGATAAATTGTCAACAATTTCCTGAGAAGAGGCAGTGAGAATATGAACAGGATAACCTTTTTATACTGTATTCACAAAAGGGCTTTGTTAAAGTTGTGAACAATTTTGGGAGAAGAGACGAAGAGAGCATAAAAAGAAAGCAAATGTTAGGATATTATCTGAGGGGACTAAAGATTGTTGGGAGAAAGGGGAAAGAATACAAGATTGTTTTATTTAATTAAGGCTAAAAAAAAAATTACTATCTTTCGTAATGTTTAGTGGAGTTTTGCTGACCAGGACCAGATGACAATGTTTTAATGGTTTTGTTTATCTCAAGAGATGAGATCAGAGGGATTTGTTTAAATAGAAAATGAGATATAAATGTAAAAGGAAGTGTTCAAAGTGGGTTTATTGGATATAGTTTGTAATAGTTTTGTTGTTATTTCTGATAACCCTGAATGGACTTTTGCAGATTAAGATGGAGTGAGAAGTTTTAAAGATTTGTTTATAGAGAATGGGGTGAGATATGGGATGAAGTGATGGTTAGTTTTATTCTAAGAGCTGGTGATAAGTTGTTAATGTTGATTATACTTGCGGGGGATGAAGGGAAGGTTTTTTCTTTTTTCTTTCCTTTTTTTTTCTTTTTCTGCACTTTTTAATTTTTTTATATATTTTTATGTATTTTTATCCTTTTTAGATTACATTAGTTTTATCTGTATAATACAATCTTTTGATAAAATTATTATATAAAAAAGAGAGTTCTAAAACTATTTTTCTATACATAGTTTTTAAGTATATTCCTAAGGTAGCTATTAGCTACTTGCAAAAACTTTGGAATGAGTAGTTGGAATGCTGCCAACCCCTTCAACAAGCTTAACACAAAGGACACCTTTGTGTGGTCTGTAGGGAACTCTGCAGGTCTGCTGTCCATGAATAACTCACACTGTGCCAAGAAGGTTCTTAACTGGTCCACGTCCCCTCCATATTTCTCTGGCATGCTTCCATGAAAATACAAGAGGACTGGTGGCCTGATTGCAGCTTGCTGGGTGGTCTGCCCGAGCTGCTGCGCCAGCTGCATCATATGTTCTGTAAATTATTGATCTGTGTGTCCACCTGCTGTTGATGCTGCATCAATGCTGCTGCCAGATTCTGTGGAGTTAACAATGCTCCTTGAGGATCTGTAGCCATGCTCAAAATTTTCTCCCTCTTGATGGGAGTATGAGTCTGGCGAGATTGATGTCAGGCCCAGCCCAAGAATGACAATGAGGCAGTCCAATCCAGTATAGTTCCTTTATTAGCTTGTACCTTATAGACAGAATCTCGCCAGACTAAACCTATGCTAAAGCAACCCACGTTAACAAATCAGTTGCTAAAGCTCTTACAGAATATTATGTCCCTTATAATCTTAAGGTGAGAGTATAACTTCAGTGTTCTTTCATGTGTATTGGATACCAAAGAATGTTTAGAAAAGATGACTTTCAACTTCAAATGGTTGAAATGATGGAGGAGATACACATGACATGAATTTATCCCACTAATGTCTATACATTTGTCAGTATAATGGAAGGCATGGGCGAGGAGGATACTGGAATGGAGGATCAAGGTTATCATGAGAGAGGGGGAGCCTTCCAGGAGAGGTTGCAGGGGAAGCACTTTCTCCACCCTCAGCAGGACCATGAGAAGACGAAGAAGCTAAGACTAGCCCCTAGAGCTAGAGTCTCCCAGACCCCCTAGAGTCTCACAGGGTTTATCCACTATTTGACCAAGGGGATAATTTTTAATAAATGTTTGAAAAATTTAAAATAAATTCACCTAGGAAACAATGGAAATATAAATATGTTCTCATCCACTGAAAGAACTGTTTAGAGTAGAATGTGTTATCAAAAGAGCTCACTCATTTCTTATCAGACAGAAAAGAGATCTTTTAAAATTAAATAAATGCTCAGTGCCATTCAGACAACAGTTGACAGGACAAAAGGAGCAATTAACCTCTTTAACATTCCTTTCAATTATCACTTCTCTTCTAAGAAGTTTTCTGAATACTCTGATTAAAAAAAAAGAAATTAACGGAGAAGTTTTCTGAATATTCTGATTAAAAAAAGAAATCAGCAGATTTGGCATTCTTTTTCTGTTTTCAACCTACCTCCTACTGTAAGCCCAGCAAAAGCAACTATGTTGTTCTTCGCTGATGTCTTTGTTTGCACGTGGAATGGCAAAGAAAGAAAGAACATAAATGGTTGTTTGTGCTTCTTCATTTCATGATATATGATACAACACAGATAGAAGAAAGTGCACAGAATGCACACACACCAAAATTCAGTATAGAATATTTGCACTTTCCTCTGCTCTCTGAACTACAGTATCAATAGTACACTTACATACTGTATGCACAATAAAGCTTAAGAGATCAGAAGAGCATACCTTTGCACAGCATAACACATATGCAATATATCTATAAATCCAACTCTGAGTTTCCCAAGGCATATTAATAATAATAATAATAATAATAATAATAATAATAATAATAATAATACCACCACCACTTCCACCTCCACCATTATGAGCAACTTGGCAAAGTTGCCGTATTCTGCTGACTACAGTATGTGCTTAACTGCTTCTTTTCCCCTAATATTCTCACAGCTGCCTGTCCAGTTTAAACTAATAGCAGCAGAAGTGTGACTGCTTATTTAGTGTCCAAGCAAGAAAAAAAGCTTGACAAAAAGCAGCACAATCTTAAGTTACAAAACAACAGTCCAATTAGAGCTGTCACAACACTTGAAACAGTCCTGCTCATTGTTTCTGGTTCGCTTCTTGATCAGAACAGTGGAAGACAGCCTTTTGGAGTTCTGAATGTTTTACAGTCAAAAGGTTTGCACAGCCTTGTTAAATCTGTAGGCTAAATTATACAAAAAAGGAGAAATAGATATATGAATCCGCCCAGTTTGTACAATATATGCATGCCTCATAAGTTTTTCCTTGCGGAAACTGGAAAGTTTCATTAATTTTCAAATTAGAATATTCAAATGTAATAATAATTTCTTAGCTTTGCTAACACATTTAAATTGGACTGCTATGTTTGAATAAAAATAATGAATAAGTACAGAAATATTGAACATCTCTGCATTTATCTACATTCAGGCATCTTTGCATCTGTGTTCCTGCACAACTATTGGGAAAGAGGGGACGAGAGAGAGGGAGAGAGGTGCATATTCCTAAGGGTTTGGTCTGGTTGTTTACTTTTGGCATTTCATTTCATTCATTCATTCATTCATTCATTCATTCATTCATTCATTCATTCATTCATTCATTCCATCCTGCACATCACTATGACACTCTCTGTTCTAAGTTTACTTCTATCCATCTCTTGTTTTGGCTGCAACTTTGGAAATGTGACCATGGGAACTAAAGTTGATCAGAATAGTTCTACAGCTCCTTTTGCTAGATAAGAATCTTTGTCTTGTTTAACTTTCTCCATCCACATATCAAATGCACATTTGAATAAATATACAATAACTTGAAAAGAGAAATTGAAGAATTGTTTACTGCTATCTCCCCACCTGAAGAGATAGGCCAGCTACCAGTGCCGAAGCAATTTCAAAACATATTTGTCAAAAACTCTTGCCAAAGCCTGACTAAATTCAACAGTCGAAAAGTAAGACAGGGTTCAAAAAGGATGGCCCAGATTACTAGATAGGACTACCAGTATCCCTCCCTTTTGCAGCCCCTGAATTCCAACTTTGCAGTTAGCATTACTATAAAGATTACTTAGTTTTAGAGGTTTCAGAGGTAGTCATTTTACTGGCTCTGAACATGCTATGCAAAGCCTGGAATGGCTCTTCTCCTAATGGAAATTGTGTAATTGTGATATAAGAAAAAAAATGTGCTCTCCTGTATTGACAGCTGGTTAAAGAATGATAGACATTTAAAAAAAATGAAGAAATGTGCAAAGCATAGTCCTCCAAAAAGTGTTGCAGGAATCTATGCTTTTTAATGTTTACAAATGGCTTGTTAGAGGTGAACAGTGGCCAAGTAGGCTGATGATATCAAACTACTCATGATAATAAAATCAGAAAGGTTTGGTGAAGAGTTCTAATACAATCCTGAAAGTGGGTGAATACGCCTTACAATTGCCAATATCACAATATTACAATTGCAAAATGAAGCTCATTGGCTCTAAAACTCCAAACTTTACATATATATCAGTGGGATCTGAGCTGAAAGTACTGATCAGAAAAGTGATTTTGGAGTCATGATGGATAGCTCAATGAAAATGTCAACCAACTGTGCAGCTGCCATAAACAAGCAAATTTGATGCTTGGAATCATTGGAAATTGAAAATAAAGCTGTGACTGTAGTAATGTCTTTATATAAATCCAATATAAGACTGCATTTGGAGCAGTATGGATAGTTCTGGTCATCTTACCTCAATGAAGACCTGTTAAAAATGCAACACACACTCATCATCATCATCATCATCATCATCATCATCTTGTTTAAAAGTAAAGCTTGTGCAACTCTTTAGCTTGAGGTGAAGGCAAGCATAGAGAAACATAGATGTGTATAAAAATCATACATAGCATGGAAAAGCGAGAGTAGACCAAAGATTTTTTTTTTAAATATAATTAATGTAATTTAGGAGAGAAAAACCATTCCTTTGTACCTCTCATAGTTGGAATTTACAGTTATCAATTGTAGTAATGGCCTTGATTTCTGATTCAAAAGGGAATTTACATAAATCAATCTATCAGTGGCTACTACTTTTAGTGGCTTCTTAATGCAAGCAGAGATATCTTAAATATCAACTACAGTGGAGCAAGCTTTTATTTATTCATGAAATTTATCTGCGGCCCCAATCAGAAACTCAATTAATACATCATATTAATTGGTAAAACATAGCATTGAAATTTCTAAACTCCAAACAAAAGTTATCAGCAACCCAATTATATAACACACTACGCCCTCAAAGCATGACAGAAGAAACCTGTCATCCAGTGCTTGCTGGAATAGAGCTAGCATATTCTGTTAACTATCAAAGGTTAACAAAGCACCATTCTAATCTGAGGGGCCATGTGGTTCCATAAAGCTGGGGCAGCCACCGATTGGTTGATGGTGCTGTACACTGCTGAGAAGATAAGTAGAACCACTGCATTCTCTTTACCCACACTATTCCTTCAAGACTGCTTACTGTTTTAAATGAATGCTATTCCCCACTGAATGCCATTTTCTCAATGACTGTTACATTCACCTTTATTGCTATTTTCTATTGACTGTTACTTTCTCCATTGAGTTCATCAGGAACATTTTTCATGATTTCGCAGATACTCTATCAGCACTGTTCATTGTTTTAAAATCTGTTTCCTCTTTGAAAACAATTTTTACAATTTTTTTTTCTTCTCTCTCATTGCCACTTCCCAGTGATACATTTTCACTGTATTGTCCCTCAATAAATTTTCAACCATTTCTTTGAGATGTGTGGGTCACCATTTTTGAGATCTATATTTGCTCTGGGATGGATACTTTTAAAATACTTTTTATTTAAAAGATTTCACATACATACCAGGTTTTCCTGGACAGTCCTTGTGTAATATATATAATACAGTGATTGAGGAGCTTCATAGTCTTAGAAGCAGGGCAATGTAATGGCTGTCCATTTGCAATTACATTTAGTAGAAAGGTATTGCGATAAACAATAAAAATAATAAATAATAACAATGGTTTTGCCAGTGGGCCTGGGGATCCCAGGTTGATATGGAGCCCATCAAATGGCTAGTGTAAATGTGTTGTTGTCGCTGGGGGTGGGGATGGGGGTGCAGTGGGATTTGTATGTGGGGTTTTTATTTCTATAAGCCACTCAGAGTCACTGTGAGTGAGTTGGCGGCCATATAAATTGCTTAAATAAATAAAATAAAATAAATAAACCAAGAGAGCCCATAGTCAACTGATAAAGTGATTTGTAGCTCACAAAAGCTTATGCTTAATAAAATACGTTAGAAAAAGTGCTACTAGACACCTTCTGATTTTTGGCTACCATAGAACTTACCTCCTTCAACATTGTACTCAGTGAGTATTTTAATCTTGTTACCCACTTCCAGCCTCTTATTTTACACATTAAAGTGGGTGATTAAACAAGTTGATTGAAGTTAAAAGAGAAACTGATAACACTGAGCAGTAACAGCTTAAGCTACCAGTTACAAATAAGGAAACAATCTAAATTCCCAGAAGTAGGACAAGCATGACCATATGACTAATCATAATATGAAAAAAAATAGGGGAAATGATTTTTTTTAACTCTACCACTAATTATTTTATATATTTGCATGCTGTGCCCTAATTAACTACCTACTTTTGAAACATTCTTAGTACACAAGCGTTGCCAAATGTGACTTTTAAGCAAATGAGTAAAATACAACTAGACATCAGAGACTATCATCATGATAAATACTGTTTGAGTGGAACAGCTTTAATATAAATATGCAAATATCAGAGGCTGGCTATTTACAAGGACAGTATATAAGAAGCTATTATCTCTATCTCTACAATTTATAATATTCCATTAAGCTGATATTTCAGTGAGACACTAGATTTTATGAATGTGTAATGCAAAGTGTGCTGAGTATTCAGGAAGCACATGAAACATTTGGCTCCTGATGAAGAACTAGAATCACAAGACTATGGGCAGACACACCTTTTTAATCACAACTGCTGAGTTCTTTTTCTGCTGTAAAACATAATATTTTATTTTATTTCTGTTCTATGAACTATGAGTCTAGTTACAGAGCAAAGTGACTATCATTAAGAATACATTCAATATATATATTTTTCATTCTCTGACTTCTTTCATGCATACAATAAATAAGCAAATTAGTGGCTATAGCAGTTACGAGTTATAACCCCATGTGCATACAATCTGGATTTTGGACACATGCATACATCCAGGCACTAGTCCAAAGCATAAGTGAAGAGGAGTGTTCACATACAAGAAAGTGGACTATTCATTCTGCTATTTAGGAAATAGTTATTTATAATCCACTAATTGGAAAAAAATAGTTACATCCTGCATTCAGAATTCACAAATGATAGGGAATAAGGAACCAAATTTACATTTGTAAGAAATGAGTAGGATTAAGCTGGTGACTTATCTGAATTGACTTATTATGAGAGCGTACTGTTTAAAAGGCAGATATAGTAGTATTTATATCATAAGTAATTTTACAATCAGCATGAAGAGTTATTGTTAGCTTGCCATGTTTAGTATTCCTTTTACTGAAATCTGAATGGAATTTGTAATTATTTAAAGTCCTATATTTCATTCTTGAAGTTGAAAGTCATAGGCTTTCCAGATTCCCTGTGCTTTCTGTGCAACATCTCCTTGGAATTTATCAACCTATATTGTGGGCATTTTCTATGCAGTAGTATGGCAGGAGCCTTCTATAATTTTCTTTGATAAGCTATGTCTCTGAATGAAAAGGCTAGATGAAATTTATGTACTAATTATAGACCAACTGCTTTCATGTAAGTTAGAAGGCAGGAGAGTAGCTTTGTTCAATTTTTTTCTCTATGGATTGAGTGAGAAAGACTGAATCTGTTTTGCAGTTGGATGACAAGTTTTACATTTTATAGATTCTAGAACTTATGCCTAATTCAGTTCTTTAGTTTTTGTTTCAGTGTAGTAACTCTTTTTTTCTTAATATAATTTTTGTTAAAAATTTAATTACAGTAGTAAAAACTAATACAAACTAAACTTAGAGGAAGAAAGGAGAATGAAAAAAAAAGAATAAAAGTGCAGGAAAAAAGAAAAAGAAAGAAGAATAATATAACATAACATAACATAACATAACATAACATAATATAGAAAAAGAAAAATATATAAAGTCACTTCCAACCTTCATCACAACAAGTATAAACAAATTTAATAACTCTTCACTCCCTATAAGGCTACAAGCGGATATCTGTTCATCCCATGTCCTATCCCTTATCTATAAGCAAATCCATAAAACATCAACTTTAAAATGCTGATGTCACTAAAAAGTCCATAAAGGATTGCCAGAACTATGCAAAAAGTCTCATTTTAACCTTGATCAAATAAAGCCACTTTATATCCCTTCCTTTTACTTTTAATAGTCTTAATCTTTAACTCAATCAAATATTGTTGTAGGATTTGATTTCTCTACAATTCTTTATCCCATTGCATACATATCTTCAAGGCTTTAACTAGCCTCTTTTGTAGATCCAATAAGAAAGCATTTTCCAGGTCATTCTCTTTATCATTTGTATTTCTCTTTTAATTTTTAAAACTTCAGCTAGTTTCTTTTGTATATCCAGTAAAGCATCTTTTTCAAAATTGGTCTCTTGGACTGTCATTTGTAGTTCCACTTTTGGTACCTTCTATCCAGTAAAGCGTCTTTTTCAAAATTGGTCTCTTGGACTGTCACTTGTAGTTCCACTTTTGGTACCTTCTCTGTCTTGTCAGATAAAATTTGTTCCATATCTGTCATTCCTTCATTAACATCTTTTAGACATAGTCTATCCATAGAAGCAAACATTGTTACTGACAGTGTTGATATTGTAGTTGCTATTTTCTGGCTTCATTCTTCAAAGGTCTCCTTTAGTATTTCCAATGTTATAATGTTTTGTGTCATTTTGTAAGTCCCAGTATTAACTGATATCAAGAACAGGCTTCTGTCCCCCCCCCCTTCTGTTTAGAATCTTTAGTCCCCTTTAGTGTACAGTTTCTAAAATTATTACTTAACTTTATTATGGCTTACAATATCATTTTGGCAAGGATAGCTAAAATAAGTCTGTTTACCATGAGAAGTTGTTGTTGTTGTTGTTGTTGTTGTTGTTGCTATTATTATTATTTATAGCTAATTCCAAAATCTTATAGTAGAAGTCAGTATTCCAAATTTATCTGGACCCTTATCCATTTATAAACTTACCTGATGAAGACTTTTCAAACTTGTAATTCCAAAGGTCTCTGATAACTTTAAGATGGTTAACAGGCAATTTCCTAAAATGATTAGAAAGTGAGGTTTGTGAACTTAGTGTCTTTTAAAAGGCTGTACCACAGTTGCAAGCAAGATGGCTGATCTTGTTGTCTTCCTGTGCTCAAACCCCAAAAAACCATTGCCCTGTGCTCTCCTCACAGGAAGCAGCTGTCCAGAGCACATGTGGGCAATCTCCAGACCTTTCCTTATCTGGAGAAGTTCCAAGGAACCGGTCTACTCACTGGTTCCCCATCAGCTTCACTTTTGCGAAGCCATCTTCTGTTTGCTATACCTCCTGTGAAAGTAGGACAGAGACTATAATTGTTTTATTCTATAAGCAAATCCTTTCAGGAAAACTACTGTTTTGTACAAGTAGTTTTATTGTTTACAAACAATAAAAATTTGATTAAGGGATTAATCATAGCTATGATTTTTTCAGTAGTAATGTATGGTTGTGAGAGCTGGACCATAAAGAAAGCTGAGCACCGAAGAATTGAGGCCTTTGAACTGTGGTGCTGGAGAAGACTCTTAAGAGTCCCCTGGACTGCTAGGAGATCAAACCTGACAATCTTAAAGGAAATCAACCCTGACTACTCATTGGAAGGATTGATAATGAAGCTCAAGCTCAGATATTTTGGTCACCTAATGTGAAGAGAGGAGTCTTTGGAAAAGACCCTGATGCTGGGAAAGATTGAAGGCAAAAGGAGAAGGGGACAGCAGAGGATGAGATGGTTAGACAGCATTACTGAAGCAATGAGCATGGAACTGAGCAAACTCAGGGAGGCAGTGAAGGACAGGAAGGCCTGGCATGATATGGTTCATGGGGTCACAACTTAACGACTGAACAACAAAAAATTACATCTTATTTTGTTTACTGCTTCGGTTACACATTTATTCTTGGCAAACTATTAAAATGAATATCTGAACTCTATATTAACCTAACAGACAGAAATTGTATGTGCATGTATTGATTTAGGTCAGTAAATTGACTTAAAATAATACATTTCTATATCAGTATATCAGTAAAAGTGGGCATCCCATGCTTTGCTTTCTGAAGCAGTGTAAAGGCTAAATAGGTAACCTTTGTTTTATCTCCAAACTTACAGGCAAGGAAAAACACTGAATATTATCTGTAATATTATCTCTATTGTATACTTTCAGTGGCAGCTGAGGCACCTAGTATTGAGCTATTGTGAAAATGCAGTCCAAATGTTATATGTATAGAAACTGGATTTGAACTGGAATATCATGTCTGGAAATATCAAGCAGAGTTCTTTCTGATACTTCAACCCATGGCTTCCTTAAACTTTTATTTAGATAGAGGTTCTTTTATATGTAATACTTGATGTTCTTCACTCCATCAATGGCCAAGGTGGCAGTTTGATTTTGCTTTCTTTTTCAGAGAGATGGTAACAAACAAAAGTATCTTCTGCACTGTTTTTATTTAGATTACTGGTTTAGCTTTACTCAAAATTATATTGATCTATATACTACTAAACCTCTCATGTCTGTAACCTTAAACTGGGCAAAACAGTGCATCATAGGGCAACAGTTTTTGAACCAAGGTACCTCAAATGGACTAACTTACAGAATGTGTCCAAAATCCAGGACCCATTACTTGCATGGGATTGAAATGTGGGAAATTTGTGGCTGCTTCAGCACTGCTATGCTGCTGCACCACCATGGTCAGCCCAGGTCACGTGATCATCATGGGCATATCCCTGACCTCTTTCCTGCCTCCTTTTATCCCCTGCACCCAATCAGCTTGCGGCAAGGCCTGATGGGCAAGTGGTGATTGGCTGCTTTGGAACCGAGGCAGAAATTTGAAATCTCTTAATGACTGTGGGCATTGAGGAAAGGAAGAGGGAGTGACTTGGATGCCTGTTGGCAAGGTAGGGCTGGCTGGGGGGTACTCGCAATCAATGGGTGAGCCCTCTTCCTCAAGGGAGGAGGCCCTTGGGGACATGTGAGTATGGGGAGCTCCCTTTGTTCCACCTCTCCCACCAAAGTGGCAGGCAGCTCTGCAGGTCAGTTGAGGAGGAGGCTTCATGGGGGCTCTCCTGAGGGTTGTGAGGGGAGGACAAATGGCACAAGCCTATATTATATGTGGGGAGGGAGGGAAGGAGGAAGATTTTTGACATTCCCTGCCAGATTCTCACAAGCAAAGTCAGTGGAGAAGCTGGCAGCAAGTCACAAGTCGCTCACACTCCTACTGCTTTTTTGCCCCTGTTTCTCTGTTTCGGTAAGGAAATATCTCTGAAATGATGATCCAACAGGGCATGGGTTTAATTTTGATTAAAATATAAATGTAAAAAAAAATACTTTGTGTTAAATGAATTGTGGTTTCTAAATGATGATCAGTGCTGAGAAAAGATTGCAAGGGTAAGCAAATTCATTTCAGTAGGATGTGAAAAGCTAAGGTTTGTATTCTTTCTATGACCTGTTCCTTTCCAGTTCAAAAGAAAAATGGAAAGATATAGGATAATGCCTTCACAACATTCCCTCAGTTATTCAGCCTGAACTAAACCATATGAAAGGAGTGTGGCATGGACTTCAGGTTACATGAAATGCATCGAAACTCTAATTATTCAAAATAAATGGGAATATAATTTTGTACTTCTATCCAGATATTATGTTACAGGTGATGTAGAGCCTTGAATTAGTATGTTCTATATACAATGAAGAGGTTTTAAAGTGCCTCTAGCCTACCAATCCTGCTTATTCTCACATTCAAAGAGAATGTGTACCCTTTTAAAATTATCTCCAAATAGCAAAATGTGCTTCTTTGACATAAAAACCATGTTCCCCAAGTAATAAATTAACTTTTATTATTTACTTGCCGCTTCTTGCTTGTAGTAGGTCCCAACTCTTAGATATTTCCCCCCTTCAGTTGATTGTTGAAATTAATATGATGAGATTAATTTCATTAAGGATAAGAGGAGTTTTGCTTTTGTTTTGTTCAGAGAAAGACATCTCCAGTGGCGGAAGGGAACAAGACTTTCAGCAACCGAGATTTAAATGCTGTTTGAACTTGAATTTTCTGAAGGAAAGGAAAGGATAACAGATTTTGTTAATATAACCTACCAGTTTGGGTCTCTGTTTTTCTGGAAATAAGAATATACAGTACATAGTACCTTTACTTCTTGTTAGAAGAGGTAGATGAAGAATGCAGAGAGGAGGAGGAACTTCAAGTTCTCGACATTTGACAATGCTAGCAAGCCATCTGTGGTGCAGAGTGAAGGAAATTTTACATACACTTTTTAAAGGATGTTATACTAGACCTAAAACTACGGTTGTGAAATTACTGTATAAACAAGAAAAAGCTCAGGTTGTAAACAGTTTGATTTTTAACTGTACAATACCTTAACTGACAGTTTATCTATTGTATTTTAATAAAGGACTGCTTCTCACATGTATTATTTAAACTATAAAATTCTGGGTAAAATAAAGCAGTTAGAACAGACTCATTCTTTCTATAAAATATTTCTCTGTCTTGTCAGTTACATTTAAACTGGGAACTTAAAAAGGTTTGTTTCAGTTTATGAAACTTTACTCTTGGTGTACTCAAGTTAGAAGCTGATGTTAAGTTCTAAACATTCATTGTAAAGTTCTTAGTATTTTGACAGGTTCTCAGAGGCAAGGTCAGTTTGGGAAAAGTGAGAACCTAACAGATCAGGGAGAAAGGAACCATCACACAGAGAGAAAATTCTAAATAAAATTAATAATCACTTTAACTCAGCTTAAGTATATTACATACATGAGTTTGATTGTTGGTTTTGGATTTTATACAGATAGATAGATGGATGGATAGACAGAGGTGTGTGTGTGTGTGTGTGTGTGTGTGTATCTGCTTTCAGATACAAAAGAAGAAAATACTTAATATGGCAGATTTGGACCTTTTTCACTTAATGGTTCATTTAACGGTTGTTTTGGAGGTATGTTTTAAATTGCCGTCTTGCTGAAATAGCCAATCTCCTTTTACCTTCTTCACTGACATTACAACATTAACTTCTAGGATATTTGAATATCTAGTTAAATCAGTTCTTCCTTTCACTCACATAATTTCCCTGTGTCACTGACTGCCACACAATCTCAAACCATAATAGAGCTATCACCATGTTTATAAAGAAGCTGGCAAGTTGTTCTTTCTTCAGATACTTTACCTTTTTTTTTTCCTTCAAATGTATCTTGTGTGACTGTGGAACTACAGTTCAGTTATTGATTCATTGATGCAAAGCACTTTTTCCCAAAAGTTTCAAGCTTATCAAGATTTTATTTGTATACTTTAGTTTTGTGATGTGGTTGATGGGGAAAAAATGTTTCTGACAACTTTCCCATGGGGGAGAAAATATTAGTTCTGGCTTATTAAATTTGCAGCATGAAGGAGACGACTTACTAGACATTTTAAGAATGAAGTTGAGTTTTATCAGAATATTAGTGTTTATCATATATTCTCATTGTAATTTCGGCCAAATATCAGCTTTCTTTCATTATTTTTGTCTGCATGATTTACTAATCAAGAACAATATTCTAAACTGGGGATCCTGCACATTGGTATTATAATTAAACCTGGAAGTAGGTTTCATGGTGCAGCTCAAATCAGCATTACATTCTCTTCTAACAATTTTCAGTAGTGCAGAACCCACCACACCCTTTGCTTAATGGGTTTCTCGCACCATATTATTTATTCCTGGTTGTGTGTATGCAGGTTGGTTGTGGTGGGGAATAACTTTTGTTGTTGTTTAGTCGTTAAGTCGTGTCCGACTCTTCGTGACCCCATGAACCATATTGCGCCAGGCTTTCCTGTCCTTCACTGCCTCCCTGAGTTTGCTCAGTTTCATGCTCAGGGGAATAACTTACATCATAAATATTTTCAACTGTAAAATAGTAGAGTACTGAGAAAAAGAGTACTGTATATGTGGGATTGATGTTTATAATAGCAGCCACATCTCATATATATTTTCAACACTGATTTAGTTACCATACTTTCTCTTCACATTGAATTTTTAGTTGGTGATAAGAACCAAAACTGGAGAGGTCCTTTATCGCATTTCTCCTTGGGCTAGATATGTAGTTCGTGAAAGTAACAAGGTGAATTATGACTGGATATACTTGGAGCCATCAACCCCGTATACTGTAAGTTATTAAATGAACTGTGATCTAATTTTTTATACATTTAAAATTGAGTATTTTTATACATGCCAGTGGGCTTCTTTCTTAAAATTTGCAAACACTCTGAGATTTGCATGTAGAATATTGTTTATTAGAAGAGCAAACTATGTGCATTTTCCTATTAATATAAATTATTTAATATAAGTCACATATACATTTTTACTTGCAAGTGTATTAAAGGTATTTTATATGTGTATCAACCAGAGATAGTTCCTGGTTGACCTTATTTGTGCTCAGAAATTAAGGTGAGCCAGATCTAGTTAATATTTAGATGGGAGACCTTCAGGCTTTGGTTAGTTTTTAAAAATCCCAGAAGAAAGCAATAGCAAATTACTTCCATACTGTTGCCAAGAAACCTGCATGGATTTATTCATTACATTTCCAGGAACTAAGCTCAACTGAAGGAAGCTTTAATAACTGCTCACTTTCTTTAGTATATCCAGTATAGCTGGTAGAAGGTACCTGTTTAAAAGTTTAATGTTCCTGTAGCAAACTGGGGAAGAAGTGTTTTCCTGCCATATTTGGAACTAATTGTGTTTGAAAAGTTAAACTGATGAATCCACAGAGATGGTGTCATTTCTTTTCCTTCACAAATGAAGGCACATAACATCTCAATGCAATCCTGCATTTGAGTTACAGTCCCAGTCTTCCCCCCAGCAGGATGACAGATGCTGTTGAAGGGCTTAGGGCAACCTGAGAACCTATAGGGAACATTAAAGTGAGTGAGCTTTAATTATTGTGATTATTCTGAAGAATCTAGATTTCAAGGAGTACCTGGAATGTAATTTTATTCATTATTTATATGCAGCATAACATAGACTACAAAAGGAACATGCTTTCTTTACAAAATTAAATTCATAACAGTACACAAAGCATCTGCACCTATTTTTTCCCTTTCAAAACCAAATAAAAATTGTCAAGTCTAGTTAAACCTTTCTGTGATTTGCTGTCAGCCTTTAATCTTACAAACTCTGTGAACTTTCACATCTCAAAAATATTCCATATTTCAGTAATTCAGTCCTGTATGATAAGCAATATTGATGTATGCAAGATGAATGCAATTACAAGTTGTTTAGCAATCAAGAGATCTGTTATTAATTTTGGGTGTTCTTTCTACAATATTCCTTCTAATAGGCTCAGTAAATTAATCTTTGATTTATTGATAGGAAAGAAAGATTAGAACTGAGGACTGGGATGCAGTGGAGTGGAGAGGACAGTATAACACATTCAATTGATAATGTTTCCAATATGAATAGTAAGGAAACTGATAAACTTTAAAATATGCCCTAGTTTTCAAACTGTCTTTCCAGGAACCTAGGATTTCCCTCGAAGCATTCCTTGATGAGAAAAACAATAATGATAGATAATGCCATTCTTCTGCAGTGTAAAACAGAATAGCATATATACTGTAGGGCTGTCTTTTTCTTCTAGTTAATGATGAGATCTAATATCTTGTGATTATTGAAAATAGAAGTTTGCTTGCAAATTCTTTGGCAGTCAAACTGGGATATTACAAATTTTCTGAAAAAGGAATTTTAAAGGGGTATTTCCCAAAGAAATTGCTGACCTTTATTTTAAACATTAGGAATCTAAGTAGCTAACTTACATTCTGCCCTTGCAGTATCTACAGTATCTGCTGCAAAGAGAGGCAGGGATATCTGCAGTGACAGTCACTGACTTCAAAAGGATGGTTGCAATCAGGTGATCAAAGACCCATCCATTTTTTAATGTGCATCGCAAGCATGTAAAAAGGGGCAGAGTTTTGCCTAGTTCTGCCTACAATTTTGAAACCAGTGACATTTCCTGTGGATGTCCCTGGCTTGGATTATGTCCCATGGGAACTTTGAAAAAAAGGAATTTGTACACACTAATTCAGTCCCAAAAATGGAATAATAGCCCTTCCATCTTCAAAATGTATAAGATTTCTTCCATATCTTTTGTGTTTATATAAACTTGAATGTGCTGGTTTAGATTTTAACATCACTCCCAAACTTGTCTAATAAAACTAACAGCTTTCATATTTTTATTGTTAAACTATTTTTTCTGTCTTATGTAGTGGAAACATCCCATTCCTAAGAAACCAAAAAGCTTAAGAATCTATGAATCTCATGTGGGAATTGCTTCCCCTGAAGGGAAAATAGCTTCATATAAAAACTTTACACACAATGTGCTTCCAAAAATCAAAGATCTTGGTAAGTAATATCTGTGGCTTTTTTGAGATAATTTTTTAATGAGCCCTATGTTTTTATTAGAAAGTTCATTTCAAAAATCTTTGGACTGTCTCCATGTTGATTTTTAATGCATCAGGGCAATTTATAGTACATGTAAATTAAAAAAAAAAAGGCTGCTAAAATCAACATGCTGTTTTGTAATATATTTAAGTAAAGAGCCACATCCAGAAATAAATTGCTAGTTCAGTATAGAAAAAGCTTGACTGATTCTATATTATTTAGGATTAATACAAATAGACCAATTTTGATGTGAATGCTCAAAAGTATAAAATAGATTTATGTGTCAGATAGAAAATATGTGCTATGTTTGGGCCCGTGCCTGACTCCAGCTGCACCTCACCAAGTGCAAATTCATTGTTTCGCTGGAGGAGACAGTGGAAGGGCTAGAGGTCCATCTGGCCACACTGAGACTTCACAGGGAAGTTGAGGAGTTCCTGGACAAAGCAGAAGGATGTCTCAGAAACTAACACATGAAGAAAGACATTACGACAGAGAAAACAGGAGCTTTGGAAGAAGAAGGATGACAGCATGGAACTCAGAGGACCAAGATAGCAAAGAGACTATCCCTGTCAGTGGAGCTGCACAATCAGTGTCAGGCACTATAACTTGAGAAGAAGCAAACCTTCAAGGTAGACCAGACTGGGAAACCAAGGTTATGACTGCTAAAACTACTTTTATTATACAGTTACAGTAAGAGAATCTTGCAAGTCTGAATATGCTTCCTCCCACCCTCCATTTATGTTCAAGGGAACCAGGGATGGTCAAGTCTAAGACACTTTCTCAATTACAGTTCTGCTTTGGACTTAAATTCCTTTTATCTGACTGTTGTCTTGGTTGCTGTTCATCCTCCTGTTCCTCAAGGTTATTGCTACTGATTACAGGAAGACTCACAGATTTCTAGAGAAGTTATTTTACCCAAAATCCCAGTAATAGAATTGTTACAGAAACAGGAAATTCAGTGACTCCACCAAAGAGGAAAGGGCATGCAGTGGGTGACAGTCTGCAGACTAGACATGTTATCAAGGGAAATATGTTGTCTTCTAGGTGTGAAGATCCAAGATGTAAAGATCCAAGATGGAGAGGCTGGCCCAAGTAATCAAACCTACTGACCCCTATTCCTTTGTTCTGTTTCATGTTGGAATAAATGACATAGCCAGAAAGAGACTGGGGACAATATTGAAAGATATTGAGATGCTAGGCAGGAAGGAAAAGAGTTCGGACCCCAGGTGGTGTTTTCATCCATACTTTCAGCTGAGGAAGGAGGTGAACTTCTGGCTCAAGAAAACTTTAGATTCCTGGACCACAGACTTCACCAGTTAAAGGAAACACTAAAGGAAGGAGGCTCCATATCATAAAGGCTGGGAAAAATGTCTTTGGAAAATATCTTGATAAAGTAATCTGGAGGCTTTCAGACTAAATCTGGAAGAAGTGTAAGACATTACCAGTGACCACATCCAAACCAAAGCTGGTAAACCACACAACAAGTAAGGAAGTGGTAAGAAGGAAGAGATACTCAAGTATGCACTAGGAAATGCAGCAGAGATACCTTAAGGATTACTAATGCCTGTATACCAATGCATAGAGTATAAACAACAGACAGGAAAAGACATAGTACAAGAGGGCAAATATGATATTGTAGGAGTAACTGAAACTTGGTGAGGCAGATCTCATGATTGGAATCCAGTAATGGAAGGATATGATTTGTTTTAAAAAAAAAATAGAACCAACAAAAGGGAAAGTGGAGTTGCATTATATGTAAAGAATGACTACACCTGCATGGAAATGCATGGCCCCAAGGTTGAAAACCCTACTGCAAGAGTCTAGGTGAATATTAAGAGAAAAATTAATACAAATGACACTGTTGTGGGTTGTAATACAGACCACCCAACCAAGAAGAAGATATAGATGAAATCTTTGCAGACCAAATGGCAAAGGTATCCAAGGAAACACACCACAGTGATGATGTGGGATTTCAACTACCCTGACATCAACTGGGAATCAAACTCTGGGACAAGTAATATGTCTAACGGGTTCTTGATGTGTCTTGCAGACAACTTCATCATTCAAAAGGTACAGAATAAAACTAGAGATTAGCTATATTTAACTTAATACAATCTAACAGAGAAGAAGTAGTCAAAGAAGTGGAAGTGGGAGGGAGTTGAGAGAGATTGGCCATATAATCCTAGAATTCATATTGCATGCAGGAAGAACTCAAGGTACCCAAATTAGTGTTCTAGATTTCAAGAGAACTGAGTTGAACAAGCTAAGAAAAAAAGTAGGAAGGATTTCATGTATGGAAACCCTGAGAGGAATAACAGTTCAGGAAAGTTGGGAAATTATGAAAAATGAGATAATGAAGGCTGAAACATAATCAATATCAAGGAGGAAAAGAAATAGGAGATACATTATGAGACCAGCATTGTTGCACCAAGAGCTCTCTGATAAACTGGGAAACAAAAAGGACAACTTTTTTTAAAAAATGTAAAGAAGAGCATATAACAAAAACAGAATATCAGTAAAAAGTCTGAATCTGCAAGGATGGGGTCAGGAAGGCTAAAGTTCAGCATGAGCTAAGGCTTATTATGGATGCCAAAAATATCAGAAAGCGGTTCTTTGGGTATGTCTGGAACAAAAGAAAAATCAAGGAAATAGGTAGCCCACTGGTTGGAAAATATAGCAAGATGGTGACAGGTAACCGGGAGAAAGCTGAACTGCTTGATTCCTACCTTACACCTGTCTTTTCACAAAAGAAAAAAGCAGTCCAATTTGTCAAGAGCAGCACTGTGAGAAGCAGAAGAGAAGCAGAGATCAAATTAGGTAAGGAATTGGTAGGAGAACACCTAGTTGCTGTGAATGAATTCAAGTCTCCTGGACCAGATGTATTATACCCCAGGGAGTTAAAGATACTGATAGATGTCATCTCAGAGGCACTGACTAGAGTCTAAGAAATCCTGAAGCACAAGGAAAGTGCCAGAAGACTGGAGAAGAGCCTACATTGAACCAGGAAACTATTGACCAATCAATTTGACATCAATACTTGGGAAAATCCTATAAAATAATCAAGCAGTGGATTTGCAAGCGCTTAAAAATGAACAGAGTGATTACCAGGAGCCAGAATGGATTTGTTAAAAACAGGTTGTACCAGATGATTAGTGGACCTAGGGAGTGCTATGAATATAGTGTATTTAGACTCAGTAAGGCATTTGATAAAGTAGACCACAGCCTCCTTCTTGATAAACTGGTTCACTGTGGGATGGACTATCAGATGGATTCACAGTTGACTAAACAACCATAGGTAATGCATAGTCCTGTAGGTTCACATAGAGGGAGGTATGCAGTTCCTTACCTTAGGGCTTGGTTCTGGGCCCAGTACTGTTCAACATCTTCATAAATGACCTCGGTAAGGGAATAAAAAGGGTACACATAAATTCTGTTGATTATACAAAACTGGGGGAGCAGTGCTATAAATCACAGAAGACAGGCTCAAGATTCAAAAGGATCTTGACAGACTTGAATATTTTGGCCCTATCCAACAAAATGTTCAACAGTATAAAATGTAAGGTTCTGCAGTTAGGCAGGAAAAAACAAAACAGATGCACTGGTACAAGTCAGGTGGTACTAGGCTTGGCAGTATTATTTGTGAGAAGGATCCAGTTGTCTTGGGAGACCACAGATTAATCATGAGCCAACAATGTGGCATAGCTGCTAAAAGAACCAATGCACCTTTGAGCAACATCAGTAGTTTCAAGATCATGGGAAGTGATGGTATCATTGCTGCACTAGTCAGATCTCAACTTGAATACTGTGTCCAGTTCTGGTTGTTGCAATACAAAAATGATGCTAGGACCTTGAAAGTGTACAGATAAGAGCAAAGATGTCAAGGGTCTTAAAGCTAAATCTTATTTTAAAAAGTGGTTAAAAGAACTTGGTATGTTTAGCTTAAAGAAGAGAAGGCTAAGGGGACATGACGGCTGTCTTCCAAAACATGGAAGGATGTCATCAGAAAGATGGTGTGGATTTATTCTCCAGAGTACCTGAGTTTAAGGCAAGAACCAATGAGTGGAAGCTTAGCAAAGAAAGATCCAAATAAGGAGGAATTTCCTGACTGTGAGAGCTCTTAAGCAACAAACAGCCTGCTTCCTGAAGTCATGGATGCTCCATCACTGGAAGTTTTCAAGAAAAGATTGGACAACCATTTGATGATTTGTGTATTGGGCACTGGGCAGAGGTTTGTTCCAAGGTCCCTTCAGACCCTGTGATTCTATGATGTGAGCAAAATAATCAGAACTGATATTGAAAATTGATTTGTAATTATTCACTGGTGTTTAAAATTTGGCATGATTCCATTAGAAACATTAATAAGTGATTGAAGAAAATGTCTGTAATTTAATAGTACAGTTAGTCATGACCATGGATATTTATAAGAAACTATCACTGATTCAACATGTTCTTTTCACAAAACAATCTTTTAAAATTGCAATTTAAAATGATTCCATCCTTCTGATAACAGGAAATAAATAAATAAATAAGATACCATACCCTAAATATGACTATCAGTAGTCATATCAAACTAAATTAAAGGCTAAGTTAAATAATTTTAATCAAAGGTTTTAGTTAATGATAAATAAGCAGAATAAAATGGTTATCTCCACAGACATTCAAGTTTTATCTGAAGGTTATCTTTTGTCAATAATCCTTGTTTAGGTACTGAGGGGCATTTATCTGCCTTTATAGATGTTGGCTTCATTGGCTTAATCAAACTTTTCTTTTAAATATTTGTGGTTTCATCTTTAAATTATACTTCTCCATTCAGATTTACTTCATTCAATATCATAGAAAAATACTTTGGGTTTGATAAGAGACAGATAGGTTTTTTCTTTTTCTTTGGTGCTCTGATCCTTCAATAAACTTCAGATCAAAATTCTGCTCCTTTAATGTTTGTTTTTAAAGAGATTCCTTGAGGGAAATACATTTGGAGGAAAAAATGTTGATTAGAAATGGAATATGTTTGAAACATTGAGAAAAGCACAAATGTATGTATAGTCAGTTACTTTTATGATTAACGCTGTAAATATCAAAAGTGCAGTTTAAGTTCAGAACGTGCACATTGGGATAGTTAATGTTCTAAAGTCAAATTACAATTATATTTGCATATTATATATTTCCTAGTAAAAGGCCAATATTTCAGTGCACTTAAGGGATTGCTTCAGAAGTCAGCTTTCCCAGTTTGGATAGAAAAGTTACACTTCCTTTGGACTGTATTTGTAGGTTGCCTGCTAATGTATTTCTGAATCGTGTCTTGATAAATGTAGATGACTCTTGGCTAAAATAAATTGTAATATTGGCCACTGTTTTTTTAAAAAAGAAGCACTGCTTTGATCACCAGTTTTCTTCTAAAAACAGGATATAACTGTATTCAATTGATGGCCGTGATGGAACATGCTTACTATGCAAGTTTTGGTTATCAGATCACAAGCTTTTTTGCAGCATCAAGGTATGTAGTGTGCTTTATTATTTTTGCTTATTTTCCTTTTTATTATTTTTTTCCTCTTCTTACAAAAAATAATATCAGAAAGGCCTAAACCAATGAAAGAGACAGAATTGACTAACTTGATCAGGGAGGTATATTAGATAATGGATTACATTCACATATTCAGCAATTGTAGCCACCAATGAAGTTATAGTCCAAAATTGTGCAATAGTCCAATGACTGTCACTCTGACATATTACAAATAATTGGAATATGCTCCAATATTGATTCATTAATATCAAAGAGCTTGATAAAAATACGGCTACTGCAATTCTAAACTTTTGTGATAAAACCACTTGATTATTAAATAAATAATATTACTGTATTCAGAAGAAAGAAGCCAAGGATCTTAATAGTAAAGCATAAAGTATTTTAAGGGCTTGACTTTCTCAGTCATAGACTTCAATAATTGTTCATTTCAGTTGAAAGGATGTATATTCTCCCCTCCCAGATTTCAGAATCTCTATGGATGACTGCAGTGCCTAAGATATGAAACCTCAGAGTTGGGAATAAGGCAGTCTGGGAAAATGTATATTTGAAACACTGAAATATTTTGAATAAATGAATATTTTTATTAATTTGTTTTCATCGGCATGTCTCCCTTGTTGGGATCAGTGTCAAGATAATGTATACAATAAAAGAATAGATTGTATATTTAATTCAATATCCATATGGATTTCTTCAAAGACATGTGATAATTTGTTTTTCTACTCTGTCAGAAGTCCTTTTCTCTTGCTCTACTTTGTTTTCAGAGATGAAAGACAAATGAAGGAACTTGCACAAAATGCATTTGTTTTTGGATTGATTGAACAAAGCCACTGCAATTTGAAAAAAATGCTGAATTTATAGTATAGATCTATTTATAACTGAAATTAGTTCTAATAATGTTCCAAACCATATCTATTTTAGATGTAGAAATATTAAATAAATATTCAAGCTTAAAGCATATGAGCTTTCACATTTTATGAAAGCAGTTGATTGCTACAGTTATGTGAATTGCTTGACTATCATCATAAATTCAAAGCTATCTGAAATCTAACTGGTTACCTGCTCTGCATTTATGATCAAGAGTTCTAGCACAAGACACTGCATCTGAGATCAGAGCAGACTCTCTATCTTTGTAGCTACAGCTTGTCCTTCCAACTTTCTTTTTCACTGCAATTTCATTTCTAGATACATTCAACATACATTGCATATGCTGCTGAAATTGAAGCTGCTAAAAATGAACTCTTCTAAAAGTCAGTTTGAATGTGAACCAAGTTATAATTTCCTTTGAAATGACTGAGAAGTGATGCAAATTAAAATTTTGCTCTTTCATTTCCAAGGTACTTTTACTTGTGAAGTGCTTACAGTCTATCTTGTATGTTCTTCACAGCATTCATATGAGAGAGATTGAACTTACTTTTTTCCTATGACTTCAGAAAGTATCTAATGATTTGCTTAAGGCTTCCCAGTGAGTTTGTTCTTTCACCCTCTTTTTCTCAGTTCTGAGAGTCAGATCAGTATACCAACATATAAAAAAAGAAATGTAAATGATACGAGATAATACTCTGTATAGGTTAAGCTATTGTTTGTATACCCTAGGATTATATCACACGATTGGCAGTAGCTTTTTTATAATCACTTCAGGCTTGCCACTTGATTTACTTATGCTTAAATATAAAATATCTTCTGTGCCTCTCTAATATGCTGTCATTAAATAATAGTTACAATTCTAGTGAATCATGATAGTAATCATGTTGAATTAAAAAATCAATGTTGTATACGATTAATTCTAAATGTTCATGCATTTTAGTCGATATGGCCTTCCAGATGACTTGAAGGAACTGATTGATGTTGCCCACTCAATGGGAATCACAGTCCTATTAGATGTTGTGCACAGTCATGCATCAAAGAATTCTGAAGATGGTCTGAACAATTTTGATGGTACTGATTCTGCATTTTTCCATTCTGGTGCTAGAGGAACACATATACTTTGGGATAGCCGACTTTTTGACTATGCAAAGTAGGTATAACTAATGTGACAAGTGCCATTGCGTCTAGTTGATTTGTATGCCCGTGATCTATAGGTCATTTGTTTTCATCAAATTATTATCCTGTGTTATTGTGGGTCTTTAAGAGCAGCAACATGTGGAGCTTGTTTGATGATGATAACTGCTGCATAACTTATCCAAGAGAATTTAGTTGGGCATGCACAAGCAATTTAACTAATCTGGTTCACTGATGAATATTTGCCTGATTGTGCAAATTAAAGAATCAAATAAAACTGTTTTCTGTAACATTGCAAAATAGAGAAACTTGGCCAATTCCTTTGATTATTTTACAAACCAGTGGAGCATGTTAAATAACTTTTTTTCACAGATCTTATCTATATCATTGGATAGTATTTACTGGAAATTATTGGAGCCACCTATCAAGTAGAGTTTTACATGTGCAATCTGGAACAAACATATGCAATGTAGAATGCTTCTTTTACTACTCCAGTTGTATTTCATAATATTCCACACCATTTTTTTCCAGGATAGTTTTTTTTTCTGCTCCTCTGCCCCATCAATTAGTCATTGCTTCAACTGCCCACTAAGCACTGCAAATTCTAATTTTTTTTTTAAAAAAATTTGTTGTTGTTGTTCAGTCGTTAAGTCGTGTCCGATTCTTCATGACCGCATGAACCATATTGCGCCAGGCCTTCCTGTCCTTCACTGCCTCCCTGACTTTGCTCAGTTTCATGCTCATTGCTTCAGTGATGCTATCTAACCATCTCATCCTCTGCCGTCCTCTTCTCCTTTTGCCTTCAATCTTTCCCAGCATCAGGGTCTTCTCCAAAGAGATCTCTCTTCGCATTAGGTGGCCAAAATATCTGAGCTTGAGCTTCATTATCAATCCTTCCAATGAGCAATCAGGGTTGATTTCCTTTAAGATTGACTGGTTTGACCTCCTAGCAGTCCAGGGGACTCTCAAGAGTCTTCTCCAGCACCACAGTTCAAAGGCATCAATTCTTCGGCGCTCAGCCTTCTTTATGGTCCAGCTCTCACAGCTATACATTACTACTGGAAAAACCATAGCTTTGACTATGCGGATCTTTGTCGGCAAGGTGACATCTCTGCTTTTTAATATGCTATCTAGGTTTGCCAAAGCTTTCCTCCCAAGGAGCAAGTGTCTTTTAATTTCATGGCTGCAGTCTCCATCTGTGGTGATCTTGGAGCCCAAATAAATGAAGTCTGTTACTGCTTCCATTTCTACCTCTTCTATTTGCCAGGAATTGATGGGTCCAGATGCCATGATCTTAGTTTTTTTAATGTTGAGTTTCAAGCCAGCTTTCGCACTCTCCTCTTTCACCCTCATCAAGAGGCCCTTTAGTTCTTCTTCACTTTCTGCCATTAGGGTGGTATCGTCTGCATATCTGAGGTTATTGATGATTCTCCCTGCAATCTTAATTCCGGCTTGTGATTCTTCCAACCTGGCATTTCTCATGATGTACTCTGCATATAGGTTAAATAAGCAGGGTGACAGTATACAGCCTTATCGTACTCCTTTCCCTATTTTGAACCAATCGGTTGCTCCATGACTGGTTCTAACTGTTGCTTCTTGGCCCGCATACAGATTTCTCAGGAGACAGGTAAGATGGTCTGGTACCCCCATCTCTTTAAGAATTTGCCAGAGTTTGTTGTGATCCACACAATTGAAGGCTTTTGCATAGTCAATGAAGCAGAAGTAGATGTTTTTCTGGAACTCTCGTGCTTTCTCCATGATCTAGCGAATGTTGTCAATTTGATCTCTAGTTCCTCTGCCTCTTTGAAACCCAGCTTGTACATCTGGTAGTTCTCGGTTCACGTACTGCTGAAGCCTAGCTTGTAGGATTTTGAGCATAACCTTGCTAGCAAGTGAAATGAGTGCAATTGTGCGATAGTTTGAGCATTCTTTGGCATTGCCCTTCTTTGGAATTGGAACGTAAACTGACCTTTTCCAATCCCGTGGCCACTGTTGCATTTTCCAAACTTGCTGGCATATTGAGTGCAGCACTTTAACAGCATCATCTTTTAGTATTTTAAATAACTCAGCTGGAATACTGTCATCTCCACAAGCTTTGTTATTAGCAATGCTTCCTAAGGCCCACTTGACTTCACTCTCTAGGATGTCTGGCTCAAGGTCCGTGACCACACCAGCATGGACATCAGGGACATTAAGATCTTTCTTGAATAGTTCTTCTGTGTATTCTTGCCACCTCTTCTTAATCTCTTCTGCTTCTGTTAGGTCCCTGCCTTTTTTGTCCTTTATCATGCCCATCTTTGCACTAGACGTTCCTTTCATATCTCCAATTTTCTTGAAGAGATCTCTAGTCTTCCCCATTCTATTGTTTTCCTCAATTTCTTTGCACTGTTCATTTAAGAAGGCCTTCTTATCTCTCCTTGCTATTCTCTGGAAATCTGCATTCAGTTGCTTATATCTTTCCCTTTCACCCTTGCTTTTCACATTCCTTCTTTCCACAGCTATTTGTAATGCCTCATCAGACAGCCATTTTGCTTTCTTGCATTTCTTTTTCCTTGGGATGGTTTTAGTTGCTGCCTCCTGTACAATGTTACGGACCTCCGTCCATAGTTCTTCAGGCACTCTGTCTACCAAATCTAATCCTCTAAATCTATTCATCAACTTCACTGTGTACTCACAAGGAATATGATCTAAGTCATACCTGAGTGGTCTAGTGGTTTTCCCTACATTCTTCAATTTAAGCCTAAATTTTGCAGTAAGAAGCTCATGATCTGAGCCACAGTCAGCTCCTGGTCTTGTTTTTGCTGTCTGTATAGAGCTTCTCCATCTTTGGCTGCAAAGTATATAATCAATCTGGTTTTGGTATTGACCATCTGGTGATGTCCATGTGTAGAGTCGTCTCTTGTGTTGTTGGAAAAGAGTGTTTGCTATGACTAGCTTGTTCTCTTGACAGAATTCTATTAGCCTTTGCCCTGCTTCATTTTGTGCTCCGAGGCCAAACTTGCCTGTTATTCCAATTACTCCTTGACTTCCTACTTTAGTATTCCAATCCCCTATGATGAAAAGGACATCTATTTTTGGTGCTAGTTCTAGAAGGTGTTGTAGGTCTTCATAGAACCGGTCAACTTCAGCTTCTTCGGCATCAGTGGTTGGGGCATAGACTTGGATTACTGTGATGTTGAACGGTGTGCCTTGGATTTGCACTGAGATCATTCTGTTGTTTTTGAGGTTGTACCCCATTACTGCCTTTCCCACTCTCTTATTCCATATGAGTGCAACTCCATTTCTTCTAAGGGTTTCTTGGCCACAGTAGTAGATATAATGGTCACCTGAATTAAATTCACCCATTCCTGTCCATTTCAATTCGCTGATTCCCAAGATGTCGACGTTCAATCTTGTCATCTCATGTTTGACCACATCCAGCTTGCCTTGTTGTTGTTCTTTACAGCATCGGACCTTCTTTTCACTTCCAGATACATCCACAGCTGAACATCCTTTCGGCTTTGGCCCAGCCGCTTCACTCTTTCTGGAGCTACTTGGAAATGCCCTCCGCTCTTCCCCAGTAGCATATTGGACACCTTCCGACCTGAGGGGCTCATCTTCCGGTGTCATATCTTTTAGCCTTTTATCATTGTCCATGGGGTTTTCTTGGCAAGGATACTGGAGTGGGTTGCCATTTCCTTCTCCAGTGGACCACATTTTGTCAGAACTCTCTGTCATGACATGTCCATCTTAGGTGGCCCTGCACAGTATAGCTCATGGCTTCACTGAGTTACGCAAGCCCCTTCGCCACGACAAGGCAGTGATCCATGAAGGAGAAAAAAAAAAAAGTTATTATTTATTTATTTTTGAGAAGCAGGGGAGTATTTTTCATCTTTGGTATGGAAAATCATTGATGTTTTTCTTGTTTCTATTATTATTATTATTAGTGTTATATCTCTTATGTATATAAATATATGCAATTCAGTTTGGTGTCGTGGTTAAGGCATCAGGCTAGAAACTGGGATACTGTGACTTCTAGTCCCATCTTAGGCATGAAGCCAGCTGGGTGACTGTAGGCCAGTCACTCTGTCTTAGCCCTAGGAAGGAGGCAGTGGCAAACCACTTCTGGAAAACCTTGCCAAGAAACTGCAAGAACTAGTTCAGGAACTTGCCAGGCATCAAAAGTGACTTGAATGCGTGTACACATGCGTGTGTGCATGCACACACACACACACACACAGAGGAGCATACATAATTATGGTTGCTAGCTTTAAAATTGGTGGATAAACAATACTTGGAACAAGTTTAGATACATATTTCTACTGGTTTGTAAATTTTGCTTAAGTAAGAGAAGTGAAAAAAAGTTAAATGATATATAATAACTACATATGTTACATTTATTATTTGGATGGGATGGTTGCATACATGGGATCTATCATTCCCTATAGTGCTGTTTGGTATATATCCCTATTTATCAGTCAAAGAGAAGAAAAATGGGTTGTGATAACCTCTGAGGTTAAGCTCTACCTGTGCTCGCTTGGATCAGGATTAATATTGTTTTGCTTTAAAGAAAAGAGTGATCACTGGCTCAGTGCCATTTAAAACTCATTGGCAAATTATAGAAGTATATATTTCTGTCATTCAAATTAAGACATGTTTTCTTTACTTTTATCCCATCATCATCATAATCAATAACAATAACAACAATATATAGTGTTTGTCTGCTTATATGAAGAAGGAAAAGTATTTTTGGAAGTGTTATATATTAACATGTTAAATATTCCCCCATATCCAGCCCTGCACATAAGATTTATAATATATGCAAATCAGATACACTACAGAAGAATAACTTTAATTTTTAATAAACATTCATGATGGATAAAATCCTTTTTTCTCCTTGCTTTTAAGTTTAAATTGGTATGACAGAATAGGAGACTTTAAATCACAGATGCTCCTTTAGTTAGAAAATTTTGAAATAACATATAATTTCCCTAGAAGAATACTGTTTCCTTTATTATCTTCATTCAAACACAGCTGTGTGCAAAATCTTTAAAATGTAACTATGGGGGGGGGAAACAAGATTGTATGGTAATTAAGCTATGTGCTAGGATATTTGTGAGGGACACTAAAAGTAATTGTTAGTTTTCGTACATTTTTATTGGTATACTATAAAACACATTAAATGGTCACTCAAAATACATGAATAAAAGAACTTTTTTTTTCACATCTAGCAAACCCATATAGACCAATTTTTGTTTGCCAAAAATGTAGAGTGAGAAAAAGAAGGGAAAGTCGTTGACTTCTTTTACTGACTTCTAAGTGTGTCGCTGGAAGTGGGAAAGAAAGTCCCAGCATTCATTAATTTTATTTTCAAATACAAGCCAATACAAGAGGGATTTCAGATACAAACCAATACAAAATTGTAGGTCTGTACAATTGTGCAAATGGTGAATATGAGGCTGAGACCAATTTAGAGGCCATCATATTGCCCAATGATTGAGCTTGTAAACACATGCAATAGGTATATATGTCTATTGTGTTGATAATATTTTGAATAGTCTCACAGTTATCACAGTTTTCTCACTTCTATAGCAATCTGAGAAATTAATTCTTATCATCAAAAATTTCTCAATATCTCAGTAGTTAAGAAACTGTTCTATTGTGGATGAAGCAGGGTATCCTGCTATAAAATGGATGATTATCAATCAATTATCCTGCTTATAATTGTTAGTGTTATCACAGTCCTTCAGCCAGGAAATATAGAGCACTAGCATCATAAAAATATGTATCAAAATACATTGTACACCAAAGGATGCCTTATCAACAACAAAAAATGTCATTGCTTTTTTTAATAACAATTCTTGGCAATAGTTTAATAAATATAGGTGAAGAAAACTGTCATAGGAGTGCACCACTTAAGACTGATATCTTGCGCTCATCTGCAGTAAAAAAAAAAAAAGAAAGAAAGGAAAAGTCACCAAAAGCCTTTTCCCTATAAGTGTTAAAACTGTCCAATGTAATTGGGCACTTTTTCTACCAGTCATTTACTAATTAGATTCCAAACATTTGAGGAGATATTTATCCTAGAAGTATTGATTTCTGGCATCTCTTGATATAGGCATTTGATATACAAGTAAATCATGTGATCTGTTGCTTTTAATATGACTTAATTTTTTTCTTTAGAACACAATATCAATTAAAATATTTCTTAGAAACAGAAGCAAAAACAATATACAGACCTTTGCAGAAGAAACAGTCTCTGATATTAAGGGAATTAAAAAGAAGAGACAGGACATTGAATCCCTAAATGGCAGAAACAAATATCATGGTGGTTGATGACTACTAGAGGAATTGAAATTAATATAAGTCAGCTGAGACATTAGCTCATGAAGTACTTTTTGCCAGGACCAAGGATAAGGAATGTGACAAAACAACTGCCAATGGCTATTATTTCTTCCTATTGATGCATATAGGGTCAAATGATATTGTGAAGAAGAACTACAAACAGATAACCACAGACTTTGAAAATCTGAGAACTGAGCTCAACAGTCTAGAGGTTCAGGTGATCTGATCAATTTCAATTTCATAAAAGAGGACAAGTAAAGGAGTAATAATGACAAAAATAAGGGAGATCAGTAACTAGAAATGTAAATGGTGTTGATGGGAGAACTCTGTGACCATGGTCTGAGTTATCTAGAAGATAAGCTGTTGACACAAAATATGTTGTACCTCAGACTGGTTAAAAATGGATTTGGCCAAAATTAGCAGGATCTTAAATTGAATGTTAAAATTACCTCCTAGCATATACTTTGTACAAGTGTAAATAAAGTGCTAATGCTTCAGTTATTGCACAACAAAAGATACATTCACAGTTATCAGTAGAAGGCAGGATTATATCCCACCTACAGAACCTATACGCATGAGTTAGAAATGCAGGTTCGGTCAAATTCAGTATATATTTCATTGCATATTTTGCAATACTAAATGAGATGGTAATAGAAAGAAGACAATGGCAATTACTGTTCAGCCCTAACTTTTCAGTTCCAATTTAATATAGCCTATCGCAATTTTCTCAATTATATGTTCCCTTGTCTAGTATCCTTAGAGCTAACTGTATTACACCTATACTTTTCAAAACTGTTCCTGTGCCACTTTGTTTTTGGGTGAAATACAAAATATTGGTTGGAAATACATCCATACATAGATGTGTTGTGTGTCTGTGTGTCTGTGTGTCTGTGTGTATGAATGATTCCCCTTCCCCTTAATGAGATCACCTTCAGTTGCCAAGGTTCTTCTTTATAACCAACTCAGTTCTTTTCCATTGAGGATCCTAAACTTCTTTTTGGCTTTGAAAAAGTCATAAAAGACATCTTTTAAAAACAGGCTTTATTTGTTGAACACATTGTTCAATGTGTTTATATTGTTTTTAATATATTGGATTTTATTTACATATTTATTATACAGTAAGATATTTGGGTAGTTTGTGAAATAATAAGCTGCAAATGATGACAAGATCAGACTACAGTGTTTTACAGAAATGCATGGAGTTACTGTGAGTGCTAACACTCTTAGTATGCACAATAGTTTCTCCTATTTTGTACTATATTGAACTTCAGTTCAGGTAAGAATTTTTAGACCATGCCCAATGACTTGCCAGTAGTGATCACACCTGTACTATGTATTCCCAATTTGTCATAAGACTGTTTCAGAAATTGCAAACATTCTGGATTTATCTTGGTCCAGAGCATATTGGCTGATCTCATTCAGTAGCAATAAGATGACCTTCCTTTTCAAGAAATCACATTTCTTTGTGATTTAATAAATATAAACCAAACTATGATTTGTATATATGGGTTTTATTTTATGCACATAGTTATCTGCAGGTAAACTATCTTCATCAGAGTAAGAAACTTAAGTCAGTCATTATAGGTGTGGTTCAGAAGAGAATATGTTTAATATTGTTGGTGCAAACATTTTATATTCTTTTATATTTGTTAACTAGGTGCCTGAACTAATTTTATTTGAACTTCTTTACATTTTTCCCTCTTATTTGAATGGAATGTTTTGGGTTGCCTACTTTGTCATTCCATTCAGCTTGCTATTAAGATATACCGTATGAGCAAGCTATTCAAAAGATTGTCTCTCAAGTCAATATATCTTTTTTTTAAATTCCACTAAATGTATTTCATTTTTAATATCAAGCAAAGAACAAAACATACTTGCAAAGCAGAGCCTTTCATTTATACTTCAAGAGTGCCTGAACCATTGTGTCAGAGTCCAAATTAGTATGTGGAGATTTCCAGTTTTAGGAAGAAACAGAATTTAATAAATCAGAAACATAATTTGAAACTTTCAAAAGGTTTTGTTTTCCATTTTGTCTATCTTGCAGTTTGAAATCAGCTGTTTCCTTTTTTTTTTTTTTAACTCTTAATTGTTGACCTGTTTGGATACAAAAAACACTTAATTTACTAACTGTACTGATATTATAAATCTACTCTATGATAAATGAATTAGATATAAAACTCTGCCAGGACTTCTGTTTTCACATCTTCTTCCTATTGAATCCTTTCTTTTAATTTTGGGTATCCCATATGATAGTAATTTTCAACCTTCCCTTGTATCACCTGAATAACTTCTCTAGACTAAGCAAACCCATTTGAAAAGTAGGAAGGTATTTCGGGCACTGCAGGAGCTGGAGGAAATCAGCAGCCTTCCTAACCGTTTTGCTGGTAGAAGCAACTTGAAGAGAATTTGGCTCAAATTAAGTTCCCAGCACTGCAATAAAACTCTAGATCCAACTCATGGTCTGTGTAATGTAGATGATGATGGTGGTGGTGGTGGTGGTGATGATGATGATGATGATGATGATGATGATGATGATGATGATTTGCCAAGGTTATATCTCAGCTTTTGTAAGGAGCTCAAGGCAGTGTATATAGTGTTCCCTCCTCCTGTTATCCCCCCCTCCCCATAATGCTGTAAGTAGCTTGGACTAATACAGAGAGCGACTGGTCCAAAGTCACCTAGTGAGCTTCTGTGGCTGAGAGTGGACTTGAATTTGGCTCTCTCCTTGCTACTGCAATGCCACAAGCTATGACACTATGGTTCTCTACCAGAGATGTCTCTCTTTAGCACATTCAGTTCCAATTTTTTTAAAAAAAAAATACAACTGTCAATCATTCAGGAATCCATAATGATTCTTATTCTTTAATACATTTCAACTGAATCATATCAAATTGAAAGGCAACATATCCAATCCAGAATGAATAGGCTGCATATCCACTGATTATAGCTAAGTATATTTAAAATTATGTTTGAATTTCACCTGATTGTTGACCTGTGAATCATATTTACTAATCTGACTTCTTTCTGCTTCCTTGATATTATCCTAACTAAAAATGGTAAAAGGAATAATTAGAATATGGGCATAAGATAGTACAAGGAATAGTCATGCCCAAATCTCCGCTCAGCCATTAAGAAAAAAAAAGGTTGACCTTGTTGCCTGTATGTATTACCTGAAGCTTATTGGACAAAACCCTTTTGTGCAATGACCTTGAACATTTTGATTTTCTCAGTCTAAATTTAGCACAAGTTTGTTAAAAAAATAAAATGGGGGAGAATCATGCATGTATTGCCTGAAGCTTATTGGACAAAAACTTATTTATAAATGTAGTAAATAATGAAAATTAGGATTTTGATCTTATTCATCTACCAGAAACAAAAACAGTGAATGTACATATATTAGGAGATAGATTAATGATGTTCATTAACATTTGGGATATGTTATTTATATTCCAGCTGGGAAGTTCTGAGATTTCTTCTCTCCAATCTAAGATGGTGGATAGAAGAGTATGCCTTTGATGGGTTTCGATTTGATGGTGTATCATCTATGCTATATCACCATCATGGAATTGGTAAGTTTAATTGTGACCATATCACAATCTGAATTATTAATAGTTTCATCTGAAAATCCTACGGTAAAGCCTATAACTTTTACTTTCTGCACTTGACACTTCTATTATTTTATCTTATTAGGTGAAGGGTTTAGTGGAGATTACAATGAATATTTTGGTATGCAGGTTGATGAAGATGCAGTGGCATACCTGATGATGGCAAACTACATGATACATTTTTTGCATCCAGAATGTATAACTATAGCAGAGGTAAAGCTTACATGACATTAACAGAATTACTTTGAACTATTTATTTGAGGCTGTTTTGACTGAATCAGTAATCCGTCACAATTATAGTAATTCCAGTTTATTTTTTAAGCATGATCCAGGCTCTGTTAAACATTTTACTGATTTCATCTGCAGAATTAAATATATGCTCTAAAGTATATTCTTGTGCATGTGTATGTGAGGGTTCTTTGTTTTCCAAAGACTGGACACACAACAGTGTAGCAAATCTCTACAAAATGCGTAGTGCAGCACACACCTTCCCCAACAATAGACTATTGCTCTCCACCTATCTAGGACTTGCAAGGTGATGTTGCCATGTAAATATGTCTTTAATACTCAGTTCAAGCAAAAGTCTATAGGTCTGTAAGTGGCATACAACCTTCATCTCCCTCCAAACATTCTTACTCTGGTTGGGATGAGGTGTTGCTTCAGTGTGGTTATTCTTCTTCTAGTTGCTACTGAGCTCCTGGCAAAGCTCCAAGCTCTAGGCAGGATTCCCACCAGGATATGCCACTCACCATGACTTCTGGTCCTGGCAGTTGAATGATAGTCCTCTCGCCTGCTTGTAATAGCTTCCAATCTCCAGATGTTGCCTCCGCTTCCCTATCTGCATGCTGTTTGCTTATCACATTTCCTCCTACACACAATTCTCCCCCTCTGTCTTAGCATTTGCTTTTCTAAGCTAAGAGCTTGGGTGGGGTGAGGCTACCTCTGGACGTCAGCAAGTCCTTGAAAACTCCAGGGGGTGGTTCAGTTACACCAACAGCTGGAACGCCGGCTTGGATGCTTGTGAGTAAACTTTGAGTGAATGAATGAATGAATGAATGAATGAATGAATGAATGAATGAGGGAAATGGGGTGAGAAGTGTTTCTGCATGGCTGCAGGTACTTTTCCCAAGCACAGACAGCAACCCCAACTTCACTTCCTCACAGTGTATTCCAAGGCAAATCGCACTGAGTTTAGACATACGTAAGCAAGTATGTCTAATATGCTCATTAGAATTGTAATTCTTTTTAACAAATGAACTTTCTCATGACTTAACTCTTCTATAATATAGTTATGACTTTGGCAGTATCTCTCAATACTGCCAAAACAGCTGAATTTTATGCATCTGTCTTTGTAACTCCAACCTTTATCAGGAACTAAATGTTCCTCCTATTTCAAATTCATTATGAATATTGTTTGGTATGTTTAGTTCTGCGTCCATGAACTATAAATAACAATATATTTGTCAGAAGTATTATTTCATAGGATATTGCTAGAATTGCTACTATTGTGAGCAAAGAACTACATATAGAAAGCTTTACACATTTTTATCTTTTACTGTTTAGAATTTTTAACTATTTAATATTTAAGTTGTACTGGTCATGGAGAAGTATTACAGTGCATTTTAAACAAAAACTGATGAAGCAATTATGGGATGTATTAAACTTAAAATTGTCTTATTGATTTTGGGGTTCTTTTCAAATAAAATGAACCCATCATCCAGTGAGCCACAATAGGGTGATCAGAATTCCTACCTGATCATCTTTTTGCATTTTCTCATATACTTTTTTGTTAAGCAAGATGTTCCTTCAATTTATTCTAGTTAAACATTTTATTTTATTGTCTAGTGGGAGCTTCTGTACAAGATGTGGAATTGATCCACATGCTTATGGCAGAAATAAATTGGGAGAGAAGAACTATTGATAATGTTCTAAATTACAAATGGCTAGCATGACTTTGATCTTGCACGCAATGATAGTAGAGTGAATGGTGCTACAGAAAAGGAACTCATATTGTCTAGGGCAGGATTGATTTGTAATACTGTTCTATGTGATAAATTACATAACTTTTAAAAAGTATTGTGGATGTTTTCCAACAAAAGACAGATGTGCATCAGTTTCCTTCCCTATACACTGAGAAAATAAGTAAAACTTAGTACTGACAGTATTCCAGATCTGCTTCTGTTATACTAGTGTGCAATTAATTATTAGCAAGTGAAAACAATGAATAGTCATCAACATTTTGTCCTTTATTAGTATTAACTTGAAACATAGTATTATGTTTCAAGTTAATATCATATACTGCCTAATATTCATGGCACTTTGAAGTGTGAGAAAAAAATATGAAGAGGAAACAACTTGCTTTCATAATGTTTATCCCATAGAGATTGCAGATTAATATATTGTGATTCTTTAATATTGAATGATATGTAAAATGTTTCTATTATTTATGAATGAATAGTAAATATTCTGGTAGATTCCCCTCCTTATTTTCAATTCCAGATATTCTTTCTTTATAATATTTCTTTACTTGTCAACTAAGTCTGTATAATTTTTCCAGGATGTTTCTGGAATGCCAGCACTTTGTTGTCCAGTAATAGAAGGAGGATGTGGATTCGATTATCGGTTGGCCATGGCAATTCCTGACAAATGGATTCAGGTGAGAATATGATCCCCCCCTTGCTTTGCCACTTTCCTCACCCATGTTCCCATATATGTAATTAAATACTTAGAATATGACAAATGTCTCTGTGAACTGGACTCACTCCTATTCTGTATCCTAATTTTTGCCAAAGAAAGGGGGAAAAAATGGGTCCTCTATATATTTAGCAAAGTTTTCCCAGTTTGTATCCTCAGCATCTAATTAAAACTCCCATGTGTATTGGAATTACAGCTCCCATCATTCTCAGCCAGTGGTCTCAAAAGTAATCTGGAAGCTCCAGAAAGTTATGCTTGTATAGAATACTAAGCTTTGTGTTTCCAAAGCTCAGTGTAACATATGACTAATTATTTTACAATAATATTTGATTGTTTGGCTTTTATTTTGTGGTTTTGTGGACAGAATTTTGATAATCCTTACAGCAAGCTTAACTCCTAACAAAATGGAGATTAAAAATGTATCTGTTATGCACATGAAATTGTACAAGGATTTTATAATACATTAATTGCATATTTATGAATCTAGTGCCTTAACTACTGCTAAACATATTTCCATGAAAAGCTTGCCAATGTTGCACTCTAGTGATAAAAAGTAAGACCAAACATTTTTAATTTCTTTAAGAACAAAAGCAAAAAATATGAACACTAAATAAATCCAAGCTCTTCTGTGAGGATATGGATGCTTTCATATATAGAAATAATTAAATTTTGGAAAAAAATATTTCAGAAACATTCCCATAAATTAATACATTACACATTTATAGAGATCCATGCTTATAAACCTAGCATAAAGTGACAATAATTATGAAAATAGTATGTGTCTTGAGTCAGGCCACTATATACTATAGAAATGTAAGGTAATGTAATATTAACATATTTCATCTTTGCAAAATGTGCAGTTATTTGTACCTTGAAATATGTACATTATTCCAGAGCACAATTCATTTTTTCATCTGTGTTCAGATCTCTAAACACATACTTTTGAAACAAATGTGATCTATTTTCCAGTAGACAGAATATTTATTAATGTTGCTTCAGGGTATGTTTTCCCCATCATTAGCTAATTTCTTTTTCATATTCTGAAAGTGCTATCAAAGGCATCAAAGGCATCCTGCTAGTGCAGATCTTCTATTACTTGTAAAAAGCCTCTTTCATCCTTGTGCAATTGTAAATCCATAAATCATAAACTACAGGGCAAACATTTTCATAATGTAGTATGATTTAATTATGTCAGCTGGTATTTGGGTGAGTTATTCAGCAAAATCTTGTAGAATAGTGGAGAAAGAAACCTTTGTCCTTCTGTTTTTGTTAGATGCAGCTTAAAGTTTTGGGATTGTTTCTTGTCCAGACCATGGACAGGTTTCTGTCTGTCTGTCTGTTTTTTTAATCTCATCAAAGCTACAGTACATGAAACTCTGATGCTGCTGTTTATAAAGTAATTTGAAAGGGTAAGAAAGAAAGAATTAAAAATAATAAGAGTCAGGCTGTGATGTAGGCTGATTGTCATATTACTTTTCAATAAAGTTTCTATCTGCTTTTTCATATAGAATACTGTAAATAAAAGATATACATGACTGAATGCCATTGGGAGTTAAAACAGAGTATTTTAAAGTTTTGTTTCTTATGGTAAATAAATGTGAAGATTGGAGGGTGTGTTTGTGTGTGTGTGCTATGTGTTCTTCAAAGTCTTGATTTGCATTTTTTTTAATTAATACATTTCATATTTTTATCCGATTTTTTGTTTGTTTGTTTGTTTTGAAAGAAGCCGTATTGTTCTTAATAGCATCTCTGACTGCTGCCTGAAGTTAATATGGGCATGCACAGTGATGCTGTGAAAGAGTTCGGTCCATTGTGATTTCTGCTTTATAGGATTTTGTGCTCTCTTTGACATATAGGATAATTCCATTCCTAATACATGCTTCCATATCTTTTTTTTTTTACTGCTTATATTTGAGATAATCATAACTCACTGATTATTTGTATTCTACCACATTTCTGTAATGCTTGCTAGATCTAATGTTTTAACTCCCATTTTGCCCCAGAATTTGTTGGTACCATGATCTCACCCAGGTATTAATACTATGCAGCTCTGCCTGTCTAACTCCCCAAGAAATGGTCTGTGCCACATTCAAAACCTCTCATCATCTTTGTATCCTTGAGTAATTCCAGATATTCTTCAAGGGCAGCCCCAGGTAGCGTGAATTGCAGTACTCCATAAAGTTGGTGACCAAAGCATGGGTGACTTTGAACAATAAAGTTAGATGCATAATTAGCAATTCTAAACTTCATTTTGACACTGAAATATCAGATTAAATATATTTTTTTAATTTGCAAAACTCTTCCTGTATTGTATGCCATAAAAGCAAAATACACAGATAACACCTTCTTTCAATTTGAGCTAATACATTAATCAAAGGAGTATGCAGGATTGCATAACAAGGAACAGGCAGATTTAGTGATGAAATTTCTGTTTAGTCAACCATAAAAATAATGGCATGTAGCCCCTACTGTTTTACAGAAATAGAGAGAAAATGAATTTAAGATACGCATAATAAGTTGTTGGTAGAGATTTTGGCAGAAAAATAATACTTTTCTTCAATTTTTATGTATGTTAAAAGGTAAAGTTTCTCAACACAAGCTCAACTCCTGGTAACTCCATGGAAATGTCCATGTTATTTTCTTGGCTATGACAGAGACATAATTTCCTATTATTTTCTGGATTTTTTTTTTTTTTACTTCTGAGTTTAGTTTACAGCCATGCAATTCCTGAAGATATCCTATCCAAACATTAACTAGGTCTGACTTTGTTTAGATTTTTTAAGATAAACCAAGGTTAGCCATGTCTTGCCAATTGCTGTGACGGTGCTATATTTGTTGTGTTATATATGGAGCTCATACACAGTAACTTACCATTTCAAAATTTCTAAAAAGATACTGAGCTTGACATTAAGAGGATAAATTTAAAAAAAAAATGACACAGAACAAGAATCAGAATTATTCCTTTTAATTTTCAGATAATTAAAGAGCGTAAGGATGAAGACTGGGACATGGGAAACATTGTGTTTACTTTAACAAACAGACGATATGGAGAGAGATGCATTGCCTATGCAGAGAGTCATGATCAGGTACTGTAACTACTCAGCAGTTGATGCTTACAACAATTAGAATTAGATTGCAACCATCCATGACTCTTTTTTTTTTTGCTTTTATTTCTTTAGAAATAAAAAAATAAAAAAATAATGAATTATAATTTTTCTCCCTCCAAAAAAGTTCAGTTTCCAAACACAGCATTATTCTTTGTTCAGAGTAATATTGATTAGTCCTTCCATTATGTCAATAGAAAGCCAATTTGTAAACAGAAAGCCAGTATGTATAATCTGTCCATGACTGAAAATCTGGGTTGACGCTGTGTCCTGTCTTTCTATTGTAAAGGAGTAATAAGTTTTGCTATGCCCCATGCTTGATAGATCCATAGTGCTTCATACAATAATACATTCCAAATTGTTGGCATATATCACACCCACATCTTTAAGCCATATTACTCTTTCCAAAATCATATTAAGAAATTTATGAATACTAACCCAAACAGGACAATACTGAGACAAACACATATCATATACATAAGGTAACCCTCCAACAGTTCATGCTTCCAGAACCAGCTATGATTCTTAAATTGGTTGTGTGCTAATAAGTTTCGATTTTCTGACAAGAGAACAGACCTTGTAAAAACATTCATTTCACCACTTGGAAGGGCTGATTAGAACTATTATTATAATGTTAATCATATTTGTATTTCATTAATTAATAGCAATGTGTTTTCAGGGACTGTTGGAATTACACTAGCACGAACAAAGTGCATTCCTAGAAGTGTTAAAATATCTTCTGGTAGATTCAGTGGAGCTTTCCCAGGTGTTTATGCATTTATGTGTGTGAGTCTTCCAGCTGACATAACCTGTACAACACATCAAGAAGGCATGTTTTGCTGATGATAGCTTCCTTCATAAAGTGCTACTGTGAATATTTTGCGTAGTATTTTTGAGTGAACTCATATCCTTATTTCACTATAGTAGATCTCTGTAACTGAAGTAATGATTGACTTCTAAATTAGAATATAATAAATGTCTGAAAATGGTAGTTTACTCTTTCTTTCTGTCTCTTATTCTCTCCTTCCTGTGGAAATCTGTTTTGTTTTATTTATTGCTGTAGTTAAGAGGCTGATGGGATATGGTAGAATAATCCAGAAGTCATATATGTAAAGCTGTTTCAGATTTCCCATAAATTAAAGCTATATTTCATGGCCTGAGCACTTTAAAAATCTTATAAATAGGTATTTCTACATGAAAATGTAATATGTGTTCATTGTCCTCAAGTGTTTATTGTCCTTAAATATTAACTTTCATTGATAGCACACCCCTTTGGTTTTTGCCATTATTGATCACCAGGAAGCAATATATGACTAGTTTCATCCTCACTGGAACTCATCAGGTGCACACAGTCATTATAGTTAGTATTAGTTCTTATGTGTTCACACTGTCCTGTTCCTGGTTTCAAACACACACACACATGCACACAGTTGTTAGGTAATGGTAAGCAATTTACTGAAGATTGAACAGACAAGCAAAGGAACAGAAATCAGAATCTTATTTCTCTGATTTCAAATTCAGAGCCTCTGGAGATAAGGCTTGCCTGAGTAGTATCACTTTCCACAAGAACATGCAGAAGAGAGTTAAGATTCAAGATTCAGTTCAATGTTCAAAGAGCCAAGTAAGGTTCATCGGCCAGTCCAAGGATCAGAGTGTCAGGTTTCTTACACAAGAAGAAGGCAACAGTACTCCAGACACAGGAAATCAGATGGGTCACATGAATCAGAGATGCCTCTTAAAACATGCCACAACCAGCTTTTTAAAGTTAAGGCAGGTACATTCTTGCTTGGCAAAGAGCCTCATTGAGTGTCTTTGCTATGTTCTCTACTCTACTCACCAAGTCCAAGGACTTGAAGAACATATTTCATCATCTGACTGCTCCAGCTGTTCCGATGATACCTGTGTTTGATCAGCCACAGGTGATTCCTGGCTTGGTGTCTCCTGAGGATGGCATTCCATTGGGTCATCTGGAGCAACATTTTGAAACTCACAGGTATCAGATTCCTGGGCCATGACACAAACTCCCCTAATGGAAATGGATTAAAAACGTGCAGATATACAGTGAAATTTTTTTAAAAAATTCTCCTTTGGTCAGGGCGGAGTCATGGATGAGGGCATGACACAAGGTAAAAACTTTCTGTCTCTAGTGTGAGAGCTCAAAATAAGTACATGTATACTACTCATAAACAAACAGCATACTGAATTCATCTATAAGATGTCCTTAATTTGTGTCCTATAAAACATTAATATCATGAAGAATTTTTTTTCCCTGCCTCATTTCCTGCCTCATTTATTTATTTATCAAGGCCCTTGTTGGTGATAAGACTTTGGCTTTTTGGCTGATGGATGCAGAGATGTATAACTATATGAGTGTTCTTTCACCTCTCACACCAATTATTGATCGAGGAATACAGCTTCATAAAATGATACGACTCATTACTCATTCTCTTGGAGGAGAGGGCTACCTCAATTTCATGGGTAAGTCAGTTGGGATATTATCTTCTGATTTCCTTCAGCATAGTACAACTGTGATGACATTTTCTTGTTACAAGTTGGACATGAACTAAGTAGAGAGCCAAAGCATAGTAGGCTCCTCTACATGAATAATTTCCATTAATTTCTATGGTTCTTGCTCCCAGCTGAGGACATAGGCAATAACAACCTAAGTATGGTTGTAACTCATAGACTCTTTTTATTATTATGTTGAATAATTGACGTTGGAAGAGTTCTGTTGTTTGTGCTGTTGAATAATTATTGATATATTATAATGTTTTATTAGTTTCTACAAATATGAGTCAAATGAAGTTAGTAAATTGTGTAAGTCTCTTACCAAAAGCATGTAAGAGATCTTTGTGTGTGTGTCTGTGTGTGTGTATTTATACTAGATGAATAGAATTTTTGCCTTTTTAGGAGTGGACAAAAATAAGTAGTGTCAAACATGAATGTTGCGTTAAACTAGATTTATTAAATTATACTACATCTGGAACAACATGTGAACTAATATTAATAATAACTAGTAAGTAACCTAACAATCTCATTCTTCTCCTATATGTTAGCTAACTATATTTGGCTCTGAATTTGAACATATGTGTTTGGTTGTTTTTGCTATTTCTGGCACTGCCTGCATTAAAATTTGTGCTGAAGGAAGCACAACATTCTGATTGTGCTACAGTCTGTCAGAGATAAATTCTTCAGTAACAAAGTAATAAACTGAAGGCATTTCTTCTGCCTTCTAGATGTCTAAAGTGTAAGGAATGTCCCGTTCGACAGTTACAAACAAAGCCAGGACTGGCTTGGCACATTTACATTGCTCATTTATAGTTGTCCCAATTCCCCGTTGCTAGGTTACATATTACAGATTAGATTACAGATTGCCCCCTGTAATCCCCCCTTTTGCTCGAATGGCAGGTTCAGCCCAGTTCTCTTGTTTCTTTGATTGTTGTTGCCTATGGCGTGGTCCTTGCCTTCATCGGGGCTTCTGTCACGCACACAGCCGGGAGCTTCCCCTCGCGCGCTGATCTCTTCCTCAATTCCGCGGCTCTTTCCTTTGTCCATAGCACCCGCGGCCCTCTGGCTTTAACACAACGCATCCACTCCAGATTAGTAAAGTGGCGCCAGGTGGCCCATTCATTAGCTTGCGGTTTCGTACTTTCTCTTTCTGCGCTAGCGCTCGAGCGGTGAAATTGACTAAAGCGCGCCTGGGCAAGTTCCTAGCCATGCAGCGCCGGCTGAACCTGACATAAAGGTATTCATTTAAATAAACATAAAACAATAATTGTTTTATTTTTTCTTTTCTCATATTGCCCAATCCATTCTTAAGTCATGCCATCTTGTATTAGCTTTAAGAATAAACTTCTATATGCCTAATTGCAGATTAAGTAGAAAAATATATTTATCCTCATCAAAGTATCTTGCATCTCATCTACCCAAGTGGATAAGCAAGTAGCAATACATGAATTCTCTCTTTCCTGGTAAGAACAGTCTGACTGCTTCTCCCCCCTTTTGGGGAGAGTAAGTCATTATTTTGTAGTCATTCAAAGGACATGTGTGATATATAGTATACTGGGGTATTAATGCTATTCAGTTAAATAATTCCAAATAACTTCCCCCAAGATGCAGGAAAAACACTTGTTGTTGCCTTTTGGGTGCAGCTTGAACTAGATGGTGGAAGGAAACATTTTCACAATTTGTTTCAACTGCTTATTTGATTTATATTGAAATGCTGCTAAGGTCAACATGTGATTTTGTTGTGGTGGTGGTTTAATTTTACATACCTACATAATAGATAGGAACCAAGAGGGAACCAAATTCCTAAGAAACAAGTTTTGATATCAGTTGGTGAAATATGATTGTTGAATTATACCTTGCCTTTCAATCTCAGCATATCCAGATGAACCAGAAAGAGACCATTGTGAATGGCATTTAAATCAGTTGACTGGTCCAGGAAAGCCAACTGGAACAATATACCAAAAATATTTTGTTGGCATAAGTTATTATCTAAAGTGTTTCTAAAGTATTTTGTTTCTAAACTGAGAAACAAAAAGAACAAGTTTAAAAAAAATAGAAAGAGGGTCATATAACAAAATGAGAATATTAGTAAAAATCCTGAATCTGCAAGGATTGAGTCAGGGAAGCTCAGGAGGAGCTAAGTCTTGCTATGAATGTCAAAAATAACAAAAAGGTGTTCTTTGGTCGTATCTAGAACAAAAGGAAAGTCAAGGAAACAGTGGTCACAGAAGATGGTGATAGGCAACAGGGAGAAAGCTGAACTGCTTAATTCCTACCTTGTCTTTTTTTAAAAAATAATAACTTTATTAAATTTTTAAACAAGAAAAATAAAAACTAACAGGTACTAATATTTAAGATAAAGTAAAAAATAAAGCAAAGAAAGAAAGAACAAAGCCAAAAGTGCAAAAAGAAAAGAAAGAAGTATAAGGAAATGACTTCTGATTTTCTTTTACAACAGTTATAGTTATATATTTAAATTGAATTCTTACTCTAGAGTTACAATGTAACTCTCATTTTTTCTATCATATATATATATATTTCTAATCATCAAACCCATATATCATAATTTCATTTTATTTTGTTTCACGCAAAAAGTCTAAAAGGGGTTTCCAATCAGCATTGAATTTAATCAGTGTCTTTTCTCTAATTAAAGCTATCAATTTAGTCATCTCAGCAAGCTCCATCATCTTCATGATCCACTCTTCCATTTTGTGTAATGTCAAATCCTTCCACCATTGTGCCTGTAAAAGTCTCACAGCTGTTGTCATGTATAAAAACTTTGTCTTTTTAAAAGAAAAAAGAAAAAAAAAGTCTGATTTGTCAGAAGCAGCCTTGCGGGGAGCAGAAAAGAAATCAAAATAGGTAACTATTGGTAAGAGAACACCTAATTGTCCTGAAGGAATTCAAGTCTCTTGGATCAGATGGATTATATCCAAGGGCAGTGTTTTTCAACCTTGGCAGCTTTCAAATGGGTGGACTTCAACTCCCAGAATTCCCCAGCCAGAAAGGCTGGCCGGGGAATTCTGAAGTTGAAGTCCACCTATCTGAAAGCTGCCAAAGTTGGGAAACCCTGCCCATGAGTGTTAAAGCAACTGGTGAATGTCATCTCAGAGGCACTGACTGAAATCTTTGAGAAATCTTGAAGCACAGGGGAAGTGCCAGAAGATTGGAGAAGAGCCAATGTTATTTCAATATTATAAAAAGCAACACTTTCTTCATAATTAACTAACAAAAGATACACTTTGCCATTATGAGTTGAGTTTGAAAAATTTAATTGCATACATTTTTAAAAAACTCATCATGATCAGTTAGTGAAATTGTGTTTCTACAGATGTTGATCATGAATGAATGTCTATGTGTGCATAAAATTCAGTCTGTGAAATGAAGTACTAAATAGCATTGTTGAGAAAATGTGTAGGGAAAAGAGTCTTCTACCGTACCATGCAGCATGCTTTTCAGATAAATTTGTTTTTACAATTCAGATAATTTTTTTAAGTTGGATTGGTGGACACATATGATATTTAAAATAATATGTAAAAAGTATTAAATAAAATATTTGAAATTAAATATTGTTTAATGAGTGTAGCCCTTCTTCAATTCCCCAGTCATGTTTTATTAGCAAAGATGGGGAATAATGGTGGGTTCATCATGTTGTGTTAAACTGTATTAAAAAAAAAAATGCCTCGTCAAATATTCAACTTCCAAGCTGTTTAGAACATTATCATTTAAGGTTTTGAGATTCTGTTCCCAGTGACTAAACAATATACCCATGGTGTCTACAATATACCACAATATGGTCACTATAGCACTCCAACTTGTGTTACTTCACAATTATATTGGGGATAGTATGTAGACTAATAATTATTGACATCTTTACTTTCCATGTATTAGTATAGTCTTCTTTCAGAACTATTTAAGTCAGCAGCCATCACTATATCTCACATAACTGCAATATACATTGGAATAAATGCCTTTATTCAGGCCTAAATAAGCTTAATTGTATGTTATCAATTTCTAGAATTTTGACATCGCACATATTTGATATACTTCCATCATATTATCATCACACTAAGCTAAAGAACTCCAAACACTGACTAATTCTTCCTTGATTATTTAGGCTTCTTGCTTTTGCACATTTTGACTCTCTATAGATTTCTCCTTCCTTCCTTCCTTCCTTCCTTCCTTCCTTCCTTCCTTCCTTCCTTCCTTCCTTCCTTCCTTCCTTCCTTCCTTCCTTCCTTCCTTCCTTCCTTCCTTCCTTCCTTCCTTCCTTCCTATAGGATAGAGCTGATTTGTACTGAGTGACAGTTCCCCTATCTTAGACTGAGTAAAAAATGGTGTTAATGTTGTTGTGGAAAAATAACAATCCACTAAAATATGAACCAAAACAATGGAGCTCTGAAACAAAGCTTCTTTATTAAAATATCCTACAAAACTGAACACTGGGATCCTGATCAAGCAGACCAATAGCCCTGACAATAGAGTGGCAAAGCATTACGTAGGAGGTAGAAAAGGTACATCAACAGTCATGAATAATTAATTGTATTATATAGACAGGAAAAAAAAAACCAACTCTGGATCAGTAACTCTATATCAGCCAGACCTAGATTTGAGGATGGCACCTCAATCTTGTTCTTAACCCTGTTTTATATGTGTTAAATCAAAGGATAGACATTCTTTTTTTTCATATTTTGATAAATTGACCTTTATGAACCTTCTCAAAATACAAGTCTACATCTTGTTATCTGCCTTCTGCTTTGTCCCTCTGGTCACTTTCAGCTGAATCAAAGACTTCCTGAATCCCAGCAATTTTATTATTTCTGTATAATTGTGCTTCTAACTGCCAAAGAGCATGATTTAAACATAAAAATCAAAATCTTAACTAAAAATAACCCACTACTTTTAAAGGTGCTTAACTTATGAATTCCACAATGTTGATTCCTTTCATATTCTGGAAGCTAAACAAAATAGTGTATGTGTGCATACTTTTAAGTCAGTTGTGTTCCTTTTCTCCACACAGAATCTAATATACCATTGTACTGTTCATATTTAAAATATTTATTTGAAAATATTTATTTGGAATCCTTAAGTTTTAGATTTCGCCACATGGGACAACCTTATATCATCTACAGTTTCTGCATTTTCTTAAGACTAATTCTCAATGAATCAGAACTTGTTTGTAGTATTCAGATACTACATTACAAAGTGAGGATCTGTTTAATGTAATGGTTCTTACAAAAAGTATTCCTAACTATAGATTTTTAAATGAGATTTATGATATCTTTATAGAAACATAGGCTAGAACCTGTCTTCTGTGTAGGCAAACATTTCCTGTACTGTGTGGATGTGTTAGAAATATAGTCATCACTTTTACCATCTGAGTTCCCTAATGGAATTACAGAGTTACCTCCTTAGTTCTGGAACAAATGCAATATTTTTATTTCCTAATCGACACCATGCATAGACTTGATAGTTACTTTATTCATAAAATGCTACACTTGGGAGTCTGAAATTGCCAAGTAACAGAGCTATATGAAGACAGGAACATTGAGAAACTTCCATATTTGTTAATTAAATTTGAATTATTATTATTTCTTTCCTCTACTTCACTGGCATTTTACAAATATGTTAAACTATATGTTTATCAAATGGCACTTGGCAGATAAATATATTTCTACTGATATGTGTGTGTTTACCATTCTCAGTTTATTCAAGTAATAATAACAATAATAATAAATTGCAAAAGGCAGCTTTACTTGGAACAGCTTATATCCTGTGACAATACCTTTAACACCATCAAACCATCAAACAACAACATCTGCCTATTCCAGGTCCTTGGGAAGGACTTGATAGGTGGATAAAAATGCCAAATCCATTCTAAACAACTGGCTGACTATGCGACAATAATAATAATAATAATAATAATAATAATAATAATAATAGTAGTAGTAGTAGTAGTAGTAGTAGTAATAGCAGCATTGTTGCTGTCTTGTTTGTAATAAACAGGGAAGAGGCTTACATTGATGAACCTGTATCTCCAATTATTACAGATTGTATCTGGTGTTTAATTTGTCCCTTTTAGGCATATTTTAAAACATATTTTCTAATTAAAAAAAGCATCGGTGACCTGAGATCAAGCTATTTGAAAGACCATATGTTCACTTGTGAACCTTCTTTTCAACTGAAGACTTCTGAGATTTTTCATCATATTGCTAAGTATATGCTAGGTATATGTAATTCACTAGTCTTCCAAGTTTTCTCATGATGTTACATAGCTTTCCCAGTCTGGGCTCCTCTAACTCTGTTGGTCAGAAATGTAGTATATCTAGAGGACTTTAGGTTAGAGTAATTGATATAATTTGTATATGTGCGTTTTAACTGTATTGTTCATACCTGAAGATAGCTATTGTAATTAAAATTGGCTCAGCCAAATAGTAATTTGGAATGAATGTTTGCTAGTTAATGGTGAAGAAATTGTTGCTTTAAAAAAAAAACTGACTGAAAATATAACTACAGAGATCTCTTTAGCTTGCAATACAGTTTTCAGTTCTTCCATTTAAGTTTATCAGCACCGGGTATATATTGCAGTTCAAGTTATTTTGACAATTTCCTTATTGTCTTCCATGGTCTGTCAATCTGTAAATCCCTAATGAGTATTTTAAGCCTTAGTCCCTTGCTCTGTAAACAAAATACATCAAGCTGGACATGGGTCTGAGTGATAGTATTGTGCTGCAGGAAAACAAGGGTGAAGGTATTTTTTACAAATCATTATTATCTAACCAAAACTCCAGAAGTGGCAGAATCAGATTGATTATGTTACCAGCCCTCTCTAAACACACTCCATGGACTTCATATTTGCAGCTGACAAGGGAGAAATAAATAAACTTGCCATTTTACTGGAAGAATATACCACATTGTTTCCTGACTAATGATGGTAATGATAATAAGTAATTATATAAAGTAACCCAAATGTTACTAGCTTATGGATTTTTATATATGTTACCCACTGCAACAACACCTATATCACCTTGCAATTATCTAAAGAAGAGCTAAAGGTTTAAGAAGCAAATTAAAGGACAACAGGAATCCCTGTTGAGTGCCATGACATACTTTTAGGTTCAGGGACAAATACATCAGTGATTAATTTTACTATAGAATGAAGATACCAAATTGTAATTCAATGTATAAAAAGTGATTGAAAACCAATCACTTTTTAGAACACACTCCAGAAACTTAGTTTGAATCATATGAAAAGGTTAATTAAGAAAGCCAAATCCAATTTATTTGCAGCTATCTTTAGAAAAAAAAAAAAGCAATCACCAAATGAATATTATAAGAAGTCTGATTTTTTTTTTAAATAAATCCTGACTGAGTTGGATACATTATAAATTTATATACCGTAATCTACTAACAAGTGTTATGGTTAATAACCCAATGTCTACTTTAAGCACCTATATTGGTCTATAACTTTCACATCTAGTAGAGTCTTTGGCTTTAGGATTACTGTAACATAAGCTTTGTGGGATGAAACAGAACATTTAGTAAGATTAAATGACACAGTACAGACCTGCAGTAGTATAAGTGTCAATAAATCTATATAATTCAGTTAGGAAAACTGCAGACCAGGGGTAATGCATCTTTTCCAACTGGGTAGAACTAAAATCTCTAGATTTTAAGATTTTTTTTAGCTCTGAGAAAAGATATTACACATCCAAAAATATATCCTTGAGGAATCCCAAACAGTAAAAAGAATGTAATAGAGTCTCTATTGACAACAATGATAACAAGATAAATATATTTTACTGGACTTAAAGTTTTAAATTTCAGTGAAAGAGTCAAAGGAATATGGAGTGAAATTGCCATTGGAACAATTGAAGAATCCCTAGTTGATTTACTAGGCAAGAGGAAATTAAAAAGGAAAAACAAAACTGATAAAAAACTAAGTCTGAACAAGGAAAACGAAGTATAGCTGTTTTGTTTTGAATTCAGCCAACACCAAATATCTATCAAGTAAAGTACCAGGATATATGTTTTGGTAAAGACTTGAAGGAGGAACAGGAAGAATCATCATCATCACCACCACCTCATCATCAGAAATAATAAAGCAGCAAATAACAGCCATAGCCAAGAAGATCAGCAGATACAAAGGCTGAATCTCCAATTTCAGTCAAATGAGAAATGTTTCTACCAATCCATCAATGGAGAGACTGCAGTGAACCAGTCAACACCTGACAAAGAAGAAACAGTGCTGTTTTGGACGCAGCTATGGGACAACCCAAAGAAATACAACAAGAATGGGCTTGGATAAAGGAAGTGGATAAGAATTTTAAAAAAGCTGAAATGAAAGAACTTGTAATAACAGCAGAAATGGTGGAGAAAAAGGCAAGGAAGATCAAGAATTGGTCAGCACCAGGAGAAGAGGAACTGCATGGTTTTTGGTTGAAACATCTGACTGCTCCTCACCCACTCATTGCCAGGCAGTTTAACAACATACTGCAAGGAGGTGAAATTGAAAATTGGTTAACATCTGGCAAAACCTACCTGATAATGAAAGATCCACCAAAAGTGGCAGCACCAGGCAACTACAGGCCAATTACCTGCTTGCCAACAACTTTCAAATTGCTAACTGATGTGGTAGCTGATGCAGTCCAACAGCATCTAGTTGAAAACAAGCTCCTTCCATCTGAGCAGAAAGGAAACCACCCAAACAGCAGAGGAACAAAAGATTACCTCCTCATTGACAAGATGATTTTGGAAAACTGTAAGAGAAGGAAGACCAACTTAAATGTAGCTTGGATTGATTACAGGAAGGCATTCAACTCCATGCCACACGATTGGATAATCAAATGCCTAGAAATAACAGGAGTCAGTAGAAACATCAGAAGCTTTGTGCAATGATCAGTGGCACAGTGGAAGACAGTTGCTGGTCAGTGGTCATAGACTTGGAGAGTTTAATATCCAGAGAGGAATCTTTCAAGGAAACTCACTATCACCACTACTGTTTGTCATTGCATCGATTCCTCTGTCAACAATACTGAACAAGTCAGGCCATAGCTACCAAACATCAAAAACATGTGCAGGCTATCCCCTCCTTTACATGGACAATGTCAAGCTATGTGGAAAAACACCATCTGAAACAGAATTGCTGTTCAACATTGCCCAAATATACAGCTAAGATATTGCAGCGGAATTTGGACAGGACAAATGTGACCATCAACAGGGGAAAAATAGTGAAAACTAAAGGAATCAAGATGCTCTATGGGAATAATATCAAGAGGCTGGACAAGAAGATCACTACAAATGCCTGGGCATCCTTCGAGCTGACATCAAGCATATTGAAGTCAAGAAGAAGATTAGGAGTGAATACATCATAAGTGTGAGGAAGATCTTAAAGTCCAAACTCAGTGGAGGAAACGCCATCAAGGCAATTAACATCTGGGCAATTCCAATCATTAAATACACAGCTGGAATAGTGGACTGGACTCAAGCAGAACTAGAAGGTCTGGTTAGGAAGACCAGAAAAATAATGACAGTGAATGATGCCCTTCATCCGTGAGTGTTGTTGACAGACTCTACTTACCAAGGAGCATAGATGGGCATGGAATGTTGCAAGTACACCAGATAGTTGAAGAAGAAAAAAGGGCACTAGAAGAATATCTGAAGGATTGTGATGAAGATGCACTGAAGCTAGTATACCATGTAGACTTACTGAATACTGAAGAGACCAAACTGGCTTACAAGAAAGACCAAATAAAGAATAGAAAAGAAACATGGCAAGGTAATGTATTACATGGCCAGTACACACACACACACACACACAAAACTAGCAGCCAAAGCAGATAACAACAAGACCTGGCAATGGCTAAGAGCAGGAAAGTCAAAGAAAAATACAAAGGGGCTAATTCTGGCTGCACAAGACCAAGCCTTAAGAACAAATGCATACAGAGCCAGCATTGAGAAGATAGCAACAGGCAACAAATGCCATCTCTGCAAAGAAGCTGAAGAAACAGTGGACCACCTAGGCTGCTGCTATAAAAAGATCACACAGACTGACTACAAACAACAGCATGACAAAGTAGTAACAAAGGTGCATTGGAATACCTGCAAGAAATACCATTTGCCTGCAAGCAAGAACTGGTGGGTCCAGAAAACAAGGAAGGAAGGAAGGAAGGAAGGAAGGAAGGAAGGAAGGAAGGAAGGAAGGAAGGAAGGAAGGAAGGAAGGAAGGAAGGAAGGAGTATTAAGTATGTTCGCCGCCTTGAATTATTTATATATTAATAAAGGTGGGATTAAAAAAAAATCTAAAAAAAATAATATAAAATGAAGAAGCTGAAGTGTTCTGGAACTTTAGAATTCAATCAGGAAAGCACCTGCCACACAACACATCAGACTTATCAATTGTTGGTAAGAAAAACAAAAAATATCTGTGGACATTGCAATAACTGGAGACTTCAGCTATTATAAATCTCTTGAGCCTTGTCTAACACCTCCCACCCCCACCCCAACAATATGTTGAGCAGCAGTAGTTTCTGTGCAGAAACTTAGGCCAGAATATTTGGGTAAATCAACAATTTAAATCTCTTGTGGTCCAGCTGATGTAGTTTTAGAAAAGATTGTATTTTCTGCTAAAATCTAAGTGAGCTGTGTTTGGGTAAATTTAATTTGCTCAGTAGGAAAAATATACTCCACATTTCATTGCCCAGTTCACACTGTTGTCTTGAATGAATGTACTGTATCTATTACTATTGAAGATAGATCATTGTTCAGAGTCAGAGGCACATGCTTTCTGTATGTAAAATATCACCCTTTGCCTTAATGTAAAGCATTCATCCACCAGGACATGTGGAAAGTCTGAGTCATTGTAAATCTCCAAATCAGAATAAAGAATATTGGAATAGATACACAAATATCCTGTTTTCTGAATTTCTTTTTCCTACAGCAGTGCTAATAAATACAGTGATGAATATACACAGATATTCCAGGTTTCTGTTTATATTTACACAGACATAGTGACATGACTTGACTATCCTAAACAAAAAGGTACATTTTAATTGTAAATGTTACTTTCTCCATATGTCAATTTGTAGATTTCAAACTTTTCATTTTCATAATTTATGGTGCCTGCTCCAGATTATAATATAATATATAATTAGTTTTTTGGGAAAGTACCAGTCATGATATTTGATGATCTAGTAGGGAATACTAATGTAAATCTGGATCAGGTTAGCATTTGTGATGTTGGGATACTGATCTTAGAATATTCTTGATGCTTATAGAACAATTTATAAAGCTTCAGCATTTTGTACAAATCACAGTGGAAATCATGGGTGTTCATGACAAGTATGTTGCACATTGTTAACTTGGAAATGGAAATATACAACTCTAAAGAAGATACTTTTTTAGAGTCAGTATATTCCTCATGCAAAAAGCCTTATTTTCTAAAGGAGTGCATTAATGTCTTGTTGGTAATTATTATACTTAAAGTGGATTTCATATTTTTGAGATTTTCTTCCTGTATGTTTTCTATTATAATAGCATTTTTAGACAACTCTGTTTATCTGTTTTATAATAAATGTTCAAGATAGAGCTATATATTGAATTTAGTCATTTGTGTATTAAGCTTGTGTGTGTGTGTGTGTGTAATAACTTACAAGGATATAAATAATCATGGATTGTAATTTTGAATGTCTGTTGCTTCATACATATTAATTTATTCATGAAGCTTGACATCTGTCATTTGGGATGTTCATTTTTTTTTTCTTTAAATGACAAAATTTTAATGACTCTTTTTAGAACTAGGGAGTCTGGGGGAGTCTGCAAAAATATCTTGACAGGGTTATTTTGCACATTTTTGCACTACGTTATGAAGGTACCAGATAGCTTTGTTGCTTGTCAATTTTGACACTTTTGCAATTCTCTTTGCAATATAATTAAGTATCTAGTGGATTCCCAGGCTGTGTAGGCATGTTGATAGCATTTCTAGATGAACTGCTCTCAATCAGTGGTAACTGCAAGGGAGCTTGAAATATCTGATAGACTGTAGTAGCAGTCTTTACTGAACTATACTTTGTACTGACTTTACTGAACTGGTACTGTAACAAACAACTATATAAAATCATTTCAGATCTGGATTATAATTATTTCTGTGCAATCTGTGTTATACCTCTGTAAATAAATCTATTATTTTGAAAACCTGATCACAAAACAAACCCTTATTGGAACTTTAAATATTCATCTCACCTCAGATATTCCGTTATAATAAAGCAGAATTTTCTAGCTATAAAAATCTTAGGATGTTCCAGAAGTGGTTTATTGATATTCAGCATTAAAAAAAAAATACCACTATCAACACACATTCCTACCTTTCTACTTTACTGTAGCTTCAGTGAATTGACTTCAACTCCATAAAATAAATTCTAGATTTCTGTATTTGCTATACTCTTGCTACACAGATTTTATATATTTTGCAGAGAATTTAGCTACACTAGAATAATATGAGTATATTATCTGTGCAAGTGTCAATTTTTCACCATTAGACCAGGAAAAAAAAACTGTGTAATTTATAGTTGTCTTCCATAATCCTCAGGTGACTAGGGGTGTGTGAGTGTGTGTGTGTGTACACACACACACACACACACACTTTTGAATTCCTCATCTGCTTGTCTGTTTAAGGAATATTCCTGGTTAACAAATCTGCATCTAAATGCAAGCTTCAACATCAGTAATCTAGAACAATGCTAATCAGCTTTCAAGCAAAATCAATACAACCTTAGGTCATGGACATGTGGTTGCCATCAGAGAACCACAGACTATTAGGAGTACAAGAGTCAACCTGTTATTCTGGGGTTTCCTTTAACATTGTCTACAGACATTTAGACTTATTCATTTTAATATCTATGTTGATTTATTTTGTAAAGTCTCTGTCATTTACTTTATGGCCTAAACTGAAGCAAGGAAATTAATGTTTTGTTTGCTACCATAAAGTAGCAAAATGGATACTGTTGTGATATCACACATTTTAGGTAAGGGCATGATCATGTTGTGACTAATAAAGATAAGAGATGCTATGCTACAGTTGTGTTTAATTGTTATTTTCTTTGTTGAGAATAAAAATGTATACTTTGGATGTGTGTTTGTGTGTGTTACAATTAAATCTAGTGCCAGAATCTAAGATGAACAATCAAAAGATTAAAGAAAAAAAAAAGGAAAGGCAGCAAACTTTTTTTTCATTAACCATATAAACAAGTATAAATAATGCTGCTTTCTGTTGTCATATAGTTTTACTGACCTTTTGTTTCAGTAGTTTAGCTCTGATATTTAAAAGACCTCTGGTGTATAGAATTACTAAATACTGTCTTCTAGTTTCCCCTTTCATTGCTTTCTCTGTAGCAGCAGATGAGCTTCAGACAGCAACTTTATGCCTGAAGGCTTGTGCATCACCAGCAATCTTTTTGTTATCTCCCCCCCGCAACCCGCTTCAGTATCAGAAACCATCCCTAGTGCAATAACACAAGATATTTTTGACATTTTTCAAATTCAGAAGTAGGTTGCTCTGCAGCATAAGGTATTGGATGAAGAAAAACATAAATGCAACAGGTTCCTAGAATTAATTCCATAATACTTTGGATCCAAATTTGGCATTGGAGAAAAGACAATTGGCTCTGAGGTAACTTTGCCTTCCATTTTGCTTCATGAATGCCTCTTCCATTCAAACCATTTGGTGAATTTCATAACATGAACGACCTCTGCAGCAACCTTCCCCAAACAGATGTCTACCATATTGTGGCTGAGAATTACAATAGTGTGCAAAAGTTTTAGGCAGGTGTGAAAAAATGCTGTGAAGTAAGAATGCTATACAAAAATGTATATTGTAATTGTTTATGTTTATCAATTTACAAAATGGAAAATGAGTGAACAGAAGAGAAATCTAAATCAAATCAATATTTGGTGTGACTACCCTTTGGCTTCAAAACAGCATCAACTCTTACACTTGCACACTTTGTACTATTGCACAAAGTCAGGGATCTTTTAGGATTAGAGTCAGGTGTATGATTAACCAATTATACCAAGCAGGTGCTAGTGATCATCAATTTCATATGTAGGTTGAAACACAGTCATTAACTGAAACAGAAACAGCTGTGTAGGAGGCTTAAAACTGGGTGAGGAACAGCCAAACTCTGCTACTAAGGTGAGGTTGTGGAAGATAGTTTTGTGTCATAGGTCATACACCATGGCAAGACTGAGCACAGCAGCAAGACACAAGGTAGTTAGACTGCATCAGCAAGGTCTCTCCCAGGCAAAAATTTCAGAGCAGACTGGGGTTTCAAGATGTGCTGTTCAGGCTCTTTTGAAGAAGCACAAAGAAATGGACAATGTTGAGGGCCATAGGTGCAGTGATTGTCCAAGGAAACTTAATGCAGCAGATGAAAGACACATCATGCTTATTTCCCTTTGACATTGGAAGATGTCCAGCAGTGCCATCAGCACAGAACTGGTGTAAACCAGTGGGACCCAGGTATACCCATCTACTGTCTGGAGAAGTCTGCCCAGAAGTGGTCTTCATGGAAGAATTGTGTCCAAAAAGCCATACTCTGATGTGGAAACAAGGCTAAGCAACTCAACTGTGCACAAAAACATAGGAACTCCGGTGCAGAAAAATGGCAGCAGGTGCTATGGACAGGAGCCCAAATTTGAAATATTTGGCTATAGCAGGAGGCAGTTTGTTCGCCGAAGGGCTGGAGCGTGGTAGAACAATGAGTGTCTGCAGGTAACAGTGAAGCATGGTGGAGGTTCCTTGCAAGTTTGAGGCTGCATTTCTGCAAATGGAGTTGGAGATTTGGTCAAGATCAGTGGTGTCCTCAGTGCTGAGAAATACAGGCAGATACTTATCTATCATGCCACACCTCAGGGAAGCATGTGATTGGCCCCAAATTTATTCTGCAGCAGGACAGCAACCCCAAACATACAGCCAATGCTTAAGAACTATCTTCAGCATAAAGAACAAGGAGTTCTGGAAGTGATGGTTCAGCCCCCGCAGAGCCCTAATCTCAACATCATCGAGTCTGGGATTACATGAAGAGACAGAAGGATCTGAGGCAGCCCACCTCCACAGGAGACCTGTGGTTAATTCTCCAAGATGTTTGGAACAAGCTACCTACCAAGTTCCTTCAAAAACTGTGTACAAGTGTACCTAGAAGAATTGATGCTGTTTTGAAGGGAAAGGGTGGTCACACCAAATATTGATTTGATTTAGATTTCTCTTCTGTTTGCTCACTTTGCATTTTGTAAATAGATAAACATAAGCAATTACAATATATATTTTTGAAAGTATTCTTATTTTACAGCATTTTTTCACACCTGCCTAAAACGTTTGCACAGTACTGTGTATGTTTAACACATCTAATGAGAAGGTGGAGATAGTTAGACTGGTGCTCTCTAGGTATTTGGAACTTCATTCCCTATCCTTCCTGGCCAACATTATCTAAGATGGTCTAAGATTTTCAACTTGACAGAATTGCAAAAGTCCTATTAGATGCTGAAAAGTTCTGAAGGAGCCAATAGGAAAGCACACTTTGCTAACAGACACTCATCCATCCATGCAATATCAATATTTTGGTTGGAATTAATGTTTTATATGCCGCTCTGGTTCTCAACAATAATGCATTTCAGGAACAATGACTGTAAGACATACCTGATGGATGTGATTTTAAAATATTTCTCTTCATGCAATCTTTGGTCCAAAATTTGTTTTGTAGAAAAGTGAGAAAACCATTCATAGCAGACATGACAACCTCTGAACCTTAAATTACCCACAAAAATGTAATGTTTCTTAATCAAATTGTCAAAGCAAAACAGCTTACTTTTTCCCATTGGATTCCTCATGATTTTCCATTCATAATTTATTGGGAAAGGTTTGTTTATGTTGTGCTTAAAAATATTCAGACTGCTGGTACAGTATGCTTTTTAATTGCATTTCAGTATGTAACAGAAATTACAAAAAATAAAAATGCCAAATAAGGTGATAAGTAATATTAATGTCGAATGATTAGCAACAACAAATTGGAATAGTTATATATACAAGGGATCTTAAACAAACAAAAAATAAGCACTTACTTTATATTAATGAGACTTCTCACAATAAAGTCAGTCCATATATAGAAAGTCTAGATATGTCTGCCATCTAGGGTTTCGGATCAGGTGTACTTGTCTAAAATATCAAGAGGACACCAGGTGGCCCAATGCTCCAAATCTTTCATTCAAAGCAGGCTCCTTTGCTTTTCTCTATCAAATAGGTGGGATGAATTTGGAAGCAATAATTATTTTAAACATACCATGGTCTGCTCAATTTCTTCTATAATTTATTATATTTTATAGGAAATCATCTTTTGATTTAGTTCAAGCCTACTTTCATCAAAAAATGTAATATATATTAACAAATGGGTTGGAGTAATACTTTTTTAACTTGCTTTCCCTGTCATTAAGTTGTTATGATTTTTAAACAGTACACGGTAATTGAGGAATATGAACTTGTTCAATTTGCTTAGTATCTAACAATCCAAATTTTTACAGTAAGTAAAAGTATCATAGAAAGTTTAAAGATTTCACCATTCACATTGTAACAACATCTTTAAACATTGTTTCAGGGTTTTGCTTTGTTTTGCAACTGCATTTAAATAAGTTTTCCAAGGACGTTTATTGAAGATCCATTTATTTTTCATGTCTTTACTTTTATTGGAAAAAAAAATAGGTAATGAATTTGGACATCCAGAGTGGTTGGACTTTCCTAGACAAGGCAATAATGAAAGCTACCATTATGCAAGGAGACAGTTTCATTTAGCTGATGATCACCTTCTTCGCTATAGATTCCTAAATGTGTTTGACAGAGATATGAACAAATTGGAAGAAAGGTTCGGCTGGCTTGCATCACCTCCGGTAAAGTATATATAATTTTAAAATGTTATATAATAGTTATCAGCACTTTGCATGTTCAACACTTCAATCAGAATGAAATTACTTTTTTAAAAAGTAAGAAAGGCCTTCATTAGGTATTGCATTGTTTCTTTAAGATAGTTTCAAGCAAATTATTTGTATTGTTTATAAAGTTTTGTATCCAGGAAAACATTTTTCCTCAATTTCACTTATTTGAAAATATTCCTTTAAAAAGCTATCTAGACATAAATCCATTTGCATATTTCAACCCATTTCGTTGGTTATCTATTTTGACAACTTCCTTTGCAGTAAATGCAAATATACTTTCTGACACATTGTTGTATTTTTGATTCTGGTCATCATCAAGAATCTTGTTACCTTTAAAGCTAAACCACTTGCTCACTTGTTCCAGTTACTAAATGTAATGAATATTTAATTCAATTCAAAACTGAACTTAAGTCATTCAAATTAAGGGCACAATGAACTGTGTTAACACCTTCTGTTTGCATACAGTATGTCATGCATAATATGCAGAGAGAAACAAAAAGATCTTCAGATACTCATGGACAGGTTCTCTGTGATTCAAATATTTTATATCAATCTTCAAATCATTTGGAGCTCTAAAAACTATTTCCTTATGTATGTGATGTTGATTTAGACCTTAGTCTTTGTTCTACTTTTGAAACTGTAGGCTCTTATCATAAATCTCATTGAATTGGGTATATTCATTGATGAACAGTCTTACTAAATTTGAGAGTTCTATCCAACTTTGATACATGGTTCTGTGAAGGTCCTCACTGTTATTCTTCTGTTCTTTTAATGTATTTTAAACTATACATTTATTTATTTATATAAATGTATAGTTTTATTTATTTATATATAGGGTCTATGTGTTCTTGTAGGATATAAATAGCTTTATGCTTGTTTTTCCATTTTGTTCCAGCACTATTATTTTCTGAAGTCTTTATCTAGAAATGTTCTTTATTTTATTTTATTTTATTTTATTTTATTTTATTTTATTTTATTTTATTTTATATATAGATATATATGCGTATCAAAATGCTCAGACACATTTGAAAATTACAACTTCCAAAGGAAGGAATTCTGGGTTCTTTCTGTGTCCGCTGAGAAGCATGAGACATATTTATTTACCAAATATATTTTCAGTTTCCCCTTCTGGGGTGAAATCAGTGAAAGTATAACAAGAAATTAAATATTCAAAGTAAGCTGTATTTCAAGATACAAAAAGTAGAATTTTGGACAGCCTTAATGCTTGTCAGACCATCTATTGGCCTAAGCTGTAGAAAACAGTGTATACTTGAAAAAAAAGATTGTCAAGAAAATGACAGACTTTGAATAATTTTCTCTTCAAATGTCATTGTGGCAGTTTCTCCACACCCACACATTCCTTTAACTTCAGTAGCTAAGTGAAATATATAGCTGATGGTTATTCTTCTCTTCTTCTATAGCTTCCATTGTTTTTTTTTCTTTTAAATTGAATACATTAAAATTGAATTATATAATGTTTCTTAGCAATGGTTTGCTATATTCTTACTATTTTTTTTTCCATCTCCATCACAAGCATTCTATTCTAATAAGTGGTAAAGATTTCCTGATTCTATGATGTTTGACTTCAAAAGATTAGCATATAATGTATTATTATATATAATAAATATAATACAAATAATATAATGTATTATTTCTTGCAGGCCTATGTGAGTGAAACACATGAATCAAACAAAGTTATTGCTTATGAGAGAGCAAATCTCCTATTTATATTTAATTTTCATCCATCCCAAAGCTATACAGATTACCGAGTAGGTGTAGAAACACCAGGAAAATATCCTTTTCTCTGTATCTCATTATATTCAGCTTCATATATAACAGTGAATAATAATTTAACACTGTGGAAAAGAGAATGAGGTTCACATCATCCTCCACTGTTTTTACTTACATACAGGTAGGTCTCGATTAGTGCTGATAATGAGTCCCACAAAATGGTCAGATTATTCAAATGCACACTATTCAAAGTGATATTTCTATGGAAAATTAGGGTAATTGGTTCCAGTTCAATGGAAATAGGCAAGGAAATTTTTTAAACATTATTTCTTTATATGTTTATTAAGGAAATATAATGGTAAATGATTAAAAGAATATACTTACAACTTAAATATCATTCCTAAAGGTAAGCTTACACTGACAAAATACATCTTTATTGTCTTTCAAAATATTTATTTATTAGATATAGATATAGATATAGATATTGATACTGTATATATCTCAAGTGAACAAAGGACAAGCTCAAGGATAAACCCATATCCAAAGCATACCTATTGTCTCCTGTATTCTGATGTAATTCTTCAAAATGAGCCTCTTCTTTTCTGAGCTTTCCTCAAACGGAACCTTCCTTTTCTCCATTTTGCACATGTGGCAATTAATGTCTAAAACCCCAACAGCAACTGCACATACGCTAGGCTCAACTGCGCATGTGCTAGCCTCACATTAAGTAAAATTTGGCCCTCATTAAACACAACCTGACATATATAATTTGCATTAAATTAAATATCGCACTATTTGAATTCACATTAATTGCAACCTACCTGTAGCTATTAGGAAGTTATATCAAACAAAGGCTTCCTGTTTATCATTAACCATGATTATTTTTCTTAGTAGGCTAGGAATCAGGATAAGGTGTATTTATAATGTAGTTATCGATATCAGTTGAGTATTTATGGCATATTTTATTTTGGCTTATATCAATAAAACAAGGATTAATCTAAGTACATTTTTATGTTTTTCCAATATAATGACAAATCAAATTTACTGACAAACAGAATACAATTATTCATTTTTTCCCCTTTTGGTCTGTTGGAATCCAACATCATAAGATTGCATTTACTATAACTAGTTTAATATCCTATATAACTGTTTGTGCTAAGTGTAGTTTAATTTATTTCATCATAGTTGAAAATATGCAACATTCTTGATATATTTAAGGGTTTGGGTTTTTTTCAATGTGTTTAAACTAGTCTTTATATTTCATAACTTTATACGAATTATTTGGGAAATAGGCTTAATTCTCAATCCATTTTTTCATGTTATATAAGAGTTCAGAAATTTCCTCAGAATGTTTTTGTCCATAACTACTGTGAATGGATATTATAAATAATTTTTGGTGAGCGTTTTCTGTTTCTTTATTTTTGTTCTGCTTTGTTCCTTAAGTTGCAGAACTCAATGTACAAAGTTGTGGGGGGTTTTGTTTGTTTGTTTTTTGGTCACTATAAAATCTTCATCCACATATTGTCCACATATTCTACAAGTTTTACCTTATGTTTAGAGTAAGGTTATGCATCACTTGGGATTTAAAGGCAAAAAGGTGTTTCAGAAAGCACAAAGGCACAACAGCATCTGTCATCAATTCCTTAAATCTGTCTTAAATTCCTTCTTTTTCTGGCAACACACACAACTGCACAGCTTTGGGGGAAAAATGCATTTGTTTAAGGAGCTGCAGACAGGTGTTATATTCATATCTTTCTGTTCTCTAAAGCAACTTTTTGCCTTTGAAGCCAAAGCACTGAACTATATCAGTTTACACTATATTTTAGTCAAATCTGAACCTTCTTCTGGACATTTCCTACTCCATCTATCATTGTACAGAGGTTCTTCTTTTAGCCCTCTACTCTTCCTGTATGATAAAGATATTTAATCAATCAACAGAGATTTGATTCTCTTCTATAACATTTCTGTTGCTACTTTTCTGCCCCACAGGTAAGGGTACATAGTCTGTAGTCTTACCACCACTTCTGTTCCCAGATGTACAGTATTGTTTGAACCAACACAATCCATTCATTTGTATATGGCAAATACAAAAATATAGTGTATGCTCTAAAGTAGGGTTTTTTTCTTCTTTTTTGTAGTTTCCTCTTTCCGCTCAAGAAATCTCATGTGTGACATAGTCTATGCTCATTTTTTTTTTTAGATTTTTTAGCCCACCTTTATTTTTTTTTTTTATAAATAACTCAAGATGGCAAACATACCTAATACTCCTTCCTCCTGCTATTTTCCTCACAACAACAACAACCCTGTGAGGTGAGTTAGGCTGAGAGAGAGTGACTGGCCCAAAGTCACCCAGCCAACTTTCGTGCCTCAGGGGAGACTAGAACTGACAGTCTCCTGCTTTCTAGCCTGGTGCCTTAACCGCTAGGCCAAACTGGCTCAATTTGCATCATATGCCCCAGTATGTTAGCTATCTATCTGTCCATCCATCTATCTGCCTACCTACCTACCTACCTAACTTGTGGCCACCAAAGTTTCCTCACCTTTGTCTTAGGCAGTGCATCACAAATGTCAGATAGCAATTTTTTTCTTATTTCTTATACCATTATATTGGGGTTCTTCCTGTTTCTGGTTTTGTCTCACTCAAACTTTATACAACAGCTGCTCTGTTAGAATTCAGTGAGCAGAATCTTCTCATACCAATACTTTTGACTACTCATGAATATTCCATTCTGACATATTTGCTCCTTAACAAAAGACTCTAGTTGTGCACCATTGCTTGGCTTTAGCCAAGTTACCAAGCATGCATATGTCTCTTTTAAAACAGGTTACTCCTCTTTAAAATTTTAATGCTTCTCTGAATTATGCACACACAGGATGGATGGATGGATGGATGGATGGATGGATGGATGGATGGATGGATGGATAGATAGATAGATAGATAGATAGATAGATAGATAGATAGATAGATAATATTAAAGGAAAAGAGAGAATTGATATTGATTCTTGGTGTCTACATGGTTAAATTTGTGCAGTTTTCTTGGCTATTTTGCCACTGTTTTCTTCCAGGAGACCAACAGTTAGATAGACAGGCTAATTCAGTCTAGGCTCTGAATTTCTTTGTAGTCTTCTATCCAAATACCAACCAGATCCAGCTCTGCCTACCTTCTGGGCCCAGAGAAGTTTAGTCAGGTACTCCTACTGATTTGCTGCTGCTTGTTTCCTTCATAGATTACATTACAGCAAATTAAACAAAATCCCATCATTGTTGGGTTTGTAACTTCCAGGCAAGCTCTACCAACCAAAACAAAAAACTGCACTTAAATGAACTGTAAAAGTTCCATATGAATACACAGGAACATGAACAGAGGGCACATGTATACACACCTCCCAAAGCTCAGCAAACCAACTTAGTGCTGGTAGTATTTGCATTTGCACCATACCCAGTCTCAACAGCATTAGTAGCATGTATGAATATTGCTTGCACAGACACATATATTATATACACATATTTCTAGTCGTAGTCAATTTCAGTAGAGCCTGTCCTCTCTGTTACGTTACAACAGAGTCTACAATAGCTTTTCAGCCTGGAGACAGGCACTTAAGCAACTGCCGTATTGTCCCAGCATTCCATCCACATCACCAAATTTAATTGAGCCAGTAGCAGCTTCACATGATTAGGTTTCTGCTGCTGAACTGGCTAAGCTGGAAAATTAGGAAAAGCAAACTGTTACAAGTCCAAAATAAAAGTCTAATCTTGTACTCAGAAAAGCCCAGAATTATTAAAATACCCACAATAAAAATAGCAACGCTGTTCCATATCCCTATAGAATAAGGGTAGTTTTGTTTTATGTTTCAAACAGTCTCTGAATATATGAATTTTGGTTTGTACATTGGAACAGCTGTTTCAAGCTTGGAATATTTCAAGCTCAGAATAACTTCAGGCCTATGCTTACTGGCTTTAACATGAAGAGGATCCTTATTTTCATATATAACTACTTTATACAATTGTATTGTGTTATGGAAGTAGTAGTTCTATAATTTCTAAGTTACAATGAATGTAAACATTCTAGGAAGCAACTAGATAGCAGGAGTACCCAAAGGCTGAGTAAAGTCAAGATAAACAAGTTGGATAGTTGTTGGTGGAACTATAGCCCAAACTTAGTGATATCACCTACTGCAAATATAAAGGTTTACACAATTGTTAAATTAAATTGTTAAATTAAAGTGCTTTGGAATTTGCCTTGACAAATCAACAACAAAAGTACAGTATGATTTTATGCAGTTTATATGGATCAACCCTTAGTGTTTAAATTGGTTCATAATTCAGAAGAGTCTACTCAGTGAAATGTGTAAATATGTTATTTGTTGAATTGCCATTCTAGGTAGGCACTTTTTTTTAATCCTAATGTGCGTAAAGATGCAATATGCTTAGTTTTGCATATTATATATATGACATGAAACAGTTTGATAGCTTGAGCAAAGATATACTAATGCAGATTCATACAAGAAGAGGTTTATTTTTATTTATTTCTTAAACTGATAATGCACTTATCCAGGAGCTCAGGGTTACATACATAACAATATATTTTGCAATTTGTTCCTCAGCAGCAACCCTGCCAGGTAAGTTGTATTGAGAAAGAGAGACTGTTCCAAGCAAAATTCCATGGCTACACTTTTCATTTCAGAACTCCCTTTACAAAAACTTTCCTAGCAAATTCATTAATAAATGTGCTGAGAAATGATGAAGGAACAATGGAAAGGATATTGTCATTGCTCTCTTTTTTATTATTTTCATAATATATTTTTCTTCTTAAAATTAGCCAATCTAGAAACATTTTCACTTGTTCCATAAATAACAACATTAAAGATTGCAGATTTTTGGTAACAATGATAATATGTTTTAATATAAGGATCCCAATAGATCGTTTGTCTAATGTGCGGTCCAAGATACTGATCCCTCTCTATTTTTATACAGTTGATATTCAAATAATATATATGTTATGTCTTCTGTCTCTGGAGCTCTGCAAATACAAGTATGTTCATTATAAGAGACTTAGTTAAATCTTCCATATTTAACCATTGTGTCCAACTGCTCAAATCTTGCGTAAATACATCTAAAAATATTAGTCTTATACAATCAAAATTAACTTCCCTAGGAAAACTTCCATTCTTACAGAGCTCTCTGTGTGGAGTCTTCTAAGTTTAGATTGTGGCTTGTTGCCTCTTTCACAGAGATGGCACAGAGGCATTTTGATGCCTAGATGCTTGACTATGAAATAATTTGACATAGACCAAATAGTATGTAATCACATAGTGAAAAGTGGTGCAAATTTATAATATACATGTATACAGTATGTTGGTTGCAGTGCAGCGGAGGGGGAAAAAATCCAAAGAGAGAATTAAACCTGAATGCAAATACCACACCCCAGTCCCTCTGCTGTGTAAAATTTTTTTCATAATAATTTTATTAAAGTTTAAAAATACAAATATAAAAAAACTAATACAAACTAAGAAAAATATTAAAAAGGAAAAATAAAAAGTACAAAGGGGAAAAAAAGAAAAAAAGGGGGGGAGGAAAATATATAAATAAAAACATAAAGAAATTACTTCCCCTTTCATCAAGATAAGTACAAACATTTTTTGTAACTTATCATCTTCTCTAACATTTCAGCCAAAAATCTCATAATCTTTATGCATTATCAAATAATAAAGCTTCATCATTCAATCTTATTTAGCAAAATTGCATTAAGAGTTACCAGAAATAGCAATATGTATATTTTAACTTTAAACAAGTAAATCAATTTCATATTCCTTTCCTATACTTTACATAGTAACTTGTCATTTTCTCTAAAAATACAACAATAAAATATCTTCTATTTTATCTTATAACTATAAGCAAACTTAAAGACTCATTGTTCAATCTTAATAAAATCCCATTAAGAGGTACCAGAAAATCTTAATCTTTAAACCTTCAAATCATATCCCATAAATTAATTTACCATTTTCTCTTCATCTCCTCTTAAAAATTTCTTCAGAAATTTAACCCTTTCCTTTAATTTTAACATCATAACCAATCACTTTCTCTAATCACACAACAAAAAACCCATTCTTCCCATATCTTCTCTAATAGTAAATCTTTAAAGCCTTGTCATTCAGTCCTGGTCAAGGAAAACCCATTAAAAGCTACTGGGGGGGGGGGGGAGCATATAAACAGACTTTATAATCCTTCTTTTTTAGTTTTAAAAGCCTGGTGTTTGTCCTTTTAAGTCCCCAAAGCTGATTTCTTTTCATTTTCCCATTATCTTTTCTCAGGAACTCCTTCATAAATGTAACACATCTCTTTTTTAAGTCCAAAATAAGAAAGTTGTCCAAATCACACTTCCGTATTGAAATCTACACACCTAAGTCACTCTTCTGATTCATTATTTTTGTATCCCTTTTACCTGTTAAAGCATTAGCTGGTTTCATTTATAAGTCCTGTATAGTATCTTTGTCAATATCAGTCTTGTATCATATCATTTTTAAATATCTAAAACAGCCAGATTCTCATCTCTCTGCTGTATAAGATTAATAAAAATCCAAACATTTCTATGCTTTAGAATCTACATCTACATCTAGAATTTACATCTAACCAAAATTTACATCTAGAATTAGATGTAAATTAGAATTTACATCTAACCATGAATATCACAGACACTGAAAAACAAAATGCAAAGCATTCATTTTTGTAGTTAAGTCTACTAGAATCTTCATTCAGACCCTAAGAGATAATGTCAAAACACTAATGTGAACTCTAATGGTGAAAAAATAGCTCCAGGGCATATATGAAGAGAACAAAGAGCTATATAATTATGTAAAATGTGACTTGTCCCTTATTTTTACATTCAAGCCAAAAATAAGTTAGTATATTCATTAAATGTTCCCATTTTAATTTATGTGAATTTTCATTAATGCAATATTGAAATATATGAGTATGTTATGAAACACTCAACTTAGATAAGAGGGCTAGGAAAAGCAGCTGGATGAGACTCAGCACAGACTTCAAGTAAGAAGTTGTAAACGTTAATTCAAAATGAAAATGAATCTCTAACTCCTTAGAGATTTGGATATATTTCAGCAGTACTCCCCAGGGAAAGTTTGCACTATGAACAAGCTTAGAGTGCTGAAACCATAAAAAGCAGGTACTGTTTCTCTTGAGTAAGAACTTTAGTTTTGGTAATGTGCCTTCCAAGAAATCAAGAATAAAACTATCATCACCTTCTATTTCATAGCTTTGGATTAATTTCAGTATTCCACCTGTGGTGAGATTTTCCTTGTACGCCATAAGAAAGGGTGGCTGCCATGCTCCTCTCTTCTGTCAGTGATATCACAAGAAGAAATACTGCCGAACCCTGGTACTGTAACAGACAGTAATTGATACTGTAACCAAGGGAGAAAAACTGTTGTTTGATCCTTTTTTTTTTTTTCTTTTTATTGAACAAATTAAACAAGATAGAAAATAAAACAAGCTCAAAACAAAAGCAAAGAGAGAGAGAATAAACATTTGGCTATATTCCCCAAATTTCTAAAGTAAACTTTATGTATGGATTTGAGATAGTAGATATTAATTTCTTAATGTCAGTGAGGTATGGAATGTCCCTTATGGATAGGGAATGCAGTGCTAACTTAATTTGTACCCACTGAACATAATTTGAATTCTTAATTATATGAACGTCTTAGCTGAAAGGAATGAAAAGACTATTTCAAATTTGGTACGCCTAAACCTCTATTATGCTTTTTTAAATACTACATAACTTGCCAGATCTTAGGATTCTTCTTAATAGCTTTATGTAAATGAAGACAATATTTTTGTCATATATGAGGCCAACTAAAAGCCAATGGAACAAGGAAATTTAAGGAAATACTCTACACGCATAAATTGCAGATAGGCCATATCTATTTCATTCTCCAAAGGCTTCCTGGAACAACCAGGTTTCAACGGCCTTCTTAAATTCCAGAGGGTTAGAGCTGTTCTAATCCCATGGAGAATGTTGTTCCACAGGAGGGGATCAGAATAGGGATCCAGAGAGATCCCTTACTCTCTAGGCTTACTGAGCTGGCAGATTCCACAGATAAGCAGGTCGTAATCCATGCAGGGCTTTAAGTGTAACAAATGCAGTTAAGTGTAACTGCATTTGAACCAGCTATATTTTCTGGGTGGTCTTCAAGGGCAATTCCATGTAAACTATTATGCAGTGATCCAAGAAATAAATGATCAAGGCATCAGTGACCATCCACAGAGTCTCTTGGTCCAAGAATGGCCATAATTGGCTTAGAAGACACAGAAGCCACCTACACTTTGTGGCTTACAAGACACAGAAGCCACCTACACTTTGAGCAAGATCTGTGAGTCCAAGAGGACCTCCAGCTTATGAATGAGTTCAGAACCAACAGCATCTATGAACAACAGTAGAATACTCAGATGGTCTCCAAACCCAAAGCCACTCCATCTTGCTGGAATTGAACCTAGATCTGTTCTACACTATCCAGACCCTAGAAACTTCCAGTGGCTGGGACACATCTCCAGTTTAGACCATGAGGGTCAAGATTTATACCTGACCATCATTGGCATCCTAATGATGCCTGATCCTGTGTCAGTGGATGGTTCTCCCTCAATGCCTTGAAAAATAGAAGAGAGTTAAGCTCTTCAGTATCCCACAAAACAGGGTTCTCCTTAAGGCCATAGGACTCAACCTCTTCCTTCCCACTACCAACTGGAACTGGTCACAGAATAAGGAGAAGGACCTCCCAATAATGGTCCAGAGACATACTGTGATCAATGGTATAAAAGGCAGTTAAGATCAAGGACAACCAGGAGGCTCACATTACCACTAATCTAGTCCTGCCACAGGTCATCAACAAGATTAATCACTGTGGTCTCAGTACCATATCCTGGCTTAAAACCAACTAAAAAGTTGAGATAATCTGTTTCCTTCAGGATCTTCTGCAATTGTAGCCACACCGTCTCTCAGAAACTCTCACTGTGAGGGAAAGATTGGAGACTGCTCAATATTTCTCCATTCTTCCCTAAACGATCCAGGTTATTTTAAAGATGGCCACCAGCTGACAATCTTATAATGCATTAAGAGTGAGAAAATATTGAAGTTTCACCGCTCAAGACTCTTACCCATATTCAGTCAATCTCCTTTGTCTTCTGCTAGCATCACTCTAGCTTGTACTATTTCATCTTTCAGAGCTCCTCAGTATTTCAAGATGCTTCTCTGAGTTGATAAGCCAGGACACTCATAGCCACCCTCATGTTCCAGAAAATGATCAAGGACATGGCAGAGTGCCTGACCAAATCTTAGTAAATTCCTGAAATACCCTCTGGAAATACTCCATTCTTGAGGTAAAACTGAACTTTGGTTCTGCTTGTAACATACTGGGCAAACTGTGCCATTATTGATGAATATCATGTTCTTACCATTAGCAAACAATTTGCATATAGCACATGTTCAATTAAGACTTGTAATTATTAGTCTCCTCTATTTTTATCTTTATCTTAGTACCTTTATGTTATGTAATAAAGTTATGTGAAAATCTTGATTGATTAAAGGCATGATTGGGAGTAGATGTCAGTATTTATGTGTTCGACTGTTTATGATAATGCCATATGAAAGATCACAACTTGGAATGCAAGAAGAGGAAAAGTAAAGATGATAAAAAGAAAGGTATGTCTGTGAAACTAACAGAAAGGATTAATAGAACTGAGTGAAGGTGGTCTAATATTGTTGAATAGAATTAATGCATAGATACAGGGAAATTAAGGTATAGGTTTAATTATGCATGAAAGGTCTAAAACGTATGGCTTGGCATGAGCTAGTTTATTGTGGATATTAGGAAAATAGGACTTTACAAGATGGTGATAGTTACATGTAGCACTTTAGTAGCTACATGGTGATAAAAGAGAATCAGGAAAAAGTTTTGGGAGAAAATAGCAATGTTTTCCATTAAAGAGATTGAGGGAAATATATTCTATTAGGAGACATGGATAGATGGATAGAAAGGAAATGAGAGTACATTAAAAGCTGATATTTCATTTTGGTTTCAACATTTGTTATAACTCAACTAGAGTAATTTGAATTGAATATAAAATTAATTAATTAGTTGCTATGTCTTTTGGAGACACAAAAATGAGCATGGTGATTATTTTGTGAGAATTTACTTGGAAAAAGGACCCTTTGCTTCAAATACATGCTTTAAGTATAACTCTATCCATAAATGCATATAGCAAAAAAAAATGCATCTAAAAACCTGATTGATTTGATTATGTCTGATAAAAGGGTTCAGATAATTAGTGAATAACAAAAGTGATGAAAGGCTCAGAAGGCATGTCTGTTATTAATAATGCCAAGCCCATAACAGCTGATCACAGCTAAAAGACTAGATTCTCACAAGTCTATTAGTCAGATATTTTGAAAGGAAAAGGGGTTAGTTAGGGAATCTTGTTAGCAAGAGATGTTGGTACCTATTTGCATATTAAGGAAGGATTGGGCAGATATTTCTGCCCTGGACTATATTGTAAACTGCCATTCCCATACCGAGACTCAACATTCCATTACAGATAGTGTTAGGAATGGAACGTTGGAGAAAAAAAAGGAACATGAAGGAAAAAGAGAAATAAATTAAAGTCGAACAACTGCAGCAAGATAAAGTCTTTATATAAGAGTGTCCTATATAAAAAAGTATTTGAAGATAAATTAATCTCCCAGCATAATGTATGGAAATGGCATAAGGAAAAGCAGTGAGGGAAGCTACTTAAAACACTGAGAATTATTATGTTAGAAAGTGCCACAGAACTGCCTGGATCAGTATGTATGAAAATGATATTAGGAGAAATGCTGAAATGAAGGAGGCTATGGAGAGAAAATTCTTCAAATGACAGGAAGAAAAAGTAAGATTAAACAAGGCAGAGAAAATGCAGAGCAATTTAGGGAAAAAGGCCTTTGGGCCTAGCAGAGATTTCTTTAGCATAACAGCTTCTATATTTTAATATACTCTTTTCCTGAGGCTCTCCATAATTTGAATGTGGTGATACCTGGCAACTAAATAATTGGTTTATAATTGGCTATAATTTTTAATTGCTTTATAGCTTCTCTATCAGTTGGTCTAATTTAGATGCTCCTAATTTTTGCCTCTGTGCCTCTGACAGACTGTGATTTTCTTACATGTTTCGCTCAAACTTCATTATGTTATTTCATATCACTAGCCACTTAACAGGTCCAGCTGCCATCAACACTTCATGTACTTGTTTTACCTCTATAAATACACAGTGAATAATTTCAGCAGTGTGCTAGCACCTGCTGAAATTATCTTTCAGTGGAAAAGCAGCCATAAAGTAACTCAAATAGTGTTCTGATCTCATTTGTGTGGTAGGCAAGGAGGAACTAAGGATGATTGTCAGTATAAACTATTGAGAGAAAGTTTCTGCATGCTGTTCTGGATGTTTTTCTGGGTCCATGCTCTGTGAAACATGCCAACTTAAGGGTCAACTTTGAACACATACTGCAGTGTAATACCTTGGCAGAGATTTAGGTCAAGTAAGGGCTACCCTAAGTAATTTACAACATTTAATTTTTCAGGAACAGTTAATAATGTAAGAGAGATACTAAATAATTTCTGTAAGCCATAGCTGTTGATCAGAATCTTGCAACCTTCTGGGAGGAAATTGGTCACATAAAGGAAGAATGATTTGCTCTTGAGCAAAATGCAGTTAAATTTTGTGGCAATTAGTGTTAGAAGATCAGTTTGCCATTGTGTGTATAGTGGGACTTTATCAGCACATGTGATAAAGATTCAACCTTTACTCTGGAATATACACATGTGCAGTTTTCATAACAGGGTGATATATCTGTCCATTGTCACCCTAATAGGCAATGCATTGATCTAGGTTGGGGAGAAAAGTGTTCTATGTGGGACATTGCCAGTCCTTTCAGGTAGGCCAAGTCAGGAAATAGCCTCCAGAAGTCTGGCTGGTATAGGCTTTAGTAACAGACTCTTGAAAGTCAAAGTTTTCACTTCCCTCCCTCTTGTACTCTAGTGAATTAGGCAGAAATAAGTCTAAGCTTCTTCCTCATGACTTCTCTGTTTCCTAGGCTTAGAGCATGACCCAAGTTCATATGTTAAGTAATTTTTCTTTATACTTAATTCATGGTTACTGGCAGTCCTATACATGTTTATGCCAAAGTAAATTCAATTTACCTACAAACAGGTTATTACCAAATAACTGGGTATAGACTAAATTGATTCCTTAAGGTGAAATAGATAAATATGTTTTATACTGAATAACGAAGAGGTACTTAAATAGTAGTATATATAACCCTCATTCATGTAGATTAGATAGCAGTTAGCTTCCCTTATAAAGGGAAAAAACAACCTATTTCCCTAAACTGTCTTCAAAATGTGTTCCTTAATTATAATTATATAGAAGAAGAAAATTGCTAAACATACTAAGAGCCATCTGTATTTTGTATATTGAGAGATAACTATATCTAATTATTTGATTTAGATTTAATTATGTTTATGTGTAAAAAGTTTAAGCAAGTTAAATTTATTTTTTTATGACTGCTCTGATACTTTGGAAATGTGAACCCAGCATGCTAATCAAAGGCCAGGTACATTCAGTCCTTTAACATAATCATGACCAATACAACCCATAAAATATCTAAGCATTGTTATATAGAAAACTAATTTTTTTGTAGTTAACTAGCTTATATTCCATGTATTATTTCTTATTTTTAAATAATGTAACTCTGCTATACAAATCCTTAATTATTGCCATAAGTATAAAATTGCCTTGGATTCTGATGCTCCAGAGTATGGAGGACATAGTAGACTGGATCATACTACAGAATTCTTTTCTCAGCAGTGTCCACATAATCATCGATCTAATTCTCTTTTGGTAAGTACATTTTTTCTACCCTCATTTCTCTAATGTATATCTAATATATATTTTAGATTCTGTATTAAATGCTTGCATGTTGCCTTTGCCCTCTCCCCTTATGAAATATGGCATCTGAGTTTGCATGAAAAATTATAAAGTTAAATGTCATAAAAGGGTTTATGTGACATAAAGAATGTGGTAGCTAGAGAATAATATTTTCAATTTCTCAATATTTTCAATTTTATATAACAATTCTAATATTCCAAATATGCATATAATAAATCTTAAAAAATCATTTCTGTGTACATTTTGTTTTTCTGATTTTTTATGTTTTTTTAATGTTCAATATCCCAATAATTTGCATGTTTATTTGATTTCTTTGCATGTAAATACCCTAAGTTTTTCATTGTTAATATTTAAGACAGAGCTAGGATCGTCTATTCAAACTTAGGCGATATGAGAATAATTGAACTATTAGAAGTATTTAAGTTAGTAATGCAAACAAAAGAGCTTTCTTTACTTTTCCTTTTTAAGATTTAATTTAAAAACAAAATCATTTCAAGAAAATCAAACAATACAGGGTTAACTTGCATTTGATGCTCTGTTTCAATGTTTTTTTTAAGTTTTATATGTGAGGATTCTGATATACTTTATTCAGTGCAAAATTGTGCACATACATTATTTAATGTATGACAAAAACTTCAAACCAAAGAGACATGTAACTACATTATAATGTTTGACTCCTTTCCTTTCTTTCATTCTGTTGTAAAATTTCCTTGCAGCTTAGACTATCTTTAAATTCAGGGTAAGCAACATTAAACAGCACAAAAAGGAATTAAGGATGCAATTAAGACATGAGATAATAAAAGAATACAATATAGCTAAATTTAGTTTACTGCAGTACCACTAATAATTCTAGTTTACTCCATACATTTCTATCCTTAGAAACCATTCATTCATCCATTATGTCCATACGCCAATTAATACATTGCCATTTCTTTTTTAAACTTCTCACTTCCTTTTTCAGGAACACATCAACTTCCTCCAATCATATTTCTTCATCTTCTTTTCCCTCTTATTGATCTCTTCATTCTTCCTTCATACATTTGTTTTGAAATGCACCTCAATGTACTTCTTTTGTACTAGTAACTCACTTTTGTATTCAATGAACGTTCATTCAGCACCACTAGAGCACTCTACTTGCTCTAGTGTAGCTTATAATTGTTCACTCCATTTTCTTTATTATCAAAACTATCTTGATTTGAAAATATTAATTATTATATCCATAATCCCCATACAGTCTATCATTCAATCACACTAGCATTCACTACAAATAAGTTTGTGTTCTCAGGTAAATAATGTGACATCAACTGCATACAAAGAATATGTACATTTATGTCCCCAAACAACACAGCTCTAATAGTACCACAAGGATTCCTCATAAATTTGTCTATCCACACATCCTTGCCCTGTTCCACTGAATCATTTGCTAAGTATTCCACTTACTGTTATGCAGGTTTTATGCCTATCATATACCACTCTTATAATATTCCACAACCAATTTCCATACCATGTTTGTACATAACATTACATAATTCAATTCTATTCATTTTATGATGTACTTTCTCTAAATCAGCAGTTGTGTTATAAACCTTTTCTCACATTTGTAGATTTCTCAGTGACTTACTAAAGAGTGAAAAAATCTAATCTAGACACTCACTGTCTGTCACAAAGCAACACTGTACTTCCCAAATAATGCTTCTTTCCTATGTTTTCAATCACAATTCTGCCAAATAGCTTCCTAGGTACATTTAACCTATTTCTTTGTTGTTTTGGTGTTCATTCTTCCTATCTTTTCCCTTGTATAATTGGATAACAGCATTCTTCAATCATCATGCACAGATGCATTCTTCATAAACACATTAAACAAACTGACAGCTACTCTGTAAGCAAGCCACACCTATAGTTCAACATCCAGGTTATACTATCAATATCAACAGCATGTAATTTATTTTTACCTAGTTTAGGTAGTGTTCTATGAAAGAAGGATAGTAAAGACACATCATTGTGGGCCAAAGTCAAACACAGTGAAGCTTTTGTAAACAAACTGTTTAACTCAGTTCTAAGATGCATTCAGACCCAATCATTAATAAACTACATAAATTGTTGTCCTGTATTATACAGTATCATAAACCAAACCATGGTCCTATTTATATGCATAATCAGTCACCTCAGTGACCTTAGAATTATGTGCCAGTAAAAAGCATTCAGTCACTTGAATATCCTGGATCATTCTGTGATAATCTTTCCGCATATAACCTCTGCATATATGCATATCCTTATTCTGTACTTCATATATTAGAGTGAATGACATCCCAATGTGGGAAATTGATTGCAATGCAGTTCTGAATAGAAGTTTCCTGCATTTTTTTTACCACTCTGTAACGAAACATTAATATACAGCAAATAGCTTCAGATAATTATTATGTGTCTTATTAACCAAAGCATATTATCAACATGACAAGCATAGTGCAGATGCAAAGTACAATTAACACATCCAGAGGTTGGAACAGCTGTAAAAATGAATTTAACAAATGCATGTGAAAGAAAGCATGAAAAAAAAATTCTAATAACCAAACATTTAATATAGTTTGGATGTAGCTACAAGCTAATGGCATGACGACTGCACATACAGTATTAGTTCGAACCCCAAGTGTGGGTCATCCTTTCCTTTGTGTTCCTTAGCAACCCAATGCACTGAATGAAAGTGATGGCCAAAGCCGAGGACACCAGCACACACACCACTTGAAGGTAAAGTTACAGACAGGTGTATAGGCAAAATAGTAGCATGATAAAGAAGCAGGATCATCATTTCCATGTCTAATTCAGTATAAGTGTAAAACACATCACAGCTGACCAAGCATTAATGTATGTTACAAACTGGTGGTAGGGTTGCTTAAAAAAAAAAAAAAGACTTCTGTTCAGTGCTGTGTTCCATGATCTTTGTTCAATTGATAGACTTCGGAATTAAATGGACAGAGTCTTATGACATCTTTAAGTCTAGCACATTTACTACAATATCAACTTTTTAGGATTACAGACAATTTCCTTCACTTTGTCAGCATAAAGAACAGAATCTAAAGTCTTCCCTGGATCAGCAGAGCATGTTTCTAGTGAGTAAAGGAGGTCTCCAATTTCTACTCATTTCTGTTGTCTAGCTGTATTGCATCCCTTGATGTTCAAAATAAACAGCCCATAGGAACAGCTAGAACAGGGACAGAGATTGCAACATGAAGAAACCTAACTGCATATAATTCTCTGGGTTTTGCACATAAGCTTTAAAACATGCTGGTTGGAGCAGCATTACAACAAGGTAATTAAAAAAAAAAACTCTTGGAAAATATGATTTTTTCCCCCTTGATATTTGTCAAAGCAGGAAAAGAAAACCCTGCCTAATAGTAAATATTAATGACTGTTTTTGTTTTGTTTTTGTTTTGTTTTTTTCCCACAAACTGATAGGTTTTAAATAAAATGGTACGCTTGTTTCTGCTACTGGTTCAAAGGCAGATTTCCATTTGTGGAGCAATCTTCACAACTGAGGCAGAAAAAATAAAGTATGTCTAGAGCAAATAAAGAGTTCCTGATTTCAACAATATAATCTCCTGCTTTGATATTGTTGATAATAATAAAAGGAAATAGAATTTTTGTAGATCAATAAATACAGGAGATCTGAAGTATAAGTTGTGTGGAAGTTCTTTAATCTCATTGTCTGCAGCCAGTGTGACCAGTTAAGGGGGTAGTTCCTTTGTGAATCAGAAAAATGGCAATATTTAATTTTGATTAAAATCCAGCCACATACATAATCTGAATTTTGTTTATTGAATATAATAAACATTGTAAACATTTTCAGTTCAAAATTAAATAAATTAAAAACCCACATAACAACAAGTCTCAATTGCATTCAGCACTTAAGCTAAAGGACATCTATTTGAAATATGTTTGTGTTGGACTTCCGGGGGGAGAAAATGGCAAGCTGATGCACCTCTGATAATCGGAGACAACATAGAGCTGAAGACTGGCATCCGGGTGGTAAGCCCGGAACTGGGGAGCTTCTCTGGATAATGGAGAAGCCAAGAGATCTCTGGAAGGCTGCTCCTCACAAGGAAACCCACAGGATCCAAATGGCAAACCATGGATAGAGCACCAGGAGCTAAAGAAAGAGAATTAAGCTCTTAGCCTCATGCGGAGCCTGCATTAAGGACAATGTGCTCAAATCAAACTCCACTTTCTAAAGCAGGTATAAATATTTTGACAGCTACAGAGATCTTCCATATAGCAGAACAACTAGATCAACTAGATTGCCACTTCAACTTGGAATATAATCAAAGAGAAAAGTAAAGGAATAATCATAAAAGTTTAAAATTAATTGAAAGCAATAAGCTTACTAAGAGTTTGAATTATAAAAATTAAAACAGAAGAATTGATCAGATAATTTTAAAATTGTCCGCTTTAAAGTACTTTGGATTTAATTAAATAAATAATGCATCCCTCCATGGGGATGAGGGCTGTTTAACTTCCTAAGAGGACTGATTGGTTGAACTTTTTATACAAAGAGATAAGGGACAACTGAGAAAGATCATGTGACGGTAGAACACTGAATTAGACCAAAGAGTCAAGGACTAAGAGGATTTTTTTTTTAAGGCTGTTTTTGATGTTTGCTCTTTGAATTACAGATTTAAAGACAGAAATGGCTATAACCAGGAAAGCAGTGAAAGAAGGGAGGAGGAATCATTAACAGAGCAGATAGGGATTGCACCAGAGATTATGCAAAGGATGTTTGAACAGTTGGGGAAAAAATGTTACAGCTTCAGTGACAACCTCAGTTAGTGAATCTGTCAAGAGAGACTTGACTACACTTGAAAGGAGAATGGAAGAGAGGTTTGCAATTTTAGAAGAAAAGATGAACAAAAAATTTAAAGAATCTGTAAAATAAATGTCTGGAGAAGGTAAGGAACAAGTAGAAATTTTAGACACCGAGACAGAAATATTAACCCAAGAGATGGAAAAAGATTTAGATAAGGTGACATTACTGGAGCTAAAAGAAAAGGAATCTTGTTTGAGATGAGAGCAGTTGCAGAACAACCTGGTGAAGATGTCAGAGAGATAGTAGTTGAATCTTCAACAAAAAATTTTGGAGTGGAAAGAAGACAATATGGAGGCAGAAGTGGACAAGATGTACAGAATTAATACAAGATTAAGAAACATACCAAGAGAAATACTTTACACTTTGTCAGGAAGAAAACAAGAGGTCAGGTTTTGCAACAACATTTTAATAAGTTAAGAATTAACAATTCAGATGTAATTTTACTCAAAGAAATATCCATTAGAGTACTGCATAAGTGAAAAGAATATACTATTTTTGACTGACAAGCTTAAACAGAAAAAGATTCCATTTCATTGGGATAAACTGGAAGAATGATTTTAACTTTTAAGCAACAGAGATTTCAACTTAATTCTGTCGAAAAGGTGTATATTCAAAGAAACTTTTAAGGAAGAGGAGATGCAAGGAGGTCAAATGGAGGGAGCTGGCAACCAATTCAGCAGGAACCTGAAGAAAAGACCACTATTGGGTGCTACGGATATAGACTTTTCCAAATTTATAAAATAAATATGGAATTTAATGCACAATTAAAGGAAAGGTTTAATATAGATTAAAAGTTAACAGGAATAGAACATGCAATGGAATTTGAAATGGAATTATGTACAAATGATGAACATATACAGTAATTGCTAAAATATATAAACTGAATGAACTAAACTTGAAATGAAGTTAAAGTTAAAGTACATGATAAAATGGGCTAAGAATTTTGGTTATAATATACAGAAGGATCAGTGAGAAAGAATGTGGTTAAAAGGACTGAAATCCACATTGTCTTATAATTTAAGAGAGCATTCCTATAAAATGATGTACCACTGGTATATGACACCAGAGAAATTATCTAAGTTGTATAAATGTACTTCTAATCATTATTGGAAATGTGGAAGGCATGAAGGCATGGTGGACTTGTCAGAGTGAAAAAAAATGGATACAAATACATATGATGATGCAGAGAATTTTAAAAATTAACATTCCAGTGAAACCAGTTTTTTCTACTAAGAGTTATGGATAGCCAATTAGAAAGGACACATGGAAGACTGGTTTTATCTATGGTAACTGCAGCGAGGCTACTGTATGCGTAAAGGTGGAAAAATACAGAACTACCCACAATGGAGGATTGGACTGTGAAGATGAGAGAATCAGCAGAAATGGCAAAATTGACCTGTTTGATCAGGGATAAAACAATTAAGTACTTTCTTAAAAGATTGGAAAGCCTTTATGGACTTTTTGCTGAAAATAGATAAAAATGACTTAATGATTTCTGGATTTGCTGACTGAAAAGAGTTGAATACGGGAAGAAGTACATTATGTGATACAACCTTGATGAGAGAGAAGTGACAATAAGTATGTTTATAATTGTAAGGAAGATCGGAAGTCACTTTAAATATTTTTTCTCTTCTTCCATCTAATGCACTTTCTCTTTCACTTTTCTCTTTTTCTTAATTCTGTTTTCTAGTTGTTATTTTTTTTAATTGTAATAAAAATTATGATTAAAAAAGAAACATATTTCTGTTTATAGTAAATTCAGCCTGTCTTCACATTAAAAATTGTTAAGTTTGCTTGTTCATTTATATTATAATAACATTTAAATGTATATCATGCTTTTTCCCTGGGAGTGGTATAGATAGGGATCTTTATTCATGTTATTAGCATGACAACCCTATAAGGCTCAAAGAAAATGCATGATCCAACAGTATTCTGTGAGGTGAAGTGGGAATAGTAACTACTACTGGACTAGTTCTTATTGCAGAAGTTTGAGTACACATGTATATGGTAGAACAAAATTAGATTAGTTAGTTGGAGAGAAAAGACAGAAAAAAAGATTGTGAAATGGCATGTGATAAAAAGACTGATAAATTGAAGTTCTAATTCAAAGGAACAGATTTTTCAGCTATTAAAGCTTGAATTCTGTACCCATTTTGCTGGGAGCAAGCCCTTTGACTCAGTAGCACTTCTGAGTATATAAGTCTAAAATAAAGTTAGCTATTTTAAAGCCTGCCTGGCAACTACTCTCCATATATTGTACATTATTCAAGTCTCTCATTGATCATCGCTAATATAAATAGTATTTCTTTTGCTAATATTGCTTCTTTCCAGACTCATCCTTTTTGAAGTCACTTGTTATTTCTTCAGTACTCAATATCAAACAATTACTAATTGTTTGTAATTATAACACTGGATGTTATAACGGTGATGTGTGTTTGCTTTCTTTTTGTTTGTTTTATTTGTTGTTTTTATTTGGTTTTTTTACTTCTTAATCCATAATGAATTTGCCTTTAATCTACCCTGGTTAACTATAGAAATGGATGCTAGTATTGTGGTGGCTTATTCTGCACTCTTTTTTTCTTTATGCTGCTGCATTTTTATGTAGAAGTCTATACTCCTCCCCCCCCCAAAATGATACTGAAGTCACATAACAATTGTGCAAATATTTTCAGAAGCAAATTCCACTGATGCTAATACAAATTAAGCACAGGTAAGGATTGCAGTTCTGGATATGTAGTATTTTTCAGTAGAAAGAATAAAATTTAGTATACTGTGCATTCACATGTTATTCACAGTGGAGGAAGGAAATTCTTCTTGACTATCTCTTGCACATTTTCAACTGCAAGCATGACTTGTATTTCCTTTTGCCCAATATGATATGACAATCTGACACACTCTCAGTTAGCTGTTGTTTTATCAATTATGCAGTAATAATTGACATTTTTCTACAAAATATGTGTGTTACGGTTTTAGTATGCAATTAAAGTAGATATTTAGTAATGTTAAAATTCAAATTAGGTATGTTCCAGAACAAATGTTAGGAAATATATTTATGTTGATGTTCCATTAATACCATTTGAATATGCATTCCATTAAATTGATTTGGCAGGCATATTGGATGTTCTTAAGTGAGCAAGATGATGACGGCTTGATATTGTGAGAGATTCCTGACTTACTTTATACTAGCAAATCAGTTACTTATAGGATGAAATGGTGCTTCTACTAGTATGATGTACTTCTAAATTTAATGCCATGTTTAGACTTTAGTCTTAATGTCATATGTAATTCCTTTTTCCTATTTGTTCATATATATTTGTAGCTTTCCTATTTTTCCACATTATATATATATCTATATAGATAAGAGTTATTTATTTGATATACAGTACTGTGCAAAAGTTTTAGGTATGAAAAATGCTGTAAAGTAAGAATGCTTTCAAAAATATATATTGTAATTGTTTATGTTTATCAATTTACAAAATGCAAAGTGAGCAAACAGAAGAAAAACCCAAATCAAATCAATATTTGGTGTGACCACCCTTTCCCTTCAAAACAGCATCAATTCTTCTAGGTACACTTGCACACAGTTTTTGAGGGAACTCAGCAGGTAGGTTGTTCCAAACATCTTGGATGTAGGCTGCCTCAGATCCTTTTGTCTCTTCATATAATCCCAGACAGACTCCATGATGTTGAGATCAGGGCTCTGTGGAGGCCAGATCATCACTTCCAGGACTCCTTGTTCTTCTTTACGCTGAAGATAGTTCTTAATGATATTGACTGTATGTTTGGGGTCGTTGTCCTGCTGCAGAATAAATTTCAGGCCAATCACACGCCTCCCTGATGGTGTGGCATGTTGGATAAGTATCTGCCTGTATTTCTCAGCATTGAGGACGCCATTGATCCTGACCAAATCTCCAACTCCATTTGCAGAAATGCAGCCTCAAACTTGCAAGGAACCTCCACCATGCTTCACTGTTACCTGCAGACACTCATTATTGTACCGCTCTCCAGCCCTTCAGCGAACAAACTGCCTCCTGCTATAGCCAAATATTTCAAATTTTGACTCATCGGTCCAGAGCGCCTGCTGCCATTTTTCTGCACCAAAGTTCCTATGTTTTTGTGCACAGTTGAGTTGCTTAGCCTTGTTTCCACATCGGAGGTATGGCTTTCAATTCTTCCATGAAGACCACTTCTGGGCAGACTTCTCCAGACAGTAGATGGGTGTACCTGGGTCCCACTGGTTTCCACCAGTTCTCTGCTGATGGCACTGCTGGACATCTTCCAATGTCAAAGGGAAGTAAGCATGATGTGTCTTTCATCTGCTGCCTTACGTTTCCTTGGCCGAC